>NC_141691.1:631841916-633068048 GCF_964263255.1 Lissotriton vulgaris
CAAGTGACCACACTCGTATTTTCTTCCTTCAGTCCCATTCAGAATTTTCTGCTCTCTGCCCGAGTGCCAGGACCCCTCCTCGCTGCGAGCTCCAGGCTGTCTCCACCACCCGACCCTCGGTGATTCTTGGAAAGGCCATAAGTGGAGCAGATAGTCCGACTCATCGTGTTTGTTATTTTCTTTTTTTAACAACGCAATGTATTCCTGCAGCCGACTAGTGAATTACCCAGTCCTTTCCATAGTAGCGCTCCATTACCTGAATCCACACTAAGTGTTACCAACCTTGGCTGGATGTTGAAACCGCTGCAATAGTTTGAGATTATACCGCATTACACGCTTCTAAAGATAAAATAAAAATAAATAAACCAAAAACTTCCAGACAGTGATTATGAGATACAAGTGGTCTTGTTTTGAAACATGCCTCCTTAGCGCACTAACCTGGGGTGTCAGGCATGCCCTTGCAGTGTAGAAGGCTGCACTGCTGTCCCATACTGGGTGTTTAAAGAACTCTGAGGCCTCGGGTGACAGGCACCTGTCACTGTGATTTACCACCTCTGCACATCTTCTGCCCTGACACAGAAGGATCTCACATCACCCTTTCAGACTGCACAGAAAGGGTTTCACTACTTACTTAATGTGTCTTTATATATTAAAGCGATTCAAGAATGCTTCCAATGGAAGTGGCCTTGTGGCTGGATTTGGACGGAGACCGTGCCTCAGGCTGGGGTTCATATTGACACTAGAGTCTGCCTCTGGGGTGTCAACGGGACAAGGCCTCATGGTTGCTGGTTGAATGACTATGTTTAAAAGTATTTAAAATGGGCCATCTCTCTAGCACACAATTTACAACAGCTCAAGCCTGCAACTGGAGTTGAAAGTGGCTAAACTACGACAACTGTCTTTGGACGGGGCTCCGCCTGTTACTAGCATCTGCATCCATTCCATAGATCATCACTGAGTCTGAACACACACCTATTGCAGGGCTAGCGAGTGTATGCATCAATCCTTTAATCAAACGCATGTGTGCACATATCTATTACAACACAAACAAACATGAGTACCCATCCTGTGTATGAGTACTAACACCCATCTATGGCAACACACATGTGAACACCCATGCATTATCAAACATATGTACTCTTTAAAATCCATGAAAGTTCACAAGAACTTCACAAAATCGGAAGCTAGAGTTTCTCATATTTTGGTATAAACTCACCACACTCAAAACCGGTAAACTTGAACAAATTATTGGAAAGGCAATTAAAGCCACACCCAGAGAGGTACATGAAGACAAAGTAGACAGGTTTATGCCCAATCCAAGACAAGCATTTGCAATGCAATAGGTCTCGCATTATTAAAGTTTGAGCTATTGGCATTGCTAATAATAATGCAACACCAATAGCTCAAACTTTAATAATGCGAGACCTATTGCATTGCAAATGCTTGTTGATATTCAATCCAAAACCAACGCCCCCCCCTCATTCCAAACTCATATCCACCAGACAGTTCAAAGCTTGGAGCAACATTGACCCTCTCGAGTTTCAATCGTCTTTACTCGCCTCTTAGCCTGACCTTCCCCCCCATGTCCCTGAATTAGCTGCCAAACACTATACACACTGGATAAACAACGCGGTCAACTTGGCAGTCCCCAGCAAACAAACGTATAAAAACAGGAATACTGTCTCAGCACCCTGGTTCAGTGAGACCCTCAGGTGCAAGAAACAAAAATGCAGATATCAAGAACGTCGCTGGCGTTTAAATTACGATCCTACCCAAAAAAACCTCTACAAACAGACCCTAGCTAATAACAAACACCTTCTAATCACAGCAAAAAGCTATTTCTACTGTAATCAAATCGAATTCGCACAAGACTCTGTCAAGCAACTGTTTCAGGTAGCCTCTAAGCTTTCGTGGCAAGGGGAGACTCCTCCCATTACTGCCTCCCAGACACTCTGCAACTCCTTAGCTATATACTTCCAAGAGAAAGTCTATACCATCTACGACAATTTTACATCAAACAACTCATTCAATACAAACACAGTAGAATCCAGCGAATTCAGCGAATCAATAGGCCCCGCGTTCCTCTGGAAGTTATCCCCATTAGCACACCTCACCTCTCCTCCTGTGAGGAATTTAATCAAATCTCCCCTGATCACATCTCTCATCTCCTTTCCTCAATTAAATCAGGATCGCCAGATGACCCATGCCCTCCGCCACCCTTAAACTCACCCCTGATATCATAGGATCCAATTTAGCCAATATATTTAACTCTATGTTCAAAACTGGCATATACCCCTCTATTTAGAAAAAGACGGTAATTCGGCCCATTATCAAAAAGATCAACCTCGACCCAGCTGTTACAACTAGCTACAGACCTATCGCATGTCTGCCACTACCTGCAAAAATTGCAGAGAAAGTTATGAACACCCAATTAGCACATTTCATAGATGAAAACCACTCACTAGATAACACCCAGTTTGGCTTCAGAAAGGGACACGGCATGGACACCGCCCTCATAAAAGCATCTGACGAAATAAAAAAGATTCTTGTTGCAGAAGGAGCTTCTCGTCCTGCTCGATCTTTCTGTGGCATTCGACAGGGTCAGCCATTCCACCTTGATCGACCGTGTCGCTGCCTTGGGTATTTCTCACATGGCTAGGGCCCTCTTTGCATCATTCCGAGCCGACCAATCACAATCAGTCATGCTTGGAAATTTCACCTACCCCTCATTCACCCTCTCTTGCAGTGTGCCTCAGGGATCCTAGTTAAGCCCGACCCTGTTTAATATTTACGTGTCGGACCTGGCGATGGTCATTAAATCGTATAACCTGGGCCTTACAACTTACGCTGACGATACCCAACTAGTGTTGGCGGTACACAACGATGGAGCTAAGGTGGCAGCCAACTTTCAGCTGGGAATGCTTGCTATAAGCACTTGGATGGCAAACAACTGCCTCAAACTGAATTCAAGCAAGACAGAGGTGTTGATCTTTGGCAATCTTTCTCTCGCCTGGTCCCCTCTCTGGTGGCCAGCAGACTTAGGACCACCTCCATCACTAGTCTCAAAAGTGAGGAATCTCTGAGTCATCTTCGACACCAAGTTGTCGTTTATGCACCACACAAATGCAGTAGTTTCCTCAGCCTTCCACACAATCAAAATCATAAAGAAACTTCTCCCATACCTTCCATCTGCAGCCGCTAAGACCCTAATCAGCACACATGTCATGTCCAAAGTAGATTATTGTAATAGCCTATTCATTAATGCTCAAGAAAGAGTTCTTAACAAACTCCAACTAGTACAAAACGCAGCGGCCAGGCTTCTGACAGGCACTCCCAAATTTAAACCTATCTCTAATGTGGTTCGTCAACTCCACTGGCTGCCTGTCAGAAGCAGAACCAAGTTCAAGGCTCTTTGCATCGCATACAACACTATTCATTCCATCGGACCCGACTTCCTCAAGCAATCCCTCTGCCCTTACAACTTCCCCCCAGACAACTACGTTCCTCCACAGCTAATCTTCTCATTGTCCCCTGTACAAAAAAAGCATCCTGGGGCGACAGATCCTTGCTGTACGCCTCCACTAAACTCTGGAACAAGCTTCCCCACCCACATCAAGACCAGCCCAACCCTGCTCACCTTCAGGAAGCAACTAAAGACCTGGTTCTTTAATCAATAAAACTCGTGTTTACCCCCCTTGGCTCCAGTCTCCAGCGCCGCGACACCCATGGGTATTTGCACGCTTTATAAATTGCATAAATAAATAAATTACATGGAACTAAGGATTGACTACTGGCTAACCTACATCTACATCACCTGTTTACCTGGACTATCTATCAGATGTACTTGTGTACCATCTTCATGTACTTGGACCAACTACAGATTAAAGGTACTTATGAACTTTACTTGGCTACCCGCATTTACTTGTGCCACAGGGTACAACATATAGCCTCCATCCTGAGATTTAGGATATTCAGATTTCAGCTTCTCCTAGAATGAGTAGGTATATTTTCTACTCATAAAACAATTTTGCACCAAGATATCATGGTCTGAGATGAAAAGCTTCTGATACAAAAATTTAATATGCAGTAGAATGTTTTTTTCTAGTCAGAGACCTTGTTGCATCTCCTGACCCTATGGTCCTGCAAGCTGCAACCAAATCCTCCCCATTGAAGTTTGCTACCAAACGGAGTTATGAGCTATATCAATGAGGTATTCCAGCTGCACATACAACAGGTACTGTATCCTGAATTGACTTATGTTAAATAACAGATAGACTTTGTCATATACGCTTCGTAAGCAAGTATAAGCAGTTTGAGCCACCATAGGAATGTACAGCACCAACTCCGCCTTCATGCACCTCCATAGGCTTATCTACCTACCTATCTAGATCTCATGTCCTCATTGATATGGTCAACCTCCCCGCCAGGTTAAGCAATATAGCATCCACAGGCAGTGAATCTGCCAGCCCCCTCTCATCAGTAATAGTACACATATTTGGGTTCCGCTCAATCACAATCTTCACAGAGTCATGAACGGGCAACTGAAAAGTAAAAGGCATCTCATATTTCTCAAACAGCATCTTGTATTTTTCAAATGTATTCTTCATTTCAGTGGGTCACTCTTGCAAAGGTGGCAGACCAGTATCCTCTCAGCCAATCACTAACACAATCATGTCTCTCCCATTGGACATATGGCAAGATTTAGCCTACATGCACTTGGCATCCACTGCCACCAACTCTGCTGGAAGAGTAACACCTATGCTGCTCATCAACAACAGTAAAATACATCACTCCAACTCTCCCTCTGGGCTGAGGCAGACCCAGTGAACATGAAACGGAAAGAGAGTCATACATCCAGCGCTTCAGGGGTCAAGAAGGCCGGAGGGACATTGACCCACTCTCACAGCCTTACAACCCTTCCATTGTCCAACAACTGAATTTTATGCCCAGAATTGCAAAGTGGAGCTTACCAGCACCTCAGCCAACCCAGACTTCAAAGAGCCATGTGATGAGAAAAGGATGACATCTGAAAACAAATTGCTGCAATGCGGACACCCCTCCCTGACTTCTGAAGCACTCCCCCACTTAAGCCAACCATGTAGGGAAGCACATTGGACAAGCCCCTGTGGACGGATCTCCTTCAGGGTGAAAATGAGGAGACTAGTACAAGCACAGTCTCACCCCAACATCTAATCTGACCCTGAACAGGCAAAAAATATCAGTTCTTTAGGAAGGGTGTCCCTGCTTACATCTCCGCAGAAGGGGAGGAGGCAAAGGGGGGTGAGTGTTGATAAAATGATAAGAATTAAAAGCTGCAATAGGCCATAGTTGGATTCAGAGAGCTATCATGTTAAGGAGTGGTGTTGGACTTGGCCCTTTCTGCAGGGTCATCCCAGAACTGTTTGCCATCCTCCTGTATTTTTTCTGACCTGTTGGTGATGGTTGACTCTGGCCACTTTATCACTGCTGTTCAGTGCTAAAGTACATGTGCTCTCTATGGTAAACTTGGTAAGATTGGTCTACACCTGTTTGGCATATTTAATTTACCTGTCAGTCCCTTGTACAGTGGCATCCCATATACTCAGGGTCAGTAAATTAAATGCTAAAGGTGGGCTTGCAGTGCTGCTTGAAGCACCCACCAAAGTAGCCTTTCAAAACCTATCTCAGGCTTCTGCCACTAAAGAGCATGTGCGCCCCGTTTATTACCGCTGTGACGTGGCACATAAAGTGGCTGCCACATCTGTGACTCCCCTTCTACTACATATCAGTCACCCCTAAGTTAGGCCCTAGCTGCGATGTAGGTAAAAGGTTGGACATGTGCCTTAAATGTGTGGCATGTCCTGGCAGTGACAAACAACCTATTTGGTTTCTCACTGCGGTGAGGCTGCCCTCTCATAGGGATGCATTGTGGCTTCCTGATCTGTGCTTCAGTCGAAATTCCTGACATGAGAGGGGTATTGTGATCAAGTTTGATATGTTTGGAATAGTGGTGATAAATGCTGCGTATTGGTGTTTTACTATTACTATTTTAGAAATGCCACATTTAGAAGTAGGCATTTTTGTGTGCTATGTGTCTTTGGACCTCTGCTAGGGGGTATATTGACTGTCTGGCTTTGGAGTGACAGGGGCTTGGGATGTGCAGTGGCTCCACAGAGTCTGGAAGAGTCGGCGCTAGGCTGAATAGGCTTGGTTTGCATTTGGAGTTTTGGGAGGAGTAGCACTTGCACCTGAATTAGGCAGTGATGGATTCGCCTCCTGTGGTGTATCTGGAGCCAGGGCTCACACTGAGCATTGTGGTTGTTGTGCACTTGCAAAGTGCCCCCCAGAAATGGTTTGGACTGGGCTCAGAGCCCTTGGCCAGTGTAGAGCAAAGACACTTGCTAATATAAGTACTAGGGCTGTGACCCAATGTGAATGATACTTTCTTGGAACTGAAAGAAGAGGACTGCTAGGCGCCAGGAGGAACCACCACTTGGGACTGACCTGCTGCCTGCTGGATGGCTGAAAGGACTTCCATTCTGCTGGGCGACCCTGTGTGCTGGCCTGCCTGTGCCCAGCTCTGCCCTGTGCGACTTTTGGGACTTGGCACCAGGCGAGTCCTTTATTGGTACAATGAGAACGTGGTGAGCGCTTCAGTGCATAAATCTAGGAGGAGCACTGTTGACTCTGCTCCCTGACCAGCACAGGTGGAGCTCGATGTTTTCATTTTCTCAACCTGAGTCTTCCTGCCACACAGGGACGGCACTGCAAGAGGTGGGCTGCTCCCACCAGGGGAGTTACAAGCGAGAGACCCAGGAGGAGTCTCCCTGCCAACAGGAGCTGGAAGCTCGGGGTGATACCTCGATCGAAGCTCCTACTCAGGAAGTGTTCTGCATTCATAGCCTTATGACAGCTGCATCGCATCGTCTTAGGCAGCTGCAACCTTATTTTCAGCACCGGGGGCATTCTCAATTGACGGAGACAGGGTGAGCTGCACCCTGCCCCCTTGCTTCGGTGTTGGGCTCCAGAAGAGGGTGAGACCTCAACAGTTGCCCGAATTAGAGGTGCCACATTCCCTGTGGTTGGTAGGCAGGTAGCCCGGGAGCCTACGCAAGGTATATCAGTTACCGGGGGACTACGGCCCCTAAGGTGTGCAACTGTACAGTGGTTACTCTGGAGCAGGATGAACTATGGCTATACCGTGCTGTATGAGGTCCCTGATGTGGGCATGATATTTCCCAGGTGTGTGTTAATTTTTGTAACGTTATAATCATTGCATGGTTAGGATCACAGGCATTCCTCCACAGTATACATCATACGCACCAGGAGGTGATGGTGGTATGTACACTATCAGTAATAGTTTTTCATAATATGTGCACGCTGAAAGTGTTTACTGCAAACTATGGTTTGCATAATGTGTTACGCTTAGTGTTATATTACCAGTAGTTACTGGTCAGCCTGATGGTGTGTTTATGACAGTGGTCCGATAGGCCTTGTTATTTATGTAAATCTCTGTAAAGTCATGACAAGTGCCTAGTGGCACAATGATATAAGTGATTGTGTTCTAATGTCTTTTTATGGATATTACAAAGGCAATTTTTATATAACCTTGTGTGGAGTTTCTTTTGTGGTGTGCCTAGTGTGTCGCTGCTGTGTTAGTGTGGTGTGCAAACGCTTTACACATTGCCTCTGGGATAAGCCTGACTTCTCTGCCAAGCTACCAAGAGTGTGAGTGAGCAGGGGATTATCTTCAGCATGTAACTCCCTTGCCCTGACTAGAGTGGTGGGTTCTGCCTTGCTTAGGTGCATACTTTAGCCAACCAGAAACCACATTTCTAACAAGTGGGAAGGGAAGAAGAGCTAATGATAATTGTCACCCACATCCAGAAAGGCATTCTTTGGGACAAGGCGGTCTTCAGGACAATGGGTATATTCAATGAAAAACTGTGAATTTGCCTGAATATTCAATTACCAGCACAAGAAGGGTGTAAAATATCCCATTTTTAATTAGCTCAGGGTCCTGCTGCACTGCCACGCCCCATTTGTATCTAGTTGCTCGGTCAATATGCAACAGAAAAGGCACAACTTTGCAAAGCACAGACATAAATGAAACACTGCAAAGACCCGAGATGAATCTAAATAGAGATCAGTGAAACTCAAGTCCCAGGCAACTCATCTGAAGCAGAGAGAAATGCTTGCTTTTTATGTTTGATGGTATTGTTTGGCCCTGTGAAGCGTGCGTTTTATGCCCTGCAGCAACATGACAAATGTATCAAAGTTAAGTATGAGGTAGCAGATGGTCATTGAGTTATTGATATCTTGGAGGAATTTGAAATAAGGCACGGAACTCACCACACAGAATTTGACAAGTATATATGTCCTGTATCAGGATGTGACCAGGGAAATAACAATTCTAAAAAGAGACAGGGCATCAGGGAGGATCAGCACTGGAAACTTCCCGACCAAGGAAGCATATTTACTGCAATATAATATTGCACAATTCTGGCAGGGACTTATATGCAAGTAGATGCCTGTATAAGTGTAAATTCATATTTTCTTTGTAGTAACCTTCTTTTTTTTTAAATTCACAAAGGTTTCCAGATGTATGGTCGCGATGCTGCTATGGGTGTATGTTCCAAGGAGCATTCCTGGGAAACGTTTGTGATTTTATATTTCAAAGCCATTAACACTGGCAATGGGCAAAACCTTTTACACCCACATAGTCGTGCAAATAAAAATCTACCACCATGTTAAATGTGGCCACAGTTTCCCGACTTGGCCAGATGCACAGAGGCAAAGTGGAAACCCCCTTCCCGCTTCTCCAATTGTCATTTCCGGCTCCAGGATGTCCACAGGGTATCCTCTGGCTAACTCTCCCAAGATCATGAGCAAGTCATTTGGGGAATGTGTGGGGGATTCTGCAGCTGTGGGGTAGTATTTGGTACAGGTAGGTGGGGTGATATAGGGTATAGCTGAGAGGAGGATCCACGGTGTTGGTGGCTGTGCTCTCACCCTGCACTACACATCTTTCACATTGCACTCCCACACCTCTTACCTTTCACTCGCAGACCTCTGACCTTGTCTTCATCCACACTTACCCTGGACTCACACCCCTCTCACTGAGCATTTACTCTGCACTCACCCACCACTAACTCTGCCCTCATTCACCCTCCACTTACAAGCCACTCAATATGCATTTACACACCAGCTCTCACTCCTCTCATTCTGCACTGACACACCATACCCGGCAGTCACACACCACACCCTGCCTGCATGCAGACATACTGCTTATCCTGCACTCATACACACACAGCTCAACCAACACTGATACACTGGTCACCCTTCACACTCCTATAATGTTCACCCTACACTCTAATCACTCTGTTTTCAGGCATCACCGACCCTACACATTCACGCACCGCTCACTCTGCACCCTCACCTTACAAAGACATTGCTCACCCTGTACCCACACTGGCCATGCTGCACACAGACACTTCTTGTGCTGCACTCGTACAACTCACTGAGCACTCATACACCTCTCATCTTGGACTTACCCCACACTCCCTGCACTCACCCGCTCACGTATCTCTCAACCTGCACTAGCATACAGCCAAAACATCACTCACTCTGACCTCTCACCCTGCATTCACACACCTCTCACCCTGCACACTAATGTATTGGTAATCCTGTACACTCACATTAGACTCTTACACCATTCACCCTGCAGCAAGACACTTTCTCCCTGCAGAATGACACCTCTCCTCCTGCATACTCATACTGCACTCGGATACTGCTCACTGAGCACTCATGCACCTCTTACCCTGCACTGTGCTCATGCTGCCCTCACACCACTCACCCTCACACACTGCTCACACCTCTCATACCATGCACTCACACTGCTCACACGCTGTTCACACAATTCTCACCCAGCGCTCACACACACCTCAACATGTACTCACATACATCTCACCTAGCACTTATCTACCACTCACCCTGCCCTCATCCACTGTTCACCTTGCACTCACACACTATCCAGCATGCACTCATGCAACTCTCATCCTGCAGTCACTCCCCGGTCACCTAGACTCACCCACCATTCACTCTGCACTCATCCACCGCTCGTGTGTGTGAAGGTACTTTTTAAAATAATTGTCAGAGAGTGTTACACTTCAAGCTATAGGCAACATGAATACCACATTCATAAAACGTTTTATTTATATCAACTCTGTAATTGACTCTAAACTTACTATCACAACTAAATATAAGGAAGGTTGTTTGCAGGGATGGTTTAACCAAGCCTGTACACTAGCCCTCAAAGAACTAAAAAGGGCACTAGAAGCTAAACCCAGAGACAAGAGCTTGGTTTTAAGTCTCAGAGGTAGTTATAAGGAAACCTTAATACGCAGGAAAGCGGAGCTCCAGCAGGATGCGTGGGATAACCTGGCCCAGGCTGCTGAATTGAATGATTGTACCCTGTTTTGTAAAACTATTTATTCCCCCTTCCTTAAAGATGAAAAAATCCCTGAACTAACAACCAATGTTCTTAGGGAAGAGTGGATTTCTCATTTCTCTAAAATCTTTGACTCAGGCAGTGTAAGGGAGGACACGGCGGGTAAATGGCCCCATCTGCCACTCGACATCTCTGTTCTAGAGGTCTTAGATAGTATCAGCGCTAGTAAAGGGGGGAAAGCTCAGGGTCCGGATGGGGTCCCAATCGATGTTTATAAATTAGTACCTGAGGTAAGGGGCCCACTTTTAACCAATATTTTTAATGCAGCAGTCCGCTATGAGGTGCCTCCAACATGGGAAGAATCCATAATTGTCCCAATATTCAAGAAAGGCAATCGTGGGGATGTTAAGAACTATCGCCCGATTTCCCTGTTGGATTCTTCCGTAAAAGTCATGAGCCGAGTTCTCATGGTAAGATTAGAAGAATGGGTGGAGGAAAACGGTATACTGGCTGATAGTCAATTTGGCTTCAGGAAAGGCCGTGGTACGATCGAGCAATGTCTTAACCTAGACTTGCTCATCGACAAATATACCCTAGCTAAAACAGGCTCTATTTATCTCTGCTTCGCGGATTTAAGTAGCGCCTTCGATCTAGTGGATCACGCCATCCTGTGGGCCAAGCTTATTGAAATGGGGGCTCCTGAGGGTATCGTATTTTTCTTGGCACGACTGTATTCCAAATTACGGGCTTGTGTACTTTACGGTACCAAAGGGGAATGTACCACCAAGTTTAAAATCGGGCGTGGAATCAGACAGGGATGTGTGTTGGCCCCACTGATTTTTATTCTTTTCATCAACGAGATAGATTCCATTCTAAAATCTATGGCAGTGGATGCTCCAACAATACACGGTGATGGCATCCCAGTTTTATTATACGCGGACGACGCAGTTCTAATTTCACGCTCCCCCATAGGCCTCCAACAGGTGATGGATGGTTTTTCCCTATTTATCAAAGGAAGAAAGCTAGTGATCAATAAATCCAAAACCTTTGTAATGGAATGTGGGAGGAGGAATGGAAAGAAGCCCTTTTCATATTTCATCGATGGGCACAAGGTTCAACTAGTTGATAAATTTTCCTATCTAGGGGTAACCTTTTCAAACAATAAATATAACAAATGGTCTAGTGAGAGCAATAATGTAAGGTCTAAGATGGCAAGGAGTTCAAACGGTATATTTACGTTGGCTACGAAGTTGGGTGACAGGCGTGTCTATGATATGCTTAAAATATTTCAGTCCCAATGTCTTTCCACGGCCCTGTATGGGGCAGGTGTCTGGGGCCATGCCCCGGCGGGATCGCTCCAGGTAGAGGAGAACACCTTTTTAAAGAGACTTTTGTGTCTACCCAGCTCAGTTTCCAACGTTTTAGTGCACAAAGAATTGGGTATTTTCCATCTCTCCGATTTAGTTCTCCTGAGACCACTTATGCTCTGGCGGTCGATATGGATGAAAGAAGAGACGTCCTTGTGTAGATCAATTATTTCTGACTGTTTGTCCCTGGACAACCATCGAAGGATACGATGGATAAAATATAATGTGGATAGTTTCCAGGAGATTTTTGGCCTGGATATTTTTACTAACAATTGTGGTGCCTCTGATCTAGCTAAACATGAAATCAAGAACTCTTTTTTAAATCACCAAGCCAACAGACGGCACCAAGACAATGTTGAACTTTCCTCTTGCATTTTATATCATGATTTAAATGACTTTTCGGGCTTTCAACCGTATTTATCGCAGGTGACCTGGAAGTCCCACAGGTATGTGCTGACTAGATTGAGAAATGGGATAGCCCACAACCTAGTGGCCTTCCCACAACAGCGTTTACCCCCTGTTGGCCCATGCCCATGTGATAACATCTGTTTACAAAGCACTATGCACTTCCTTTTGTTTTGTCAACCTTATAAACACCTGCGGATTGCTTATCTTAAACCTGTGTTCGTAAAGTTTGGAGTAAGGACTGTAAAGGTCTCCATGAGACTGCTTTTTAACCTTCAACACCCTGATGTGTGTTTTTACACGGCTACCTTCCTTTTAAAATCAATTAATGCCAGGAAAAGTATGCAGTTTTAACCAGTATTAACTTATCTGTATAGTTTGCGCTAATATGGCCACCACTTTTTAACTGTATTCTTGTATGTAGTGCTTTTATGGACCTGTTTCTTGTTCCGAATAAAGCCTTATGAAATGAAATGAAATGCATACCACATTTAAGTCCAGCAATCAAATAAAGGCATTCATTCAGAAAAAAAGAAAGAAAATAACATAAATATATAATATAATAATCTTTATTTAGATATAACACAAATATCTTTAAAAGAGAAATTTCCAGTTCATAGTGTTTACAAATATTAAAAACAATAATTATTTCACAAAGTGCCATGTTACGGTATTTATACATTTGTGTAAATTAGCGTAGCCTTGGGCATCCCATATCGTTCTCTATCACTCAACTGCAGACTGAAGGTGATGATGGAAAGGACAGGGGGCTGGAACTGCAATACGAAATCACATCCTGCCAGGCTGTGCTCCTCTCGTCTGGGATGCTGCCAGAGAAGGAAAAACACGGTAACTATCTAATTTTGTAGTACATTTTATTTTACATCATTTCAGTGGCATGTGTATGAGTTAAGGGGCCCATGCAGCTTGATAAAATAAAAAAAGAAGGGTAACAGCTGCTTAGAAAGTAAGGGCTCTATCTGTAGAAGCTTATACTAAATGGTATAAGCTATTCTCAGGTGAATCAACATCAATGCGGAGCCACAGTCTCTCCCTGTAGTACTCACGAAGGCCTTTTTTTTATCAAAAAGGGTCAAGCCACAGTTGTACTGTTAATCCAGACCTAACAATCAATGACAATGGAGTTAGTTGCATGATGAACAAAACACAATATGACTGCTTGTTGCAGTTGGAGTCTAAAGTAGCCATTATATGTGGCATAGTGGAGTGACTAGGCTGGTATTATGTGTGGTTATTCTTTGCATGGTTACATTTGTCTTAAGAACCTGCCAAATAAATGGGGAAGCAGACAGGTAAGGTCAGGAAGTTACTTTTCAAACAAAGGCCAAACCTGGCATCCAGTGAAATTTGAAGTTTAAAAAAAGGATACAACACGAGAAATGCACTTTGATTTAGCTGAGTCAGACTTCCTCCACTGATCCCTGGGAATCTGACATGCACTCTTTAGTTATGGTCTCAATTAAAGAGATGTACCAAATCACTCCCTTTTTGAAGATCAGAGCCCTGATGACAGAACTGCTTGCCAGAGAAGTCCTCTAGATCGATAGTTCTTCCCTTTGCAACCTTCTGAATCCCCCTCTGGTGTTCAGACAGAAGTGGACTGAGAACCTCAAAGCCCCGGATGATGCTCCATACACTCTAGGGAGGTGGCTATTCATTCTACTTTAAAACTAGCCCAGACTGAAATGCTATGTAAAGAGTTATATAAGAGGTTGTGAATTCACAGCCACATTAATGAAAATACTCTCTGTCACTCTAGCTACAGGGGCAAGAGTTGCGTTTGTAGGATTTTCGCTACATTGTCGTCAATACAAATACATTTAGTTATTTAGTTTACACATATATATATATATATATATATATATATATATATATATATATATATATATATATATATATATATTTATTGAACATCATGTTTACAAACAAAAAGTTTTCGTTTGTTTAAGAGCTCTCTCTGCCCTTTCCCTGAAATGAGGAATCCTTTTTGAACTACACAAAGTTCCCGGCTGGGAACTTTTAAAATTGCACTTTGCATTTTTTGCACTTATCGCACTGCACTTTAAGGGGGTCATCGAAATCTATCTGGTGTTGACAGTATTGATTAATACGGTGGAATATGACATATAATCTTTAGTCCTTGGTTACATTTCAAGGTTGCCAGTAATGTTGTACCTGAGCATGTTGAATATACACAGGCGTGAATGACATAATACCATAAATACAGTATTGACACTGACATAGGTATTTCTATTCATTGTTGCATTGAATATTAACTGCAATATCATTTCCATGTACGAAGTTGGTTATCATAAATTATCTGTGTATTTGAGCAGGTAAAGTATGAGTAATATCAGCCTGCCGGATTGAACACACTTTGTAACTACTGTGGGACGCAGTCTGTCTTTTATGCCTATGTGAAGCCTGATGACGCCCCTGCACTCTATTGGTGTGTGTTAATTTTTAAATTCAGGGGGATTCACTTTGCACATGTCTGGTGAGCAAGGCGTCTGTGTGCGCCGAAACGCGTCCGGCTGTCTTGGTTGCACATGCAATCACCTTAATATGAAAAATTAAATAAAATTACCTTCTGCAACTTTAAATCCTCAAGAGTCCGTTTTCTCTGCTTTTGCCGCTTGTCGGCTCCGTGGAGTTTTTTATGGTGTGTATCGGAGAAACTCGGCTTGGTTTCTCATCAACAGACCTCTCCCCATGCTGTGGCCGAGCTTTTTCGTCAAGCCGATTTGGAGTTTCAAGTTCGTGGGAGCTTTCTCTGCTCGGCCCCCCGTTTGGTGAAGAAAAGAAGAATCTCCGCATTAAGAGTCGTGCGGTCTTGGAAGGTAGGAGGTCCCGACAGGACAACGTTCGACAACGAATGTAAGTCGGAATAACTTCCTTACAGACATTTATCACCTTTGAACACGGGAGGGGAGACCGTTACAAAGTTGCGCAAGGAGTTTGTTGCTAGAAACACAGGCACAACGTCAATTAAAATCAGGTGAAGAATATTGCAGTGCACAAAGATGGATGACATTTTCATAAGCAGGGAAAGGGCAGCTGATGAACTTTTTCTAAACTTACCAGCAGTGGATAATCGCCCGAGTCCAAGTGAGGATAAAACAGCACAACATCCAAATGTGAAAAACTTGTTAAGATCACTGGAGAAACACCACAAAAGCGAACTCACTAAATGGTGGGAAGTTAAATCATTGGAAAGGTATCACGAAGCGGGGCGGGTGCCATGGGGTCTGAGAATTATGTTGGCACCCAGCTTTGAGTCTCCAAACCCCCATTTGTTAAAGGAGTGGGCTGAAAGTAATCTCGAGGCATCCATGCGCCTTGTCTGCCTATTAATTAAATATGCTAGAATCGATCGTGATACAGATCTTAAAGAAATCTCACGTCTCAAGGGAGAGATAGATGCCCTAACTGATGCTGACAACAAGGAGTTCATTGAGAAGTCCTACAAAGAGATGCATGACAGGTTAAATAAACATGAGGATGGCATTAAAACCAGAAAGGTGTGGAAATTTGCACGCAATAAAAATGATTATGAGCAGGGGCAGGTGTTTACCTTTGCGCGCAAGTATGACCAAGTAAAGAAACAAAAGGCGTGCACAAAAGCCAATATGCCATCAGGAAACACCACTTCAAACAACCAGCCCTCTACCTTACTTGCAATGGCTTCAGGTCCGGAGTCCAGCATAGTTTCAAGTGATTATGACTCAGACCGGGGAAGTGATACATGTAGTTTGCTCGCTGCATTAGGTCCGATTTCTTATGCTGAGGAAATGGATTTTATCAGGGAACAAAGACTGCAGTCCCTGCGACCGAAGAACCAACAAGGGCCACAAATGCAGAGAGGAACCACCGTAGGAAGCAAAGAAGGAAATGCACAAGGCGCACAAGGCAGAGGGCAGGCGAAGCAAAAGAGAAGGAATTGGCGCAAATAACCACACCGGGAGTCCAAACCATCATCAATTTAACCAACATACAATTAAATGAGGATGAAAAGCAACTCTTAGGACTTGGATTGAGTTTTTGCCCAGAAAGCAATTTTAACTTTGTACAGACTCGTGTGGATGTGTTTTAAGTTCATCCGTAAACTGAAATTGAAAAAAACATTATACTATCAAGAATCATGGACAGGAAAAACCAGCATTTCTAGACCAACGACAACAGGGGCATCTGTCCTTGCAGCGCGTGAGATTCCACTGTTAAGAACCCTGCATGATCTGGGTGAACATGGATCTAACTCGGAACTGTTCGATACACAAGAAGTAGCAAGATGTGAAGACACCAACTCAGCTGGCAATAGCCCATTCCAAGCTCCTTCTACTTTTGTTCCAACAATGCCAAGGAATGCAGTGGATATATTCCATGAACGAGTTACGGATGAACTCAGAAATCTTTATACACATACATGCAAAGCTAAAAAGAAACCACAAGGCAAAGAGAAGGATATCCTTTTCCCTCGATTTAGGGGCTGTTATTAAAGTTTCCCCACCTAAAAATAGGTGGCTCCATAACTGGAACCATGTGGACATGCCTGCCCTGTGCGCCTCCCTTGTGGCCTCCTCCCCTTGCCTAGCAGACTCATAGGCAACCACCCTTAATAATTGGCTTCGGCAGCCTGTGAGTCAGTCGCCCCTCCCAAGCTAGTCAGGTCTTGTCGCTCCCATGAGGCTAATAGGTGGTTCACTGAAAACCTCAAAGTGCTTAAACTCTCCCTAAGACAAGCCGAACTCCACTGGAGACGTAGGTATTGTCACATTCTCAAGTCCCAGTATTCCGCCCTTCTTCGCAGCTATAAAAAGGCAACTGGATGTAAATGGAGTACTTCTCTGCCAAAATTCTCCTAGCCAGTAACAAGCCCAAGGAGATTTTTTCCATTGTCCACAATCTAGCAGCTGCAGATAGAGTACAACCCAAACCGGTTCCCTCCCAATCCCTTTGTAATTCCCTTAACTCCTACTTTATTGAGAAGATAGCTGCCATCAAACTTAACATATCCCAGCCTCCCCCTTCCTTTCTTCCCCCCACTCCTGCCCTTCCTTCTGTCTTTCTTGACTCATTTCCTTTACTCTCAGAAGAGACTTTCCTTGGTCTCTTAAGGAAAGTTAAATCTGGGTCCCCCTTAGACTGTTGCCCTGCCCGTATACTTAAGGAGGTCTTTTCCAACTGTCCTGGTCCCCCTCTCAACCTTCTAAATACATCTATTCAACAGGGCATTGTCCCAGCTGCTTTCAAATCGGCCATTATCGCCCCCATCCTGAAAAAACCCGGGAGTGACCCTTCCTCCCCCCCCCCCCCCCAACTTGAACCACATCATCTCTTGCCTCTCAACTTTTGTTGAGGATAACCATCTTTTAGCCTCTCACCAGGCCGGCTTCCGTCCAGTTCACTTGACGGAATCCGTGGTTCTATCAGTCCTGGACGAGCTCAGGCAGTGTGCGGACTCCAACTCTTCCTAGGCCTTGGTTCTCCTCGACCTGTCTGCTGCCGTCGACACGGTCGACCATTCCATCCTTCTCGACTGTGTCGAGGGTGCGGGCATTCGGGGGTCCGCCCTGGCCTGGCTCACCTCTTTCCTAGGGGGCCGGACTCAGGCCGTCCATCTGGACGGCTTCTCGGCCTCTCCCTGCCCGGTCACCTGTGGGGTTCCCCAAGGTTCTGCTCTTTCCCCCCTTCTTTTTAACCTTTATATTCACCCCCTTATCCTGGCTTTACAAAACATGGAGGTGACAGTCTTCAACTACGCAGACGACCTCCAGCTCATCTTCAATCTTTCCCCCTCCCCTGATTCCAGCTCCAACCTCTGTTCGGTCCTTACCTTTATATTTGACTGGATGAACTCCAACCAGCTCAAACTTTACCCGGACAAAACAGAGCTGCTACTTATTGGCAGCCTCCCCAGTCCTTGGTCCCCTGCATTCTGGCCCCCAGCCCTTGGTCTCCCTCCTTCCCCTTCCGCCAAAGCAAAAACCCTAGGTATCTTAGTTAGCCAAGATCTGACCATGCGCCCTCAGATCAGCGCCGTTGTATCATCTTGTTTTTTATCCCTATGCATCATCCAAAAAAAATCCCGTTTCTTTTCTGTTGAGGCACTTAAGCTCATTGTCATGGCCATGATTGTCTCCCGCCTAGACTACGGCAATGGTCTTTTGTAGGAATTCCGGCATATGAGCTCCGGCGCCTCCAGCTCATTCAGAACCAGGCAGCACACCTGATCTATCAGCTTCCGAAGTACCATCGCGTCACTCCCCTTCTCAAATCCCTTCACTGGCTCCCCATCTTCCAACGCTCCCTATTCAAGTTGGGCTGCCTTACCTTCATGGCTCGCGCAGGCACTGCCCCCGGTTTTGTCAAATCTAAAATCCAGCCCTATCTTCCCAAGAGAGACCTTCGTTCATCTACCCAAGTCCTTCTGGTAGTTCCTCGCTTCAAGAGGAAAAAACACGGTGGCCTTCGGTTTTCCACTCTTGCCCCCACCTTTTGGAATGCCCTCCACTTTTCTATCCGGTCAATAACTAACTATATGGATTTCCGGAAAGCTCTTAAAACGTATCTTTTTTCCTTAGCTATTCCTTTACAATAACTTTCCTTAGCTCTCCTTTTTCCCTTTACTTTTCTGTCTGAATTCTGGGCATAGCGCCATGAAACCGCCTGGTGTTAGTGCGCTCAACAAATACTTTTAACTTCAACTTCAAGGAATATTTTCAACTGATGGAGAAATTAAAGAGGAATGACTCTGTGGTAATTAGTAATGCAGATAAGGGAGGTAACATTGTGCTTTGGGATAACATTTGTATAGAACGGAAGCTTTTAAACATTTGAAGGATATACAGTGCTACGAACTAAGTAATGGGGCCATGGTAAGGAAAATTCTTGGTGACTACAAGAACGAACTGTCCAGATGGCAACGGGAGGGCTTAATTTCTAAAGATGAATTCAAATTTTTATTCAATGATCACCCTATTTTGCCCACGTTCTATCTTATTCCCAAGGTCCATAAAGGCTTAGATCCTTTACAGGGACGTCCCATTATCTCGGCGATGAATAGCACTTTCGAAAGCACATCGAGATACGTTGACTATTTTATACAAGAGTTCGTGGTCACGTTACCTACGTTTCTGCAGGACTCTCAAGACTTTTTGGCCAAATTGGAATCAGTGCAATGGTGCAAGGATTTTATGCTTTTAACACTCGACATCACTTTGCTTTATACCTGCATCAAGCACGAAGACGGGCTACGTGCAATCGAACATTTTCTTAAACGCCGCAACATTGCATTGTATCAACATAATAAGATGTTACTCCGGATGATACATTGGTGTTTACATAACAATTTGTTCATATTTGATGGAAAGGTGTATAAGCAAAAACAGGGCGTGGCAATGGGGGCATGCTTCTCCCTCAGCTATGCATGTTTACATGTAGGCTGGTGGGAGGAGCATGTCCTCAAAATTGAGCACCAAGCACTTTATTCAAGGCATGTGATGCATATGTGGAGATACATCGATGATATTTTTATTGTTTGGAAAGGCAGTCGGGAGGCGGCTGAAAGATTTATTAACACTATCAATATCAATACACTCAACTTGAGGTTCACATTTGACATTGACCCCCGGTTAGCCAATTTTCTTGACATTCAAGTCACGATAGAAAATGAGACAATCCAAACTTGTCTGTACCAGAAACCTACGGCAGGCAATACGGTGTTGCACGCATCCAGCGTCCATCCTCGTCACACGATCGCAAGTTTACCCTATGGTGAATTTTTGCGTGTACGGAGGGCATGCAGTTCCGAGCAGGCTCTGAGAGAGGCCCAGTAATCTGCTAAAGGTAGACTATTGGCACGAGGGTATAATGCTCACAAATTAGACCAAGCCATGACCAAGGCCAATAAAAAAGATAGGTCTACCCTACTCCACAAAACTCCGCAGGATATAGCCAGCAATGGTAAATTTACCGCTGAGAGTGTTAACAGAACCCAGGATAAGATACCTGAGAACAACTGCAGATTTATCTCCACCTATAGTAAACAATCACAAACGATTAAGAAAATTATCAATAGGGAGTGGCCTATAGTGTTAACCGATAATGTTTTAAATGTAGTTTTAACGTCCAAACCCAATTTTACTTATCGTAAGGCCTACTCCATGAGGAGTGATTTGGTTAGAACCAATCCTGAGATTTTCCGTAAAGGGATGTGGCTCTCTGCTAATACTGGCTTTTTCAAGTGCAGTACTTGCCGAGCCTGCAAGTTTGGAGTTAATACAATAATGTATGTTAGTGCATTTTCAAAGGTCCCCATTAAAATTGGGGGGCACTACACGTGCAGGACAGATCATGCCGTGTATGTGCTTAAATGCATATGCGGGCTGTAGTACATTGGCAGCACTAAACTCCAAGTGCATGCCAGAATCTGGCAGCACTTGAGGGCCATGGTCAATTCGGACCCCGCGTATCCAGTTGCTAGACATGTAAAACAGGAACACGACAACAATCTTAGTGTCCTCCAGTACTATGTCATTGACAGCGTCCCTGTCAACAAGAGAAATTACTGAGACAACTGTAAACAAGGTATATATTAGAGCTTAACACCAAGACACCTAGGGGCCTTAATATTTGTGAGGATTTACACCATTATCTTTAAGATTATACTCACATTTTAATAAGGTGGGGATCATTTGATCTGCATACTGGTTGACATACTGGAGTTTACCTCTTTTATCGGAGTAATAATAACATACTGATCTTAGTTTTGTGCTTAATTTTACAGGTTGTTATTAGGGTTATTAGACCTGTTTTATGATGGTCGATGAATTTTGGTTTCATCATATATCTATATATTGGTATGAATTTGTGATTTTACATTATTTATTGGCGACATTGCACAAATTGGGTCTTATTCTAGAGTCATAAAATGAATTTATATTTTGCCGATGTTTGAAGATATTCTTATTCACTGCTGCCATATTAATATCAAGTATTGGTACTGTTATTTATTGAACATCATGTTTACAAACAAAAAGTTTTCGTTTGTTTAAGAGCTCTCTCTGCCCTTTCCCTGAAATGAGGAATCCTTTTTGAACTACATAAAGTTCCCGGCTGGGAACTTTTCAAATTGCACTTTGTATTTTTTGCACTTATAGCACTGCACTTTAAGGGGGTCATCGAAATCTATCTGATGTTGACAGTATTGTTTAATATGGTGGAATATGACATATAATCTTTAGTCCTTGGTTACATTTCAAGGTTGCAAGTAATGTTCTACCTGAGCATGTTGAATATACACAGGCATGAATGACATAATACCATACATACAGTATTGACACTGAAATAGGTATTTCTATTCATTGTTGCATTGAATATTAACTGCAATATCATTTCCATGTACGAAGTTGGTTATCATAAATTATCTGTGTATTTGAGCAGTTAAAGTTTGAGTAATATCAGCCTGCCGGATTGAACACACTTTGTAACTACTGTGGGACGCAGTCTGTCTTTTATGCCTATGTGAAGCCTGATTGCAAAAAACACAGTTGATGGACAGAATGTAGAACAATGTCATACATTCACCCCAGTACAAGGATCTGGGCCTAAATCCATCGTTTTTTTTGCACTCCACACCACCCTGGGTTAGACACTGGCTATATGCAAATCAGCTCTGACCCTGTGCCTCATGGGAACAGTCCAGTCCGAACTACCAAGCCATGTCTTTCCCAGACTGGAATCAAGCATCCAAGGACCGGTTTCTGGCTATCAGCCTTCATCAGCCTGGATAGCTTGACTCCAGTGGTGTGGAGAGCCTGGGACTCACGTCTGAGTATACCCAGCACACTCGGGGTGAAAATTGCAAAAAAAACAGTTGATGGACAGAATGTAGAACAATGTCATACATTCACCCCAGTACAAGGATCTGGGCCTAAATCCATCATTTTTTTGCACTCCACACCACCCTGGGTTAGACACTGGCTATATGCAAATCAGCTCTGACCCTGTGCCTCATGGGAACAGTCCAGTCCGAACTACCAAGCCATGTCTTTCCCAGACCGGAATCAAGCATCCAAGGACCGGTTTCTGGCTATCAGCCTTCATCAGCTTGGATAGCTTGACTCCAGTGGTGTGGAGAGCCTGGGACTCACGTCTGAGTATACCCAGCACACTCGGGGCCTGATGACGCCCCTGCACTCTATTGGTGTGTGTTAATTTTCAAATTCAGGGGGATTCACTTTGCACATGTCTGGCGAGCAAGGCGTCTGCGTGCGCCGAAACGCGTCCGGCTGTCTTGGTTGCACATGCAATCACCTTAATATGAAAAATTAGATAAAATTACCTTCTGCAACTTTAAATCCTCAAGAGCCCGTTGTCTCTGCTTTTGCCGCTTGTTGGCTCCGTGGAGTGTTTCCTGAGAGATATATCTCTCTCATATATACATGTTTTCCGATGCAGAGCGGCAATCGGCAGCGAAGGGCATGTTTAAAAGGCAGACAAGATCGCCTGCGTCAACCGGGACGCCTACAGTGGAAACGCCCAGCAATCCACTTCTGATAACAATAACCAAATTGGAACGCCTGCATGAAAGGGAAATCCGCAAATGGTGGGAGGCAACAAGCCTTACTAATTACATTGAGGAAGAACGGGTCCCTAGGGGGTTGAGAGTCCACACTGTTCCCTCCTATGAAAATCCTGACCCGCAACTGCTAACAGACTGGTTCGAACATACTGCCCAATACTGCGAGGGCACATTAAAAATACTTGTGAAATATGCCTGGAGCGACAGGGAGCGAGCACTGGCAGATATCCAAGTGATCGATAATGAGCTTGAGAATGAAACTGATCCCGGCCAAGTGGCTAACATCACACAAATGAAAGAACAGATGAAGGCCAGGTTGATCAAATATGAATCTAAAATAAGGCTCCGCAAACAAGAAAAATACGAAAGGGACGCTAACGACTATCTAACAGGACGCGTCCTTACATATGCTAAAAAGTTTGACGCTCCACGCAAAGCCCTCCAGAAGAGCAGAAAAGAAGGTGCTGGGACAACTAGCGGTACTGGAGAAGTCACCTCCGAATCTGACATAACTGAAAATGAATCAGAAGAGAACCAGTCAGACCCAGATACACGCACTACCAACAGGGGGCCCAAAGCAGCAAATAAAAGCACCAAGACTCCTTTTCAGGAGGAGTACGAAGTAATACAAAGCACATGGCTCCGAGGTGGGAAGAACAAGCCCCCAGACACGGATACCCAAGGGGCAGAAAAGGACGGAGAACCAGACGGGCAGGCGGGGGGAACAAGAGGAAGGGGCAGAGGCGCCCGAGCACCCCGTTGGACCAATCGGAAACGCACCAACAAGAAACAATAACCCCCGCTATTCATCTAAGTGGAATCAATAACATCACTAACCCCCCAGACAACTCTATCAGCAACAACGTGGTTACTAACTTAACGGTGGTCAATCTCACTCCTAGAGAACTGACAAAGGAAGAAAAACAAGTCCTAAGCCTGGGACTGACCTTTTGTCCAAATAGTGAGTTGGAATACACCCAAACCAAGATAGACTTGTTCCGCTTCACCCGCAAACTTAAATTACATAAATATTTTAAAATGCGGCCACATCTACAACAAAAAGAAACCCAAGGGCGAAGAATTACAGCATCAGACGCACTGAGCGGCAAAGACCTACGCTCAGTTGAGATATTAACAGACCTGGAATTGGAACAAACGCAGGACCTTGCAGACTTGGATCCAGCCCAAAGAGCTGAAGTGCAGGGTGTCGAACAGGACAGTGAAAATAGTGGTTTTAAACCTCCGTCCACCTTTGTTCCCCAATCCCCTTGGGATGCCATAGATGTGTTCTCGGAAGCGATGAACGATGACCTACTGAAACTAAGGAAAAATAACCAAAAGAACCCCCACCAAAATATCACGGAACAACAGAGAACTGCCTTGAAAGGATTAACGATGGACACGAAAATAATTGTGAAGCCCTCTGACAAGGGCGGGAATGTGGTCTTGATGACCCGTGAATACTACACTAAGGAAGCATTGAGGCAACTTTCAGATGAGAAATTTTACACTAAATGTACTAATGATACCTATCAACAGAGTATCACAGAATATGATCAACTCATCTCCAAATGGTATAACCAACGCATGCTGAACAAAGATGAACATATGTTCCTACGCACCACTTGCCCAATGACACCAACTTTCTACCACCTCCCAAAACTTCACAAAAATCGTGACCATCCACCTGGACGCCCGATTATTTCCTCCATCGGGAGCTTAACGGAGAACATGTCTCGCTTTGTGGACCACACCTTATTTCCTCTCGTGTCCAACCTGGACTCGTATATACGAGACACAAAAGATTTCTTGACGAAATTGAATAATCTGGTGTGGCAACAGGACTATCTTTTAATGGTATTAGACATTACCAGCCTCTATACTATCATCGACCACAACCATGGACTAGAGGCGGTCAAATGGGCATTGGAACAACGCCAACTACGATTTTCCAGACACAACTTAATGATTCTGGAATTCGTAGAATTTTGTCTAAAACACAATATATTCCTGTTTGAGGAGCAGTTATACATCCAGAAGTCTGGCACGGCGATGGGTACTTGCTTTGCTCCCAGCTACGCGAACTTGTTCGTGGGCTGGTGGGTGGAGCAGGTACCCAGGAGCTGCAGAGTTGGGGAAGAAGAGGGCAATGTCATCTGCTGGCATCGATATATCGATGATCTCTTCATTGTGTGGAGAGGTACCCCTGAGACAGCTCAGGAATACATCAATGTACTTAACAACAATCAACTCAATCTGCAATTTTCAGGGACAGTGAGTCCAGTGGCAGCGGACTACCTGGACCTCAAAATATACGCAGAAGATGGTCAACTCCACACTAACCTCTTCAGAAAGCAAACTGCTGGCAACTCTACACTGCATGCCAGCAGCAGCCATCCACCCCAACTAATTAGAAGCATCCCCTACGGGGAACTGCTAAGACTTCGCAGGAACTGCTCCAAACCCTCGGATTTCGAAGCGGCTGCTTCGGAATGCATATCCCGATTTAGAGCTAGGGGGTATGGCGAGAGTTTGCTCCACAATACTCTAAAAAGAGTAAGGAAAATAGAGAGACAGTCCCTCCTGACCAGTAACACCGATCAGGTTAACCGAAGGGGTAAGTCAGGTGATGATCAAGGCAAGTTCAGAGTTATAACTCCCTATTCTACAGGTGCAGACAATTTCAGAGCTATGCTACGTAAGAATTGGCATATTCTTCTAACAGACAATGTGCTCAAAGCAGATCTCCCATCTCAGCCACTCCTAACCTTCAGCAAAGCAAAATCCCTAGGCGACATACTGGTGCACAGCCATCTTGAAAAAGTGTCCCCGAGAACGAACACTTTGAGGGAGCAACGAGGCTTTTACCCCTGCGGCCGCTGCAAAGCGTGCGCAGGTAGTAAACGCGTACTCTCGTACACAATATCAGAAACTGGCAGGAAAATTTATATAAATAAATTTATCACCTGCAGCACACAGTATGCCGTATATTGCTTGCAGTGCCCCTGTGGCTTACGCTACATTGGGAGCACGATCAAGGAGATTAAGCTCAGAATATTGGAACACATGCGAGCCATCGATAAAACAGATCAGGCCTATCCGGTGGCTCGCCATTTCGCTGAAGTACATAATCGAGACCGGAGTATGCTTCAGTATTTCGGACTCGATGTTGTACCCCACAATATTCGTGGAGGTGACCGACTACGCAGACTAAGGAGACTAGAGTCCCGTTACATCATTGATCTGTGCACAAAACATCCTAAAGGTCTTAATAGTGGGGAGGAGATGGCCTTCCATCTAGGAAAATGAGCAGTTAGGATCTGATAACCACCATTCCAAGATGATAGTAAAAACTGATCACACTGAAACTAGAACGTCTTTTATTATCACACTTGGAACATATGTACACTAATGTATATAATAGCTCTGTAGAATGCTCCCGATTTTTCTTCTGTGCATAGTAACCTTTTGTACATAGCAGTATGTGAGAGACAACTTGTGGTTATTTGACTGATGGCATGAATTTCATTTTGGATCGGATATAATGCGAATATTTATTTTCAATGCCTCTCTACATACACAATTTCCACTGTATATAATATGCACTTTAACCACTTTTGTTCCAACTAAAATTAATGTAACATCTTTCGCTCAAAATGTGGTTCATATTGTAAATAACTATACATGCCCTCCCTGTTGTTGCACGCGATGCACTCACTTGACACCCACTCACTTAAAAAAAAAACCCCTGTAGCTAAGTTCAGCCTGCAGCTGTGGTTTGAGAATTGATGTAATTTTCTTTTTTGTACAGGAAGTTTGGCACATGTAATATATATGGGGACACCAGCCGATCCACGGCTCTATTTTTTCATGCTTAATTTTTTGCTAATTTATTGTGATTAGCCCGACTGGATACACTGCGATTGCCCATCTGGGGGCTTCAAGTAGTTAAATCCTATTGTTGTGTTGCATTCAAAATACACTACAAGATGGCCGCCTTGTTTCATGTTAGGCTTTAGTCCCCTTGTTTGTGTCCATACCTGGCCAGTAGTGGGAGTGAATATGCATGATATAAACAATGTCGGATACAAACACAGTGCATCACACACTGACGAAGGCAGACCGCCGAAACGCGTCTGTGTGCACCCCTCCGCTGAATAAAATCTAGCGTGTTTGTACCCCTCAAACTCGAGTGCTGTCATTCTTTCCAGGAGGATTGGGAAAGGATTTTGGAGCGTGTATATATATATATATATATATATATATATATATATCTATATCCAAGTAATTCCTCCACGCGGCTTGGCTAAAGAAGAAGACGGACCCCACGGCTTCAGGTAAGATGTTATTTTATTTTTTGGAACCTTTCAAGCGACGCGTTTCGAGTACCGAGTACTCTTGATCACACACCTGTTTAGCAGTCAGCTTGCTTTTTTAAATGCTGTGTTTCATATATATATATATATATATATATATATATATATATATATATATACAGAAAAGTCCTCCTTACACAGGCAGACAGGGGGCACAACGGGGTTTAAAATTGTAATTTGCAGGAAGGATGTGGCATCACGCGTTTCAGCTTTCGCCTTCATCTGATGCATTTCCTCCCCAATTGCCACAGCCGCTGAGATCCTGAGTGTCTTTTATGCTGGCGTTTCTGAAGTAGAATGTTGCGCACCTGAACCTCGTTTCAATCAGGAATCACTTGAATGTTTCACAGTGGAAGGACTGGCACTTCCAGAATGCAGTTTGTTCAGTTCGCGGTGTCGCGGTGAGTGTTCCTGGTAGCCAGCCGTTTGTAGAACATCCAGTTGGAAGGCTGGCTATGAGCGCAGTCAGGTAAGGATTGCAGCATATTTTCTGGGCTGAAGACTGCTCTTAAAACCTGCACTTCCCACCTCGCAGTCCCATAGACGTTAGGTCTGGGACACCATTGACGTAGCGATGTCTCTCTGCGAGTTCGCAGACTATTGTTGATAGCAGGATCTCTGAGCCATAGGGTGCGTGGAGGTCTGGGTGGTAACCATTACCCATGACACTTTAGGGAAGGGCCGCCCTTGCGCGCAATGGCTACGCGCTAAAATGCAAAAAAAGTCCTCCTTGAACAGGCAGACAGGGGGCACAACGGGGTTTAAAATTTTAATTTGCAGGAAGGATGTGGCATAACGCGTTTTGGCTTTCGCCTTCGTCAGATGCATTTCCTCCCCAATTGCCACTGCCGCTGAGATCCTGAGTGTCTTTTATGGTGGCGTTTCTGAAGTAGAATGTTGCGCACCTGAACCTCGTTTCAATCAGGAATCACTTGGATGTTTCACAGTGGAAGGACTGCCACTCCCAGAATGCAGTTTGTTCAGTTCGCGGTGTCGCGGTGAGTGTTCCTGGTAGCCAGCCGTTTGTAGAACATCCAGTTGAAAGGCTGGCTATGAGCGCAGTCAGGTAAGGATTGCAGTGTATTTTCTGGGCTGAAGACTGCTCTTAAAGCCCGCACTTCCCACCTCGCAGTCCCATAGACGTTAGGTCTGGGACACCATTGAAGTAGCTATCTCTCTGCGAGTTCGCAGACTATCGTTGATAACAGGATCTCTGAGCCATGGGGTGCGTGGCGGTCTGGGTGGTTACCATTACCCATGACACTTTAGGGAAGGGCCGCCCTTGTGCGCAATGGCTACGCGCTAAAATGCAAAATATATATATATATATATATATATATATATATTCGGCATAAACACGTCTCAGCAATCCTGCTTAAATGACGAGGCAAACCCAAATTTGGTGTGTGTTATTTTATTTTGCTCAAAACCACCACACCACCATTACGCGTTTCGGCCGACCACGGTCTTGATCACATGACATTGAATAGGGGCTTTTGTGCTCTATTTAAAGTGCTAATGCGAAAAAAAGGTTCATTGCATGTAATAAACATAAACAAAATACAGTTATAGTTCATAACCGCTTAAATGCAAAGAAGCGCAAGCCTGTCATTAACAGAATTAATTCTCATGAGAAGAAAAGCATTACTGTGTGAATACAGTGGTAAACAATGGCAGTCATATAAATACATAAATATATAAATAATTCATTATAAATATAAATAGAATAAATATGAGCTTAAATATAAGTATAAATACAGTTATAAAAAAATAGCAGCAATGATGAGAATAAACAATATTCCTATATTGATTCATGTTAAAATCAATGTTGCTCCACCATTATAAAATTGTTTAAATCCCAGTTTACCTGCTTATGGTTGACTTCAAATAGGGAAGTGACCAATAATCTATCTCTTCGTTTAACAGGCCTATGTGCAAAATTTCGCAATGAATTGACATAAAAGAATGAAAGTGCTACCAGGTGTAAAATTATAAAAATGTGAATTTAAAAAAAAACCAATACTTGTTCATGGAAAGATGTTGTAAGAGTAGAAACAGGCTATATGTACATTTACAGTTCTCAATAAATATAGAAAGTTCAGCTTTCAAGTAAGTATGACAGTCTTCGCCCGCGTTGAGACCATTAGGAGTCTTAGTGTCAAGTAAAATAATGTCTAGTCTCCAACCTATGCAACATTGTTTCACGGTCTCCGCCCCTCCTTTGAGGGGGTACCGTGTCAATAACAAAGTACTTTAATTCAGAGGGATCCTTGCCACGTGCCTCTTCGAAGTGACGTGCCACGGGATAAGTAATATCACCATTCGTTATTGCCCTAAGGTGCTGTAGAATACGTTTGTAAACGTGCGGTCTGGTGCTGCCCACATAGCGCAGACCACACGGGCATTCAAGAACATATACAGCATATTCAGTACGGCATGTAAGTTGACATTTGATGGTGGTAGGCTTGTCACTAAATGGAGTTGTATATTCCTTTTTGTTAATTCCATTTTTACAAGCTTTACAGGAGGCACATTTTCGGAACCCTCTACTCGAATCTAGCCATGTTCCTGATTTTTTAATCTCCGGGCTACTCGAGACTAAACAATCACCCATAGTTCTGGCACGTTTGTAGGTGATGTTAGGACTATCCCTGACTTGACCACCTAACACAGGATCACTGGAAATCCGTGTCCAGTTACGTTTGATTATATTTCTTATAACAGCATGTTGGTTGTTAAAAGTTAGGATAAGTCTAGTCTCGGTGTTGGCATTAGGAGGAGATATAGTTCTTTTTTCAGACATACTAGACAATAGCGATGCTCTGTCTTTGGAATTGGCTCTGGTGATGGCTTTTTCTATGCATTCCTCTGTGTACCCTCTTTTCAAGAATCTGGATTTGCAAGCTAATTGTGCTGACCTGCAATCACTTTCTGCACTACATATCCTTCTTATTCGGAGCATTTCCCCATAGGGGATGCTCCTGATGAGATGTGCAGGGTGGTGGCTACCTGCATGCAGGATACTGTTTCCGGCAGTGGGTTTTCTGTATAGTTTAGTCATAAGTTTATCACCACCTGGGTAAATCTCTACATCTAGAAAACACACACTGGTATCACTTATCTGTGCAGTTAATTGTAGATTCAAGTCGTTAACATTCAGCTGTGAAATGAAAGCATTGGTATCATTTAGTGACCTGTCCCAAATTATGAAAAGGTCATCAATGTACAAAGTTGGTTATCATAAATTATCTGTGTATTTGAGCAGTTAAAGTTTGAGTAATATCAGCCTGCCGGATTGAACACACTTTGTAACTACTGTGGGACGCAGTCGGTCTTTTATGCCTATGTGAAGCCTGATGACGCCCCTGCACTCTATTGGTGTGTGTTAATTTTTAAATTCAGGGGGATTCACTTTGCACATGTCTGGTGAGCAAGGCGTCTGTGTGCGCCGAAACGTGTCCGGCTGTCTTGGTTGCACATGCAATCACCTTAATATGAAAAATTAAATAAAATTACCTTCTGCAACTTTAAATCCTCAAGAGTCCGTTTTTTCTGCTTTTGCCGCTTGTCGGCTCCGTGGAGTGTTTTCTGAGAGATATATATATATATATATATATCTATATATATATATATATATATATATAGATCCAAGTAATTTCTCCAACCTCCACGCGGCGTGGCGAAAGAAGAAGACGGACCCCACGGCTTCAGGCAAGATGTTATATTATTGTTTGGAACCTTTCAAGCGACTCGTTTCGAGTACTCTTGATCACACACCTGTTTAGCAGTCAGCTTGCTTTTTTAAAGGCTGTGTTTCCCATATACACATATATATATATATATATATATATATATATATATATATATATATATATATATATAATCTCCCACTAAATGCACGTATGTGCATTTTCATACCTGTAACATTCCTAATTTTTCACAGAGAAAAACACTGGTTAACATTGGATACTACTTCCCAATATGCTATGCTGTATTACTATGTTACCTTTTCCTAACCTTACATTACCTTAATTACAAAGTTACCCATAAAGAAACTGAACATATTTGGGGTGGAACATATCTGTGCAAGACTTTTTCCAAAACGTCTGTAGATTATGTTATGGGATATTAGTATAGAGAGTCTCCACATAGAGTGACAGGATCTTTCATACACTGCATGGGAGCCCTTAATGAAGTAATGGATTTCTTGCATCCGTGTTTTCAGGAGCAAAAATATAACAAAACGCACTATATTTCAAGGGTAACAAGCATTTACAATGCAATGGTCTCGGCATCATTAAAGGTAGAGCTTTTGGCACTGCTTATGACATTTCTTTTCTTTTTTTTTTTTAAATCATAAATAAATGGCATTGTCATTTACAATGCCAATAGCTTAATCGCTCGCATATGCATGACCTATTGCATTTACACCCACACAGAGCCACAAACCCACAAAGAGCCACCCACACAGTCATGCACATAGAGCCACCCACACACACCGAGCCACCTACACAGAGCCACCCTCACACAGACAGAGCCACCCACACATAGTGCGCCTTCATCTGTCGAATCCCCCTCTCCCACCCGGCACCACCGCTCTTACCTGAACGGGCCGCTCCTGGTACCAGTGTCTGCCCAGCTAGTATCCACAGTACCAGTGTCTGCCCCGCCAGTACATTCAGTACCAGTGTATTCTCCGCCAATACCCTCAGTACCAGTGTTTGCCACACCATTACCTGTCTGCCAGGCGCGGTGCGTCCATTGGGGCGCGGGGGCGTAGCCCCCCGCCCGCAGCTCCCTCTGCATTTCTGTTGAAAGACGCCATGGCAGGAGAACTGACATTCCAATCATGTCAGTCAGCATGACATCACATCGCCCACCCCCTTCAGAGTCTGAAGGGGGTGGGCGGGGTGGCGTCATGTTGACTGACATGATGATGTCACCAGGGCAAGCAACACAAGTACGCATGAGTGGGGACGGAGGCTGAATTTTTTACCCGTGCCCACGCATGCGCACTTACGTTTGCGCTTTTTTGCGCATGTCCATTAGGAGCCCTTTGGGCTCCTAATGGGCGTGCTGTGGGCGAAGAGAAACCTGTGCCCCAAGCGCCAGGATTGGCTGCGAGGGCTGCCAGTCTCCATTTGTGCCGTGAGGCGCCAAGAGGTCGGGGAACAGAGGTGGCGTGGACACTGACCGGCGGTAACTGAGGTAAGTTTTGTTTTTTATATTTAGTATAATATAGTCAGCACCAGGCCAGGGCTCTATCCAGGAGCACATGCACATCACACGATTCCTGGCAATCAATGAAGTAGAGGAAATGGAGAGAATAGATAAGATAGGGTGGTAGTGAAAGAGATACACCGCAGCGACCCAGATAGGGGGAGTCAAGAAAATGGGGTGGGGAGGAGGGGGTTAATAGGGGATTGGAAGAACAGTGTATGTCCTCGGTGTTCAGTTTTTTTTCATCCCGTTGTTGCGGGCAAGCATCTCTTCTTTGTGCTCAGACGGGGTCACTCACGCATGCCCCCCCCCCCCCCCCCCCTTGCCATAAGATTTGCCGGGAGAGTGCCACTGCTGGGGGGCGAGGCTTTTCTGGCAGGAACCACACCACAGCCCTCGAGTTCCAGCACACCCCCAGCACACTGCAGCCCCCACCACCGGCAGTCAACTTCCACATCTGCTCACCTGGGTGTCACCTGCATCGCCTCTGGGCCCCCTCAGCGTGCTCCCCCAAAGTTCAGCAAGTCTGAGGGGGCAGCATGCCAGCAGAGGTTGGGGGCCACGGCACCCAAGAACTGCAGGCCTCCCAGAGTTGCTCTTATATCCACGGTGCTGCGAGGCCAACAAATGATGTATGGAACATTCTAGCGCGGCCCTTCTAATGGGGGAAAACCTCACGGAGCATTTTAATTCCCATTTCTCTTTTCACAGCAGAAAAGTAAATCTGTTTATACTGATAAAGTTAACTGTTCGCGCCCGGTTCATATAACTCACAATATTGATATTTTCAGGGAAAAAACGAACATTAGGTTAACGCAGGCCTGTAAATTTCCCAGATGGCTAGTTAAATTATGCAAACATCCATAATAAGGAAAGTAATGTGTGGAAATACGCTATGGGAAAATCACTGCATTTAAGCAGACCAGGAATCCATTAACTTAATTTTGCAAGTTCGTATTTTAATACTAATCATGCTAAATTCATGTGCGACTTTAGATAGCGCGTCTGTGTTTTCTGAGTGGGATGCTGCGCTCAGCCCCACGGATCTGTGGAAGGAAGGCGAGGATCCGTGGAGAGCTGACTGCGGAGTGCTCCGAAGGACTCAGTGACCCAGGGGCAGGGGCGTGCGGGCCCCGGGGGAGCTCGGCCGGCCAGTAAAGTGCGCACCGTCCCGGGGACTGTGAACTGAGGCTTCTCTGGCATCTGTGCCAGGTCCGCGGAGCTACACGAGTGCGTCTGGCATCTGTGCCAGGTCCGCGGAGGTATGCAAGTGCCTGGGAACCTCGGGAAGCTGTGGGTGGTCCCGGGAGAGTGGGGTGTTCGAGCCCTAAGGGGAGCTGTGTCTGTTTTAGGGTCTTTCGAGAGCTGTGGGTAGAGGCGCTTCAGAGAGTTGAAAGTGTCAGGGCGCTAGGGAGAGCTCCGAGAGCCAATGTCCTATCGGGTAACTGTGGGTTCCAGGGTCATCGGAGAAATGGGAGTGTCAGATTTCTAGAGCGGAGCAGTGGTTGCTAGGGCGCTGGGACACTGCGAGCGGCAGGGGCCACAGAAGATTGTCAGTGCCAGGGCCCCAAGAGAGCTGTGCGTGCCAGGGCTCTCAGAGAACTCTTAATGTCGCGACCCTCAGAGAACAGCCAGTGCCAGGGCCCTCAGAGAGCTATGAGTGCCTAGGCCCCAAGAGAGCTGTGAGTGTGAGGGTCCTCAACGAGTTGTGAGTGCTAGGGCCCTCAGAGAGCTGTTAGCGCTACGTTCCTCTAGCGCTTTGAGGGCAGGAGCCTCAGACAGCTTAGAGTACAAGAGTGTTAGAGAGCTGAAGCTTACACTCTCTGTGGAGAGGCGTGGATGCCCGGGCCACCGGAAGGAGGATAGTTCCAGGCTGCAAGTGTTGGGGTTGACCGATCCGGGTGCATTGTTCCTCGATTACTGTGTTGTTGGTGCCAAGGATGCTCTTGTAATAGTGAAAGCCCGCAACCTCGAACAGCGTCATTAAGTAAACAAGCAAAAAAAAACAGGGGACACAAGCACGAAAAACGGCACACGGGAGGAAGGGAAACCAGACGTGCGGGCGGAGGGAAGGGGTTGCCAAACAGGGAGTCAGAGGCAAGAAACAACGACACAAACAGGGGGGGGGGGCACGAAGAAAGCACGCACGAAAAACGGCACACGGGAGGAAGGGAAACCAGACGTGCGGGCGGAGGGAAGGGGTTGCCAAACAGGGAATCAGAGGCAAGAAACAACGACACAAACAGGGGGGGGGGGGGGGGGCACGAAGAAAGCACGCACGAAAAACGGCACACGGGAGGAAGGGAAACCAGACGTGCGGGCGGTGGGAAGGGGTTGCCAAACAGGGAATCAGAGGCAAGAAACAACGACACAAACAGGGGGCGGGTGGGGGGCACAAAGAAAGGCACAAACAGGGGAGCAGAGGCTTACCTGATGTCCTCGGTTGACGCTGCTCGAGCAGCAAAATGGCGTCCGGCAGCTATGACATTTTTCGGATTCGGAGTTACTGCAGACTCGCTCGCTCGCTCTGAAGGCAAAGCCCTTAGCCTGTTGTTGGTGCCAAGGATGCTCGTGTAATAGTGAAAGCCCGCAACCTCGAACAGCGTCATTAAGTAAACAGGCAAAAAAAACGGGACACAAGCACGAAAAACGGCACACGGGAGGAAGGGAAACCAGTCGTGCGGGCGGAGGGAAGGGGTTGCCAAACAGGGACGGGAGGAAGGGAAACCAGACGTGCGGGCGGAGGGAAGGGGTTGCCAAACAGGGAGTCAGAGGCAAGAAACAACGACACAAACAGGGGGGGGGGTGCCTCGTCTGCTTCTCGTCCTCGCTCCTCGATGAGCTCATCTGCTTCACGTCCTTGTTCCTCATTTGGCTCGTCCTCGTTCCTCAGGAGTGCTCCGGTCTGTTCCCTCCGTCTCCCGAGTCCTGAGCACGCACACCTCAGCGTCCTGCAATTATGGTGGGCGTTCAAGATACCAGTTGCGATGAGATCCTGTGCGGGCGGGACAGGACCAGCGGGAGGGGGCGGGAAAAAAGACGGCGGGAACCAGACAGCGGGAGGGGGCGGCAAAAAAGACGGCTACCACTGAATGATTTATTTAGCGGGAGGGGGGCGGGAAGAAAGACAGACAGCGGGAGGGGGGTGGGAAAAAGAATACAACAGCACAGCGGCCGACCTAATCAGCGGGAGGAGGGCGGGAACAAACACGGACAGTGGGAGGGGGGCGGGAAAAAGACCAGGCAGGGAAAGAAAACAACGGCCGACCGATTCAGCGGGAGGAGGGCGGAAACAGAGACGGACAGCGGGAGGGGGGGCGGGAAAAAGACAGCGGGAAACGAGGACAGCAGCCTACCTCATCACAAGAAGACTTAAAATGGCGGCCACAAGCTTCAGATTTTTTTTCGGAATTGGGGGCGTATTTTGCTGTTCTGAGTGACGGGCGACGTCACTGTCTAAAGAACAGCAAAAATGACGCCCCCAAATCCGAAAAAGACGGGGCTTCTTTGGAGTGATGCATCTCTCCTCCAATGGCTGGCCTCCGTTTAGGAAGCCAGCCAATGAAGGAGAGAGGGGGCACGGAGGCGGGACCTTCGCCGCTACTCAAACTCATTAAATCTCCGGCCTAAGACTGCGCAAGCGCAGCCTTTTAGGCCTTCGACCTAAAAAGGATCCCAGAAAAGGATGGTTCTGAAGTCACAAAAGCTTGCATGCGGTGTGAATGCACGGACCACACCTCATTGCTTCTGAGCAGCGGCTGTCAATAGGGTGGCAAAGCAATCCGGTTACAAAATAATGTGTTTATGAAAATATCCTCGTCTTTCATTTCTTCAAATTCAACATATTGGCATGTGGATGAAATCTTTCTGTTGCATACCCTGGTAGGCAGCCGCATTCCAGTTCCAGTGCACTATTATCCACTGCTCGAAATGGAGACATACCAGACGGTATATGCCCCCGGACTTGTTCATAAACAATATTCATTGCACTTCTGCTGAGATGTGATGTTACTCGCCCATTTAAATTGAAGAAGACTCAGTACTCGAAAGGAACTGCTATTAGTTTAAAAATGATCCGGGACTAAAACCAATGTATCTTTACATATACGCATTAGTTGTATTTAATTTGCTTTTTTGTTTTATTCGTAATGCCTTTCTAACCAAAATCAGTATTTGTAATATGCTGTTAAATTAAATTGCTTACCTGTATCCGCCTATTATAAGAAATATTATATATATATAATTTGAAATAAATAATTTCTATGCCAAAACAATTTTGCTTAACAGGCTCATAGTGAACACGTTTTCAGGTACTTTGTTTATTACAGCAGACATATCGGGCCTAGTGATTGGAACCATCTACCCTCCATTTCATCTGTCTGCTATTTATAGTTAATGCTCCCTGTTTTCCGTTTTTACTGATTTTTACAGATAAATGCAGACTGCAAACCATTTATTTCCTTGTCTGTATTTATTTTTAAATGTGGATTAGAACGGAAATTATGTTGCTTTTGGGGTGACTCTAATTACTCTCTACCATGACTTCCAGGCCAGTAGTTGTGTAGATTGATAGGTAAGGGGGTTAAAAAATAAATGAAGTTTAGTAAAGAGGCTTAAAGAGCAGTAGATATGCACATAGTTGATAATTAAATTTGCATAGTCTCATATAAAGGCATTGATTTATGTTCTGCGGGTCTTCATATTACCGAAACCTGGCAGGCATTCAAGCATGAGTGCTTATTTATCGGTTAAAAAAATTTGGAAATATATCAGTTTAAGCTTCATTTTTTTGCACAAAACTTAAAATAAATATGGATAAATACAGATAAAATTTGCAAAAAATAAATATGGATGAATACAGACGGAAATGTAAAAAAATAATACCATAAAACCAGGAGCCCTATTTATAATTACTCTTCAGAACCATATGCTTGGCCCGCATTGCAATGGTTAATTCAGCACACAAGCCAACAGTACTGTGCACCTATAAAATCGTTTCTGGTGCTGGACTGGTGGCTCAGTGGAATAATGCATCCATGCCAGGTGTCTGTGTGTGGCCTCATGGTCACAGCTTGAAATTCCGGGGTCCGCTCACCCTTTAATCATTCTGAGTTAACTAAAATAAATACTATTGACTTGGGCAACAATAAATATCTTGTATTCAGCCCAAACGGGCGAACTTGTGGTTTACAAATACACATTATATTTTCGACCAGGTAAGTGTTTTGGATTGTGCTCCTTTCTATCTTTAATACAAACACTGCTTGCATCCATCTTCTGGTGGGATTCAGATGTGCTGTACCTTGCCCTTGGCACCCCCTCACAACTACTCGGTAGGCATTTATTTATTTATGTATTTATTTTATTTTAAAGGTTTTATGCTACATTCTTATACTTGGATCACCCCTTGCCTCTATTGTAGCACTTTCACTTCCTTATATCATTGGCCTTGAATTTGCCAAGAATCTGTTGGCTTTCGTGCTTCGGAGCTACCAGTGCAGTTTAATGTATGGCCTGACTAAGACAGTATTGGCTTCCTGAATCCTCCAGAGTGGCGCTCAGAGGGAGACAGGTAAAGAAATAAACTTTACACCCTCTCACAATTTTTTCCTGTCACTAGTTGGGCCCTCTTCCTATTTCCAGAATTCCCTTAAAAACTGTTACTGAAGCTGCTTATTGTTAGTATTATTCACTGATTAGGCTGGCGGTTTGATCTAGTGACTGAGCTGATGAAATATATGGCAGCTACTCTGATCCCATTTTTGGGCCATGAAATTATTCAGTCTTTCAAGTTCTTTAATTGTGATATATTGGACGCCAAAGAGATACAGTGATGACTGACATCTATGACAGCGCCTGGGTATAGGATTGTGGAATCAGCCTCTGGCTGAGAAGTTTCTTTTAATCAGTTTAAACTTCTGTTTTTGACTTGACAATAGCACAGAAGTCCCTTTGGGCAAGCACATTGGTTCTATAATGGTCCACACAATGCGCTAACTAGGCTCAAACTTTGGCATTCTATTATTCGATTTGTTTAGTCTTTCTTTATTAATGAATTATAAGAATATACAACAATGGGAATTATCATCCTTCAAACAGATACTATAGCCGAATATAACAGTAATTTGGATGACACATGTATCCCAGAAACAATAAAGAATAGTGGATTTATGATAGAGGAGTGGGGGGGTGAGGGAAAGGGGCGTCTGCCTGAGGGAGGGGAGGGGAAGGCACCAGTGTGAGAGGGTAAGGCTGTGTGATCTCAGAATTTGTGTCCATTGGTATGCAATTGTATACTATCCCATGTGGTGTTAATGTCCAGGAGTGTAATGGTATGCGTTCCGGGAGTTTCAATATCCCGTTGTGGGTAATAAGTTGCCAGGTATCCTGCGCTCATGCCTTTGGGAGTGAATCCTGTCGCCCTGTATCACTGCTAACGCATCTCTGGTGGCGCCTGGCCGCATCCCTAGATGGTGGAAGGTGATTGAAAGCCTGGAGTGTGATCAGGGGTGGAGGGGTCAGATACATATAACTATCCGGCATAGTCTGTGAGCTTCGCAGATCTCCGGTGGGAAGGGGGAGTCCCTTTGCCAGGGACCTTTGGGTCTGCGCTTCGGCATGGCCCGTAGAGGAGGAGAGGTGGGAGTGGGAGGGGAGGGAAGGTGGGAAGGAGGGGCAAGGCTGGAAGAGAGGGTGGGTAAGTGTATGGAGTGGGCCCGGGGGGATGGAAATGTATGGATGGTGCAGTCAAACACCGAGGGATAGGTGGGGGTTGAGGGAGACAAATAAATGAAGACAGGGTGGGCATCAAAAGTGGCCCTGATTGCTATAGGAAACGAAAAAGATGGGGGGAGGTGGGTAAAGAGATCGGGGTACATCGTGAGTGTATGGGCTGCGAGTGGTGTGTGTGAAATGGATGCAGTAGTGGGTGAACTGATTCAGGGATGTGGATGGAGTGGGTAGACTAGTTGCGTGGCATTATATAGTTCGCTATTATTCGATTTGAAAAAACTGTATGAACATTCTTCCACATTCTCTTTATTTTGAGATGCATATCAGGGTCTAACACTGTTTAAATGTATGTGAGTGATGTAATAAAAAGTAGGCAAAAGTGCTGTTTTACCAATGCTGAACCCCAATGCCAACGCCGCAGAGAGAGTTGGAGAGTTGGTGAGGGTGAGTGGGTGCACGGAGCACACCGCACTGAGGACTAAGCATCAGAGGGGGCCAAAACATCGCCGAGCACCACCATGTAGGTAAGGGGGGGCCCGCATCTCCGCTTGCGGGTGCTTGCTTGCGGCCATCGCTTCAGTCAGTGAATTGGCCATGGCGCCACCTGGAAATGAATAAGCCATTGCTGCTTGCCACGTCTTCGCACCGCCGCATCAACTCTCGTCACCCCGCTCGCCACAACAGCCTGTTGAGCTTTGCCAACCTTACTCAGCCCCCCTCCGCACTGATTGTCACTGATTATGAGTGCCTTTTGCCAGCTCCAGCTTCAACTCCTTTAAATCTTTAAGCTTCTCTAAATCTTCAAGCTTCCTACCTTTTAAGCACCGAGTACAAAACTGTTATTAGGCTGCATAAGGCCAGACTGAGCCTGATGCCAAAAGAGAAGGAAGGAGAGCAACACTCCCGGCATCCTGCAATCCAGAACTTAGGCCCCCCTTACTGGGAGCGGCCTTCAAACTCCTAAAGCTCTCATAAGCCCTCTAGGCATTAGGAACTGCTGCTCCAAGGCCCCAGGCCCCATAATCAAGGAGCAGGAGAGGGATTAGTGGTACTATATCCCACAGAGATAATTAAGTGGAATCTTAGGGGGCCAAAGCTGTGAGAAAGCCGCAGCAAGTGAGGTGCTATAGTGAGAACGAATTGGGTCGGAGGTGAGAGTGGTGCCGCCATTAGAGCCTATGCCCCAGGGTTGAGCTGGAGTGCTGAAGAGGTGGCCGGGGTAGGTTTGGTAAAGCTTTTGCCACTCTGCGTGCTCCCCCCGCCCACGCCATGTCCCCCCCTCATTGCACACTTTTTTTAACACCAGTCTCTACAGTTACAATACAGCTACATCAACTATAATGCCAACTATAGCAACCATGCTTACCAACTACAACAACTCGAAAGAAACAGCTAGAGCATAGTGCCAGCAGCGTCAAGCATCTTCATTTTGAGATCCAACAAGCTAATAAGTCAACAAACCAATAAGCCAACAGGATACTGTTAGATTACTTCTCTCCTGTGCCCACACATATCAGTCCACAACAGCGTCAGGCAATGCCCAACAGCAGTATGGCCTCCACATTAATGTCTTTAATAGTTTGCGATTATTACTGTACCCAAGGCGTTAAAAGGTAGTGGCTGAAACGGGAACAAAACACTTGCACAGCGTAAGTTCAATGAGGTCTGGCAAGTCACGATTAGCCCCCACCACTAGGAAGAAAGGGTGTCAAGATTCCCCTGAGGAGGCCAGAAAAACTGTCTTATTAATGCAAAACAAAAGTCAAGTAGCCAACTGCTTAATATCCCCCATAATGAAAATATTTGAAAAGAGTCAGAAAATTCCTCCCAGTTTCACATTCCTCAAAGAGCAGGCCAGGAATCACTTTTGAAAACTGCTGATTTACAAGGCCTACCAGAGCCACTAATGTCATAGCTTCTTTTGACATCTGGGACTCAGTCCCAGGTCAAGCCAAAGCTAAAGGTAAAGGCACTGATAATCCAGGGGTTCTCACTCCTAAGGACGGGCTTCAACTTTCTTTGGATTTCACCACGACTCAAAGCCACCTGGGTGATGGCTACTTGCTAAAAGATCAACGTGCCCACAGGGACAGTAGAGGAAGCTGGGGCAGCTAACACAGCAGAGCTCACGTAGTCACTGCCCTATCTTAAAAAACAAGAAATAAAGGTAGAGGTTAATGTTCAGCACGCAACTGCCCGGGGGGAAGCACATGATCCAAGAGATCTGTCATGATCACATTTACCTCACTGGAATCCTAACTCAATTATTTTCTCTCCAACATCAGATGTGAAGCCGTCCATGCGTTCTGGAGCCATAAGCACACTGAGTGAGCTTCAATACAGCTAGATTTAACTACCTCTATGAGGTTGACACTTGCACACATGGCAGAGACTACTAAAGGTGCGTTAACCCCAGTAACGGAGCGTGTAAAAGATACCACATCCATAAACGTCAATCCTATGACTGGATTGGCAGACCGACCCCTGCATATTAACCCCCCATCTGCACAGTCGCTATTAATGGGAAGCTCACCAAATAAGGGAAGAACCAAAAACAGTGACTGCTCAGATGCCTGGCCTCTGCTATAAAAACCATCCAAGCATCTGTAGATGCCCTTAATTATCACTTAGCCAAATTGGACTTGAAAGTAGACCTCCACAACATCCTTCCATACACGTATTATGCATCGACTCCAAACTGTGTAACTTAAACTATTTATTCATGGAAGCTAAGACAGTTGCATATATTCAATGAACCACCTGCTCATGCTCCCATATTGTAGACAAACTTGGAACCCTATCTGACACCGTAAATCTATTCTTCATGGACCTAAAATCCTGTATGGGTTGCTTCCCAAAGGCAGACAGTCAAACTGACGTAATAGAGGAAAAAGCAGAAATGAGGCAGGACATCGCCTCCAGCCCTGGACCCTGAACTAAAGGTCAACAAGATCAGCAGACGATCATGGTCACAACATCGTTGAAAACCACAAAGTGATAGGTACCGGTAAGGACTTTCTCCAATGTAATTTAGTGCCCTCTCCCCTAAAAGTGCCTCTCACGAAGCGACAACTAAAAGACTGAGAAAAGTCAGGAACAAGCCCACTGTGAAATTAACGAGACTCACTAAACGACAGAACTTCACACAACCCTCAAAGCTGTACTCCTTCAGGAAACGCACCTCTTGCCCAGAGACCACCACAGGATGAAGTCACGGGCCTTTCTCATACAGCTTTTCTCATCCTCTCCTAAAAAAGTAGCTGGATTGGCGATATTGGTGTCCAAATCATTTAAGGGCAGGGTTCTTCAAAAGGAGGCAGAACTGAAGGGGCGACTGTTGGTATACCGCTTCTTAATAGCAGGCATAACACTCCTAGTGGGCTCGGTCTACTCACCTAACGAAGGGCAGGAAACGTTCCTCCAAACAGTATTGGCAGCCACTACGACCAACACAGAAAGGCACTTACTGATTGGGGGGACCTCAACTTAGTTTTCCATAACATAGCGGACCGCTCCTGCCAAAGAACAGGACAGATAGGGGCCCTCTCCAAAGCTGGACAGGCATACCTCCAGGATCTAGGCCTTACTGACCTATGGAGACATTCCCATCCACATAGCAACGCCTACACCTACCACTCAGGGGCCAATAAATCATATGCCAGGCTGGACTATTTCCTCTGCGCGTCCCAACTAGTACCCCAAGCCCAAGACGTGGACATACTACCAGCCTCGCTATCTGACCACTCACCAGTGGTGGCTACCTTCCGCCTCCCACCAGCACCGACTCCACAACGGCACTGGCGCCTCAGGGAGTCCCTTCTCCATACCCCCACAAAGGCAGAACTGATTAAAGCCGCTATTACCCTATTCCTGACACACAACAATAACACCGACACCACACAGGCTACTCAATGGGCTACCCTTAAAGCAGTCCTCACGGGTGAGTTCATCTTTGTGGCCATGGCCAACAACAAAGAACAAGAGCAGAAGAGGGCAGAGCTCATGCAGAGGGTGGCGGAACTGGAGCAGATGCACCAACATACCGGAACGTCGTGTGCCTGGCGCAGGCTATGCGTTGAAAGGAAAATGCTGGCTGCCCTAGACCAAGACGCAGCAGAGTATGCGGCTCTTCGTCTTCGGCAAGCCTATTACACTGGGGAGACCGATGCGGGCGGCTGCTGGCAAACAAACTGCGGGAACAACGTCAGAGACAGGGAGTGCAGGCCATACGGACAGAGGGGGACAGCCTGGTCTCGGAAGATGCTGACATAGTGGAGGCCTTTGGGGCCTTCTATCAATCCCTATATACCGTGACACCCTTGACCTAAAGGCAGGTCAGAAGTACTTACAGGAAGCGGGTCTTCCTGCCCTAAACACAGCCCAGGCAGATCTCCTGGACAGGCCCATAGGCTTGAAGGAGGTGGTGTCCGCAATTTCCCGCCTAAAGCTGGGGAAGTCCCCCGGACCCGACAGATACCCGGCGTCCTTTTACAAAACATTCTGCCATCAACTGGCCCCCCTCCTGCAGGATCTTTTTAACACCTTTGACCAACCGGGGGCGATCCCCGCAGAACTCTTGGAGGCGTCTATCTCGGTCATACCAAAGCCCGGTAGGGATAAGACCCGCTGCAGTTCATACCGGCCGATTTCATTGCTGAACATTGACTTCAAGATCTATACAGGCATCCTAGCACACCTTCTCGCGCCATACATGCAGCAGCTTGTGGAACCGGACCAGGCAGGCTTTATACCCCAGCGGCAGACCAGCGACAATACTAGAAGGGTCCTACACCTCATTGAGGCTGGATCCCGTGCACGACCAGATTGCATGCTTCTTACTATCGATGCTGAAAAAGCATTCGACAGGGTACACTGGCCCTACTTAGAACAGGTCCTACAGAGTTTTGGTCTCGGGAACATTCTCTGCACCCGCATACTGAATTGCTACAGACATCCCAACGCTACGGTACGTGTTAATGGTCACACCTCCCGTAGATTCCCGATTGGCAGGGGGACCAGGCAGGGATGCCCCCTGACCCCGATTCTATTTGCCCTCTACTTGGAACCATTGGCACAAAGGGTTAGACAGCACTCTCTCATTAAAGGTATTAAATTTGGTGGGGACACCCACAAAATTAGCCTCTATGCGGACGATATTCTGATCTCCATTACCGACCCTGTCCAATCGCTGCGAGCACTATTCATAAAGCTCCATAGTTTTGCGCTCGCCTCAGGGTTCAAAATTAATACGGATAAATCTATGGCCCTCAACATCTCTCTGTCACATGACACCCTGGCCGAGGTGCGAGGGGAATATGATGTGCAATGGTCGGACACCACAGTACCCCACCTAGGAGTCCTTCTAGGCCCCACCATTCCAGCTACGGTGGAAGCGAATTACACTAGACTCCGCGCACAAATACGTGAGGAACTGCGGAGATGGAAACACCATTCTCTCTCCTGGTTGGGGAGGATAGGGGCCACCAAAATGACACTCCTACCCCAGATCCTTTACCTGTTTCAGACCCTCCCTCTTCGCCCGCCGCAAGGCTGGATCCAGCAAACGCAATCCGAGTTGACACGTTACATCTGGCAGGGTCGCCGCCCACGCTTCAAACAGGCCATCGCAGTTCTCCTGCCGGCCCACGATGGAGTGGGGGTCCCGGATCTCCAAATCTATTTCTACGCAGCACAGTTGCGGAGCCTGGTGGAATGGCACCAATCAGAATCGAGCAAAACTTGGCTCTTCCAGGATCAGGCGGTAGCGGGCATGCCTCTACAAGGGATCCCCTTTCTCCTAAAGTGCCACCGGACACCTAACCTTTACGCATCCCACATCACTGGCACGGTGATGGGGGTGTGGGACCGTGTCGCCACCAAATACGAACTGACATCCTTCCCCTCCCCCTTGACACCGCTGTTCACCAACCCCGACTTTACTCCAGGTCTAGACCCGAAAGCTTTTGTGAACTGGCGACACTCCCCATGCAAAGCACTAGGGCATCTTTTTAACCTGGAAGGTATCCTTTCCTTTCAACAGATAAAGGAGGACTATGGCATCCCGGAGGGAGATAGACTAGCCTACATGCAGGTGCGACACTGGGCGCTCCACCCTGATTTTAGACCAGGAGCCCAACGTCATCTTTCCCCTTATGAGAAGTGGCTGGTTACCCGCACTTCCGAGAAACAATTGATCTCTGATCTCTATCAACATTTGCTAATTGTCAACACTCACACATACAACGCCGGCTGATACTGCTGGGAACGAGAATTAGGTAGAGCCCTCACATACAAAGAGTGGAGTGGTATCTACCACAGAGCACAACACTCTGCATACCACACCGGGCTAACCAAAACCCTGATCTAGGTAGCCACGTTTGGTACCATATTCCTGAACGATTACATCAGGCTGATCTGCACATTAGTGACCGCTGCTGGAGGGGGTGTGGGGAGCTGGGCACGTTGGAGCATTTGCTCTGGAGCTGTAGGCACATCCAGGGATTCTGGGACACGATAATTAACGAGGTAGACTCCCACTTAGATACACAGCCTCCCCGGTTCCCTGTTTATATTCTACTGGGACTGCCCAACACTCTATATACCCCCTGAAGTCCCGAAGGGGCCGCCTTATCGCCATCGCCCTAGGGGCCGCCACCCAAAACATTTTAGCGCACTGGAGACAACCACAGGTTCCCCCACACACAGGTTGGTTGCACAGGCTGTGGATGGTGCTGGGCATGGAGAAGCTGTCTTTGGTACAGGCAGGGAGAGGGGAGGAATTCCCGGAGTTGTGGCATCCCTTCTTGACACTGCTCAAAGGGGAGTTCCGAGAGCTGAGCTGTCCCAGATACCTGCGTCTTCTACGACTGGCAGACAGCCCGATTCCGGTCCCAAAAGCAACCAAGAGCAAACGGGCTTTCAGGCTCAAATGATTTCCTCGTTATTCCTTGTGAAGAGCGATAATGGTGTTAGTGGTTTATTTGGTGGACAAGGGGAGGGGGGAGGGACTTGTTGTTTTGTCTCAAGGCACTGCGAACGCTTTATGTCATCATCCAACTCAAGCTGACATTGTATATGTTCATTGCTCATCCACTGGCATGTGACATGTTATCATTGTCTGAAGAAGCAAGACCTTACTGTTTGGTATTTTGTGAAATCTCAAAAAAAGATTTAAACCATAAACTCAAGAATTTACGCTGTGTGTCTCCTAGCCAGGCCAAGGTGTTTCCTCGCAGCATTTGTAGAGTGGGAGTTCTCTTTGGGAGGTGTATAAGGACTTCTAGTACTCCACAAATGGCTGCAGTTGGTCTGGCAAATTTCTATGTGTTCTACCCTGTGAATCTTGAATCTCCGCAATGCAGTTGGAGAATTTGGGTTGGCGTACTGCTTTCGCTAGGACTTTTCCAGGACGGTCTCCTTCCCCATATGTGCTAGCCATGTGATACTTCCCCCTGAAATGTCACTCGAGTTCAGCGGCATTTTCGTAGTCCGCCATTTAATCCCTGAGTTTGGCTCCGGTTATGTTTGCCCCTGTCTCATTTGTGAGGACCCTCTCTAGAGCTTTGATGTCCCGCTCTAGATTGCTTAATTCCCACCTGATGTCCCTGAGTATACCTCCTCCCTTAGAGATGCACAACCCCCTCATCGTGACTTTGAATGCCTCCCATACTGTAGTGTACTCTGATGTGGTGTTTCTCTGAAAATATCTATGTATCTCTTGTCCAATTTTTTATTCTTTGAAAACTGTATCGATCAAATGTAGGGGATTCAGTCGCCACCCAACATAAGGCGTTTGGTCGACCGGAACATGTATAGATCACAGCACAGGAAAGTGGTCGGGGGACGTGCAGGCCAGGTGGACAACAGTGTCCAGCCAGTGTGCCATGCCCACTGACACATTCAGGTAGTCCAGTCTGGTCAACTTTGAGTGGACCGCTGAGTAGTTTGTGCCTTCTTTAAGTGTAGGGTGCTTGTATCGCCAGGAGTCTGGTAGATAGTGCGTGTCTACCAGTTCTTTTAGCGTTCCCTATGTAGTTGTGTAGTGCAGAGGGGTGGCGTGGGATCTGTCTTCCTGAGGGCATATTACAGTGTTGAAATCTCCTCCCCAGATTACATATGTGGAGCCTATTGCTTGTATCTTGCCCCAGAGCAGGAGTAAGGCGTGTGGGTCGTCAGTGTTGGGGCCATAGTAATTTGCCATCTTTACATCTTTATTTACAAGCCTGCCCCAAATGAGACAATATCTTCCACCAGAGTCAGCCTCCGAACCTCCCAATTCAAATCTTACCCCTCGTTTATCCTGACTATGACGAGAAGCAGCGGTGTGATACCCATCTCGTAGCAAATGGGGGGTTCGTCCCTGGATGTAAGTGTGTCTCCTGCAACAGGGCAATGCTAATGCGGTGCCTGTCTAGGTACCTAAGTATCTGCCTTTTTTTCCTCGGATTGTTCAAGCCACAGAAATTCCAGGTTGGTATGTTCAGAGCACTAGTGTGTTGTGTCACAGTTGCCATGTCTCCCCCTCTAGTAATTCATGAGGTAAATGTAGGTTGTTAGTGAGTCTATGTTGCATTTGATACCATTTGGATGGGCTTAGGTCCCCCCCCCACGTCGACATCCCCAACCTGTCGAGCATTGTAACCCTCCCTTAACTCTTAAATCATAGAGGTACTATCAGTTACCAACACTCTGTAACTTAAATGGAAGCACAATTGGGGCTCACCCTTTTGGTAGGAGTGCTAGGGGTCCACGTCGCACCTACTCACCCCCACTTCTTCCACCCACCTGTCACCTGTCCGTCGGCAGGTGATCAGTTACCATGGGGTGGAGGGGAGTGTCCAGGTGGGTCTATGAGGTCAGTAATGCTCCATGCGAACTTGTTCTAGAGAGTAAAAGTTCGTGGTGAGTTGCACGATAAGGTCGGACTGAACTGTCAGTAAAAAATGTTTCAGTCATCACTCCGGGCAGGATAGCGGTGATTGAGATCTGGAGCGCCGCCGAGCATCAGCCTCCCTGGAAGCCTCTCGACGATGATGTTTGAGATAGTCTTCCATCTGTTGGGGGGTCTGGAAGAGGTGTTGTTTCCCCAGACCCGTGACCGTCAGTTTGGCCGGGTACATCATGGCATATGGGATCTCTGCTGCAAACTTGCGTCTGGCTTCTTGCACATTCTGTGTAAAGTCCGGAAAAAATGCTAGGGTGGTGGTCTCGAACGGGACTTGTTTTTTCTCTCGGGCCAGGCGTAGGACAGTATCGCGGACCTGGTAAATTAGGAAGCGGACAATCACTGGCCGCAGAAGTGCTGCCGGGGGCAGGAGTTTGGTTAGGGATCTATGCGCCCTCTCCACCATCAGGTGGGCGGAGAAGGCTTCTCTCCCAAATAGTTCAACAAAAAGTTTTTCAATTAAGTCTTCCATGCGCCCTGTGTTGGCTATTTCCGCCAGGTCAAGAATTCTCACATTGTTCCATCGTGAACGGGCTTCTAAGTCCTCGTTTTTGTCTGCTAATATTTTAAGGAGCGTATCCATTTGTGAGACGCGGTCTTTGGGGGCATTTTCTCCGTCCTCAAGGTCTGATATTCTTGTTTCCGTCTCTTTGAGTCTCTGGTCGTGTTGATTCAATTTGTGCACCACTGAGTCCAGTCTCGAGTTCATTGTGTCCATTTTGGCATCAATGGACGTCAGGCTATGCTTCATGCTGAGGAGGAGAACCTTCAAGTCTTCCTCTTGAGACTCAGCTGCCCCCGGGTCTGTTTGCTCCGTTGCGCTGTTTCTGGGCATTTTCCTTGTCTCAAACGGGATTTTTGTCTGTTTTGTGTACGTGCGCCCCATGTTGTCTGGCCTCTCCGTGAGGGGCTGCTCCAGGGAATGCGTCACTCACCACAAAAGAATGATGTGCTGTGTATTGTTCTGGCATTGGGTCCCCAGATGGGAGCTGTGGCAGCTTAACAAGTAGGTAGTGTTCCTTATGACTCTCTTAGCACGTGCCTGTTCCAATATGCACAGAGGGACACCAATTCCAATGATGTGGGTGATCTTGTGCGTTAAACGCCGCAATGCCTGGCGCCTAAGATGGGTGCCACTTCTTTCGACAGTATAGGGATCAGCACCGGCTCCCAGGAGGCAGGCACCGATCAATAACTCTCTATACAAGTCCAGCATGTGTACTCTTCTGGTAAGGTGATGTTTGGGGTTATGCAGGTCTCCTGTCTAGATTTTATTCCACTCGGTGCAACCCACGGGGTTCTGGGTTGGGCGCACAAGATGACGGACGATCTCACCAGCAATAAAAATATAACGGCCTTCAGGCCCAGGCTGGGTTGCGAGGCGCCTCCCGCTTTGGTATTAACCGGGATCTCACTGGACGCGTCAGAGCGGGCCGCCTTTCAGACTGTCGTGGCTCCGCGCTGCTCTGCAGGGCCCTGCGGCGACCACTCACAACATGCACGGAGATATCCCTGCCGGCCCCCTTGGTTATCTGAGTGTCCATGCAGGGGAGCTTACTATCTGTTGCTTTCTCCTGCCAGAGCGGCTCACCTCCTAGTCGCTGCAAAGGTGTTTCCGCGGGTCTCCATTCCCGCTGCAGTGTACACTTCTGCGGTTCTGGTCTCGTTGCGGTTTGTCTAGTAGGCCCATGCACACGCATGTATTTGCTGGCTTGACATTTTAATTCAATTTAGTATGTGTATTTGCTTGATTGACAATTTTACTCTATTTATTACATACTTGCTTCACTTTTTGGTATTTTAAGTGCATTATTTATTCTCTGAATCAAATCCTTGCAGCTAATGTCTAATGTTTTATTTCAAAAATAATAACATTTGTTTAAAATAAATAATCTAACACAAAGGAATCAACTTTATCCGGGCCAGTTTCTTCCCAAGTTTCACCAGGACACCATAAACCGGGAAAATCTCCTTAAGTTGTTTAGGGCCCTCCGTTCCCTGGCCCATTTCGCCTCCGAAGAAATTAAGGGGCATATTATCAAGGGGGTTTATCTCCGCTTTTTTGGCTTTAAAAGCCAAGAAAGCGGAGATAAAATTATCTCCCTATTACCTAGCTGCCGCTAACACCAGTTAGCGACAGCTAGTAGGAGATAGCGACCATCTTGAGCCCCACTTTGCATGTCAGTGATATTTATCACTAATGAGATGCAAAGTGGGCGTGCCAAGATGTTAGCGACTGAAAACAGTCGCTAACATCGCTATCTCCTATTACCAACTTTTGGAGATATTCGCGCTAAGCGGGAATATCTCCAAAAGCTAACACCTGCCCTGAGCAGTTCTTAGCCATGTTATCCAATGGGAGGTGGATAACATGGCTAAGAGCATTAGCTCGCTAATGCATGAATATCGCTGGCTTTTCAGCGATATTCATGCTTTGCGGCGATTTTTACCGCATTTGCGTTAAACCTTGGTAATACCAAGGTTTAATTGCGGTAAAAATCGCCGCAGTGCTGCGGTAAATTTTTGTCTCTAACCAAGCAATAGCGATAATTATCGCTATTGCTTGGTAATATGCCCCTAAATAAGTCGAATTTTTGATGGATGATAGGTTCCCTTTGAAAATATCGGCGATGTTTGTTCACCTTTTCATCATCAGTAGTTACGAACATGGGGCATATTATCAAGCCCGGGTGATAAAAATATTGCCGCATCATCGGCAGGAAACTGCCGATAAAGTGGCGATAATGGGCTTGATAATATGCTCTATGGAATTCCAATCGAAGCCCATGTTAGATGTCTATCACATTTAACATGAGCTTCGGTTGGAATTCCATAGAGCATATTATCAAGCCCATTATCGCCTCTTTATCGGCAGTTTCCTGCCGATAAAGCGGCGATAATGTTAACGCCCAGGCTTGATAATATGACCATTAGTCCTTAAAGACTCAGATGTCATTCAGGAAAGGGGCATACAAATCATGCCCTACACTTCCCCTTGCTACCCTGCTCTTCTAGCACTAACTTCCTCTACTAAGAAAAGTGCTGTTAATTTACCTACCCTTTCGCTGCTAAGAGGAGCAACGGCTACCACCCGCGATAAAGCACCAGCAAGCCAAACTGCACAAAAACTAAATTACATCAAGAGCCCGGATTGGGGCTGGCTCTCAGGAGCCTTAAATACAAGGTGCAGAAATTGGCATTGAGGCCAGGGAAAAGGACATGCCACACAAGCCTTAAACTATACTCCTGGAACATCGCTGGTTTCGAAAGCAAATTAGGGGAGGGATTATAATTTTCCATATCATAACCAAATCGACATAATTGTCCTCGGGCAGACGGACATTCTCACCACCCAGAATTCAAGGTTACTTAGTCCATCTCAAATCAGCAGAAAAACAAAAACATGTGGTCACCCGACTTGGGGGGGTTGCCACCTACATCGCATTGTCCCTGGCAGAGCAAACAGAGATGCTATCAGAACCAGATACGGGTATCCTCATTACATAAATCACTATTTTAACACCCAAGCGGGCATTGATCATAATAAAAATTTATATTCAATCTACCCCAAACTAAAAAACATAATGTCATCAGAAAATCAAACCAATTATCCTAAACGAAATGTTTTGCGCCCAGAACCCAAATTTTAAAACAAGTGATTTTAACATGAACCTGATCAGTTCTGGAGCAAATTATGATTTTCTAATTCAATAGAATAATTACTGGAACATAGAGCCCCAAATGACAAACTCCAGGAACCAGAAGGACAAATGCAGGGAGAGTTTTGTGCTAGACATCGAGCACCCAGGGATGAGAGCACTCAATGTTAGAGCATCCGAAGACTGCCCAGCAAATCTCACTTACAGTGGCCCACGGTCTGAGTACATTATTGACTACACCTTCTATCAGGATCTTTATTTGCTGCCTTTCGCTCTTTCCAAATTGAGGAGCATTGAGAGAGCGATCACCTCCCACAAACACTGGTCTTAGACCTAAGAAGAGAGGTCATTGAGAGCAGCCCTGTCACGCTTGGCTCTCAATTAATCAAAAACTATAGGAAACTGAAATGATCAGAAACGTCTATAGTGAAGATAGCAAACAGCGCCAAGGCTGCCCTAGAAGAGTGTGAAAGTCAAAACTGAACCCATATACTACCATGGCTAAAATTTACAACTGACCTACTGGCAAATAGTAATCACATTATGGACAGCCTACCCAGTATAAACCTTTCAGCACCCCAGGATAATGCCAAAACCCCAAAAGAGATAGGTACCCTGTCGCCTGGCCAAGAAGAATCTAAATCAGGTATTGAGGTTGGTTCGAAGGGGCAGTACTAACACAAGAAACAAAACAGACATTCTAAGCGACGCAAGAAAAGAATATACCAAGTCTGTCTGGGTTGATAACAGAAAATATATGGACTACCTCAAGGCCAAGCGGTTGGCAGTAAGCAATCCAACTCACGAAACTTCTGGTTAACTGTGAGCAATCTAAATCAACAGCAGCAGGCCTTATCGTCAGGGAAGAGTGAGGGGTTTTCTCAAGTAACATTTTGCAGCAGCAAATAACTCAGGGGCATATTACCAAGCAATAGCGATAATTATCGCTATTGCTTGGTTAGAGACAACAATTTACTGCAGCACTGCGGCAATTTTTACCGCAAATAAACCTTGGTATTACCAAGGTTTAACGCAAATGCGGTAAAAATCGCCGCAAAGCATGAATATCGCTGAAAAGTCAGCGATATTCATGCATTAGCGAGCTAATGCTCTTAGCCATGTTATCCACCTCCCATTGGATAACATGGCTAAGAACTGCTCAGGGCAGGTGTTAGCTTTTGGAGATATTCCCGCTTAGCGCGAATATCTCCAAAAGTTGATAATAGGAGATAGCGATGTTAGCGACTGTTTTCAGTCGCTAACATCTTGGCACGCCCACTTTGCGTCTCATTAGTGATAAATATCACTGACATGCAAAGTGGGGCCCAAGATGGTCGCTATCTCCTACTAGCTGTTGCTAACTGGTGTTAGCGCAGCTAGGTAATAGGGAGATAATTTTATCTCCGCTTTCTTGGCTTTTAAAGCCAAAAAAGCAGAGATAAACCCCCTTGATAATATGCCCCCCAGTGCCTATAACATTCTTAGAGGCACACTGCACATTGCTGCCACCAGAGAACCCAGCCCCTCCCTGTAAAGAGCTTCCACCAGCACCAATTCTACCACAAGTAGTCATCTTAGCAGCTGACCGACCTGTTCACCTGGGCACATACCATACGCAATCTGGACATGGTTATTACCACCCACAAGCCCAACTAACCTCAGACACAGATCCACATCTTGCCCTCAATCTAGAAGGAGTACAGCTGTCTGAACAAGACATTGAATAAGTTATCATCAATGTCAGGAGGAACGGTCCCCTCGGGCAAAATGGAATACCCCTGGCCATTTACAAATAAGATCCACAGTGCTAGGCAGGAACGTTGACTCCTCTCTGCTCCAGTGAAGTCAACCAGGGCATTAGACCTGACTCCTGGCGAGGTACAGTTATCACCCCGCGCCATAAAAGAGAAGCTAAAACGTCACCAGAATACTACAGCCTCATCACGCTGCTAGACAGCAAAGCAAAATACTTAGCATCTCTTATCCTAGACGACCTGAATGCATTGGTGGATGTAAACTAGATAATCCCAATAACACAATCTGGTTTCAGGAGGGGTTCTGGCATCATCACTAATATCTTGGCCTTATTCATTCTACTGGACCAAATGAAAAAACAGAATCACACGACCTATCTCTGCTTTGTCGACTATAAGTTGGCTTTTCATTGTGTAAATCAGCAAAGCTCTGGGGGAAGCTCAGGACTTGGAACATCCGTTCACACCTGCTCAGATCCATTGAGTCACTCTACATTCAAATATGGGTGCAGATTAAAATTGGAGATGGCTCCCTACTGTCAAGAACAGGGGTGCGTATTGGTTCCATGCCTCTTCAGTCTCTTTATGGCCACCTTTCACATGCTCTTGACTAACTAACACACACGCTCCCTGACTCAGTACACTAGTGCTGAACCACTTACTATATGCAGATGACGTGAACCTGTGCAGTCTAGCTAAAGTAGACCTGCAGAAATTGATAAATACATCGCACTTGCACGCTAAACAAAGCGACCTGGTCATTAACTGAAATAAAACCAAGGTGACGGTAGTCCGCAAGGCAACCAAGAAAAATGTAACTTGGCATCACGGGACACATGTTCTAGAAAGAAACCTAGGGGTACTGTTAGACGAAAAGAGAACAGCCAAACAACTTTGACCCATCACAAACATGAGCAGTGCCCTAATCACCACTTTTAACATCTTGTGCAAGAAGCTGAAAGGTCCAACACTTGAGCCACCCTTGAAGGTAATGGCAGCAAACATCCTGCAAACCTTAACCCACGGAAGCAAGGCACTTTATGGCCCTGATTTGGCCATACTAGACAAACTTCAAACAAAAGTTTATCATTATGTGTTAAACTTAGCACAGAGCTCTTCTCCAAGTCAAATTTGTCTGGAGTTCGTCCTCACAAGGCAGTCAATAGGGAGGCAGGGTGCAATAGTCAATTGTAGTTTAAAACTAAAACATGCAGACCCAAATACTCTAAACAACATTATATAGTCAGCAACCAACAACATGGGTAGCTATACCTACAGGAGCAGCTTCAAAGAGTACTTGGATCAATATTTAGTAAACCTACACCATGGGAATGTTTTGGGTCTGCCAATTTCATGCAGCTCTTTAAAAAAAACAGTTAACTCTGCAATTGCCAAAATCTCTCTCCTAAAAGACAAACAGGAGCTCATAAACAGAGGACATGCCTGGATGGTCATCCACAGCTACCTGAAGCTTAAGTGAGCATCGTACTTAGCCTGCCCATACCCGCTTCACCTGAAATTAAAGCTGACGTACTGTCGTCTGAGCCATCATCTCCCTACCTAGTGAAAAAACTTGCATGTCTGTTCACCTGCGACAGAACTTGTAGTTTATGCGGCTCAAATAGAGAGAATTGCTTGCACCTAACCTGCATCTGCCCGAGATGGCAGAGGAGATAAGACACCTCCTCCAGACTTCATTAAAAAGTAAAGGGATCTGCACATGCAGGCAGGCGGTCGTATCCTGTCTGGAGCCCCATGGCTCTATATTGAATTGTCGCTTTCGGATATTTTTAAACAAATTTGAACAAAATTAACCAAACAAGTTGTCAGCCAGAGGTTTAGTCAATCAATCAATCATAATACTTTATTCGGTATAAAAAAATACCATAAAAGTACAAATACAATATATCATAATATAAAAACAAGACAGTTCAACAGCGTAAAATGGTACATATTCAGTTAATCTGCAATTAAAAACCCCTCCCCTCATCAAATTCATTCTTAGGGCCATTAAAAGACTAACATCATGGACCACATGTATTCACCTTATGCCCCTTGTTGTTCTGAGCCTGACAGCTGCGCTTAAAAAGTTTACAGTACAGAACAGGGTTAATGTGCCAGTAGACAATTTTAAAAATAACAGGGCCACCCTTGCATGTTTAAATCTAGCATTCTTTTGAGAGACTTTTTAAAAAGAAACTCCTAGGTTGTGAATAAAAAGGACATAATAAAACAAAGTGAAGGGTATGCTGTGGAGACCGATGGTCGCAGCCACATGGACCCTTCAACTCTATAATCGGAGTATATCCTGCCGGGTCAGCTAGTATAAGGTGCAAAAGATTAAGCCTAAACCGTGTCATTATAAATCTGTTGTGGGCATTATGAAAAAAAGATAAATAAGGCTCAATGCCCACTCATGTTTTAGTCAGAAGATGTTCTCTCACTGTCGGCTTAATCAGCTCCCTATCTTCCCTAAGTGTTATAACATGCTTGAGGAACCGGTCCTTAACCAAGGCCTTCTCCTGCATGGATATTTTTGCAGGATTGTTAAAGAGATCTGCGCATCCTATACCTTCTAGAGCCTCCTTCACATACTTGATCCATGGGATGTTCAGCCCCCAGTCATAGGCAAGGCAGTCTACTATAATCTGCCTGCTGTGGCCTCCGTATTTGCCAGATTTTGACCCAACAGACTAGGGGTTTGACTCCCAACCTATCTCTGATGTGACTAACGCCAAGTTCTTTGTGGATAATGTAAGAAGATGTGCTCTGAGGCACTTTAAGTAAGCGCCGAAGTTACTTATTTTCCTCTATTTATAAATGCTGCGCATCAATAAATCCCCATATCTCGCTTCCATAGAGGACTTTGGCGCAACACATAGAGCTGTATAATCTCAGAATTTGCTCCAGTGACCATTGGCCTAGCCTTTGTGCAAAGTTCATGATCGACCCAGAGCAACTAGCTAACGTACGGTATTTCTCCTCTAAAAGATCTTTAAAATGTAAATGTCCATCAAGTAAAATCCCCTGGTACGAGAAAGAGTGCACCTTTCCCAGGCGGGGAGAACCAATCATGTAGTCATACTTTTTGCTTGTTTTTTACTCACTTCCATGATGTATGACTTGGGTAGATTGGGGGACAGATCGAAGTTCTCCATAAAGGAAAGAAAGCTGTCTATCAGACCCTGAAGCCCTTTGGGTGTACGGGCAAGGAGAACTGCGTCATCCGCGTAAAGCAAGAAAGGGATCCCTCTTGAACCAATCCTCGGTGTGTCAAACTTTAAAGTGCTAAGTGCCTGATCCAAACTATTTATGTACACAGTGAACAAAAAGGGGGCCAGGATACATCCCTGTCTGACTCCGCTTAGGCATGGGAAAGGGTCGGTGGTACTTCCCTCCTGGTTATATCTGACTGTGGCGGTGGTGTTCTGATGCAGTGATTTTAAAATATTAATAAGTCCAGGGTCCACGCCAAGGCCACCCATGATTGCCCGTAATTTCCTACGGTTAACTCGGTCAAAAGCTGCTGTCAAGTCCATAAATGCCAAATACACAGTTTCTTGGCTAGCAATGGTATACTTGGCTACCAATAAATATAGGTTAAGAAATTGATAGGTGGTTGACTTTCCCGGCCTAAAGCCATAGTGCGTTTCAGTTATGATGTGCTGATCCTCCGCCCAGTCCATTAACCGGCTGAAGATGGCCTGTCCCAAAACTTTTGCTGACACGTCAATTAAGGAGATGGGATGTTAAAAAAGTGGACTATCCTTGTTGTCTTTCTTAAAAATAGGAACAATCGTGGCTGTGGACCAGGATGGCGGCATGCCTATGTCTACTGCTGCATTAATGACTCTAGTCAAGATTGGTGCCCAAATATCTACTTTGCTCAAGAAAAGGTCAGATGGGATCCCATCAGGATCTGGGGCCTTGTTTTGGGTCAGGCCTTCGATCCCTGCTTTGATCTCACCCAGAGAGAAGATTGTCGGGTTGATAGTCTGTTCTCCCCCATCATCATCCGACTGAGCCTCAGCCAAGCAGTGATTATAAAGCCCATAACAATGCTCATGCCATAGCTCCGGCAGGATGTTACTGACTACCCTGGGTTTGTTTGCCTCTTGGAAGCAAGGATCGTTTATGACTTTCCAAAAGGCAGTTGGGTCCTTTAACTCTATTGCTTCCCTCAGGTCCTCCCAAGCCTGCTGTTGTAATTTAATTTTGCGGCCTTTTACTGCCAATTTGTCGTTTGCCCTGCAAAGAGTCACGCTGCTCTTGTCTCGTGGGGAGGATTTTAGGGCAACTTTCAGCTCTCTCAGGGCACAGGAACACTGTTGGTCAAACCACCTTGGGTCATTTGATCTAGCTTTGTGTGTTGTAGTCCTGAGCAAACCATCAATTAAATGGGCAAGACCCTCGAATGCCCTGACTAATTCAGCCCCCTCCACATTTGGGTCTAAACAGTCCGCAATGAGCTGTTCACCATCTTTCACAAATGCACTGTATAAATCTTTGCCATTACACTGTGACCATCTCAACCTCCTGCCTTGGTCTGTGGCATGTGCCACCCCCCCCCCCCCCCCCCCGCCCGACTGGAGGCGGGTTCTTGCAGAAATTTAGCTCCACGAGGGACATGACTAGGGGATTATGGTTGCTGAAGATACTCAGGCATATTTTAAAACCTGTGACACATTTTTTGAGTGTATTAGAGACAAATATGAAATCAATAAAGGAATCACATCCTCTGCCTTTGAATGTGGGGTGTACCATTTTATCCTTCCCAACTTCAACCAGATCCATGGTGTGTTGAAGGGCATGTGTGTTTAATAACTTAGATAGTACCCTTCCCTCCTTTGTGTGTTCCATATGCGGGCCCTCTTCCAAAGTGCACGATGACCAATCCCCCCATCAACTTTCAAATTTGGACACAGGTGGTAATTGAAGTCACCAGCTACAACCAAGTGAGGCATCAATGCCCCTTGCTCCTGTTTGCGAGCAAGCCTTCTCTCCAGTTCATCCACTCTTGCAGTACTCTAGTCCAGTGAGATCGCATTATAAAAATTAATAAAAATTAGCTTGTGGCCCTTCTTATAAAACCTAAGCCTCAAAATGAAGTCTGAGTTCCAACCCAAATCAGTCTATCTACTCTGTAACCTGAGATCGACATATATAATCAATCCTCCCCTTGCTCTCCCTGACACTGCCTTACACGCTGATACAAAATATGTTTTGTAACCCTCAAGGTGGAACGTGCTGCTCTCTACTTCCCATGTTTCCTGCAGACATATATCTTGGCATTTCCTAATATAAACTAGCCAGTCTTCATTGTTGAATTTGGCAGATAAACCTGCTATGTTCCAGGAAACTATTTTAATATCTCTCAGGTTATGTCTGTCTGGGCTGTCTCATATAGAGTAGGATTGAGATCCATGAAGTTCCATGTTTAGGTGATTATACTCTTGCGTACAGTGTACCAAGTACTCTAAGTGGGTTGTGTTTACGACTTCCTCATTTAAACTTGCCGTATCGGTCCCTCCCAGGTCTGTAATAATATTGTTGTTCTCATGTCCATAAATCCCTTGATTATCCCCTACAAGCCCAGTCAGTCAATATCATTTAGATCCCTTGCATTATTGAGGGGGGCATACCGATTATGTACTGGGACAGTGGGGCCACCCCCATACATTCCCACCATGTGCCCCCTGTATTTGTCACAGTTGTTCGGGTTCATCATGCGTCTATAAAAGAAACCCAAAGGGAGCATTTTAATACTTGATCCATCCTCATCTTGATAGAACCTATTGCTCTGCGTGAGCAGGTTGTGTACGAGCTCGGGGTACCTTAAGTTCACAATCATGCAGTCCCCTGGGAAAACCTTCCCGGAACTGTCAATCCAGGACACTCTTCTAGCCATTAAAATGTGCCTGTGATTGGTGATGTTAAATCCTACATTCCTACTCATCCAGTGTGGTGTTTTGTTGATCAACATTGAGGGAGATTCTTCTCCATCGCTCGTACAGGCCGGGACACCTGTCAGGACCACTGTGTATGGACATGATGCGGTGGTAGATCTAAAAATGGCAGGTCTGGGGTGCCCCAGGCGCTGTGAAGTGACATCTCCCCAGAGTTTTGGTTTGTGGAGGCTCCATCTCCTTTGTTATTAGGGGCTAGTTGTTGGACTGTGGTGTTACCTGCGGTCCCTATCCTTGAGTCCCTGTGACCCCTGAGGTTAATATTTGTGCTATTTGCATTTCCTTCCGGGGGACCAGGGGTGGCATTCTGCTCGTCCCATCCTGTGTGCCCAAGAGCTGTGCAGTAACATTGTTCCCCCCCTTCCCCTCTACTCTGGTGGGTGTGACTGATAAGTTGGGACCCTCCTGTGCCCCAGAATGACTAGATGCACACCGGCTAACCTCAGTAGTTGGTACACTGTTCTATATCAAAAGCAGCAACAGTTTGTCTTCTATAGACCTGATTTTAACTAGTAAGGGCCCCAAAAGAACAGTTAGCATCATTTCCATCCTTTTCCAAAGCTCAGGGTCCACGCCCTGCCCCGGATTATCATCTTCACAATTGTGGATCGTTTGGCTGTCTACAATGCCTGCTGAGTCAGGGGGCCTAATTGGTTTGGACGCTGGTCTGCGCTTTTGTTTCTGTTTTTGTTTAGAATTAGAGGACCCCCCAACCCTGGTTTGCTTTACTGGAGCCGGGTCGCTATCAAGTGGCTTTGTGGAGGTATCAAGTTTGGAGGACCTTTTTGAGCGAGTGACAACCTCCCCACCTGAGCCTGAGGTAGTTACATTACTTGCAGTCGGTGTAATCAGTGCAATAGCCCAGCCCCCTGCCCTGACAATAAGCAAGAATCAATGTCCCCTACAGGGTGCCTTGCAGCAATCTCTCAGAGGCCACTATCCACAGGCTGTGTATCTATAGGTTCTTGCAACAGGGGAGATGGCAGGGGAGATGACAGCAGAGACGGGACAATAGAGGTTGCTCTTTCTGTGTTATTACTACCTCCAGGGCTTTAAGTGGGCCGGGTCTCAAGGGGTCTGAGCACCGGCAGTTTTTTTCAGGGGGCCTCGAAACGGGTCTCTATCGGGCTCTGTTTTGAGCCCGGACACAGGCAGCCCGTTTTTTTCCCGGACTGCAATGACCGCTGTTTGCTGTCACTGCAGTCCGGAAAAAAGTGCCATGGCTCAAAACAAAGCCTGATCGAGACCCGTTTCGAGACAGCACCAGGCACACAGCAGCGGTGCGTCCATTGGGGCGTAGGGGCGTAGCCCCACCAGCCACAATGGACCCGCATCGCGGCAGCCGGATCTAACATAATTGTGTAAAGTAAAAGTAAACTAGCAATCAGGAATCAGCCGCGTGAATTGCGAAGGGGGCGTGGCCTGCTGCAGCCTGAGTGACAATCCACACACTCAGGCTGCAGCAGACCGCCGCTGGGTAACTTACAGTGCGCATGCTTGGAAAAGTTTTCAACTTTCACAAGCATGCGCACTGTAAGTTCCCAGCAGGACCCAGGGGTGCTTGCTCGCCTGCCACAGCCCGGGGTTCCATAGGGCGACAGGGCGAGCAGCAAAATGACCCCCTAGCCAATCCTGGCGCTGCATACAGCTCCAGGATTGGCTGGTCAGCCTCGCGGCATCCATCATTGGATGCCGCGCACTCTCACTCTCTCGGAACAGGAAGCCGCGGCCCTCGAGGCGAAAGAGAGTGAATCTCAGGGAGGACGAGAGGTGTCGAGACTCGGGGATAGACCGGTCCCATACATCGTGACCACGCTTTCCAGTTATCCCAGCACCTGACCTGACACCATCAGGTAAGGTTCGCGTTATTTGGGGTCACATTAACCGATTGGTTGAATCAATACAGACCCAGTATGGTAACGCCACGTGAAAGTTCCCCGCCTGTCAATGTAATACATTCTGACTGACTTCGATAAAATTCTGTGTTCACGCTAGTGCTTCGTTTGCCAGGTTCTTCCAAGATGTGCTGCTTTTTTGTTTGTCTCCCTTGCATTTGAGGGTTCGCATTTCAATACCCGCTCGACTGTTTCTTTTCAGCGTTTCATTTAAATTAGCGGACTTCTGATTAGCCATGTTGGACGGGAGTCGGAACGTACAATCATAAAATAGCTACCCACTGAAAAACAGGTTCCTTAAAAGAATTGTTATTTGCCTATAGCAATGCCTAAATTATGCCCATTCCTTTGAGTTCGTTGTGACTTATTGCTTAGCAGCAAACCTTTCAGTGCCCAGGCCGTTTATGCTTGTCTGACAAATGCATTACTGACAGCAAAGGTAAAACGTAAATTATACTCAAAGATTTCTTTCAGAAGGGTATTTCTGTAACCTTACTGAAGCATAACTTCTGCATTGCATGTATAACGCATGCATTCCGTTAGATATTTAACACATTGGGATATGTATTTCATGTATCTACTACTTTTCTCCCAACTAAACCCTTTTGGCATACCTAATACCTCTTTCCACACTTGTTTTATTTATACAATGACAGGGGCATTCTTCGTCTCTTTTCACGAGTCTTATAGAGCTTTACTTAGGAGTGTAAGTTATGTGCTCTCCTAATTTGACCCATAGAGTTTAGCATGTTATGGATTCTCTTGAAACACAAACTGCAAGACTCTTGCAGACTCAGGTAACACGCCTCTTTTTTCCATCATAGCAACTCTGGAGATGCCCACCACTTTCTCGAGCTTACAATTTAAGAGCCCGACCACAAGCGAGGAAGATGGGCCGAGTATTTACTGCACCGAGGCTATACTGCCACCACGAGGAGGAGTACTTCCTCGTTGCGGAAATGCCTTCTATTGTTTTTTACTCTGAGTATCATGCAAAACATGTGGAATTCGTTACAAAATAGACCGAATTCCACATGCATGTGTATTTACCCTGCACAAGCCACCACGGTGCGGTATGCAAATCACATTGCGCCCACCATTTTCAAATGTCACCCACCGCTACTGCAGGCACATGAATGTGCGCTGCTCACACTGCTCACTTCTCAGTAGTAGAGAAGTTACAGCATGACGTCATGCCAGGGGAGCGTTGTGGGGGAAGGGAAATCCTTTAAGAGTCATTTTCTTTCTGGATTTCCCTTCTCTTTCTGAAACTCAGGAGCAGCAACATTGTGGTAGGGTCACCAAGGATTTAATTGGAAGCTTTGTCAATAATATATACAAGTTATAGTTGCAGCTTATTTATCTTCTGCAAGTAATAACCATTGACAAAGCCAATATTACTTACTTATTGTAGGTATGATGTTACTTGTATCAAATATCTGGATGCAATGACGGAAACAGCAAAATACAAGTCGGGCGGCACACTATGCTAAGCACAGATTTTTTGCGTAAGTGATTTAAAGCCACTCCCCTAATTACCCTGGCCACGCCCCTTTGAAAGACCCCCCAGTTTTTTCATCCCACTTAAAGCCCTGACTACCTCCCAACATGGCTAAACCAGAATGAGCCCCATCTTTGGGAGATTTACTCATAGCTAAACCACCTATGGATGAGCATTTTTGCGCCACACTAGAGTCCAAGGAAAGTCTTTTCTCCGTGAGTTGCATTTGGTGAACCAGTAGTGATTCTGCTCTGATTAAAATAGGCATCTAGAGTCCCTGTGACCCCCTCATCAATAGTTTTACAGCAAATGTTTCAGTGATTTTATCAATGACTTCATAGATGATGTCATGAGTGATGTAATATGTGGGGTAATTAGCAGTGTATGATGTGTGTTATATTTCTATGGTTTTACGTGTGTAAAATTTGAACCGAACTATAACGTCCTTGTAGATTTTAGTTTTTTAGTGAATGTCTAAGGTTTTTTAATTCTATCTCCTAACTATAACGTCCTAGTAAACTTTGTTCTTTTTCCAGCGACTTTCAAGTTTTTTTAAAATGTAAAGTAATAGGTATTTACCATACGTTAATCCAATGGCTGCCTAAATCGGCCTTTGGCAGTGCACAGTCGGAGGTTGGCCACAATCCCTCCAAATGCAGCCAGCCTTTGGCCGGGCATAGCAGGGAATTGGCAACAATGCTTGGCCTGTGGCCCTATAGCCAACGCCCCCAAAGGAAGCCAACCATAGGCACGAGGCCCCCTTCCTGGGCAAATTTCGGCTCTGGGGACCCCATCACCTGGGGCCCAGCACATTTTATGGGAGAGTGGGCATGTATCCCTTTGCCTGGGCTGATTTGTACCCCAGTAACCCTATCCCCCTGGACACTGTGCATTTTTTAGGGGAAGGGGGTACATGGAGCCCCTGCCTGGGCTGTTTTTGGTCCCAGGGACCCCATCCTCTGGGGTGCTATTATATTTATGGGGGAAGGGGCACACAGCCCTCCCCTCGAGCCTAATTCGGTCCCAGGGACCCTATCCCAGGGACCTGGCATTATTTTAAATGGTGAGGGGGCACACAGCATCCTCTACCTGGCCCAATCTCAGCCCAAGGATCCCATGGGGCCTGCCACAAAGGGTGGGTGCCCTGTTGTCCAACCAGGGCACACACCATATCGAGGTTGGGGACCCCGGACTCCCAATGCACCCGCAACCCCAACCAGCTTTCCCCTTCCAGCAGGAGTCGGCATTGCTCCCGCCCACAGGGAGCAGCTAAAAATGCTGATCCCTCTGTGCGGGGGCAATATTCAGATCTGTTTCCCTGCCTGCAGGAAACAGATTGGAAATTCGCTCCCATCTGGCAGTTGCATTTTTAAAGCTACCTCCAGCTGGGAGCGGAAGTTGTCTTTGCTCTCTCTTAGCTTTGAAAGTGCTCCTGCCAAGTGAGGGTAAACACCGATTTCCCTGCCCATAGCAGTGTGGGCAGGGAAACCGCTATGTCCCGGGGGGGCCATCCGGGACATAGCAGGAGCAGGCACTGGGGGATGGGGTATATATATATATCACCACCATGCACACTATTGTCATGAATTATGTCATTTCAAATTTAACATTGATGTTATCAATGATATCATATAACATGTCGAGAGAGATGCAATATGTGGGGTAATAAGCAGTGCAAGGCAAGTGTGTGAATTATAGTTACTTCAGTTAACTATAACTGACGATTTTCAGTAGTTTATTGAGTATAACATGTAATGTTAACTAACATTTTCACCTAACTATAAAGAGATTCTAACTTTTGTTTTTTCTGTGAATTTGTCTGGCTTTTTTTATGTAATATAAGATATATTAACTATACCTAACTATAATTTTGCAACTACAGCTTTCTCTTCAAGTTGTGGCAAGCCAATCACGTTTTGAGTTTGTGGAATTGCATTGTTAAATATACCTACATTTTTAACCTTAATTTCCCCCAAACTACTTCAAATCATGAAAATTCCTCTTTCCAGGTAAAGGCCTAGCTTTCTGCCAAATTGGTGTAATACAGCATTTTTCACGGTAGTGCAGTTCAATTTTCCTATGGCAAATTGCATGTGGAAAATGCGCTTTGGGTCCCCCTTTTTCTTGGCTCATGCTTGATGGACCACTCCAAAACCTTTCACGAGGGGGTGTGTAGGCTTAACCTTTTTTTGTGGAAAGTTTTGTGAAGATTCGTTACATGGCGCAACAGTTATTAGCAAACCAAAAAATAAATTTCTTGTAGAAGCCCGGTCCTAATTATAGCTACAAAATAGTGACCACCACGTTATAATATATCTATATATATGGAAAAAGCAACTGTTGAAGATAAGTTATAGTTATGTGCTGGAATGAGACATGAAATAATGTTTAAAAAAACACTGATCTAGTCCAACTATAGTTCAGTGACTAACAATACCTTGAGCCGCCATCATGCACGGCTTATAACTTCACATATTACATCACTCATGACACAAACACATATATAAATTGTTTGGGTGTTTTTTTTGTTGCATAAAATACAGTGATGTAAAGACCACTATTTCAAAGGACCCATGAAATATGAAACATATTTTACAGGTGAACATGACTTATGGGTTTCATTATCATAATGTATTTATTTATTTTATTTATATGCAAAGTTGTATTTAGACTGGTTAGACCTGGATGTATCAGAGTGCTTAACATGAAGTTGACAATAAAAACAGAGCTACAAAGTTATATCAGTTACAAGAGCATATCATAACACATACAGTCCATAGAGCAAAGAAAGGTAGTGAGTGACAATCAGGCGGCTGGAAAGTAGATCAGGTCTGGTAGACAGGCTATGGAAGATAATGACAACCAGCAAAACCTGCTGCAGAGCTTTAACTTTCTCAGGACCACCAGACATATGCTGTAATGAAAGAGCAGTCTAAGCTATGTGTGAGAAGGCAAATTATGCAGCCCAGTCTCTGGTGGTATTCTTTTGGTTCATTTGCGCTAAAAACACCATTTTGTTGAAATCCGGAACTTCTGCAGCTAATGTGGCAAACCCATAACCATGAGATTAATGCCACAACAAAACAACAGAATAATTCTACTCGTCCTGACCATTGTCCATTGTATTGCCTACAATATCTTCATGAATGATAAACAAAACATAAACATTCTAATTCTAAACAGTGCCCATTATTAGCTACACCTTGAACAGAACAGCTTCAACAATCTTTTCCAGAAACAGACAGAATGTGTTCTTTAACAATGCATTGAGTGTTTTCCTACGTTCTTAACTACATAATAAGTCTTTTTTTCTGCTACAAACTATCAAACAGTATAGTTCAGTATTTTACTTTCTATTTTCCATTAACTGTTCCCCTTTTCGAGCTAGATACATGAAATATAAAAAATGCACACACACATATATATATACATGTGATGCTTGTTTGACAATACCCAAATTATCATATGGAGCGGAGTATAAGTTTGAGAAAGAACTGTTAGTCAAAATCTATCAGCCAATAAAACTAAAAATTACTGCACCACCGTTATAAAAAATGTATACAAATATAAATTAAACTTAAGTCCGCATTGTGTTTCATTAAAATTTAAAGCATTCTTTCATCTAAACAGAAGTCAGTTTTTCACTTCTGGGACGTTTATCTGTAGAAATGTGGCCTTAAAGAAGAAAAGGCCCTGTTATCGTTGGCATGATTGGAATCCCCTGATGGCCGCCCTCTGTGTAATGCACGCTGCTCCCTCCACTCCTTCATCTTCAAGCAGTCTAGTTATAGACTCCAGCTGAAGGAGTACTATTGATGCACATACACCAGCATCTGTATTAGGTAAGGGCGTTGTTTGACACACGGCCTTTTTAGTTGCCTATAAATAATTTTTCAAGTGAAAAACAATCACAGTCAAATATCATAGAAGGCAGAGCAACCCTAAAGGGACCTCTGTCTTCCTTTTATCCGTCTCTTTGTTCTTTCTCTCCCCTCTGGCTCTACCCAAACTACCCTGCTCTGCAGCACTGGTGAACACATCGCCTCTAGGCTAACAGCTGTTGGCCGGGGAGCACGGAAATTGATTTAAAAAAACACGGTGCATGGAATGTATGTCACTGCCACCTACAGGAAAGGAGGATGACCTAAGGCCTATGGTGCCAGACTTGGCTATCGCTTAGTGACAACATTTGTGCACACTGACCACTCTTCTGATTGTAAAATGTGTTCATTTGAATTTTGTTCAATAATTGTATTGTGTGCACTTATTTCGATTCCTAGACGATGTTGATTTGTTCTCTCTTAGATTTGGAAAACAAAGTTATAATTAAGGGATACAGAGAAGAGCACTGAAAACATTCAAATAATAATAATGAAGTCGGAAAGACATGATTATGTTATTTTTACTTTGTTTGAGTATACAAATGATGTCATGTGCTCTAGTTTTATATCCATCTCCTCTGGCAAAGGATTTCTGCGGCTTTGCGAATATCTCCTTTTCACTGTGCTGGCACATACCTCCATTGCAGTTCAAGGAGCTAACCAGACGATTTGCATACAGAGCACAGCAGTGCGGTACAGACAGATGGTATGTCTGGCAGATGAATTATATTGCAATTTTTTTTATCAAGTTAAAATGGGGCACCGTTTCTGAGTCACAGAGTAAAATCAGACACCGAGGGGCCCATTAGGATGGCAGGCGGATCGCCCCCGCCAGGCTGGCGGTAGCCAGCGCTGGCCTGGCGATCAGCCTGCCATCCTTGCTCTAAAGACCCCCCGCCATATTAGGATGGCTGGGGGGACCGCGGCGGACGGTAAGACCGTCCGCCGCTTTTCCGCACGGGTCGCAAGGCGACTGGGGTGGAAAAGGTATAATATGGTGGCAGCGTCTATCAGACACCGCCAGCCATATTATGATGGGCAAATTTGAATGCCTTTCCATGGCGGCAATGCCGCCACGGAAAGGCATGCAGAGAATTCCTGTGGGGGCCCGTTGCAGTCCCCCAGGGACTCCGGGGGGGGTGGGGAGTGCACATGGGGGGTACCTATGGTACCCCCCCGCATTTCAAAGTGCAACATGGCAGGCACCGCGCGGTGCCTGTCATGTTGTGCTTTGAATTGCACAACGTGCATTTTTACCATTGCGGCGGGCGGTGCTGTGCAATGGTAAAAATACAGGATGCTCCCGCCAGTGTGGCGGGCGCATTCTAATTGCCAAGGCGGGACCGCAGCTCCTATGGCAGGCGGTCCCGTTTTGCACGGGGATGGCGGTCGGGCAAAGTCCGCCCGCCATCCTAATGGGGGCCCGAGTCCTCAAAGGTGTCTGGGAGTGTCTCCTCCCACTCTCTCTCCCTTTTTCAAAGCAATAAGGAATGAATAGAGTTTAAGAAAGCACATTTGCCAACTAAATCGATGCATGAAAATGCATATTTTACTGTGTACTAAAGGGTAAGGTCCAGGCATTCATTAAATCAATATCTCAATATGTCTAAAAGCATCTGAGAACGATCACTCACTATAATCTTTAAATCAATCAATCAATCAATCAATCATAATATTTGTATAGCGCACTACTCACCCGGAAGGGTCTCAAGGCGCTTGGGGGAAGGGGTCCGCTACTGCTCGAACAGCCAGGTCTTGAGTTGTCTCCTGAAGGTGAGATGGTCCTGGGTCAGCTGAAGGTGGATGGGGAGGGAGTTCCATGTCTTGGCCGCCCGGCAGGAGAAGGATCTGCCTCCGGCGGTGGCTCTTCGGATGCGTGGTACGGCGGCGAAGGCGAGGCTAGTGGACCTTAGCTGGCGGGTGGGCGTGTAGAAGGTCAGGCGGTCGTTGAGGTACTTGGGGCCCAGGTCGTGGAGAGACTTGTGTGTGTGGGTGAGGAGCCTGAACGTGATCCTCTTGTTGACAGGGAGCCAGTGCAGGTTCCTCAGGTGGCCGGAGATGTGTCTGCGTCGGGGGATGTCCAGGATGAGTCGGGCGGAGACGTTCTGGATGCGTTGGAGTTTTTTCTGTAGCTTGGCTGTGGTTCCGGCGTAGAGGGTGTTTCCATAGTCCAGTCGGCTGGTGACGTGGGCCTGGGTGACCGTCTTCTCAGTTTCGGTCGGGATCCATCGGAAGATCTTGCGAAGCATGCGTAGGGTGTGGAAGCATGATGAGGAGACGGCGCTGACTTGTCTGGTCATCAAGAGGGAGGAGTCCAGGATGAAGCCTAGGTTGCGTGCGTGGTCTGTTGGCTTGGGAGCGGTGCCCAGGGCTGGGGGCCACCATGAGTCGTCCCAGGCGGAGGGCGATGGTCCCAGGATGAGGACTTCCGTCTTGTCTGAGTTCAGTTTCAGGCGGCTGTTCTTCATCCACTCGGCGACGTCTTTCATCCCTTCGTGCAGGCTGGCTCTGGCGGTGTCAGGGTCTCTGGTGAGGGAGAGGATCAGCTGGGTGTCGTCGGCGTAGGAGATGATGTTGAGGTTGTGTTGGCGTGTGATGGCAGCAAGAGGTCTCATGTAGACGTTGAAGAGGGTGGGGCTGAGTGATGATCCTTGCGGAACGCCGCAGATGACTTCGGTAGCCTCGGATCGAAACGGGGGAAGCGGACTCTCTGGGTTCTACCGGCGAGGAACGAGCTGATACACTCCAGTGCCTTCTCTTGGATGCCGATGTTGCTGAGGCGTTGAACTAGGGTGCGGTGGCAGACAGTGTTGAACGCTGCAGAGAGGTCCAGGAGGATGAGTGCCGCTGTTTCCACGTTGTCGAGCAGGGCTCGGATGTCGTCGGTGGCTGCAATGAGGGCGGTCTCGGTGCTGTGGTTGGCTCTGAAACCGGACTGCGAGGGGTCGAGGGATCCGTTCGTCTCGAGGAAGGCGGCAAGCTGTCTGTTGACGATCTTCTCGATGACTTTGGCAGGAAAAGGGAGGAGCGAGATGGGGCGGAAGTTTTTGAGGTCGGTGGGGTCCGCTGTTGGTTTCTTCAGTAGGGCGCTGAGCTCGGCATGCTGCCAGCTCTCCGGGAAGGTGGCGGTGTTGATGGAGGTGTTGATGACGTCCCGGAGTTGGGGTGCGATGGTGGAGTGGGCCTTGTTGAAGACGTGGTGGGGGCAGGGGTCGGTCGGAGATCCGGAGTGGATGGTGTTCATCATGCGGGCTGTGTCTTCGGTGGTCACCGTGGTCCAGGTGCGGAGAGTGGCGGTGGGGTGCGTTGGTTTGACGGTTGGGTGCGTGGACGGTTCGCAAAAACTGTTGTGGATGTCGGCAATCCTGCGGTGCAAGAATAGGCAAACGGTCTTAGTAAACCACATATGTACGTTCGGTGTGCAGGATGGATGCTGCCCACAAAAACTGCAAGAACAGGTGATCTGTAACTTACTCCATAGGGCTTGTTTGGCTATGATACACAAGGACTCCACCACGAATGTCTGACAAAATGTCGTCTACAAAAATATTTATCTACAAAAATATCGATTACAAAAATATCCACATGCTATCTCTAACAAGGTAAGTACAAAAATATTGAGAGAAAAAAATATTGATGTCAAAAATATCGTAATTAAAAAATATCATTTTTTTAATAAAAAAAATGTAATATAAATAAAAAAATACTTATAAAAGGAATAAACAGTTAAAATATGTTATAATATTTTAAATTATTACATAATATACATAATTTAATAAAAAAAGATTTAATAATATACATATAATACATAATATATACTTCCTTAATAATAACTTTAAAAAATAATTTTAATAACTTATAAATACATAAAAATATTATACATTACAAATAAATGTATAATAAAAATTAATAAAAATGTTAAACAAATTAAATAAAGTCAGTAAATGTTGGATAGCGTAGGGGTAAAAATTACTATTCCGACTCCAGAGAGTGCAACAGTAGGGAAAGTGTTGGATACGGTAGGGGTAAAAATTACTATTCCAACTCCCGGGAGTGCAACAGTAGGGAAAGTGTTGGATAGCGTAGGGATAAAAATTACTATTCCCTCTCCAGAGAGTGAAACATGAGGGAAAGGGTTGGATAGCGTAGGGATAAAAATTACTATTCCCGCTCCAGAGAGTGCAACAGTAGGGAAAGTGTTGGATAGCGTAGGGGTAAGAATTACTATTCCCACTCCAGAGAGTGCAACTGTAGGGAAAGTGTTGGATAGAGTAGGGGTAAAAATTACTGTTCCAACTCCAGAGAGTGCAACAGTAGGGAAAGTGTTGGATAGTGTAGAAGTTAAAAATAACATAATTATAACTAAATTATTATTTAAAAATATAAAAAAAATAATTATTAAATAAATGTAAACTATTTACAAATACCAATACATAAATATTAAAAACATGATTAGCAATAAATAATTAAGTAAAAATAAATTAATAATAAATACCAATTACAATAATTAATAACCAATTATTAATTAATTAACAATAACATATTTAACAAAACAATTAATTCAAATAAATTATTACTTAATTACATTTAAATTACCTTCCACCCTATTCCCCAATAAACCCATAACCCACTACAGAACATAATTATTAATTAATCAATTAAATAAAATGAATTACAATTAATAAAAATGAATTACCAATTAATTAAAATTCATTTATAATTACTAAAAATTAATAATAAATTTAGTTTAAATTACTTCCCACCCTATTCCCCTATAAACCCATAACCCACTACAGAACATAATTATTAATATTTTAATCATCGATATTTTGTCTGCCTACCCTCCACCACAGCTGGCCCTTGGAGCTCTCACTCTGTGTGATGTCACAAATCTCTACAATGCATCATGTAAAGCCTACTCTACCCCACACACTCTCAGAGGATTAAAATGTTCCAAACTGACTACTTGCTCTTTTGTTCTGTAAGTCTGCACCAGACCTCATTGGCAGTGGACCATTGGACCATTGTCAAGGACTATAACCAGAATCCCATTCCATCACAAGACCTTTGTGGAACCTAAGAATAGTGCTTCCTGACACCAAAGCTGGGTGCTGCTGCATCTGCAGTGGTAGTTTTAAGCCTAATGCTTTCCTGAACCTTCCCTAACCTGCCCTGCTGCTGACCTTGCCTTGCTGGAAACACCTAGCCAGCCCAATTAGTCCAGAGGCACTGAACATGGGGGTCAAGAAGCTCTGTCTGCTCCCATCAACAATCACTGGAGGGCTGTCTCAAATCAAATTATAAGTGCATGCAAACTGATTGGTGACCCTTTCAGGTGAACACACTCACTCGCTGTGCTCACTTTTGCTTGTTTCATCTTTGTACCTCCCAACTTCTCCCATTCTCATTACCCTTTTTAGGACATCCTATGAGGCAAATATAATAGGCCGATTATCACCTTCAGTAACCAAGGAGGTGAAAGAAGTGCCCAAGCCATACCACGTGATCCTCTGACAGTGCTGGCTGTGCAGAAATCCTGTACCTAGCTTACTTGCTTGCTAGCAATATTGGGAGTTCAGAGAAAGTCCTCATGATCCTAACATGAGACCACAATCCCGGTTTCTACTGAGAGTCAGTATCAAGAGCTGCCCTTTCTGGATATGGGGCCTTTTAACCAGTGTTGCTAGCACAATGATGTCAATTATTTATTAGTAATAGTGATCAACTAATGATAATGAACAGTATAATGGGGGTAATCAGTTTTGATGTGAGGATAAGTTGTCAGAATCTCTCCCAAAGTACAACACTAGTCTTTGTTTCGTATAAAAGAGGATAACTATCCATGTAATTGTAACAGTAGTGATCGCAAACAGTCAACTAATATTTTCACTTTACTACCAAGGTGGTTTTTGTGTTTTTATCGTAATTTATGTCTCATTCTATTGTTTTTGTACTTGCATTTTGAAGGAGTTAATAAAGAACTTTACTTTGAACTTAGTTATAACACTACCTGAACATTCTATCTTTTTTGTAATTCTTATTATCATGATGTACCTAGTCTCAACCTACACATCACCTCTCCATTGACCAGCACTAGAGTTTTCAACCGAGCTGTCGCAGACAGACAAGTAGGCCTTGTATGTCCAGCGTCCTCTCTTAGATCAGAATCCAACCATCCTGGTCAGTAGGATGCCCATGCAATCTCACCCTGGATTTTATTTCAAAGCAAAGCACTTTTGGATTTTGATAGGCTGCTGCTGTAAGTCTGTTCTCAAGGAAACAATATTGGCTCATGAACATAGATACAAATCAACTATTTGTTGCTGTGCTGAGTCACAGCAGCAGGAGAAGACATATCGTGCTTTGAAACAGAGATGCCTCTACTACCAAAGGTAATTGGTTGACAGTCCTTCTAGATGCTGCAATTGAGCCTTGTGCCTATCCATCCCTGAAACATCAAACTGAGAGAACTGGAAACTGTGCTGCATCAGTGTGCCTGGGCACAGAAAACGTGTTCATATATAAGCTAGACCGACTTTTCCCACAAGCAGGTATTGGATTTAGACTTCAACTTTTACATTTGGGTAGATTAGGGTTTCAAATAAATGTGTATTTGTCGAGATGAGAAAACCCTTGCTGTGCAAGCGCTATGGAATTTCTCATCCTAGAGGGCGCCAGTCTCTTTTCCTTTGGCGTCATGTCTTACTCCGACCATGTGTAAGGAATCTTTACCTTGAGATAGGTGTACCGCAATGCACTTCTCTTATTTTTGTCTCATTGACTGCCCTGTCTGAAGCCTATTTGTCCCTGATTCTTTGCCCTATTTTTGTCACTGGATTCTTTTCTGGATTTTCTTGGTCGAAAGGTCACATGCCTGGCTCTTTCTCCACCTGGTTCAGGTAGCGTTGATGCCTTGGTTTATTAACCCAGAATACTTACATTATCTGCAGTCAAAAATCAACAAGATTGCTAAAAAGGGTTTTAGCTCATTGTTTTTTCTTCTTAATTGGGAACATCCTAGAAAGACTTGATTTTGATTTCGATAAATAGAGCCCACAGTTACCCCAAGGTTTCCAGGCGCTCAATGAAAATGAAAACAGAGTGCGAAAATGGTGTAACATGCAGGAAACCCAGGACTGGAACAAAAGAGTTTTGAGGGACTTGCAAACTTTTAGCAAATTAGATTCAGTGCAGACCGCAAAAGGAAAGGTGTTCCATTCTTGGGACGTGATAACTGACAAGGCACGACCACCCAGTCTGACCTTACAAAATGTAGGCACAGCTGCCAGATTGGAGAAGGAGGAGTAGAGTAGTCAGGTGGACTGATAGCTTGTAAAGATTTTGGAAATTTAGGGGCCCATTATGATGTCGGGCGGATTGCCCCCGCCAGGCTAGCGGTAGCCACCGCCGGCCTGGCGGGGGCAATCCGCCCGACATCATATGCAGAATTCCCCCCACCATATTAGAATGGCGGGGGGGACCGCGGCAGACGGAAAGACTGTCCGCTGCTTTTCCGCCTCAGGCGGAAAAGGATTAATATGGTGGCGGTGTCTATGAGACACCGCCAGCCATATTAGGATGCCCTTCCTGACATGCTTTTCCGTGGCGGCAATGCCGCCACGGAAAGGCATGTGGAGACTCCCTGCGGGGGCCCATTGCGGGCCCCCTGGGAGTCCGGGGGTGGGGGGTGTACATGGCTTCCGTTGTGTGATCGGGATGACGAGAGAGAATGTGAGCACTCCACGACTTCATATGACAGTTTCATTTCACCTCTCGACCCGAAGGCTCATGGGGCATTGACTCATTACGTTTCTAGCTTATTCTCAGAAATACTGACAGAGCTTTCCTAATACCATATAATCATACAACATAGGTATTGTATTTTAAATCACTTGTATATATTCTTTTCTTCACATATTGATAGCAACATAGTGAGTGACAAAGGGATCTTACTCCGTCCTGACGAAGAAGCTTTTAGAGCTTTGAAACATGTTGACACCCCTAGGAGAATCAGCACATTGACAGCGTGATTTCTCCGACCCACTTTTTTAACGGTACCAGCCTATGACCAAATAAAGTTGTTTTTTTCCATAAGGCCAGGTATTTTTTTACATCACTTTCTCATTCACCCCTGACTCTACTTCACTCACTTCAATACACCTCACATAGCACTTACATAACCTAAGTGCTCCAGCGTAGTCGCCAGTCGTAGAACGCCCCGTCATGCCCGTTGATGAAGCATGACACCAAGGGTCCTTTTGGTGTGTGAGGGGTATTTTAACAATTTTACTGATGATCAGAGATTGAATTAATATCCTTCTGAAGGTCGGTGTAATGTTCTGCAGGATTTTCATTAACACCTTCTTGGTGAAAAATCAAGTAGCCATGGGTTTTGTGATGTATGGGTTGAAGGGCATCATGCAATCAAAAATGAAACCCAGGTTTCGAACATTGGCAATCAGAATAGGACATGTGCCCAGAGAATCAGACAGCAAAGAAGGGGACCAGTAAAATGCATGATATCTATTTTGTATGAGTTGATATGTAGGGAGTTGGTGTTCATCTAATTTGCGGTAAGAACTAGGCATTTTTTAATTCATCCCGCAAGTAATCCTGATTGCCACCTAGATGGAGAATAAACTGGAGATCATCTGCATATGCATAAAATTAGTATTCATAAGATGCGATTACATTTGTCATAGGTGCCACATACACATTGAGAAGTGTGGGGCTAAGATCAGAACCTTGCTGAACTCTGTGTCCTAGATCTCAAAACCTGGGGCAGTAGGGTGGCAATTGAACTGCCTGTTTTCTAGAATTCAGAAAAGATTATTATCATGTGAGTACATGCCCATGAATGCCTAACTGTTGCAGCCTATTTAACTGCATGCAGTGTGAGACCATGTCAAATGCTGTTGACAAATCAACTAAAACGATGGTTGCACAGCCCCCAGTAGCACATGGATATAATTGGCAGCAACTAGGAGCCCTGTCACTGTACTTCCAGTAGCCTTACAGGCAGATTGAAAGGGATTGAGGTTCTTATTATCTTCTATATCGTGGGAGAGTTGATCATTGATCCAGCTTTCGAGAATCTTGGTGACAAAGGGGAGAACTGAAATAGGATGGTCATTTACTGGGATACTCGGGTTCGTAGTGGTTTTCTTTAAAAGTGGAGTCCCAACAGCAGTTTTAGAAATAGTGGGACATCAGCTGCAGTGAGTGATTTTTTTGCAGATGATTGTGATTACTGGGGTGACCGTAGGGGCAACAATTTTAAAGATTTTTGCTAGCCGTGAATCCAATAGAAATACTGAGTTGGATGTCTTAATTTTACCACAGGTCACATCCTCTAACAAGGAGTAAAGTTGGACGAAGACGATGTCGCTGTAATGTCTGTCTTTATTGAGGCGTCAGTAGGGATAATAGGGCTAAAAGAGGAAAGTAGGTTTTATCGCAAAAAAGGTCTTCAAGATCTGATAATAGTTTTTATAGTGCGGGGTGACTGGGTTGGATATGTGGAGGTCGCCGCAGGCCAGGGATTTCTATGGCTGCTGTTTTCTGGGTTCTTGGCTGATAGAATTTTATTTTGGGAATGGTTAGATCTAGCAGCTAATAGTAGCATATTATACATCTGCAGTTCAGATTTGTAAGCTAATTTCTCTGTATGGGTGTAAGTGAGCCTACAGGCTCTTTCTAGCTTCTCGCACTTTTGTTTAATTAAAACTAGTTCTGGAGAGTACCAAGAGACAAAGGGTAATGCCCAATGGTATGTATCTGATTTTGAAGGTAGAATTTCATCTAGAGCTGTAACAATCCATTTGTCAAATTGAGTTATGGTCTAATCAATTTCATTGTTTACTTGTACATCAGATTGCAGGGGGCTCTAGGCAATGATTTAGATTGTCCTTATCTCTGTTAGGCCACACACTATAAGTAGATTTAGAGGTTGATGGTATAATCACGGGTTTCAAATTTTCCACAAGCAATCAGAAAAAGATTGCTTTATTGTCTGTACAAGGTAATATTGAGATAGAGTAAATTTTAACCTTGATGGACTTTGCATAGATGTGGTTAATTATGTGGCCAGCCTGAGGTGTTGATTCTTAGACCTGTTGATAAATCTTAAATGTAGAAAGAATGTTTTTGAGGTTTAAGCAATGGATGTAGACTATGTTGTCAACATGGATGTAGAAATCATATAGGTATTATTAGATTGAAAGTGTCTAAGAATGCTGTGTGAATTACCCCTTGTAAAGAAGGCAGGGATTTTACTGGTGGTGTGGGAGGTCAGTTAAGTAGAATTATTCAGATGGGGCAATTTGGTTTTACCAAGATTGAAAAGGTAAATACTTCTGCATCTTGAAGAGGCTGTATATTTCAGGAGGATATACCCAGCATTTTTTTAAATGTATTAATGAATCAACTCCTTCTATTCCATTAGGATGGTTAATTTCGTGAATAAGGTAAGCTTAAGGGATGGCCAGGTCTAGCTCGAGTTGGGAGCCTCATTTAACCAAATTTCTGTTACAAATAGAAGATCAAGGTTATGATCCTAAAATTAAACATGCTACCACCGCATGGCCCACCAGCAAGAGCACATTTATCAAAGTGCATTTAACCCATTGATGCCTCCAATTGCGTATGCTCGAGATCTGATCTGTGACGTAGATAGGTGCACAGCACTAGGGCAATCCGAGGAGGGAACATAGTCGTGAGGAATCTGTGGAAAGATAGGAGTGGGGGGATAAAATCATACTTATATTTTAGCCTCAGAGCTCGCCGTAGCAGACTCTACCGGCCATTAAAAGCCCGCTCCAGCGTTAAAGGCCCGAGCCAAATGCTGTATCTCTGTCTTCTACCGGCCATTAGAAGCCCGGAGCCCTCCATTGTTTTCAATCGGGCTCCCAAAATTCCAATTGTCTAATTTATTTTAAATAATTCAGGAGGGCATGACATATAAGGAGTGGAGTATGTTTGTTCCAGAAGGACTCACAGCTTATTTAAAAGGCTAAAAGATTGGAGGGTCAAACTGGCAGCATGCTGGGCCGTGAGCATAGAGTATGTGTGGAGTGGCGGAGACAGGCTTGCTTTTCTCACACCTTAGGTGCTTGCATCCGCTTAACACTAGGGAGGCAGTCATCCTCCCTCCTGAGGCAGTTGTGTGTCTTTTGCTTTCTAACACTAGGGATGCAGTCCTCCTTATATAGTCAAAGGACATACTGCACACATTATCCTCTTCAACTACTAGAGCGAGCGATACACAAAATTACTGCTCTAGTGTGGTACAGGGCAAGGGGATAAGAGGTCACCTTTTATGTGTATATTAGAATATTAAGAGCAAGATAACAGTGTGCCTACTGAGAGGAGTTACCCTTTCCTCAAGAAATCAAGAAGGAAACTGGAGAGACCTTCACAATGTTTAATCTTTGATGCACACACAGTGCATTTTCTTATAACACTGAATTTAGAGCTGGCAAGTAATGAAAACCACTCTTTTTGAGACTATATATGAACGTTATTGTTTGTTTAAAACATTACAATTTAAAACTTATTCGATTCAATCATAAAAGTACCTCTGAATAAAAACCCACAATAGCATTGTAGACTGATGATGGTCAACTAGAAAACACAATTGATTAGTTTAAAAAAACAAAACGTCTGGTTTAAAAAAATACAGAGCTTGCAAATTGCTTAAAACCTTCAAGTGCATTGTGGGCAGATAATGTTCACCTGGGAGACCAGGAACGGATCAGCTAATATTAGTAGTCTAGGGTTCTGTTGTTGAGCCGGTAGACTGGATGACGCCATGCTGAAGTTAAGGAGATTTGGCAGCACTAACGCCTTGTTGGCAAATTTGGTAAGCCCAATGTTCAGCTTGATGTTTTCACGATTTAGTGCAGCTGTTATGGCCTGGCGACCTGATTGAACTCCTAGCCTGATCCATTCACCCGCAATAGTAACCGTCTGTCTGTAAGCATAGCGGGGCATGCACAAACTATGTGATCCATTGCTTCGGAGTGATAGCCGTACATCCTGCATTCAATGTTGTTACCTGAACGACACCATTCAGGCAGGTTCTTTAAAAGTGGCCAATCACCCTTCCTAAGAGCTAAAATCTTTTGTTTCCAGTAAAGTTCAAATGTGCTTGATAAGTGGGGCAACTCAACACCTGGTTTAAAATTGGAAATTACTGTCCAGGCCCGTTTCCTTTATGACAGGGTTGCCCTGTCTGAATGAAAAGACCACAATCTGACCCTCTTCTGGATGGTAGCCTTTAGCACTGGCTGGGAGGGGTTTGTTGCCCAGAGTTCTTTGACTCCTAGTAATTTTAGGCTATGATCCAGGTGTTGCTGATACTTCTGGCTGGTCTGGTATTTTAATATTTTGTGCCAGAGTCTGGCCTCCAGGGAGCCCTTCCTTGCAAGATGCAGTCTATTGCAGAACTTTATAAATGCGCCAGCCTCTACACCGTGAGGATCCAGTAGGCCCAGTTTGAGTCAAACTTGGGCTGGCGAGGCTGATTTTGGCAGACGAAAGGCACGTTTAAAAATTTTGGTTGTTAGTTTGTTTAGTAAAATACATGTTGTGCCCTTCGTGATCTCGTGCCCGTACGACAGCGAGTTGATTATCCTTGCCTTCATCACTTTCAGCATGGGGGTTAGGCTTGGGCCAAGTAGCTGTTTTGACAGTTTTGCGGCAGCTGCCTCTAGTGACAAGGCTTTGGTCCTCAATGTTTCTTTTTGCTTGACAAATGAATATCTGCAATCTAAAAAGCTACCCAAGTATTTGTAGTAAGATATTGATTCGAGTTTTGCATTATTAAAGAACCACCCTCCGCGTGTCCTCTTTTGCTTCCCGAAAGATATCGTTTTAGTTTTTAACAGATTCAGTTCTATGAAATTTCTTATAGTATAGGGAAGCAGTTCATCAAGAAGCCTCTGTAGGCCCACTTTTGTATGGCTTAGCAACACCAAGTCGCCGGCGTACAGCAGATTGCTGATGCGGGTTCCGTCAAGTTGGTGGGGGTGGCAGTTGACACTATCTAGTGACTGGGATTGGGATAGGTCTGATATTAACAAGTTAAAAAGGAGTGGAGCCAGCACACAGCCTTGTTTAACACCAGATTTAGTTCTGATTTTTCTGGACACATGGGAGCCTTCACTCAGCTTGATTCTGATCCATGTTTCCGAATGGAGTTGGACGATTGCATGTAAAAGGGTCGGAGGTATGCCCCAGGACTCTAATTTTTGCCACAGTAGGCCCCGGGGGGTGCACGGTCGAAGGCTGCATTAAAATTAACAAAACAGCAATCCAACTGGGTTTGTTGAGTTGCTGCTTTTTTTATGAGAACAGTTAAGGTGAGTAAGTTAGTTGTTGTGCCAGAGTTAGCCACAAACCCCGTCTGGTTAAAAGGGAGGCGCTTTGTTGTATCGGCCCAGGCCTGCAGCTCTTCTAATAAAATACTGGCATAATATTTGGACTTGACGTCTATGAGTGCTATCATTCGGTAGTTATTAGCGTAATTTCTGTTCCCGCCTTTATGAATTGGGTGAATGATAGCGCCTCGCCAGGACTCTGGGATGGTGTTGTTTAGCCTGCATTGGAGAAACAGGGGGGTCAGGTAAGCTAACCATAGGTCTATGTCAAATTTGAACCTGGCCTGGGGAAGACCTTTTGGCCCTGGAGTTCCTTCGGCCATGGCTTTCCTTCTGGAACATGAGATCCTGTTTTTTAGCTCATCCGATGACACTATGGTCTCCAAAGGTAAGTCATCATTTTTCACCGGGCCCTCGGTTATTGGCACTCCTGTCACATTAGTGGATGAGTAACTGTGGTCTGATCGTCTTGATCTCCTGGGTTCTAAACTTAGAACCACCGTGTTGGCTGAACTGTGGGCTTCGGAATGATCATCCTTTGTGTTATGGTCTTTAAAATGCGATGATAAGAATTGGCTCCATTCGTCTGCGCTGATGTTTGCATTACCGTCACCACTTCTACCTCGTAGACTCCGGTTTACAAGAGACCAGAATTGCTTTAAATTGGGATTTTTGCTTTCGTGGATAAGCTTCAGTCAAAAATGATCCAAAGCTGCTTGTTTTCCCATGCGTATTGCGATCTTGAAGGCTACCTGGGCTTGCTTGTAGGTATAAAACTTGGTTTTGTTGGCTAGATAGGTGTAGTGTTCAATTTAGTTGTGCTTTTTATTTCTTTGTCGCTAGAGAGATGCGAAATTGGAATGCTTGTTGCCTTAAGCTCCGCTTTGGTGGCGAGTCTTCAAATAGTTGATCTATGAAGATAGCCCATCTGCTAATAACCGAAGTGTCTGCCTCCAGTGATAAGTGTAGCAGAGCTCTACATTTTTTCATAATAGGGAGAGCCGTAGCATCCGGCCATTCTATTCGCTTTTGATTTTTTTATTTGATAATCTGAATGGGTATGAGCTAGTTCCTGATGACATGAGATATTTGATGGTAGTGTTATGATTTGTGGCCGATGGTCGCTCTCGCCTTGTGATGCGAAGTAGTTGCACTCGATCTGAGGAAGTATCTCTCTGCTCCCTAAGGTGAAGTCCAAGAAGGAGTGTGTTCGACCGTCTGAATGGCTTCATGCAGGGGGAATGTCCGTATGAAGACGCCTATTCAGCACGGTGAATCCTACACTGCGAAGCTGAATAACCGCATACTCCCCCAGGTTCGATAGTCTATTTCCAGTAAGAGTCGGCTTTGAAGCAAAATGTGGGGGAACCATTGGGGGATCGATCCCTATGTCCTCCAAAGAGTTGCAATGGAGATTGGTGTTGAAGTCTCCTAATATTATAGTTGGTATGCTGCCGTGCTCACTTAGTAGATTGAAGACGATGTTGGTTAATTTGCCTATTTTGGGGGTTTTCTCGACGGTAGATGGAGAGATGTAAACATAAAGGAGAAGCAACTGCCTATCAGTGTGTGAACTTGCTAACACTATGCAGGAGAGACAGTTTTCTTCGAATTTTATCTGTGTGATGCGTTGGGATAATTTATTTGGTACATAAATCGAGAGGCCGCCACGTGGCCTACCAAACTTCGACTGTCTTGAGGTGACTAGCGTCAATTCCAGGTAGCCTTCTATGGGGGGGGGCTCTCTACTGCCCAGGTTTCCTGTAGGCAAATTATGTCATATTCCTTTAGGAAACCAATGGTAGTGGCAGATTGATTTTTCAGCCCAAATCCGTTAATGTTCCAGGAGCTTATTGTTAGGCCATGGTGAGCGATGTTTCAATCATTCCGTGTTCTTGATAAAGCCCCTGGCAACCATGACCAATCCACCCTCTCAGGGATTTGCTGGTTAAATATGTGCTCAGGAGTTGCTGTTGGCAAATGGCTTCTTGCTGACTTTAGAACTGAAAAAGGGGCTGAAATTGTGCAAAGGGAATGAGCCTGGTTGTTTTCTAATATTGATGGATATCGGGGGACACTGGGCATTGTAATTTTTATACCCAGTTTTTAAAATTGTTCGGTTTTTGACTGAACCAATTCTCGAATTCCTGGAGATTCTAATGTGAATTGGGTTGCTTCACCAGTGTTGAATCCTGCAGTTGGTGTAGATTCAATTGCAACTATTTCTTTTGATTGCAGGGTACTTAAGTCCGGCGATGATTTGAAGAGTCTGAGAATATTCCCTTGATTGAGGATATCATGAGGGCCTCTTGAGACGTATTCTGGGGTTAGCAACAGTTTAGTGTCTGGGCTGTTGATTGCTTGCGTATACACCTCATCAATCGTTGCCGGCTTTGTTTGTTTTGAGTTTTTTTCAATTGGCAGCTTAATTGTGGCTATGGCAGGCGGTTGAGGGGACAGTTCTCGGTAGTGGGTGAGTGGAAGTAAAACAGGGGGTCTTTTACTTGTGGCCACCAGCTGCTGACAGTTTGATGAATTTAAGGAATTTAAGTGAGCTTGCTCTTTGGCTGTGCACTGTTGGCCCATGTTGTTGTCCTCCACTATAGATGGAATGCTGGCTCTGGTGTCCACGAGTGGCATCTGATGATGTACGGATCCTTGTTGCCCTATATTGGGTGCTGGCGCCACTGTTGAGGGTTGATTAAAGCCAGGTTTTACTTGAATAAGTAACTGCGGAGGGGGCCGTATGTCTTGAACTGGCCCTACCAATTGACTGTTCTGTCGTGAGATATCTTTCTGGGTAACCTATTCAGGCGCCATTGGCTGCGGGCTCGGATTTGCTCCTGTCATAGCTGGCATACTTTGCTCTTCCTGTAGTGACTCTGAGTTGGTCTTTGGGAGGCAACTAACTCTTGAACTTTTGATTTCCATTGTTTGTTTATTCCGGCTCTCCCGCTGTCTTTTTTTCACATTTTGACAGCCGGTATGAATTATGAGGGTTAGTTGATTCTGTGGGAATTACATTGCCATCAGCTGGCTCCACAGGTGCATGGAGAGGGTTTGAGATTGCGCTTCCGGAGGAGCAGGGTCCTGGACCAAACTTGAAGCCTGGAGCGGGGAGTCATGAAGCCCTGGCTCTGGTCGCTTCTTGATTACCGTTAATACTGAGGAAAGAAATTGAGGTAAGGACGATAGAGAGTCAATTATGGGGGAGCAGCAGCATACTGATTGGACAAGTTGGGCTTGGGAATGGGCTTTTATAATGAGTGAGTTAAGCGCCTCGTTTTTTATCAATCCCGGCGGTGTACACCACTAGTGTGTTTAAAAGGTGCACCTGCAGGTCCATCTTATCTGACTAGTAGGTCAGTGCTGTGGCCGAGATTTGAAGGGTTTACAATAATTGAGACCATAGGTCATTAAGGTCGATTGATGGGGGCTTTTCATGCACAGTGGACTTGTTAGGTTCATTAGTAAAGAATAATAGGAGTAAGGATTACAATCTCGTTGGGCCACTCTTGGTTGACCGTTTGATCTCCTTGGTCAGCGTTATTTTGAGAACTTTCTGGGTGTGACTGGTTGGGATTACTAAAGTGAGCATGTGGGTGGGTCATGACCTGTGGTGACAAGACTCTAGTATTCCTTGTTTGATAATCCGGTATGGTTAATGTTGGGAGTTTTAGTGCTATTGGGGAGAACTGACTCGAGTTCGGAGCAGGCCGAAAAGTTGGTGGAGGTGCATCTTTGGGGATGATAACTTGAAGAGGAGCTCGATCGGTTTGAGCTGACTGTGTAACAGAGGCCTGATGTAATCGACTGTCATCTGTGGCGTTTCTAAAGCGTCAGTTGGAAAATACCGTTATTGCTGGTGGGCTTGTTGATGTCGAGCTCCCAAGCCCCCCAGCTGCTGCATGAATCGTGGGCTGAACCAGAATTTGGTGTGAAGCAGCTTCTATGTTCATAGGAAGGGGAGCTTGAAACTTATCGGAGGGACTGGATTTTTTCCTCAAGGCTATTGCTGGTGCTGAATTCCTGAAGTAATCCCTTAATGAGACCTTTTTTATCGTCCAGTTTGTGGGCTCTGTCTGGCCTGATTCTGGCATGTCAGTAATCAGATGATCATGTCCTGAGTCAAAAACGGATTTTTGATTTAAGTTTGCGGGTGACTGAATTTGCATGAGGGCCATTGAGGATGCTGCCTTCATCTGCGCTTTTTTCGGTAGGTTTTGTTGGAATTTTCCTTACTAGCCCAATCTCATTATAAGGGATTTTCTGTGCTACGAAAATGGCCCTACGTCTTCCTAGTGGTTGGCTGTCTTTGGGGCTTATTCGTTTGTGGGAAGGGTGATTGCTTTGGTGATTGTTTTGCCGGTTGAATGGCCCACTGGGGAACTGATGGGTGATGGATGATGGATGGTGGGTTGGCTGGGTGACTGGGACTGCAAGGAGCAGCTGAGGAACGGTCTTAATATCTCCAATGCCGCACCCTGGCTTCCCATTTTTTCTTTTTATAGGTGGGGTTGCTGATAATAATGGTATGTCAGCTAAACACAGCAAATTTAACCTGAAGTGAATCTGTAGCGAGTTATAGTCGGGTTGGGGTCGTTGGAGTCATTGTCCAACCTGCTTTGGGACTTCAACCAAGGTGGTATAGGGATGTAAACTATGAGGCGGTGAAGCGGTGGTCAGCTGGAGCAAGGTCGGTGGTGAGCTGGAGCAAGGGTGGGGGCAGGCGGGCCTCTCAAAGCTGAGTTTGCTGGCTGCACCTGAACTATTCAGGCCGCCTGTGCAATACACCAGGGGCACACACTTGCTGCAGCCACCTGCTAAAGGGCAGCTGCGCTTGCCTCCCATGATCACCAACAAGTACCAGTCACCAGTTGCAACAACCCCCTGTGCCCCGACAAAGTTTTTTTCTAGGTTCTTTCTCAGCAGAAGTCTTTCCCGAAGGTCCAAAGTCCAAAGTCTAAGGGCTAGATGTAGGTAGGAAAGATTTACCGATTTTAAATTACCGAATTTTACCGATTCGGTAATTTAAAATCGGTAAATCTATGGGTCCGACATGTAGGTATTCCAGATGTGCTGGAATACCGAATCGGATAAATTCGGTATTTACCAATTCGGTAAATACCGAATCGGTAATGCCTATTCATTCCTATGGGCTTTGAAGCCCATAGGAATGCATGGGCATTACCGATTCGGTATTTACCGAATCGGTAAATACCGATTCACACAAGGGTGCAGGGGGTGTCACTTTGACACCCTCTGGCACCCCCAAAACAGGCACGGGTGCCATGTGGCAGGAATACCTGCCCTAAGGGCAGGTCTGCCTGTCACATGGCATAGGTGTGCATGCACACATGTGCATGCACACCGGTATCGGTATTTTACCATCAAATTGGATTTGATGGTAAAATACCGATTCGTTAAGGCTCCTGGGACTCTGAAGAGTCCCACCTACATATGGGTGGCTCCGAATCGGTAAATTTACCGATTAATTATTTTACCGAATCGGTAAAATTACTGAATCGGTAATTTTACCGATTCGGTAAAATAATGCCCCCTACATACCATTCGCCTATTTACCGATCGGTAACGGCCGAAAATACCGATTTTCGGCCGTTACCGACCGACCTACATCGGGCCCTTAACCTTTTACCTCTCCAAATTTTACCTCTCGAAATGTAGCAGGGTGAGGTGGTATTTTGGCAGGTGGTGGCAGGAGGTTTGCGGGGGATTGAGCCGTGATAGAGCTGAGGTAGAGCTGATAGATAGAGCCAGCGAGGAGGGGGAGGGGCGGCTGACGGTTGGCGGTTAGCATTTTACCATAATGCCATAATGGCTCCGCAGGTTTTGTCTGCTGTCCGTACACACTCTCCCAGGCATCAGGACACCGCGCCCTAACCCCCTCTCTTTCTCACGTCTATAGCTCATCTCAAGACCGGTGTTTTCGACGATGTTCTCTTGTGGCTCTTGGCTCTCGCCACTCCGCTGCGCTGCGAACCCATTGCTCTAGCAACCACGTGATCAGTACTCAAACCACTTACATTTTTGTAAAAACATCGTGAAGGAATCTACCAGACGAATTTCCTCTCCCATAGTGATGGCAAGGTGAACAAAACTGAACAGGAGTGTTCTCCTGCAGAGTAAGTAATCAGAGGATTTTCCATTACATTTCAAACATAAATAATGCCCACAGTTCTAGTTGTTTTTCCTGGACAAAGAATTGTGGCATGATTCACAGTAATGTTCATATAAATGTATACATTTAACTTGATTTGACAGTTTATTGATCACATACAAACCATAGGGTTTGCTGGCCTTTTATTGATAATGTAGGAACAAAGTACAGGGTACAAAAGGAAGGGAGTTACAGAGCGAGAGCTCAGTCTGTGGGATTGGACCACTTATGGCTTGTATTGCCATGAAAAATTAAACACACTTTGGCCCAGGTAATAATAGCAAAGATAAACAGATGGTTAAAAGACACTAGGAATGCACAGGTAAGAACTATACAGAAATATAAATGCCCTAGGTTTGGCTCTCAAAGATTGGGCAGAACTCCCCTTTACTGAAAACAGTACTTCTGCGACTTCACGCGCAGCAGCCAGCATTTGAACATGTATTTAATGGAGAAATCGAAGTCTGAAAAGAGGAACCCTAGAACAATTATTGGCTTCCTTCACCCCAGTGTGCTGAACGATGATCCCAGTCTGCCAGAGACTGACTCCTTACACTTGACACTTCAGAAAAGAAATTAAGACCCTCTTTTTCATCCATCATTCTCCTAGCGCCCTCATAAATGTGTCTAAATTGCACAGGATAATCGACAACGTTGTCACTGGAATCTCAGGACCCCATTAGCCCCTCACTTTAATGTATTTTCTCATTGTTCCTTTGAACTACGATCATTCTGGCAATTGTGCAGTGGCGGCTGGTGACATTTCAAAGTGGTGAGCGTAAAATTTGGGGATGAATTTTCGGCTGACATAAGGGCATTCAGCCCATAAATCATTCAAACAATCATCCCCCCAATAATTCACCAATGTATCCATCATCCGTGCATGTATCTGTTAATGCATACATACCTACATCCATACTTCTAAAGATTCTCTCATTCCCTCATCCACTCACCCATCCCCCTCCAAGCACCCTGGCAGCAGACATTGAGGGCACTCAAGTCTTGGGTGAGAAGATGATTCTATGTCAGGACCAAAGGCTCCGCTTATGCTTCTCATTTTTTTACTGATATTTTCTCAGCAGCCAATAAAAGTAAAGTAACCAAAAGTACTACTATACCCATGAATACAATTTGGGTCACATAACCAACCATAGAGAGTATCCCCTATATAATCTCCAGTTAGGGTGACAGTCCTCTTTCTTTGCTGCTCTGCAGACAGTTAAGTGCATTCCTATTTACTTTGTTTGTTATTCTGACTGACATTGGTTTTGAGGTATATATGTATATTTGGTATATTTCATAGTGATAGGTCTGTATTCTATCGCTTCTGCCTTGCAGCGCAAATCTATATTTTGTCAGTTTTCACTGATAAGCGTTTTCCCTCCATTCAGGGCAGGTTAAGGAGTCTTGATTTATTGTATTCGCGCCAGTAGCGCTCGTGCTTTGGGAGCACTCTGCCTCTCTGATCGGGCGCATTGCGCCCGTGTTGAGTCACAGGGGAGAGGGAGAACAAAAAGGAGCGAGGACACACATCGCTCCGACGCGTAGTCCTCTTTCTGTGCTGATGAGCGGCCTGCACTGCGCATTTGCGGCAGCCATTTTGCTCATTACTCATCTTTATTTGAGCGCGGGAGCAGCACTTGCATTGCTCTTATTCCCACTTGTTCACGCCAGGCTCTCGATGACGCCCTTTCATAATACTGAGCGGGGTGAAAATTTTCTGCCTAGAGTGGATCTGGCAAGCCCACCCTCCACATTTGAACATTTTTACATTCTGTTTGCATATAAGTACATTGGTTTGCCTGGGGTTTTTCCACTCCCCCTTATTGAATATCAGTTACCACTGGTTACAGACCGTGCCTGTGTGAATTAAACCTTTGTGTGGAAGACAGGCAGTCCTCCTGTGAGAAGGTTTATCACTACGATGTGTCATCAGGTCTGAATACTATTTTGAGGAGAAATATTTTGAGTATGAACCCTCTGGGTCTATGTAGCAGAACCTCACTGAGGCGCTAGATGCAGGAGTGCGGCACTCGGTAAATAGGGCCCTAGTGAGGGCCATTGAGCCACTGAAGCTCCATTTATGCACTTACGCCCAGGGCAGGGCTAGCTCCCCAGCTCAGGCAGTCACCCTAGCGCCAGTGGCTAAGGGTCCAAGAATCCCCACGCGGCGGACTACTCAAAACTGGCAAAAGCGAAGGCTAATGACCATGATTATAGGCACATAAGGAAGCAACCATCACTGAGTTACCTCAGGGGGATGGCGATGATACCTCCTTGGACCAGGCATCTGACCAGGAGGAGGCCCCTAGACCCTCCAAAAAATCAAGGAAAGAGCTTTATGTAGATGCACATTCTCAACCCAAACTCCTAACCTTAGAGCCGACGGAGATAGTTCCTCCCAATTCCACTGCCTGGCTTCTGCCTCCAGAAGTGGTCGAGTATATTCAATCTCACCATAGGCAGGCATTCGACAAAGATGTGAGGGCACGACTAAGGTCAGAGTGCCTGACCTGGCAGGTAAAGTGGCGGAGATGCCGGAGGTGGATCGTTCCATGCTCACATACCTTAAAAAGTAATCCAAGGATCCTAAAAAGGGCATAGACGGTCATGGAGATCATGCTAGGGTAAGCTTTTAGACTTGACAGGTTCACTCACTAAGAAATTGAAGTTGGGCTTTCGAGCCAAGGAGTCTGCTATGGCTATTGATCCAGATAAATTGATTGGCTAGGTGCAGAGGGAGGTCTGTCAGCTGGGAAACACGAACTGCGCAATGTCCAGTGAGCGAGGTCACTATATTCTTCTAAAACTCGATCCCAAATTGGCAGAGCTCACCACTTCTGAATCGGGTCCCCTCGTCCAGGGCCTGCTCTTCGGCTAACCTTTTTTCAAGGAGCAGACTAAGTTTGTCGCAAGATTTAGTGGTTTGGATAAAGCTCAGGGATCCCTCAAATGTGCCTTCCTCACGGTTTTCAGGAGGGACGAGCGATAATGATGGCCGGGTTTATGTCAGACTCTTACAAGCTCGTCTGAGACGGTATATATTTTTCTTACCATTAACTTGCACAGGAACAAAGATGCTCGGTTCCAAATCCAACCAGGCAATATTCCAGAGGTCAACCTTAAATGAGCCTCTAGTCTATTTCCATGGGGGAAGGGGAAATTTGATAAAATAACAAATAAGAAGAGACTGGTCCTGGTTGGGTTCCTCTAGTTCCTGGTCTGTCCCACAGACTTCTTGTAATTGGAAACCTAAAGGAAGAAGGCACAATTAAATATCTAATCCTAACAGCCTCTTTACTCTATTTCCTCTAGTAATTACACCTACCCTTTTCTTCCCAAGATCTGAGCCTCTCTTCTGTCTTTTCCTGATATGTTTCTTATCTATTTTCCTACATCCTTTAGTTGTACCTGCAATTAGAAATTAACCTATTTATTTCTAACATTTTGATATATCCAGAGCCTTTCTTCTCGCTGTTTTATTCTCTCCTTACTTCACTAGTAGACGTTTTCCTACTTCTATTATTTTCACTATATTCAGGTGACTTTGCTCTTGTTTCTAGAATACAAAATATCTGTTAGCTTTCCTCAACTGGTTTTATTCTGGTACTATCTATCTGTACTTCTCTCCACTTACTTCCTATTAGCTTATTGTCTCTTATCCTGTATCTTCGGTCTTTTCTACTTCTTTTAATTCTGTGCTGTACGAACGTTATTAATTGTCTGTCTCTCTACTTCTTTTCTCTTGTAGAACTTCGCAGATAACCTTATTGCTCTACAAGGTCGGTAAGTATTCACGCTATAACATTCATGCGGACTGTTATCATAAATAGTCTTTGAACATTATTGTGCCACTTAGCTTTTGTGTTCTTGACGCTTTCTCTCTCTCTCTTTTTCGTTTCTCTAGGGCTGGCACATTATCTCCGCGACGGTAAGCCTTTCTATTCAGTCGACTGGTGGCTTCTTCAAGATGCTGCTGCCTCAAGGTTTGTACGGCTACGGTTCTATCTCCTCAAACCGTGAGCTTCCGTTTTCTTCCACTGAGACAACTATGGACTAAATGACTAAACACCACTAAACACTAAAATTCTACCTATTCCTCTGACTAAGATTCTAGAGCTCCTCAGAATGCTTCTTCCCGGGTCGTGGTCTCGGTGAAGTGCGCATTTCCTTCTGCGCTCGAGTTCAACCTAGATTGCCCTGCAGCTGTGACCCAGAGACTAGATCGCTAACTTAGATCTCGGGATCGGCGGCTATCTTGGTGCGCCAATTCTGAGTAAGTTCTGTCCAGGAGCGGTTCACTGGCATCTTTCCGCTCGATTGTGTCAATTTTACGTCTGTGGTTGCTGCGACTCGTGCTGGGGTTCTGACAGTTTACAACCAAGGAGCCCAACGTGGTCAGTACCAACAACAACGAGGAGACTAACAGGACTCCATACAATAATAACTCCTCCTTCTACCTAACCTGTCGAGCCAAAAACAGATTCCGGAAGGGCAGATACGGAGGAAATCAGGGCAGTCAGCTAGATACCGGATTTTCAGGTGAGACTGATTCCTGTTATGTTCCTGAAGGTCCGCCCCCGGCGCCCCGAGGGCTGGACGTGTTAGTCATGTGACTCCCTATAATAAAAAGAGGTCTAGCACGTGCGCGGGCGTTCAGAGAGAGACGCACAGACCGAGCAAGCAAACTTATTCCCAGTGTCCGACTGAGTTTATTCTAGGGCCACGTGTCAGGCCTAGTTAGGATTAGATGCCCCTGAGTGCAGGTCCCAGAGTGATCTCCCTAGGGCAGTCCTGTCCCCATCACCCGACACAACAATTCCCTCTAGGAAGTAATGTTGGGGGGCAGGATAGAGTTTTCTGCACACTTGGCACACGATTGGAGGTGTCATGAATAGACGCAGATAAACACTACAGAGTAGGAACATTGCATGGTATGAATGTATAGGAAAACCACATCTCCCAGAATCCTTGAGTAAGAAGACAGGTCACCTGATATCTCTACATAAGTCTCTCCTCACGTTCTTCTAGATGCTTGTCACTCGAGTTTTCATGTTGGAGTCATCGAGAGAGAACGCTGTATCTACAGGCCCCCTGGGTCCTCTGGCCTTGAGCAGCTTGCTGTGGAAGTATTGTAAAGCCTTACAGAGATCACTGCGAGGAGCAGATTCATTGAAAGGAAGCCTAGTGTTGTTATGGTTTCCATCTGAAGTGGGCGTTCCTAAACAGGAGGTGATATGGAGAGGAACCTGCGGTAGTGAGAGACCGAAAGCATTTCTATTCCTGTCAAGAGTATTTATGGTTGGCATCTGCGCTACGGAAGCGCTAACTTGTTTCATATTTTTTGTGCAATTGAATCCACGTAAAGGAAATCAGCAGTTTGGATAATTCAGCAGTTGCAGCATAAAAGAGGGCGCTAGAGGACGCTCTAAGCCTGTGCATTGCATCCTATGGTTGTACCTGCTTGAAACCAAATCGGATGTGTGGAAACCTGTGGAAACTGTTCTAAAGCATTGATCGACTTCTCAGAAGTCCAGAACATTTCCTGAGGATTATCTGCAGTAAGATAAGTACCTCATCAGTATATTTACAAGTGCAAGACATTTCTGAAACTCTTTTTGTTTGTTTTTTCTTTATTTTTCCTATTTTTGAGACTATTTACGTTGAGTGAAATGCAGTTGTCTTATATGTAAGTAACACCACACATAGGGGACAAAGGGGAGATGAATGGTGAGAAACCGTTACTTATGTGTGTTTTGTATTTCACTTGCAGGGTCAGCAGGGTGTATGGTAGGAGCGTGAGGTACATCATCTCTGAGGACATCCCTTATCTAAACCTAGCAGCTGCAACTTTATTGTTTCTTTATCCCTTTTTTCCCTTTCCCCGGACGTGGTAATACACCTGCAGTGTTAGATACATACTCATGGGTGGTACCAGGTAGGGGAAGGGATTAATAAGCATTTCATCGTTCCCGCTGTATCTGGCTATAAGGTTAGTGGAACCATTCGCTGTATCTGACAGGAGGATTGATGGATCTTAGAGACAGTGCAGGGCTACAAGATAGAGCTTTACAATTCCCCCCATCAAGTTTTTCCTCCACCCCAAATGTATTTTTCCGGACAAGATCAGGTCTTTATCTCTGAAGAATATATTCTCTCCTAAAGAAAGGGGTCATAGTGGCCACGGACCCCCACCCCTGGGGCTTCGTCAGCAGCATCTTCCTAGTCGGTAATAAGGGGGATGGATCCAGGCTAGTTTAAATTCTAAAGAACTTCAATGGATGGGTAGTATATCAGCATTTCAAGATGGAGGGCATCCATCTTCTACGTGACCTCCTTCAGGAGAGGGACTGGTTGGTCTATCGGGACCTGAAAGATACGTGCCTGTCTTTTCCCATATATGTGCCACATCGATGTTTTCTACAGTTCCTCTGGCAGGAAGTGTGGTACAAATACAGAGTCCTTACTTTTGGGCTCTTGTCAGCCCCTTGGTGCTTCACAAAACTCCTTTGACCAGTAGTGGAATCATTGAGAGCGTGGAGAGTTCATCTGATTAAATACTTGGACGACATCATCATCATGGTTTCTTGTGCTCAACTAGTGACGGTTCATCTAGAATGGGCAATCAACCTTTTGCAGAGTCTCGGATTTATTGTAAATCCACAAAAATTGATTTTAATTCCAAATCAATTGATCGAGTTTTGGGGTTTTCTGATCGACTCACGGAGTTGTCAACTCCTCCTGCCAGCTCAGAAAATCAGGTCTATCAAGAGAGAGTTGAGGCTGATTGTGCACAAGCAGAGTGTGTCCTTGAGATCTGTAGCCCGGATCGTAGGGCTGCTAGCCTCCTCAATTCAGGCGATCCTCTCGGGTCCTCTTCACTACTGGGCGCTTCAGCGGCTCAAGATCCAGCATCTCCAGAAGGGCCTCGGGTACTCGGAAACGATTCCTCTCTCAGAGGAGGCGAGGTTTGAGATGTTGTGGTGATTGAAACACATGGAGGCTTGGAACGTCTGAGCACTCTTTGGCTCTACCCCGGATGTAGTGATAGAATCCGATGCCAGCCAGTGAGGTTGAAGAGCCCAATGCGGCCAGATTTCCATAAGCGGACGCTAGTCGCAGGAGGAACTTTCACTGCATATCAATTGCCTGGAGCTTCAAGCAGGCTCCTTTACGATCCGCTGCTTTTCACCCCGAAAGACAGACTTTTGTATTATGCTTCACATGGACAACGTGTCAGCGGTACACTATATGAAAAAATCCCAGATTCATGCAGAGATTGCCAAGGATTTTGGGCACTTTTGTCTTCAAAACTATAAGCCTATTGTGGATGTGGCATTAGTAGTGGTGGCTAAGCTTTAAACAAGCATAATGGGAGCCTCCGGTCCTGTCATAGAATTAAAAATTTGTGACAAGAATTTTCAATTCTATTAAGGACACAGATGCAAGGGTTATCCCACCCAAAGATCATGTATTTTGCATTGTATGTTTATTTAAGTATCTTCATACTGCATACATGTTCCAATGTTTTCCTATGTTTTCCCTTCCCTTTCTGATGTTTTGGTGAGATATCCTTTTTTTATTTCAGGTGCTGATCTCACGTACAACAGGATGGTCTACATTAATGGAAGGTCTTCGCATTCCCACGGAGGTTAATGCGACGTGTCGATTCAGGAACCAAGTCTGGAATAAGGAGCCCTATTGGGCTGCAAGTTATCTCTGCTAGAGAAGGTTCTTCTACATTAAGGATAGTTCTTCAAGATCAAGTTGTTGTTTATGAAATTAACTGTTTGATGATTTGTCAAAGAAATAGGACACTGTCACCCTCACTGGAGATTATTTAGGGGATACTCTCTATGGTTGGTCCTGTGACCCGAAGTGTATTCATGGGTATTGTATTATTTTTGATAACTTTACTTTTATTGGCTGATGGGAAAATATCAGTAATGAAATGAGAAGCATAATCCCTGCCTCCATGTCCTTAATAGATTTGAAAATTCTTGTCACAAATGTTTGCAAATTTTTAATTCTAGAAATGAGACCGCAGCACTGCAGGGGCATGGAATGCAGTTCGACAATGCACTTAAAAGTGTCACTTCCACTGAGAGGAGCCTGGTGCTAAGTTGTAATGCAAATTTCGTAAGTCCGGTTCATCAAAATGCAGACACTTGGGGGTTAATTCATAGTTCATTCATGTCCTGCACCAACACGCAAATCTTGCAAGGTAGGTAATGGCGATAGAAAACTCGTGAGGCGAGTATCAGCGCATGCTGGAAGTAAATAAATAAAAATTACTATGCGGTGAGCAGTGTTTCTAGAATGCACGGTTTAGGAAAAAGATGCTGTCAATTAACTTCCCTCCGAGATATAAATGAGCAGTGGCAATAAATTCAAAGTTCCAGAACATTATTAAAAACGAAAAAAAACCATGAAAAGTGTTACTATTTGTGAGTCAACAAATATGATCCACACAAACCATACCGCTCAGATTGTAGGGCACAACGTCTTACCAGTGATGAACACCACCTTCCCTTCCCTAGTGCCGGTAGCATATCCTGTAAGGGCACATAAAGAACAGAGAGCAGGCATGCCCGGATGAATAGAGGCAGCCCCAAAGGAGCTGGCAGGCTAGAGTAGGCCTGTAGGAAAAGGAAAAACACAGGGTGGTGTCTATTTCCAGCGCCCCTCATGCACATAGTGGTCACTGGCGCTGTGAATGAGAAGAAAGCAGCATCATAGGGTCACCCTGTAAGAAACATGAACAATCACCCCAGTAATGGGTTATGTCTATATAGTGATCCCACGCCCGTGCTGCCTTCAAAGCTTGGTTTTTTTTTGCCTTCAAAACCTGGGCTGCAGGGACAGGCAGGACTTTCTTTTTTTTTTTTTTTTTTTTTGAAAACCTTTATTTATCTCAAACACAGTACACAGCGTCTGCCTACAACCACTGCTGGCCGGCCGCTATGACAATATACAACCTTCCAACGTACCTTGCAACAGATGACAAAAATAGCATCACTACAATGGACTGGCAAGGAGCCACCGGAAAAGGATACAGAGGGTTTCATTTTATATTTTTGACGAATCGTCCTAAGGTCAGACAGGGTAGCTGAGCGGGCGATTTACATAAAAGGATATCCACAAGTGAAATATCGTTATCAAAATACTGAAATGAATCATTACAATAAGGATACATAAGCTCAAAATTATATTTGTCGCCCCAATTAGCGCCCGCCCGATCAATATATCATATGAGGAGTTGCAATCTAGCCTGTCTACGGTATAATAGGATATAGGAGGGATCATTATATAAGGGCAAGAAAAGGATCCGACGACATATAAAAAGGCACACCTTGCATGGGAAAATTCGTGATAGGATATGCGCCCTCAAACGGTAGTAGAAAAGGGAGGGAAAAGCAAGATATCCCATCATTTAGCGACTATGCATTAAAATCAATATCTTGGTCATAGAGTCAATAGACCATGTGATAAAGACGTAGACGCAAAGCGCAAAGGACGTCCCGGAAAAACCCAAACCCAACCTCCCGTCTGACCCGAGATATATAAGAAAGAAAAAGAAAGAGGAATAAAGAAAGAAGAAGAAGAAAAGGCCATAGAAACAAAAAAGGAAGAGAAATCAAGCCCCAACCCCCCCACCCTGCACGTCGAAGAGGCTACGCCCCCCCCCCCCCCCAAGAACGTGCCTGTCGCCCCAAGAATACCCACATAAGGGAAAAGACATAGGGAGGAAGAACAGAAGAATCTAATCTATACCTCCCAACGAAAACGGAGGAGGACCGATCAAACATACGTAAAGCAATCATTATGTGCAACCACGGTCGCCCATCCCCAAGCCCCAAGAACAATACAGAACCAACACCCAACTCCCCGGCATGTGCATTACGGTTCCAGCAATACGAGTTTCAGCAGGCAAAGAAGAAAGAAGCAGCCTCAACCCAGCCCCTTACGGTCCGATGTGCCAACAGAGTCCAGCAGCGCGATGGCCCTTTCACCCTTGGTCATCCCACCTCGGATCCCGACCCGACACCGTAATAGCATATACCACCCCAGCAGTTCCAGTTATCCGTCAACCATGTCAGCATCCGACCACATTAAAAACATGAAGACAGTGTCAGCCTTGTCCCCGTCGATCCAGCCGGACAATGAGATCCAGGCGGGCAGCGGCCATCTTAGACGAGAGGTGCAGATGTAAAGACCACCACCAAGCCAAAAACCCTTCGCAGAGATCTGTCCCACGTAGTGCCGAACAGTCAATAGCTACCCAGCAAAGATGGAAACCCAGCAGCAGTACCTGAAGGCCGACTGGCCAGGGCCATAGCAACAATCTCATGGTAGAGCAGGGGGGCCCACCGGGGGACCACAAGGTAGGCACAAAGCAGGGCGACCAGCAAGAGCTCTCCAGCCGATGGACGGGGTCTAGTGCCACACTTCCCAGCACATCCTGAGTGGGGGACCCGGCAGCCGATTCGTCCGGAGTGTTCCGTGCTGCAACACACGACAGGATACACAGGTCACCACCGCCGGTCACAGGGTGTAGCAAGGCTGGCGGGAAATGGCAGGCAATACCATCGTCCGGGGGCTCACCAGGCACCACGGCATCCAGTCGGTCCTCCAGGTCCCGGGCGTTCGCCCGCATAGATGATCGCAGGTCGCGCAGGGCGTTCAAAACAGCAGCAAGAACAATGGGTTCCTCAGCAGCAGAGTCATGCATCCAGGGGGCGTCGCCATGTTGTCGTCCTCGATAATGTCCGCCAGAGCCCATCTCGAAGACAAAGCCAGTAGTGTTGCCAATTGGCACAATTGCCACGGAGCAACACCGCAAATTAGTATCCAGCTGCTCGGATCCTGATATAAAGCAGCCTACATTACGAAGAGTGCCCCATGCAAGTCTACGATGACTGCAAGCTGAGGTGAAGGGTGCGCGGTGAAATGGCGTCCATCGTAGCGCCGAAGAATGGGGAAGTCACCCAGTGCCGATCTCAAGTCGGGTGAGGGACACAACGTAGCGCCTGCCGCAGTCCCCGGAGCAAGCGTGGACGTGTGTAGGGCCGGGCGGTAAACTGTAGCAATTGTTGCAACAGTAACTTGCCAGCCGCCGGTCCCTCCCGCTGCAGGCATCCGCTGTTGCCGAGTTCTGGGGCAGCCTCCGTCAAGAACAAAGACCCGGTCCCTCACACGCCACGGTGGAGCAAGATAAGGACGAATCTCCGGGTCCACCGCAAGCTGGCCGACGGGGAGCACATCATCCGAGTCAGGAGCCCAGCCAGAGTTCAAAGCGCCACATTTAAAACAGGATGGACGGCTGGATCCGCAGCGATTCGGGCAGAAAGCGGGCGGGTCAGCGGAGCCGAGGAATCAGGCGGCCATCGTGGTTGCAGGCTTGGCTCCTCCCCCCAGGCAGGACTTTCTTAATCAAATTCAGGCTTTCCTCTCATGCTTTTTGTACTTTATGCTGAATGAGAGCAAAGCACGGATTGGTGCGGACAGGTAAACCAAGCGCTCCAATAGAGACCAGGAGGGCTGTGCTGTATGACCCCCTCTCCATAATAGAGTGCCAGTTCAAGTACTGCAGTCAGGTTGGCCGCAGTTCGAGACCTATCCAACTTGATATGCGCTCTGTGTATACTATACCGAAGTAAGGCATAGTGTACACAGAGTCCAGTGGACCCAGAGGCTTTAAAGAAGCTAAATTAGATAATACCTCACTCTCTTTTTTGTGGTGGTGTGGGTGAGCAGTTAGGCTTATCAGAGGGATGTGTTAAGCATTTGTTGTACACACTCAGGCAAGAAATGATTACACACACTCAAGGACTGAATCCAAGCGATTTGTTTTGTATAAAAAATATTACTTTGCAACTTTTATTTTTAGAACCAAGAGACACTCAGTTGCAGGTAAGTACCAGTTTAAAATAGCAATACTTTTCAGGTACAAAAGGAATGTATTTTTATTTATCTCGAGGAGTAAATATATAAGCAATACATCAAGAAAAAAATTTTATATTTATACATTGAGTAAATAAACTTGTAGGAGATAACCAAGAGAGAAAAAGGGAAAGAAATACAAAAATATTTGGAAATACATTGATACCTACACTTTTACAATTCTAATTTTAACATAGGCCCTCAAGTTCGATGAAACTTCTTTCCAGAGCGGGCTCCCCTGCTCCTAACTATAGCCATCTCCCTTTCGAAGGTCTCCCTTAGCATTGCCCACCATTCCAGAGCCCTGGGTGGTATTTTAGATATCCAAGCGCAGGCAATGCATAATCGTGCTGTTGTTATAGTAATCAATAGAAAGGATCTTAATCCTAGGACAGCATCTGATTTATAGCAAAGCATAAGCTCTTTTTCCGTCAGTTGTACATTAATCTTTAAACGATCAGCTATTATATGCAGGACATCTTTCCGAAAAGCAGCCAGACCTGGGCAGGTGACAAACATATGCAAGCTATCTGCAGCAACCAATCCACATTTTGCACACTTGCATTTATCATTCATATTTATGCCATTAGGACCTATCCATCTAGCTATTCGTTCAGGAGTATGGTAGAGCAAACATACTGTTTTAAACTGTTGTAACTTTAGGTTAACAGAATATACCGCAGCATCTAGAATCTCGAAAGCGTGTTCAATGTCTCCAGGGCTAATATCCTGTCCCATAGCACACTCTATTTTCATGCTAACATTAAACTATCATTCTCACAGGATTGAGAGAATAGCTGATATGCCTTGCTAATAGTCAGTTTTGCATCTCAGTGTAAATAAGTCAGTAAATCTGATCCCATAGGTTGTCTTATATCTCTCTAGTCCTCATAAACAGTCTCTAAACTGAAGATATTAATAAAACATATTCCTAGGGATACCGAATATCATCTATAGATCTGAGAACGTATGAAACCCAGTGGCATTGTATAATTGGGGTAGTTGACTAATACCATATCTGTCCCAGGATTTAGCTTGCATATCATGAAAGATTGCCAGAAGTATAGGATTATTGCATAACAGCATGCTTAGATGCATCAAAGGCAAAGAGCATTTAGCACTGATCTCACGCCATGTATACACTATATCCTTAACAGTCTTAAACCATACTCTTTTAAAATAGTTTGGATCATTAATCCTATACAAAAACATAATACTTTCACTACCAATAGCCAGACTATAACAACAATGTTGTCTACTAGGAGATAGAAGGTCCCGTAAATGACCAACAAAGGTGACCCCAAAATATAATTTAAAATCAGGTAACTGAAATCCTCCATATCTGTAAGAAAGTTTTAGATATCTTATAGAACGTATCGATTGCTTATAATTGCATACAAAACTGCTAACAGCCCCCTCAAGTTTAAAAAAATAATAATTCGGGACTCGCAAAGCTATTGACCCAAATAAGTAATATTGGCAAAACAATCATTTTTATAATATTGCAATGCCCTATAATACTAATAGGCAATGTATGCCAGTCCCTCATCTTGGAAATCATCAACTAAAGTAAAAGATCATAATTCAATTTTATAATCTGTCCCAAGTCTGCATTAATCTGTACACCTAAATAGGATGCTGATGTACATACCCCAATTATCTCTCTAGCAACTTAAAAATTAAGAATGGTCTGTGTCTAATTAACATTCAATTTGTATCTGGAAAAGTTCCCATATGTACTAGCTTCAATTTGGATAGCCTCTATAGCTCTAACTGGATCTGTAGAGAAGACAGCTATATAATCGGCATAAGCCGTTATTTTCAGTTCTTCGGAGCCTATTAGAAGAGGTGGGATGTATAAGTTAACAAGCAGTGATCTAATAAATGGCTCTATGTATAGAGCAAAGAGTAGGGGTGATAAAGGGCACCCTTGTCGAGTACCACTTGGTATCATAAAGGATGCAGACTGGTCATTTAGGTAAACTAACTTTGCTCTTGGGCACCTGTATAATGCTTTAATCCAATCATAGAAGGATATTATACACCGTTAGTATAGCCCAAAGTCAATCCCATGTTACACAGTCGAATGCTTTTTCCCCATCAAGCATGACCATTCCCATGTCCAGATTTAATTTAGAAGCAGCATCAAAGGCAACTAAGGCAGTATTCATATGTGCAGTTGTATCCCTGCCGGGTATAAATCTATGTTGTTGATCTGAGACTAACTGTGTCATAAAATGCGCAAGGCGCATTGCAAATATCTTTGCGAAAAATTTTGCACCAACATTTATTAACGAAATCGGGCGATATGACCTACACTCTTCTTTCGGCTTATTCTTTTTTAAAAAGAAAACAATATTTGTCATATCCCACGAGCTGATTCATAATCCTGGACATAATAGGAATCAGAATGTCCTTAAATATCTTAAATAATTCTGCTGGTATTGTATCCTCACCAGCTGTTTTTCCAGCAGGAAGAGCAACAATTGCATCAGATATTTCATCAGCCGTAATATCTAAGTTAGGAGAGTGTACCTATTCTGTCTTGAGTCTATGGATACTTTCGCAAAACTTACACTTATCTATATAGTCAATAAATTTGCCTTTATCAAACGCATTAGGGTTACTATATAGTGACTGAAAAACTAAAAATTGCTCTACTATCTCTTCAGGCTGAGTATAAAGTAACCCCCAACACCTCTTATAGCCTTTATTTCACACTCCGCCCTTTTGTCAGAAAGTTGATATGCGAGGACTTTACCTACTTGTTCTCCATACTCTTATTAAAGAGATTGGTTTTCTATTATAACTAGCCGCCGTCTTATCTTTTAGGGACCATCTTAATGCAGCACGTTTCTCAACTAGAAGTAGGTATGTTTGTGAATATATTGGGGTTGCCGTCTGCTGGGTGATGCTGCTTCTAATTTTATTTGCATGTGCTATATCTACCTGTCGAATGCCTTCTCTAATAGCCTTACTTGGCAAATTTTTATATGATTTAATCTAAAAATATATTGCTGAGTAGTACTTCTTATGTAAGCTTCAAGTGAATCCCAGATAGAGAAAAGAGAAGCAATGCCTTTGTTAATTAGAATAAAATTACTAATATTGTTTTTCATAAAAGCTTGAAACTATATCCATAAGCATATAGCGAGGGAACGAGAATTGACGTGTTGATTTAGTAAATGAGCTAACAGTAAGGGATTGTGGTCTGAAAGTATCTTGGGGCACACTTCGCCCTTAGCTATATTAAGAATAGCATTATTGGGAAAAAACATATCAATCCGTGAATACTGCTGGTGTGGTGCACTATAGTAGGTATAGCCAGGTCGAAGAGGATGTAATGACTGCCAAACATCTTTCAGACTGTGTAATTGAGCCATTTCTATAATGGCGGCCAAACTTTCCTCATTTTAACCGAAGCACCTAGATTAGTCGAATCTACACATGAATTCAAGGTACAATTGAAATCTCCCATAATGATTAAATCTCCCTGCCAACCGAAAAGATCTAGGGATAACGTTTCAAAAATACATGGCTCGTCCAGGTTTGGGCCGTAAAGAGCACATAGTACAAATTCATGACTATCTATAAGTAACTGTATAATTATCCACCTACCACAGTTATCATGAGAGTCTCTAAGCAAGGTATAGTCAAGCCGTTTGTCTATTAAGATACCAACCCCTCTGATAGAGACCATCTGGGAAGTACATGGGGTGTCTGTCTTTGTATGCTAAATGTGTTTCCACCAGAGCCACAACATGAGGTTTATAGTTTTGGAGTTTTGCTCGTACCATCTGACGTTTGCTTGCAAAGTTTAGTCCGGCAACGTTCCAGCATAAGTACTTCATTATACCCATTTATTTTATTTTTTAGTCATATGAAGACCCAGAGGCCACCAGCCGCCAGCCATTTCTCTGCCAATTTCCTTTATGATAAAATCCTAATCTACACATACTGCTAAAGTAAGCATAGCTCATATAGAAAATAAGTCTTCTGTTTACTCCTTTTGATATTTTCATTTAACCCCTCCACCCAAACAACCTAAAACCTCACCCAAACACTCGAAAACCCTACCTGAAAAGATCCCCAACCCCACCCTGTTTCCTAGAGAAGGAATCACCCCAACCAGGCTGTTGATGGACCTAACAGCCACTAGAGAGCTTATGCATCCCCCAGATGCTGTCCGCTAAGCATTACCCCATCATAACCTAAATCATAGATGAGAGAAACAAAAGAAAAAATGGGAGATAATAATTGAAAGACCCCATACACAAAAATGTGTCATCATATAGTCATAAGAAATATCATAGACAGTATTAAGCCTATATCAGCTGGATCTTTATCTATATATATTTGTCTATATAGATCACATATTCCCCCTTTTTTTAGAATCAAACCATGAGATCCTATACACAAAATCCATCTGAATATCTGTTCAAATCTTAAGAAGCCACCTTCTCCAGAGGTTTTCAAGAATTATGAATATTCTGGACCTCAGCAGTTGTATGAAAAATCCAAGTGTGTCCCTGACGTACAGCCTTAAGTCTCACTGGTTCCTGAAAAATACTTGTACACCAGCTGCCTTAATAGAATTGATCAGTTGCTGTAAAGGCCAACGACACTCCATTGTCTCTTTGCAGGGATCTGACCTCACAGAGAATAAATAATTAGCCATACATGGGCGGGCTCAAAAGAAGATTGCTTGTCTAAGCAAAAATGTTTTGAAATAGATGACCATGGGTCTAGGATGTTGCCTACTGGCTTGTGTGTTTTGATTTAAAAACAGAGGGAGTCTGTGGGCCCGTTGAATCTGAGAATCCCAATCAGAGAGATCTGGGAATGATTTCTGAAATAATTGAACTATGTAGGCCAGAGTGTCAGTACCCTCTGTTTCCTCAGGAATGCCAAAGTGTCATAAATTGTTCCTACGTTGTCTATTTTCTAGATCTTCAACCTTATTTTTAAGGAATAGAAGCTACCCATCATGTATTTCAGTTGTCTTTGCTGTTGCTGCGGCAGTATCTTCTGTATTCGACAAGCGTTGCTGTAACTCTACTATTTCTGGTGTCAGTCCGACTACTTTGGCTGAAACCTCGAACAAGTCCTGCTGTATCAAGCCACTATCTGCTCTAGCTTGATTAAAACTACTTTGCATCTCAGTTTTTTGTTCGTGGAGCGTTTGGAGTATGATTGCTAACGAAGGCTCCTTAACAATAGAAGCCCTATGCTCTCCATCATCTGTAAAGATATCTGAAGCCACAGAGGAAAATGCTGCCCCTATATCTTCCTTACTACCACCCGTGTTGTAATCACCAGGAACTGCACTAACTTAATCAGCTGGGCCAGGGCTTATAATGACAGATGTTTGCAAGTTGCTGCTGGACGATGAGCCAGATTGCCTTGATATAATAGCTTCAGGAGCGTAACAGAGGCCCCCGCAGCCCCCGTGGTGCGGGGGCCCCCATGGTTCCTTCTTTTGGACGGGCCCCCCTCAGCCCTTAAGACATGCCACATATTCGGCAGAATGTGTGCAGTGGCATTGAATGGAATTAAAATGCTCGGGAAAGCCACTCTGCTTTCCAAAGCAGAAAAAAACACATAGAAAAGTAACACTGTGCATGTGACTTCGCTGGTAGACAAAGGCCCAGCAAAAGATACACTATGTTCTTCTTCAAATGCACAACCCATGACACACTTCATGTTCCTTCACCCTAGTTCAAACGTTGCTTCCTCATCCTTCTCAGTCCTGCTTTTTTTGTTTTCATTTTGTAATTTGTTTTTCAAACACAAATCCCCCTGCTTCTCCACTGCCCCCACTGACCACCCATTTTTGGTTTCACTCCACTGTCGTCCGCCTGCCCATTCCTGACATGTTCTTTATTCAAAATATATGTATATTTATTGATTTTTTAAGGGCCCAGTAGCTGCAGTTTGGGACAGGTCCGCTCCTTTCTCTTTCATGCTTTTTTGTGCATATTTTTTAATTTGCTGCTCAAAAATAGGCACCGGCTATCTTGAAACACTAAATAAATATTTTTTTCAAATGGCTGACGCATCATGATGCATACATGCAAATGCATATTGAGACTAGGTGGCATATATGTCATGATGCAGCCACTGCCATTTTATTTTTTTTGCTGATGCTCTTTTATTTTGGTAAACAAGCATTTTTTCCCTCTTTTTTGCTAATTCAAAATAACATTAACAAAAACGCATTGACAAAGCCAAAAGATAACTCTTCTAAAAGGCAAGAGCTATTGCATTGTCTAGGCGTGGTTTTTTTTGTGAGCTGTGGAATAAATAGTTTAACCCCATACTAGTGCCATTTAAAAAGCCAAACCTTTTGGGCTTTGCTACCTTTTAATGGACTATCCGAAAACAAAATTCTAAGGTGGTACAAAGAATTTGCTTTTACAGTAGCATGGACTTCTTCAGATGCCAGTCAAAAATAGATTAGAAGGATTGGCTTGCCAAATAAGTGTTTTCTTCCTGCATACTGGAAAAATGTTTGGATTAAAGAACAATAGATGCGGCAAATATAGAAGCACTGGGAGACGTGCATACCAAGGGAGGCCGAAAGTGTCTGGAAAAGTCAAGTCCATGATTGCCTCTTAAGTATAACTGACATAGTACTTAGAGGTAAAATACAAGCACATACTAAGGAGGATTTTACTATTCCCATGTGAATACATCTTCCAGTGTTGTTCATGGGGGTCGATTCACCAAAATGCCTGGGTATCAGAAGTGACATCACGTAAAAGGGAACCAACTCACAAGGGTTAAACAAATAAATCGAGGTAAAGGGTTTTCTATGGTGTGCCAAAATAAGAAAAAGGAGATACGTGCAATACAAAGAAGACAAAAAAAGAACTTTACACTAGAGAGACAGGTCCAGCTAGTTAAGCAAAAAAAAGAATTTAAGATAATGGTAACCAATGCAAAAAGGGTATATAAAGAAAAATGTTGGTTAGAATTATTAGAAGCCATAGAGAATAAAAATCTAAGGCAATTTTGGAGATTAGTAAAGTCTGTTGCGGGAACATCAGATGGGGAAATGAACTGTGTGGTGAGTGAGGCTGCATGGGAAGGGTACATAAGGGATCTGTACGCGGTAAGGACTCCTAGAGAGGAGGTGGAGTCTAAAATATGGCAAGAAATCTCAGATGACCTATTACTTCAATTTAATGAAGAACAAGTTGAGCTCACAATAAGAGAACTCAAGTTAACTCGGGCAGCAGGTCCGGACAATCTTCCTGCTATAATTTTGAAATCCGAGGTTAAATGGTGGGCAAGATTTCTTGCCAAGATGTTCCTGGTGGTCCTAAAAGAAGGGGTAATGCCACCAACCTGGAAGGGGGCCATAAAAAGGCCAATTCACAAGAAAGGGAGCAAAGAGGAGCCACAAAATTACCGGCTAATTAATCTGCTAGATATAGGCGAGAAAGTGTTCTCTAAAATTGTGCTGAAACAATTGAATGCATGGGTAGATGAGTTTCAAATAATACCCACAGAACAAGGTGGATTTAGAGCAGGCCACTCTACAATAGACCACGGATTTGCGCTATGGGCGATGGCGATGAAGTCGACAGAACAGAACGGCAAGTTATGCTGCTGTTTTGTCGACTTCAGAGCAGCCTTTGACTCGGTGGATCGGGCCTGCCTATGGGAGTTATTAGAGAGGCTGAAGATGCCCAATGATCTACTCACTATAATAAAAGAACTCCACAGGGAAAACTGGGGGCAAGTAATTAAGGATAAGGTGGGCTCTTTGACACCAAAAATACCCATTGCTAATGGATTAAGACAGGGCTGTGTGTTGGCCCCACAGCTCTTTTCGATCTTCCTGTCAGATCTTCCAGCACATCTAGAGGTGGAGGGCAGTGCTAGCCCTAAAATGGATGGCAATAAAATACCCTGTTTATTGTACGCAGACGATCTGGTGATAGTAGACCAGACCGAGAGGGGCCTCCAAAGGAAGCTTAACGCCTTCAATACATACTGTGCCAGTAAATCCTTAACAATTAATTTGGATAAAACTAAAACCCTATGCTTCGGGAAAAAGATAAGCAAATTTACTTGGTATATAGGCGATCTCAAACTGGAGACAGTTAATGAATATCGATATCTGGGTTTATGGTTCGATAGAGCTTTAAATTGGAACTCCCACCTGGATACCCAAAAAGCAAAGGCACTCTCTTCCATATGTGGTCTAAAAAGGTCTAATGGGGTCTATGGAGAGATGTCACACCGACCTATGCTGAGAGCTTTCGAAGCAATGATACCTTCTCAAGTTTTATATGGCGTTGAGATCCTTTATTTGAGCGGTAAGGGATCCTGGGATGTGATAGAGGGGAATTGCTTAAAAAGGCTCTTATCCCTTCCACAATCTTCGATGATACAAGCCATCAGGATAGAAATAGGCACAAAATCCTGGAAAATAGAAACCCAGATGGCTGTGATTAGATTCTGGAAGAGATTGGAAGACTCCGAAGGCCAAAAAGTAGCACATTGGTGTCGCATTGAAATACTGAGAAGCGAGCTAAAATGGGCAAAGGCCTGTAGGGACAAACTGAAAGGAATCTGTAACTCATTAGAGATCGATTGGGACCAGGAAACGCTTCAGGTCCTTAGTACCAAAGGGGAGCTGAAGCAAAGGGGGAAGGAAATTTCTAAAGCAATTGATATAGGCTATCTAACAAAGAAAAAATCAGTGGCGCATATGCTAAATGCTTGGACCAACGAAAATTGGTTCCCCTACCTTGATAGATTACCTAACCGCGGGTTTAGGCAAGAGATCCTGAGGTGTCGAATTGGGATTAACCCGTGGATAATAAACAAGGAGCTCAAATCTAAAATGTTAGATCAAGAAGGCCGCTGCAAGTGTAAGTTGGGAACCAAGGGAGACTGGCCACATATTCTGTTGGACTGTCTGTTACTCCTAGAGCAGAGAAAACTATGGCTGCGCCCGGTTTTCCTAAAATATGGAATAAAAACAAGGTTTCAGGCAGCCAGCCTTCTAACAGAAATACCCTTCATTGATATTGTAATTGCCCTAGGGAAATTCCTAATGGTGGCCCTGAGTGCACTAAGAACCAAGGAAAAAATGTAGTACTGTATGAATTTTAACTGACCGAAATTGTAATGGTGATAAGAAAGTGAATAGGTTTTAACATTTATAAACAAGTTTTAAGGTATCTGTAATTTTTTACTGGTAGTTAGTATTTTATAGTGTGGACTTTGTACTTTTGAAAATGAAATGTAGAATTGTTTTTTAAAGAAGAACATTTTTAAAAATAAGCATAGGTATTTATTGTATATACCCCTTATTGCGTTATGCTCACTGCTTTGTTTAAAGACTATGGTCATAATAAACATACATTTTGACTTGACTTGACTTGACATCACGTAACCATCATTTGGCTCAATGACAACATAGGACGAGACATCATATGACCTTTGCAGAAATCCTCTCAGAAAGTGATGTTGCATGTACTTAATCCTGATGGCACTACAGTAAGTGACATTTCTGAAGTTAAGAGGCTCTTATGCGCACAATTATATAATAACTGAACATTTATAGATAAATGCCCCGGTTACTTACCGGTAATCTTCATTACTCCGAGTATAGTCTTCCTCGCCACATGAGTTACAAAGTGAGCTTTAGCTCCACAACAGAACCCTCCAAAGCAAAAAGAAACCACCTCCCACCCCCTCCCAACATGGCCGACCAGTCCTACCTGACCTCTATAAGAGGCGGGCCGGCCCAACCAATCAGCCTGATCTACCAAGCAAACAATGAAGCCGATAGCCAGACAGGGAGGGGGGGAGGGAACTCATGTGGCGAGGAAGACTATACTCGGAGTAATGAAGATTACCGGTAAGTAACCGGGGCATTACCTCCTCGTTAGTCTTCCTCGCCCCCTGAGTTACAAAGTGAGCCAATACCCAAGCCAACAAGGCTTCATTGACCACCAGAACCACAACACCACACGGTGATGCAGAGAAACCAACCCAAGGTTGATGTAAAACAACTGAAAAGAAAACAGGGACCACATGAAACCTGAAATCAAGACCTCCAGGAAAAGGAGGCCAACCAGGAGTCGCAGCTCCGGCACTCAGAACGGTCCCAGCGAAGTCCCCCCGGGACTGCTAGAGACCTACCTACCAGGCGGGTGATGACCCCGCCGAAGCCAGAGAAAACTCCACAGAGGAGACACCCACTAAGGGGGCCCAGGGAACAGAGCCACACCTCGCGGACCGACCCTGGGCCCCCGCCGGATCCACCGAACCCAGCGAAGCGTAGGGAAGGATGCCAGCCTGTGTAAGCCCGCGAACCAAGGAGGAACGAGGGCTAGCGGCCCGAACGAACCGGGCCCAAAAGGCATAACACAGGTCATCCCACCGGGAAAGGAAAAACGTGCGGCTAAGAGAAGCCAAAACAGCACGCCGAACAACCAGCCCGGACAAGGGAGGAACCACGTCGGCCGGAAAAAGCGGTAAAGATACCACCTGAGTCCGAGGTCCCAGGGAAGGGACCCCGGGAAGGACACGGGGGACATGCCGGCGGAACAACCCCGTCCGGCAAAACCCGCAAGAAGGGCGGGGAGCGGAGGAACGACCCCCGCACGTCCATCCGTCCAGCAGACACCATCGCCACCAGGGAAACCTGACAGGCGAGGAACCGCAGAGTCACCGAGGGCCGGGACCCAAAAGGGCGGACCCCGAAGAGCTCGTAGAACGAGAGAGGGAGTATGCAAGTGTATAGCGATGTGCATAGCGCACGTATCACCCAAAGGCATCAAGGCGCGGGCCTTGGGAACCCGACCTGGTATACCCCCGCGAGATAACCCCAGCAGGATACAAGGCGAGAGCCAGGCATCCCGCCGCAAGGGGCCCAAGTGGAGATTAGGCCAGCATCTGTGTGAACACGGGAGACGAGTAGGCACCGGCATGAGAATTCACGAGTCCAAGGAAGTATTTAAACCCAAGACCCACCGAGGCGGGGAATTGAACCCTGGTCCAGGACCATCTCAGCTACCGGGACTGCCGCCTCCAACCCCTGAGCCACACAGCTCCACTAACATGGAACGCTCCACGAATTTGTGTGACCTCCTTGCGCCGGAGCCGCGGCAATCCTCTCAGTATCGTTCCAAATCATGTATACGTGCCGCCGGAGCGAGCATTGGAACAATCGCGGGAACCCAGCAGCAAAGCCACAACCCCCGAGCAAGCAGCCTCCTCCGCTCCAGAACCAGGCCTGCACAAGGAGGCAGGCCAGCCGACCAGAGCCGGCTCAACACCGGCGCCGAGAGCGGGGGACCCAATCACTGTACGGGAAGATCCGGGATCGGCCAGGTGGCTCGAATCGCCAGCTCAGCCAAAGGAGAGGGAACCCGGGGCGGAGGACCCCGCCGGGAGCCAAAAACAGGAATGTCCCAGGACAAGTGCGGTCACCACGCGCGGGTGCCAGGCACATTATCCAAGACAAGTCCATGCGCAGCCGGGTCGAGCACCCAGGAGCACCCCGGCCCCGCCCAAGCGAATCCCCGAGGACCCGCGAATTCAGAGGGCACGGGGGAAACGCGTACATCAGACTGAAAGGTCACGCGAAAGACCGGGGAAAAAAGGACCCGGAAGGAGGAGAAGAACCCAGGCCGGAGGGCCGAGTCCCCCCCCCAGAACCGATCCACCGGAGGCAGACCGAGCCGAGGCACCAGGCGCCGAAACACCACCGGGACAGGGCGAGACAAGGCAACGAAGGAAGGTCCGACATAGTCGAGCCGTCACAGAGCCGGACCCCGGGGGAAGGATGGCCCGACGGGACAGGACCGGCGAAACCGACCCTCCCAGGGCGACTGACCCGGTATATGGAACGCCTCACGAACATGCGAGTCCACCTTGCGCAGGGGCCACACCAATCTCCTCAGAATTGTCCCAACTTATGGATATGAGTTGCCGAAGAGAGTACGGCCCCTACATGGGGACACCGAAGCATAGGTGCCAAGGCGGCAGGCCAGGATCAAAGGATGCCCCCCCCCCCTGACAGACCCAGAGGGAAGTACCGGGTCCAGGCAACTGACCCCCGAAGGAGGACAAGCCCGAGACAGGACCCGAAGGGACCCCCGCACATAGCACAGGGAGCCGTCGGAGGAGAGACCCCGCCTGACGTGATGCCTCACCCACGAAAAAAGATGAGGCCGGGCTGTATCAATTGCCCAGAAAGGGAACACCAGGACTCCCTCCCTGCGAAGAAGATCCACCAGGCGGTTCATGAGCACCGGGCCAACCCACGGGACAGAAGGCAAGCCCAACAGCGGCCCCCGCAACCGAGAGTGGTGACCCCCACTCGCAGTCCGGCCACCCAGGCCAACTCAAGGTCCACAGAATAGACAAGGGAAGGAGGTGGCATCCGAACCCGTCGGGAAGGGGGGACCCCGTGGAAAGACCGCAATACCAGCCAGACCGGCCACCGGCCCGCCAGCCCGAAGATCCCAAGAACCGTGACAGCCACGGCCCAAGACGGGACGCAACGGAGGCGACAGCCCCCTGCCCCCCCGTGAACCTCCAGGAGTGAGAGGGCTGAAAGCTAGGATCCAGGGGCGAATATTGGAGCGGCAGTACCAGTACGAGACCGGAAAGCTGACACCCGGGCCCGGGAGCCAAAACCTGACCGCCCCGACCGTCCTGAAATCCGGGAGGAATGGCCGAAGGAGCCCACCCCTGCAAGGGCGGGTCAGCGGGCGCAGGTAGAGGAAGGGAACCCGGAGACTTGCGCAGAGAACGCCCCCAGGGGGACCCCGGGGACAACCCCCACCGCCGGAGGCAAATGCAAGCTCCAAACAGGAATGAAACACTAAGTAAGTGTGCCCTCCCTGCGTAGGGGTCCTGTCACACTACCCCGTAGCGCAACTTGAGACAAGACCAGCGTACTACACCAACGGGCAAGGGCCCTTTAGTAACGACCGGGGGAGACACGGGCATTCACAAACACTCCACACCCCCGGCCGCCCCCCCCCCCCCTGTAGACCCTTGGCACGCTAGAGCAGCACCTAACCGGCCCCACAGGACCGGGGGAAGGAAGAGGGGGGGGGATTAGTAGGCCTAAGGCACTCGAGACCGCTAGAGCAGGTCCTCCACCCTAAACCCCAAGGGCCAGCTCACGCCGGCCCATCTTACCTGAACAGTGCTCTGGAGAGAATCGCGCAGAACAAAAAAAACAGGCTGATTGGTTGGGCCGGCCCGCCTCTTATAGAGGTCAGGTGGGACTGGTCGGCCATGTTGGGAGGGGGTGGGAGGTGGTTACTTTTTGCTTTGGAGGGTTCTGTTGTGGAGCTAAAGCTCACTTTGTAACTCATGTGGCGAGGAAGACTAACGAGGAGGTAATGTCAATGTTATATTCCACCTACATTTTAAATAGGGTACTGGTAAATTACTTAAAGACTAACAAAAATATTTAAAAAGACAATAGTGGTTTTGTCTACTTGTGTCAATTGATATACCCTATATACTGATGTGATTATATTGATATAAAAGTATCCTTTCCCATTGTTAAGCACTCATTCAGAGCACAGGGGTGAGGTTTTTGCCCAAACAAATCACAACACATTTATTGTGTTCACAATAACAGCACAACATCTTGTTTACAAAATGTATTTATTGGTTTTTATTTATTTAGGAGAATATACATTGCACTGCCCTAGTCATTTGTTTTACAGAACAAAGCGCGTACTGTCGCAGTTCACAGTCCCAGCTGCAGAAAGCAGTGCACATCTCTGGTGATGGTAAACAGCTATTAGTACATGGCTTTTACTCCGCATACCATTACAACGCATGCGCTGTAACAACGGGTAGCCTTTAGCACGCATGTTATTACATCGCATGCGCTACAACGCAAGCGTTGTAATGCGATCCACATCGTTGTGAGGAAACGGAGGCTCTTCCGCTTCCTCACAATGACGTGGACCGAGCACCGCCCCTCTGACGACACTGGAAGGAGAAGAGAGGAACCACGAGGGAAAGAGGAAAGAGGGCTGTGTAGTTTTAAAGGGTTTATGGTAGGGGTAGATCATGCAGGGGGTAGTCTTTTAGAAATAAGGGTAGTGTTGTTGTGTTAAGGAGTAGTACTTTTGGGTTTAGGGTAGTGTTGTGATGCGTGTAGGGTAGTGTTTGTGTGTAGGGACAGGAGTGGGGGAAGGGGGAGGGTCATGCGGGGGTAGTGTTTTAGCGATTAGGGTAGTGTTGTGTTTGTGTAGTGTAGGGTAGTGTTTTAGGGTTTAGGGTAGTGTTGGGGGTGTCGTACAGGGTAGTGTTGGAGTGTAGGGAGCGGACTGGAGGAAGGGGGAAGGTCATGCATTGGGTAGTGTTAGGGTTTAGGGTAGTGTTGTGTTTGTGTAGGGTAGTGTTTTAGGGTTTTGGGTAGTGTCAGGTGGGTCGTGCAGGTTTTGTTAGAGTTTAGGGAGAGAACTAGGGGGTGGGGTAAGGTCGTGCAGGGGTAGTGTTTTAGGGTTTAGGGCAGTGTTGTGGTGTTTGTATAGTGTAGGGTAGGGATTTAGGGTTTATGGTAGTATCAGGGGGTTCGTGCAGGGTTGTGTTTGCATGTAGGGACAGGTCTTGGGGAAGGGGTAGTGTCGTGATGAGGGTGGTGTTTGAGGGATTAGGGTAGTGTTGTGGTGTTTGTGTAGGGTAGGGTAGTGTTTTAGGGTTTAGGGTAGTGTTGGGGGTGTTGTGCAGGGTAGTCTTGGAGTGTACGGAGTGGACTGGGGGAAGGGGGAGGGTTGTGCAGGGGGTAGTGTTTTATGGTAGTGTTGTGTTTGTGTAGGGTAGTGTTTTAGGGTTTAGGGTAGTGTCAGGTGGGTAATGCAGGTAGTGTTACAGTGTAGGGACAGGACTGGGGGTGGGGGAAGGTCATGCAGGGGGTAGTGTTTTAGGGTTTATGGTAGTGTTGTGGTGTTTATGTAGTGTAGGATAGTAATTTAGTGTTTAGGGTAGGGTCAGGTGGGTCATGCTGGGTAGTGTTAGAGTGTAGGGACAGGGCTGGGGAAAGGTTGTGCAGGTAGTAGTGTTTTAGGGATTAGGGTAGTGTTGGGGTATTTGTGTAGTGGAGGGTAGTGTTTCAGGATTTAGGGTTGTGTTGGGGGTTTCGTGCAAGATAGTGTTGGAGTGTAGGGAGTGGACTGGGGAAGGGGGACGGTCGTGCAGGTAGTAGTGTTGTAGGGATTAGGGTAGTGTTGTGGTGTTTGTGTAGTGTAGGGTAGTGTTTTAGGGTACTGTCAGGTGAGTCGTGCAGGTAGTGTTAGAGTGTAGGGAAAGGACTGGGGGGTGGGGGAAGGTCGTGTAGGGGGTAGCTCTTTAGGGCCATATGTATCAACCTAATTTTTAGTCGCAAATGATGCAAATCACAAAAAACAGCGTTTGCGATTAAAAAATCACTATTTCCTTTGTATGATGCACAATCGCATCGCAAAATGAGAAATCGCAAAAATAGCGATTCCTTACGTTGCGAGAACCAGAATTCTGCAAATTCCCTAGCGATTTCTTATTTTACGATTTTCTCAGTTTGCAAAACTCGCAAACGGGACGTCGCACAAAATAAGAAATCACTATGCAATGTATGAAAAAAATAGAAAATAGCGAATTCACGAAATTCGCAATTTAGAGAATCGCAATTAACACCAAGTAGGAGCAGGTGGTAACCAGGTGCAAACTATTTAAGGAGTCCCACAATGCAACAGACTTTTTCCACAATGGCTGGGCTGTACCTGATAGCCAGGAGGCTGTGACTCAGAGCTGCTGCACAGAGGAGGAGACGCCAGGAGAGGATATTCTGTGCGTGCATAACCATGTTCCAGCGGACTGAGGAGGACATCCATACACACTACAGGCTGGATGAAGAGAGCATCCTTGATTTAATTGAGGAACTCAAAGCCTTTCTTGAACAGCCCACATGCAGGACACACTCCATCCCCACCCACATATAGGTCCTGTGCTCACTGCACCTCTTGGCATCAGGTAGCTTCCAAGGGGTGATAGCCTCAGTAGGAGGGGTGTCACAGAGTGCACTTTCTCGCTTTTTCCACGCTTTCCTTGATGCCATGGTATAGAGGCTGCATCACCACATTCACTTCCCAAGCACCCCGTAGGCACTAGACCAGAACAAGCAGGACTTCTATCAAATTGCCCAATTTCCCCACATCATTGGATGCATAGATGGGACACATGTTGCAATATCCCCTCCCCTCCCAGAATGAGTACGTGTTCAGGAATCGCAAATCTTACCATTCCCTGAACATACAGTTGGTGTGTGATGCCAAACACATCATCAAGGACATTGTCGCTAAATACCCAGGCAGCACGCACACCGCTTTCATCTACCGTCACAGTGGGATACACCGTCGACTCACAAGTGGGGAGTATGGTGAGGGATATCTACTAGGTAAATGTATTTGTACAGCGGCCACACTAGTTGAGGATAGCAAGTTCAGGACAGTGTTTAACATATTCCTCCCACCCTAAAGTTGACAGTGCATATGCGGTCCGTGAGTTCATACGGACGACCTACCTGATTCCAGCCAACGCTGGGGAGCGGCGGTACAACAGCGCACACATAGCAACCAGAGGCACCATTGAGCGGACATTCGGGATGCTCAAGAGCAGATTCAGATGCCTACATAAGAGTGGAGGGGGACTACAATACAGCCCCCAGACCTGTTGCAAGATAGTGGTAGCATGTGCCATGCTGCACAACATCGCCACCAGAAAAGGCACACAGGTGGAGCTCAGTGAATCGGATTCATCAGATGTGGAGGGGCCAGCTCCAGGATGCATGCCAGCTGGTGTAGTTGGTGCAGCTGCTGGGCGCCAGAGGTGAGATGAGATAACACGTAACTGTTTCTAGGTAAAAAAATATGACACAATGCTAGAGATCATTTGTGAGACTGTGTTTTATTTCAGGATGAATGATGGCACACAGCCTGAGTGCCACACAATGTATGTCCCAATATCCAACACATGTTACTGTCACAGTGCAATTGTTCAATCAGGAGCAAGTGTCCATGTAAATTGGGTAGCTGCACCCATCCAGTGGTCCCATTTAGTGCACCTTAAATGCGGCGCTGTCTGGAGGAAGCCCTGTTTGAGGTTGCACAGTACCCTCCTCAATTGGCCCACTATGCGTACTGGTGCGGCCACTACGGCACCTATCCATGGTGGGCGGGGGAGGGGGGGGGGGGTGATGCTGCTCCTTCCTGATTGTGCGTCCTCATCTGTGGGAGTTAGGACTCCTGGTCCAGTAGTGTGAACTGCCCGCAGCTCATCTACAGCAGATGTTATTTGGAGCAGGGCCCTTGCAACATCCTAGCTGTTGTGTGCCACCTCGCGCTGCATGCAGATGCTGCGCCTTGATAGTACATTGGTAGCAGAGGACAGGCGGTTCACCGCCCGTGTGTACAGATCTAGGCGCTGCATCTCCCTGCGCCTAGCAGCACGGTCGGCCTTAAGTACCGCACAGAGTGCCTCCAGGGCACCTGTCATGCCCCTGAAGCCTACCCTGACTTCCCTCTGTAATGATTTTATATGTTAGGCCTGCAAGCGCTGTACTTGCAACATGTGCATCTCCAGTCCGCCAAACACTGTGGCATCTCCTGGGTCTGTAGCACTGCTGGATGGACGAGACCTGCGCCTGGTTGGAACTGTTGGGATCTCATCAGCACGTGCCAATGTTGTGGCCCTGGCTGTGTTGGGACAGGTTGGACATCTCCATTGGTGTCCTGGCCCTCGTCCTCCAATGGGGAAGTGGTGGCACTACAATTCTCCTGCGGCGCTTTGGAAGGTTTACTGGGCTGTCCTCTTCCTCTGTTTCCTCCTCTTGCCCTGCTGCTTGTCTGTTAGGGGAATCGTCCTGTCTTCCACTGCCTGTTGCCTGTGTTCCAGATGGTGCTGTGGACGTAAAAGCACACATTTATTTACTGTTCTGACTTGCACTTGTCAATTAATAAATATCACCGTTTGGGATTGCATATGTCTTGTATTTGCCTTTCCTGCTGTGCAGATGCTATTGGGGACTGGCTGGGTGTAAACGCACCACTATAATGTGCATGTGACTACATCTCCCATAATGCATTGCTGTGTGTGCATGTGAATGAATGAATGAAAGTGGATTTATAACAGCGCGAATTGCTGCCCTGAGGCGTCCAAGCGCTAGAGGAACCTGTTGGTGGGGTGGGTGAGGTTGCAGACCAGGAAAAAAAGGGGAAGGAGAACTGAGTTTTATTGAGGAGAATTGAACAGGTGTGTTTTTAGTTGTTTGCGGAAAGAGGCGACTGGACTTCTAGTGTTGTCCTGCCCCTGGGTCGCTGCTGGGTGTGTGGGGTAGTTGGGGGGTGTCAGGGGTGTGATGGCATGCTTCTTACCTTGTCCTGGTACCGGGGGGTCGGAGCGGTTAAGGTCGGCCACGCCCATTACACTTTCCGGAAGCAGGGTCCACCACCAGTTCCTCTAGAGGTGTGGAGTCAGTGGCAGTGGAGGTCCCTCCACCAGTCTTCCTGACCTGCTCCAACCTGGCAGCCACCTTCTCCTTGGAGTGCTGGCGCATATCATATCAGCGCCTTTTTAAATCTTCCACACTTCTGTGTGTGACACCAACAGCATTTACTTTGCGCTGTATTTCTGACCATATACGCCGCTTGCGTGTCTCGGGCACCCGACGTGATTTCTTCCCAAATAGGTGCTCATGGCTTATCACCATTTCTTGTATGAGGACCTCCAACTCAGCTTCAGAGAATGTTTGTTTCCTTTTCCTCTGGGTTTCCACCTGCTGCTGCTGTGTGTCCTGGCTGGCCATGTCTCCAGTGTCTTCCATTGTTTTCACCACAGCAGAGTTCCATCTCCACCACTCCTTCTCTCTGACTGTGCTTCAGAAACTGAGGTGCAGCATGGGTAGTCACACTTCCTGGTTGTGATGTCATCAAGCTGCACCCGAGTTTCCGATTCTCAGATTTGCGAAATTTGCAAAATTGCGATTTTTCCCGTTAAGGAATCGCTATTTGGGGTGTTGCAATGAAAATAGCGATTTTTACAGAATCGCAATTTTTTGCGATTTTTTACATACATACCGTTTTTCGATTCTCAAATTGCGGTTCGCGAAAAATTGCAAATTGAGAATCGCAAAAGGGGAGCTTGATACTTATGGCCCTTGGTGTTTGGGGCAGTGTAGTGGGGTTTGAGTAGTGTAGGGTAGTGATTTGAGGTTTACGGCAGTGTCCGGGGCTTCGTGCAGGTTTGTGTTTGCGCGTAGGGACAGGTCTTGGGGAAGGGGTAGTGTCATTGTAGGGGTAGTGTTTGAGGGATTAGGGTAGTATTGTTGAGTTTGTGTTGTGTAGGGTAGTGCATTTGGATGTAGAATTTAGCGTAGTCTTGGCAGGGGCGTAACAGAGGCCCACGCAGCCCCCGCAGTTCCTTGTTTTGGAGGGGTCCTTCTCAGCCCTTAAGACATGCCATTGCACACATGTTCAGCAGAATGCGTGCAGTGGCATTGAATGAGAAACATTAAAAAGCTCAGGAAAGCCACTCTGCTTTCCGAAGCAGAAAAAACACAGAGAAAAGCAACACTGAACATGTGACTTCCCCGGTAGACAAAAGCCCAGCAAAAGGTACACTATGTCCTCATGCCCTTGGCAGAGGCGTAATGTAGGCCCCTGTGGCATAGGGAGGAGGAACTCTTCAGGTGGGGCCCCATTAAGCCTGTGACTAATGAATATCTGTGCAATCTGTGAGACGCCTGGGCCCCTCCTGACTTTCTGCAGGGGAGAGGGCATCATTTTGCGTTATGCTACTGCGGAAATGCATATGAATCGTTCCTCCAGGCCTTTGTGAATGCAGGTGCAGTCAGCGATATTGGGCTCACATCAGACTGTTGTCCAGAAAGAGCTGCTTCTGGGACAGTACTTAGCTCCACCTCCCTCCTTGTGATTCTTAATGCAATGTACATGCATTTTTTGTGGCAAATTTCTAGGCGCAAAGTATGACATAATTAGAACCTACCTGCAGGCAAAGTTGCATGTGCTGTCTGGAGACTGTGTGAGACGGTGGCAGACAGCGGTCCCACAGACCCACTGCAAGCTGTCTCCGAGGTCACAGTCACAGAGAGCCACATCCTTGCAAGGTAAACACGGTCTCCTCCGGCGCTCGAGGTCACCATTCAGACATTCTGTGACCTGGAATGCTGGGATGAAGTTCTGCTGTCTCCTCCGAGCCTCCATCCAAGCATTTGCTAGCTTTGACAGTCAAAATCTGTTTCCTGCTTCATTAATAGTGAGTTGGGAGACATGCTTTTTGTGAAAAATGCCCTCTGTGGTGCAAGGGGGAGGCTACTCACTGTAAATGTGCTGCAAGGAGCTAGTCTTGTGCATCAGGCTCTAAGACTGCTCTAAATTACCTCTCTGATGCACCATATGATGAAGCAGCATTGCATGGAAGTTATAAGATGTATTCCTGTAATTTTCTTTTCAATTATTTCACATTTTTGAAACATGAAATGTATAAATTGCTAGGATGATGTATTATAACTGTTTCAGCTAGAGGTTGTCACGATTGTTGCGTTGGAAACTCTGGCCATTGTGCTGTGCCTTTTAAAGTCCCTTTTGACCAGCATGTTCCTTTGACTTTTTTTAGAACATTTTGTGATAATGCCAATTACTATGAGCCACTAAATTCTATTTTGTGTGCAAACATGTTGTGCATAAAACAAGATTACTGTCTTTCCTCATTTTGTGGGAGTTTGAACCCACAATTTGTGACAGAAAAAAACTAATGTAAATAGCAGGAGCAAATTGTGTGTGTTGTGCTTGAATGTGCAGAATGAGGAGTAGCAATTTGTGCTATTCACTATTCCAGTGTAATTGGGCAGAGCTTGAACACCTACTAACTGGTGAACGTTATGCTATTCTTGTCTTTAATCACACAATTTTCAGCTGCAAAAGTGTTTCACACTCGAAAATGGCCTTAGGGGCAGATTTATCATTTTTAAGCACAATACTGCATAGCTATGTTGTGGTGCGCATGAAAAAAAGGAGCACAGAGGTACTATTCATTAAAAAAATGACCCACTTCTGCTCTCTAAATACACAATTTCATGGAAAGGCTTGAGTGCTGATGTGATATTTAAGACAATACTCATAAGGTGAGGTCCTCGAGAGAGCAGTTTTAACTGCTGCCAACAGAGTGATCGAGCAAGTTTTGGCTGGAACAGAGCTCCTGTTTAGTGGCGTTGGTATCTGAAAAGAACGGGACCCAGATGCTTCACTGCCAGGTTTGGTCGTAGCTCAGAAGATTCTGTTTGAGTGTTGGTTAAAAGTAGGCATCTACCGACTCAGGATTACAGCGAGGTAGTTTGGGAGGAGTCATGTATGGATGTGAATACTATGATGGGACTCTATTTGTAGGTGAAACCGTCCGGTAGAGATAATGTGAGCTAGGTGGGTGTCTGGGGAGACTCAAGAGTGATCTTGTTATCTAGTGAGTGAGGACTTATTGGAGCAGACCCACTTCAAATTTACTTAGGAGGGAGCAAGCGGAATGTCTTGGCTTTTGGAAGGAAATGTATTTTAGAGCACGTTTTCTTCATATTCAGTATAAGAAATGTATTGGTTATGAAGGCACCCATGCTGTATGTAGGTACGTCAGTAGTGTAACAATAACCCCCGCAGCCACGCAGGGTGGGGTTGTGACGAGCTCCTGGGGGCCCCTTCCAGCACTGTGCATGGACGGCAGGACGATGCCTGAGAGTTCCTGACTGGGTCAGGAGTGCGAGAGCCCCCTCCCTACACTTTGCAGGGGGGCTTCCTCAAGTTTCGTTACACCACTGAATAGCTTTAACATCCCCTTTAGAAGTGACCCATTTTCGAAGTGGACTAAATTTGGTGGTTCGCCCTGCAGTTTCTGATAGTTTTAGCATATTAGAATGGGATATAGACTGCTCTTTAGCCTTCTGTTTCTTTCTCGGTTTTGCCCCCTTATTAAGCTAGCTACCCGCATCCATCGGTTTGTGTTTCTGCGCACATTCTGTTCTAATATTGCTAGTTAGATTGTTTGCAGGACTGCTTGCAGGACCCATGATATCTATTGTATTTATTGTAGCAGGAGCAGATAGAGAAGGGGCAACAATTGATGAGTCCTTATTAGCAGCATTGTATTATATTAAGTCAACGTCCTGATCAGGAGCCTGAGAATCTGATACCGGTGTTTCTATACAGCAATCTTCCCCATCTACTGCGTTCACAAAATCCTCTCCGCTTTTGTTATTGCCACCCTCCACCGCTCCATTAGCTCTATTAGCAGCTCAACTATAATCAGCTGTTTGATTGACATCCATCATCTTAGTAGCAAAGTGTTCATTACTTTGTCCACTAGCGGTCACTCCTGGGCTACCGCAAATTACCCTGTCAGTACTAGGAGTCGTAATTGCGGTTTCTGATTGGGCGACAATTTTATCCGATTCTGCAGCGGGACTACGCAGATCAAGGTCTCACTAAACAAAGCAACTCACTCCTTTTAGACCACAACCTGTTTGTAAAATAGGAGTGTTACCTTGTATCAGTGCGGCATTCTCCAATCCATCACTCTGGTCTGTAGGGGTAGAGCCATACTCGTCCACGGATAATGTAAACTTTGCAGTCTTCGTTTATGTATCACAGGGCAACCGCTGAATGAATCTCGACGTGCTGTACTCAAGACCCACCACGTCGTCCTTTGAAGTCGAAAAGGGCGATAGGCTGTGATTAATATCTATTTCTCTCCAAAGAATCTCTCCCACAGTATGATCAAATGCTCCTTGGTAGAATCATCGGGAGCGGAAGCAGCTGAGGGTGCAGACTCTCAACGGCGGTTACGAACCTCCTTCTTCCTTCCCCCACGTGACCTGTAGAACGGAATCTAGCGGGATGCGCTTCTAGCTTACCCACTAGGAATGTGTTTTCAAAGACAATCAGAATACTTACAGTGATACTGAAAGTACTTTGGGTATCAATCAGCAGTAGCAGTAACTTAGTAATTGTAAAAGTTAGACAGTGCAATGTTAAGAAATGCAGTGCAGTCCTATGGGAGGAAAGCAATTATGCACATTTACAGGTAAGCCACCTCAGTTTGGACCCAGCCACATGCAAATCAGTTTTGACCTGCTCATCATGGGAACAGTCCAGCTTGTATTACCAGGCCATGTCCTCCCTGAACCGGAGCATAAGCAACCTAGGACTGATTTCACCCTAGTTAGGGCTCTTCAGCTAGGTGTAGCTCGGTTCCAGTGGCACAGTGAAACAGTGATCTAAATATTGTGTCAAGAATATCAAGGACAAACATTTTGTGAAGGTAAGTTTCAATTGGTAAGCAACGTTTTTCCATATATAACTAACTTCACATACATATATCTTGAAAATATATATATAAATATAGTCTTAAGGTACTTAGACATAGAGTTAAGAATAGTAAATATACACTTACCTATTTGTACTTACCTTCTCGATATTTTGGTCCTTGATACTTTTGGCACAATATTCTGTCTACACAATATTTCTGTTACTGATATTCAGTCTGTGATCTATGATGTTCCTTTTGCTCTGTTGAAAACAGCTACAAATAGCGCATTGCACAGAGTGTCCACCAATCAAACCAGAAACAGAGTATCCAGTCTACTCTTTTGTGATCACTAGAACATGCACATTCAAATTCTTTTGGTTCAAATTTGCACAACAGCCATGCATACCTAACCTTAACTGACACACCATGTTCATGACTTCGCCCTTAATGAAGCAGATGCAATTACAAATGTTGTAATCCTCTTACAGATGATAATACATTTAGCATTACCTTTACCAATTTGCAGAGATGACTATGAATGTAGTAACAATAATTGGCTAGATGATGTGTTGTTGGTTAATTGCATTTCACTTTTAGGTGTTGTTATTAATTGTTATAAATATCGTGAGGTCATAAGAATTGCACGTGGTTCGTAAGATATGAATTGTGGGGATTTTGTGCGAGTTATGGATTCCGATTCTAATGATAACTTACAAATGTCAGTGTTTCGTACTTTTAAATATATAAGTAGGCTTGGGCGAATTTATATTACACTGACATAATTCTTGTAATTTCAGAATTTTATGTTTCGCTTTTTAGGCAGAATTCTCAAAATTACACCATTGCATTCTTTTGTGTAATTGTGTGCCATTATTTACTGCAAATAACACGCAATCAGCAGTAAAAGTTTACAGTGAATGTATGGGAATAACGGAATAAGAGAGACTGTTGTTGGCGGTATTTTAATTTGAAAGCTGCTTTGTGCCAAAAACAATGATGCATTTTGCGTTAAAATATAACATGAAATGACGGATTTGGATTTCACGTAAATTACACATCATTTTGTGGACTTGTGCCATCATTTTATGCAACTAAACGAAAGTAAATTGCTCGAATTTCAACACCCTTATTTGTGACCATAACTACACTTCAAGTTACGGTGTTATGACAAAGACAACCATAACTTCCCTTTACATTTTGTATTTTTGTGTGAATTTCTGTCTTTTTTAAAATCATATCCACATTTAAGAGTTCCTTACACCCATTCCCCTACAGGAAGCCACGCCTATCCCCCACCGTGCAGAACTTCAGCAGTAATCAGCAATGTTGGGAGCAAAGTTGGGTGCAAACCCCCCTAGTGCACAGTCGTCAGTGAGGCCCTGCACCCAACGCTCCACAGGTGGCCATACCCCATTGTGCAAAGCCTGAACAATGTGGGCTGGCCGCAGTATCTGCTCAATGGTGAGACCCTTATTTCTTTCCAATTTATTTTTGGACCTGCAGATCTTTTCCAGGTACTGCAATCTGAGGAGGATCTGCAAAACCACACAGGACTGCGGTGCTGCATCCATGAATATTGTGAGAAAAATATACTTTTTAAAATTTCAAATTCATGTGGGTTGTCCTTTGGTGTTCCCCAACATGGGTCTAAAGAGTCATGGTATGCTAACCCTATCACCTTATGTGCCCTATAAACAACATTTCCAGGACTTGGTGACCGAGTGCGGTAATTGTGGCTGCAGCAGTTTCTCTCATTATTGGGCCAGCCAATTAAATGCTTTTGGATTAAACTTGTGAGCTGCGGATCGAAAATGGCTAATGGAAGAATAGGCTTTCACAGCCAATAGGATTTGACGTTTTTTTTAATTCCTGGATTTGAAGATATCCGATAATCCTAAACAGTCCAAATATCAATCAATTGTTCTGGAGTTAAAGCTCTTCATTTCCAACTTGAGCCCCTAGTCAAATGCAAATGTGTCTAAAACTATCAACCGATTGTCACCAAATAAAAAAAAAAGTACTATCTTGAGTAAAGCTCTAACTTTCCAGCAAATTTGGTGCAATTATGTTCAGGAGTTTTTTCTGTAGTTTTTTCTGTATCAAAGAGCAAATTTTCCTATGTGAATTAAAGCAGAAAATTGCACTTTTGGAACACCCCTTTTTCTTGACCCTCACTTGTCGAATCTGCATGACAGTTGCAGGAAGGATGAATTTTTTTTTAGAAAGTTTCATACAAATTTGCTGTTATTAAGGAAACCACAAAAATATCCTTACTTAGCCATAACTACAGTCACGATAACCACTTTTGTAATAATATTTTTTGTAATAAATATATATATATATTAATAACCTAGTGGCAGTGAGAAAAATATGGACATTTTCTCACACCAGTACAAAAAGGTACCTCTTTCTAGACCACATCACAGTAAGGGAAGATATGGAGCTGCATGCAAAAAATAAATTCATATTTGGCCCTATCCACAAAGGTAAAGTTAGACCAAAAGTCTAACTTAGACCAAATGTATAGCTGTACTACTTTTCAGTATTCACATAAGTCAGTTACTACTAGTAGCTTTACTATAGTAACTTTACAACTAGCAAATCTACTAGTAGTAAAGTTACTAGTATTAACTTACCTTTGTGAATACCGAAAAGTAGTAAAGTTAGACTTTTGGTCTAACTTTACCTTTCTGAATCGGGCCCTTAGTTTAGACCTGAAGATAAAAAACACAAGAACCACACTAGTGTTAAACATTTTTTTTTATATTTGATGCTGTAAAAGATTAAGTTTATTTTAAGAACGTGTTACTACTACTGTCACATTTATCTGACACAAGAGTGGGTTTAACAAGGCATAAGCACTCTGTTGGCTGCACAGCTTGTGACTTTCTAAAAACAAAATGTAGACTTTCTTTGAGCAATATTGTACTGAAAGGATTCTAAAAGAACTTTTGCAGCCACTCAGGTTTGGCGCCACTCTTTCTTTCACTGTTGTCCTTTCCATGGCCTCTGCATTCCCTTGCATGCTATCACCATAGTCAAGGGTGACGGTCGCCTCTGATGGAACTGTATCCCTTGGTAGCCATATTGTCAGCCGCGGTGCATCCATTGGGGCGTAGGGGCGTAGCCCCACTAAGCCTGCTGGACGCACCGTCACAAGAGACGAGCAGTGTGCACACTAAAATAATATTACAAATATAACCTAACCAGGATATAACAACAAACACCGCAGCGCTTCAATCCGGGACACACCCGATGTGGCGAATAGTGCGCAGGGGGTGGGACTGGTTGGTCTGCTGCAGCTTGAGTGACAGTCTGCAGCAGGCCAGCAGCAATTGAGCGCATGAGGAATTTTGGGCTGATACTAGCCCGAGCATGCGCGTTAGTCAATGTCACAGTCAAGTTCCCTTAGAGAGGGACTGAAGGGGCCGGGGGTGCTGCTTTAACCGGGCCCCGGGGTTTGGAAGGCGCCAGGACGAGTAGTCAGTGTGCCCCCTAGCCAATCCTGCCGCTGCATGCAGCGCCAGGATTGGCTGGTCCACCGCACAAAATCCCTTATTGGATGCCGCACGTGGGTGGTGGTACAAAAGGGGGTGGTGATAGACGGAGCATCTAAATCAATCAAACACTCACACCCAGTCAAAAGATCTGGGTTTAATCCATCACCGTTCTTTAGCCCACTCTGCCACCCCAGTTCAGACTTGGCTATATGCAAATCAGTCTGACTATGTGCATCATGGGAACAGTCCAGCCCGAACTGCCAAGCCATGTCTTCCCTGGACCGGAAACAAGCTTCCGAGGACCGGTTTCTGGCATTCCAGCAGTCTTCAGCCCGGCTTGCTTGAATCCAGTGGCAAAGTGAGCAAGGGACTCACGTCTGAGCATACCCTGCCACACTTATGGCGGCCAAAAGCAGTACAAAAGGGGGTGGTGATGGACAGACATCTGAATCAATCAAACACTCACACCCAGTCAAAAGATCTGGGTTTAATCCATCACCGTTCTTTAGCCCACTCTGCCACCCCAGTTCAGACATGGCTATATGCAAATCAGTCTGACTCTGTGTCTCATGGGAACAGTCCAGCCCGAACTGCCAAGCCATGTCTTCCCTGGACCGGAAACAAGCTTCCGAGGACCGGTTTCTGGCATTCCAGCAGTCTTCAGCCTGGCTTGCTTGAATCCAGTGGCAAAGTGAGCAAGTCCCGGGACCGGAAATCTTTAATTAGCACTATTTGTTCAGTATTAGTCACGTACTAACAAAAGGAACCCGATGAAGATGACCGGCTACCTGCCTAGTGCGGGTGCCTGAGGGTTCTTTTTTCCTCACTGCATGTGCTCTGCAGTTTATACACACCTCCCCCTCCTCTTTTGTAATTAATACTCATGGGTGGTGGTGGTGGTCCATTAATAACTTAGATCTCCCATTTTGAGTTGTCGCAAGGTACTCTTTTGTTATTTTGTAGTTGTATTCTTTGGGGTATGAGAGTAACCCTTTTTACCCTTTCTCTTTTGTTGTTTAAGTACATGCTAAATTAAGTCTTACTTTCAGATCACAGCACCGCATTACTTAAGTTAGGAGTTCTTCTGGATGGCACCATGTCCCCTCGTAATAGGCCAATCTATAAATGTAGGCCGCACCCTTTTCACACACCTTCGCCTTCTAAAAAAGATTCTCAGCCAGATTCATGAAGCCAAATTGCGATCGCAATAGCTGCGAAAAAGCTATTGTGATCTCAATTTGATGAAAAGCTATTCAAGAACAAAATTTGCGAGTTCGCTAACATAGAATAGCGAATTCACAATATTATTCGCAGAATCCTGGTAGTACCCCATTAGCGATTCTGTAAATGCGAGAAACCACAGATTCTGCGAATAAATCTGCGAACTCGCAAATAAATCGCAATCGCTATTCAAGAAACATCGCAATTTGCGAATACCCCGAAAATCGCATTTTGCGAGGCGCAATTTAAGGAGAACCCAAACCAGGTGGTAACCAGTAATTAGAAAAAAAAAATGTTTGAAAAAACGTTTCCTAATCAGCAACAGGTGCTTGCCTGACCAAACACACTTAAGGAGATGCAGCTGCAGCATTAGGACACTCACAATGCCAGGACTCTACATGGTGGTCAGGCGGCGATGGCTACAGCGAGCAGCACGGAACAGACGTAGGATCCAGGAGAGAATATTCCGCCAGCGGGTCACCCCGCTGGGCCAAACCAGAGAGCAAATATACGCTAAGTACCGCCTGAATGGGCCAATGATCATCAAGCTTATCCAGGACCTGGACCCCCTGATGCAGCACCCAACAAGGCGGACCAATGCCGTGCCCACACATGTCCAGGTATTGTGCAGCCTGCACCTACTGGCCTCTGGAAGCTTCCAGGGGATAGTTGCCGTTGCAGGGCGGATATCCCAGCCCGCCATGTCCCGCTGCCTCAGGAGTTCCCTAGATGCAATGCTGACCCAGCTACACCACCACATCTCATTCCCCACCAGCCAACAGGACTTGGATGAGACCAAGCATCAATTTTACAATGTTGCGCAATTACCACATGTGATAGGATGCATTGACTGTACCCACATCCACATCTGCCCACCAGCACAAATGGAATACATGCATGAGCTGCAGGTGTATTGCACCTAGGTGTCGTGCCTACAATTGGTGCACGCGCAACATGCGGCGCTCAATGGAGAGCCCTGGCACATGCACAGCCATCCCCCTCCTGCCGGTGCGTGGTGTACTCTGCCGCCGCTCCCTGACATGCCTGCCGTGCTGGCTGGGCACAGTGGGTGTGCGCTGTGTCACAGGTCTAGCAGCACCTGATGTTGATGGTGCCACTGACATGGGTCTTGCAGCTGGCAATGTTGGTGTGCCTGATGTAGCTGGCGTTGCAGGTGGTGGTACGTTTGGTGGCGCCGGAGCTTGGCCAGATGGTGCTGGTTGTGTGGATGTTCCCTCAGGCTCCTCCGGAGCGTCATCTATCTGCAGCCTCTCGCTGTCACTGCTGGTGTTATCTGCGCCACCTGTGATGGAAAGTGGACGTAGATTAATTACATGTATCTTTGACATGTGCAGTTGCTACATGCATGCTGGCTTCCATTCCCTGACTGGCTGTTGCAAAGCGTACATTGGGACATGTCTGGCTGCATGGGAGTTTTTGCACATTGTGGTCAGACTACATGTCCCACAATGCAATAGGGATGTTCTGATGTGCATGGGCTGCATGACTGGGGTTGATTATGGGAGGCTATAGGGTCATGGCCATTGTTAGGGGACAGGGTCGCAGTCGCATGGCACTTACCTTGGCTGCCTTGGGTGAGTCGGGATGAGTCCAGAAGGATAACCCCAACACATGCCTCAGGCTGCAGTGTGTCCTCCACACGATCCTCCAAGGGGGTGTTGGGAGGAACTGTAGGCTCTCCCCCTCCAGTTCCAACCCTCTCAGCCACCCTCTCCTTGGCATGACCTTGGAGGTCGTACCACCTCTTCTTGAGGTCGTCTATGGACCTCTGTGTGACTCCTACTGCGTTCACTCTGGCGCGGATGCGCAGCCACAGTCGCCGTTTCTCGGCCTCAGGCACCCTCCTGGAGTCCTTGCTGAAAAGTTTGTCATGGTCTTTGCAGAATCCATCGGTTAGATGCTCCAGCTCCTGCTCCGAGAACTTTATCTTGCACTTTCGCCCGGTGTCACTGGGCCCTGCTGCTGCTTCCTGTGCCATAGCTGCAGTCTGCAGTATCCTAAATTCCAAGACTGGAGGTGGTTTGTGAGGAGCTCTGAGTGGTGCTGCTTCAATGTCTGCCTCAGTGTTCTCAATGGGGGAGGGAACTGCCTGCTTCCTGGTTGTGATGTCATCACTGTGCTTGAAATGCGACTTCCCGTTTTTGCGATCTCGCTAATTGCGAGATCGCAATTCCACCACGAAAATGGACGGATTTTGCGATTTTACTGCGATTTCGGAAAATCGCTATCGGCTTTTGCGGCCGGATGCAAATCGCTATTTTTTTCTCGCACTTTTACATGAATCCCATTATGCGAATTCTAAATTGCGATTCGGTATTAATAGCAATTTAGAATTCGCATATTTCGGCTTTAATGAATCTGGCAGTCTCTTCTTTATTAGAATAATAATAAGGCTTCCTACTAGTGCCGCAACATAAAATACTGCATACGAAAAATGAAACTGAAAGGTATCGCCACGTTTCGTTTGTCCTTTATTTCCTTTTTCTTCTGACCCCAGAGACCACGATAACAGACTAACATGATACAAGCTTTGTAAATCAGTGACCTTTTAAGTCTGAGGAAATACAACCGCTTCAAAAAGTACACGCAGTCGGAAAAATCCTGTCCAACTCATCCAAAGTCCCACTCCCAGCACAAAAGCATGCGATTATCTTGAATGTATTCGATTTACAAGGAGAAAAATGTCTGTAGCTGACATTCAGTGGCAACGCTTAATCAGAGCGCGGCCCCAATCACTTCTGCATTCGATCGAAGCATGTGGCTTTTCTTGCCCCTTACTGTACTGATTTCCTGCAAGGTAACAGCAATCCAGTAGAAAGCATTTTTTCAGTAGGAAGTTGCTTGAGGTTAATTTATAAGTAAATAAACAGACTCAATCTTGGTCTTTACTCCTGAACTCAAAATATGACAGTTCGGTGATTTCCGCCAACTCTGTGGGCTCACTGGTCACTCACTGCCCGTTAGTAAGCAATGTTCCATTCCTGCTTAAAGGAATGACTGCCACATAACCGTCAATCTAAACACCTAAGCAATGTCGCGGAATGTTCAAAGACATTTAGAAGTTTGCGGTTGTATGGATGATTATTGAGTAATTCAGATGCTGCAGTCAGTGCTGGAAATGGAGATAACTAATACTAGAGTGTTACTGTGCTGTTCTCTTCAGTGTTCGCTATTTCCCGCAGAAAAATTCTGTTTGCATGTCCTTCTTGAATAGAGTATCTGGCTTTGTGGCTTATCCTTTAAAAGGCAGTGTTCGTTATGGCAATTAGCCGCACCGCAATCCCATACAGCCAGCAGGGTGCCAAGTTCAGGATTTTCTTTTTTTAGTGTGTTGCATTTTAAGATGCAAATGTGAAAAGTCCGTGCGTTTTTTTCTGTAGCAAGGACATTAAGTTTTCAACAATAAAAGGGTCATTCTGTTCCATTTTGATAAAGGTGTGAGAAACTCTCTTTTATCTGAAGACTTAATGTCAGTTCTAGTTTGACTTGAACGTTCCACTTTGCTGTGAAGGATAATTTTAGTTCAAAGGCGAACAATATTTCTGACAGGATATTGGGGTAGGTGACTACTTCAGTAGTAGACCAACTAAGCAGTCTGTTTTGAATGAAGCCTTATTTAAACTGAGGGACTGCCTTCTCTGCATGGGCCCGCCATCCCCATAACTGAATTGTTGGACAGGCAGTTTTTCATTGAAATGGTGAAAGTGCCTATTTGGAAAGCAGCGTTCGGCACACATGGTATCTTTACAGCATGTTTGTTTCTAGCCAACATATACCTATACTTGATATCCACTCGCTAATTAAGTGTGGGCTTCTGTCACCTTTCGTTGTTAAATAGGACCTTCCCATCAGCAGCGGTGCGTCCATTGGGGCGTAGGGGCGTAGCCCCACCAGCCCTGTCTGGACCCGCGGCTGCCGTAAAATAATTAAAATAAAAGTTTTTACTCACTGTGTGACATTAATTATATTTAGCACGATATTGATTCGGCGCCGCCGGGCAGCACCCGACTGAATCGGGAGTGCGCGGGGGTGGGGGCGGGCTGGTGTGGTCACGCCGGTGATTGATTGACATCACGACGTCACGACGAGTCTTCTTCTAGCTGTTTTACTTTTCCCGCATGTATGCTTCGGGCAGCAACTTGCCCGAGCATGCGCATGAAAGTCCCCAGGGCCCATTAGCTAGGGAGGGGGGGGTGGAGGTTTATGCTGGCGGCACCCCCTGCAGCAAAAGGGTGACAGGGCGAGCAGTTAGGGTGCCCTCTCCAAGCCCAGGATTGGCCAGTCACCGCGCAGCACAGCAGGGGCAATCCACATTGGATGCCGAGCGTGGGTGCCCTGCAATGGCCAATCACTGTCTCTGTAGTCATGCAGTGATTGGCCCCCTGCGCAGCAAATCATTTGCTGCAGTGTCGTTGGATCCGGTTCAGCCAAGTAACGGTTCACTCGCCTCGTGGACGGTGTGTGGAGTGGAGACGAGACAGTGCCCTTTGATTGCCTGACGCCGCCGCCTTTCTTTCTGGAGTGGAGTCGACTCATTCTGATTCTTCTAGTGTGTGATCGTCAACGATGTGAGTACAGCTCGTCGTCTCCACTCTGGTCTCTGTCTTTTTTGTCTCCTATCCTACCTTGACCTTTACGGCTTCACCCCTGTCTCTCCTTCGCTTCTCCCCCATGTCCCGACTCCGGGCCCCCGCCCTTCTCCTAAGCACAATAGTTTTTTAGCTTGTGCATTCAAATGTCGCAAAAGTCAAGAATTGAGTGCAAATGTGTAAAATCGCCAAACTGCACCACTTCGTGATGTTGCAAACTGTTCATAAAACTTCGCTGAGGTAGAGAAAAGATAAACCTCGCACTCGCACACCACAGGAAGAATCATAAAAAATGCTCAGGGTGTGCACCGAAGGTGACCTTCAGAGTATAACAGTAAACCGCAGTGAGACGCAGCCTTTCAGGTGTCCTCAACACACAGACAGTCATTATTTCACACTACTCGTTGTGCCCTGTCAGGATTACAGCCATCAGTCTGATCTCCCAAACGCCATCTGCCATAATTCACTAATCTATTAGCAAGGTTTGCAGCACAAGGCAGCGTTTACTTCTTGTGCTAGATTCACAGATGGAAGAGGCCTGCTGCCTTGAGGTTTTGTTACACTTGTTCGTCTCTAGTCTGATAGTTTCCTTTCTGCGGGTGTGAGCCACGGGGAGTCATATACCAGTCTGGATAGCTGGAGCATCACAGCACTGTCAGAAGCCTCCAAAGACCTTGTCATACGTTTGTGACTTATGCAGATGTCCCTCCTTACACTATATCCAGAATCCCCATGCACACGCCCAGTAAATGCGTGATTGACACAGACTCCCTGTTATATGCATAGTCCACAACACTGCTAGCGTGAAACTTCATCAAGGAAAATCTATATGTATAGCCTTAAATGAAATCCTCTTTTTTCCTTAAATAGAACACAATTTACATGGTAAGACTTATTTTTCTCAGACCCACTTACAATAGGTGTGAGTTTTGTTCCTTCCCCACTTGTGATAGGAGTGAACTGAGTACTGTGCGAGAGAGTGGTAAAGACATTGCACATATTGGTGAATACCAGCAAAAGTGCAGCTTGCGGGTGTTTCTCATATTTCGACAGGCTGGTACCCTGGGAACCTGGCACTTCTAGTGCACTCAGTGCCACTACTGGCAGCATTTCATTTTCAAACACGTAGTTAACTGTGCAGCCGCAGAGCACATCTCTGTACCGAAATCTCTGCAGATTCTGACATTGTGACCAGGGATCCTGAGAGCACATTTTGCAATTTTCCCACGAGCAGCCCGGATTTATGTGTGGAAAAGGTTTAAAGGAAGACCCCGTGAGTTTTGCCAAGTTTCTGATGAAAAATGCACACACACACACAGAAACAAGGAAGCAAGCAGGGGAGTAGTGGAACGGCTAAATAAGCACACACAACGACAGACACACAGGAATGGGCACAAGAACACATGGAGACACAAACGGGGAACGAACACAGGAAAACAAACTTACATTCATTATCACTACTAGGGCTGTTGTACTGATTTACATCCGTGGGCCTTTTCTTGTTATCATATGTATATTTCCACGTCGGGCTGTGACCGGCGCTTCTCCCACTTTGTGCCTCGGGTGATGCTATTGTGCATGAGGAGCGTGAACCACCCCTGCTGCACCAGTGCACAAGGCCTGTGCGTGTGCAAACACCACACGTGTGCACGAGGAGCAATAGCCTTCTGTGCCGAGGGCGACCCAAAGAAGTGAATTTGTTTCTAAAGTAGAATTGCAGATTCTTTGGGCAGTGAGTAGAGTTAACTTTTATATGATCATGGCATAATGTTTCAAGCTTCGGATTTCATTCGACAACACATTTTGGGAACTGTAGTCTTGGTTCAATTCAATTAAAGCAGCTTGACTAGCACACATGAACACAAGCTAGCAAAGCCAATAGGTCTTGCCTACAAGCGGTATTAGCTGTTTCAATGTGTTTTAGCCATGTTGTTCTGCAGCTTGGCCACTGTGCAGCATGGCTGAATGTAAAACAAAAATAAAGTGCTATGACTGGCTGTGTCTTAGCATTTTTGAAAAATGCTGGCTGGAGGGAAGGTGTGTGAGGGGCAATATGGACAATGCAAGATGTGGTTGGGGGAAAATATATGACGTGGCAGTGCTGTCCTCTTTATAGAGCAAAGCAAGCACAAGAGTGACAATGAAGCCTACCAATGATAAGCAATGGGTGGTCTCCAAGCACACTGTTAGAAAATAAAAAGATCGCACAGCATTAGCACACGAGCTGTCATGGGCAAGCTGTAAAGTATGTATAAAAGGAAAGCCTGAGAATAGGCACATGCTTATATAGAGCAAACCAACAATTCTAAGTGGAGGTGACGAGACCAGCACTTGTTTTGGCCTCAGTCTTTCTGTTGTCTTGGAAATACTTGGTGGGTGAAGTTTGATAGCACATCTCTATTGATCTACATTTGATTAACCCAGCAGCTGGATAATAACTGATCCTATTGATGCAGCGCTTTGCACCATGCAAAGTTCTGGTGCAAACTCAAGTACACATGCAAAACAAGTTGATGTACAGAATGCAGAACAATGTCATACATTCACCCCAGCCAGTACAGAGATCTGGGCCTAAATCCATCGTTTTTTTGCACTCCACACCACCCCAGTTCAGACATGGCCATATGCAAATCAGCCTTGACCCTGTGCCTCATGGGAACAGTCCAGCCCGAACTGCCAATCCATGTATTTCCTGGACCGGAATCAAGCATCCAAGGACCGGTTTCTGGCAATCCTTGACCTTCACGGCTTCACCCCTTTCTCTCCTTCGCTTCTCCCCCATGTCCCGACTCCCGGGCCCTTCTCCTCAACCCCACTCTTCTGAATTCCTCGAGGAACACACACACGCATCCTCCATGGGTTTTAGTATTTCTGAAAATCACGTGTACTGCAAGAGTAAGCCTTAGCACGGCCACGGGCTATATGATATGAATCGGGCATGGAGTGATTCATTGGGTCACACAGAACATGCTATGTTGCCCTCCTCCTCCTTCACTTTATAGTACCTTATGTTCACAGACCACCAGCTTCTGGCTTCATTCTTACATCTTCCACTTTCCAGCACTCTGCTCGCCACCTGTAACAACCAAGTCACTTGCCACTACTCCTTCCTGAAGACCCAACTTTAACCCTTGGAAAAGTCAGCAAACCATCATTATGCTTGTGTTTTCCTTTAAACAGAAATATGAGTTTAAAAAAGTTTGGTCTGTGCAACATGTGTTGGCGCACAATTCATTTTGTGAAGTTCTCTGTTCGAAAATTCATTCCATCATCCGGCTAAGCAGTCTCCATTTTCGCTGCGTTGCCAGTGTGTAATGAGGCGACAACAGTTCACAGTGTTTGTGGTGTTACTATGTGTGTAATGTGCACACATATCCTGTGGCTGAACTTACACTCAAGTATGCTCTGCTCCCAAGCGTGACTCAAGTTACACAGGCAAGGATTGGAGCATGGAATCCACGCCTGTGCTTTGCCTTCACTCATGTATCCTTTAATGCTACCAAGATAGTGTTTGCTTCACTGATAAATCCAAGACAGTGCTTATTCATTTATTTATTCATTTTTACATATCGCGGTCATTACCCAAAGATGTCAGAGTGCTTTATGATAAAGTAGGTTTCATTACAAGTGAAATAAAGTTACAATAATTATAACTGTGCCATTGAATGTCTTGCCTGGTTTCATCTGATTTCTGGTTTTCACGTTCCTGACAATGTTGGGCCACATTACCCCGGCATGGATTTTAAGCTTTATTCTAATGTTTATTTAGGCAATAATGGTGATGTTACAAAACTGGTGCTCATGTATACCGCTCTGATGCCCGATGTCTCGGGTCTACTTCGCTATATAAAACAAAAAATAGAAACATCAGTTGTTGGCCTATATATGTAGGAGCGTTGGCAGTCTGCAAGACTATGTTTCTGGTCCCAGTAGTGAACTAGCAGCAGGCGGCAGCGCAGAAGCTTAATGTGCCTGCTGCAAAGAACATATATACCTGATACAGATCACAAAATGCATATGATGTAAATAGGTCAGTGAGGCACTGCTTTTGTCAGAGAGATCCTTTTGTTACTTGCAGTTTCTAAGTTAAAATCCTAACACACAACAGTGAGCTATTAACTGTCATCTAAGAGCTGGATGCAAACTGCAAGGAAAAAATTGGAGCGTTATGTTTTTTCCCCACAGTCTTTGTTTCATTACCCTACTGTTTCAAAAATAAATTGTTATCTTTTCTTTTTCAGCACCTGACAACCTGATACATTACCGCATTTTGGGGCAATTTTCCAGCAAACAACAAGAGGACCCCAACCTCCTTTGCTGCTCTCTCACCTGACCCCAGCTACAACCCAGCAAACACCAGTGACCAGTGTTGAAGGTAAGGAAACTGATGCTATATATTTTTTTTTACATGGGAGTTAGGGCTATGTATCGGGTCACTCTCCAGGCCCTGAAGCAGTGTCCCTTTCAGTGCCTCCAGCAACCACTATGGCACAGAGAGGCAGGAGCGAGTACGGCTCTAATTTTAGCAGTCATTTGAGATGTATTAGGATAATCCACAAGATATATGTATAATGTATTTATACTGAAATTTGATATTATTGCACTGCACCTTATACGTTGTACTTTGATTATTGACAGGTTTCTTTAATATATATATATTGGTAAGGCCAGCAACACCATCATGAATACAGTACAAGAGCTGATTACAAAGTCATTCCAGTCAAGGCCACTTGAACAAAAACTACAGATAAAACAATTAGGACCTCATCAGCCTGAAATAAACCTACAGCAAACTACCCAGGACAGAGGAAAAATGTCAAAACGTACATTCTCAAATGCCTGGTACAAAAAAGCTGATTGGCTTACAGGGTGCCCTATAAGAAATTCTCTGTTCTGCTTCCCCTGCTTGCTGTTTGGCGGTGACTTTTCTTGGACACGGCAAGGAATGGTCGACCTGAAGCACATCGCTGAAAAAATAAAGATGCATGCGCTCACAAGAAATCATCTGGAAAACCTGACAAGACTGGGAATGTTGGGGGAAGACGCACCAATTGAGCAGCAGATAAATGATGCGTATCGCAAATCCATTCAAAAACACAATGAAGCTGTGGATAAGAACAGACAAAATCTATCCAGGATCATTGATTGCATTCGTTTCTGTGGTGCTTTCGAACTGGCATTGCGAGGCCATGACGAATCAGAAACTTCCTCAAAACCTGGGATCTTCCGAGGCCTAGTGGATTTAATGTCAACCATAGACCAGGATTTGGAAAGACATTTAGCACGTGCTACAGTCTTTAAGGGCACCTCTAATACAATACAAAATGAACTCCTTGACTGTATGCTCTAAGTTATAAGAAGCCATATTGTGTAAGAGTTGCAAAACACAGACTTTGTGGCTATTCAGGCTGATGACACCACTGATGTGTCCACTCAAACACAGTCCGTGTTAGTGTTTCGGTACCTTGACAGTGACAGAAACGTTGTGGAAAGATTTTATGGCTTCACACATTTAAGTGACTCTAGTGCAGCAACCATCACTAAAGCAATACTGGATCAACTGGACTTAATTTTCCCGGACCTGCCTCAAAAACAAAAACTTATCGCACAAAGCTATGATGGTGCGTCCGTAATGAGTGGAAGCCTTAGTGGAGTACAGAAACGAATTCGAGATGTGTACCCTAATGCTCATTTTGTGCACTGTTACGCCCACCAACTCAATCTTATTATGCAACAGGCGGTATCAAAGATCAGAGAGACACGAGTTTTCTTTCAGGATATCAGAGGCATAGCAGCATTCTTCACACGTTCCCCAAAAAGAACAGAAGCCCTTCATGAGATTGTGGACAAAAGCGTACCAAGGGGATCCTCAACTCGTTGGAACTTTCACACTCGTACAGTCAACTTAATCTATGAACAGAGGGAGGGCCTTCATAAATGTTTTGTCGCCATATCATCTAGAGCAGACTTTGATCACACAACTCAGGGTGAAGCCCATGGCTTTATTAGAACACTAGAAGACAAAGAGTTTCAGTTCTTACTGTTTTTATTTCATGACATAATGACTCCTGTTGAGGTGTTATACGATCAGTTGCAAAAAAAAGACCTAGATACTGTCTCTGTGAAAGCCAATACATCTGCATTTGTACAACAGATTATGAAAGTGAGAGATGGGGTTGACGATTTAGAGAGCAAACTGCCGCAGGATTCTATTTTTGCAAACCGCAGACAAAACATCACCTCTCTGGTTCGAATTGGAAAGGAGGTATGTGACATTGTAATTGTGCAGGCAAAAGAACGTTTTTCATTCACAAAACATTTGGTGAGTGCAACTTTATTGCAAAGTAAAGAGTTTGCACAATATGATGAATCCTTCCCTGAGCGTGCTCTGAATCAGGCTGTGGAAGCATATCCTATGCTCATAAAAGAGCAGCTGAGAACTGAGTTATCTGTACTCTACAGAATGCCTGTGTACCGAAAAGCCAAAAGCGCCTTGACTTTGCTGAGTTTAATTCATAAACTGCATATGGAAAACTCACAGAGATAGTGACTTTACTAAAAATTGTGATTACGACTCCAATGACAACAGTAGAAGCTGAACGATGTTTTTCAGCCTTAAAGCGCATAAAGACATTTCTCAGGAACACCATGCTAGAGGAAAGACTAAATGCTTTGGCGATGCTATCTGTAGAGAGCAAGCTAGTCCAAAAGATACCGGACTTCAACATGAAAGTAATTGACAAGTTTGCTACACTGAAAGAAAGACGAGCGGATTTCATTTACAAAAAGTGAATGCTGCTACTTGTTTGTTGAATACAAAAAATTCTGATTGAGGTAAGAAATGCATCTCTGTTTTTAAAAGTTTTGTAGTGTTTGTTCTATTTGGAGACTACACAGATTTGCTCACCTTTGTTCACTGGCCGGACCTGTCTCCCGCAGGGTGAACGATTCGTTGCTTGTGTTGCCTATCAAAACTTTCCCCTTGGCAAATTACAAAAACCTTTATACCATTTATATTTGGGGTATTTGCGTGGACCTATGTGAAGTGTGTGTACAAAGCTCAGCTCAACCAGAATCACGGTAACAGCGCATTGCGCTGCCTCTTTTATATTCAGTATATTGTAAGACTGTTTTTCTTCCCCCGCCTTTCCTTGTTTTGTTTCCCTGTTTTCCCCTTGCTTGCCATTCGTTACTCTAGAGTCTAATATTCAGTATGTTGCAAGACTGTTTTTCTTCCCCCGCCTTTCCTTGTTTTGTTTCCCTGTTTTCCCCTTGCGTGCCATTCGTTACTCTAGAGTCTAATAGAGTCGGAAGGCCGTAGGGGAAGACTGTGGACTTTTCTTCAAGTTCCTGACGCTCCTGCGGAACGAGCCTGGCAACCATTACACTGCTGTGCAACTTCTTCTACTCTTAGAGCTGAGATTTCCATGAAAGTCTTATAGTCTGAATCAGCACCTGAGCATAATAGGACAGAATGTATGAAGCTCTGTGGTATTACTGAATAAGCAGCTACCTATGTTATGCCATCTATTAATGTAATAACTGCACTTTCACAATTGCTTTATTGACCTTCCTGCTTTATCAAATTTGCTTAAAAATGCACGATTTTTCTTCTTTTTTTTCAAAATTTTCTTGGGGGGGGGGTTATCCCCCCAAACCCCCCTTTTGGGGTTCGGGATCGCTCGCTGCGCTCGCTCGCTACGGTGCTGTATGCTAATTAGTTTGCGCCCCACCACTTTAAAATCTCACCCACCGCTACTGCTTCCCATGCCTCATTGAAAGCAGCCTTTTCATCCCCTCACCCCCTCCCTTTCTGGGTTTAAGCTACAGTTGTACGTTGACTAATTCAAGATGGCTGGTGGTCCTTCGGACAAGGGCAGGTGATTAGGTGGCACCTGTTTCCGCTGCTTTTATCCAGACAGCTGAAAAAAATAATAGTGATGGTAGGATGGCTTTGTAAATGAAAAATGTATCTTTTTCTGATTTTTATATTTTTTTTATATGAGATATTTTTCTCTTATTCGGTTTAATGGTGGTTCAATGCCCATTAGTTAGTTAGTTACCCAATGTTAGACTAATGTTCTGATTTGTTTCCTTTGCCTCAAATTGTAAAGCGCTCCGATATCCTTCGGGATCAAGTTTGCGCTATATAAAACTTTATAAATCAATAAAGCAGAAAAACCTTTGGGGATACCCAGTTTGTGCAATGTGGCATATAGGAAGGACAATTTTAGCGATTCAAAGGCTTTTTCAGCGTCAAGCAATATCACTGGGGCAGGGAGTTCAGGAGTAATTTAGTTAATAATTGCAAACAACGGTACCAGGCACATTTAAGAAAAAAAACTAATCACTGATGGAAACCTTAACATAATTTGCTTCCATTGTTTACTTTGTGAACTTAATGCTGTATTCCATGTCATTTAGAACTAAGGGCAAAAAGTGGTGTTTGACATTTCAGCCTTAATTACTATAGAACTGAAAGAAGCTTCTATAATGGCATTATAGTTGTGTGTATGTTTGCAGGAGGCTGTTGGGGCACATTACCCCGGCATGGATTTTAATCTTTATTGTAACGTTTATTTAGTCATTAATGGTAATGTAACGAAACTGGTGCTCATGTAAAGCGCTCTGATACCCGATGTCTCGGGTCTAGTTCGCTATATAAAAAAAAAATAGAAATATCAGTTGTTGGCCTATATATGGAGGTGCGTTGGCAGTCTGGCACATCTAGCCTATGGCTGTGGTCCCAGTAGTGAAAAGGGCAGGAGGCAGCATCTCAGAAGGTTAATGTGCCTGCTGCAAAGAACATGTACCTGATGCAGATCACAACATGCATGTGATGTAAATAGCTCAGTGAGTCACTGCTTTTGTCAGAGAGATCCTTTTGTTACTTGCAGTTTGTAAGTTAAAATCTTAACATGCAACTGCGAGCTAATAACGGTCATCTAAGAGCTGCATGCAAACTGCAAGGAAAAAATTGGAGCGTGATGTTTTTTTCCCCACAGTCTTTGTTTGATTACCCTAGTGTTTCAAAAATAAATTGTTACCTTTTCATTTTTAGCACCTGGTAAAGCCTGACAACCTGAAACATTACCACATTTTGGGGCAAATTTTCAGCAAACAACAAGAGGATCCCAACCTCCTTAAATGCTCTTTCACCCCGACTACGACCCAGCAAACACCAGTGTTAAAGGTAAGGAAACTGATGCTATATTTTTTTACATGGGAGTTAGGGCTATGTATATGGTCACTCTCAAGGCCCTCAAGCACTGTCTGTTTCGGTGCCTCCAGCAACCACTATGGCACAGAGAGGCAGGAGGCAGTAAGGCTGTATTTTTAGCAGTCATTTTGTGAAAAGGGGAGCTGTTGGAGATGCATTACGATACTGCACACGATATATGTATTTATACTGAAATTTGATATTATTGCACTGCACCTTATACTTTGTACTTTGATTATTGACAGGTTTCTTTAATATATATATTGGTAAGGCCAGCAACACCATCATGAATACAGTACAAGAGCTGATTGCAAGGTCATTCCAGGTACGGTCACTTGAACAAAACCTACATTTAAAGCAATTAGGACCTCATCAGCTTGAAATAAACCTACAGCAAACTTCCCAGGACAGAGGATAAATGTCAAATACATTCTCAAATGCCTGGTACACAAACGCTGATTGGCTTACAGGGTGCCCTATAAGAAATGCTCTGTTCTGCCTCCCCTGCTTGCTGTTTGGTGGTGACTTTTCTTGGACACGTCGAACAAGTTACTTACCTTCGGTAACGATATATCTGTAAGAAACATTAGTTAGTATTAGATTCCTTACCTTAGAATATCCCCAGGCGTCAGACTGGATCCGGAAATTTTTGCGTAGCAATACCCCTGCGCGTCGTTAGGTGTCGTCTCCGGCTCCGCGTTCGTCGTCAGCGTCGTCTGCGCCGGGATGACGTCGTCGGAGTACTTAGACGCCGCCTATGCGCGCTGACGTCAGTTCTTAGCCACAGCTTTTCCGCGCCAGATACGCAGAGCCATGGTAGAAAGAACACTGCTGCCAAGAAACTAGGGCCCTGAAAGGGGAAGAACCTTAACCCTAGGTATTAGTTCGCAGAACGGGGAGGATGGGTGGGGCGGTAAGGAATCTAATACTAACTAATGTTTCTTACAGATATATCGTTACCGAAGGTAAGTAACTTGTTCATCTGAAAGAAACACGTTAGTATTAGATTCCTTACCTTAGAATAGATACCCCAGCAATACCAACTCCAGTGGTGGGTCTGCGAACCAATACTCACACCAGGAAGTCCTGGAGGACGGAACGGCCAAAGAAGCCATCCCTCCGGACTTGACTATCCAGGCAGTAGTGCCTCGCAAACGTGTGCAGAGAGGCCCACGTCGCCGCCTGGCAAATGTCCTGCAGGGGGACTCCCCGACCCAGGGCAGTAGTAGCCGCCATGGCCCGAGTGGAATGGGCCCTCAGCCCACTGGAGGCTCCTTTCTAGCCAAGGAGTAGCACGCCTTGATGCATAAGACAACACACCAAGAGATGGTCCGCTTATGCACCGCCCGTCCCTTCTTCGCACCCACGTAGCCAACAAAGAGTTGGTCGTCCACCCGGAACTGGCGTGTGCGCGCCACATAGAATGAAAGCGCACGTTTTGGGTCCAGACGATGGAGCCGCTCTTCATCCTTTGAGGGATGCGGAGGCGGGAAGAAGGAGGGCAAGGTGATGGACTGCCCGATGTGGAAAGCAGAGACTACCTTGGGCAGGAAAGATGGCTTTGTACGCAGCACCACTTTGTCTGGATGCACAGACAGGAAGGGAGGTTTGCAAGATAGAGCCTGGAGCTCACTCACCCTTCTGGCAGAGGTGATGGCCACCAGGAAAGCCGTCTTTAAGGTGAGAAGACGGAGAGGACAAGAGTGAAGTGGCTCAAAGGGAGCGCACATCAGGAAAGTAAGAACGAGGTTCAAGTCCCACTGGGGCATCACAAAAGGGACAGGTGGAAACAGGTGTGAGATGCCCTTCAGAAAACGATTCACTATAGGGGACTTTAACAAAGAAGGTTGATCAGGTAGCTTTAAGAAGGCTGAAAGGGCAGAAAGGTAGCCCTTGAGAGTGCCCAGAGCAGAGCCCTGCTGGGCAAGAGAAAGAAGGAAGAGAAGAACCTCATAAAGAGGGGCAGAAAGGGGCTCCACAGCCTTTGCTGTGCACCATGCCACAAATTTGTTCCACCGGCAGGCGTATACCGACTTAGTGGAGGGACGCCTGGCTGCCAGAATGACATCACAGACTTCAGGAGGCAAGTCAAATGGCCTGAACTGCCGCCGCTCAATCTCCAAGCATGGAGGAGGAGACTGGACAGGTTCGGGTGGAGGACCGTCCCCTGCTGCTGCGACAGAAGGTCCTCCTGAAGAGGCAGATGGATCGGGGGACCGACTGACATGTTGAGTAGCTCGGGATACCAGTACCTTCGAGCCCAGTCCGGAACCACAAGGATTACCTGGGCCCGGTCGCGCCTGATCTTCTTCTGCACTCTGGGCAGAAGTGGTATCGGTGGAAAGGCGAATAACAGACCGGAACTCCACTCGCGACGAAATGCGTTGCCGAGCGAGTGCCGCCTTGGAAATTCCAACGCGCAGAACTGATGACATTGCGCGTTCTCTTCGGTGGCGAATAGATCTAACCAAGGCTCTCCCCAGTGCAGAAAGATGCCTTGCGCCACGTCCGAGTTCAGACGCCATTCGTGATCCATCGAGCACCGTCGGCTGAGTTCGTCCGCCCTGGCGTTCAGAGAACCTGCCAGGTGTTGAACCACCAGGGTCACGCCCTGATGTTCCAGCCACTGCCAGAGCCGCAGAGCCTCTTGACAGAGGGTCCAGGACCCCACACCGCCCTGTTTGTTGCAGTACCACATGGCGGTGGTGTTGTCCGTGAACACCGGCACTACACTCCCCCGAACAGAGGGGATGAATGCTTTCAGTGCTAGACGAATCGTCCTCAGCTCCAGAAGGTTGATATGGAGCTGGGACTCCGCCGGAGACCAGAGGCCTCTGATATCCGCCTCTCCCAAGTGGCCTCCCCAGCCCTGGAGGGACGCATCCGTCACAACCACGTGCTTCGGTTGGGGAAGGGAGAGAGACCTGCCGTTGTCCCAATCGCGGTCCGTGAGCCACCACTGCAACTGTCTCGCAGTGCCCTCCGAGATCAGGACATGGTCGGAGAGGTTGCCCTGATGCTGGGCCCACTGAAACTTCAGGTCCCACGGCAGAGCCCGCATCCGCCACCGGGCGTGATGCACCAGAAGGATGCAGGAGGCCATCAGCCCCAGGAACAGCAGCGTCAACCTGACCAAAACCCGGGATAGCGGCTGGAAGATGGGAATCAACGCCTGAATATCCCGGACTCGCTGTTCGGGAGGATAAACCCGAAACTGCGCCGAGTCCAGAACAGCTCCGATGAAGAGGAGCTTCTGAGAGGGGTACAGGTGTGATTTCGGCACGTTGATGGAAAACCCCAGCTGGTGCAGGAGATCCGCCGTAATCTGGAGGTGGTTGACGACTGTCTGGGGCGAGTCCGCCTTCAACAACCAGTCGTCGAGGTAGGGGAAGACTGAAACCCCCAACCTGTGCAGATGAGCTGCGACCACCGCCATCACTTTCGTGAACACCCGTGGGGCGCTTGTGAGGCCAAAGGGGAGCATGGTGAATTGAAAATGCTCAAGGCCTACCGTGAACCGCAGGTAACGTCGGTGGGCCGGCAGGACGGGGATGTGAAAGTAGGCGTCCTGCAAGTCCAACGCCACCATCCAGTCTTGTGGGTCTAGGGCAGTCAAGACTTGAGCTAAAGTCAACATCTTGAACTTCTCCTTCCGGAGGAAGCCGTTGACGCTCCGTAGGCCCCCTTTGCCCTTCTTGGGGACCAGAAAGTAGTGGGAGTAGCAACCACACCCTACTTCTGGCCCAGGAACGCGCTCGATGGCCCTCTTGGCCAAGAGGGCCGTAACTTCCTCTTGCAGAAGTTGCAAGTGGTCCCCCGACACGAGGTGGTACTGCGGTGGCATGGCTGGAGGAGTCGACTCTAAGGGGAGGGAGTAGCCCCTTCGGACGATTTGCAGCACCCACCTGTCCGATGTGACTGTGCGCCAGTGGAAGAGGTGATGGCGGACCCTGCCCCCCACTGGCGTCACATGGGCCAGAAAACTCGGACTAGGAAGGTTTTGAGGCGGGAGCGGACTGGCCTCGCCTAGGACCCCGACCGCCTCCCCGGCGGTTCCCACGGCCGCCACCGCGCTGGACATTTTGCTGCGGTGTGTGGCTGACGGCCCGTGTGGGGGCACCCCTTCCTTGGCCGCGAAAGGCACCCATTTGCTGGCGCGGAGGCGAGAGGCCCAAGGACTTGGCCGTAGCCCTAGAGTCCTTAAATAGCTCAAGCGCGTGGTCTGCCTGGTCGCCAAACAGGCGACGCCCATCAAACAGCATGTCCAGAAGCGTGGCCTGGCCATCGGCAGAAAAATTGGCGCACCGTAGCCAGGCGTGGCGCCTGACCGCCACTGTCGTGGCCATCGCTCTGCCTAGCGTATCAGTGGTATCCAGTCCACACCGGATAGAGTACCGTGCCGCATCTCGTCCCTCCGCTAGGGCTTGGGCGAGTTTAGCCCTGACCTCCTCAGAGCATTGTGGCAGCACGTCCGCAACCGTGTCCCACAGGGTGTGGGTGTAGCCGCCCAAGAGGCATGCAGTGTTGACTGACCGCAGTCCCAGACTAAGGGACGAGAACACCTTGTTGCCAAACTGTTCGAACCTCTTGGATTCCCAGTCGGGAGGTGCCGACGGGAACGCGGTCTGGGAGTTAGAGGCCTGGATAACCAGGCTCTCAGGGGTCGGATGGGTCGACAGGAAACTTGGGTCACCCGGAGCCGGGCGGTAGCGTCTGGCCACGTTCCTGTCCACAGGCTGTCCTGAGGCGGGCTTGGACCAGGTGCCCAGCAGAACATCACATAAGGCCTCATTGAACGGCAGCAGAGGCTCGACCGAGCTTGACTGCGGTTTGAGGACCTCGGTGAGGAGATTAGTCCTCACGGCCGCTGAGGGGAGCGTAAGGTTTAAGGCCTTAGCTGCCCGCATCAGAACTACGCTATAGGCTGCCCCCTCCTCCGTATCCACGGTTGGAGGGGAGACAAAACCAGTGTCTGGAGAAAGATCCAGGCCGCTGGCTTCCCCAAGCTCCTCTGTCCAGTCCGTTTGGTCCTTACATTCCTTTGTCAGAGGGTCCTCAGACCCCTCCCAGTCCTCATCATCACCCAATGCCTGGTAGCCAGGATCAACAATTGGGGCCCGTTCATTAAAGTAGAATGTACCCAGAGCCATCTCGTACGGCGCCCAACGGGGCCGTGTCGACGGCTGAACGGGATTGACCGAAGAACTGGGGCCGGCGTCGACCGAAGTCGGCGCCGGTGGTGACACCCTTGGGGACGGCGCCGGCGAGGTCATGAGGTCGACTGGCGTCGACCCGGACCCCGATCCGGAGCCGGATCCGGCCAGGGCCTGCGGCGCCGGGACCGAAGTCGCCGGCGGCGCCGAGGCCGAAGCAGTTATTGTTATTGTTGTTATTGTTATTTTTGATTTATAGCGCGCTCACTCACCTACAGGCCTCTAAGCCGAAGCAGTCTGTGGTGTCGGTGCTGGAGCACTCGACCCGCTAGGCCCCAGAGCCCTCGACCCGCTAGGCCCCGGAGCCGGACCCACTGGGCCCGAAGGCGCCGTGGGGTCCGGTGGAGAAGAGCGACCTCATGGCCATGAGGTACTGCTCGATCTCCTCCGGCGCCGCACCCTGTTCAGGGACCCGAAGGTATGGGGCAGGATGCGGCGCGAGCGACTGCGGAGCCGCGTTGGCGGTGCCACCCAAAACCCCGGCCGCGTCGGGCGAGCGTCAGGGGCGGTCGGAGGAGCGATGACGCCGCTCCGACCTCTCATGCCTCTTACCTGAGGAGGAACCAGAAGACCGATGCCGACTTCCGGGGCTGCGAGGGCTCCGTCCCCGCGACCGATCCCTCGACCTCCCATGGGACCGGGACCTCGAATGGCGCGGGCCGACTGTCGGAGCTCGGGGCGCTTGCGGGACCGCTCCCGCCTAGCCTTCGACATCAGAGCTCGACAGTCGGAGCAGGAACGGTCATCGTGGTCGAGGCCTAGGCACTGCAGAAACCGGCGATGGGGGTCGGTACTCGACATCAGTCGACTACACCTCGAGCAGGGTTTGAACCCGGGCATCCCTACCGGCACCTGAAGAGTCGAGCGACTCGAAGAAGATCAAAAATGATCAAAAAGTTTTAGTCAAAAAGTGACTAAGGGGTAGAGCTTCTCCGGATCTGCGATAGCTGGCGCGGAAAAAAGAAGAACTGACGTCAGCGCGCATAGGCGGCGTCTAAGTACTCCGACGACGTCATCCCGGCGCAGACGACGCCGACGACGAACACGGAGCCGGAGACGACGCCTAACGACGCGCAGGGGTATTGCTACACAAAAATTTCCGGATCCAGTCTGACGCCTGGGGATATTCTAACGTAAGGAATCGAAGGTAAGGAATCTAATACTAATGTGTTTCTTTCAGATAAGGAATCACAGACTTGATGCATTTATCGGAAAAAATAAAGAAGCATGCATCCACAAGAAATCATATGGAAAACCTGACGAGACTGGGAATGTGGGGAGAAGATGCACCAATTGAGCAGCAGATAAATGATGCATATCGCAAAACCATACAAAAACGCAATGAAGCCGTTGATAGGAACAGACAAATTCTATCCAAGATTATTGATTGCATTCGTTTCTGTGGTGCTTACGAACTGCCATTGCGGGGCCATGACGAATCAGAAAGTTCCTCAAAACCTGGGATCTTCCGAGGCCTAGTGGATTTAATAGCAAGCATAGACAAGGATTTGGAAACACATTTAGCAAGTGCTACAGTCTTTAAGGGCACCTCTAAAACAATACAAAATGAACTCCTTGAGTGTATGCTCGAAATCATAAGAAGCCATATTGTGCAAGAGTTGCGAAACACAGACTTCGTGGCTATTCAGGCTGATGACACCACTGATGGGGCCACTAAAACACAGTCTGTGTTAGTGTTTTGGTACCTTGACAGTGACAGAAACGTTGTGGAGAGGTTCTATAGTTTCACACATTTAAGAGACTCTAGTGCAACAACCATTACTGAAGCTATACTGTGTCAACTGAACATAATTTTTCCGGACCTGCCTCAAAAACAAAAACTTATCGCACAAAGCTATGATGGTGCGTCCGTAATGCGTGGAAGCCTTAGTGGAGTACAGAAATGAATTCGAGATGTGTACCCTAATGCTCATTTTGTGCACTGTTACGCCCACCAACTTAATCTTATTATGCAATAGGCAGTATCAAAGATCAGAGAGACGCACGTTTTCTTTCAGGATATAGGAGGCATGGCAGAATTCTTCTCACGTTCCCCGAAAAGAACAGAAGCCCTTCATGAGATTGTGGACAAAAGCGTTCCAAGGGGATCCTCAACTCGTTGGAACTTTAACATTCGTACAGTCAACCTAATCTTTGAAAATAGGGAGGGCCTTGAGAAATGTTTTGTCGCCATAGGAGCCAATGATGAGTTTGATCACACAAGTCAGAATGAAGCCCATGGCTTTATTAGAACACTACAAGACAGAGGTTCAGTTCTTACTGTTTTTATTTCATTAAATAATGCGTGATGTCGATGTGTTATACAATTGGTTACAACGAAAAGACATAGATACTGTCTTTGTGAAAGACTCTACCACTACATTTGTACAAAGCATAAGGAAAGTGAGAGATGGGGTTGACAATTTAGAGAGCAAACTGCCGGAGAATTCTACTTTTGTAAACCGCAGGCAAAACATCACCTCTCTGGTTCGAATTGCAAAGGAGATGTGACATTGTAAGTGTGCAGGCACAAGAACGTTTTCATTCACTAGACATTTGGTGAGTGCCACATTATTGCAAAGTCAAGAGTTTACAAAATATGATGAATCCTTCCCGGAGCGTGCTCTGAATCAGGCTGTGGAAGCATATCCTATGCTTAAAAAAGAGCAGCTGAGAACTGAGTTGACTGTACTGTACGGAATGCCTGTGTACCGGAAGGCCACAAGTGCCTTGACTTTGCTGACTTTAATACATAAACTGAATATGGAAAAGTCACTTACAGAGACAGTAACTTTACTAAAAATTGTCATTACCACTCCAATGACAACAGCCGAAGCTGAACAATGTATTTCAGCCTTAAAGCGCATTAAGACATTCCTCAGGAACACCATGCTAGAGGAAAGACTCAATGCTTTGGCGATGCTCTCTGTAGAGAGCAAGCTAGTCTAAAAAATACCGGACTTCAACCAAAAGGTTATTGACAAGCTTGCTACACTGAAAGAGAGACGTGCTGATTTACTTTACAAAAAGTGAATGCTGCTACTTGTTTGTTAAATAAAATAAATACTGTGAGTGAGGTACTCAGAAATGCACTGTTATCTCCGTTTTTAAAAGTTTAGTGTTTGTTCTACTTGGGGACTAAACAGATTTTACTGATCAAATGACATATTATGTACATTCTGTAGCACCTAAACACTATAACCTGTATGGAAAGACATGTGTGATAAAGTCACATGCGTTGTAATGGAAACGTGGTAAAGGTAATGTGTGGTTCCCAATGCTTTGTAAAGGCTGTTTCCCAACGCTATGCAACTTCTGCTACTCTTAGAGCTGAGATTTTCATGAAAGTCTTATAGTCTGAATTCAGCAGCATAATAGGACGGAATGTATGAAGCTCTGTGGTTACACTGAATAAGCAGCTACCTATGTTATGACATCTATTAATGTAATAACTGCACTTTCACAATTGCTTTATTAACCTTCCTGCTTTCTCAAATTTGCTCTAAAATGCACCATTTGTCCTTGCTTTTTTCAAAATTATCTCTGGGGGAAATCTCTTCGAACCCTCCTTAGGGGGTTCGGGCTCGCTCTCTACGATGCAGTATGATTATCATTTTACGACCTACCACTTTCAAATGTCACCAGCCGCCCCTGCATGTTGTTCTGCATGCAGTACTTCTCCTCAATTTGACACACCTTTCCCAAGCTGAACAGAACATACTCGTGAACCGAAATCACAGAGGAACCCTTTTTTAGCAGCCAAAGTGTAAGTAATCGGTTGTAGTATCTGTTCCAATCAATGTGCGCTGCATTGTAGTGTAGCTGCTCTCGCCTAGGCTTCCTTGCACGCAGAAAGGGGGTTAGAAACCACGGTTTAAGTGGGTACGTATCTTCACCAATAAAAGACTAAATTAAAACGTAGGGTGAAAGAACTGCTAGAAGTTGGCAGAACTGCTCTTGTTCGGTTTAGACACGTAACGAACATTTTTTACGGAGTATGGCAAACAATTCATAATCTCAGTGTCTGCATTACCTTTCTTGCTGAAAAGAAAAATGGGATTACAGCAAGTATGCTACTACTCTTGATTAGAAAAGCATCGTAGACAGACCCCGAGTAATTAGCAATGCAGTGGTTAAAGAGGTGACCCACATGCAAGTGATCTGCAAATTGATGGAATAATGCAGCTTACAATTCCTGAACATTTGCTGCCAGGCACAAGGTAGTGATAGGTACACATGTGTATTGTCAGCGGCTTCATAACTTTCAGCAATCCTCCAAGCGCATAAAAACATTTTTCACACTAGTGAGTTATCTAACTGTTTTAGGGAACGCAATGAACCTAAAGACATACTTGAGCAGTGAATTCAAAATGCTCATCAAAATGCAGATTTCCATCAACACCTCCAAAAGTTATAGGGCCACATGTATCAAAGTAAGGAATTGTGATTCCTAAATTGCGATTTTTAAGGAATCGCAATTTAGAAATCACAATTCCTTATGCATGTAGGAATCGCAAAAAATAGTGATTTCCTTAATTGTGAATTGCAAAAAAGGTACATGCATCTCAAAAGGCCATTTTGCGATCACAAACGGCCGAACTTTGCGATTCGCACTATGTGCAATTGCAAAATGGTTTGATGCATGTGCCCCTTAGTCATTACAAATTGTGGCACTGCCAGAAACATGACCAATAGAGGCAGAGTTATTATGGCAGTGCATTTAGGCTCCACATCTGATTTAATCAGATCAAGCATGTACAAGCTAAATTCCATATCAGCCAGGTATGCCTTCAAATACTAAGAAATAATGACAGAATTGAGAAAAGGCCACAAATGAGATTACAATAAATACCACCACCACATTTGCACTGCCTTTAAAATCAGCACCTCAACTACCGTCGCATGCACAATTTGCTCACCACTATCCCAGACCAGACTACAATAAAAACATGTCCACTAATAAGAAAAGGAAAGAATGGATATTGACGTCCCAGAAACATTGGTCACCGGGATATGAGGCTCTACCGCCTCAATATTTAGCACCTTTCGGCATGTGTTTGGGGTGAGATGCACTGTAGATACACCGCCTCTCCTAGAAGGCTTTATTCCTATGTTATTTTAATACAGCCTGTTGGCAGTGAGAACATGAAAACATAAGGCGTTTCTTACATTCAATTTAAAAAAATCTTTACAGTGGCATATTATGACAAATTCTGAAATGAATAATTTACATGGATGTTATCGTAACAAAAAAGGGTTCATCAGCTAACACTTCGTTCAGGGATAAATTACAAACCTAATCAGTAACAGAGAACTGTGCAACAAAGTGAAGGCATGAAATATCATCATGCACAATAGTCAAAACGCAAAGGAAAGTGGTGGGTCTTTCCAGAGGGGAGGCCAAGGTTGGAATCTAGGACTCTCCAATTAGATACAGATGAGCTGTTCTTTTGCTATTTACTTAAAGGAACGCTGACATGTGCCTTAAAAACAGAGGGATGTTATTCCATACTCTAGATGCATAGCAAAAGGCCTGCATCCATATTTCTGTTTTCTGCACTTCCAATTTGGCAATATTCTCGCTCCATACGTGCCATTCCCTATGATGTTACATTTATCTTTCAGGTAACAAAGCCTAATGCGGCAATTAATCTAACCTCTTTTCACTGGGGGTGACTGTATGGTGTGTTTGGGGATTGGGCAGGGGTCAGCAGCATCACAAACTATGTGACAACACAGGAGTAACAAAATATTGCAAGGAAACACATTTAATTGGATTGCCCCTTTTTTTTTGCACTTATATAGCGCAAAACTGCCACCCAGAGGGTATCCTGGCGCTTTGACTCTACTGGACCAGCTACACAGTCACGTTGTTATGCTGTCCTAGGGAAAATATGAGTTTTTAGACTTTCCTTGAAGGATAGGAAGTCCTTCAGGCTTCTCAAGGACAGAGGGAGGGAGTTCCAGAACTTGGCAGCCGCGTGTCCAAAGGACCGGCCCCCCATCCGTAGCCTATGGATCCTCGGAACCACCACAAGATATGCTGAAGAGGAGCGCCGAGGTCTCGCTGCGTGGTACCAGGAAAAGAGGTTGTGTAGCATCACTGGACCTTGGTCATGTAGAGCTTTGAAGACCAGGCAGGATGATTTAAAAAGGATTCGCTGCTGGACTGGCAGCCAGTGGAGGTCTTTAAGTGCAAGGGAAGAGGAGGCAGCACGCGGCCTAGAGAGAGCCAACTTCGCAGCCATATTTTGAATGCGCTGCAGCTTGTTGATCAAAGTGCCAGGTGCCCCCAGAAGCAGTGCATTGCAATAATCTATCCTGCTAAGGATAATGCCACGCACCACCTCTGGCCTAGCCTGAATCGGAAGCAAGGGAAGGATTTTCCGCAAGGTGCGGAGTAAAAGCATACATGTTGAGATGGTTTTGTTCACAAAGCCGTCCAGCTGAAGGTTAGAGTCAAACATCACTCCGAGGTCGCGGGCGGAGTCCGCCGCCACCACATTGCCCAAGAAAGAAGAAGGCCAAAGGTCAGACGGTAGAGGACGCGGAACGCGGTCCGATGAACAGTGGAGTACCTCGGTCTTCGAGCTATTAAACTAGAGGGAGTTGTTTTTCAACCAGTCGGCAGTGGCATTCATACAGCGGTGGAAGGTCTCCGTAGACACAGCATCTTCTCCTTCAAGGGAGAAAATGAGCTGGGTGTCGTCGGCATAGTTGATCACAGAGATGCCGAAGGATTTGATCAAATTGATCAGGGGGCAGAGGTACAGGTTGAACAAGATGGGGCTGACCATGTCATGAGTGATGTAATATGTGACGTCATCAGCAGTGCATTGGAGGCGCGCAAGTTATAGTGAGTCCAACTAACTATAACGTGGGAATTTCAATGGTTTTATGTCAGTAAAATTTCCAGCTAACTATAACTGGTGTCAAACCTATGTTTTTTTTAGTGAATTTAATAGGTTTTTTAAATTCAAGTTCCTACTATAACTGGTGTGAAATCTATGGTTTTTTCAGTGAGAATATATATATATATATATATATATATATATTCACTGAAAAAACCATAGGTTTCACACCAGTTATAGTTAGCTGGAAATTTTACTGATATAAAACCATTGAAATTCCCACGTTATAGTTAGTCGGACTCACTATAACTTGCGCGTGCAATGCACTGCTGATGACGTCACATATTACATCACTCATGACATGGTCAGTGACATCACTCATGACATCACTGATGACACCATCCAGTGAATATGTGTCTTTCTGAAAAATAAATATTAGTGAGTTATGTTTAAATATTTAAATACATATATTAGTGTTTCACTTTGTGTATAAGTGGCTACATGTGTTGATAAGTAGCTACATGCGTATGTATATGGGTTATTTGATATTTTTATTAGTATTAGTATGAGTGTCTATATGGTTAGGTGGAGGTATTACTTAGCACATAGATGCATGAGTGACTGACTCTTTGTTTGTATGTGTTTTGAAGACAGCATATGTACAGGACTGTATGGGTGGATGAGTGTCTATATGTGTTTGTTAGTGAGTGAATGACTGTCTCACTAGTGTCTTTATCAGTAACTACATATGTTTTAATCTAGTATATATGAATATTGATGTATATAACTGAGTATATGTGAGAGTAAGAGATTGTAAGATTTCCTGTTTAAATAAGTATGTGTTTCTATAAGTGATTGTTTAAGAGAATAAATATGTGTAATTTTCAATAGAAGTAAGGTGGAAGTGTGTGTATAACTCTATTTTCAAATAAATGGTTGTTCAATAGTTTATTTGCACGTGTGAATATGTGTGTGAGTAACTTTTGGATGAATGTCGGTGTGTAACAGAATGTATAGGTGTATCTCTTCATATGATGAGTGAGTATATGTATGAGTGACTATATAGAACTGTTGGTGAATGAGTGGATGAGTATATAGATAGTGGAAGTACAGAATTGCTTGTTGTAACTGATATAGGTATGTCCATTTTTTAAAAATTTCAGTTTCTATTTTTGAATATGTGTCTCAAGGGTTACTTTACACTGAGAGGAGGTCTGTCACTATGTCACAAGGATGGTGTCATCAGTGATGTCATGAGTGATGTCACTGACCATGTCATGAGTGATGTAATATGTGACGTCATCAGCAGTGCATTGCACGCGCAAGTTATAGTGAGTCCGACTAACTATAACGTGGGAATTTCAATGGTTTTATATCAGTAAAATTTCCAGCTAACTATAACTGGTGTGAAACCTATGGTTTTTTCAGTGAATTTAATAGGTTTTTTAAATGCTAATTCCTAACTATAACTGGTGTGAAACCTATGGTTTTTTCTGTGAATTTCAAAGGTTTTTTAAATGCTAATTCCTAACTATAACTGGTGTGAAACCTATGGTTTTTTCAGTGCATTTCATAGGTTTTTTAAATGCTAATTCCTTTGTATATCGAGTTTCTAACCTTTTTTTTTTTTACAATTTGCTGTTTTTTTTAAGTATTCATTTTTTTAATGATTTTTTTTTTTTGCGCTCTGGGTGCGCGCACGGGGAAGCTTTCAGCTAAGCTCTCCTGTAAGCTTCTCCGTGCGCTCATCTGAAAGCGCACCCAGAGCGCAACTGTCGTTCGTGAAAAAAAAATATGAATGAAAAGTTAATAATAATGCAAAACATTTCGTACCATACAAATAAAATTTGTTTTTTTTAATATGGAAAATGATTATGCATTTCTATTAAAGTTTGATGACGTCACTTCGGCGCGCAACGTACGTGCCCTCGGAAGCGCATACGTGCGCGGCGCCTAAACGCACGCAAAAGCGCCTACGATCGCGCCACGTGTGCGCCCCGGAAGCGCCTACGATCGCGCTGCGTAAACGCACCCGGAAGTGCACCCGAGCGCGCATCGTAAGCGCGTCAGGTCATGTGACCCTAAAATAACACTTTTCATTGGTTGCTAACAGTTTTTTGTTACAATGAATGAAATCCCCACCCATTTCCTTCACTTCTTCTTTCACTTTTGTGACTGAAAGACCTGCATTTTTTGCTGCTCCATATTCCTGGATTCATCATGGCTGCCAGATCATCCAGCAGTGAAGATGACTTCATTGATGAAGAGCCACCTACCCCAAAGAAGAAGGGACATTTCATTTGGAAATTCTTTAAATTCCCAGCAGACCAGAAGAAGGTGAATGCACCAAAAGTAGAGTGCAGGATCTGCAAAAAGGTCCTGTCACGGGGTAACCCCCAAAAAAAGTACTCTTTTGGAAACTTTACGATGATCCGACATGTGGAGACCAGGCACCCCCAGAATTTTGCCCGGGAAAGTGTCAGGGCTCTGGCACAGGAGGTTCCTAGAGATGGGGCCTCTACATCTACAGGAGGAGCAACTTCTTCCGGAAGAGATCAATCTCAGGGGCAGGTGGCAAACATCCAACCTGCATTCAACCATGGGGTCGTCAGATGCAGATACTGCAATCAACTCCTCACCTATGGGGAGCAAAGTGTCCTGCTCATGGTTCGGGCATTAGAGAACCATCACTGCCCTTCCCACCCCTAATTTTTTTCTTTTCTTTTTGCTCCTGTTGAGCAGTTTCTATTCCCTGTTTTTGTTCCTCTTCAGTTAAAAGAAGAAAACCAAAAGTTCTTTTCAGAACTACCTCCAATTCTCATCAAAGAGCTATAATCTTAAAAAATGAAGAGTAAGTGAAATATAGTGCATTGATAATTGAAAGGAGAATGAGTAAGAAAGAACAGAAAGGTATGAGAGGTGAAAGGAAGTGAAGTAGGAGGACTGAAAGAAGGTGAGTGTTAGAAAAGAAATTTATGACACAGTGAATAAACTGGAGGCCTCATTTCTGAAAAGTGACGCATCGCTACGTGAAAATAGCGATGCGTCACTTATCTGGACGCACTCCTTATGACATTCCACATATGTCATATTTAATATATGACTAATCAATTCGCAAGGAGTTACAGATATGTCAGTATTTCTGACATATCTCTAAACACAAAAGTAACGCATTGCAGGAGTGCGTCACAAAAGTGACGCAACTCCAGTAATGTGTCCTTTCACATGGAAAAAGCACCATGTGAAAGGTTTGCTGTGAAGCAGGCGCAAGATTTTGGCGCAACTGCATCCTAAAAGTGACGCACTGCGTCATTATTACCAAGCTTTTTGCAAGGAACACCCCCTCTGCATGCATTATACCTGACACTATTTTTTAAAAAGTGACGCATGTAGGTACATGGGTCACTTTTTAAAACTCTGCGCCATATTGTATCTGCATCAGGTATAATGTATGCAGAGGGGGCAATCCCTCGCAAAAAGCTTGGTAATAACAACGTACTGAAATCTATGAGATTTCCCTGCGTCACTTTTAGGATGCTATTGCGTCAAAATTTTGCGCCGGCCTCGCATCACTTTTATGTTTACACATATGTCAGAAATACTGACGTATCTGTAACTCCTTGCAATATGATTCGTCATACATTAAATATGACACATCTGGAATGTCATAAGGACTGTGTACAGAAAAGTGACGCATCACACCAGCAGTGTAATAAAATGTGCCTCGTTGCACTATATTTATATTTAAATCTCAAACATTTCACTGCGTCGCTATTACAAAGCTTTTTGTGGGGGAACACCCCCTCTGCATGCATTATACCTCACGCAGATATAATGTGGCGCTTGATTTTAAAAAGTGACCCATCTACCTAGATACCTCACTTTTTAAATATAACGCAACGCAACACATTTTTTTACACTACTGGTGCAATGCGTCACTTTTCTGTGCGCACTCCTTATGACATTCCAAGTAACGCATTGCTGGAGTGCGTCACAAAAGTGACGCAACTCCAGTAATGTGTCCTTTCAAATGGGGAAAGCAGCATATGAAAGGTCTTGCCTCAGTCTAACACCTGCTGTAAAGCAGACACAAGATTTTGACGCAACAGCATCCTAAAACTGACGCAGTGAAATCTCAAAGATTTCACTGCGTCGCTATTACAAAGCTTTTTGCGAGAGAACACCCCCTCTGCATACATTATACCTGACGCTATTTTTAAAAAGTGACGCATCTAGGTACATGGGTCACTTTTTAAAACTCTGCGCCATATTGTATCTGCAACATGATTCGTCATACATTAAATATGACACATCTGGAACGTCATAAGGAGTGCGCACAGAAAAGTGACGCATAACACCAGCAGTGTAATAAAATGTACCTCGTTGCACTATATTTAAAAAGTGACGCATCTAGATAGATGCGTCACTTTTTAAATATTGCATAACAATGCGCATTTTTTTACACCGCTGGTGCGTCACAAAAATTGACGCACAGGAAGCGCAAAACTAACAGCGCAAGGCCTTCATAAATATAGTCCTGGATTTAGGGGGTCAGAGGGGGTCTACTCTTCCCCCTTATGATCCAATCAGCTTCCTGCGCGCAAGTCGCGTGTCGCGCCTGGAGCGCACTCCCGTGCGCGCACGGGAGCGCGGCTATCCCCGCGCAAAACGAAAAAAAAATTTTAATGCCCTGCAGGACCCTATTTTAGTCCCTACATCAAACCTAGGGGGTCAGAGGGGGTCTACTCTTCCCCCTTATGGTCATTTGCCCCTTTTTTTTTCAAACTCCTTGTGTCTCGATTTTACCGAGACACAAGATGGCGGCCGCTCCGCACTGTTTAGAATGTTTACAGACAACTGAGATCCAATCAGCTTCCTGCGCGCAAGTCGCGTGTCGCGCCTGGAGCGCACTCCCGTGCGCGCACGGGAGCGCGGCTATAGATATATATATTTTTTTGAACCTAAATTACTCAAAATCCACTGGAGCACATATCTTGAGACATAGCAAAGGCACATCGGGCTACCAGTCCCTACAATTTTGCCAAGTTTGGTGGAAATCCATTCAGCCGTTCGGGCTAAAAGTGAAATCGACCGCCCTATGGAAATTAACATGGGGAAAACGCGTTTTGGGACCCCCCTTTTATCTCGGCCCCCGCTTGACGAATCCCCCCCAAACTTTCAGGGAAGGACCGGACCGCCATGAGACCATTTTCCTGAAAATTTCAGGCAGATTCGTCAACCGGCGCCAAAGTTATTCAAAATAGAATGTTGAGATTTAACATTGAAAATTATCCTAACTATAACTACCTACTGGCGACCGCCAGTAGGTAATATATATATATATATATATATATATATATACATATACACACACACACACGTTCAATTCCTTTCATTCATAGTTTCAAATGAAAAGTCTTTGACATAACTAACTTTACATCAACTTTTCTTCCCTTCCATTTGGATTTGGTCAATGGACCAATTAGTTGAATAGTTGATGGTAATGGTAATACTCCCTAACATACTATTCAGTCAGCTAAATAATCACAGACTCTCGGTAAAGTTAATAAGGCTTTATAAAGTTTAAAAATGCTCTATGCATACAGTCACAAAAATGCAAATAATGAATTCACAAAGGTAGAAAGAGAACGTCAAATAATTCAAATGAATACAAACGCATTGTTCAGTCAATGACATTATGCTTGATGGAGTGGATAGATGAAGAGACAAGTTTCATCTGAAATAATACGTATCAATGTACCTATAACGGAGTGGATAGGTAAAGAGACAAAAGTTTCAGAGACAAAATACATTTATAAGTACATTTTATGAACAAGTCAGGCTAAATACAAACCTAAGGCCTAGGTGATGGTGGTGGTGTCCCGAAATAGAATCAGGGAACAAAGATTAAAAGGACAGGAACAGGAGAGGTCAGGAACAGCTAGGCCTCTCTGCAAACCAACAGACAGACGCATCTCCCCTCTTTCTCTCCTGCCAGCCTAAGCGTAAACCACACCCCTAAAGACACCCCAATTAAACCCTAAAACGTACATGTCCGTCCCACATTTGTTGCAAACTTTCAGATAACTCGCAAGTGGATTGGTGGGGGTAGGAGGTGGCGTAGTCACACCACTGTGACTTCACCTATGATTCAGTTAATTTATTGCTCTACATCCATTCCCAGGGTTTGGTTCTTAGTTTGTTTTCACAATTTCTAGTCATGATGCATTTAAACAGTCTTTATTCATAACATTTTACATCATCCACAGAATGAGTCTCCGGTCCCACGGCTGGTTACATCATTTGACAGTCAGTCATCACATTGTCCTTCCACTCGTACATTTTTTCTCTGTGGTACACAGCGCTTCTGGCTTGCCTCGGACAGATCTGATTCATTCCTCAGCTCCCCCCTCTCGCTTTAGCCAACTTAATAAAGATGGTGCCTTTTCCAGTACACTAAAGAAAATGAAATATTAACACTCATTAATTATATGATAATGAAACCTTCACTGTTTACCATCCACCTTTGCACTATTCCCTGTTAACATATTTTCTAGCATAGCTTGAGGCAAAAGCAGCATTATTTATTATTTCAAAGGAAAATGCAACATGCAATTACTGATGCACATGCGCCCTAGTCATACAATATTTCTCGTTTTCTTTTAAGCACCAAAGTTATTACAGTTTTAATTCTTTCATATATTATTTCATACATGCACAAAAGCAATTTCCCTTGTGTTTATGTAAGGTGTACATTAGTATTTCTATTTACAGTTAGTACGTATTATGGGGGTATTTATCCGAGCAGGTTTCTTTTTGCGGACCCCTGCTCCATCAATACTTTGTCAATCATATCTTGATTCAGCCCAGTGTTATTGACAGTTTCGCAGTATGTCCCTGTCTTCGTTTCAGTGTTTACACTGAGTTGCATGAGAGACTACTTTATATCTGTGGCTCATCCACTCCTGCTGGATCTTTTCAATGCACCTTGCTCGATTTCCACCTACCAACCCCACCTTCCTTCATTGGTGTACTCGTGGTCACCCTCTCTCCCATCCTTTTCTTTTCTGTAGTGTCCGCTGGGCACATTCTAGTGTTTTAACCAGTCACTCCCAGTGGGCTGCCTTTCACTACCACCTCACACCCATCCAGCACAAGTGTTACCGGTCAGGTGACACAGCCAATAAAAAGGTCTGCGCTCACATGCTTGTGGCGAGTTCTAAGTACCATACTAATGTGTCCATGTCTTTGTTTAATTAGTATGTGGGCTTGGGGCCCATGAGTTTCCATTTACGACAAGCTGTCTAACATTGCATGTACGATGGCTGCTGCTTAGCTGTTCCTTGTGGCGGGGGTAGAGTTGCCAGATTAGGAGACACCCACGCACCGGCTGTGAGCAGGACGGCATGATTACAGTCCGGTGCTCTCATTGCCACCCACCTGCTGAGTTCCGGCATAAAATTGAAGGCAGCGTGATAATGAGGGGTCCGAGCCCGAACACCCCTCGAGTAACTATAGGGTATGTGACTGGTTATGCCCCACACCTACAGAAGGGCCTGCAAGTTGTCCTGCCTGTCTGTCCAAGTGAAGAGGGGGTAGAGCACTACACCAGACCCAGGGTACCCTCAACGTTTGAAGCACACTGCACTCACCCACGAAATAAGAGCCCACCCCTTCACCTGAAGGGCCCACGTGGGCAATATCACAGCACCCACCTGATAGCGTGGCCAAAATTCCCTCAAGATCAACCCCTGCCATCCTCCGCATCACTGAGTTCATAATCTTTCTCTCTGGCTCATTGAATCCAGCCCCCCCCGCCCCCGAGTCCTGATGATGATCCCGCCATTTTTATTGGGATTGAAACACGGTCGACTTTAAAAACACAGACCCTATATGATTGCTAAGAACTTGCTGTAACAGGCTATGCTGTTATTGTATTTGTTGACACTCCAGTGATAAATTGTGAACAACAAGTGCATCGCCTAAAGGGAGCACCAAGAACATTTATTTTGCACTAATATTCACTGACCCATTGTGTCATGAAATTGTTTTTCATAAACTCCTCTTAATAAATTGTATTCACTATTTGGTTCTTTGCATCAAAAGCATTGCTTATATGGACCACACTATTTTTTGTTAAAGTTATTACTCTAGGTCCCCTATGATGCTTGGAACTTCCTTGTTGGGATAAATTAAAAGGTCATCCACATAAAGCGACTTCCATCTTCCATCCTCTATAACCACTTACATATCCTAGCCTAAGCATTATCCATGATCCACTGAAGCAGTGGCTTAATGGCTAGCATGAACAAGGCCGACAATGGGATCATGCCATGCCTTATGGTGAACTGGTCAGGCAGCATGGACATCCACAAATACCCTCACCAAAAGGACTATGTAAAAAAGCTAATCACATTAAAAAAAAAAGGTAGGGCCAAAGATCTTTATATGCAGAACTGCAAATAAGTACAGCCAAGAAAGAAAACCCAATGACTTTTATGTATCAAGCAGCAGGACCACAAGGGGACCCTCCAGAATTTATGGCAACATATTAATGAATCAGCAAATATTGTGTCACCTGGAGCACTTAGATGTAAAGTCATTTAAATCATCCAGAGCCAAAAATCAATACACGCTCTCCACAATAAACTTACCACTACACCACTGCCACTGTCTAATAGGATTTACCGTCCACGCATTTCCTAAGCTACTGAATGACTACCAATTAGGGTTCAGATCAGACCACAGTACGGAAACAGTAATCCGACAAAAAGTAGGACGCTCTGCTTGCTCTAGACTATCATGAAACCTGTCTCTTGGTACTTCTTGACTTATCATTCGCATTTGACACCGTAAATCCTCCCAAACTATTAGACGGTCTCGAAAATAGGAAGGGCTTATCAGGAACTGTCTAGAAATGGTTCTATTCCTTCCTAGAGAACAGATCGCAAAGATTCCTAGTGAACAAGGAGCTTTTCCTTCTATCCCCAATTCAGATTGGGGTCCCACACGGATCATCTCTAGCCCCTTCACTATTCAACCTGTACATTGAACCACTAACAGATGTACTACAGCAGGCTAACATCTCCTTCCACATGTAAGTAGGTGACACCTAACTGTATATGAAGTTCACATCACCAGAAGAGATCGTCATAATGAACCAAGCACTAATTAGAACTGTTGAATGGCTAGGTGACAACCATCTGAAGCTCAACGCAAAGAAAACAGAATTCCTCTTGATCTCCCCGTCTAAAAACGCAACCAGGACTAATGAATGGACCAAGATGATCACTGCGCTTAACAGCTCCCCAACTCTAGTAGACTACCAAATCTCTTGGAATCACTCTGGATAAAGAACTAAACATGCGAACCCACATGAACACTATGGCTAAATCGGTTTGTTTCCATCTGAGCTACCTCAAAAAATTGAAGCCATTAATTGAATCAGATGATCTCAAAATGGCAGTCCAGGCACTGGTCATATCAAGAATGGAGTACGGATGCGCAACACTCTCAGGGCTCCCTAAGATCTCTACAGTCCCCCTAAAAGCATGTCTCAATACAGCAGCCAGATTTATAGCGGGATAAAAAAATGTGACCACATATCTCCACACCTGAAAGTGCTCAATTGGCTACAGTACGAGGCAAGAATAAAATTCAAGGTAATACTCCACAAAACTCCACGTTACCTGGCCCAGAAAAGCACTTTATCGGGAGGCAGTAGAACCTCCAGAGGATCGAAAGATTTTTTGCTACAACCAGCATTCTTCCACAAGACAAGATCATACAACAGAGCGTTCAAAGGAGCTGCACCAAGGATCTGGAATTCGCTACCACTGAATATTAGGAGAATCACGTATGGTCCACGATTCAAAAAGGAGATTAAGGCCTTCTGATTGGTACATTTCTCCCATAACTAATTCTAGGCTACAATAAGAGAATTCTGAACAATATACATCGAACAATATTTATCCGTTTTATAGTAGCAATATTATATCCATTGTAGCCAGTTAGGATATCAGGAATGGACCTATTTTTGTTCAGAAGAATGTGTAGAACATGTTTTACTTTTACTGAATGATTTCCTTATTCTTCAATACGTGACAGATTGGACATTGGTTAACATCTGACATACTATTGAACACGTTCTCACGCTTATATGTAAAGAAATGAATATCCTCCGATTGTAAAGGGGTGTCAATATAAAGCGCTCGGACACTCAATTTCTTGGGTCTTGTTCGGCCTATAGAAAACACTGAATAAATAAATAATTAACAATTATATCAAGATGTATTAAACAGCAACTGTGAATCGAGGGGCAAGTATTTTGGCCACAATTTCATCCTCAACGTTTATGAGCGAGATAGGACTGCAGATAAACACAGCTGGTGAAAGCGGCCCAGCTTAGGTAGTACGGAGATCACAGACTCTTGCCAGCTTGCAGCGAGCATGCTCTTGGTCATCAGTATCCGGACTAATGAGCATAAGGTAGGGAAATGGACCTGAGACAGCCATTTGAAGAATTCAACGGGGGCTGCTAGAGAACCAGATGAGTAGATGGCTGCCTAACACTAAGTGAACCGTACCTTTCAATCGCTGCAGCTGGCCATCTACACATGTGAATTGCAGTCCTACTTCCTCTGCCCCTGAGATATGAAGTACAGCAATCACTGCAGTGGGATCCATTGGCAGCATCTTCTTCTGGCTGGAGTCTCCTGTTGGCCTAATGCAGCAGCCGACGGCCACCTATGCAACACACTTTGGGAGTGCCTGTTTTTGCTGCTCAAGCAAGAAGAAGCCTCGGGGGCAGCCCATCACAATGTTGGAGCTGCCCCCAGGACCTGCTTAGCTACTCACCCACCATCTCAATCTACCCGGGCCAAGCATTTGCAGTCAGATGGCAGGGCTTGGTGCTCTACAAGAGAGCCACTATCCCCTATCTGAAGCATACCAGTCATTTTTCCCAGCTGCGCTCAGGCCTTTCCTGCTGAGAGATCTGTGCTTCTGAGCTATAAGCCCTCTTCTGTTCCCTTCGGGAGGGCCTGGGTCTTTGATCACTGTTGTGCAGCCAGACTGGTGTGATCCCACTCCGGTGCAGGCCTCCCTGCCATTGCTGCTGACACCTGGAGGCTGCTAGCTACACTCGCCCACTGGGACCAGTTTATTGCAGATGCCCTGTCTGCTTCCTCATTAGGCCTGGTCTCCCCACTCGTCACCAGATCCCCTTCAGCCTCCTGTGCCTTCCACACTGATAGGTCTTCGGAGTCCAGGTAACTCACATTCCTTTCCATACTACAGTAAGGGATCATCCAAAGACTACACCATTCTACCCTTGCCAATAACTAACAAGGGGCAGGGCCTGGTGGGGGTCTGGTCTGGGGCCAGATGGTGAGTGGGGAACCACTGACACCAAAGACATTCCCCCCTCAGTTGTTGGTCATCTAACCTCCTTCAACCTCTGTGTTGATTACCCATTCCCCCTGGGGGAGCCATCTCACTACCACTCTAGTACTGCATCATGGCGGCTCTCTGCTTGCAACCTCTCACCCAAAATGAGTGGCGCCATCTTGCAGCCAGCCTGGTCTCCCATTCCTCATGGACAAAACAGACAGCAAACAGGCAACGTTTTAATTTGAGTGACTGCAGTCTGTTGCTAAGGGTGATGCGCAGGGCCCTCCCCCCATCAGACATGTCAGATGAACCCATTGCAGCCATGCTCAAGGAGGTCAAGTCAATAGATGGAAAGATAGATACGCTGGCTGCCAGACTGGACTGATTCTAGGAGAGTATCAATAGGTATGATAAGAGACTGACAGAAATAAAGATCAGAGTCTCTGACTTAGAAGAAACATGACCACAAATGAGCAATACGCTGACCACCGTCTTACATGACCTAAAGGCTGTCATGGACAAAAATGAAGACCTTGAGTGCAGTTCTCACCGCAATAAAGTTGGTATAATGGGAGTCCATGAAACGTAGTCCCCTAGTAGTATGGAAAACTTTGCAGCATAGCTCCTGGACACCGTATTTGCAGACCCAGGCAGAGTACACAGAGTGCGCTACACAGAACTCTGCGCAGTGGCTAAAAAAACTCCACCCGCTAGTTCTGCATGTAGGTGGAGTTTGCCGGGCACCCATTTGTGTTGCCATAAGCAATGTGTAGTGCATCTCCGTACTGCAAATCACGCGCAAACGGCACTACGCGGTTCTCATGTGATTCTTGGAGTTGGAAATCACACACAAACACCACCACTTGGCTCGCATGGGTGCACCTGTCTTGTTTTTTTACTCTCTGTTATGGTGCTGGGCATATTTTTCAACCCCTCTTTAATCCTACCTCTCATTTTTATTTATTATATTAGTGTGTATGTGTATTTTATGCTTTTTTGTACCTTTTTGTTGTTTTTGTTACTTTTTGTATTCTGTTTATTCTTCTCCTTACTTCGTTAGATCTGGTTTCCTTTCCTTCCTTTCTCATCTTTCTTTACAGTCACATAGCACAAGGTCATCTACCTTGTGGGCGGCACCACCACCCAGGTGTGCAGCCTCGGGCGATATTAGGAGGAGGTGGCAGCACTCATTTTTTTTAATGCAGAACCATGTCCCCTCCATACTGCCAGCAGGCGGCAGGCGAAGCAGGTGAACCCCCCCCCCCCCTCTTCAGGAACGTTGGGGGAGGGTGAATCAGTGTAAAAGGGCATGTTATGAAATTAAGAAGTATAGGCTATCTGGGAGTAATACTGATATGTATATCGTTTCAGGTGGGAGTAATACGGATATGTATATCGTTTCAGGGTGTACACCGGTAGGGATTCCACTATAGCCCCTTGCCCACCTTTTAATCCGTCCATTTTTGAAGTTAGTGAGAAAATTGTGTAGGATCTTGGCAAAGGACTTTTTAACAAAGGTCACCATTTATACGTAGATAAATTCTACACTGGTGTACAATTGTTCAGGAAATTGTACAAAGGGGACAAAGTTGCTTGTGGCACAGTCCGCTCTAGCCGTAAAGGTTAGCCTAAAGGGCTTGTATGGAAAAAGATTCTGAGAGTATAGTTTGGTGCCTTGCACAGTGATTAACTTCTAGCTATGAAATGTGCAGACAGGAGAAAAGCCCACATGTTGACGACCATTCATGATAAAAGTACTTCACCTGTGACTGTTTGGAGTAAGGTTGCTGAAGTGCGCCAACCTGTGTGCATTTCAGACTACAATAAGCAGATGAGTGGTGTAGAAAGAGTAGATCAAAGGTTGGAACCTTACAGTGCTGTTTGTAAGACATACATTTGATATAAGAAGTTGAAAATCCATTTGCTTAATCTAGCAACCTTCAATGCTTTTGGTGTATCCAAGGATTGCTCTCCCGATTCAGAGATGCCATTTGTTCAGTTTCAGCAGTCTGTGATAGGCAGCCTTGTTGTAGTGGAACATGAACGTGCTCGAGAGCTGGGGTGGTGGAGGATGTGGCTAGATTGAAAGATTCCCACTTGCCTGAATACATTCCTCCCACACCCAAAAAATACTTTCCCAGTAGGAGATGAAGAGTCTGTGTAAGAAGAGGTGTGCAGAAGGAGAGTCGTATGCACTGTCCTCTGTGTCCTTCTAATCCTGGGCTATGTGTGCCTGCATGTTTTAAATTGTACCATACGCAATGAAGTTATTGTGAGCAACCATGCGTGTAAAAGTGAACTGACTGGTCTGTACCATTTTATATTTGTATTTCATATTTAACGGTTGGCATTAGTGGGATGTGTTTAGTTAGAGCTGCTACATGTAATTACAAATGGTTTGCATTTTCTTTTTTGTTGAAACATTTCTATGGCGGTGTGCGTGTACTGGCTCTTGGCTGGCAGTGTGGGTGGATTGGCGCTTGGCTGGCGGTGTGCGTGGACTGGCATTTGGCTGGCGGTATGCGTGGGCTGGCATTTGGCTGGCGGTGCGCAAGGACTAGCACTTGGCTGGCGGTGCGCAAGGACTGGCACTTGGCTGGCGGTGCGCAAGGACTGGCACTTGGCTGGCGGTGCCCAAGGACTGGCACTTGGCTGGCGGTGCCCAAGGACTGGCACTTGGCTGGCGGTGCCCAAGGACTGGCACTTGGCTGGCGGTGCGCAAGGACTGGCACTTGGCTGGCGGTGCGCAAGGACTGGCACTTGGCGGTGCGCAAGGACTGGCACTTGGCGGTGCGCAAGGACTGGCACTTGGCGGTGCGCAAGGACTGGCACTTGGCGGTGCGCAAGGACTGGCACTTGGCTGGCGGTGCGCAAGGACTGGCACTTGGCTGGCAGTGCCCATGGACTGGCACTTGGCTGGCGGTGCGCAAGTACTGGCACTTGGCTGGCGGTGTGCATAGGCCGGTGCCTGGCTAGAAGTGTGCATGGGCTGAAAGTGTGTGTGAACTCGTGCTTGGCTGGCAGTGTGCATGAGCTGGCCAAAGGCCAGTACACATATCCAGCCAGCTGCCAGTCAATGTTATTCCTTTGTGCGTCATGTGAAATGTCTGAGTGTTGTGCTGGGACTGTAGCATGAACATGAAAGGTATCTGAATGGCCTGTAAAGAGGTAGGCGCTTTGACGCAGCTTTACAGCTCATGAGCTGTGAGACATTAGTTCTGTTTGTTAACATTTCAATTATTAACAATGTATTTCATTTTTGTGAAATCGCTTGTTAATAATATTTACATTTTGAACCTTTCACTCACCCTCATGCCAAATCCAACCACAATGTGTGTGTACTTGAGGAAGTAATATTTGTTTTTTGTCTTTCTCTGCCAGGGTGTACATTGTCTGTAGGGAAAATCTACGAACTCTAGATATTTTTATAAACGTGATACTCAGTGGATCGCATCAGGTTTTCTTACCCACAATGCTCTGCAAACCTCAAAATGTGACTAAAATCAAATATTTTCTTAAATATCTGTGCCATATTCTTCTAGAATCAGACGAAAACTGCAAATTTCCTACCACTCAGCATTCCCCCAGGTCTCCCAATAAAAAAGCTACCTCACTTGTGCGGGGGAATCAAGTGCCCACAACAGGGAAGGGCCCAAAATATATTGTGGAGACATCAAAATTATCTATCATAAAGCGACCTGGTTTTACAAGGGGGGCTCCTGCATTTTTGGCCCCAGGCTCGGCCACCATCCAGGGAAACATACCAAACCCAGACATTTCTGAAAGCTAGACACGTGGGGGAGTCCAGGGGGTGGGGCTTGCGTAGATCCCCAAAGATTTCTTACGTAGAACCTCCTGCAAACTTTAAATTTAGAACCAAAAAATAATCACATTTTCCTTCACATTACCTGTGTGGGATTAACGCACCAGCACAGATTTCCTAGCACGCAGCGTTCCCCTTGGTTTTCAGATAAAAATAATACTCACTTGTGTAGGTGGGCCTGGTGCCTAAGAAAGAGAAAGGCCAAAGACATGTAGGGATTGAGGATGAACCAATGCAGGTCTAAAGGAGGTGTTTTTTTAGGTTTAAAGTATTTTATTAAGGCATAAAAAACACAGGGAGGGGAGCAGGAGGTCAGGCAAACATACAATACAAGAAGCAAAACGTTGCAACGAGTCAGAAGAAGAAGAGGGAGGCAGGGTGCCCCAGAGGGTAACAAGGCGAAAAACGTAAGGCAGTAAGGCACTGTAAACAACCCCCCGTAGGCCCCCACTCCCTAGGCAAGGCCAAGCCAGAATAGCACTCTGCGACACAGCAAAAGAGAAGCATACCATACCACCAGCCCCTCGACCCCAGAAAAGGAGAAGAAAGAAAAGCAAGGAGGAAAGAAAAGAAAATAACACCCCAACATCCCCGTCCGAAAAGCAGCATCAAAAGCATATAACCCCACTTCCCACCCCCAGCCCCGATCCCCAATCCGTACTATCACTCCGCCGCTGGCGCCGGCGGTGTCAGCCTAAGGAGGCGCAAGTACCGTGGGCACGTTAGCTCGCGAAATTCCGTGGACAGCAGTGCCAAAAAGGGATGCCAGAGCTCCTCAAACTGGTCAACATTCCCAGCCACCGTTAGCGATATCTTCTCCATACCCAGTACCTGCCAGAGCCTATGCAACCAACCAGTGATAGAGGGGGCAGTGGGGGTGCGCCAAAGGACAAGTATGTTCTGAACGGCTGAGCCTAGCGCAATCGCAATCTGCCTGCCCCTGCGGGATTTCAGCGGGTACATCAAATCATTGGGGAGGCCAAGCAAGACATACGCGGGGAAGCGCGGGAGCTCAATCTCAAAATGCCTATCCACCTCATCTAAGACTTCCTTCCAGTAGGCCGACAGCACCGGGCACTCCCAGAGAATGTGCGTGAGGGTGCCCTCCTGTCCGCAGCCGCGCCAACAACCCTTATCGCCTAGTTTGCGCATCTCGTAGAGCCGCTCCGGGGTGTAGTACCAATAGGTGGACACTTTAGTGAAGGTTTCCGTCAGCCCAGTGTGGTACGCAGAGTGCCTCGCCCGATACGCAATCTTGTCCCATTCCTTGTGGCTCAGGGTCCTGCCCAGTTCCCTGTGCCAGCGCTCCCTCCCTGGGTTATGGTAGTGAAACGGCGGGGGTTGGAGAAATTTATACAAATCAGTGATGAGTTTGGCATCCGAGGCCCGGGTCACCAACCATCGCTCATAGGGCGTAATTGTACGGGCGGCGACGTCACGCACCGAGGGTTGAAGAGCCCAGTGGCGGACTTGCATGTAGCGCAGTCTATCCCCCTCCGTCAGGCCAAACTCCTGTCGGAGCTGCTGGAAGGGGAGCACGCCCTCCGGCCCGTAGATCTGGAAAAGCGCTCTACATCCCGCACTCACCCAGTGGGAAAAGGCCCCCGGCTCCAGGCCCGGGGTGAAGTCCGGGTTGTCAGCAATGGGAGAGAACGGCGACGGAAAAGTGGTGAGCTCCCGTAGCTCACACACCGCGTCCCACACTCTTAGCGGGACCCGGGTGATAAAGGAGGCGTAGAGATTAGGCGGGCGGTGAACGCGCCGTAGGAACGGGACCTCCTGGAGGGTACGGCCCGCAACTGCCTGGTCTTGAAAGAGCCAGTGTTTGTCCGACTCCCACCGGCTCCACTCCACCAGGTACCGGAGCTGCGCCGCCTGAAAGTACTTCCGGAGGTCCGGGACCCCGAGACCTCCCGCCTCCGGGGCAAGCATGGAGAGGACCCGCTTCATCCGAGGCTTACGGCCTTGCCACACAAAGCGGGAGATGTCTGCCTGCGCCTGCCGTATCCAGCCCACGGGGGGCTGAAGAGGTAGAGCGCGGAAAAGATACAGGATCTGGGGCAGTATCGTCATCTTCACCGCCGCAATACGGCCCAGCCACGAGAGTAGGCCCTTGTTCCATCGGCCGAGTTCCTCCTTTATCTTTTTGCCTAGAGAGGAGTAGTTAGCTGCGACCATGGCAGGCAGGGTGGGAGCAAGCAAAATGCCCAAGTAAGGCACCGTGGAGGAGGACCACTGCAAAGGGAAAAGACTTTGAAGGTCCCGTCTGGTGTCGGCAGAGAGCGACACATCCAGTGCAGCCGACTTGGTCATGTTCATTTTAAAGCCCGCAACGCGGGCAAAAGCGTCCAGCTCCTGGACACAGGCAGGGAGCGACCGCCTGGGGTCATCTAGGGTCAACAAGACATCGTCCGCGTATAGGCTGACAGTGTGTGTGTATTGCCCCATCTTCACCCCAATAGCGTCCGGGTTGTCGCGGATCCTCTGCGCAAACGGCTCCATATAAAGGGCGAAGAGGAGCGGCGAGAGAGGGCAACCCTGTCTCGTGCCGCGCTCAATGGTGAAGCTGCTGGAGCTGTGTCCATTGACACGCACTGACGCCGACGGTCTCCTATAGCAGTTAAAGACCATAGTGCGGAACTTCTCGCCGATCCCTAGTTTCCCAAGGACCAGCTCGAGGTATGGCCAATGAACCCTATCAAAGGCCTTCTCCGCGTCGACCGATAGCAGCATCCGCTCCCCCGGGACGCGTGAGGCCTTTTCCAGGACGTGCGTCACTCTCTTCGTGTTGTCGACCGTCTGCCTACCGGGTACAAAACCGGCCTGATCTGCCTCCACCAAACCTGGTAAGTGTAGACCCAGTCTGGCCGCCAAGATTCCGGTGTAGAGCTTGAGGTCCACATTTAAGAGCGAAATGGGCCGGTACGAGCCGCACAAGGTCCGGTCCTTCCCCGGCTTGGGGATAACCGACACAGTCGCCGAGAGGAGGTCCGGTGGGATGGCGCCCGGTTCGGAGAAGGAGTTGAACAAGCGAGCCAGGAGAGGAGCGACAGTGGGACAGAAGGTCTTGTAGAACAAGGCCGTGTAGCCATCCGGGCCCGGGGCTTTGCCATGCTTCAGCCGTGCGATCGCGGAGATGACCTCCTCCACGTGAATGTCCCTCTCTAGGTGGTCCGCCTGGGAGGGGTCCAAGACCGGGAGGGTCACGGAATCCAGATAGGCCTCAGCCTCTCCCGGTGGGGAAGATTCTGAAGCGTACAGTGCCTCGTAAAAGGATCGAAAGGTATCTGCCACCTCCGCGTCACCGGAAACCGGGATCCCATCCACTCCCACCAGCTCCTTCACCACATTGCGTTGCTGCGCAACCCTAAGCCTATGGGCCAGGAGCTTACCGCACCTGTCTCCGCCGGTGTAAAAGGCGTGTTTCAGGCGCAGCGCTGCGTACTCCGCTCGATCTAGATCCAACGCAGAGAGGAGTTTTCGTGCCGCCTTCAGTTGCTTCCAAACCCGAGGTGCCCCCGTCCGGCGGTGGACCTGCTCAAGCTCCCTAACCTGCGCCGTCAGTTCTTCCCTCTTGCGCTGGCGTTCCTTATTTTCAGCCGAGGAAATGGAGATAAATTCTCCCCTGACGACTGTTTTCAAAGCCGCCCACTGTGTAGCCAGGGACGTGTCAGAGTTGTTATTGTGGGTCAGGTAGTCCTGGATGACCTCCTCCACTCGCTTCACCACCGATTTCTTATGGAGAAGCGTGTCCCGAAGCCGCCACATCCCTCTCGAGGGGGGGGGCGCCGGCCACGCAAAAACTCCGGAGACCGGCGCATGATCGGACAGAGACAAGACCCCGATGTCCGCCGCCGTGGCGGCCGAGCGAAGTGGGCCGCTCACCAAAAGATAATCCAACCGCGAATAAGTGCGGTGTGCGTGGGAAAAGTAGGAGTAGTCCCTATCGGTGGGATGCATGGTGCGCCAGAGGTCATGCAGGTCCATCTCTGTAATCTGGTCCCGCACCGCTCCAGAAAGCTCCCCTGTCTGCGGAAAACGCTGGGCAGACCTATCTAGAGTGGAGTCGAAGACCATATTCAGGTCTCCCCCCAGGATGACATGGCGATCGGGCGAGGCAGCAACATCCACCAACACCGAGTCCAGGAAACGATCCTGGTGATCGTTTGGGCTGTAAACCGAACCAACCGTAAAGGTAACACCTCCTAAGCGCATGCGATACACTAAGAGCCTCCCCTTCTGCTCGGCATGTTTATACAGCACCTCCCCCCTAAAGGAGCTGGCTAGAAGAATGGCCACCCCAGCGGTCTTAGTCGCAGCAGAGGAAAAAAGTTGAATGGGGAACTTGGCAGAGCGCAACCTGTGGCAATCTCTGGAGAGTAAATGGGTCTCCTGCAGGAGGCAAATATCCGCCTGCGACCCCTCCAATAGGGAGAGGATCGCCCTACGCTTTACGGGGTTATTCAGACCCTTGACATTAAGGGTCACTACCTTCAGGGGTGGCATCGCCTCCAGGGAAACAGCGCGCTATGCAGCAGGCGGGGGATCAGCGGAGGGGGCGCGCGGGGCAGGGGCGCAGGGAAGGCCAGAGGCGGCATCGTACTCGTTCGGACAGCTTCGGACGGGACCCCCCCCACAACAAACCAACAATGAAACCCCCCCAAAACCCATTGATGGCAACCGGCCAAAACAAAAAGCAAAAAACAACACCCCATAGTCTCAGTCTAGCCCAAATGGGCGAGTCTGCAGAAAACAGTCAAGTGGACGTCCAGCCACACACCACCCCCCCGCCCCCCCAACCCCCAGCCCAGCATCGTGAAAGCTAAGAGCCTCTCCCCCCGGAGAAAAATTAGGCCGTCAAGGCCACACCAGTAGATTCAGGCAAGTTCCTGGCCGCAGTCCTCAGGGCCTCCGCCATGTCAGCTCTGATGGTGGGCGAGTCCGGGCGACTCACTGGCGCTGACGATGGGCGCCTTCTCGACCTCCGTCGGCTCCGCCGCTCGGGGCGCCTCCATGCGGGTGTAGCCCCGTCCTCCTCCGTAGCAGTAAGACCCAGCACCCCGCAGACATCTTGTAAGGAGCGCAGCTGATGCAGTACCCCATTCCATCGAAAGATAAGACGGAAGGGGTGACCCCAGGAGTAGGCTGTCTCGTGCTCTCGCAGAAAGTCCGTAGCGATGCGGAAAGACCTGCGCTTTTGCAGTGTGATGGCAGACAGGTCCTGATAGAGCGCCACAGGTCTTTCGCGGAAGGTCAATGGTTGCTTCCTACGGGCCTCAGTCATGATGCGCTCCTTTAGAGGGAAATCCGGCAAGAATGCCAGGATATCAGGCGGGGGTGCTGATGACTGGCGCTGGCGGCCCACCCTGTGTGCCCTGTCGATGCGGATGGGGAAATCCGCTCCCTCCTCCAAGATGTCGCGGAACAGGTCCTGCAGATAAGCCACTAGGTCCGCACCTTCACCGGCGGATGGAACACCCCGGACCCGGATGTTGTTCCTCCTGGACCTGTTCTCGAGGTCCTCCGAGTGGGCCTGGAGCTCGACACATTGCTCCCGGAGGCGGAGGACGTCCTGTTGGAGATGGGTTATCTCCTCATCGCGGCGTTGAGCCGCCGTCTCCACAGTTTCGACCCGTTCGCCCAGGCCCTCGACTTCCCTGCGCACCTCCCGGACCTCTCCAGCCACTTCGGTCTTAAGAGTCTGAAATTCCTCCTTGAGGGAGGTGAATAAGTCCTCCATGAAGGACCGCGTGACCGGCGGCTCGCCCGCATTTGCATCCGTTGATGCCCGGGAGGCCCCCGGGGACGGCTGCGTCCTGTCGCGTAGTTGCTGGGACCTGCCGAGCATTTCCGGCAAGGTGCGATCGCCCCGTGCCGCGCCACGTCTTCCAGTCATCTTGGGGCCCGGCAAAGCCCAGGATTAGTTGCTGTAGGCGAGCGCCACCGCTCGCGGGCACCAGATGCGAGGCCTTCGCCGAGGACAAGGATAGTGCGTCACAGGCGACAAAATGGCGGTCCGGGCATGGGCAAGACGGCCCTCGGGCCAGCAGGGCAGGCGGCAATGTCCGAAGAGTAGGCCTCCCGTCTCGTGTTCCCAGGGAGGGCAGTAGATGAGCTGGCGCCAGAACGAGTCGAGGCTCCCGTGTGAGAAGGGCGCGGGCAGGGGCCACCGGGCTCAGCCACACAAAGACAAGATGGCGGGAGGGTGGGGACCCAAGAAGGCAGCCCGGGCCAGCAAGTCCGTGGGCAACTCTCAAACGATAACGGGTCCGGAGAGTGCGAAACCGGTGCCTCCCCCCATCACCAGTCGATTGCCCGGCTCGGGCACTGCCCGAACTCCGCCATCCAGCGCCTCCGGGCGCGGAGTTCGCAAGGCGTTGCCCCCCGAGACCCCGGGCAGTGGGGGGATCGCCGGTACAGGGCTAAAGTCCGTCGCCCGGCAATGGTGCTTGCCACCAGGGCACCGCCAGGAAGCCACCTCGCTCCGCGGAGTCCTTCTAGTCCGCTCCTTCGGGATCTCCGGCGTTCCGCTTTTCAGCACTCGGGTCAGCCAAGGCGCGCGGACAGCGCCGCACTACGCTCCGCCTCCAGGCTCCTCTCCTCGGGGCGACCCGGGCTCTAGTCCTCGGAGCGATCTCCGAATAAACTTTTCGGGGACTTCCCCCGGGGCTCCAGAAGTCAAAGTGGCACCAAAATGTGCCCCAGGAACTCCGGCACAGTTCTCTCACCCGCAGTGCAGCTGCGGGGGGAGAGAGGCGCAGGAATCGGGGCTCGAGCTGAGCCGGGCCGGAGGAGCTACGGGAGGAAGCGTCCGCTCACCCCGCCATCTTGGCCACGCCCCCGGAGGTGTTTTTTTAATATGGTTTTAAGCGGACTCTGCTTTTGGCACCCACACAAGCGAGGAATCACTTGTTGGGAGACCGAGGGAAACTGATGCAAGGATATCACACAGAAAAGTGAGGAAAATGCGATTGAATTTAGCTAAATTTGAGGTTTGAAGGGGATTCCGAGTAAAAAAAGAAATTTGTAGAATCCACACAAGCCACACATTTTAATGGACTCCCTAGGTGACTAGCTTTCAGAAATATCTGGGTTTGGCCAAAAATACAGATACTCCCCCCCCCACTTGGCCTACCCACAAAAGTGAGACTTAGGGGAACACAGGGTGGTGGGAAATTTGTGGCTGCTTGCCGATTTCAGGGTGATGTGGGGGAACGCAGTGTGGTTGGAAATTTGTGGCTGCTTGCAGATTTCAGGACTTTTACTCAAAGAAATACAAGGAAAATGTGTTTTAGTAGGCTTTGAGGTTTGCATGGGATTCCGGCAAATGGGGGCTGGTATGAAACGCTACACACATGGCGTGTAAAGACAAAGGCTCCCTCCAACTCAATGACAGGCCAACACAAGAGTAATTAATGGGCAACTTCCAGGCTTCGGCAGTTGTGTAATGAAGCCTCCGTCCAGTCTATCTGTAAGAGGTGCTTTTAGGTAATCATGGTTAACAGTTTGTAGAATGGTACTTTTAATCATTGAATTTGTGAAGCTTGTAAAGCACTTCATATACAGGCTGGCACTGCATCCTAAAACCATACAAAGTACTTCAACATCCACTGGGGCATAGTTCACATTCTAAAAAAACCTCGAAAAATAAAACAGAAAACATATATAAATCAAGATAATGCTTCCTGATGATCCCAGCCAGCAGTTGCAGAAGCATTCTTTGCCCCTGAATTATTTATTATCACAGTTTACAAACGTGCTGATAAGTTTGGCACGCACTATATCCAAGGCCATGGCCATTTGGTGTCGCAAGGCATTAGATGCCCTTCTGCTGTTACAAGGCTTAACCTGTCATATGGTGAACTTGCTGACAGTCAGGAGAATAGTAAGGGACATTCTTGAGAAGTTAGACAGAAAGGGAGCACTGTAATTCCTGAATAAAGGACATGAAACATCCTGTCACGCAGACAAAATGTTCCTACAGCTATTTGTGTCTGCATAGCATTAAAGGGCCTGGCTCTCTTGTATACATTGCCAACATAAATGCTATGCATTAAAACCTTTGATGCACACATGTAACCGGAGGCAACAAAACACCAAATTGCCTGGTGCGCAACAGTCCAATTATTCCTTTCAACTGCTGTGGCCTGAAGAGGTAAAGCAGGCACAGAAAAAGCAGTGAAGCCCTTTCAGACACAATTATGGCATACCTCAGATTCAGCTCCTTAAGAATTGCTCGAAGGACTTTCTCTAGTCATGGGCTAGAAGTCATATACACGTGGCTGTGAGCACACCACAGCGGCTGTGAGCCGACCACATAACCTTGGTCTTCGAAGAAGAGTTTCAGGTACTGCCTTGAGTGCTGTCAGGGTCCACCCGCCTGCTGACTTGATTCCAGCCCTTAGGCTGTGCCAGTCCATCCATCTATCCATCCTCACACATTTGTAGTTTATAAATGCAGATGCTGGAGTACTGCAAACAAGCTTAATTAACTACACTCATTCAGCTGAAATAACTCTCAAGCGCCACTCCCATCCCTTCCTGCTGCTAAATAAAGGTTCACGAAACACAGATGTGTTTCACGGTTGTTTACTCGGAATAACATTTTAACAAGTAAGTCTCTACATGCGAGCCCTTGTTAACCCCTTTGCTGCTAGGCCTTTTCCCCGCCTGTGCTAAGCCTTTTTTTGGCTATTTGGGGTAGTGCGCGCTTAGGCCCCTGTAACTTTTTGACCACATAAGGTATCCACACCAATTTTGCGTCCTCTTCTTCCAACATCCTGGGGATTCTAAAGGTACCCAGGTTTTGTGGATTCCCTAGAAGGGGTCTAAGAAATTAGCCAAAATACAGTAAAATGTGTTTTTTTTTCAGAAAAATGGGAAAACCGGCTACAAATGAAAGTGTCTGGGGTTTTCCCTGCAAATGTTATCAAAAAAGGGTTTGTGGGGCTGAAATCGCCATTTTCCCAGCTTTTAGGGAATGACAGTCTTTTGTCAGAGAACCAACATTTTTTAAACAGTTTTGGCATTTTTCTGGGACATAGCCTATTTTTGCTATTTGTAGTGCTTTCAATCTCCTTCCAGTTAATGGTAAAAATGAGTATAAAAGCAATAATGGATCCTGGAAAGCTATACATTTTAAAAAGTAGACAAAATTCTGAATTCAGAAAGGGGTCCTTTGTGTAGATCCAAATTAATTGGAAAAAAACAGCCATTTGTGTCAATGTTTTCACCTGTAACTTCTTGTAATTATGACAGCTCTTTGAAAGCAACATACTGTTACATCTACTGGACCTTCCCGCTTGTGGGGATATATAGGACTTGTAGGTTCACCAAGAACCAGATAAACCCAGAGTCAAAAACTGAGTAGCAATTTGCAGTGGCTATGTATTATGTACCAGGTATATAGCAATTACTGTGCGAAAATGTATACATGGAAAAATCGGTATGAAAGACACCTATGTATTTCTGAAATGGGTACAAATTATAGAGTTTAGAAACTTTGCACATTTTCAAAATTGGGAATACTCATACTACCATGAGAATTATTGGTCATTTTTCAAAAAGGCTTCTTTTTTACACAATGACTTTCATTTGGAAGACAGAAATGCATCAAAAGTCAATAGGTAATAACAGTTGCTTTACAAATCTGAATTACCCTAAGTCTCCCGATAAAAATGGTACTTCACTTGTGTGGGTAAGCATAATGTCCACATCGGGAAAGGGCTCAAAACCCAACGGGAACACACCACATTTTCATTGGAGTGGTGTGGCTCACTGGTTAGAGGCGGCAGACCCGTAAGCAGAGAACGGCCCGGGACCAGGGTTCAATTCCCGCCTCGGTGCCTCTAACCAGGGAACACACTCGGCAACTCTGGGCATTAAGCTTGCCTCATCTCTACAACGGCCCCCCACAGACGCCGGGGATGCCAGGTTTCACCTTGGAGATAACCAAAAAGGGACCATCTCACAGGGAAAACCAGGACGGGTTCCCCAGCGGTCTTCAGCGCCAGGATACTCCTTGGAGTCACAGTGCCCTTTACAAGTACACCCACATTTACATTTACAATGAAAATGTACCCTTTTTTGCGAAGTGTGTAGCTGTTGTTTTTGAACCCTAGCTCTGCCGGCACCTAGGGAAACCTAGTAAACCTATACATTTTTAAAAACTAGACACCCAGGAGAATCTAGGATGGGGTGATTTAACTTCCTGCCGCTATGTTCTGTTACCCAGAATTCCTTGAAAACCTAAAAAATTGTCAAAAAAGACACATTTTCCCCACATTTCTGTGGTGGAAAGTTTTGGAATCTGCGTGGATCCACACATTTCTACCCACCCTGCGTTCTCCAGAGTCTTACAAGAAAAATGGTACCTCTTGTGTGGCTCGGCCTAGTGCCGGCGACAGGAAACGGCACAAAACGCAACGTGGTCAAACCTTAATCTTGCAGTGAAAAATGACCCTTTTTTGGTAAGGTGCCTAGCTGTAGTTTTTGTACCCTAGCACTGCCGGTACCTAGAGTAACCTAGCAAACCTATACATTTTTGAAAACTAGACACCCAGTGGAATCCAGGATGGGGTGACTTGACTGCCTAACACCAGGTTCTGTTACCCAGAATCCCTTGAAAACCTAAAATATTGTCCAAAAAACCCACATATTTTCTACATTTCTGTGGTTGAAAGTACTGGAATCTGTGGGGATCCACAAATTTCCTTCCACCCCGCATTTCCCAAATCTTTCGAGAAAAATGGTACCTCACATGTGTGGGTCGGCCTAGTGCCCAAGACAGGAAACGGTGCAAAACGCAACGTGGTCATACCTCAATTTCACAGTGAAAAATGACCCTTTTCTGGCAAAGTGCCTAGCTGTAGTTTGTGAACCCTAGCTCTGCCGGCACCTAAGGAAACCTACCAAACCCACACATTTCTGGAAAGTAGACACCCAGGTGCTTCAAAGGAGGTATGGCTTGCGTGGATCCCCCAACGTTCCCTTATCCAGAATCCCTTGCAAACCTCAATTTTTGCCTAAAAAGTCAGTTTTTTCACACATTTTTGTGTGGGAAAGTGTGGCATCTCCGGGCTCACACAAATTTCCTACCACCCAGCGTTTCCCCAGGTCTCCCAATAAAAATGGTGCCTCACTTGTATGGGAGGCGCAAGTACCCGCGACAGGCAAGGGCCCAAAACATAGTAAGGCGACATCAAAATTGCCTATCTCAAAACCACCTGCTCTGGACCATGGTCAGAGGAAGAATCAAAAAGCATTCCAACAACCTGCTGAGCTGTAATCCGGTGGCTAGCCAATATCCTTACTAAGAAAGGAGACTGCACAAACAAGTCAACAACCAACACTGTGCAAAGTAAATAAATAAAGTGTGCGTCTTTATCACAAAGTTCTATATACTCAAAAACTATACAATTCACTTACAAGGGACAGCTACACTTCCCAGCACCTACTCTGCAAAGACACAGCAAAATGTCAACGATATCCCACTAGAAAGAAGAAAAAAAACCAATTAATCTACCGAAAACAAAATGCACATCAAGCACAAATGCAAAACATTTTAGACACTCAAAAAACAGAAACCAAACATACTGGTATTATTACACACTTTGCAAAAAACACATTGTAGTTGTGCAAAAAACACATTGTAGTTGTACAAAAAAAGTCTCTTACCAAACACATCCAACTACACAAACAGCAGAACCACCAGTAACGAAACCGCAACCTGCAACAGTCTGAAGAGCAAAAGCCTTGAACTAGAACAAAAAAGGGGGAAATAAAACATTACAATTCACAAGAAATAAAAACAATACACATTATACTAAGCTATGTCACTACAGGAGGGGCAGAATATACTTTTTTTTTTTAAATATGGCCCCTGAAAGAGAGGGGTTGCTTCCAATTAAAAAAAAAATCCCTGTTTTCTGCCCTGCCCTGCCCCACCCCTCCGGTGCCAGAAAAGTCATAAATATAATTTTTAAACCAACTTGGCCCATGGAAGTGAACCTTGCCCAAGGGGTCGCTTTCATTTAAAAAAAAAAAAAAATCCCTGGTGTCTAGTGGGGTTTTCTGCCCCCCCCCACCCCCGGGGGGCAGAAAGGCCAAATAAAAAAACCAATCTGCCCCAGAATCAGAATATACTTATAAAATATTTAGGGCCCAAAGAAGGGACCCTTGTCCAAGGGGTCGCTTCCGATTTTGTTAAATAACTAATACCTGGCTCTAGTGGGCTTTTCTGACCCCCGGGGTCCAGAATTGGCCAAAAACCGTCGATCTGCCCTCAGAGGGGGGCAGAAAAGTCTGAGGTATTATTTGCCCCCAAGGAAGCGACCCTTGCCCAAGGAGTCGCTTCCTTTTCACACAAAAAAAAACATCCCTGGTGTCTAGTGGGGGCATTCCTGGTGAACGATGGCGACGCTGCGCGCGATCGTGCACCAGGTTGCCCTGCATTGGGACATCAGGGGAGAGGAAACACCGTTTCCTCCCCCCCATGCCTCAAGGAACCAAGAAATGGCACTCCCCCGCCCCACCGGAGGTCCAAACCTACCTCCTCTCCCTGGACGCACTGGAAACAAATGGTTTCCAGAGCGTCCAGCGCTTCCTGATGACGTTGGCGTGCGCAGTGACGTCATGGGGAAGCGTGTGTGGGGGGGCACGGGGGGGGGGTCGGGTGGCAGCCATCCCTGTTTGTGTGGGCAACATCGATGCCCCAGGGGCTGTGCTCATGACAGAGCGGTTCCGTCATCAGCACAGCCAAACCAATGCGCATGACGGAACCGCTCCGTCATGAGCATCGAAGGGGTTAATTACACACTAGCTTGATTTATGTTTTACTGTTGCGTAAGCAATATAACATGGGTTGTACGCCTAGTCCCTTACTTTGGTGCATCGCTATCGTCTGTCAGAGCGCACAGGCCACAAACAGGTTTATTAGAAACCCTTGATGCGGAGCTCGAGGGAACTTGCAGTGAATTTATATTGCTTTTCTCCTGCTTACGAGTTGGAACATCTTTCAGTGAAAAAACACGGTAATTACCATTTTAGGAAAGCCGACACATCGTTTCAGCTGCATACAATAGTTACCTTGTTAAAAGTTTGCTCAAATGTGGGGCAATTGCTCCCCCTGCTGTAAAGAGCACATCACTTCTCTGCATGACACACTGGCGAGATTGGACTTCTTTATAAAACAAGCATTGGCCGTGCAGCCGTGAAAGTGATCGCGATCAAGCGCGGTGGCCGGGAGAAGCGATCTGTGGTGGCGGAGGGGGAGAAGAGAAAGTTATGTGAGGGAGGAAAGTCAGATGACGGCTGCGCACGTGCACGCAGGCTTGAGGCCAGGAAAAGCTTGTGGGTAGCACTTTGAAAACCCCCTTACTAAAAGTAGAGCAAGCAGCACACCTAAAAATAAAAGGGGGAGTTTTCAGTGGAAATATTTGATGTGTCCAAACTACGTTTTGGGCCGTTTCTGGTTAGGGGCACTGGGCCTACTCACACAAGTGAGGTTACATTTTTATCGGGAGACATAGGGGAACAGAATAGTAGAACAAGTGTTATTACCAATTGTCTTACTCTCCATTTTCCCAGTCCAAATGTAAGACAGTTTGTAAGAAAGACATCATTTAGAGAAATACCCTGTAATTCATATGCTCGCATGGGAACGCACAAACTCAGTGATGTGCAAATAACCACTGCTTCTAATCTCCATATCTTGTGCCCATTTCGGAAATACATAGGTTTCCTCAATGCCTATTTGTCACTCTTTTTATTTTACCCAATGAATTACTGTATAACCAGTACACAGTGAACAACTATTACAAGGTGCAGCTCAGTTATTGGCTCTGGGTACCTCAGGTTCTTGGTGAACCTACCAGCTCTATATATCCCTGTAACCAGAAAGGTCCAGCAGATCCAACAGTATATTGCCTTAGAAAATCTGCCTCCGTTAGAAGAAGTTACAGATGAAAAACAGACAGAAATGGCTGTTTTTTCAACTCTATTTCAATAATTTCTTTTTATTTCAACTGTTACGCTGTTAAGGAAAACCTTGAAGGTTCTATACAAATCACCGCTTGCCGAATTCAGAATTGTGTCTACTTTTCAGAAACGTATAGCTTCCTGGGTACCATCATTGGTTTCACACCCATTTCTGTCACTAACTGGATGGAGGTTGAAAGCACCAAAATAAATAGGACAAGCATTTGCAATGCAATAGGTCTCGCATTAGGAAAGTGTGAGCTATTGGTATTGTAAATGACATTTTTTTATTATGTGTTGGCTTTGAAAATATATAATTTAATAGCATTGTTATTCGCAAAGCCAATAGCTTACACTTTCCTAATGAGTCCTATTGGCTATGGCAATGCTTGTTGGTAGCAAGCAAGGACAGTGCTGTTGTGGTGCTGAGTGATGCTGTTGTGGTGCTGAGTGTTGATGGCAATCAACAGAGGAGGCAATACACACATGGGATGGGTTTATTTATATTTAGAAAAAAGTCTTAAAAACAATAAAAACATACATAGATAACATTTTACAGCCCCGACCCCACTCTATCGACCCACTTCCTAACCCCAGCGGGAGCAGTCCACCAGTACAGTGTGAACTGGGTCTTAGGGGGTGTGGGGGGGGGCACCAGACGAGTATGTTTTCAACTAGTGGAGAAATGCCCCAGGTCAGTTTTACAAAGAAGCCACAGGGCAGTTCACGTTTTGAATTGGTGGGGCAGACCAACAGGCGTGGACTGAATTGTAGGAAAGGTGACAGGGCGCGTCTACGCTTTAAAAGGGCAGTAGGAAGACCTGGCTGGGCACCATGTGTAATATGGAATGGGGGGGCGGGAAACGGAATATGTTCCGAACTGGAGGAGGCGCGACAGCATTCGTGTTTTCACTCAGGGGGCATGGCCAACAAGACACCAAGCATGTCCGGAATTAAAAATGGAGACCTACGTGGCTACAGAATACAGACCGCGGGTCACATTTGCACGACAGGGGCAAAACGTCTTCTGGGGAAAACTGAGTCCATGGACTCTGTGCCCGTGAGTTTTGTTCACAGAAAAGAAGAGGGCGGCTGGAGAAGAGCAGGCTTCCTTGCTCGGAGGCGCTCCCGTTTCCGAAGCCTACGCAGGTTAAAGCAGCCTCATTCACAGCCATAATTCCAGTCGTGCACTCAATTGGTTTATGCTGCTTCTTATTTTAACATGCTCCCCAGCCACGTAAACACATCTTCAAAACAGAAAGACAGTCATCTTTTTGTAAACTGTTACTGAGAGTTAGTTCCCCATAAATCACTTTTAAGTGAAATGTCACAGATCGCATTCACAAAACTCACGTCTTTCATTGCATGAATGCATCTACCGCACCTGGCAGTCCTCCGTCAACCTTTCTCTCCGAGCACATTACTCACCGTTTCTGAGTTCTGCCAAGACATTTCTTTCCTGATATGAATGTATTTTCGATGTGAAATTCCCGTATCTGACGCGTCAGTGCCGTACAGAAGAGCCAGTTCCTTTGGGCGGGACTTCCGTCTTCGGAAGTCCTGCGCACACGCCCACGGAGTGCCTGAGAGCGGGGCTCCCATGCCCGAGGGAGAGCCCCAGCTACAGAAGTCCCGAATGGCGGTAAGTGAGGCTTAGTTGTAGGGGGGAAGGGGGTGTGTATGTGTGTGTGTGTGTGTGTGTGTTTGTGTGCGATGGCGGGGGATGGGGGTCTCTGTATGTGCGCTGGTGTGTGTGTGAGGGGGTCTCTGTGTGTGTGTAGGTGCGCTAGTGTGTGTAGGTGCGGCGGCGATGGGGGGGTGCATGTGTGTATGCAGTGTGTGTGCGTGTGTATGCAGTGTGCGCATGCGTGAGTGTGGCTGTGTGTGTGTGTGTGTGTGTGTGTGTGTGTGTGTGTTTGCGCACGGCAATATGAGGCATGAGATGGGCACGGCGCCGTGCGCGCCCACGAGGTGAAATCTGCGCTCGTACCCCTCTCGTGTCTACATTCCCAAATACGGGCAACAATAGGTCTCGAGCAGACGCTGCTCGACCTAAAAAAATGGACTATGAATTTGGCTTTCTGATTTTGTCTGCCTTTTCCTGAAAGCTGGGAAGATGGTGATTTTAGCACCCCAAACTCTCAGTTGATGCTATTTGCAGGGGGGAAATTACAGGCACTTTCTTCTGCAGCAGCACATCAAGCAACTTCCTCCTTGAACAACGCAAGCTCTGAGCTCACTGACTCAGTCCTGACGCGTCACTGAGCCGTTGCCTGTATCGCGACTGGTGAACACCGCGACGTGCAACTCCTTGCTACACCGACTTGTACTGGTCTGACCGACGAGGTCACTGCTGCTGACTTAGAGTCCTGTGAACGCACCGGAGTTGGGCACCGCCTCGCACTCTTCACCCCGACTGGCACCGCTGTCCGGACTGATCGACGCAAGCTCCCGAACTCCGGCTCTTTCGCCACACCACAAGTTGCTAGAACTGCATCGAAGCACTGTCTAGCTCTGCAACACACGCCTTGGATCCACAGACTCTTTCAATGGGACGCTGCCTGCACCGAATCGAGTGATAACGCGTCCTGCAACGCTTTCTTTTCCGCACCGCGACGAACACCGGAACCGGCTTACACATACGTGCTGGCCGCATCAAGTAAAAGGTACTGTGACTGAGTGTTTACATTTGATTGGGCTCGGACCGATGCAGTCCGCTGGATTTGTTAAGACTCAGTGTTATCTCAACAACGCCGTAGCCAGACCGGGCTACCGAATCGCAGAGAACCTTGAATTAAGCCTTTTAACCAGAACTCTTGAAATCTAATAGTACTGTGGATTCTTTTTGTCGTTTATTTGTCTTGTGGTAACTCTTTATAAAATATACTTATTTTTTATATAAAACCTTGTGCGGTGTCCATTTGTAGTGTTGTCACTGGGTTACTGTATGTGGTCACAAATGCTTAACTTACAACGCCTCTGAGATAAAGCCTTGCTGCTCGTGCCAAGCTACCAAGGGGGTGAGCAGGGGTTATTTTAGGAGAGTAATCCCCTTATCCTGACTAGAGGAGAGGGTCCCTATTTGTCACAAGTACCTACCTGTGTCAACTAGAGATACCCGATTCTAACATTGGTGGTCAGCAGAAGGGATTCTGGATTTGCATTTGTTACTCAATTACAGTGGTTGGTGAACACTACTTAGTGACTGCAGACCATAACACAACCACGTACTTCTGATACTTGTTTTTGCCAGGGAGCTCCATTTTTTTTTGTCAAGTAAATGCCTGATTCAACCATCATGGAAGAGGCAGAATCCGTTGCATCTGTTGACTGATTGGGAGAAAGAGAAAATAGAAAGCTACACCAACAAGCAGCTCAGGAGCGTCTGCAAAAAGTTTAAAATTCCCCTGACCGGAATCTCCAAGGAGCAGTACCACAAGGCGCCGAGGGCCTGGATTGAGGCAAGGAATGCCCCTGGAGATTTGGTGGAGTATGAGGATGCAGTGTTTCTGCCCGAGGTCTATCCCCAGAAGAGTTGGCAGAAAGGAAAGAAAACAGGATGCATAAAATGGAGATGTCCAAGCTCAAATTGAATGGGCAACTTGAGTTAGAAAGTAAGAAATTGGCCCTAGCAGAAAACAGAATGCGAATGGAGCATGACTTGAGAATGAGGAAGCTTGATTTGGAGCTCGAGAGGCTTGAGGCCATGAGTGTCTCAGCCCAGCAACAAGAAATTTGGGTAGCTCAGGAAGTGGGAACTCACATTGGAGGCTGACCTTTTGGTGGATTCCTGAGGGTCTGGAGAGGCATGGGGGAGTGACCCTGTGGGGAAAGGCTCGGGTATCTTCCAACTCAGAGTGGTGGAAGTGGTTCTGTGTAGCCCAGCTAGGTCCCAGTGTATTGGGAGGGGTGTAGGGGCTCACAGCCGGTCTCAGTGGAGAAGGAGCAAGTGTAAGGCTATGTCCCCAGGTGCCCAAAACCCAGTCTCAGAGCCTGGATGGTTCTTTAAGGGAACACAAGGTGGGGTGCCTAGACTGTCCTAATGGGCCGCCCGTTGAGGGGGATCCCCTAGTATATGGTGAGCTGGGAGTCTGTAATCAGACCTCCCTCAGTTCTGGTGTCTGGCAGTGCCGCTCCTGTTGGGAGGGTACAGAGGTCCAGACTGAGGGGTGAAAGGGGGAAAGAGTTTCCAGTGGGTCAGGGGCCAGCTAGAAGGGCTGCGTCACCAGTGAATGACCATGGTGACACCACTTCTGTCCTGGGGTATCTTCACGCACTATCAGATGGACAGGGGTCGGGAGATCTGCGCCAGGCAGACTGTCACACGACACATGAGTTGTGTCCCCCTCAGGGATGGTATATGCACTCCCCAGGAAGTCCTGGGTTGCCAGGCAAGTGTTCAACCACAGGGTTTGGTCCCTTGGTTGGGAAGCCAGGTTCAGGGGTGGTCTGACCTGGAGGGAGGGGCGACTGTAATCAGTGTCCTGACCAATGTAGCTTCTAGGGGTACCACTCCTGGTGGGTGGGTACAGCACTCTGGAAGGGGATGCAGAGGGAGGCAGTCCTCACCTATAAACCCGGTTCAACTAGATGGAGACCTCAAAAAATACATTAATGTAAACATCAAGAAACTGAACAACAATTCTACATCGCCTTCACCCTCTTCCTTTTAACACCAAAATAAAAACTCGAAGATGTGAAACCATTTTCTTCACTGCTCACGTTACTGTGAATTCCCCACCTTTACAATCCAGGCTGCTTTTCTTGACATCTGAAGGTGAAACACGGATCAAATTCAATAAATCAATGAGCTCACTACGAAGAAATCCTGGCCCCCTGACCGAGACCTCAGGCTACCGCTTCAGGTCGGGAAGGATGTTCGTGGCGAGTGTGATTTGAAAGTGAGGTATGTTCAAGGCCCCTATTCAAACCTTGAAGTACACACTTCTCTCCCCACACAGACATCCGCCAGACCCTCTCCACTATTTCAGGTATGGGTTCCCACTGTGTCAACTATTCCTCTTCCTTTAGTCTCGTGACATGACCTTCCAGAGCTTATACAGGGTTCCCCAGTACCCACAAGCCTTTATGGAAGACCCCTCTGTGGATGTCTCACAGAAGACAGACTTGGCAAGGTCAATGACTTTCAATTTAGCAGGTAATAAAAGTATATTTTCTGATGGCATTGCCAAATATTTTTATTCAAATACATCATAGGATTGCCTTTGTTTCTGAACTGGCCCTCAAAATGATCCTCAGAGTTAGAAAGGTTTACCACGATTTTAAGGAAATCGTTCACTAGGTCTTCCATCTCTAAAGACCTGCTCTTAACCTTGGTTATCTTGTTCACTGGTCCCGACTAAGTAATTTCATGTCGGTTACAGACTCCCCATTTTTACCACATCTGGCGAATCTCATTGAATGAATAGTTTGGAGAATAACTTCAGTAGACCACACTGGCATAGGGCTGTCAGAACTACCAAAAACTGCTATGCCAGTTCCTCTGGGTTGGCTACCTTCAATAACGCCACTGGCTTGGAGAACTTGGCACATTTGCTCTCGTTTAGGAGGAGGCCCCTTTCTCTTTTTTCTCAGTGCCAGATAACTGAAGCATCAGTCCACAGGAGCGGCCCATCCCAGATAAAGAACAGTGCCTCCTTGCCCAAGCTGGTTCTCAAGGTGCATGTGCCAAGACAAATCAAACAGTCATGTCTCCAAATTCTTTTGAGCCAAACTAGATGCATAGTGTAAGCTACCACATCCCAGTTCTAAGAGTGGGCTATGACCCACTGTTGCAGATCTCAAACCACAATTCGAGTGGAAGGACAATGCTGATACAGCCTAGAACTAGCGCCCCCACAGCGAATCCATCTCACATGCATGAATTTAGTCACCAAGTGAGACACACTGACCACAGACGTCACAGTCCTTGGCAGGGCCACAGATTGGAAAGAACCGACTACATGACGACAACTGGCCCCACTCTACAGCAGATGGATGAAGAAGCCACCTCTGTATCCCTCACCCACCGAGCAACACAGAAGCACAGCATCAAAGCATCAGCTGGCTCACCACCAAGAGCTGGACAAATTTGACGAGGTCCCCACGTGGAATTCATCTATACCTCAAGTAGGCAAATGCCCCACTGACAGAAGGATGAGCACAGTCTGTTTGAAGGGCTCCATAATAGAACCACCATCTATCCAGAGACACCAACAACGTGTAAGGTTAGGAGATCCTTTCAATAGAGAGGTAAAAGAAAGGAAACTAGTTGAACCCAGGCCATAGCAATTCATAGACGGCACAGTTATAACGATAAGCCAGTCAGCTCGATGGCCTCCATTCGCCTGCAGAATTCTCACATTGCCCATCTATCCAACTGAATTCCAGGTCACAGTTCCCCTGCCGCACAGACTTGGCATATGCACATCAGCAAGCTGCTATCACCGTGCAGGTGACACACGCTTACAGATCTAATGACTTTAATGCGAAATAAAACCTGCTCAAATTGAACTCCTCATTGTGTGGATTATCAACGAAATGTTGTGAAAATTAAACAGTGCAAAACTAAAAAAGGGGAAAGATTAAAACTGCGCAAAGGTGTGCTGGAAGAAATTAGTGGGTTTTTTGTTTGTGCTTTTGTGGTACGTCAAAAATGCACAGGATTAGTGCAGAAATAACAGCCATAAGCCACATGTTTAAAAGAGATATTTTAATTTTAATGTACAGAACATAAGAAAATGCAAGCAAAGAATTTATAGAGCATTAATAGTGGAGTTTTGTAATATGACATTGATAATCACGTGTTTTTGTTTTTCCTAGAGCACATTTTACTGTTCTGAAGAGAAGGAGTTGTGTTTTTAGGTATAATTTGCTTATTAGAACGTAGAATTCAAAAATACGTAATCTCTCCTTCTTGAGTTCCTGATGATGGCCAAGGTTGTGTAGAGGAAACAATGAACATTATGAATGGAACTTCCTTGCCGAGCAGAGTATCTGGACCTTGTACTAAGAGTTTGATACATTAGCGAGATGGAGAAATGTGCAAGCCGCGGAAGAGATTTAAGTTTCCTCTGCTGAAGGTTGATGACAAAAGTTGTCTTAAGACAAAAAGGAACTGTTGAAAAGTTAAACACATCAAAAGTGGAGTGACTAGAACCCTTAGTTTAAATCAATGAGATTCAAGAATTTTCAGTGTGATGATATGGAGGGTTGAATCTTTAGGGAATTAAGGGTACAGCTATTAGTACTGAAAAAGGGTGGATGTGTGTTCAGTCATATGGGGAGAGCAGTGTTGCTGTTTTCTAACTTAATTGACTGGCTGTTCTGCTGATCCGGACTCTGACTTTGCTCCTCATACCTTCTTGAGGATGCCCCAGCATACTCTCTCGGCCGGAGAGTAGCTTTCAGATTTCTAGTAATTTGCACAATAGGTTTGTATGATATTCTGAATTTGCATTAATCTTATTTGCAATTGTCTTTATTCTTTTGTATTTTCACCTATCCACTCTCTCATTTCACGAATATTTGAGATGTATAATTGTGAATTACTATATTGTTGTTTTCTTGTGTGATCTAGGATTCGAGCTGTATTGTACTTTATGAGCATTCACATTTATTTAGATAAAGTATATTGAGAAGAAAAGTTAGTTTACCTTTATTAATGTCAATTGGTTATTCCCTTATTTTAGTTCCTATTTAGAATTCTGTCAAATCTTTGCCAATCCCTAACCACTATTTATTTATATGATTCTATAGTGCCCGAATCGCCCCCATCAGGGTATCTCCGCGCTGTGACTACTTGTGGCTGACTAATGAGATAAGCCATTTTCAACAGCTTTCTGAAGGCCAAGAATTTGGAACATTGGCGCAACTGGAGGGGGAGTTGGTTCCAGTACCGTGGGGCAAGGTGGGAGAATGCTTTACAGCCCATGCGGGCTAATTTGAAGCACGGGACATGGAGGAGTCCTTGGAGGCTTGACCGCATGGTTCTGGATGGCACATATCTGACCAGCTTTTTAGTCAGATAGCTGGATCCCATGTTGTATAAGGATTTGTAAAAAAATGCAGCAGATTCTGAATTTTATTCTCTTTATCACTGGGAGCAGTGAAGTTTTTGAAGTAGCAGGGTAGATGTGGTCCAGGGAGGGGCATTGGTCACCAGTCGGGCAGCGGTATTTTGAACTACTTGCAATTTACTAAGAGCAGATTCCTGAGCAGAGATCAGTAGGGCATTGCAATAGTGCAGGCGGTTTAGGATTAGGGCCTGAACTAGAGTTTTACGTACAGATGTTGGCAGGAGAGGGAAGACCCTACGAGGAGGCCATTTGTGAGATAGCATATCCCGGCAGTGCTGTTAACATGTTCCTCTAGTGTATGTTTCTGGTGTAGTTTCATCAGAGAAGAAAGAGGATCAAATAGATGGTAGAAAACTGGCAAAAGTTTTTAAGTCATGCATCCTGAAAGGGACGGTTCGGTATTAAATTGGGTCCAGATGACAGAAATTTCATCATCAAAGCTTTATTTCGATATATATATATCATAAAAGCACATTTACAGTTAAAACACAGTTCATTAACAATACATTTAGAAGAAATTACAGATAAAAACCTTTTATATTACAATAAATAATTAAAAATGCATTAAACTATAGCAGCTTTGTGGATATATAAAAAGATATTTTGCTTATGCATATTTCATCGAATGGCCTTCAGCCTAATCAGCCAAGCCCAACTTAATATTTGGCCAACCCTCACACTAGGGTTGTACTAACATCAGCCTTAAGTATTCTGAGTGCGACAGAGTGGTCCCTGGTTTCAAGCAACAGACACACAGGTTTGAGCCATTTCTGTCTAGGTTTTGTATAGGCTGGGCATACAAAAAACACATGAGCAATATTTTCAATAACACCTTTACAGGTTGGACAGTCAGCAGGAGTTTGATGCGGTGGCTTCCACTTGCTAGTACGATCGCGAAGCGGAAGAGTGCCCACCCTGAACTGAATAAAAAGAGATCTGTCGCTAGGCTTCACAATAAAATCTAAATAGGGCTCCAGGCAAAGCTTAGGCTTGTGCTGACGGAATACCTCAGTTAGCCTACCTTGGTTTGGGTCCCTCTGCTCTTGGTCATCAACCCATGCCCAGTAGGCCCGCTTAGTTTCTGCCTTAGATAGCGGTGCCCAAGTCTCCCAAGCTGTTGAAAGACCCATTGCCAGCAAAAAGGTCTTTATATTAGCTAGCCAACTAATTTTATGAGCTCCTTGAATGTTCAGGACCTCTTTTAAGCCGTCGGCGTACCTTGAAAGCTCCGGGGTACGCCATAGTCGGGCCCAGTATAAGAGGGCGCAGTGTAGCTAGGTCCTTGATGGAACGACGACCCAGATCACTCAAAAGTGGCTTAGTTGGGGTACCCCTTGGGAGCGAAACAAGCTCCCTAAATAACTTGTTCTCTGCGCTAACTAAGGCATCCACACATTCGAAGCCCCAAAGCTCCGCACCATATAGGGCGCAGCCTACAGCTTTTGCAGCATAGATGTCCAGGGCAGGAGCAACGGGCTTAGGTGGCGGCACGATGTTCCCTCCCCAGTACTCCAACAACCCTCTTATGGTTCAGCGCCATTTTATCAATGTGAGGCTGCCATTTAAGTTTATCAGAAATTCTAATTCCCAGGTCGTCAAACTCTTTTACACGTTCCAGAGACACCCCGTCAAGAGACAAGGTAGATCTGGACGATCTACTCGGGTTAAAAATAAAGAAGCTTGGTTTTGGAAGTATTTATGGCCAGGCCCCTCAGCTTACAAAACAAACAGAAGCGGTCTAACAGCTTCTGCAATCCTGCGGGAGTTTTTGATACTAGGAGCGTATCATCCTTAAAGAGTAATGCGGGGACTTTATCACCCGCCAGGACCGGGGCGTCAGCATTGATTTCGAGCAGAAAGGATACTACCCCATTCACAAATAGCGTGAAGAGTGTAGGAGCCAATACACAACCCTGGCGTACCCCTCTATTCACAGGGATTTTATCAGTTTTTTGCTCCTGTGCTCCCCATCTAATACAGGCATAATTTCAGTCATGCATACGAGCCAAGAGATTCAGAATGGGTGGAGGAATCCGCATCTCTTCCAGGACCAGCCATAGGCGGTCTCGGGGGACCAGGTCAAAGGCGGTCTTCAGATCAATAAACGCCAAATAAAAACCGCCTTTACCAATGGTAACCACCTTCCAGTGTAAGAGCACTAGCCTAAATGCCTGGTCTATCGTACTTGTGCAAGCCCTAAAGCCCGCCTGGAAGGGTGATATAATACTATTTTTATCCGCCCACAAGAGAATCCTCTCCAAGAGAACCCTGCCAACCAATTTCTGCCCATCCTCTAGAAGACATATTGGGCGATAGTTGGCAGGGTCCCCCCTTGGGCCCTTCTTGTATATAGGGATTACTTTGGCCCCCTTCCAAGAATTCAGGACCGGTGAGCCTTCCAACAAGGCATTCGTGAGAATTTCAAAGTAGGAGGTCCAACCTTCAATGTTCGCTTTAAAAAGGTCACCCGGTACACCATCTTGTCCCGGGGCCTTAGCGGGCACGATCTTGGATAATGCAGCCAGCACCTCTTTCTTGTCTACTCTAGTGAACAGAACCTGGGCAGACTCAGTAACCACGGCACCATGAGAGGGCCCTGGAGTACCGGAAAGCTCATCACCCCCGTACAATTTCTTGAAAAGCTCATACCACTCCCTATCCGTTATGTGGTTGGGGACTTGATCTGGGTCGCAGCCGTTGGATCTTCTGACTAAAGTCCAAAATAGCTCACCATTTTTGGATTTACTCGCTGCTCTAAGGCTATCCCAATGGGATTCTTCCCACTCCCTCTTAGCTATTGTGATGGCTTGTCTATAGTGTTAATCTTGCCTACCGAACAAGAACTGGATTACTAGATTTAATGGCAAGAATCAGACTGTTTTTTTTCCTTCTGTATTCTCTATCAAACCACTTCTGCACTGGCTTGACATTCGTCGGGCGCTTTTTACTGGGAACTGAAAACAGAACGCCAATCTGATCTATCGTATCAGCGTAGATGGTTTCTGCCGCCACAGGTTCAACCACATGCTGCAAAGTGCCTTAGAGTCTGATCACTAAGGATTTCTTCCAGTGCACCCAATCTTTGCTCGTCCATTATAAACTTTGGCCATTTGAGAAACCTATTACAATTGGATGGTACAACTGTGTTAGTTAATAATCTCAACTAGTGGAGGGGGTGTGCTCCTTCCTCTGCCACAGGTCCACCATTGTGAGGGACAGGGGGTTATGGTCACGGTCTACTGATGGAATAACGATCATATCCTCCACTAACTTCCATACCCTCCTGTCCACCATTATATAGTCAATTCTGCTTTCGCAGGAAACCCGGTTATATGTGTTTGCCCCCCGAGCATCAGAGATAATGCGCCCATTTACAGCTCTCAGACCTGCTTCTATCGTTAGGGCGTTCAATTGGATGACAACCGGTGACCATCTCTTGACAGGCATAAGTGACAAAGACGGAATGCCCCATCTGGCATCTTCCTCATTAACTCAGAGGATGTCATCTACTGCCAGAGGCTCGAACGAACAATTTAGGTCACCAGCAACCAGAACTAAGGAATCAGAAGGACACAACTGGAGCAAATCAGAGAGAACAGAAATGGTGGAGGATGTAGCCCCCCCTTGGGTGCCTCTAGCGTATACATTAAAAAATTCCCAAGAGGTAATGCCATTCATGCCCTTGATGGAAAGTCTCATAACATCTAATGTTGGACACGTGTGGTGAGTAATTTCAAGGTTAAGGTTTATCCTTACCCATGCCATTAGCCCTCCAGAGGGTCGACCTCGGCCAACCGAGATAGCAAGTACATGAAAACAAGATAAACCAGGCTTATACAGGGGTTCAAGACACCAAGTTTCCTGAAAAAAAAAAAACATATCATTACCGGATTGGAATGATTTTATTGCTGGGTATAAGAGCTTATTTCGCAGTCCTGCCACATTCCACGAAACAAGTTTAAAATTATTGGGGGGATCATTACAGGAAATTAGAGCATGTGGAGATTGATGTAAATCCTGACTAACGATGTTAAAAGCCCTCAGATGTGCTATAACAGGAGTTGGTAACTCTGGGCCCCAGAGACTGAGGTGATACAGAAGGAGAGGGGGAGCATCTACTCAGGGGGGGGGGGAGGAAGAGGAGCTAGTCAGTACTCCTACTCTGTCCTGGAGTCAGTCAACAGCCTCCAAACAGTTGAAACGATTTTGAGTAGGGATAGTGTCCAAGGATAAGAACAACCCTGGTCAGCCCCCCTGGGGTGGCCGCCTCCCGTTCCGCTGCACCACTGTCTAGCCATCTGCGAATGAAGTGAAATGACCTGGGGGATAGAAATAAGACAGTGGAAGGGAGCGGATAGTCGCTCCTGGGCTGGGGTATCTCCAGTTGCAAATATACTCAACAGATCTGGGGTCGCTAAAATTAACTAGAATGCAACCCCCTCTTATGTTTTTGGCCAGATGGCCAATCCATGGCACCCTTCGGACCATAAGTATTTTACACACAATATGTAAGGGCAGTGGTCTGTTTATGTTTAACCAATGGACAACCCTGTTCCTCAATGTTGTAGGGGACTCCACCTCATGCTTGCCCAATTCTGGAACCTCTGCTAGAATTACCACAGATGGACATACTTCCGGGGGTACATTTATAATATTTTTCCCCTTGAGAATCTGGGCTAAGGGAACCCCTCCACCCTCACTGACCTGAGGTACATTTTGCTGGCAAGGTTTACTTGCATTGGCAGCTGTTAGATCCTTGTTGAGGGGTGCAACTGGAGCCTTATGGGCAACGTTCAATGCTACAGCGTCCTTCAGGACAACTGGAGCATTAGTTCCACTGGCTTTAGCTAGTGATTGGGTAGCCATGGGAGTAGCATCCTTTAATAGGGAATTAGCGATTCCCTTAAAGTCACGCTTGATCCTTTTTAGGTGCTGTTCGATCTTACCCAATCTATCCTCAAGTGGGAGTAGGAGAAGTCTAAGTGTATCATATATAGCGGGTGGCTCGGGGTCCATCACCCCTACCCTGCCGCCTTGACTTAACCTCCCGCTTGCGGTCTGATGCACCAGCCTAGTTGGTGTAGGCTCAACTAAGGATGGAACTAGGCTTGCTGAGTCACCCACAACAAGCTGCTCCAGTGTAGCTGGAATTACTTGAATATTTTTTGGGGCTTTCTTTTTCTTTACCCCATTGTTAGTTGGCAGCCCTTGCTTATACTTGGGAATTGCCCCTGGGTTTCTCTCACGCAATTGTCTAGTATTGTGTACCTTAACTACATTGGGCACGGTGGGCAGCTTGTGGGGAGAAAGCAATAACGATTCAGAAACCGTGGACTGTTCTCTAGAGGAAACATGCAATATATCATAAGATGGTGGCTGTAAAGTGGGGAGTTCTATAATTGGTGATGCACCAATACCACTATTAAGGCCTTGATGGACAGGAGTCCGTGCATTAGCAATATTTCCCATTGAAGACCTTCTTGCAATTGCGAGGTCCTGGGATACACGTCGCTCCATAATCGTGATCCCCTCATCGATAACACAGTTCATCCTTGTTATAAATTGGTCCATAGTTCCCGTGAGGTTAACGTCGTCCGCTTTCCCCTTGGCCTCCTTAGGGGGCATGAATGTAAACCCGGCAAGTCTGTGACAATAGAGAAAGATACAATGTACTCACAAGTCAATGCCACACATCAGCTGAAAGGGGGGTGGCCCGTCCAGTCCTGAACAGGCTAAAACGGGCCCGCCCTTGGCCCGGGCTTCGCCAGGCGCGTGTCCCGTGTAACGCGGGCTGGGCGTGGTTAAGTAGCAACAGGTGAGGGACGGGAAGAGTCCCCAGGTGCGGCCGATGGAGCGCCGCTGCGACTGCTGGGACCCGCAGTCCCGCTCCAACACCGCCTCGCTGCTGCAAACAATCACCCCAAGAGTCCAGGCAGGTAGGGCTAATAAGCAAGTTCCAAAGGCATCAGCATAAAACTCCTCAAGCCCTCAACGTCCGCGACTGCTCCTGACAGAAATTTGCTAAATCCCTTTCAGCTGAAGCAACTTTATGATCATTATATTGGTTGTTATTGCTTCATATCCTTGTTGTTTGGGGTTCCCAACTCTTATGTAAAGTCTTTCGACTATTAGGAGAGTTCTGTCCCTGTTTACATTTAATATAATACACATTCTTTGAGGCAGAATTTTTTTTTTGTTTGTGCCAATTTTGTTGCACTGTAGTAATGTCAAGCAGTTTAACATCTGTGCTGTAATACTAACAGGCAAACAGTCTATTGTAAGTCCACCTAGACCATGGTGGGGTTTACAATATTATTCAGTATTCAATAAGAAAAATACCATTAGAGGTCAGAGGGGGACAGAATTCCAAAAGAATGTACTGCTTGCTCTGTGGTATAAATGGACTAGCAGATAAAAGGGACTAGAAATCAGAAGACAGTTTGTAGTGATAGGTGTCTAGTATGTACGAGCCATGTTTTAAATGACAAATCATTTAGCGAGGGGTTGCATTTAATGTAATTATGATATAATTCTCTTAGATGGGGTTGTTGGTTAGCCTAATAGCCAAAGCCTCAACTATCAAACTGAAGGACAGCTGAGGGCCATAGGTGAGGTCATAAAATGAATTAGAATTTTATGACACTGCCTAGACTGTGGCTCTGGAAGCAGCTTTTGGTGGCAATCCTGCACTTAATTCTGTCCCCAATGCAAGCGCCTTATAGCGTGGTTTGGACGCCGAGGGAGATGGTGGCGCTCTAAATCCCTCTGCCCGTGCTGAAGGAATCGCCTTGATCTGGAGCGTAATAACCCTCTCCAGCGCCGAGAAAAATAAAAGAGTCGGACGGCGGAATGTGAGCGGGTCACATAGAGCGCTCAGTCGACGAGCTGCGTGAAGGAGAAGTCCGGTTTTGAATGCTTGGCAGCTCCGCTCCGGACGCTGCCGGGCGCTGGTGAAGGACGGCGGGAGGAAGGCGACGTGTCCGCCCAGCAAGCCGCTGAAGACGAAGACGCCGGCAGACGGAGATCGAGGTTCCATGACATGAGAGCAGACTTCAAAGGATTCCGCCGGTGAATCGGTCTGTGAGTGGCATGGAAAGGGTAGCGGGTGAAGAACCGTGAGTAAATGAAACGCTTGGCAGGCACAAAAAACGAGCACAGAAAGCAGCCACCACTCGCATCATACAAAATGGCGGAGTAACGCATATTATTAAGAACTGCAGGTCCACAGATTGATTCTACCCACATGATATGAGCGTTTCCACCGGGATTAAGGAATTAAAAACGATTGTGCCTGAAAAACGTCTGATCATTGGATTCACTAATAACATTAAAATCGGTAACTTGAGGATAAATGGAAATGTGCTTTCTGGGATGATTTTGGCCCCTGAGGATTGATACTGATCTTATATGCGAGGTCTGACCATGTTCCCAAATCATCCCAATTACCTTGACACTGCTAAGTCACCAGGGCTGCCACAATCTCATATGCTATGATGGTTGGGTGCAGGCTCAACATGAAGGTATGATTAGTTGTTGTTTTATAATGGGCAGAAGCTGGTAAAGACTGAAAAAAGTGAAGATTCTGAATGTATGATCGGAGAGTGCGCCTACCACACGCTGTGTCACTGTAATGCGATTGAGTGAGAGTTCCACTCCACACATATTGCGTATTTTAAGCTATGGTATATTCCAAAATGGTGACGCAAACTTTCATCCTGAGTTAAGAATGGCGCCTTCAGCACAGTGTTCGACTTGATAGAACGAACGGTCAGCTTCATTGATTGCCGGTGCCTGGCTATCTCGGCTCTCTCAATGGTCATCTGGGGACCAGATAGGAACAAATAGAAAATTCTCCGGAGCCTGGACAAGAAAGTGCGTCACGGCGGTCAGGCACAAATCAGGTGAATCACTGCCCACGATCAGTCAGTCTACATCAGTCAGTCTACATCACGAATAAACATGTCAGACAAAGAGCTAGCAAAAAGTCTAAAGAGACTTAAGTCTGATCTGCCCTCACCTGGCAAAGGGAGGAAGGATAACCCGGATCCAATAGATTTAATACTTAGCAGACTTGATGAAGTCAGGGATCTGGCGAAAGCGACAAAAGAAGAAGTGGCAGCAATCAGACAAGATAACCGCGATACCAATGCAAAACTTTTAGAGGCGGAAACGAGGATTAGCAAACTCGAGGATATGGAAGTGAAGACCTGCAACGCAGTTAAACGCTTGTGTATAGCAGCGGATCAAACAACAGGGAAACTCGCTGAATTGGAGGACCGTAATCGAAGGGGGAACCTACGCATTTTTGGAATTCCGGAAGGTTCAGAGGATCAACTGGGGAGCTGCGTGGCTTTTCTTGAGTCCTGGTTTACCCAAGCTACAAACATGACGTTTGTACACCCACTAGAATTTGATAGAGCCCACAGAGTCCTGGCCAGGATCTCAAAGGATCAAAAGGGTCCCAGAGCTATTGTTTGCAAACCACTCCGGTACCAGCATGTAGAACAGATTCTTACCTTCATGCGTAAAAACAATCACATTCTGTGGAAGTCTGCTAAGGTCTATATATCTCAAGACTACAGTAAAGAGACGGTGGAAGTCAGGAAGGCATTCTAGGCGCTTCGACCGCAACTGAAGAAAAGGGGCTTCCAATATGGATTCATTGGTCCGGCAAGGTATCGAGTGATTATTCAGGGCGCTCCACACATTTCAGATCCACTGAAATTGAAACGTATGCTGGATGGCCCTGAGGACTTGGACATGGAGACGAATAATCCTGAAAGCTTCGCTGACCAGGCTTCAGCCTCAGGTTATAAATGAAGGGTATCCTGCTACACGCATTCTCCAATGGTTTTCAATTCCTAGTTGTTAAGCAGAGCAATTGAATATGTTCAGCTATTATGTCACACGAATTTGGTACTTTGGAAATAAGGATTATGGCCAAAGTTTAAGACTTTCTGATTCGGAGTTTGTATTTCCATATATGTATCCGTATTATACACATTCTATACATTTATATAAATTTTTCAGGATACTTTGAGGGCCCAGGTTTAAGGTGCTGACTGTGGTATCCATGTTTAAACATTTGTATTCTTCTACCTTGAGCTATTTCGTTTAATACGTGTAATGCGTTTTCGCATACCTCACTACTTAGTTTTATAACTTTACCAGCTGGTATTAATGTGGGTCCTGACACTCAGTCTAATGAAGGTAATGCCTTGTTTCGTTTATCTCTTATCTTGCAGTCTTTGCATTTCGTCATACGTGCAAGGTTACTTGGTACATGATTTATTATAGTTGTGATAGTCGTGATAGTTGTGATAGTTAGAACAACTCACAAGTTTTGAGTAAATGTTAATAGTCTTGAATGCTCCAAAGAATATGGATATGTTTAGGCACGGGGAGGCTGCACTGCACTCTCTCTCCAATCGCCATGCCTACAAAATACAGGTGGGGTGGGAAGGGTGGAGGGTCGAGGGGATTGGGGGTTCGGGTATGTGTTACTTGTCTTTTATGTTTGATTCTTTTTCTCTTTCTTTTTCTTCTTCTTTTCTTCTTCTTGCTTGCATTTTCACTACTGCACTGACACTTGATGGTGATGTGGGTTATAGCCTCTGTGTTCACTCATATGTCCTCTCGAAGTCTCAGGGAGATGGAAGACCAACATTTTGTAATTGGTCAAGTGTGATGTACGTCTTTCTCCAAATGAAGCATTCTTTAACTGTTCACACATAACGCTGTGAATACTCCGATGGGAGTATGTAATATGGACAAGATGAAGATATTGTCACTCAATGTTAAAGGTCTGAACCAGCCTATCAAAAGACAAAAAATCTTAGATTATGTGCGCAGATTGAAAGGCGATATTGTATTGTTACAAGAGACGAAACTGGAAGCTAAGCTGTTTTACCACTTGAGGAACAAGTTTTACAACGAGGTTGTGGGTGCAGAATCTGTACACAAAAAGAATGGGGTGTTGATTCTTGTCGCGAAGAGATCAAAGGTGGAGGTTTTATCTCATGAGGCTAGCTCAGACGGGAGGTGGGTTACGGCAAAACTAAGCAAAGAAAATACGGAATTTTATGTAACGAACATATATGCTCTTAACACCAGTGACCTCAAGTTTTGGGAGGACTTAAATAAACATATGGAAAATATCCCAGATAGCGCTGTTCACATAGTGGGTGGTGACTTTAATCTTCCAAAAGACGCAACGCTAGATAGGGACTCCCACTGCCCTTTCAAACCAAACAAATCCCATAGAGCCTTCAATAATCTGTGTGAACGCTTTCATTTAGTGGATGCGTGGAGGCTCCAGAATCCCACAGGGAGGGATTATACCTTTTATTCTACACTGCATGATTCATATTCCAGGATTGACTACATCCTCATAACACAGAACGGGGTACCCAGAATAGAATCTACCAACATAGAGCCTCGTGTGATGTCGGATCATTCTTGCATTTCCCTGTCCATTACAAATGCCAAATCATCTCCCCGGCAGACGTCTTGGCGCCTGAATGATGAGATATTAAGCGATGCTCAACACAGATCTACAATACAAGCTGCCATTGTCTCTTACCTGCAAATTAATAAAGAGGGGGACACATCTGATCTTACTAGATGGGATGCTATGAAAAGTACAATACGGGGTGTATGTATCAAGATTAGGTCTGCCATGAATAAAAATTATAACGCGAAATTAGAATCCCTTGAAAGTGAAATTGGAGATCTTGAAAGTAAACATCTAAGGTTAAGAGACAATATGACTCTTTATGCTCTGGCAAATAAGAAATATGAACACAATAAGTTAATAAGTGAAAGGGCGGGAGTTTGGCTAGACAAAGGGAAGAGGTTTAAGATTTGTGAATCCAATAAAGCAGGAAAGAGTCTAGCTTCATATTTGAAATTTAAAGTACAAAAAAACTGTATTAACATCCTTAAGGACGCCTCAGGGAACTCACATTCTGATCCAGATAAGATAGCTGAGGTATTTAGGGTGTTCTATGAGGACCTGTACGCAAAAAGTACAAAGGTGGAGGAAGATAAAATTAAGAATTATTTGGACGAGTGTGACCTTCCAAGGTTGACCGCTGAAGACCAGGTTAGTCTAAATGGCCCAATTAGTGCTGAAGAAGTAGAAAGTGCGATTAAAAAACTGAAATCAGGGAAGGCACCAGGCCCAGATGGCTTTACAGCAAAATTCTATAAAACATTCCCAACTATGTTAACTGGGCCGTTGCTAAACCTATTCCAAGAAATAAATAGCTCTGGTGAAGTAAAAGGCACTCTGGCGGAGGCAACAATTGCAGTGCTCCCGAAGGAAGGGAAAGATCCATCGCTCCCAAAAAACTACAGGCCAATTTCACTAATTAATATTGACTGTAAGATTCTAGCAATGATACTCTCCGCACGTCTTCAAAAGGTGCTCCCACAACTAGTCCATCCATCTCAAGCGGGCTTCCTAAAGCATAGGTTGTCCAGTGATAACACACGGATTTTGGCGCATGTGCTAGAGAAATCTAAACTTCTAGACACCCCTACAGTGGCAATAACGTTAGATGCCGAAAAAGCCTTCGATAAGGTTGATTGGGTCTTTCTCAAAGCAGTCCTCAATAAATTTAATTTGGGGGAAACATTCACACGGCTAGTGATGTCACTTTATTGCTGCCCCTCGGCGCGAGTAAGGGCGGGTGGATCGTTCTCATCCTCCTTTTGCTTAAAGCAAGGTACGAGGCAGGGGTGCCCGTTATCACCCTCGTTATTTTTGTTGGCAATTGAACCGTTCTTATATCATATAAGGGAAGATCCTAAAATTGCAGGTATACCCTTTGGAGACTGCACGGTTAAATTGACAGCATATGCAGATGATGTGCTTGTCTTATCTGAAAGGGCGGATGAGGCAGTGTCTGCACTCATGTCGGACATTGAAGAATTTGAGGGTTTCGGGCTACAAGCTCAATAAAGACAAGACGGAGGTCAAGCTGCTAAACAATATAGGGGACAAGGGGATCTTGGGGGATTCTGGTCTTACATGGCAGCCCAAATGCTTTAAGTACCTGGGGTTGGACTTCGATAAGGATTTGGTCTCCACTCTAAAAATAAATGAAGAATCGACTTTGAAAAAAATATCTACTCTTCTAGAAAGTTGGTCCCCGAAATTTCTCTCTTGGTGGGGCAGGGCTGAAACTCTCAAAATGATGTCAACACCCTTAGTTAACTACCTGGCCAGTATGCTCCCTATGACGTTCTCTAATAATTTTGTCTTAAAAATAGACCAGCTGTTTGGTAACTTCCTGTGGCGGGGCAAGAAAGCCAGGATATCTCTAAAGAAACTATAACTGGCAAAAGATAAAGGTGGCCTGGGTCTGCCATCGTTCAGGAACTACCAGACAGCCTTTCTTTGTAAGCAAGGTGCTCAATGGTTAATAAAATCACCAACTTACACTCCTGTGTGGATTAACATTGAGAGATCAATAGTAGGCAAGGCTCCGCTTGAGTCTTAAATCACCATGGATCTGTCACACCTACCTCACTCCAGATACATATAGTTAAAGACCAGAAGGGCCCTACTTAGACTTGACCAAACGCATAAAACCAAATTGACATTCTCTAAATCATCATGCATGTCATTATGGAGAAACCCCTACCTTAAACACACGGGTGTGGAACTCTTCTGGGAGTCATGGTCCGAAAAAGGTATTAACCTGGCCGGAGACTTGTATGACAACAGCGAACCAATCCCGTTCTCAAGCCTACAGACGAAGTTTGACCTAGCCCCGATAGACTTCTATCATTTTCTAAAAGTCAAGGCGACATTAACCAGCCGTAACTTCACACCCTACACTCTGTGGCTGATAACACATCTCCCACGCATTATGCACTCAGGTCACTTCGTTTCCAAGGTGTATAAATTCTTGTTACCGCTGCCCAGCAAATCTCACAAAGCAGTGGAAGCGAAATGGGAAGCGGAACCTAACTCCACAGGGATAGAGTGGGATTGGGAATTGATTCATAAATCAGCACTTGCCCACAAAGTATCACCCATCCTATTCCAGACGAAGTATATGCTCATAAATAGGTCGTTCTGGACTCCGGAAAAGCTATTTAAATGTAAATTACGTGACTCCCCGGAGTGCTGGAATTGCCAATCAGGGACTGGTGATCTTCCTCACATGTTACTCAACTGTCCCCTGCTGAGAGAATATTGGGAAAAAATATTTGTATGCATTCATCACGTGTTTAAGATAAAGCCAATGAAGTAATTTGTATATGTCATTTTAGGGGGGTTGGAACCGCGATTGGCAAATGAGCATGATCGCCAGCTTTTGGATTTAATGTTGACATTGGCATGTAAGGTTGTTTTATGCAAGTGGAAATGTTTTAAGGAAGTAAATTTTAAAATTTGGCAGGAATGGCTGTCTTTCCTGAGAGGTGCCACGAATCAGGCATTACAGTCCTCTACGTGGTGTCCATCCAATAAGAAATTATGGAAGTCGCTAGACGATTCATCCCTCCATTTTGAGCCGCCTTGAAGCAATACGACCATGTAATAGTATCATGGTTATATGGGTGTGATCCTAGTTAATATGTCAGAGCTATTCCCATTCATCCGCACGTCAAGTGTTTAACAAATTGATCAATAACCACGTGACAAGCAAGAGTGATTCTTCTCTTTATTTTTTATCATTTGTAGTTTCTGTATTAGTCTGACAACATCTGTAGTAATTCACTTTTGATGGAAGATTTAATGTAATGTCTTTTGCTTTGTTTTCTTACTTCAATAAAAACGATTTGAAATAAAAAAAAAAAAGAATTTTATGACACTGCCTAGACTGTGGCTCTGGAAGCAGCTTTTGGTGGCAATCCTGCACTTAATTCTGTCCCCAATGCAAGCGCCTTATAGCTTTTAAGACAGACCTGTGATTTAAATGAAACGAGGTGGTAAAAGCTGGAAAAGAATATTGATTTAATGCTCAAGTGTAAAAATAAATAAATTAAGAGAATCACAGCCATTAAGTAGTGTTCAAGTCCTTTAATTAAAACATCTTAGTAATTTTAATTTGACAAGACAGCGCACATTTTTTTTCCAATATCAATTTTAAGGTGATTACAATAAGGTTTTACACAAAATTGAACTTAGCCATTAACCTGAGTGTCAGCAAGGTTATAGGAATCAAAAACCATTGCTACTTGAACAGATCTTTGGTAAAGGTGTGGCGGTTGGCTCCTTGCTCTCGGTCAGGGCCCTCGGCTGGTGAATAAATACACTAAACTTGACTCCTTGGTTAGCAGCTGCCCTGACAAAACCACTGTTAGCAGTCATTGTAATGGCTTTTAAGTGATCTCCAGTGCCAAAAATCATTATGGAGCGACTATTTATTTTTGAACTTTCTACCAGTCTCAAGGCACGTTCGGATGGCTGGTCTGGTACCACGTGAACTTTATCCATAAATACTGAAGCTCGCTGTCTCTCACCTCGTCCACCTAATGTTTCCAAAATGCACTGAAAATCCTTCACAGCGGATTCACAAGCAAAGAGCTCCTTACCCTTCATGAATTCTTCCAACTGAGGTAGGACCTTTTCTTGTCTTTCCTGAGCTGCCTGCTCCGTCAATACTTTCTGCTTAAAGATCAGAGAGCAGCCTCCGTGGCTGAGGGCTGACACATAGGCAATTAATGATGTAATATCCAAATTAACCCGATTACACACATCTACCTTTATTTCTGTAGGAAATGCAACACTGGCCACAACAGTCTCTCGGTCTACTCTGCTAACCTGCAACAGCTCTGTACTCTCCTCCTCATCTGACTCACTACTGCTTACGTAACATTCTTCTTTAGAGTGCTCCAATGTGGAGTTAACAGCAACTATGTCCCCTCGAACCGATATGCCCATATCGTTCAACTTTTCTGCCATAGGGCTGGAAACACCATTGTAAAAAGCAAATATAATGTGGGGGTTGCTATACTGAACAGGCTGCTGGTGACTAGCTCGCAAGTAATCCTCAGCCTGCTTAATAATGCTTTTGTCTCCATACTGGCCTCTTCCAAGCCAAATATTATGCAGAGCTTCTGCCTTTCGTCCAATGGCTTTTACCCAGGTGTGGCCACCATTTGCAACAACATCAACAACGAGTGTTTGTTTTTCTCCACATTGATCTTCATAACTGAAAACATGGAGAATATTAACCACTTCTTCAAGGCTCTCCGCCGACTCAACAATGGCTCTGAGGTGTGTAAGATTTGTGCTCTGGAGGTGTGATTCCTTGATGACCACTTTACCAGTCTCCACTTTCTGCAAGAATTTTAATTCTGCCTTCAGTTTGCTGCATAATTTTGCTCCACCTTCCACGCCACCAATTCGAGATTTGGAGATGGTTTCGGCTCTTTTCATCAGATCCTTGGCCACCGCAATTCGGTCACACAGCATGGAATGTACAGACATTTCTGTGGCATTATTCCTAAAAGAAAAAAGAAAAAAAAAAATCGAAGTGCATAATTATCATTTAATCAAAATACAGTTTTAAATAAAAAAAAACACTTAAATCTCAGAATGTATGTAAGTGGCCTAGTTTAGTTAGCAATTCAAGTGTCCAAATGAGCAAAGCAGTCCACAAAGCGTAATTAGAGTGCATCTCACTGACTAAATCTATTCAGTAAAATTGTTTAAGATCTTCAAATACATCACAGACAGTGAATATTAAAGTACAAGCAACAGTCAGTAGGGACTGGGCTTTCAAGCTTTCATAAGCCCCCAAAGTGTCTACGGACTCTAGACTCAAATTACTTCCATTTAGTATCCTCCAAAGGCCGTCCCGGATGCCTACAGCAGGCTCCAAAAATAAAAAACGACTTGCTTTCCTCAGTGTCCCAGATGCAGGGTGGACAGTGATCTCCTACAAAGGTTGTGCATGGCTCCTTGATGGAGCACAGACCAGGTCTGTGACCCACAGAGGAGATGGATGTGGATTGAATTTTTCTTAATGCTAATTAAAAATCCAAATGGCACCTGGATCCTAGCTAAGGCAGAGAATTGTGGAGAAAGCACAGCAAACAGTCAGAAGGTTGGTATCTGTAAGTTTTTGCACATAAGACAGAGCCTTAAAACGAATGAACCATTACTTTAAACAAACTCTTCAAGCAGTAGACCAGCATTGCGTTTTTTGTAGTGTGTTCAATAGCCCACAATACCATGGGCCAACAATCAAGGTACGGTTTACAAAGTTGTCACTGTGTACCAAACATGCATCCATCAATTGCAAAATTATATAGGACTAGAAATTCTGGATTAGTTAAAGTTACTAATGTAAAGTTTTCTAATGTACATCTGAACCTGGGCTTATGGCTAGAGAACATCTGTAAAACCTAAAATGCAGGATGTTTCAGCAGACATTTTTACAGAAAGTGCATTGTTTAGACACCGATAAATAGTACATATCTAACAATAGAGCAATCCCAAAATGTTCTAGATTAAAACAGGAGCCCACAAGCAAAAAGAATGAGTTCATGGAAACCGCAAGAAATAAGCTTTGAATAAAGGTGCCGACCCAAAGATGCCGATTTCAACAAAGGAATTCCCCTTCTCCACCCCCACCCCCCTCCCCAACCCCGTACAATTTTGCAGACTAATGTTTACTTCAACAGAGTTCCCAAAATGTGCTGAATCGGAGACCGCAATAAAGCAATGTCTTCTTGAGGTGAGGTACCTACCAACACATCAAATATAGACTCAAGTAAAACGGGAAACTGAAATCTAGATTAAATTATTCTGCTAAAGGATGTATTTGAAAAACAAATACTGTACAGAATAATTGCCATGAAACCTTTCAGCACATGAAACATTACAGAGGTGCAAAAATCAAAAATATTCTAAACTAAAACCCAAGTGAGCATCAAAATCAGGAGAGCAACGGACAGCAATCCTAGTAGCACAGAAAAAAAACTCACCCCAAAAATTCAGGGTTTAACATTTTTTGTATATGAAATGATCAAAAATTAAAACAGTCATTAAACAGCACATTGCCTTAGCACCTAAGAACTATCCCAATGCATGAATATTTGTTCTGCTCACTCTATGCTAATGCCTTCCAGAGATGCTGGAACAAACGAGATACATACTTAACAGCAAGTCATTATGAATACAAAGGGTACAGTAAGTTAAAAAGAAGGTCCTTGAAGTAAAGGTACAGTATGTGACGGTATCATGGCAGATTAACTGAATACAGCATAAATAATGGCAATGCAAATAACGAATATAAATTCTGCACGACTTTGTGTGGAAGAAATAACAGACAGTGAGATGTGCAGGGGGAAGACATCCATTTTGAAAAAGATAGCTCCCAGGACCAGATTGAGGCCTAGTTAATAAGGGGCAGGAAAACACTTCTACACATCATAGGGTGTGTACAATTAGAATAGAGTGCAAATGCACTTTCTGCAACTAAATAATGCACAAAAACGTAAATTAACAAAAACTCTAAATGTACTTTAAAACAAAAGACAGGTTGCCTAAACCGACATTTTACTTTAGCTGCTTGTCAAACTTCCCAAATGCAATATACCAAGTTTATTGCCAGTTAGTATCCCAAATCAACAGAAAATCCACAGGTTTCTAGAACCCTCTTGCTCTGAAGACCAGAGTAACAAAGCTGGTGGTTACGAGGATCAGCAGGAACGTGATGGAGACAATTACAATTTTGGAGGGGGTGGGGGTTGCTTAAATCAGTTATAGGCCAGGCTCAGTGCGGCTAACAGCCAGACAATAAGCCTGCGGAAGATCTGGCACACAGTGAAATAAAGCTTAGGGTTTCCCGAAGTTAAAAATACATGGCTGTTGTATGTATCCATAGAGCTCTGGGGTGATACCAGTTACCAAAAGACAGGTAGACTAAACCGATGTTATGCTTTTAGTAGCTTTCTACTACCCGTTTGGGCTGCGGATGTGCATGTTTTTTAGGTAAACTGCAGGGAGCTGGCAAGGACGAAATTATCCTAGCCTTGAAGATTACACCTGCCGCATTGCCCAGGGAATACCATGCAAAATTGTTCAAAGAGATGCACCTGTGCTGAGTCCAGGATCGACCACTGACGTTGGGGCAGGGCGCTCCGCTGAATCTGACCTTTGTTGCCTGCAAACTCAGGAGAGTTAAAACCTTGCCCAGTCACCGCTGCCCCTGCCCTGTAGTCCCCCTGCCGCCGCTATCACAACCAAGCGGCCGCCGAGTGGGGGACTACCTTTCCCAGCAGGCAGAGCGGCAGAGACGTCAGGCACGCGCCAGGAGGCGCCTTCAAACACGAACATCACCCGCTTCGCGGGAGCGCCCGGGGCTAAGCCCGGGCAAAGGGAGGGCCCTCTGTGGCCCTCAGCGGCCGAAGTAGGCTGGGCTGGGCCCACTTATTAATATTTATTTTTAATTATATCTATTTTGTATCCATTCAAGCCCTTATAAACTTCGACATTTGCCTCAACATTTGCAATTTGATTGATACGCTTATTTTGACTCGCCTTTTTTAAACGTTGAGTACTATTAAAAGCGTCTTTTGGCATTGTGTATTGTACTACCAGTGTTCAAAGCATAGTTTGAAACAGGACTGCAAAAAAGCTTCGATCTGGGAGATTGTTGGGATGAAGATCCTGTGCAAAGACAAGATCCAACCCCCTGCGAAACTAGGATGAATCAACTCCCCAATTGAAGGGCCAAAGCCAGATATTTCTGTTGTGGGAGATGTAGGAAGGTGGATACCCGACTATGGTTACCCCCAACTTTTTGCCTGGTGTTTTGCTGTTTTTTCGACTTAGTTGACCTGGGACCCTGCTATTCAGGGCCCCAGGCATACTGCTCTCTCTCTAAAATGGATTCCATGTAACTAGGTACATATCCAATTGGTACTGGGCCACCTTATCAGACCCTGTAACTCAGGGCACAGGTGTACCCAGGGCCTACCAGGGGCTGCAGCATGTATTATGCCACCCCTGGCTGGCCATCTAAATCTGACACAACTGGCTGCACGACACCTGGGGCAAGGTGGTGTAATCACCCCTTGCTTTAGATATAGTATACCTATATCTAGCCCTAAAATGGACACACAGATTCCTATCAGTCACTCCTATGGCAGGCCTTGACAATCCTGAAGGCAGAGTGCTTGGAATCGTGTGAGATGGTGCTCTGGCATGAGCTGAGCCCGTTTGCAGCAGTCGGAACCAAGTCCTAATAGCTGTTCCATGATAACGCATACCATATACTCTTAAGTGCATTATAATCCTCGCGGTTATATGCTAACTCTGGTATCGCTTTACCAAAACATGTCGAGTAAGGGGTCATACGAATTGGAATACTAACCCCTCGCCAATTCTGGCGACGGGGTTAGCATTCCACCCTTCTAGAGGGACACAACATGTATGTAACTGTGAACCCCGGTTAAAGTTAACTCAAGCCTCAGCATCACAAAATGGATGCTGCCACCACAGACACAAGTCTGACCCCCTGCAGCTGGGAGTCCTTCCAGCGAGGGGAGCTTGGACAAAGGGTTTCCTGTCAGGGGCGGTGCTAGCACCATCCCAGACAGGGTTTTGTGTATCCTGGGTAGGCAGGGCTTTAGAGGAAGGTGACTGCAAGTGGCACCCCGGTGCTCACCATGCATCTGCCGGCTAGAACCAGTTCCAGGGGCACACCAGCCCCTGAGCTGGGGAAAGTCCGGCATGGGAGAGGGGTGTAACCACCCCCCTTCCTGGTCCCACCCATGGGCAGGACCTAGTCGCGTGCCAGCCCCTTTTCCTAGTATAAAGATAGGAGCGGGCCCCCTTCCAAATTAGATCATCTTTGAATCCTGAAACTACTTTCTACGAAAGGAACTCTCGACTTCTTCTCAAGATTTCTCCCTTGTGGCCAAGGAGTAGTCACCCTGCATCTGCAGGCACCATCCAAGCATCGCGGTCTGCTGTAAGTCTCTCCTCCGGATCAAGACTGCCCAGCTCTACGAGAACCGGCTTCCCTGGCACCTCTGACCTCTACCCACATCGTCAGCTCAGCTGAGACGAGACCTCGAGGGACCGGCCATCTTCAAGATTGCACGACGCTTGCCCAGCACGACCGCCGAGGGATCCTCGAGTGAGTGCTTTGGGGTCCGAGAAGCCCCAACCCTGAGCAGCTCCAGCACCGAAGTTCAGCCCTCCAGCATCCACCAGATCTGCGTGGGGCCCTTCTGCTTTTTGCTGCTCACCGCGTTGTCTGGCTACTAGCCCGCTGGCTTGTGGCCTTCCCGACGACGACATCAACACTGCTGGTTTGGTTGCTCCAGACTGGCCCTTGCTCCCCTCCAAAAGAGGAGCACCCCGGACCCTCCTGGTCCACTCCAGACGCCATTTTGAGTCCACCGCATGGGCTTGAATTTGCCAAGACTTGTTGCCCCAATCCTGGGTCCAGCGACGTCGACAGCAGCAACCATCGTGGGACAGCTCGCACCTCCATCCTGGTCGCCGACAACGCCTCCTGGTCCGTGAGACTGCAGAGCCCAGCGTCGCCCACTCACCTGGTCGAGGTGACTCCATCCGGTGCCATCCTGGTGCCCATCTAATCACTGGCTAGTGATTCAGAACTTGGTCCCATCTGCTTACAGGTGTCTTCCATCTTCGATCCAGGCTTGGATCCATCCGAATCTCTTCACTGGTCGCCTGCCAGCAACTTCTCCTTTCAGGCTCCATAGACTGCAACGAGGATTCCCGACGTCTTTCCAGACCTATGCAGCCGCAGTCCCTGGGCTAGGTAACTTCGGCATTTCGGTGCCCCAGCATAGCCTCACTATCCAAGGGTCCAGATCCTTTTTCGTTTTCAGCCTAACTTGTCGGATTCGTCCGATAACACTAACTTTGTAAATTCTAGCATCCATAGACTTTGTCCCGCATCCCGCGTGAGAGTGCACACTCTGCACCCGAGTCCCCTAGGCCTCCTGCTAGTAATCTGAAGGTTCAGTAGTCAAGTCCTAGCGATTACAAAGCCTATTAGTACAGAACTTGCCTGCTAGCAATTTCGCATTCCACTTTTGTAGTATATGGTTTTTCGTGAACCTCGGGCATTTGTGTAAATTGTGCAACTTAAAGTATTTTCGTAAAAGTTTTGTTGTGTGCTTAGTACCCTGTCCTCATAAAGAGTACAGGGCTGTTGTGATCTAAATAAATACCTGTTTATTTTCATAACACTTGTGTGGTGTCCTTTCACTTGGTGTTCAAGGGGTATATGTGATGGTATAACAGCTGGCTTAACACGCCCTCTAGAGTTTAGCCCGAAGACTGCTCGTATCCATGCTACTAGGATAGCTGGTCTATAAGGTTGACTTACAAACAATCAATAAGGGTTGTTTGGACTGATACAAAGTGCTCACTAGAATAGTGAACATTATATATCAGGCCAACTTCTCACAGGAGAAAACGGTGGACAAGGTACCCCCAGAAATGACTGCTTTTAATAAAGGCGCCTGTTCAACTCCCTTGAATAGCTCAGTACCTGATCAGGTGAAGAAGGGGACGGAATTGGGAAATCTAAATTTAAGCTTACATTCAACTTTGGGTGTTTTATCATCTCCTCCAATTCTTTCTGAGAATGATAAGTGTTCAGCCCCTAACCTGGATAATTTACATCAAACTAAGGATTTATTAATATCTGAAAACTCTACTCCCAATGACATTCCAAGTCACGAGAGGTCATTAATGGGGACTCTCAGCCTTTGGATATTGACTTAGAGTTGTGTGGTCGCTACCTGGCAGATGAGTCAAGGAAATTACTAGAGGTTATAAAGACCCCAACTGGCGCTACCCCCTCTGGTTTAAATCTTTACAGTAGCACTCCATCCCTCAAATCCCAAGATTTATCTTTCCAGACTAATATGTCAAAGAGTCCGATGCTCAATATAACGGGGATTGAGGCCATTAATGCTCCTAGTACAAATTCATCTGAGAAACCTATATCAGAATCCCTGATTTCCTTGGAACATTTATTATCTTCAATTCTAACGTTATTGAGTACATTTGTGGGTAGTACAGATTGTGTATTAGAATCTGTCACTCAAATCCTAAAGGTTTTATTATTAAAAACTCCAGAGTAGGCCTGCTGCACATTATGGAAGGGGTTGGGGGTAACGTGTATAAGCGCCACCTGTTGCTCCTGGGCCTGGTCGTGGCCAAGCGTGACCTGGCTCGGGCTTGGAAATCTGTAAGGGCTCCCCCCCTGTCTGCATGGAGGGCTGGGCTGGACTACTTCATGGGCCTTGAGAAACCAGTCTTTGAGGCGCGGGGTTGCCCGCGCAAACATTTCAAGATTTGGAAGCGGTGGGCCGACTACCGCGGCCTGTCCTTGGAACCCCCAGCGGAACAAGAGGAGGACATTTGATCGCAGTGACATTCCTGGCCCGAATGGCAAAGCCCTGGTTGCATCATACCTGATTCTTATATGTATACCGTCTTTATGTTGCCTCTGTACATGTGTGGTGGGGGGGGGGGTTGGGTAAGGGGGGGGGGGGTAGGTGGGGTTGGGGTGGGCAGTTAGGGCGTCCTTAAAGCTGAGCTTCATCATTTGATTCATGGATTGCCGAGTATATCACTGTTGCATTAATACTGTTGTGGGGATCTTGGTATGTGAAGGTACCACATTCTTGATACTCTTCTGCTCAATAAAATTGGTTATGAAAAAAAAAAAACTCCAGAAAAGAAATCCTGCTTGGATCCTTGTACTATTCCACTCCCTGAAAAAACACCAGCTAATGCATCTTGTTTGTCTTCCGAGAATATTCCTGTTGCTTCAGCTATGAAGGAATTATGCCCAGTTTTTAAAACGTCTGCTTATAACTGTATAAAAGATTTAGAACCAGGCATTGTTATAGATGAGAAAAGCGTTGTATTGTCAGACACCAATGCAGAAAAGGCACTTTTTCCCATTTTTGATCCAGAATTTAAGGGGATGGAGGTTGAGGGGAAAGTGGGAAAACAAAAAAAGAGTAAAGGAAAAAAGAGGAAGCCTCTCCGTAGATTTAAAAAGAGGAGGCAGAGACAAATAATGTTTGAGGATTCCCAAGTTTGCCAAAACTCTCCCCCTGCTAAGGTTGAGATCGACAATGGGTTCTTGAGGCATGATTCAAATATTTTATTATTCAATACTGTGGTTCCTCCTGTTAAAATCAATGAAATTACTACTAATTGTTCTAATACAATTTCTGGAGATTTGGACGTAGAAGATGAAAGGGTCATGGTCCACTCTCCTGTAGTGGAAATAAGAACATTTGTTCCCGTGGTATCAACCGTTGATAACCCCACTGCCCCTTCTTTCCATACATTGGCAGAAGGGGTAGTTCCTGTTCAAAACTCTTCTAATAATACGGTGGAAATCCATACAGATTCATTGATTTTAGATTTTCTCCCACTATTTGATCTTGACTTGGTATTGAATAGATCTTTATTGCTGAAATGCTTTAAGGATATACAGTGTCTGAAACTGCTTCAATCAAATGATATTGACTTAGTAACGATATTAGGAACTGGGGCCATGTCATTTATTAGGGTAAGGTTCCATTCCAAGTAGATAGTGAATCTTATACTAAATCAAGCAGAAATCTTTCAGAGTCAGGGGATTGACGTGGTGCCCTTTCTAGCTACAAGTGTTAATAACCACCATGAGAACGGCTATCAACGGGTCCTGGGTCAAGCCGGTTCTTCTCAGCCATTCGAAGATTTAAAGATTTGTATCTTAAAAACGAAAAGGCTAGTAACACATGTTATCCCCGTACCAATGATAATAAATAGGGGTATAACTGAGAATGAACAGCAATGGAACTGTTACCCGGTGCCCTGTCGACCAAGGTGACAGACAACCCAAAATTGTTTTCGCACCTTTAGCAGCTTTTTCACTGTTCTTTCCTGGAATGCCGCTGCCATTAACAACAACCCTGAAAAACTACAGTACCTTATCTCTTTGAATGCCAGTGTAATTTGCATTCAGGAAACATGGTGCGTTAACAAATTAGATGTAGGGAGAGACTACTTTGTGTTGGAGGTGGCAGCCACCCCTTCAAATAGAGGACATGCAAAGGGGGGAATTGCGTGCCTACTGACCAATAGAATAAAGTGGAATCTCTCCCACTATGTAGATCCCAGTAATCTTTTTCAGGCTGTGACTCTTTTTAATTTAGATAGTAGGGGAGAAAAGCATCCCTTCGTGATAATAAACGCCTATATACCGCCAGACGATTATTTTAATATTTTACTAAAACAAGTTTTTGTTTTTATTAGACAAATCAAGGAGACAGTTCCTTCTCCTAACTTTCTGTTAGTAGGAGATTTAAATTGCAAAGTTTCCAACTTTAGCCTAGAGCTTTTTAGAAACAAAGCAAAAGAGGAGGCTCTGCAGATTCCCCAAGCCCTTTTTCCAGGAAATATAAAAACAAATAAACGGGGTAAACTACTGTTAGAAGAATTGTACATTACGGAGGGGCTCATAGCCAACGGTAGGCTTCCGTCTGATGTCCCCGCTAATTATACACATAATTCCTCTCAAAGTAAATCAATTTTGGACTATGTAATTGTTGACCACTGTATTTTCTCTCTTTTAAAGGATTTGGTTGTTATAGAATCAACCTTCAGCGATCATAATGTTATTATATTAACACTGTCCGTGGATCCTCCTAACTCCGATCCTTGGTCGCTTAATGGTGACGTGGTCTCCTTAAAAAAAAAAAAAAAAAACAGGCAGATGCTTCTGGGATTTTAAAGCCATGAAGGGTTTGGAGCCAATCCTTGAAAAAACTTTAAACAACCTAGTTAATTGGCAGGGGTTGGAACTACCCTCTTTTGAGGCTTTTATGAAGGAGATTATCTCTACAGTAAATAAATCTAATTCAATCATAAGAAAGATCTCCTTCCCTAAAGCAGTTATTACCCTCAACAAGGAAATAAATAAGTTGGTGAGGGAGCAATATATATGTAGATCAGCAGAGAGACTTCAGAAAATATCTCTCCTCAAAAGAAGGAGAAGCAGGGTAAAGAAAAAAAATTAAAAAAGAAAAAAGGAGGACTCCCTATGGATCGGCTTGCGGGAGGCTGCTGTCCAAGGAAAATCTACACAGTTTTGGACTCTCATTGGGGAGGGTTACGGTACAAGAGTGCGTCCCCTCCCAATTCCTATCTCGGAACAATCCTGGGTAGATTACATTTCAAATTTATATGCCAGGAATGACCTGCGAGTGGAACTTAGGAGAATTGGTGAAGACATCAATTCCACAATTGAGTCCCCTTCTGAATTATCCATAGAACTGGCCATTAAGGATATGCGACCATCAGGAGCTATGGGTCCGGACAAACTCCCGATATCAGTCCTGAAACAAGATCCAGTATCTTGGAGTAAAATTCTATTCCCTTTATTCAGGATCTGCTTCATTAAAAAAATTATACCATCCTCTTGGAAGGGGAGCATCTTGGTGCCCATGTTTAAAAAGGGCGATAGAAATCTTCCCAATAATTATCGACTAATAGCCCTCCTAGATGCTATCGGGAAGGTTTTTTCTAAATGCTTATTGTCCTTAATTAATGAGTGGGTGGTTCTAAATCAAATTTTGCCACTAGAACAAACAGGCTTTCGCAAGGGGAATGGAACCCTGGATAATCTCTCCGCCCTTCAGATTATTACTGATAAATACATAAGGGTACGTGGCGGAAGAGTGTATGTGGCTTTCATAGACTTCTCCACAGTATTTGATAAGGTTGATCGCCCTCTGCTGTGGAGAAAGCCATCTGTTTTGGGTATGCCCCCTCAATTGTTAGATATGATCCAGGCGCTACATACAGACACATGGTGTCAAGTTCTCCAAGGAGGAGATAGAGGATTGTCTAAGATCATTCCTTCAATTAATGGCCTTAAGCAGGGTTGCCTTCTTGCTCCACTGCTTTTCTCTCTGTATATTGCAAATCTACCCGCCTCACTCTCCTCTTGTGACGGTATGGCTCCAGTCTTGGGTGGAAAACACATTTCATGTCTGCTATATGCGGATGATATTTTAATAATGGATCTTATGCCTAAAGGTCTTGCCAAACGCCTCCTGCTTTACATTTGTATGCAGAAACCCACTATCTAAAAATCAATGCAGCAAAGAGTAAAATAATGTGTATTTCAGGCCGGAAAAAACATAAGTTTGAGAACTTTGTCTGGTCTGTGGGAGGCGACAAACTTGAGGTAGTAAAGAGTTATGTGTTCTTAGGAAAATTAATTTCAGACTCTTTAAGTGATAAACCCCATGTCGACAATGCCCAGAAGGCCCTATCCCAAGGGAGAAGCTTAAGTGCACTGTATTCGGCAATGGGAAGAAGGCATTTTTCTTATTTATTGGAGATCTTCAGGGCAAAAATTCCTTCTACCCTCCTATATGGATTGGAATTGGTCGACCTAAGGCATTGGGATTTTTTAAATGTGGTTGAAGGGAAATTATTAAGAAGCGTAACCTCCATTAATTCCGCTTGCTCAGTGGACGCTTGCAGACTTGAGTTCGGCTTGCGCAGCAGTTGGGTGCAGGGCCTGGCAGCGGTAATACGTTGGGTTGCAAGCTTAGCCAGAGGAGAAGCGGGGACTATGAGAATTATTGGGAAGTTTCAGAGAATATTCCTTAATCGTTAAAAATTTTAGAAAGGCTGTATCGCTTCTGCAGTTGGAGAAGAGTATCCTCTTTTCCTTATCCGCATCCCAGCTAAAGTCTGTCTTAAAAGAGGCCTCCTGGGACCTTAGCTACAGATTGGACTACGCCTCGATTTTTGCTAAGAAAGGTGTTAATCCCCTAACAGTCTCATTTGCAAGAAAATGTGTGCAACCCTAGGTCACTTGGAATTTGCCCTATAGCGTTCGGAGATTCTGGTTGCTCTTGAGGCAGGACTTGCTACCTCTAAATAACCTCTTGTTTAAATGGTATGGAGTCCCTGCAATTTGCGACCTTTGTCACTTGTCTACCCAAGACCGAATGCATGTACTTTTTATATGTCTAGTACTGCGTCCTTTTCGCCGTAAATGGTTAAGGCAAATATGTTTGCAAATGGGTATTTTAAATGCTAATTCTATTATGTTTGCCCTATATAACCCTCCAAATGAGAGATTCTGTTTTAACATTTTTAAATGCTTTTTAGCTATTTATTGAAGGCTTGCTTATGAAGTATGTATCTATGAATTGTCTTGTATTGCGGTAACTGTTGTAAATTGTCTTTTTGGTAATGAATGGAGCTTTGTATTGTGTGTTTCTTTTATGTGGACCTCCACGGAGTTCCAAAACATAATAAAGATTGAATTGAATAGTAGCTTTCTAAATTTCCAAAATGCACTGCACCCACTTTACTGCCTGCATGCACCTCGAGCCCATAGAACACCTGTACATTGCTCATATCCCTACACATATATGACTCAGAAGAAAAAAGTTGTGGCATCAAGTGTTAGCAGGAATATGTTTCGTGTCGGAGGGAATTACCATATTCAGGTAAAAACAATTGCTAAAAATTTGACAAGCCTCATTCTTTGTGGGCTACCAGCAAGTGAGTCAGGGCAAGGAAGATCTAATTTGCACTAATGCATGCTTTACATCATACACATTTAAAACAGCTTATAGTTCTTATATTTTCCACATAGTCCCGAATTTGTCATCAAATTAAGAGCGAACAAAGCAGTTATTCTGGCACAATTTTTTGTGTTCCATGATTTATGTTTGTTCATTGGAGAAACAGACCAGATAGTGAGAAAATGTGTTTTAAAAAAAAATATATCTTTCGATATGTCAATCTCGGGCTGCAATGAAATATTGATAAAGGATTTCAACTAACATATAGACTTAAACATGGTTGAAAAAAAAGCACCAGCAGTGATGCATTAACACCCCAGCAGTGAAAGGTTTGAAAACATAACTTTTAATGTCCTCTGTTGACTCACTTACATATCAATTCTTACTCAATTTGTGCTTTAACTCTTAGAACAAAGCCAGACCACCGGCTTTGTACTATGCCACCTTGCCCATCTTTATTAAAGAGAACAATTCCTACCGTGGGCCATTGTTGAAAGGGGTACGCCAAGATCTACCGCGGATTGCTACACACCATAGTTAAGTAAGGTAAAAGCTTTACACACTAAACTATTTTGAAAGCACTGCAACTACGTTACATTGCAAACGATGGGCCTAATTTCTCAAATGCCATTTCACAGATCTGTGCGCCTTTCCTAGCGAGGGGCAAATGACAGTGAAAATATCAATCTAAAGGAACAAAAATAACGAGCACAAAACTCATTTCTACTTACTCACTGACCAGACAGCGTCACTGCGTTTTCTTCTGTCTTATTCCGGCTGCCCCGCGAAATCCGTGCGGGACACTTTTACCCCTACACGGTGGTAAGTCACAACGCTTCCATCAACTGAGTGCGAACAGCTCAGGCAGTCCATTAAAGCACATATGGAATATTGACTACCGGCACCGCCTACTTAGGACGTCATTTCCGGGTCGATGAAACAGCATCTTTCTGCGTGTGGCTCCTTCCGGGGCAAGCTGTTCTCCCTATTCCCAGAGAAGGAAAACTGTACATTTGTTTGCACACGTTAATCTAGGGGTCTCTGAATCCAGTGAAAGTGCCTTCAAATATTGCTTCTGTTTTGAATTACCATCTCTATATACACTGTCAATGGAACCCCCATAGAAAATCCAAATTTGAAAGAAAAATTGTAATTCTTTGTATTATGAGTTACTTACGACTGCTCCACGAGAAGCGTTACATGCTGCATTTTTCAATAACTACAGAAAGTAAGAAATAAATTGTTGCAGGCTCTCGAGTCAGTAAAGCAAACCAGGTTAATTTGTTTCCGCGTTCTTCTTTTAGCTGAACTGGAAATGCCAGCAGTTCAACAGTGAGGCCAAGTTTAAGTTTAAAGATCGATATACAGTTCTTGAGGATTGTTACTCTTTTTTTCACGTAGCCTTCTGGGTGTTGTAGTCCTTTTTATTTCTCAATTTTGTGGCGTTGTAGGCGAAAGGGCTGGTATTAATTTGAGCACCAGCATTTGTTGAAAATCGAGTCAAATGAGTCAGGCTCACGGATTGGTGTTGACGCTTGCGCAGTACTAATAGACTGCGATCTAAATTCAGCCCAAAAGTACATCAGCAGGAGCACATCCTCCTCTATGGATGGAAAATAAGTGGCCATTTTGTATAGTAAACTTAAGTGGTCAAACAATGAGACAAGTGACATTGTAATTGAAATACACTCTATGTTTTAGTATATGATTGATGTACTTCGATTCGAGGAAATATATGCGTGTAGTGGGGTTGGAAACTATATCACAAATGTATGTTATTTTTTAATGAACTGAAGAAGTATAGTATAGTAATTGGAAGATTCTTATAAATATTATTGAAAATTATATAAACGGATATGCTGAGGATTTAGTAATGGACAAGAACGTAAATTCTATTCCAATATGGAGGCTGCTTCTTCGCAAGTTCATACTTCCTTGTTGTCCTCTATCTATTTCCACGCGGTAGCAGCCGGGTTCTCTGGTGTTTCACATTCACTACTGCTGAGAAGATGGCGGCGGAGCGCGGTTACAGCTTCTCTCTGACCACTTTCAGGTAAGCACAGTGAGGCAATAGCCGGTGTCGTTGACATGGGGGAGAGTAAGTGGGCAGCTTACCTGCGCCTGATCTATACAGCTACCGCTGCTGCGCTGAAACATGCACTAACAGTTTGCGGCCTCGTCCGGGATACTGCAGAGTCACGACCCATTCTAACCTTCTTGCCATCACCGAGCCTCGGAGGATAATAGAAACTTTCTAAGCGCCGGGGACGGAGTACCCGTTGATGAGAGCATTGGGGTCACGTCTTTGCTCACAATTGTTGTTCGGCTAGCCAAGAGCAGTGGCACTGTGTCTGTCATCTGGGGTACCAGGTTTCTTGTCTACCTATTCGTTTACACATTTTGGTGTACTTATGTTTTGTCTGTTTCCCACAGCACATTAATGTATTGAATTAGGCTTCAAGTTTAATCATACTTTATTTAAACAATCCAGTTTATCATCGCGAGAACAGTGTACTGAAACTGTAAGTAAAATGAATAAAAAGGCATATAAACTCAATTGGTGGCACAACTCATAAACGGATTTACGCCAGACGTGGAGGAGGGGGTCATATGGTAAATGCAAATAGTTATATAACGAAATACCCGGCTGTATTGACCGCATGCAAAAAGAGACATAGAAGACTTCATGGCTGACACAGACAGTTAATAAATAGATGTAAACTGTATTTAGGATAATACCTAAGGGCACAATAGCATGTGGCATGTCTTTGCAAACAAATGTCTGAGAATGTATCCAGCTGCTGTGACAGTACAAGTGCAACAATCTGCAAAACAGCCACGTTAGATCGTAAATGGAGGTTTTTACGCAAATGTCTGCAGTCTTGTCAAACCAAAAATGCGTGGGGATTTTCTATTGTTTTTCTCGGGGTGGCAGAGCGGGGCCAGTTTGTTAAGTGGTGTGTGCTGTAAGTGATCTGGGGGAGCATTTGCTAATAGAAGGGATGAGCGTGATCTTGGAATGAATGAGGATTTTAAGAGCGCACAGCCACCACAGCAGAGGTATCCTGGCGCTAGCGGAGAGCTCTCTTGTGGGCCAACTATTCCTGCCTCAAGAGCCATATTTTTAAAACTGTCTGGAATTCTGTTTCTGATTCCAGCACTTGCAGGTGGAGTGGGAGGGAGTTCCATAGTTTAGACGACTGCACCGCAAAGGATCTACCGCCCAGTCATGCTTTACGGTATTGTGGGACTTTCAGGGGTCGCAGATTGTTGGATCTCAAGACTCGCTTTTGATGGTACATCTGCAGCCTCTTTTGGAGGTACCTAGGTCCCAAGCTTCTGGTGGTCCTAAATGCAAGGATCCGTGACTTGAATTCTATCCTCCTGATTATAGGGAGCCAATGCAGAGAGATGTGGTCGCTCAAAGGTAACCACCTGATTAGCCTTGCAACAGAGTTTTGAATAATTTGTAGTCTGCGCAAAAAAGTATGCAGTATTGGCTGTTTGCATAGTCCAAGTGAGACGTGACCAATGCATGGACCACTTTCTTCCGGTGTTACTCCAGCAGAAAGCGTATCCAATTCCTTATTGCAGTCATCTTCAAAAAACATTTGGACGAGATATGTTGTATCTGGGAGGAGAAAGAGAGCTCCTTATCCAGCCTGATTTCCAGATTCCTGGCTGACTCTGATGGTGTGTTCATTTCTGACTGCCACCACAGAAGGAGTGGAGGACGGGTCGCTTGGCTAAACAAGCATTGGCATAGCCAATAGGTCTCGCTTTTGGGACCTTATAAGTATTTAGTTATGCAGCACAATATCCTTGGTGCAACAATATCAATTGTTGCATGGCTAAACACTTATAAGGTCCCAAAGGCGAGACCTATTGGCTATACCAATGCTTGTTTCCTTTGTTCTAATTCAGAGAGGAAAACATTTTCCTTATGTAGAAAGCCTGTCCCACGCACATCACCAGATGCTGATTTGATATGTTGCCCCACCCATCCTGCAAAGGGATTTCATTTACACCATCTCTTAGCTGGATAACATTCTAACTATTTCCAGGGCAGGAAAGGGACAGATCAGAGTTGTGAATGCTCACAAATGTACATGTTTGTTTGCATTCACAAATGTGCAAGGCAAACAAGGACTTGCCATGCCTGCATCCCACCCCTTGCTTAAGAGTTAATACAGTGGATTTCTCAACACTTGTGACAGAGAAATCCACCATGGACACCAATGGTTTTTAGGTCTCGCCTGTCGATGCGCATGCGCATCGAGCAAGCGAGACTATGGGGGCTTATCCACTCTTTATCCACTGCAAGGAATCGTGGCGATTCCTTGCAGTGAGGAATCGTGGCGATTCCTTGCAGTGCCCGTGACTTTTAAGCTCAATGCGCATGCGCATTGAGCTTAAAAGCGCGTGCACGTCCGTCTTGTTTTACCCGCTCCGCCCCCTCCCCTTCCCGCCGTGTCACATTTCTCCTCCCCCCTCCCCTCTCTTCCCTCCGTCTTGTTTGTTTATTTTACCCGCTCCGCCCCCTCCCCTTCCCGCCGTGTCGCATTTCTCCTCCCCCCTCCCCTCTCTTCCCTCCGTCTTGTTTGTTTATTTTACCCGCTCCGCCCCCTCCCCTGCCCGCCGTGTCGCATTTTTTTTTAAATCCCCCCTTTTTTTGGTTTGGTGTGGGGAATTGTGGCTTGATCTTGTTTTCGGTTGTGCCAATTACTTAGAATCTCGATATCTGGAGCATGGAACCCCGGGCTAAAATGCACGTTCATTTAGAGGGATACGCGCGCTCACCTACATACCACCTCATTCATGAGCTAATGCGACCCGCAGCCATAGAGCGGGAACGTCAGCTGACTCTGTTGTCGGGGAGCACTGAAGAAGCAGTGGCCATGGTGGCGTGTTTGAAAGCCGCTCTCTGCTAGTGACAGCGGTAGCTTCTCCAGGCGAGTCGTCCATTTTCCGTATTTTTTCATGAGGTGGGTGTGTAATTTGTCACCGAGTCTGTTCTAGTAATCCCCTTAGTGCTCAACAGTATTAGCCTTAAGTACTTATGTAGCTCACAAAATGAGCAAGTAAATGATTTATGGAGAAGGTTCAGAATTTTCGATACACAACTTCTTTGCTCGCACTTTTGCCGGTAAGCAGATTCAGTATTCCCTTAAGCGTGTATTTTCACTGTAGAGATATTGGTCAGGTCTACATTTTCGGCTTTCCCCCATTTCAGAGTTGTTAGTGAGAAGTCAATAGTAACCCAATTGTTTGTAAATGAAGGCATTTTACTCCTGATCCACGCTCGCTCCCTGTTTTGGCCAAGGCTTCTGGCTGTGATCCTATTCCACACCCTCTGGCGTTAGCTCGCTATGATATTCGTGTGGTGAAAACCTCACAAACACTCTGTTTTGTACGTGTTGTAAAATGGAGACCACCGTTCTCCAGATACACAAAGGCTAAGGTGGGCTTTCAATGAGGATAATCAACCGAATTGTGGTCAAATTTGTTTAGTGAAAAGGGTTTTTCACGTCCGATATCATTAGCAGGCTTGCGGAGTCCATGGTCCAGTAAGTGTAAACATAGTGTACCTATTCATGCCTCTCAGTTCAGTGAGTACTCTACGCTCAGACCTCATATGTTGACCACCTCACTCACCCTCAACCCCTCACCCTCACTCACTCACCCCCAACCCCTCACCCTCAACCCCTCACTCACCCTCACTCTCACTCATCCTCACTCAACCACCCTCAACCTCACTCACCCTCAACCCCTCACCCTCACTCACCCTCAACCCCTCACCCTCACTCACCCTCAACCCATCACCCTCACTCACTCACCCTCAACCCCTCACCCTCACTCACTCACCCTCAACCCCTCACCCTCACTCACTCACCCTCAACCCCTCACCCTCACTCACTCACCCTCACTCACCCTCAACCCCTCCCCCTCGACCCCTCCCCCTCAACCCCTCACCCTCACTCACCCTCAAACCCTCACTCACCCTCAACCCCTCACCCTCACTCACCCTCACCCTCACTCACCCTCACTCTCACTCATCCTCACTCACCCTCAACCCCTCACCCTCACTCACTCACCCTCAACCCCTCACCCTCAACCCCTCACTCACCCTCACTCTCCCTCACTCAGCCTCAACTACTCCCCCTCACCCTCACTCACCCAAAACCCCTCACCCTCACTCACCCTCACCCACCCTCAACACCTCACTCACCCTCACCCTCACTCACCCTCACCCTCAACACCTCAACCTCAAACCCTCACTCACCCTCACTCACCCTCACTCACCCTCACACAGTGCAATAGTTCTCAGACCATTTCAGTTAGAGCTTTTAGAAATGTTTATGGCTTTTTTTATTTGTAATACTTTCGCATTGGCTACAGGAAACAAAAATGCTAAACATTTACAAAAAACCCCATAAACAATTCTAAAAGCACTAACTCGAATGGTGCGAGACCTATTGCATTTCCAATGCTTGTTAATATTTCTATACCAATTGTTAGCTGCACTGATGACTTGACTTGGTCCATGTGGCTATACATACAACTTCATATGAGTAATCTGTATTTATTTATTTGAACGGCCCCCTAACCTAGGATTACTAAATGCGCTCGTGCCCAAAGCGCATAAGCCAGGGAGCACACTCATTGCGCGTAACACTCCCCGTCAAGTCCCATAAAAGACATCCTAAAGCCACCCACCCTGCCCCCGCCGTACATGAATTTCGACAGCCCACTCACATCTGTATCAGGCCTGATGGAAATGGGGGGGAAAAACAGCGCACCTGTCTTTCATCCCAAACCCTCCCCCAAACGTCAGCTGCAGCCACTCTGGCACGGTCATGGACAACTGCAGGAGTCTGGAGTGCATTACGATTCCCAGAGTGTGGCCGGGCTCCATATGGCAGGCACATACTGGCAGGAAAGAATTGACGGAAAGGGGAGGATGAGAAGGAATGCAGGGCGCTGGGGTGGAGGAGATGGCGAGGGGCAGAGAACAGAACGGGTAAAAGAAGGGAGAAGCCAGAGAATAAGAGTGCACGTGTGTCTGTGCGCGAGTGGGTGTTGGGAACAGGGTGAGTGAAATACCAAGAGCAGTAGGACCTCTGGCTGCCGTTCCAGGTTTCGGTTCTGTTTTCCCAACTATCCTGCAGTGCAATGGGTACAGTTAGGTATTCGGTACCCTCGAAGGCATCCATGATACTTATAAGGAGGCCCTAACTGAGACGCGGTCAGAGGTCACTGAATAAAAATGGGTAAACCTATCACTGGTGCCGCGCGGCCGTGAAAGACATCATGATCGCTGTGAAAGCGAAAATGATCGCAATGATGCGCTAAAGCATGCAAGGAAGCGCGCGTGAGCTGGTGGCCGCTTTGGGAGCACTTCCAAAAGCCGCTACTAAATGTCTCTCCGAGCAGCGCATACGCGCTGACTCAGCGACACATTAAAAAAAAACAGCCCTGGGACGCCGGGCAAGTGCTGGAGAGCAACTTGGACAACAGAGGGTGTGGGGTAAAAAAAAACGATACGCTGCAGCCAGCGCAATGTTACTGCATGTTGGTGGCAGGGAGCAACAGAGAAAGACGGGGGGAGGGGGTAGGAAGCAACACAGATAGAGGGCAAGTCAGGGGCAAAACGGACAAATGGGGTGGGAGGGCGTGGTTGGGAGCAAGCATGTGGACAAGAGGGTAGGCAAGCTGAGGGACAGCGAAAGGAGGGTGGAAGGGATAGGGTAACCAACAAAGGAAGGAGGGCTTTGGGCAAGCAACAACATGGACGAGGGAGGAACACAGGGGGTAAGAAGTAGTACACAAGGGAGCCAGCTGAAAAGGGTGCACTCTGGTAGAGTGCTTAAAAAAGAAAGAAAGTTTAATAAAAAAAAAAAGAAAATGAGCTTAGGAAGGACTTAAGTCAGTGGTTCCCAAACTTTTTCGACCTGTGGCTCCCTTGACCTAATTGGCAGTTGGCCGTGGCTCCCCATCATGACACTTTTTTTTACCGGTGGGGGGGGATGTAAGCCCGACCTTGGGAGTACTTCCAGTACTATAACTGGTTAAGTGAAAAATAATACAAAGCTCTTGCTTACAATGAGTTGTGAGATTATACTCATCATAGTGTAAAAAAAGACAAACTACAAGCCCCAGAATGCACGGTCTTAAACGCTAAAAGAGCCAAAGACCAGCTGTAGGCGTGCCTGTTCTGTGCATTAAAGGAAACTTGCATTGTTGCAAACCCAGCTGTATCTGTTTATGGTCCGTTAATAATGCTTTGAGAAACTTTCATTTAAGAAAAAGCTAAAACATCTTCTATCCTCTCAGCCATTTCGTTTCTCAACCTCTTGTTGCTGCCTTTACTCTTCAGACATTCTTTTCTTCTCCTTTCTCTGCCTTATCCTGCTTTCCTTCTCTTTCCCTTTGATTCTTCCACACGTTGTTCTATCCTTGTGTATTCCTTCTTCCACCTGCTGCTTGCCCTTATTTTCTCAGGCTGAAAGTCTTGGTGTCACTTTTAGTTTCCTATATTTCGCTCATCCCAGAAATAAAACACACGTGGGCGGCCCAGTCTCGGGTGATTTAACAGCCTCTCTATGCCCAGGTTGTTTCAGTCTGAGCTGCGATGTTTTGTCTGAGGTAGTAAGCGTTTTATCCATGTAATTGCAATACAATTCAAGAGTCTTTATTAAAGGTTTTTTTATACTTACTCGTTTAATTTGAGAGGCCTTACTCTTCTTGTAACTAACATGGAGAAACATTCGGAGGGAAGAATGAGAAACTTTCACGGAGGCTGAGAAGGAAAGGTTATTACAGTGTCTGGGTTATTACATGGTTCCCTCCAGGCCTTGCTGAGGGGCAGACTGGGGCTGGGAAACTAATTCTGTCTGCAATGCGGCCTACTTCCACAGAGAGTTTGCCCACTGAAATTTCTGACTTGTAAAATTCGGTACAGTTTTTCCTCACATGAACAAAGTGCAGGAAAACCAGCCAGCATGGAAATACACGGGCTGCTTGGGGGTCACGAGTTTGAGATGTTCCCCTTCTTGACATTAATGATTAAAGTAACAAGTAACTTAGAGCAAGGAGTATTTTGAAACCAACCTATTTGTCTCTTGAGAAGAGGGTCCCCAGAGGCACGATTGAACACCGGCAGCAGTAACGGTCAACATTCATTTCTGCAAATATAGGCAGAGGCAACGTGAAAGCACGTAACTGCGGCTGTGCGCTCTTGAGTCAAACCATTCATTCTGATCATACAGGTGGCATTTGTAACACCCCTTTGTGTAATTTAAATAAGCTTTGGTTGCTGCCTTCAGGCCGATGGTAACCTAGGGTGTCAAAAGACGCATCATTTTTTTATTAATTGCTTACATTCTCACCTGATTACATTCTTTCTCGGCACAAGCTCTTTCCCACGTCGTGCGCCGGCGGCGCCCCTGGCTACTCCCAACGGCGCACCAGGGAGCCGCGGCGCACAGTTTGGGAATCACTGACTTAAGTAATGCATCTAGGCTCAAGGGAAGGAACAGATACGTAAAGGGGAAGGAAGCCTTGCATCTGACCAATAAGAAGCAAGTAAATGAGAGTGACCATGAAGCAAGCCAATGGTAAGCAATGGGTGGACTTCCAAGCCTACAAAAAGCAATGAGGAACGGGGTCAAGACTGATATGCATACTCGTTTTACTAGGGTTAAAACCTACTACTGACAACTGCAGGTGACTGCCAAAAATGCATTACATTCAGTACTAAAATTCTTTCCAGGCAACTAAAAAGGAGGGTTAAATGTGGTGGGGGGATAAAAGATGAATGCAAAAGAAGTCCTGGCACTACTGAATTCAAAAGTGTTTGTGATGCTGGATTAAATGATGTTAGTACAATTTATCTGCTTTACTAATTGCACAATTTCTTTACGGAATGTGAATTGGTGGGTAGCAAGAAGCCGCTAACCAAACAAAGTAGTTCTTAGGTTAAAATGTCCAAATTACTTGTACTTTGGAAGTAAAACGTAACATAAAATCATGGCGTTAGACAAACCACTAAATACCTAATACATTTTGAGAAAATGTAGGTCTGCCAAATCCAGGGGCTCAAAAGGGTGGGCTTCGAAAATTAAAGGAAGAGCCCAGGTAGGAAGCAATGACTTATGCAAAGGCGTAGGAGACTACATTTTTGCAGTGGGGTAAGGGGTTGAAATCATTACACGGACATCCTTAGGGAGAACTAAACCCGGGGTCTGACACCTTAACTTGGCAAACGGGCCCATTTTAGATGAGACTCAACACCTCAGTTGCTGCAATTAAATATTTATCATAGCAAATGCCCTAGAGACGCCTCAGAGTTTACACCTCAGGTGACACCACACCAGGAAGACTTGGATTATATGCAGCATAGCTTACCAAAGTCTGTCTAACATTGTTTAAAATCCGCTTCTTTTTAAGAATCGGGGTGGCGGAATACTGTTCCCTGTGTCCACCACACACATCTGGGGGAAATATACCACACTACCCACCACGGTTCCTGTACACAGACATATGAACTTATAAAGCGATCAATATATGCTATTCACTCTGCTTCAGAGTGCATATTTGTAGAGAAGGTATAAGCATGGCCACTAGAATTATGTTTTTAACCATAGTTATAAATCTTTCACATTTTCCACATAATTCATCTGCTGCGTAATCTGTAGACTTTTTTTTTTATTGCGTTTCTAGCTCAAAAGTTACTGAAAAATGGCCCACCGGTGTTTGTGCCCCCTTCACAAAGGTTAATTGGTCATTTTTCAGTTGCTTATTTCTGTATGTGGTTGTCAAACTGGTACTAATGAGAATTGTCGAGGAAAGTATTAGTATATGTAAAAATTGAAAAATGAAGCAATAGTAGAAAAAAAGTGTTGCAGTCTGCCACAATTTGCCTTTTAATTGACCCCCTTCAGTCAACCATGCTGCATCATTTGGTTCTCCCCTGCAGCATAATTCCAGTGGCCCCATGAATAAGGTAAAAAAAATTGCAAAGGAAGCATTGACACTGATTTTGAAATACGTTTTTGGAGTGACATGGTGAACTGCCTTATCACTGCAGAAGTGGAAGGCCTAATCCAAGCCGAGACCAGCAGCACGGGCTGCAACAAGCCAATTAAGTGTAGAGCGGGGGTGTTCAGCGTAGATCCATAACAGATATCTGGATAACCACAAACATTGATCCATGTATTAGGAAAATTCTATAGACTGCCAGAGTTGATCCAGAAAATCGTGAAGGAATCCAGTCCTTGAAGGTATATGCTGGCCACCCTTTCGGGGCCCGGGCGGTAGAGGGCTTGAACTTTCTGTACGGTCAGATTCTGCTATACAATATTACATTAAACGCGGGCACCAGTACAAAAGGTATAACAAATCTGCAAAACCACAGCCTCCGATAGGAAAAAACAAACGGTTTAAAATAGCGACAGAAGCACATTAATAAGGGATAGAGACTGGAACGACTGGCTCTAATCCTACCTGTCAAATCGCCAACAATGAAGTCATAAGCAAGTATGGCCACTGGCATGATCTAAGACTCTAAATCCTACCAGGCGTTACATACTTTAAGACTATTTACTCTTTCTTTGATACGTATGTCCTTAGTACATTTAAACGAGGACTGTGCCTTCTCACCATTCAGAAGAACGGATTTACCACCAATAAGTTTACCTAAAGCTCGGTGCAATGCAACTGCCACCAAACTTGGCACAAACTCAACTAAAAAAAGATGTTTCAGAAGAACATAACAGAGAATTTCACAACCGGATTTAAAACTGGATCATTCGGCGAACCATTAAAGATGAAACCGCTGTAAACTCAAGGGACTACATAATGACCGTGACACAAGGAAAAAAATGCAGGGAGATAAGGAGAGCAAAGCTTGAACAGTATAGCAACCTAAATCCAGTACAAATTGCTAACACTGGTGCAGATGGGTACTGATTTTGAAATGACGATGCGCCCGATGTACAGCTCAGGATGCCTACAGTCACTAATAGCTGTACGAAAAAGCGAATGGGTGCACGTAGGCCACCTTCTTTCACATCGCTGAAAGCCTGCACGTCCTGAGTGCTGTAAGAACTCTCTGGGTTTACTAACAGCAGGACGATTGTGAGAGGGAGCTACAACACGGCAGCTGTCAGCATGCACTTAACTGGCTTGGTACGCTGAGTATCTTACACTGCAAGTTAGGTTTCAAATAATTTCGTCTGACGGCACATGCGCGCTGGGTCAGCGAGACCTAAAAACGGGACTTGCGTTTAATATCAGGCAGTTCTTACTCATCCACACCAAGATGTCTTTAAGGCATGCCTTGAAATTGTGAAACGCCTCCACTGGGTGTTCTTTAAAGGAGAACACCAATTGTGTGTTGTCTGCTTTAGACACTGCTTTCACGCCCCAGGATTCAGGACTAAAATGTAGCTATAAAACTGGCGAGGAGAGAGGGAGAAGAGAGAATAGAAGGCATTAGTGATGCTGTCATTGAGAGCAGCTGTTCCTCCCCAGAAATTGTGCAATGTATTCGTTTCCTTGGTGACTGCTGGACGCTTTGAAGCGCCGTTAAGGCAAACCTGGGATTAGAACTGCTACCAGCTGCCCCCTACAGGGGGAGGACGATGGCCGGTGATTGACGGACGAGTTGTTGCCGCGGGCCGTGGAATGAGGCTGGTTTTGCCGCCAGAATCCTGTAAAGAGTGGCGCTAGTGCGGATCAGAGAGAATTCGATCAGAGCATGAAAGCTGTTCCCGAATCAACGCAAGGCCCAGAGTGATTTGCCCAGAATCCGAGGGAATCCGATTTGATTAATTAATCTATTCACAAAATATTTACATTATTATATGCAACTGCAGTTTATCTTTCTTTAGCATGATATTAAACATGTTATCACTCATAAATCAAATCACTTAAGGCGATTGGATCAACTGATGGAAACTAGACCATGAATAAACAAGACCAGCTTGTCCTTTCAAATCTAATTTTTATTATCTTTATTTTTCATAAGGAAAAAGCATTTACGTTTTAGAATCTTTATTTCATTGTGCAAAGAAGAAAGCAGCATTTAATAGAGTAATAAAATTAAGACTGACATATCAAAGCAAGTTCAGAAACATGAATTATTAGCAAAATATCAGTTTTCCATTCCCTAAATCTATTTCCCTATTTCTCTCTTCGCCTGAAAAGGAAAAATCATTTAACCCCTTTGATGCTCATGATGGAACGGTTCCGTCATGAGCTCGTTGGCTCATTAGAACCTTCAGCACAGCTTGAGAATTGGCACAGCGCTGAAGGTGTTAAAGTCTGCTGTCCTTACATGCTCCAAAGGTCCATCAGCATGTCACGACACTCAGGAATCGGAAAGTAAGAGTTTTTTCCTTGCTCATTGTGTCAGACTTTATACCTTTCTTTCTAGCTAAACTTTCTACATTTTACATTCTTTCATGGAAATCTGTGCTTTTCATTGGCTGTCCTGTGTCAGTCCACGATAAATTTGTTAGGTCATGTCCGACTCTTGACCAAATCCAGGCTTTACATAAGCCCTATTGTCTTTCAATTCAGCTTCCTCAAGAAAGTAACTTTCCTCGAGGTTTGTACATTTCACTTCCTAATCTTGGCAAGCAAATCAAGTTCCTGTCCTTGGGACCTCTTTCCATGAGCATGTTCAACGCGACCAAAAAACTGCTTTTTAATTCACGATGACAATGCAGCAAAAATCTTCTCGGCTGCGCATGTGTGAAAAGTTCACCCTGGACAAGATTTTGCGTCTGCAGCTCTGTCAGCCATTTTATCTGAACCAACTTTTAGGCCTCACTTTGGAAACTATTATTAAACAAACACAAGACATCAATCAATTAAAGAATTGAGGCCCATTCTGTTACCCTCCCCCTTTTCTAATTAATCCTGTTAATTATGTTACCTAGCAGAAGCACACATAGGCATCATCATAATTACTTCTCCTTTTTCGTACAGCAGGAACTCCATTGGCTTTTATCACGAAAGACATAACATAAGCACACATAATAAGCACATGCCATTAGTTAACCCTTTGCACGCTGATGACGGAACCGTTCCGTCATCAGCTGCGGGTGCGCTGTGCTGATGACGGAACGGTTCCGTCATGGCCCGCTCATGCGCGGCGCGAATTCCGCGCCTGCGCTGAGCGTTCTATTGAGCGGGGCGGGCCATGACGGAACAGTTCCGTCACAAGCACAGCTCACCCGCGTGCCGTGACAGAGCGGTTCCGTCACGAGCACGGGACCGCCGCGCGGCCGCCCCACCCCCTTAGCACTGCGGCGGAATAGCCGCCGCAGTGAAGGGGTTAAACAGCCGCATTTAATACTGACAAAGACAATAGACCAGGTTAGTTTATTATTTTTTTCTTCGCATTTGCAACATAAAGCACATTAGTTTATCCTGCGTGTAATGATAAATGCATTCTTAAACTAAGTTGATTAATAATTTCACCACAAGCTTTTAATATAGTTACTTTGTTATTGAGAGATTAACTTCACAAGTTTGAACAATTTTGTTCTTCTCCTTGCTCCATCAACTCCCTCATCTGGTGATTTCAAAATCACCAAATAATACCCAAAAATTTATACATTTTCAACCCATGAACATGTTTTCGACTTTCCTAAAATTAGTATTTCTAAACTTTTTAGATTCACCTGATCTTCTGCATTTCTCATATTGAGTTCTACGAAACTCTTCTATTTCTTTTTCTTTTCTAAGTTTGCAAATTCTCTTCTTTTCTGTCACATGTTTTCTTCTCTTGTGTATCATGCAACTAATTTTTAACAAAAGTATCACTATAGCTATAATTATTAAAGGAAAAACTATTTTACCTATAATTGAACTACCAATCTCTTGAAACCAGTGTTTAATGACTGCAAATCTTTTACTTAAATGTTCTGAAAAACTCTCTTCTTCTAAAGATTCTACTTCACTGTGTATCTGTTATATTCTTTATGTACATCTCTATATTCTGACTTTCGTCAGGAATATATGTGCAACAATGTTGAACATGCAAAATTCCACAGGCTCCACCATCTTTTGCAAACAGAATGTCTAGTGCAAGACGATTATGCATTACCATGGTCCTCATCGCAATAAGCTCAGTATTTACTAATTAAAATCCACTTGCAGTGTCAGTTGACAATCTATCTACAATTGTGGACATTTTTCAAATTTTGTTTCAATTCAGGGTTATTCCCACCATAGGTATTAATGCACCAAATATATATCCCATTATTTCTGTAAAGCTTTCTCTTCTAAATCTATTCAGGTGACTGCCAATTTCAAATGAGCCCTTTGCATTTCTATCTACATAAAATGTTTTGGGAAAAACTAAACCTACATAGCACGTCCCATACCAGTGGTCTGGGAGACTGTAATAAGCTTTGTTCCCACAAATAAAATAAATTCCAGGAAAAATTGGATCTTTGCCTCCTTTAAATCCCCAACCCCCTGTAATACGATACGTGTCTTCACATTGACTTGAATCAACAAAATAATTGTCAAAGTATTCTCTTCTTATACAAAATTTTCCACTAACCGATTTATCTATATGAATTGCAACATTTTCATTTCTACCATTAAGCTTTTCATCTTCCATTTGCCAAAACTTTGACTTAGTAGTTTTTACCATCTCATTTTGCTTGTAAATTGCCCTTCTCTCTTCCACCATATTTAAGAATGACTTCTCTTCTGTTCTTAATTGACATGTTAAATTATTTCTAAAAGCATACTCCTAAGTAAGTTGACTTTTTCGCTTGTAAATTGCCCTTCTCTCTTCCACCAAATTTAAGAATGACTTCTCTTCTGTTCTTAATTTACATGTTAAATTATTTCTAAAAGCATACTCGTAAGTAAGTTCACTAGTTAAGAAAAATTCCGTTATCTGTTTAGCATGTTTCACTTTATTCAAACTATCTACAACTTTTAAATTAAAGTAATAATATTTCAAACGTCCAGTTTTATAAAACAAACTAGCTATTACACTACATGTTATACCATAAGTAAGAGGAAGCATATTGTATGTGACACCCTCAGACACAGAAGTAGGCAATTTCACACAGATGTAACAATCTTTTGCATTCATCACCCTAACCTATTCAGATAAAAGTCTTGAAAAGGTATTGCTAGAAAAATCTCCTACAGATCTATCTTGATGAATCTCTGGTTTGTGTACAATACTTGTATTAGTCTTATCAATTGTATCATGATTATCAAAATTTCACTAGTCATGTTAGCTTTATACATCTCTTTATCTATTCCAAAAGGAAAAATAACAGCTAAAATTAGCCAAACTAAAATGATCAATGTTACACATATTGAAGACAATTTGCAACATCTTTTAAGAATTGAGCATCTCAAATTATCATTAGTATAAGGCATCTTTACTATCAAAACAGAAGCCTAAAAATAAAAAGGAAAAATTACTAAATATACTCCCCTCTTTTTTCAAAAAACTTTATTCACTAACAACTTTTCTTCGACCTTACGTCATACATCAAATGTGTTTTCCAGCTAACACAATTTTTTCGACCTTGTCACTGAAAGAATAAAATCAATCACTTTCATCGTCTAAATTAATTTGACTACTATTTACTTCTACTACTCGTGAAATGATTATGTAGGTCCACTCAGGTGATTTATACTTCTGATTTGGTTTTATTGTTCTCTTTGGCCTGCTACTGATCACTTCTATTCTCTTTCCTGCTTATTTTTTCTTATTTAAATCCTCTTCTCTTTGACTTGTGATCTCATTCACCTGCTCTTTTGCTTTATTCACCAATTTGAATTTTAGGCCTTCATTTTCATTTGGCCAGTTGTCTCCTTTTCTTGTTAACCTCCTTTTCAGTCCTGCCAAATTATATTCCACTCTCCAAGCTCTTTTCCTTGATCTTTTCAATTTTGATTCATCTCCACTGTCATCTGTTTCACTTTCTGTGTTATCAGCGGATTCATTAATTATCAGTTTTATTGTGTCAGATTCTTCAGATTCAGGTACTTCTTTACACGGCAGTTTCACTTTGTTAGGAACAACATTCTTATAGCTGGTACTTGGAATTTCTTCTTCAATTATTTCCAGTTTACCAGTTTCGGAATTTTCGTTCCTTCTTCCAAAGTTTCCAATCTGCTTTTCAATACTATCCTGATCTTGATCTTGAATCACTTATTGTTCAATTTCCTCTTCTGCTACTTGTTCTAGCAGATCATTATCATTTTCGTCTTTAGAATCTTGTATTACAACTTCTTCATTTTCTTCATTCAATGCCTCATTCGCATTTGGATCTTCCAGATCTCGACTTTCTTGTCGATCTTCAGTATCTGGATTTCTTTCAGGTTCTTCTTCTGTATCTGAATCAACTGTTGTATCACCTTCGTCTTCAGGATTCTCAGGTGTAGGCACACGTATGGTATGACTAGCATGAATCCATCTTTTCAATCCCCTACACTTTATTGCATTTGTTGTGACCAATATCACCTGTCTTGCCTTCTGCCACCTTGGTACTAGGCAATTCCTTCTTCAATGTACCTTTGTCCTACCCAGTCTCCTGGTAACAGATCATGAGCTTGTTCTTTTTCTTTTGAAAATACTTCAGTTCCTACCTGATGGAACACAGAAGTCACCACGTCAGATAGATTTTTGCAGAAATCCATAATGACGCTATCATTAATGCTCAACAGTTTATCAACTGGAACAAATGCTTGTCTCATGACCCTTCCCATTAAAATCTTGTGGGGGCTCAATCCTGTTTTTCTATCTGGAATGCCTCTCAAAGTCATCAAAACAAGTGGAAGTGCATCTGTCCACTTCATTCCTGTTGCTAAACACATTTTAGCTATCCTGTTTGTATTGTACCATTCACTTGCTCAACAACTCCTGATGCTTCTAGTCTGTTGGCACAATGCAATTTTTGGTTTATTCCTAGTGCTTCACAAATCCATTTTAGCAATCTGTTTTCAAAATGTGTGCCGCGATCTGTCTCGATCGACACTGGAAAACCATAACTTGGTATGAATTCTCTCAAAAGCAATTTTGCCACAGTAATTGAATCATTGTGACATGTTGGAAATGCTTCCACCCATCTTGAAAACAAACAGATTATCACCAAAACATATCTGAGTCTGTTGTGAGGTGGCATTTCAATGAAGTCAAGCTGTATTCTTGTAAATGAACCACCCTCCCGTCCTATGGTTCCCATGCTTACAACAGTTTTTCATTTTGGGTTGATCTGCTGGCAAATAAGACATCTTTGACAAAAGGACTCTGCAATTAATCTGATTTTTGGATTGTACCATATCTGCCTAAATCTAATCATAGTCTCTTCCAATATGTCCTGGACCATGATACATGCGTGCCATGTCAGAAATCATACTGTCTGGCATTACTGCTCTGTCATCTTTGTAAACCCAAATCTCATCTTCTTCTCTTTGTCTGCATCCTGCTTTTAACCATGTGTCTTTCTCCTCATTACTTGCCTCATCTTGTAACTGTTTTACTCCTTGCCAAGTTTCAACTACAGATATTAGCATAAGTGAGTTCAAAACATGTTCATTGTCTTTTTCCCGATTGACTGACGCATTATGCTTTGCACAGAATTTTGCTATTGAATCAGCATATGAGTTTCCTTGTTTCCTGACATCGCCTTCCTTACGGAAACTTGGATGAACGCTTCCTCCGCACCAGACATCACCATTGTCATCCCTGAAGACTACAAGATCACTCGCAAAGACCGCACCGACCACACAGGAGGAGGCATCGCTATCGTCCATAAGAAATCAATCCGCATCTCAACCAGCTCTGACGCCAACCTCGCCAACTCCGAACACCTTCACTTCCAGATCCACACCGACCCCAAAACCACACTCAGAGGCACCCTCCTCTACAGACCACCAGGACCCCGCGCTAAATTCAGTGAGGACATCACGGACTTCATCACTCCACACGCACTCCCCTCCAAAGAATACATCCTTCTGGGAGACCTCAACTTTCACCTTGAAAAGATCAACGACCGCAACACCGCAACCCTCGTGGACAACCTCGCCAACCTCGGACTTAAACAACTGGTCACTTCCCCCACCCACATCGCAGGTCACACACTCGACCCCATCTTCACCTCCAGCAACCATGTCTCCTTCAGCCACACTACGGATCTCCTCTGGACTGACCACAGCTGCGTTCACTTCACCTACAACAAGCCAAAACCCTCCAACCACCTCCAACCAACTGTGCAAAGAAACTGGAACAAAATCACTGCGGACCAAATCTCCGCATCACTCCTTCGAAACTCCCCAGCCCTCTCTCTTCTAACGCCAACGAAGCCGCCGCCAACCTCACCCTATGGTTATCCAACACCGCCGACACCCTAGCACCTCTGAAAAAACGTCAAAGCAAACCTGGCAGCAAGAAGACCTCATGGTTCAACGATGATCTCAAGAAGTCCAAGAAACTCTGCCGCTCCCTCGAAAAGGCCTGGAAAAAAGACCCAACCACTAGCACCAAGGACGCCTTCAAAATCGCCACCCGCACTCACCACCAACTGATCCGTAAAGCCAAGAAAACAGCATTCAAGGATCGACTTGACAATAACGCACACAACAGCAAGGAACTTTTCAACATCGTCAAGGAATTTTCCAATCCTTCGGCCAACTCCAACGACATCACCCCCTCTCAAACCCTCTGCGACTCCCTAGCCTCATTTTTCCACAACAAGATTGCAGACATCCACAACAGCTTTGACAACCAACCCGGAAACCAACCCACCCTACCATCTGCTGATCATCTTCCCCCCTTGAACACCCTTAACGACTGGAACCCAATCTCCACTGAGGACACCATCCGCCTGATGAACTCCATCCACTCAGGATCCCCCACAGACCCATGTCCTCACCACATCTTCAACAAAGCAGACTCCGTCATAGCACCGCACCTTCGAGACGTCATCAACTGCTCCTTCAACTCCGCCACCTTCCCGGAAAGCTGGAAACACGCTGAACTCACCGCCCTTCTGAAAAAACCAACAGCGGACCCCACCGAACTCAAAAATTACCGCCCCATCTCGCTTCTTCCATTCCCGGCCAAAGTCATTGAGAAAGCTGTCAACAACCAGCTCGCCGCCTTCCTCGAAGCCAACAAATCCCTCGACCCCTCACAATCTGGCTTCCGAGCAAAACACAGCACTGAGACCGCCCTCATCGCAGCAACAGACGACATTCGAACTCTACTGGACAATGGAGACACAGTCGCCCTCATCCTCCTCGACCTCTCTGCAGCTTTCGACACAGTCTGCCACAGCACCCTTTTACAACGCCTCAATAACATCGGAATCCAAGGAAAAGCTCTTAATTGGATCACCTCGTTCCTCACCGGAAGAACCCAAAGAGTCCGCCTACCACCATTCAAGTCCGAGGCCTCTGAAGTCATCTGTGGCGTTCCACAAGGTTCCTCACTCAGTCCCACCCTCTTCAACGTATACATGAGCCCCCTCGCGGCCATCGCACGCCAACACAACCTCAACATCATCTCTTACGCGGACGACACTCAACTGATCCTTTCTCTCACCATCGACCCCAGCACCGCCAAAACTAACCTACACGAAGGAATGAAAGAAGTTGCCGAGTGGATGAAACAAAGCCGTCTGAAACTGAACTCAGACAAAACTGAAGTCCTCATCTTGGGTACATCCCCCTCTGCATGGGACGACTCCTGGTGGCCGGAGGCCCTCGGAAAAGCACCCATCCCGACAGACCACGCACGGAACCTTGGCGTCATCCTGGATTCTTCACTCTCAATGAACAGACAAGTCAGCGCCGTATCCTCTTCATGCTTCAACATTCTTCGCATGCTCAGAAAAACATTTTGCTGGATCCCTTCCGAAACAAGGAAAACAGTCACCCACGCTCTGGTCACGAGCCGACTGGACTACGGAAACACCCTCTACGCAGGTACTACCGCAAAACTCCAGAAGAAACTCCAACGAATCCAAAATGCCTCAGCCAGGCTCATATTAGACATCCCACGCAACGAACACATCTCTGGGCACCTCAAAGACCTCCACTGGCTACCCGTCAATAAGAGGATCACTTTCCGACTGCTTACCCACGCACACAAATCACTCTACGACATCGGACCACATTGCCTCAACTCACGACTGTCCTTCTACACCCCCTCCCGCCAACTACGCTCTTCCAGCCAAGCGCTCGCCACTGTACCTCGCATCAACAAGACCACCATGGGAGGCAGATCCTTTTCGTACCTGGCTGCCAAAACATGGAACTCACTCCCCGCTTACCTTCGCCTCACCCACAACCACCTAGCATTCAGGAAGCAACTTAAAACATGGATATTTGACAAACAATCCTCCTCCCCTCCCAAGCGCCTTGAAACCCTCTGGGTATGTAGTGCGCTATACAAATTTCTTGACTTGACTTGACTTGTTATGTAGTGTTCTCTTTTCTTATGTGCTGTGCATTTAACTACTGCAATTTTTTCTGGTAGCTGAATTCCATCAATCAATCTTTTGATCAATTGAGCATTTCTTATTGGTGATCCCGCAGAAGTTAAATAACCTCTTTGAGACCAAAGCTGGCCATAGTCCTGGACTACACCATAACCATACTGACTATCAGTCACTATGGTAATTTTCTGATCTTTACCCAATTCACATGCACAAATCAAAGCAATTAATCCTGCTACTTGAGCTGAACAAATTCCTTTGAGACTGGAGGCTTCGATCACATCTGCAACTGTGCACACCGAATATGCTGCACTCATAACACCATCATCTGTTCTTAAGCATAAACCATCAACAAACAACATAATCTGATTCAGGCAACGGGACAGCTTTAATATCCTGCCTTGGTTTTGTGCAATACTCTAATACATCCAGGCAATCATAAACAACCTCATCTCTGATTTCTGTTTCAGTAGTATCAGGTAATAATGTGGACGGATTTAAATTCACACATCTCGCAATTGAAACGTTATCTGATCCAAGAATAACTTTTTCATATTTTGTCAGCCTATTGTTTGTCAAATGCTGTGTTTTGCTTCTAGTGAGGAGAATTTCAACTGAGTGTGGCACATATACCTTTACAGGAAATCCCATTATTATTCCTTCACTTTGTTCCAAACTCACACTTGTTGCAGCTACTGCTTTTAAGCAACCTGGTAATGCTTTTGCAACAGGATCAAGAACAGCTGAGAAATATGCTATTGACTTTCTCAGTTTTCCATGTCTTTGAATCAAAACTGATAATGCACATCCTCTTTCACTGCAATACAGCTCAAACTCTTTTTCATAATCAGGCATTCCCAATGCTGGAGCTGCACACAAACATTTCTGTAACTGCTCAAAAGCTTTTAATTCAGTTTTTGTTAGGCTAATCGGATCTTTTATGTCTGCTTTTGTCAGTCTTTGCAGTGGTTTTGCAATCACTGAAAATCCACTAATCCATTGGCGACAACCTACCATTCCTAGAAACATTCTAACTTGTCTCTGTGTTTTTGGAGGTTGCATCGCTTGAATCATTTTTTTTCTTTCTGTTGTCACTTGTCTGATTCCCTTTGCAATTCTGTGACCAATATATTTCACTTCTTGTTTGCAAAACTGTAATTTCGCAGGAGATACTTTATGCCCCTCATCTGCCAGATGATTTAAAAGAGTAATAGTATCTGTTACACTGCTATCTCTTGTTTTTGCAGCTACAAGGAGATCATCAAAATACTGCACTAATGTAGACTTTCCAGGTAAATCCAGGGTTTCCAATGATTTCTTCAGCAACTGATTAAAAATGGATGGGGATTCTACACCATGCTAATATACGCTCTTTGAACCGGAACACAATCATTTGTTGGCTTTCTGGATGCAATGGAACAGTAAAGAATGCGTTAAATAAATCAATAACTGTATATCATTCTGCATCATGCGAAATCTGATATAAAATTACCGCTGGGTTTGGTACAACTGGGCAACACGGAACAACAATTTTGTTAACTTTTCTAAGGTCCTGAACAATTCTAAAAGTTCCATTTGGCTTTTTAATTCCCATAATCGGTGAGTTACATGGGCTACTCTCGATTTATTTTAGAACACCTTGTTTTATGAATTTTTCTATTACAGTAATAACTCCTTCAATCACTTCTGCTTTCATTTTATACTGAGGAATATTTGGATAATCTGCTCCTTGTTTTACCGATATTTGTACTGGTTCTACATTTTTCATCAAAACCATTTCATCTCCAGTGAAATCCCAAATTTTTACATTCACTTTGTCTTTTTTAATTCTTCAGGTAAATTATTTTTATCAAACACAGGAAATAATTTACTTTCTTCTGCTTCAACCATTGACATTGTTAATTTGTAAAGCCCATCTTCTTCTGGAGTTTAAAGCTCTATACCATCCGGTGAGCAATATATTGCACAGTTCATTTTACAGAGAGTGTCCCTACCTAATAGATTTACTGGACTGCTATCACAAACTACAAATCTGTGCATGTCTTTGAATTTACCTATTTCAACTTCAACTGGTTCAGTTAAATCTGTTTTAATTTGCTGATTAGCTACACCTACGACTTGGATCTTTTCTCCAGAGAGAGGAAGGTTTTCTATTTCCACTCATCTAACAGTAGAACGGGTAGCACCTGTATCCACTAGGAAAGTAATTTCTACATCATTCAGTTTACCATTTGCAAATGGACCAGATTGATCTACCTCAAGAGTGGCTCCAAGCACACACACTTCCTCCTCTCTCAGTCACCGTCATAAGTAATCCTCAGATTCACTCCCATCTTCTTTCATCCAAAATTGTTGAGACACATTTGGCACATTCACTCTCGGTGATCTGTTTACCTCCGCTGAATCCTGTTTCTGTACTGTATCTCTGCAAATTTACACAGTTTGTAAGTGGCGGTTGTGGTAACTGACTTTGCTGATTCACTATCTGTCGCTGTAGCAGTTGCTGCTCATTTATCTCATTCTGCATCTGTGGATTTAATGATGCATTTTTTACAAAAGTTCTGGGCGGATTCTTACTATCGCGCTTCCAGTATCCAATTTCGCCACAATTAAAACATGGGAGTTTCTGTTTTAACTCTTCTATATTTCCCATCAATTTTGGTTTTTTATAGTTAACTTTAAATTTCCCTTGGTTCTGATCAACATTTTTGTTTCCCAAAGTTGCTATTTGTTGTTCAGCTACTTTCACCTGTGCCCACATTGCTTTTTCTTTCAGCTTCTTTTGTTTGGCTTCTATCTCATCACTACAGTATTTTGCTTTTCTCAAAATATCATCTACTGTGTGTGATTGCCAACCAACTATTCCAGTTCTTACCATTTCACTAATTTCAGGTCTCAAGCCATATACAAATCTGTTTATAAAATGGCTCATACCCTTTTCACTTAGATGCTCATAACCACTGTATTGTTTAAATACCAACAGTAATCTTTCATTAAATGAATGTACTGATTCTTTTTATTCTTGAATTGTTCTACCTATTTTAACCCAATCTATTTCTTTTGGGGGAATCTTGTTTTTCAAAAGTACAATTATTTGTTCGTATTTTCTCATTACCTCTGGAGAAGGAGCACCTGTTACTTTATCTCGTTCATATTCTTCACTAGGCCAGCCTATAGTAGTTTTGCATTCTGTCCAAAGATCTGATGGAACAAAAATGTCAAATAATCCATCAAGATCGACCCACAAAACCTTTGAAACTTTCACAAATCTTTCTACCTGTCGATACCATTCTACAGGTTTTTCTCTTAATCGGGGAAAATCATTTGTGAACAGTAGAATGTCCTGTCTCGTCCACCTTTTCCTTTTCTCTTGACAGGAAAAGCCAAACTTGTTCTGTCTTCATCCCTTTTCTTAGTCCATTTTGCTCTCCATTTACTTAAATCACCCCATTTTCTCAAAATCACAATTTATTCTTTTATATGGGTAATTCTTCCTGAGGTGAAATTCTTCTGCTTGCTTAAATCTACTTCAAACTCAGCAGCTATATCTTCCAATTGATCACATTTGTTTTTTGTTTTCCATGTTATGCTTTTACAGATAAATAATAATTCATCATCCTGATATGCCTTCAAACTGTCGGTTCCAATAATCCCAATTATTAATTCCTCTACATCTGCTTTCAACTTTCCAACATCAAGCAATTTGCATTCTGGGGTTAAATCTATTTTACTCAGACTCTTTACCGGAGATCCAGAATCAGAATCTGCACCAGTTGGGGTTTTACATGATAAACTTTGATTAAAAGTTAAATCAGGCATCATCATTTTTTCTCGATGTATTTCAGTTAAATCTGAATAGAATTTTTCAGTCACTTTCTGTATTTCTGAATTTAATGGAACAGTTAAAGCTGAATGTCTAATTTCTTTTTGATCAAAGACTGGATGAACAGGTCCAATCGTTGCAGCACTGTTACTGCTGCCATGCTTTTAGTTAACTGCTGTATTAATTCATTCGCAGAACGAATGTATTCTGAAGTATCTGGCAATCCCTCATACCTTTCTGTTCTATTTCCATTTCTTGGGGTTTCATTTCTTTGAACTGGAGTTTCAGTAAAATTACTATTTTCTCCTGATGTAATTGAATTACATCCTGTTTCTACTCTCTCAGGTGTTTTTCTATTGCTCTGGTTTGTCTGGGGAGATATCTCTACTCTTTCAGGAATTCTTTTATTATTCTGGTTTGTTTCAGGGGATGTCTCCTCAATTATTTCTCTTTGTGGGGCACTTGGAGAAGTCCATGAACAAACTGGTTGATAAGGTGGCAGCTTTTTAGTATAAATATCTTCTAATACCGCATCTTCTGGATCACTTTCTTCTCTAATATGTTTTTTCTTTTGGGAACATTTTTTCCCAGTTACCTCATCAATTGGTCTCACTGGGTACAAACCATCACACATGTCTGCTTTTCTCCATCGACGCATTCTATCCTCATGTGTTTCCCTATCAAGACCTAATCCTGTTCCCCTTGTAATTCCTCTACTCTCTCGTTCCAATTCAAACATTTCACCCTCCCATTCAACTAAAGCTTCAAATTGAGTAGGTCTAGGCTTTGGTACAAGTTCCATCATTATTTCTCTTAAATTCCTCAAGACCGCTATGTTAAATGATCCATCTTCCGGCCATGCTAATATACCATCATTTTAAGTATATTTCATCCAGTTCTCAATCCAAAGACCAGTATGATAACCATATTCACCCAACATATAAGCTGCAGTTGTTTTGTAGTTATGAAGTAATCTTCCACCTCGCGTTGAAATTTTCTTATCGGGTTTAATTTTGTTTTTCAATTTCTGAAACCATGAAAGTTTCTTTTTCTCTTTCAAATAATAATAATCCATGTCTTTTAAACAAATTTTCCTTACTTCGGTAATGATCGTAACAACTTCCTTGTTATTCCGCAACACCAACCAATCCGTGCGCGAAACAAACTAATAAACCTCCAAAGTTACATGCCCGACATGTCGCGCATTTACGAAAACCATTTATAGTTGGTAACCAGGTGTGAATGTTTTGAGTCTCAGTGGGGGTTTTCTTAGACAATAGAGTAGCCATATTTTTAGCTTTTCTAAATGTCACACTGAGATGTTCAGGTAAAGTGGTTTTCAAAATTGGATCAGTTAACACTATGGGCCAATTCTTGTTCAAGATGCTCCGTATCTTGCGTTCCTGTCTGCTGTACGTGGTAATTAATCTAGGTGAGTCATTCTCTTCTGTTGTGTGTGTATCATGTTCAATGGCGTTGGGTAACAAGGCAGATCTAGGTCTCTCATTGGTTTTAAGTATGGCTCTGTTGAGGATGTCTTCAGTATATCCTCTGTCTCATGCGATCTAAACTCAACTTACTACATGTATCAAATTGTTCTGGAGTGCTGCAGATGCGTTTGAGTCGTAACAATTCCCCATAGGGGATGCTGGCTATCAAATGTCGCAGATGCGCACTTGACGCATGTAGTATAGCATTGCCAGCAGTGGGTTTTCTAAATGCTGTTGTAGTTAGTTTGTCAATTATTTGTATTTGGACATCAAGGAATTCTATCTTGGCGGTGCTCATGTGCGATGTAAAATGTAAGTTAAACTCATTGATGTTTAATAAGTCAACAAAATATTGGGCACTTTGCATGTCACCCTTCCATACAATAAAAACATTGTCTATATAACGAAGCCAAGAGATGACATTTTGATCAAATATTGTTCTGTGTTCTTTCATGAGGAACTGCTTTTCCCAGTAGCCCACATGTAACCCAGCGTAGCTCGGGGAAAAGCAGGCCCCCATGGCGACACCTTGTTTCTGCCTGTACACATTCTTTTCAAAGGAAAAGTAATTATTATTCAAACACCAAGAAATGAGAGCCATGAGCATTCTATTGTGCATGGCATATTCAGCAGGTCGATTTTTCAAGAAATGTTCAACTCCACGCAAGCCACATTCGTGCCGAATGCTGGTATAGAGTGATTCTATATCCAAAGTCAGTAAAATCAATTCACTGGACCAGGTCATGTCCTCAATGTGTCTCAAAAAGTCACCTGTGTCCTTCAAATATGAGGGCATAGTTTTAACTAAATCCTGTAAAAAGAAGTCTATATACTGGCCCACATTTTCCGTCATGCTGCCTATCGCCGATATAATTGGGCGTCCGGGAACTGGGGTAATGTTTTTGTGCAGCTTAGGTAACAAATAAAGAAAAGGTAACTTAGGATGACTATTGAACAAGAAGTTATATTCCTCATTCGATATTAGTCCCTCGTACTTCCATTTTTGTAGTTCTTTTTTGATATTATCCCTTGCTTTATCATAGTTCTTCCATTTACTTTGTTCATAACAGTCATTGTTATCTAGCTGTCTTTTAGCTTCTGTATCATATTGTTATTTAGGCCACAGGACAACGTTGCCCCCTTTGTCGGATTTTTTTACAATGATAGCAGAGTTGTTGGCCAACTTGTCGATGAATTTTGTTGAAGGTAAATTGTTTTTGATTCAATTCATATTTTCTATTACGATTGATTGAGCAATTCAGGTCCTTGATTTCCTCAATGATGCGATCATGAAAGACGTTGATGGCGTCTCTCGGCATTAAAGGATGAAAGAGGATTTGGGTTTGAAAGGACTTTCTCCAGCACCTTTTTGCAACAGGTTAAGTTCTCTTAGTTTGGTTTGAGTGGGTGCTTGAGAATTCTGTTCATCTTCATTAATTAGGCCATGTAGTGCCCATAGGGTTGGTATTTCTCCGACCTGCACACCAGAGGAGGTTGAGGTTTTTGTTTTGTCTTGTTTGTCCTCTCCCAAATCCTTTAAGGCGTAGAATTTCTTTAATTTCAATTTCCTGATGAACAGAAATAAATTGATACGAGTGGAAGCGTAATCAAAATTGGTGTTGGGGCAGAAGTTTAAACCTAAAGAAAGCAGTTGTTCTTCAGCCTTCGTGAGAGTCAATGTACTGAGGTTAACTACGGTATTTTCATTAATTATTTTTTCTTGCGCCAGTAGTTTTGCCTCTTTCTTGGCTTGCCGTTTGCGTTTCCTGCGGGCGGTTTTTCTGATGGTGTTCCGCCTTGGTCTGCCTGGTTTCTCTCCTTTCTCGGCCTCAAGGTTTTCAAGCGGTCCTGTACTAAAAAATCCACTTCTTCACCTAGACCCGGAATGGTGTTTGTGGATCCTAGGATGCTTGAATTTGAACTGGCTGAGCTGATGCTGGAGTCACTTGTGAGTGATACTGTATCCATTTCAGGTACGTCCCCAACTGATGTTTGTTGTCTGGCTTCCAAAGTGTTTGGTGTAGTTATATTAGTTCCTTTCATTTTGCGAATATTATCGTATTTCTTCGCAAATGTATAAATCTGTCCCCTTTCATAATTCTCTAGATCTCGGGCAAATTTATGTACCTTCCTGTTTTTTATTTTTTCTTCATGTTTTTTTAGGCGTTCTTTGATTTTATTCATTTTTGTTGAAATCCAATCCTGGTTTTCAGCCTTGCTCAGTTTGTGTTCAATTTCTTCAATTTCATTGATGAGGGCTAGACTATCTATATCAGCATATTTGATTAAGATTCGTATGAGGTTCATGAACTGTTGTAAATTGCTTTCTCCCCATTCGAGTAACATGGCCGGATTGGGCTTTTCGAAGCTGGGAGCTAGGAGTATGCGTAGTCCACGAGGGACCCTGTTCACCTCCACATATTTGGTCAATGATTTGCTCTCCCACCTCTTGGTTAACTCGGCTCATTTTTTTCTCCAAATTTTTCAACAAGTTGTTCGTATCTTTATTGATATCTTCACCGCTTTCTTTCTGTGCAGCAGTGTTTACATTCTTTGCTTTGTTTTTAGTTACATTATCGAATAAAGCATCCGCATTCTGTTCTCTTTCCAGTACTGCGCTGCTTAACATTTTGCCTTTCTTTTGTTAGTTTTTAACCTTTGTAATTATTGCCTGCACATTTGAGTGCAACTCAGCATTTACGGAAATGGAAACCGTCTCTGTTTCCGAAGAGCGCAGCCCCGTCTTGTGAAGTGCTATTCATGGATTACTCACCGGGAGTCTAGGTCAATCCTTCGCGGGTCCTCCGACTCGAGCGTCGGCGTCCTCGGTCACCGTTTTGCTTCTCAGCACACAAGGGGTTCAGCCAGCCAGTGAGTTCCTTCCGGATCGGCAGCATATATATCTCCATCTCCATCTCCATCTCCATCTCCATCTCCATCTCCATCTCCATCTCCATCTCCATCTCCATCTCCATCTCCATCTCCATCTCCATCTCCATCTCCATCTCCATCTCCATCTCCATCTCCATCTCCATCTCCATCTCCATCTCCATCTCCATCTCCATCTCCATCTCCATCTCCATCTCCATCTCCATCTCCATCTCCATCTCCATCTCCATCTCCATCTCCATCTCCATCTCCATCTCCATCTCCATCTCCATCTCCATCTCCATCTCCATCTCCATCTCCATCTCCATCTCCATCTCCATCTCCATCTCCATCTCCATCTCCATCTCCATCTCCATCTCCATCTCCATCTCCATCTCCATCTCCATCTCCATCTCCATCTCCATCTCCATCTCCATCTCCATCTCCATCTCCATCTCCATCTCCATCTCCATCTCCATCTCCATCTCCATCTCCATCTCCATCTCCATCTCCATCTCCATCTCCATCTCCATCTCCATCTCCATCTCCATCTCCATCTCCATCTCCATCTCCATCTCCATCTCCATCTCCATCTCCATCTCCATCTCCATCTCCATCTCCATCTCCATCTCCATCTCCATCTCCATCTCCATCTCCATCTCCATCTCCATCTCCATCTCCATCTCCATCTCCATCTCCATCTCCATCTCCATCTCCATCTCCATCTCCATCTCCATCTCCATCTCCATCTCCATCTCCATCTCCATCTCCATCTCCATCTCCATCTCCATCTCCATCTCCATCTCCATCTCCATCTCCATCTCCATCTCCATCTCCATCTCCATCTCCATCTCCATCTCCATCTCCATCTCCATCTCCATCTCCATCTCCATCTCCATCTCCATCTCCATCTCCATCTCCATCTCCATCTCCATCTCCATCTCCATCTCCATCTCCATCTCCATCTCCATCTCCATCTCCATCTCCATCTCCATCTCCATCTCCATCTCCATCTCCATCTCCATCTCCATCTCCATCTCCATCTCCATCTCCATCTCCATCTCCATCTCCATCTCCATCTCCATCTCCATCTCCATCTCCATCTCCATCTCCATCTCCATCTCCATCTCCATCTCCATCTCCATCTCCATCTCCATCTCCATCTCCATCTCCATCTCCATCTCCATCTCCATCTCCATCTCCATCTCCATCTCCATCTCCATCTCCATCTCCATCTCCATCTCCATCTCCATCTCCATCTCCATCTCCATCTCCATCTCCATCTCCATCTCCATCTCCATCTCCATCTCCATCTCCATCTCCATCTCCATCTCCATCTCCCCCCCCCCCCGACATTGGTGTGAGACCCTGTGCAGCGACTCTGAGTCCCCGCCCACAGCGTCTTCATCAAGAGCCTCACTGACTTGCTTCCTGTTAACTAACAAGACGTGAGGTTTGAGCGCCAGGCCCCGCATAAAGCTAGTTAAAATGCGGACTTCCCTTGAGAGGGCAGGCCCGGGTCTCGTAAATTTAATTGGGCAGCAGCACAGTGTCTGAGACGTCATGATTGACTCTCACTAATCAGGATGTGAATAGCGTGACAGCGCCGCGGCGGGAATTGAGAGCCAGCACTCTGCCTGCAGTTTTAGTTTTGCAACAACAGTGTAGCACAAGCATGAAGCATTTTCAATTTGGGCACGCGGCACAGGCGTGCTCTGATGTCAATTACTCCTGGAGTCTGCGGGACGGGAGCGAGAGCAGTGCACTCAGCAGAGCGGCTCTGAGCCCCCCACCCCTCCAGCGCACAGAGTGGGCAAAATGCGTGACAATTCATTTCGGTGCAGTGATGCGGGGACACCGCACTGAAATGCGTTAGCGTCACGCCTGGTGCGTGACACTTGGCAGGACTGGGGGAAAAACAGTGATTTTAAAGAGTATTAGTGACGCGAAGTCAATTGGGGACGGTGGTTACATACCCAGGAGTTGCAGATAAACATTGCCTAGTCTTGAAGAGGTCGGTATTTCTGGAGCAATACAGTAAAAAATAAGTAACAGTAATATTTTGGAAAAAAGTGGGATTGCCTCCTAAATCCTACTGCTCTGGTATGTCCTATTTAATGTGAATAAACACTAAACACATACTGTCAAAATCATCCCTTAATGCCAAAATACAGTGTTTATGCATGTATGTTAAACGTATTTAAGATTTGTGAGGTGCATTCGAGAGTGTCAGCTAATCGATTTTTTTTTTTTCTTTTTGAGGACCATGAAAGGGTTTTTTCTAAGCATGTTCTCGAGCAATGGTAGTACACTGTATTATTTACGTTGGGCTTTTACTAAAATGGCCAAGGGGTCTGCCCTCTAGCGACATGTGGCAATCCATAATAACAAATCACGTGAATGTGTGGTCTGTTCTGTAACATAAAAATAAATGGTGCTTGAAATCCAAACATAACATGTTAAATTGTGGTGATCTATTAGGTAAATATGATTCCATCGATTTGAGCGTAACAAGCATTTGCAATGCAATAGGTCTCGCATTCACACAAGTTTGAGCTATAGGCATCGTAAATTACAATAGCGGTACAAAAGGGGGTCGTAATGGACGGAGCATCTGAACCAATCAAACACTCACAACCAATCAAAAGATCTGGGTTTAATCCATCACCGTTCTTTAGCCCACTCTGCCACCCCAGTTCAGACATGGCTATATGCAAATCAGTCTGACCCTGTGCCTCATGGGAACAGTCCAGCCCGAACTACCAAGCCATGCCTTCCCTGGACCGGAAACAAGCTTCCGAGGACCGGTTTCTGGCATTCCAGCCTTCTTCAGCCCGGCTTGCTTGAATCCAGTGGCAAAGTGAGCAAGGGACTCACGTCTGAGCATACCCTGCCACACTTATGGCGGCCAAATGCCTTTTATGTATGTTTTGGTTTTTAAAACTTACATAAAAGGCATTGTCATTTATAATGCCAATAGCTTAAACTAGCGTAAATGTGAGACCTATTGCATTGCAAATGCTTGTTAAATGAAATGGTGAATCCTTGCCTATACTTCTTAAGGCATACCGCGGTAGTGTTTTAGTACCTGCTGATTCTCTTTTTTTCTTTCTTAGAGAACCCTTTTCCAAAAACCCTCCCAAATTCCCCAGTTCCATACAATGTACTCTTACCGTTTGTTGCTGCCTTGTAACTGTGTCTTCCAGCAGCTCTACTTGTCCCCCGCTTTTCGGTGCAGTTCTGGTGGATTGTGGGGGTTCGAGTCTCTCTCATCCACCTCCTCTGCCCGTACCGCTATGAATGGGGAATCTCACCGCCGCCTTTCACCCGCGACGCAACCCCAGAGCCGCCCATGACCACAGGGTAACCTGTACTCCCTGACTCTCGCCCGCGCCTGCCAACACTGCCGCGTTAGGAGTGGAAACCGCTATCCCCGCCACCCCCTCCGCGGGTCCAGGGGAATCACGCCCATAAAGATACCGCAGAGCTTGGACCAAAACCGGGATGTGTCAGCAGCGCGTTACCAATTCTTTCACCACGTCCATCGCACCTGGCTGGAAACATGCCCACAGCTTTGCCAGCAAGATGCACTGGTCCTACTCACTTTCTCCGTCCTCCGTCCTCCAGGGTTAACACGAAAAGAGACCCCTGACTTACAAGATTACATTTCTTTCACTAGTCCAGCAGATCTCAACGCGTTTCCACGAACATTTCAGAAGCTGTTACAGGCTGTAAAGACGGTAAAACCGCCCATCGGAGCCTCACGCAACTTGCTGGCCGCCATGTTCTCCCCAACACACCTGTGACAATGTATTCATATTGACATTTCCTTGGAATCCCAGTTGCAAAAGAAATACACATATTACAATGTGAGTTTTAATGGTCAGTGTTTCAATTAATAAAGTCCGTAACACTGATACGCAAGTGCAATTACAGATTGTTATCCCCATTGAGCTCACCACCTCTGATTCATGGCCTTCTAGAGTGATACGATGAGATGATTTCCATGGCCTGTCTGACAAGACAGTTCATACAGTGTAACATTATTTGGAATATACTGGCATCCATCATACTACTAAAATATGCATGTGGTGTTTATCAATACATTTTCCAGTTTAATGAAAGAACATCTACCTGTGCCACGAATCAGTAATATCATTTATGGTAGAACCTCAATACTTTTTAAAGATTCTTAAACTAGTACGGAAAGCTGCAGCACAAGTTTCTATTTTGTAACTTATAAGAGTCGAAATTCATAGTTTCCTTGTCACTGGTCTAATGGTCAAAGGCATTCTGGTTAACAATTAACATCCTGTTAGCGCAGTGTTCCTCAAACTATGGAAGAGAATACCTCCTTCTCCACTGCTGAAAGGGTTTTGAATTGGATATTTGATATTTTACTTGTTGGTTGTAAATAGGACTTTATCATTTTGGTCGTGGGGGGCACTAAAGCTAAAAACAATATGTATTGTCAAGCCAGTGTTTTGCAAGGCATTGCTTGAAAGGCACTGGGAAAGACTGAAACTGAAACGAACAGTAAACCGGACCACCAGTAAAAATGGGTGCAGCTCACCCACGTGCATACCCGGAAGCAGCCTTGACCTGCAAAAGCCCATGTGTGCAGTGGTGGAGGGCGGAGGCATGACTAATGAACGGGCGGAATAAAGCTTCTTCTACAGTGCAGAAGTGACAGCCAGCAAAAAAAAACTAGAAAGCGGAGTTGCAGCTCGACAGCACCACCTGCTGGATCCTGACGTGTGCTAAATCGCCAATCCACCTACAAGCGATTCACCGTTCACCAGAGAAAAACAAGCAAAACTGAAACCGCGGTGGGAGCGCACAAGACGCCGTCGCAGTGAGCGTGCACGCAAGCAAGCTGAGGATCGCCGACGAAGACACGCAGAGCTCAGAGTCTGTGAGTCCTTTATACGCTTTATGCAGAACCAGGGGCATTCAGAGTGCGGCGGCGGGGGTCTCTGTATGTGTGCGTGCATGTGCGCTCGTGTGTGTGTCTCTTTGTGTGCGCTCGTGTGCATGCGTGTGCGAAAGCAGGGGGAGGTGTGGCTGTGTGTGTTGGAGCTTCCCAGGAGACAGGAGATGTGCACACGTGCCGCGGCCCGCTCTGATCCTATTCTTGAAGATGCGCGTGGCCATCTCTTGTTTCCTGGCAAGCTGAGCCGGTGTCTATAGGTCTCTGGCGAGACCGCGCTTTCGCGCCGTAATCGCCACGAGACCTAAAAAAGGATGAAAATGAGCCCCCTTACAGTCTTGTCAAGTATCACGCATCACGTGTGACACTAACGCATTTCAGTGTGGTGCTCCGCATCACTGCACTGAAATGCATTGTCACACATTATAGGCATTGCCCTTAGCTGTCAAGCCGTTCGCGCTGTCTACCATGCAACAGTAAAGCTGAAGTGTTTAGCAGGGCTCTGTGGCAAGGGTGCGCTGCTCCAACAGGCTTGGAGAGTCGGCTCAGCCTGAGCTAGTAGCAGCTGTCCGTTACAATGTAGCAATATAGAAGGAGATTCCTGCCACGGTGCCGCTCTGACTGACCTGGTGTCATGTGATACAGTGTGAGACGTATTTAGGCGCCAAAAGAGGACGTGACGTCACCTCCTGCCAGTGCTGCTGCCGGTGGGAGACTGGCTAGGTGTTTGGAGCTCATCATGATGGCAGCGCTGCTTGCCCCACCATGGTTGTAGTGCATTTTCAATGTTGGCCATCACCCCACCGCGAATTGCCAAGGGAGTGACGTTGCTGCGGCCGGGAGTGACGTAGCTGCGGCCAGGAGTGGACTGAGGAGGCTGCCGTTTCCGCCGCCGCTGTAAACCCATTGCAGTGACTCGCGGCCTCGTGAGTAAGACAGTTAGTGCTGCAGCCAGACCAGTGTATACAGTGTGTTCATTTGGTAATGTGAAGAATACCGCCGCCCGCTACATAGGTTTTTGATTGCAATTTCTTCACTGCACATTGGGCAAGATAATCCGCCACTACCTGTATAGTAACTTACTGTCAATTTGTACGTTTGGTGGCAGTGATTTCATATTAGGCTCCCGAGCGGGAGTGTGAATGAACAGTAGTTATCGACTGCGGAGCCACGTGTGCCCCAGCGAAATACATACTGCTTTCAGGCTGGCCAATACGGAAACCCACAGTTAGTGACAGATCTGTGCTTTAGTCTTTTGAAAGACCAGTAGAGGCCTTTTATTCACGCCCTGCCACGGGACTCCTCCACCCACAGTGGCACAGGCTGCCGGTGCCCCAGTCCCTTTTAAACAGTCTTGCTCTGGAAGCACTTAGTGTGCTGAGTGCTCTGCCACATGGCCCTCTGCTCTCTGTCCATCAGGGGAACTGCCCATGAAAGACTCAGTGGCAGCTGATGGATGAGCTGCGACCCTCGCTCGGCCTGGTCAGGCTCGATCTCTTATCCTGCTGCCCCTGTCTCACCCTCTCTTCTGTCACTGCTCCTACCCTCACACTCAGTACTCTGCCCAAGCCATTGACAAAGGTGCTCAGGCAGCCCACTCCTTTCTCCTGACCTCGACCCACCCCTGCTTGATACTCTCAGAATGTAAATACAATCCAGTGTTCAAATATTCCTTCTTCATTTGCATAATGTGCTAGAATGTGCTTACAATGGATTGTACGAAACCTATAAAAATGTAAACGTGTTTGGAGGCCAGTTTGAGCTACTGTTCATTTTGTCTCTTAAATTCTTCTTGAGGTATACTTCGACCTTCTCTGTTGCTGCTAGCTTTCAATTTCATGTTTCTCCTCAGCTGTGGAGAAGTAACTGCCACAAACATACTAATAATTGTAGTGGTGCTATGAAGCAGTTTTAAGATCTTATTAGAGTTTCTCGTTCCTCAAATGGGTGTAATTTCTGAAATTCATTTTCCCTGTCTTCACTACTCATAATTACAGTGTAATTATGAAAGTATCACACGTAAGCAGTCTGAAACCTTGGCAGCTATGCCCTTAACTTCTGTAAATTTTGGCCAGTCAGTGTGCGAGTTTAAGGGAAGCTTGTGGGGGGAAAAGTGACAGCCGAGCTTTCTCTGTCACTGCGATTTTGCAAACAAGTCATACACTACCCAACCGCTCCCCTAACAAAGAATGAATCAAAATAATAAGAAGTGGCGTGGAGGGGGGCGCAGGCGTCTCCTTTGTGACTTGGCTTTTTAATGGCATGGTAATCTCCGAAGAGGTCTCCTTTGTGACTTGGCTTTTTAATGGCATGGTAATCTCCGAAGAGGAGTTTTCTTTTTTCCTTCGCATTTCTGCTTGAAACATCCTCTGCTTTCTTGTCTGCGCTCTCCCCTCCTCCCGGGGGTGGGCGCACTCATCCGGTTTCACCGCGCCAGGGAAAGGAGGTGAAGTAGAGGGCAGCTGTCAAACAAGAGGGAAACAAAGAAAAAGCAGCCCGGGAGTCTGGAGCTGCCCCTCCTCGCCGCAGTTTAATGATCAAACGGTTATCTGGGAGCACACGGAAGCGGCACAGGCAGCGAGGCTCCTTGGCCGGCAGTCGTCTGCGGCATCTCTCTGGGGTTGGTGTGTGCGCTGTGTGTCCCTGTGCCCCCCTCTATCAGCCGGTGGGGGCAGTGGCACGGATTCTGGCTGAGACCGAGGGGTGCTGCTGGCAACGCGTGCTGCCCTGAGTGGAGACTCGACGTTTAAGATCTACGTTGTGTGAAAGGAGGCGTGCGGGTGGGGGGGGTGGGGGTGGAAGATGGCAGATGGCAGATAACCTGCGGGTGTGAGGTGAAGTACTCTGACTGTCGGGAATGCAGTCGTTAAGAAAAGGAAGCGTTATGGCTGCGAGCAGAGAAACAACGACTGTACGTTCAAATGCCTGAGGCAGTGAAAATACGACCTCGGTGTGAACAGGCTTCATTTCATGTCCCTGGCTAGGACAAGAAGTGCATCTCCCCTGCTGAATACACAGGTTAATTTTTAGGGTTTTGATCAGAGTACCCTTCCTGCCTTGAGAATAACTGCAGAGCTCCAGGCGCTTTAAATATACAATAACTTGTCTGCGAGTAAAATATCCATGGATACAACCAGTGTGACGAGTGGTGCGCGCGAGCAGCCCACCTCTCATTGCTTCTTTCATTTACTTGCTTCCCTATAAAATCGGGAAAAAAGCCAGCGAGTGGTGCGCACGCCACAGCGAGCCATGTGGTTTCAATTATCGCGCCCGTGTCTGGGCACGATAATTGAAACCACATGACCATCGGTGCGCGTAATAGACATAGTTAGACCATGGACGGAGCAATGCGCCCGCCTTTGGCCAATTGCGTGATGTCTTTGAAAAAAGACGCACGCAAAGGCCAATAGCCTGGACTAAAAGGAAAAGCACACGCATAAGCGTGTGCGATTCCTTGACCCATTTTAATACCCCCCTACAAAAAAGTCTCCCGCTGTGCAGGCAGTGCTGCACACTGCACCTCTAGGCACAAGACCTAAAAAGCAACTGAGTCATTTGTGTGTTTTGTAGCCCATCCAAGCCCCTTCTTTTCTACCAAGCAGAGAGAGTTAACGTAAATGTTGTTTACAGATCACATGTGCAGATAAGTAAAAGCCTGTTTCTGAGCCACCATGTATGGCTTCAGAGCAGCTAATCGGACACAGCACTTCCCTCAGTACTCTAATTACCGAAGCAGCATAACAAACTCCAGCTCCTCCAAACACATCCTGAGGCGGGACCTATTCTGAGAGCAGAGGCTCTCCGTGACTGTACATATCTGTGCCAGTGACTGCAAATTCTTCATACTAAAGTAGGAAAGAATCAATGGTTTTTTGTTGTTGTTTTTTTTTGTATGTCTGAGGACCTTGTTTGTATTGCTTTATCGCGTGGTCGCCCTTTCCTTGTATTTTCGCTGAAGGGCACGGTCGTCATGTAGATGTGAAGTGCCTCAAGATATTTGTGGTATTCCTGTCACTGTGGTTTGTATGGTACTGTAATGTTGCCACGCCTGATTTCCACTGATAAATAGATGTAGACCAAATATTTGATGTAAAGGGCTGTTAGTCCTACTTACCTGAAGATGTATTCTTCTCTGTGAATGTACAAAAAAAATAAGGCCCCATTCCAGCAAAAAAGAATTTTACGCTGCCTGCGTGAAGAGTTTATTCCTCTCACACTAGTTATTTTATTTTCAAATGTGTAAACTGCAGCCCTTAAAGAAAGTGGCTTGGGGAGCCGTAAAAGTACAAATGAGAAACAGAGGGGAATAATATGATTCAAATGGATATATTAATTTACCAAATGAAAAAAAAAACTTGTAGAAAAATATTGAACAATTTAAAAAACACATACAGAATAGGAAGGTGGAGAGTGGCATCCCACAGGTAGCCTAGTGACCACGTCCGAAATGCATGTATTTACCACTGCTATTTTCCTGGTGGACTAGAGTCTTTAGAGCCCGGTTATTAGGGTGGGGGCAGATGTTGGTGCATTTGTCACTTTCTCCAGCTTCCCCAGGAAATTCAAGAAGGAACAGGGAGCTTCAGGAAAAAGAGAAAGATGAGAGACAGAAAAAGAGAGATGTGATACGGCATGGAGAAAGGGAGCAGGCTTGGTTTAAAATTATTTGGGTTCCCAGTCCAGCCTTACAAACAACTTCAAACTAGAGAACAGTTTGAAACACTTAGTACACATCTGCTTAAAAATTGAAATCTTCAAGGTCTTTGTATGTAGGTCTGTAACGGACCCAGGGCGCACAGCATTCCATTCCATGTTATATTATGTTATATGTTTTTACACAGTCCTTGCATAGAGAACATCTGCAGATTACTTGGCCTCTTATCACTTTGGAGCTGATCTTGTTTGAGATTCTGGGTTTGCCAATGGGGTGGATGTTTTCATACCGCCCTTGTTTGCAGGCACATTTAGTTATAATTCGCTAACCCCATGAGTTTTATAAAAAAGTTTTTATTAACATTTTCAGTCATAAGGCAAAGAGTGTGTATCCTCAACGTAGAACTTACAGCAAAGGCACGATACCATACAGTGCATAACAAAAATACCCTAGCCCTCAGTGTTAGGTATGTAGCTAGATTTCCGAATAGAAAGGGATCACGCCTACCCTGCATATTTGAGAGAGTCATTTAGAAGACAACCTATGTGGCTGGTCGCTCTCAGAGAATAAGAAGAGCCTACCCCGATTCACCTACACCCAAATTAAAAGACACACAATAGGCAGTGATGCATTACACCCTAACCTCTAGGAGAACATATGTTAGCAGTTTCATGTTAGATAGATCTATTAAGTGCGGACGTTTCCAACTGAACGACAAAAATATATTTCAGTAAGACCTACTACGCTAGTACAACCAATCTTACAAGCTCTTACATAATAGTTAAATTGTAAACGTGCAAGTTTCACGCAGGACCAAGCTATTCACAAAGTGATTTCAGGTATTCCTGTTTTAGTCTTAAAGCAGGGTTAATCATGTCCTAGAACCCATAAAACTTTAGGGTCCTTTATAAACTAATGCCCCAACTGGATGTATGAACAGAAAGGACACCATCTCAAGTTCTTGAGATAACTAGAACTCCTGCTCCTAATCCAATGGAACCAGTCAGACAAATATCATATCCCATGATGCACTGCAGTGCTACAGATAGCTAGGACAAGCAAGCAAATCCTTTATCATTCAACTATCCATTATTGCTTTCCCTAAATAAGTCCGAATAGGACCCGCTCTGGCCTATTTTCAGCATTATTTATCAGGGTACATCTCTTCTTTCTCACATGTTGTCCCTCAGACTTAAATGCTCCTTTTTAGGTCAAGCCTGGGCAGTGCATGCGTTGCTCTGCGAGGCATGCTGTATTCAAGTATGGACTTGAAGCTCTGCCCACTCTCCGCCCATATCTTACATTAACTTTTGCCACTGTCCTTGGTACATGCTGGCTTCTGATTCCTTAATTGGCTTGTTAGTCGCTCCTTAGGACCGCCTTGTCTTCATTTGTAACCTTCAATGAGGACTGGCCCTTTTACTTCTGCTGTTACACGGTATATCTTATTTAGTCAGTATTTTCTTTAATGAGTTTCTCCTACTTCAGGCACGACCTGCTTTCCTGCAACATTCAGCACGCCATGTGCACTTTCACTTTCCAAACAGCCCAGGACAATGGCAGCTGCTTTATAAAAAAAAATGAAATAAGTCTTGCATTTACAAGAGTTTGAGATATTGGCATTGTAAATGACAATGCCTTTTATATGTTAATTATAAAAAACAATAAATAAAAGGCATTGTCATTTATAATGCCAATAGCTTACTTAAACTCTTGCAAATGCGAGACCTATTGCATTGCAAATGCTTGTTTCGGGGATAGTCTATGCATCCAAGTCTTTTTAGTGGGGAAGCAAATTATTTGGCTTCGACATCCCAGAGAGCTATAAGACGGTAGCTCTCGGGCTCCCCAGCAGTCCTTTATTTTTTAGATTGGGTGCAATGTTGATCCTTTCCAGGACAAGGGGATAGAGACAGTAGAGAGGCAGGTTCTGAACCGCCTTCCCATCAGTCGAGACCAGGACTCCACGTCTTGTGCATATACCGAGAAAGCGATGCAGTTAAGTCCGGGGGCACCACCGGCTCTCCCTTTCGTGATCCGAGTGGCTAATCTTTTGGCTGCTAAAGCCTGTCAAAGCTGGCAGCTTTGTGCTTCAGAGTTCTCGGATCTTATCTGTGCCTTATTAAACTTGAGATGACCGGGTGGCAGGTTGAGACTGTCCGTTTTAGTTTTGTAAAGGGTTATGATGTACATGGTCCAACTTTCAACTATGACATTGTTTTCATTAATTTGACCCATCCAATTTCTCGGTTTAAATGGTTAATGATAATGAAGAACTCCTCTGAGTTTTTAGTTCAGCAGTCCATAAAGAGTTCTAACTGAAGTGCTTCCTCATGTGTGTTTATCTTGCCAAATTTGTTTTCTGTAATGCCTGCATAGAGTATGGATTTCGTCCAGAGAAATGCTAGATCCAGATTTCATCGATCTTATTTTTTTTATTCTAAGAGCTCGTCAAGGTTTTAAGATCTTAAGGGCGTGGCAAAGTGGGTCCTAAGAGACTAGATCCTGGACTATGTGGTAGTGCTGATAAGGGCAGAGAGAATCTGCTGCACAAAGGATTCCCAGTCGTAGGCTGCTTGCCACAGTGGAAGACTCTGGTTAGATACAATAGATTTCCATGTCGAGTATTTTGCTGCGACATTTGAGGACTATTTAATTTGTTTCCAGTTTTGGTGTGTGCCATTAAAGCCAGCAGCCCGTAGGATGTTATGTGCCTTATTCTAAGGATCCATGGTCATGCTCTGAAGCATGTGGCTGCTTTTACCGCGTAGAATAATGGAGAAGGACTTGTCCGTCTTGATCCGTGAAATCGAACAGAAAGTGTAGTCTAGCACCACAGATACTTCCATTGAGTAGCGTGTGCATCGGGTAGGCTGATCACGGAAATATCGTCCTTTCAGAGCCCACCGTGACATTCCCACTAAAGCCGCTGTCAGATTTTGTTCTGTGACATCTGCCCTTTGTGAGATTACTAGCAACCCGCCGCAGCGTTGCCTGGGGCAGAAAGGGGCTGGGGGCAGTACACCCGCTGCCGCCCCAACCCCCTCCCGCACCAACTCCCTCCCGACTCACTCGCGCCCCCCTCCCGCCCCACTCGACCCCCCCCCCCCCCCCCCGACTCACTCGCGCTCCGACATTTTCATTTACTGCTGCCTCCTTCTTGCCTCCCCCTGCATCACACAGTCTCACTTTCCCTTTCCTGTGCCGCCGCTCCTCACTGCACAGCCGCTCGTCCCTGCACCGCCCTCCTCCATCATCACGCACGTCGCGGCCAGCGCTAGGTCCCGGCCGGCGCTACTTTCAGGGGACTACTTTGTTTAGTAACGTAATTTTTTTAATTTACTTTTTAAAAAAATTTATATAGCTTATGTCCATCTACACACCCTGACATTTTCATAGATGTATCGGGTGTGTAGATTGGCGCTGTGGTTCCCGAGTTTACCTGGCAAAAAGGTGCAAGTTCTCTCTTTATAATAGTAGTATAGATAACCTGTGCTGGGATTGCCACTTAGAGTGCGCTATTTCGCTACAGGGATTTTGAAACTGGGTTTGATGCAAATGTAGATTAAAGTCTTCGGTCATAATGAGATGGTCTATGAGACTGATGGCTCTGATATCCATGATCAGGAGCTCTAGTTACTGGACTTGTTGCTTTTTCCCAGTGACAGCCGGGTGAATGTGCACATTTATCAAGATTAATCTATTTGTTGAAGCGTTCTGATTCTAGTTCTTGTGTTCCACACATAAACGGTTGCGATGACCGGTGGGATGGGCTGAGGCCATGAAGCCCCAGCATGATGATAATACAATAGCTAGGCCACCCATTGCGTGGCCCTTGGCAAATTGTCTCATGGCAGGCTTTAAGAATTCATTGTAGCCTTCTAATGGGGTTTCCGCCTCTCGCCATGATTCCTGGATGCAAATAATGTTGTGTGCTGTTAAAAAAAGACTTTGCATCCGGGTCTGTGAAGATGTTCTGAAGGCCAGCCACGGTCCAGGAAAGTAGACTCATGTGCTCAGGTTCAACCTCTGATTTTTGGAGTGAGGTAGAGTGATTTTTAAATAAATTTCAGTTTGATGAAGAGTGACTAGAAGGCTTCCTGTTTGTTCTTGAGCAAAGTGCTTTTCTGTTGATGGCGGCACTAAAGTACAGGGGGCCTATTGCTTTTTTGAGCATGGATGAGGTTCTTGATGATGTGTTGCCTGCAGGGTCTTTTGATTTTGTCATGGTCAAAGGAGGGCTTACAGGGGACTCGCTCAGTATCTTGTCGAACGAGAGCTGGAGGTAGCGGGGCTTTGGAGGTAATCTTATCATGAGGCCCCATTCTTCTAGGAGGCTTTGATTTTTTTATCTTGTGCTGACTGCTGAGTGAGTAGTCCAAGTCACAGTAGTTGCTTCCTTCAGGGGAATATGGTTGAAGGAATAAAATGTATACTCCAAATATTGCTGGCAAAGAGATGGTGTGCCAGTGGTGGCTTCAATGAGTTTTGCTCCAGTACCATGGTGGCGGTGTAGAGTCTGCTATGGGCTCCAATGAGCCACTTAGTCTGTTGGTCACTGAGGATGCCACCACGGATGTGCACCACCTGCGTGGAAACTGGGGTGGTAGAATATATGGGAGGCAAGGCGTTATGGTTTATGGCTTGCTAACATGACTGTTCCTTTAATTTCGTTTGTTTAGGTGAGTTGGGAAAGCAGATTATGGGCGGGGAGTTAGCAGCAGAGTTGCAGACAGGTACGTGGCCGGGAGTCTGCATTGCTGGGGCATGTGAGGCTGAGCGAGGCCCACCGGAAGCCCGCAAACCTCACCCAGGCCTAGCTGGGCCGCTTCTGCTATTGAATGTGACTTTATTTAATATATGAAGGCAATGAGGTGTAATGGGAAACAATGTTGTTTGTATTGTTTTGGTGATCACAGCACCAATAAGACACCTTTCTTTTTAGTTCTCGCCTACAGACCTCTGTTGTTGAATGACCTCTTGCGGGCCACACCCAAAACTTTCTGGACTTTGTGCCAGCCCATGGTTAGCGTTCTTGCTACTTACATTTGCTTGCTTCTTATTCAATGGTGTTCCTTCTGCCTCCTTTATTTACTACCCCAAACAACCTTCTTTGCCATTCTTTTCATTAGATGCCTTGTATTCTTTCACTGCTCATATATTCAGGGAACTACTTTTTTCGATTTTCATTCAGCACTCATTGAGCGTTTGTGTTTTGTTGCTCTTTCACTTGTGGCTGTTTGTCCCCTCAAACGCCTGCTAAAAACACTTTGGATTGCCCCCTCACACCTTTCAGGTTTTCTGTAAAACCACAGCAAGAGGTATGTTTTGCAGGCTTATGATCAAAGAGCAGATGTTAAGGGTTGTTTTTCTTTTCTTTCTTGTATTCCACATATTGCAAGAAAGCGCAGGCCTGGCACACCCAGACATTTATAGTTTTTGAGCAGGCTGCTTCACTCACTAAGGTGGTGTTTGAGGCAGAAGATTAGTTTGCATGATTGAAAAGAGATTTCTCTTTTCCTGGTGGCCCATAAATCTGTTCTGTGAGCAACTGTAGAGGGCTGAATTGGTGGAACATTTGTTTGCTTGATTGTCAGTGGAAAGTAAATTAAGCCTTGTCAATAAATTTCTTTTAAATCCTGACATTTCCTTATCATTTTAAAATTCTGTTCAGCATTTCCTGATTGAAAAGTATTTGTAAAATAAAACATACTGTTTATAAATCTTGAAAATGTTGAATTCAATGCAAGGTTTTGAAATACATTGAGGCCTATTGGATTTGCCACTGCTTGTTTCAGACAAGCTAAAGATCAAAACAACATAGAGCAATGTCACAGCAACACTGGTAACACAACAGTCTACCAGAAACACGTATCCTTTGCCAGCTGTTTGTTTTTAGATCTATGTTTGAAGTCTAAAGTAGTCACCTTTTTAGGTCTCCTGGCGTTTAACAGCGCGTCAGCGCTGTGTCCGCCAGGAGATCTTTTGTCAGCGACTATCATTCCCAGGAGACAGTCCTGGCCACGCGCATCCTTCCAGGCGATTTGTAACTGGAACGCGCGCTGTGGCCAGGCGCTGTCTCCTGGGAAGCGCAAGCACCACACACGCATGCGCATACACACACACACACGCGCCCATGCACGCACGCACATACATACATACAGAGACACCACCCCTGATTCATACACACACGCGCGCACACACACAAGTGCACCGAGCCCCCCCTCCCCCTCCCCCGCCGTCACCGTCGCACACATACATACACACACACACACACACGAGCATACACACACACACAAGTGCACCAATCGCGCTCCAGAACTTACCTTACCTCAGCACGCGGCGCCCAACCTCCTGCTGGCGCGGCCCCGGGGCTCTACACCGCTCACAGGAGCCCCGGGCCGCGAGGCGCTACGACTCCGCCTGCCTCCTCTTCCGGTGTGAACGTGGCCCCGCCCCCGTCACAGGCGACCGTGCCTGACTTCCGGGGCGGCCGCGAGTTCAAAGCTGCGCTGCTGATGTCGTTGAAACAATGGTTGTAGTCCAGTGAAACGGGTAGAATTGGGGAAAGAGCACCAGGCGAGGTGCCTGCTCGAACCGAGGTGGTCTCTGACACGTGCATGCTTGGTGTTCGCATGGCAGGAGGTACACCATGTGTGAGTGACTTAAAGCAACTGAAACGTACTCTCTCATGCCCCCATGGCCGCCCGCTGCGGCAAGAGGGGGCATGAAAATTAATAATTGCGGCAGGCGGGCGGGCGGCCGGCTGCGCCCCGCAAAACACCAGGCATCACCTTGACCAGCGGCAGCTGTACCGGCGACAGTCAGCACTGCCAGGCCCACCAGGATTGCAAGTGGCCGCACCGCCAGAGGCGAGGAGAGTCCAGAGATCTGCAGGAGTGTAATGTACCCTGGCAGAGAATAGCTGAGCCTCGCGTCACTGCGGCAGTTACCGGAGATTGCAGTGGCCGGCGCCGACGATCATGAACAGAACGAATCGAGGTGAGGTTGTTTACAGTCTGTCACCTATGAATTTCTTATGAACTGTGCCCCTAACTTTAACGTTGTTGCATATGAAAGACCTAACTGCTGCCTTTTTATGTGCTGCTCTGTTATGGGGCTCATCGGGCAGATTCTTTGGAATTTCTGAGGGCGTCAGGATCGGATGCCACAATGACGACTCTGTACATCAAATACATCCTGTGGAGAGAGGGTATGAGGGGACAACCATAGTGACGGTTTTGGGATTGCACGAAATATGCAGAGGATTATGGCCTGTCAAATGACCGTGAGTCAGGCAGAACACTCAGCAGCAGCAGCAGACTCACCAAAGACAGCCCTTCACTAAGGAGGCGGGTGATGCGGTGGCACCCGCCCTAACCTGCCACGCAGAGTCCACTGCAGGCTCATGGTTCCCTTGCCCTTAATGCTAAACCTCCGCACATCACTGTGTCTCTAGCCCCTTGCCATGGTAAAACAGCTGTAGATCCCAAGCTCCTCCTGCCGTGATTCTCGCCTCTCTGCATTTGAGTAAATGGAGACACCTCTGCAGGCGCAGTGTCTTGGGCCACATGGTGATTTTATAAGGCTTCCGGCAGACATACCAGAAGCAGATGTGGGAGAGCTCAGCACAGAGGTATGTTCATATGTCCCAAACCAAAGTGGCATCCTTTCATTTGACACACAAAAGTCTTGGCAGTCCTGAACAACTGAAGTGCTTGCCCTCTGTTACTGAGGACTGCAGTCACCGCAGTCTGTGTCTGGTTACTGCCTTCTGTTTTTTGGTGCTTTGTAGCAGTTTTAATATATTAATCAGACTTTCTTGTTGCTCAAATGGGTGTAGCATCTTATATTTATATGTTTCCCTTGTCTTCATGGCTTGATTTTGCTCGTGTGAAAGTGTCACTCATAGTGGTTGAAATGTCACTCACATTTACACTGAAAATATGAAAATGTCACACATAGCATTCTGAAACCTTGGCAGCTATGTGCAGTGCTTTATACTTGCAGGCACTCGACACTGTGGCACAGGCAGCTTACACACTGAGACTTCACTCAGACTAATTGAAAGAGGTTTGAGTCTGAGATTATAAAGGAAAGATAAATGGCCAATAAGGTTCGTCTCCATAAGCATATTGTCTTAATTTGAAGACAGGGGCTGGCATCCTGTACCGAGGAGAAAAGAAAGTGCAATATGGGCCGACCCTATCTCTCGAGGTACATGTATGGCACAACATTTGACCGCGCGCTGTAAATGTGGTCTGAAGCATTGCAAGGATGTGGGATTATTATCCTCAACGGGACTCAGTTTATTGACCTCCGAGGGTGGAAAGCCTCGTTTGCCCCCCTGTGTACCCGCAAGTTGAGTACGTTTATGAAGGAACCTTATTAGTTCCATGAAGTATCTAGTGAGAAAAAAGGGTTTTGCTTCAGTTCCCTATCGAGATGGCTTGTGCCTGTGCAATGTGAGAGCATTGTGAGCAGCCAGGGCAAACTGAGTAAGGCAGAGTGGGATGTCTGTGAGAGTCAGTGCACGCCTGAGAACTGACAGTCGGCAAAGTCAGTGTGAACATGACTTTCAGGGACTCTGACTCAGTAGTGTTTTCCAAATGCATAAAAGGCGCCAGGAAAGAGAGGATGCCTTGGAGGTCGGTGCATGTTAAAATAAAATTCTGTGTTTTTGCGAGCTCTGTAGATGTGTCAGTGTGTGTATTGGGGGGGATGCTGGAGGTTACCGCACCAAGTTCTGGATTACTATTTCCATTCTGGTACTTCTAGAAGTTTTCTTTTATTCGTAGTAAATGCATAATTGTAGCTTCCACTCTGGAAAGAAACGAAAGTAGGTGTTACATATCACACCTGGCGACTGACTATTTTGTTGTCCGATGAGGTGGAAAAGGAACGAATGGGAGAACTTCCTCTATAAATTTCTCATTATAAAAGGCCTACCATTTTAGGCACAGTTTCCTCACCCACTCCTGACTTCCACTCAGTATTGTACTGCTGGTAGTTTTGTTTTTTGAAAGACTGCATAAGTACCAGAATGCAAATATAGATGGGCCGTGGGTGCAGAGTTGGCTTTGGCGCTGGTGGTGCCCAGTGCCGCCATCTTTTTTTTAAATTTTTTTTTTTTTTTTTTGCACCCTACCCACCTATTTACTCCTTCTCCAGGATTTGCCTTACCCCCTCCAACTTTCCCCTGATTTCTCCATAGCCTCTCTCTCACATGTATTCAATGTAATGTATTTAATTTCTTATAGCTTTACTCATTCCAATGTGCATATTATGCGGATACAATAACTTATGTAAATGCGTAAATCAATGTATAGGAAATGTTGTATAAGACAATGAGGTGTAGTCACGCCTTCCATACTTGAAGGCATTATATGTGACAAATTCTTAATCTGGAGGAAAAACAAACTCGGGATGTAAAGCATTCTGACACCCTACACTGGGATAAGTAACCCTATAAAAGAAATTAAATACATGTGAGAGAGGGGTTATGGAGAGATAAGGGGCAACTTTGGAGGGTGGTTGTGAGGCAATCTGTGGAGAAGGAGGATATGCCAACAAAGATGGCCGCCCTGGGCATCACCAGCGCTAAAGCCGGACCTGAATATGGCTAATAGCAGAAAACCAAGGATTTTAAAGCCCTTTGATGCCCGCAATGAAAAGCTCTTGTCTGTTCTATTAATTAATACCGCGGATCTTGCCCCGTACCGCCCTCTGACCTCAAGCAGGGCATTCGTCCCTTGCCACTTTACAAAAATGTCAGAAATACAAATACAACTGGATATCATTTATTTACCTTATTGGCTGGGTAACCTGGCTCATAGTTGACTCTTCATTATTCTAGTTTTAGAGAGGTTACTGCCAGTGCCTTTGAAGATATATTTCTACATGACCAACAGGATGTAACAATACATCTAAGTCCCGTAAATACAACACAAATTACAATAGAAATGCTATAGGTGTCACATTTGCAAAAGTTAAAAAATATTGGCATTGTCATACACAATGTCAATAACTCAAACTTTAATGCTCCGAGATCTATTGCACTGCAAATGCTTGTTTTTGTACTCGTGCGTGGTGAGGTGCCCTCGGGGGAGGAGGAGGCCGTTGTTTTGGGTTTGCGGACAGTCGCAGAATCGAAAGCAGACTTTCTGTGAGTGGTTTTTTCATTTATTTTTTAAATCGATTGTTATGACTATGCTTTTGTCCCTGCCTGTTCAGCTTCATTACAATAGCGATTGCGAAAGCTATCAATTTCAGTGCTACTTTTTCTTGCAGCATTTACCATCTTTATACAACAATTCAGAGTTTGATAACAAATTAATGTAACACATTGTAATATACAATGCCAATAGCTCAAACTTTAAAGCTGGGAGACCTATTGCATTGTAAATGCTTGTTGTTTACGTGCCTGACAGACAAATTGCCAAGTGTTGGTTTCTCTTCACACTTTTTCTTATGTCCTGTTTTCTGGAAAGATTCTTTTAAACTGCTGCAGTGCCCGGTCAGTAGGGTTGGCAGAGTGGGGAAGATGTAAGCTATTTTGAAGTAAAGTAATGGCCAATGCATTGTTAAAACTTTACTTTGTCCTCGCAGCTAATTGATAAACTTAATTGTGCAAAGCGTTCCATTCTTCCAAGAGGCAGGGTGACAAAGGCACAAAATACTGCTGGATTTGGGTATGATCAAGTAGTTTGTGGATTTATATTGCGCTGCCTGAAGATGCTATAGGTTGAATAAGTAAAGATATTTGGAGTATTAAGGGCCCAATTCACAGAACTAACTTAAGACAATCCTAAACTTACTACCATTTTGGTATTTACAGAAGGCACTTACTCATTTCGGTATTCACAGAAGTTAGGAGTCCTAACTTTACTACTCCTAAACTGAGAAAAATCCTAACATTAAGACTTTCTGTATTCACAGAAGGCATTTAGGAGTCTAAAGTTAGGACTCCTAACTTCTGTGAATACCGAAATGATTAGGTGCCTTCTGTGAATACCAAAATGGTAGTAAGTTTAGAATTTTGTCTTTAGTTAGTTCTGTGAATCAGGCCCTAAGTATTTCGCCTCTCAGCGTAAAAAGAATGTTAATTGCTACTGTAATGATGACACTTTAAAAAGTGAGCACCGTGAACACTTCCCCCAGATGTGGGGGGGTTGCACATAGTACTATTAATGAACTGTCCCTTTAGACAATGTTAAAATTAAATGGAATGCTATTTTAATACATCAAGTAAGGATAAAGATGATGATTTAGCTTATATAAAAATGTTGAGCAGTTTACCACGGTAGATAGGAATAATGCTATGATCATCTTGTACATACAGATGAGTCAATTAGTACATGAAGATACTCTATAGCAAAATCTCTTTTGTCAAATTAAATAAACTGTACACTCGCATTGTTAGAAGAGGCAGATGCATTATCAAAACCTGGATTACATGTGATGAAATTAGTACATAGGGGAGTTATAGAGCAAACTATTTAAATCTCAGAATGAGTGGAGGATATTGTGTTTCTAAATTCAAGCATTTGGTCCTTTCTGATCTTAGCAGAAATTAGTGCTATTATAGACACTGGTTGGCAGTGCAAGGCTTCCTGTCATATTTATTGATCTCCCCTTGCCTGATGGAGATCTTTGTGCCTTCATAAACCTAACCTAATCATAACGTGTATTTGTAAAGCGCTCTTTCACTCAGAAGGGTATCTTGGCGCTGAATGACAGATGTTTGTTACCCAACTCAATGGTACTCCCTTAATCTAATTCAGAAGGATGAAAAGCTGAGTGGACCCACCGTAATTAGAACCTATAACCATGAGGTCGAACACATGCCCCCTACAGTGGACGCATTCGTCCACTGAGCCACCACACCCATCTATTCAGTGCAGCTACCACCACAGCATCTCAGCATTGTCATTTTCATTTACTCGCTTCTCATTAGGTGTGTGGCTTTTTCTTCCTCTTCTTGAGCATTGATGCATTACTATTTACGTCCACTGCTTTCTTTTTGAGTTGCTACATATATCTTTTTGTGCACTCACCCTCACACACCCACACACCCTCACCCTCTCCCTCACCCTCACCCTCACTCTCCCTCACCCTCACTCTCCCTCACCCTCACTCTCCCTCACCCTCACACCCCTTCACCCTCGCACCCCTTCACCCTCACACCCCTTCACCCTCACACCCCTTCACCCTCACACCCCTTCACCCTCCCATCCCCTCACCCTCCCATCTCCTCACCCTCCCATCTCCTCACCCTCCCCTCCCATCTCCTCGCCCTCCCATCCCCTCACCCTCCCATCCCCTCACCCTCCCATCCCCTCACCCTCCCATCCCCTCACCCTCCCATCCCCTCACCCTCCCATCCCCTCACCCTCCCATCCCCTCACCCTCCCATCCCCTCACCCTCCCATCCCCTCACCCTCCCATCCCCTCACATCCTCACACATCCTCACCCTCACACACCCTCACACACACACCGTCTCACACCCTCACTCACCCTCTCACCATCCTACACCCTCTCACCCTCACGTTCCCTCGTCGGGCATCGTCAAGCGTCGGGCATCGTCAAGCGTCGGGCATCGTCAAGCGTCGGGCATCCTCAAGCATCGGGCATCCTCAAGCGTCGGGCATCCTCAAGCGTCGGGCATCCACAAGCATCACGCCTCCACAAGCAGCACCCATCAGTCATCCACAAGTGTCAGGCATCCAAAAAGGGGGGTCTGGCATGCACAAGCATCAGGCATTCACAAGCATCAGGCATTCACAAGCATCAGGCATTCACAAGCATCAGCCATCCGCAAGCGTCAGCCATCCGCAAGCGTCAGCCATCCGCAAGCGTCAGCCATCCGCAAGCGTCAGCCATCCGCAAGCGTCAGCCATCCGCAAGCGTCAGGCATCCGCAAGCGTCAGCCATCCGCAAGCGTCAGTCATCCGCTAGCATCACGCCTCCACAAGCAGCACCCATTAGACATCCACAAGCATCAGGCATTCACAAGCTTCGGGCATTAGACATCCACAAGCATCAGACATAACAGCTCTTCTGCCGGGCCTTCCTTCCCTGTCCATTCTCGTCTGTAAGCCCACAGCAGAAGGAGTGAAGTGTGTTTTATTTATTATACTGTCAATTTCAAACTGACTTTGTTGGTCAAAAAAGGATAAACGTCTAACTCGCCCCGACTGGAATCAGAACCCAGATACTTCTCGTTGCACGCAGAAATATGTGGTGTAGTTAACTTGCTGAGGTGCCTTTACTTCATGGCTGGATAGAAAAAAAACTGTTGGGGAGGCAGTCAAAACAATGAGCACACTGGTAGTCTGGCTTCTCAGCACTCACTGTGCCCACCCGCTCAGAAAGCACAAAACTGTCAGATAAGACGCTTTGCCTATGTGCAGGAACTAAGATCTGAACTCAGGTTTTGTGCCTTTGAAGCCAGAGGCCACATGTCCGCCTCCTTTTGTTTAGTTACAGTGATTAACATCTGCAAATTCATTTATATTAGTAGCATACCACAGGTGCTCGAGTAGACGCATCGAAACGTTGATTCAAAATTAAAATTGCACACAGTAAATTCCTTGAATACGGGATGTTTACTGTCGCCCTCCTATCTATCTATATATCGCCCTCTATCTATCGAACTCACTCTGTCAATCTATCGCATCACCACAGAATCACTCAGCCCCACCACAGCATCACCACTCGGGGGCACCACAACATCACTATGCGCTACTACAGCATCACTGAACGCCACAGCATCACTCAGCGCCACCACAGATCTGTGCAATCATTCAACAGCAACTGGTTCAAATATGTCCTCTCAATGTTTCAAGCTTTATTACAAATGTCACAAAAAAAGTTAATATTTTACTTCTGTTCTTGATTTTCGTCACAATAAAATACATTGAACATAATCTTTACAAAAGTTATTTACAAAAGTTTAAGCTATTGCCATTATAAATTACAATAACTTAAGTATTTTAAAACATTAAAAGCCATTTTTATTTGTAATATCAATACATCTAAGTCACGTAAATACAACTCATATTGCATTACAAATGCTACTGGTGTCACATTTGCAAAAGTTAAAACTATTGCCATCGTAAATAACAAAGCTATTAATTTCGCTATTTTCAAAACCAACACATAAATAAAAAATGTGTAATTAACAATACCAATAGCTCAAACTTTCCTAATGCGAGACCTATTGCATTGCAAATGCTTGTTTAAATATACGGCACGTATGTGGCTGTCATGTTAAGTTTACCTGAGCTCAAGGAACATGCAAACTTTATAGCTGCTCCTTAAAGGCTTTATATGTTTTTTCTTTTTAGGCTATCTCTAGTCTGACAATAAACACGTAACCAGGTTACACAATGTATCAAACTGTTTTCTTCCGTTAGCACAGTGATTGTCCTTGAGAATAACCTCAGTTTTGGATTCTGGCCACTTTCCCTGTTCTCTTTCCAGTTTCATTCAGAACCGTGCAAACTATTTATGCAAATGTGTCCATTTCCAGGTTTGCATTTTTGCAGTAAAGTAGGTATCTGTGCTGAAATGTTCCTGTCTACAGTAGAATTTGATTTGCATGCCTCTCTTTTTGTCTCGGAGTTAGATGCGCTAATATCTAAAGTATTTGATATGGACCTCAATGCATTCACAGTCCATACTGACTTAAACTGTTCCCAAAGCATGGCACAAATTACCACCAGCTGGCCAACTTAGATGTCCTAAAAATAATTTAGGCGTGATCAGTCAGCAATTTGAGGACATCATGGTCTTCAAATGCATAACATCCAAATATGAGATGTACAGGGAACTACCAAGTCACCTTCAGGGAGCGTGCAGTTGTGAGCAGTACCATTGTACTTTATTGTAACTGGCCAATAAATCATGGATGGTCATAGCTTATTATACATATGCAGACATTTGGAGGATAATCTTGTTGCTATGTCTGCTTTTTTACCCAACTCTATCCAGGCTGCTAGGTGCGCGTTGCTTGATGTATGGTTACTGCATAATGTCCAATCAACTTTTCCATGAGCCCCCACTACATGGCATTTTAAGTATCCACTAACATCATGGCTACACAAGACTTGTATAAGGGCAGATTACATATTGCTTAAATAGTCCAGTCAAGTGAGCAAAAAGCTGAGTTGTCCCAAGTTAGCTGAAGAGCTTAAGACCTAGAATAGTTAAGTATGGCGTTAGGGATTATAAATTAGGCAAAGAGAGACTGCACACCCTGGAAGGCCATAAAAGGGCACTACAGAACAGTGAAGAGTTGGAAAGATGCTAGCGGGTTGGGTATGTGAGTGAACAAGCTATTGGGGTTTCCAGGTTGGAACAGGGGCTTATTTAGGCTGAGAATGGTATGGTATTTTGAAAGATTGATTGTTTTCGATCCTGTCTTCTGTACACTTGTTTGAGGAGTAAACCTAACTTTCTGTGAAGTTCTTGGTTGATTACATATCTTCCTAAATATATAATAGCTCTACTGCTTCATATTGCATTGGTTTTGGAGGCTGGTAGAGTAGCTCCAAATGTAGAGATGTCTGTAGTCTACATATATCACCGTACATCCAGTGACTTACTCTTATGGTGTCTTGCATTGTCTTGGTGATTGTCTCCGACTTGGTACACTGTAGCAGGATTCAGAAACCCTTGAGCAAGCTTAACATGTTTCAGAAAGGTTCAAGGTATGTTTTTTTTATTCTCTATTTTATTTTGTGGCTCATTCAAGCGACGCGGTTGAAGTAGGAAATTGTTAATACATTTAATGTAGTAGCAAAACATAATTGCTTCCAAGCACACTTTCAGGGATCTGATTAGTGCCTAGTGCCAACATAAATCTTCCTTATGGTCCTCTTTTCTTCCTAAATTTGGATAGAATACTATTAATAGAGAAATGTACTATTTCTGATATTGGATGTTTTCCGCAGCAAATATATTAATAATTTTTACAATAAAAGCATATCTCTATGTATTCTTTGGTACAGAACACCCCATTAAGTTACTTATGATTAGATACTTGATTGTTAAAAAAAAAATAAGTTTTGTAATCAAATCAATTCTTTAGTAAAGATTTTTCACCATAATTCAAGGGAAGTTCAGCAGTGTAGCATTCTAAATGTTTTGACCAAGCACTGTACTAATTGGTGCTTTCTGTGGATTGTATGTAGGTATCCCACTATGTTGGCCAAGAAGCTACATGTATAATTGGATTTTCTTCTTTTTCTAGCCCATCTGGCAAACTTGTCCAGATTGAATATGCGCTAGCCGCTGTAGCAGCAGGAGCCCCATCCGTGGGAATTAAAGGTAAGTCACTTTTCTTACTTCACATATAAGTTTTGTTGTATGCTATTACTCGAGGGGCGGGGGGGGGCAGAGTATCGACAAGGACTGACCAACCAAGAATGATCAGGTTGTGTCCAAAAAGAAAAAACATTTTTTTTAATTAACCCTCGCCCGCCAACCTAGTTGGTGGCATGCTTCATCATTGTGTTCCCCCCCACTACCCCCCCCTTCTCCCCCCCCCCCCCCCCCCCCCCCCCAGGCGTGAGTGCACCTTGCATGTGCTACGATGCCTGAACTACAATGGAGCTTGGTTTTTTGGTGGTGAGGTGAGTGTAGTGATTTAAACAGTCTATAGGGTCCCCTTCCACAAGAGAGTAAATTTAATAACTGGGCCCTATGGCAGGGTTAAAAATAAATGAAGGCGGATACCTTGCGAGTTTGGGTTTAGCTCATGTATCCAAAAAAGGGTCTACATGTTTCAGCCAGTAGATTCCATTAGCTGGCTTTCGTCCGGACCAAAAATTGTGGAGGTGTCCTCAGTCTAAGAGTGAAAAAGTGTGCACACACGCCAAGGTGCGAAAAACTAAATAGGAAAACGCATTAATTTTCAGTAGTTTACTTATGGCGCTAATTTTTTATTGCAACATGGATAGAGGGGGCAGTGCCTATAGTCATGCAGTCATCAAGGTCTGCTGCTCCCCATCATTGCCTATTGCGGCCTGTCACCGGGGATCCCCGGTATTGATACTCTGATTTAACCGGGGAAGTGGACTAGCCTCCCAAAACTCCTCTCTCTTGTTGATATCCATGTATGATATTACTATACTTATTTTGCTCCTATTATGAGTTTTTTTCCTTCTTCCTGACCTCTTAATACCCACTTGTTTATTGTGTAGGCCATTTACAGTTAATGAATTTTCATTAGGGGTGAATAGTAAGCATTTTTCATAACAACTGTAGTGTCTCTTTGCTTAAGAAAGGCGGTCAGGTATTACGGTGCCCTTGTACGGCTTCTGCAAACTCCACTAGAAAAGTGATAAACCTGTTACTGAATTTATTACATGGCTTAATCTCATTAGTTTGTAGCCCACCTCTTTAGCACCCTGATTGAGAACCTGCTTTTCTGGTTAACATATTTAGAATACTGCATTAAGCATACCCTGTTCGCTGCACTATTAAGGCTGCTGTATTGTCAGTTGTCAGTTCAACAAGTTGTACATTTCCACAAGGAGAGAACAAGCTGTGCCAATAGGTCTGACTTCAAAGGAATGGTGTGTGGCATTAGTTCTTAACCTCTGGTTGCAGGGACCTCTGTGGGTCTGCGAAGCCTTTTAAGGGGGTCCGCAGCTACTTAAACTAAATAATAACAGTTTTATGAAAATTCATATAAATAAAGAAGCAAATGTAAAATTGAAAATGATAAAACATTATGTAACTGCAAAGGAATTTGAAAATAGGGGCTAAACATTAAGTAAGTATATTCCGATTGATATGTGGAAGCAGTGAAAATGCATCAACAGAATATAGTGGTGATGACGTGTGGACTCAATTGGATATAGAAAAGCTCCAACCTTCCTATTACAATTACAATAAGATTTTGTTATATTTGTTTGTAAACTTAATATTTCATAATTTGTTTTTGTTTGAATGCTTGTTTCTGTATTTTATGTGTATTGTTTTGTGGTTCAAATCATCGAAAATGAATGCTTAACTAGGGTACCCACCTTCCTGTAATGACAAGGTAAGGGCCCTGGATTACAATAATGACTCGAGGGGGGAGTCACTGGTTCCAGAAAAGAAACAGTTGGGGTCCTCAATAGTCAAAAGATAAAGAACCACTGTTCGGTAATGTGAAGCATTGCTAGTAAATTGATATGTATTTGTGTAGAAGCAACAAACTGTCGAATAATGTTGGTGTTGGTTTAAAGGTAAGGTGACAGTTGCACTGTCAAGCCAGACTTAAAAATGCATGTAAGATAACTACAGCACTCCTCCCATCTGTGCTGCTGCCTGTGAAAAAGAAAGAAAAATATCCAGTTATCTAAGATACTATAATAGCATCCCAATGTCAGTTGTGTGCCATTGAAAGTTCAAACTTAGGCAGCTGGATAAATAAAATGATTACAGCTGTTTGGAGGGCAAGCGCTTGTTTTGTGGAAGCACACTTCTTCTGCCCAATCAAAATATATACTCCTGGTTCCTAACGTGGGCAGAGCCAAAGCCCCCTCTAGTAGTAATCCTACACTTGTCTAGTGATAGCTATGCTGTAAAACCAGCCAATAAAAAGAAGAGTGGTGAGTAATGCTAACTATAGTATATAAAAAGTATAGGGACCAAAGAGGAGGAGAGAAGCAACAAAAATCTATTTTGGAACGGAGAAGGGATGAGAGTGGAAAGTTAAAAACCTAAGACACAAACTGGTATGTGATGTAGAATATAAAGGGAATCCAATAATAAGAGAGAAACTGCAACTCTTCCTATTATATTGTTAGTTGTTTTTATGGGTTTGTACGTGATGTGGCCGAATTGGAGTTGTTGCAACCTTTTTTTATTTAAACAGTATTTTTGTTTACAGTGGATCGTGGGTAAAGCTCTCTGTTTTACATTTTTGATGCTTTTTAAGATAAATGCAAGCAGGAAACCCTTTATTTTCCAGTCTATTTCTTTTTAAATGTTGATAAAAATGGAAGTTGGGTGGTTTTGAGAGATTATAAATGCTGACAGCCATGACTGCCAAGTCAATAGCTGTGGCGATTTGACAAGCAAGGGGGTTACAAAAGAAAGAAATGTTAGTAAAGAGGCTTAAACATCTGTAGATCTGCACATGGTTGATACTAAGATTTTCTTCTTTGCTTAGAAGTGCATTAATTTATCATCTGTGGGTGTCTTTATCATTAAAACCGGTCAGGCATTCATGTTGGCACATTTATTGGTTAAATAAATGTGTACATAGTCTAGGTTCAACTTCTCTTTTATACAATACCTAATATAAATATGAATCAATACAGCTAAAATTTTCCAAACATACATATGGATAAATACCGATTAAAATGACATACAAATGTCATAAAATTGGGAGCACTAAACATGGGGAAAACATACTAGTTTCATAGTGTTTGTATACAACTCTGGTCACTAGTTTTTGTGTTCTTTTTTTTCTTCTTTTTGGAGTTCCAGGAGAAGACGAGAAGCAAAAAAGACGTAGGAAAAATGTTTTCATATGATAACTGCAGGAAAATGCCTCTTTTGCATGATCACTCCCATTTTCTTTGGCCCGATGATACTATTTTTTTACTCAGTGGACTGGGACTCTGCTAACCAGGCCCCAGTGCTTGTGCTCTGACCCCTAAAACATGTCGAAATTGAACATTCTCCTAATTGGCAAAATATAACTTGCTATAACATTTTTCTGTTATATACTAAACTTTGATGGAAAGATGAAAACAATCAAAACCCCATTCCTAGTGCAGCACAACACCTGAAGGGCAGTATAAATAATGCATCTGGGTTGTCTTCAATTCGTCTTCAAGTCAATGAAAGAGATGGTGCCACTTATCTCAATCCAGCTTCAACAGACAGCAGTAACACATTCAGCCAACCTGGATAAAACCATAAATGTTCAAATGCATGCTGTAGTTCAGTAACTGTGCCCAGGTTCTTTGGAACTTTACCCCATTGCCCAATAAACTGTCAACTTCTCCATCACTAAGAGTTGCCAAAATTTACAGAACTTTCGCACGTCAACTGGAGCATCTTTAGATTTTTCAACAGTTAACAACATTTTAGTAGTACGCCGCAAATGTGACAGTGGTGTACAGTTTTCTTTATTCAAACCCTCTAGCTGGGAGTGCCAGTACTATTACTCTCAGTTCATTGAGCTAAGATGTCCTGTGATTCCCCCCTCCGCCCCCACCCAATATCCAAGAATTTCTTTTCAGTATAATTGAAGGGAGCTTTCCCTCCAGATAGGCATAAATGAACAATAGCCTCTGAAGAAGCATAAATCTGGCTATGTTGAGAAAATTTTATGTAGGAGCTGTGCTTCTTGGTGCCACTGATATAAGCCTTTACAAGCTGTTTCCCTATAGAAGATTCTTGTCCGTGGAATATGCTTCTGTAGAGCTGATCAAACCTCCTTTCAGATGCCCACATTCAGCACATTGTCCCATCCTGCTCTAACTGCATTGCACTGCCGCAGAGCTATTTTGTGTATATTTAAGACTTGCCTCTGCACTATTATATTATCTAATGAGAAATGCATATTTGAATACCAGCCATGCGTAAACATTTAGTGGAGACATTAGCACGGCGTTGTGATCCTACTCCTCTTTTCTGAACAGTAATTCTGTACTTCTGTCTTCAAGCTAATCTGTCCTTCAGCTCTATTGTTTTGTATTAGGGAACATTTAATGTGCAGTACCCGTAAGGCATAGGCTCTTATCTTAGGGGTTGTTGGCCAGAGTTAGAGTAGATAAGCCCACATAATTAAGAGGTAGTAATACAGAATTCAGATTTCAACATTTTGATGTTGCTGTGTAGAGATGTTAAATGTTTGTATAGTGATTGAGCATTCCTGGAAATGTTTTCTTACAGCTGCAAATGGCGTCGTGTTGGCAACAGAGAAAAAACAGAAATCTATCCTCTATGATGAACAGAGTGTACATAAAGTGGAACCAATAACGAAACACATAGGCATGGTGTACAGTGGTATGGGTCCTGACTACAGGTATGCAACATAGATATGTTTTTATGGATTGTGTTAATGTAAGAAATTTTGTTGACACTCAACTACTTAATGATAATGGAGCACAAGTCAGTACGTACTATGTAATTATCTGTTGGACTTCATCTGTGAGGATCAGTCTTTGTTTATTTCCATCTTCATTTTCTTTTTTGATCCATTCCCTGCAATAGGAGATGTCTGCAATTCTCTCAGCTTCATATTAGTTGAATAAGAGGTTGTGGCATCCCAAAGCTTGGCAAACAGAATACCTATTTAATATCTTTGTCTCATATGCATACCAATCCACATTGCTAAAAATATTTTCAATTTTTGTCTAAAGATTTCTAGTGTTGCATAAGGCCATATAGTGTGTTCTGTTTAGCAAGCATTGTAGGAAGGACACAATCGAGTTTGAACATATACCTCAGCTCACATTTTTGAAATTGTGTTTTTATTTATGTACGTCCATCTGTTCTGTAAGGTGGCCTGTGTGACTTTAGTGCTGTCTTCATCATTACTGAAAGCCATACACTATAATAAAACATTTTGGTAGCAAACTGTGGTGCGCCGTTTATTAAAGTATGGCAGCCTGAGTAGGCCCCGTCTGCTTTCCTTCCTTTGCCCTTTCGGCTACACAGATCTAATTAGCAAGCACATATTTTCCAAGGTTTAAAAAAAAAAGCCTGCTAAACCGTCCTGCCAAAACATAAGCAGAGGAAGAGAGCAAATATAATAATTAAAAAATGGACGTCCAAGGCAAGAAACTAGTGCTGTCCGATGCAAGTAATCAAATACAATAAATGCCAATGAACAAGAACCAATGAATAAAAATACTTCACAGGCTAGTCATTCAGCTCAGAGACAGAAACACATGTAGAAATAACTCTATATCCATACATATATCACAATACTAATGATCAGAGAAAATTCCTCCCCGGCTGTAATATCTTCATCGTAGCCCACACAAGACTGGGGGATTCCCAATCACAGCCCTGGGGTCAAGAGACTTCCAAGCCGGGCAATGCACCACTTCCGAGACAAGAAACCAGAGAGAGAGAGAGAGAGAGGTGTAGCTTAGGTCACGTTAAACCCTATAGGTAGGGAGGAGCTACGCTAGCAACCAAGATGGCCGCTTAGGCTCCCGGCTCCGCTGACCTCCGTATCCTGTCGATAATCCTGATTTTACGCACGACCTCCGTGTAGATGAACCGATACTCACTCCGATGGTGCAATTCCGAAAACATGATTGTTGCTGAGCGTGGAGAAATGGACCGGACGGAGAGTGAGCCGTCGCTAAAGAAGATATTGGCAGCCATCGGGGCATTTCATTCCCATGTGGATGTCCTGATTCACAAAATGATGGAGTGCGTGGAACCGGACCTGGTTACATCTCCAGTATTACCGCAAGCTATGATTTCAGCTGCGACCATCTTGAATCTGAACGAGAGCCCCGTGCGACAAGAGGAGCAGCAGCCCTTGGTTGGTCTCCTGGAAATTCCTGAACCCAGTGTTTTGAACATATTGGCATACCTACCATCATCGCTGACTTTGGGAGAATCGATTTGCGTTCCCTTCCCGGAGAATCTTGTGGGTGATTGTCCTTGGACCTCTGTTCCATCCTTTCCCTCTTTGGTGACTTTCCGATCTTGGTGAAAACTACATTGGGACTATCCGTCCATGAAGGAGTGTTCCTGTGCTGCTGAAGTTCTTGGTAACTTGCTGACTTTGAATTGTATTGTACTGCATTTATTCAGGCTTTTTTTCACTTTGGTTCTCCTGCTGAAGTAATGGGAGGGGTTCACATAATGGTTTGGAAGGGCCAGGGCTGAGAGTGATCGCCTGTAGTTGGTATTACGGCCTTAATGGATGTAGGTTTCGTGGCTATTGGTCTCGCGGGAGGTTGGGCGGTGCATCATGGCTCCCCCTAATTTCTCTTTTGTTGATTATAGATATTATTGACTTTTCATCATAGGGGGTGCTTGTCTCTGGCAGGGGGAAAGGGGACCGGGAGCTTATATGGAAATGCCCTCCCCCACAGTTTCCCTTTTCTACTATTAGAATTTAGTTAGTTAATCTCTTTTGATGTTTTTCCTGTACTAGCAATATTGTCGAAATATCCTGATTCTGTTTTTCGAATTCTAATGTCTGGTTACCATGTTTCTTCTGCTGTTTTGATTTTATGGGTGGGAGGGTCTTGAGGGTCCGCATTTAAATTGTCTATTGTTTGTAAGGTTGCACGTCTTATTCCGTATTCATGACCGTTGGCCTCTCAGGGACTCTTCTGTTGCTCCATGTTTATCCTGCTATCAATCCTGTTCACCCTATTATCAACATATGTATGTATGGCACCGGATATGTCTGTTCCTTTTTTCTTGTTCAAATAATAAAAAGATTTATTAAAAAATAAAAAACCATAGGTAAAACTCCATTTCACTATGTACAACATAATGCACATTTGCGCACCACTGCCTACAGCACTATTCTCTCACCCTCCAAACCCCCCCACTCATGTTCTGTTCCTGGCAAGGCAGTTCTGCTCTGTGAAACTCCCACTCTATAGCTACAAGGAGACACAAAATGAAATCACAAGGCAAAATGCAGAAAAAGATGTTGTACATTCAAGATAGAGTAAGTTTTAAAAAAAAAAACTTACGTCAATTAAAACAATGGTAGTCAAAGGTCATCATTTGGTCCCACTGCATAGTAGTGCATGTAGCACTACACACCCATCATTTGCATCCACATCTGATCACATTTGTTGCACAGTAAAAATGTTCTCCTGTTATTGAAACCCATGCTGGTAACTGTTGTTCTTGTATGGATTAAAGGCTTAATTATATTTGTACGTTCGAACCTCTGATCAGCAGCCCCCTCCCCTTATTGAAAAAAAGAATACTGCTGGTGTGGGGGTCCTTGAGACCTAAAGAGGTTTGGAGGAGGGTCTGTGTGCCCACCTGCCACCCCCTATCAATAAGCATGTTGGCCCTGAGGCCTGTAATTGTTGAGTAGGGGGGTCTGCGTGCCCCCTTTGCTCAAGCCAGCTCCTCTCCTGTCCTGTCATTCTGAGGTTTATAAATTGAGTACCATAAAATTGCACAATAGCAACACTTTTTATGTATAGCACTATATTTTTAATGGAGCCTTGGTAATAAGTGCTGTAGTAACAAGTTATTAAAACAAGCATTTGCAATGCAATAGATCTCGCATCTGCGAGAGTTTAAGCTATTTGCATTTTAAATGACCGTGCCTTTTATTTATCAGTTTTGATAGTTAACACTTAAATAAGAGATTGTCATTTATAATACCAACAGCTAAAACCCTTGTAAATGGTAGACTTTTTCATATCAAAGAAGCGACCACCGGAGAGGGCGTGGCTAGCAGCCGGCAAGATGGCTGCCTGCTGAGAAGGCTCCGGCGACGAGGTGCCCTTCCTAATTAATCCGGATACTTATTCTGCATACTGATGAGAGGCGGGGGCTCCCGCGGGCGTCCGTGACCGAGCGGCACCGATTGCCGCGGTTCTGACAAAAATCCGCAGACGAAAACCGGGGTCTGCTGCGACCACGAGGTGGCGGCCTACTCCTTCCGAGGAAGTCGTGGCCTTGATTAGACCACACGCCCGGACGGGCAACGGAGGCGGCGGCGGGACTGCTCCAGGCCCATCCAACGACGACGAAAGGAGGCTGATAAGCTCCCCTACTCCCCAGTAGAACAGAGGGGCTGGTAACGATAGCCCATAGCCCATAGCCTCGAGGCTTGTATCGAGGGGCGGAGAGGCCTGTGTGTGGATTACGGTCTTCGCCCGGGGCCTCTCCGCACGGGGGCGAGAAAAAGAGAGTCCTAGCTGGAGTGGCGGAAAATACGTCCTGATTCCCACCCCTCCGCCCTCTTTCCCCTTTCCCCGGAGACGCATCCTGGACCGGCCGGTCCTCGGGCCACTCGGGGGACCTCAACCTTGGATTACAGCGATACCGCTGAGGGCATACCACTCTGACACTGGGCCCAGTGGCCGACTCTGCAACCGGAATACGGCCGGTAGGGGACACTTGCATTGTACCCTCCCCCGCCCCGTACCCCCCCAATTGGTCCCGAAGGTGGGAATTCATTGACTCTTGCAGACCACAAGACCACATTGTCATCACACTGGGGGAGAGACCTGGATTCTCATTGCACAACGCCGTGGTGGAACTGTGACCCCCCCCCCTCCCCCGGGTCGCCATGGACTAGACCTGGTCCCCCCCCCCCCCCCCCCCCCCCCCCCCTTTTCAACCACCAAGCACACTAAAGATCCTGTGTGGAGCAGAGTGCAGCACATACAGAGCCTTCGCACCTTGAAAGGTTGTTGGTCACACGCGCCACCACGACAACGGGCGCCCTCACGCGACAGTCTCCACTGACGACCCTGGGTGATGCCGTGGCAGGCAGAGGCCCCAGAAATCAAAATAGACAAGCCAAATTGGATAAATACGCCTACACAAAAGACTGTCCTCCACTACCTGAGGGGAAAAACTCGTCGAGTGATGCACCAGGAGTTGGCACCCCCAAAAAAGTAACTCTGGAAGACATAATGGCAGCACTCGCCAATGTACAGACCACGGTGGGTTCCATCTCCACAGATGTGCCGTTACTTCGCGCGGACTTTCAAAAAATCACCACCAGGGTTGCAGAGGTAGAGCAGACCACAAAGACTCTAACCAGCGACACGGCAGTGTTACAGAAAACTGTCATACCACTTGAATCGGAGAATAAAATGCTGGCCGAAAAGTTGGACGACCAGGAAGGGCGCTCACGCAGAAACAACGTCCGCATTTTGGGCATTCTGCAGAGTGAAGGCACCCAGGCCATGGAAGAATTGATATAAACCAGACTGCAGCCAAAGGGACTTTCTACTTTCTTTTCTGTGGAGCGGGCGCATAGGGTGCCGGGTGGACGGGCCAAACCGGGGGCGTCCCCCAGGCCGGTGCTCCCGCGCCTGTTCAATTTTCGGGACAGAGATGTCATTCTCCAGACTGCGCGAGTTTCCCCACAAATTCGTCTGCAAAACTCCTCGATCTCCTTCTTCCCTGACTATACGGCGGCGGTTTCAAAACGCCGTCGCAATTTCCTGGAAGTAAAAAAAGCACTACGAGCCCGAGGGGTGTTTCCAGCAAAACTGAGAGGCGTGGCTGAGGGGAAGATATGGTTCTTCGAGACTCGTGAGGAGGCCTACGACTGGCTTGAGGGATGGTGGAGAATGGACGGACCCCAGCGCGCGAACAGAGGACAACGCCGCCGGACCGATGGCCACGCCGCCGGACCGATGGCCACGCCGCCGGACCGATGGCCACGCCGCCGGACCGATGGCCACGCCGCCGGACCGATGGCCACGCCGCCGGACCGATGGCCACGCCGGGGGCAGCCAGGAACTCTTTCCGCCTGAAAAGGACAACTCGCAGAGAGTGGACGCAGATGACCTTGGCAATGGCTGAACCGGACCTGTGGAGAACAAACTGTAACTAGGACACCTATGTGTAAATGACATTGTACATAAGACGGCTCTGGACACTGGGTGGATGCGGGCCCGGCCGGAAAGGAGGGGTTGCACTTTCACTGGACTTCGCACCCCCTACACGCAAGTACACTGTTGTGGGTTGGGATGGAGCACTCTGGTATGTTGGCAGTTCGAAGTCCGTCGGGCAGGGAGGCAGGGAGGAGGGCTGGTTTCCGGGGTTGGGATCTACAGATTGTTCATTTTTTTAGTTTTGGTTTGCATCGGAACAGACACCATAGCATGGTATTTACTGCTTGTTAGATCCTCACATGACATGACTGGGTTACAATTCCCATATATCTTTCATCACTTTAATGGTGACAATCACGCCTCACGCTAACGCCCGGGTAGAGGCCCAGTAGTCCCGCTAACGGTGCTCACGTGGAGCGTCCACGGACTAGGGGACAAAATTAAAAGAGGGTTGGTACTGCGAGCCCTGAAACGCCAGGCTCCCACACTGACACTTCTGCAGGAGACCCACCTCACGGGCGCGGCGTGTAGGGCGATGGACAGATGGGGGTTCAAAATGGTGATACACTCTGAGTTCTCCACAGGGTCTAGAGGATCGGGTATCCGGCTACGAAAGAACTCACTCTTTATAGTTCTACAAACCAGGCATGACTATCGGGGAAGGTTCGCGGCACTGCATGGTCAGTGGGAGGGCAGACTTATTAATGTGGTGTCAGTATATATCCCCCCTGCGTTGCAGGCGGCGCTCCTGGCCCTCAGTGATTTTTTGTTTTCTCTGCCTATCGGGGACCTTCTCATTGGGGGAGATTTTAATGCAATGATGGATGCCAGCGTAGGCAGACACCCAGTGAGGGCCTTGACACCCAGAGTTTTCCGCCTACAGAGCTTTTCAGAAGCGTTGGGACTGGTGGACGTATGGAGACATAAACACCCCGTAGCACAACAACACACTTTTCATTCGGCTGTACACAACAGTTTATCTAGAATAGACTATTTCCTGACCTCCGAGTCCAGTTTATCACACATAGGTAACATTGATATTGGTCCCAGGGGTGTCTCTGATCATGCGCCAGTAGTTTTAACATACTCTTCCCACCACACCTCACGCAAAAGACTTTACCCAATTTACCCAGGTTATTTACGAGTCCCGCAGATACGAAGGGAACTTCGTAAGACCACCAAAGGTTTCTTTGCTGAGAACGTAGCCTCGGTTAGCTCCCCAGCCATACTGTGGGAGGCCTACAAGACAGTCCTCAGGGGACAAGCTATAGCATCCATCACAGGATACATACGAACGAAACACCATGACCTCGTAACGCTGGAACAGGAGTTACAAGCAGCAGACACTGTCCACACGACTGACCCAACACCAGATTCCGAACACACCCTTCACCTAAAACAACAACAATGCAGGGAACATCTTAGGCAAGAAACGATGACCGCCCTTACTGCAACTAGACATAAAATTTATGACGTAGGTGACAAGGCGGGGAAGTTATTGGCCAGGCTGGACAGGAGGGAACGTGGGGCCAGGACTATAGCACAACTACGTACGGCCGAGGGTCATCTTACATTGGATCCGGGTAACATAGTGCATGCCCTAGCTGAGCATTTCCGGAGGGTGTACGCTTCATCCTCGTTTGCCACAGAGGCTGAAGCCGCAATTTTTTTACCAGACATAGAGCTGCCTGGACTTGAGCAGGAGGCCTCCTTGCAGCTTGAGGCAGATCTTACCATTGAGGAAGTGAGCCCTGCTATTAAGTCGTTACAATCCGGTAAGGCTCTGGGACCCAACAGGATCCTGTTGGAGCTCTACAAACGTATGGTGCACACTCTCTGCCCCACCTACTTGATATGCACAATGACAGTTTCGAGCAGGGACTACGGCCTCTGGACCAGAGAGTGGCCACGATAGTGGCTATTCTGAAACCCGGGAAGCCCCCGTCGGATTGTCTCTCCTACCGCCCAATATCGCTACTCGATGCCGAGTCACAAAATATTGGCCAAAGTGCTCGCCAATGGATTACAAGCGCACTCGCCCAACTTTATTCACACAGAGCAATCCGGCTTTATACCAAACAGAAATACCTCGCTAAATCTCAGACGCCTACACAGTGCATTGGCGCGGGATCATGTCTTGTCTGGGCCGTCAGCTGTCCTTTCCCTAGACGCAAGAATGGCCTTCGACATGGTGGAATGGACCTACCTTTTTGCGGTTCTTCCACGCTTGGGCCCTAAATTTTGTGCGCGGGTCCGGCTCCTTTACACAGAACCGGTGGCGTGCGTGGCGGTGAATGGACGTCTCTCCGACACTATACCGCTGACAAGAGGGACTCTGCAGGGTTGCCCTCTATCACCGCTTCTTTTCGCACTGGTATTGGAGCCCCTGGCGGCGCGGCTTAGAGTGACTCCTCTTTTACAAGGTATTAAATGGGCGGAGGGTTGGGAAGACAGCATATCCCTCTATGCGGACGGTATTCTGGTGTATTTTACGGACCCAGTAGACGCTCTAGCGGTATTACTTGATCTGCGGCGCTTTTGGAGCAGTTTCTGGTTACACCATAAATTGTTCCAAGGCAGTTCTATATCTACTTTATGGACCTGTACCACGACTCCCCCCTCACTGTCCACTGGCGGTGTCTCAAGATTCGTTCAAGTATCTAGGTATACATATAATGAAGGACCCCACAGCCTTCTTCTACAAAAACCTGGCACCCCCCTGGAGCGCTTGCGTAGAGATGTGACGCACTGGGTATCACTACCCCCGATGCTGCTGGGGAAAGCAGCCTTATTTAAAATAATGGCCCTGCCCCGATTTTTATATGCGCTGGAAAACACACCGTTTCTGGTATCCTTGAGATATTTTAAACAAATAGCACCATTGGTGTCCACGCTCCTCTGGGGCAGCAAACCGGCTCGCGTTGCACAGGCTAAATTGTACCGCAGCTGGTACGACGGCGGCATAGCACTCCCTAATATACGCCTCTATTATTAGGCGGCACACCTCCAAAGTCATAAACCAGTGGATTCACGCCCCTCAGACGGACCCAGCGTACAGGGCGCAGCTGGGAACAGACAATATGTTAGCGGCCCTGTATAACAGGAGACGGGCGCCTACACTGGAGGGCCCAACGAAGCACACAGTCATGCTGTGGTACACGGCACAAGCACATTTGGGGTGGAGGGAGACCATTGCCAAACTCACCCCTCTTTGGGATGTGAAGCAGCTCGGGTCACTTAGGAACAGCAGGGGTTTTGCACATTGGGACAGCATAGGCATATCCACAGTGGGCGACCTATGGGACAAAGGGACGGTCATCCCTTTTGATCAACTTAGGCGACAATACGAGCTGGCACCTACCGAAACATTTCGATACATACAAATCAGACACGCACTCCTGGCAGTACTACCACAGGACGTAGACGTACCCGAGGCTTCTCCCCTTGAAGATAGATTACTCACAGATTTTATGCCCAAGTGTGCCACGTCATTCACATACCGCAAATTGATTAATAACCAGTTGGATCCCACCACAATTTTAAAGGATAATTGGGCCGCAGACATTCGAGCCATGGATGAGACAGAATGGCAGGCGGCACTCTCTTCGCCCAGAGAGGTGGAAATTTCGGCCAGACTACGGCTTGTTCAGCTTAAAGTCTTACATCGCTTTTATCTCACCAGAAGTACGCTTCACGAACTAGGCAGGGCTCAGCATCCATATTGTCTTAGGGGATGTGGGGACGAGAGCTCCTTTTTACATACAATCTGGGACTGCCCACTAATAACTGACTATTGGCGCAAGGCCTTGCGAACGATATCACAGACTCGGAGTGTTTCTTTATTACCTGAACTACGCAGGTACGTCCTAAAAATATGGGAACCGAACGATTTATCGCACCATGGACACACATTGGCGACGCTAGGCCTCATGGTAGCTAAACGGAATGTGGCGCAGAAGTGGGGAGCCATTGAGCTACCCTCGTTGGAGGCTTGGAGCAGGGACATGGACGTCGCCATGATTGCTGAGAGGACTGTCTATATGAATCGGAAATGCCCCGAAAATGGACCAAAATATGGACTGCATGGAATACTTACAGGGGAGACATCTGCGACTCCATTCCTGAATCTGACGATGATAGCGCAGACGATGACTCTAGGGACAATTAAAAGGGCGGGATGAGTGGATTTTTTTTGGATCACATTTTGGTTACTGTGGGAGGGACAGGGGATGGTGAGAATCAATGTGTCAAATGCTTAATAATTAATGTGACCTTGAAACTTTTACATGCGAATTGTCTTACCGATTATTGTTATATAACCAATAAAAACATTTTAAAAAAAGAAAGCGACCACCATTGTCCTGGGCTACTTGGAAAGTGAAACAGGCATGGCTCTCTGAATCTTGCTAGAAAACCTATAGTGCCTGCAGTAGGACAAACTCATTAAAGAAAATAGTGCTTACAGAAAAAAGAAGACCTACCGTGTAACAGTAAGGACGGTTTTTGAACTCCCCTTATGCACTACCTCTGTTTGTTACAAACCTAAAATGAGTCGTTGTTTTGAAGCACCATATCGTACTTTTAATTTGATGTTGTACAAAACGTATTAAACACTGAAGAAGAGACATACAGCTAGATCGGTCATGTTGCATGAAGGGTCGTGTAGATGTTGGTGAACCCCATAACCCTTACTACGTCTTCAAACTTTTTATCAAACAACTTCTATAGACCACAATAATGCTCTGCAGGCGCTGCCTGGAGGATTACCCTCACCCCACGTGCATTTAACCTGAACCAAGCGCTGTCATAAAGTTACGCGCAGGAGCCATAGGTGTGAATAAAGAGCAGTCCCTAACTATATTTCATGCCAGTCTGCTTGGCGGTGGACTCCTTCATCGAAATGTGATGCTGAGGCGTGAAGGTGCCCAGGCTGTGCGTGATGATGGCCACGGTGCGGAACCTGGCACACGCCGCGTTCACCACGTTTGAGCCGCTGGAGTTCTGCTTGCTGTGCCGCTCGTTCCCATTGCGGCCCTTCAAGTTTTGCTCCGTGCAGGTGATGGACACATGCATGACTCTGCGGTCGTCCCGGGGATCACGGCCCGGGTGTTGTGGGTGACTGCGCGGCCAGCATCCTCCCCGGTCCGGGCAGGAGCGTGCTGAGCTCAGCGGTGCTTGCGCGCTCGGCTGACTTATCCCGGAGCTTTAGGGTGCGCAAGCCACTCCACCTGCGGCCAGCGAGGAGAGGAGCAAACTGAATGCAACAGCAGGATTAGGGCTTTAGATTAAGAGCACAGCACCACAGAGACCAGGGCTGACGTAAAGCGCGGCGCGCCCGGACAGGATATGTACTCGCGGATGATGCAAGCAGGAGTTGTGATACGCCGCAAGCCGTACGCGTGCACATCTCCTGTCCCACTTCCAAACTCAAGTCGGCGACAATAGACCTCGCTTAGTGAGTAGCTTCTCTGCGTCTCTAAGCGAGACCTAATAATTGTTTGAATATACCAGTTTGTTACTGAATTCTAAAATAAGCAAGTACCAGAGTAGTTTGCTAAAGAGCACCAATGCTACCCTCCCCAAGATCAGCTTCTGATGTACCTTACTTTTCAATACTCAGCGTAGTCACAACCAGCTTGTCATCCTCTGGACATACCATGCTTCTTAACGGGTTGTCACAGTAGAATGCCACATACAAGATTACTCTCAAGCACAGTCTTTTTTTTTTTTTTGCTCCCATTTTGAGTCCCACACCTTTGTAGCTATAAGTGGCTAACCCCACCCCTTTTTATAATCTGCCCACTCCCCCCAAGCATCATCTTGTTACCCAGTAGTGTGGCCTTTCTTTTGAGTTATTCTGAGAATGTGTATGCTTTCCACTCCGAGTTTTCCTCCGGCTTAAGTACCAGTGTTCTTCTTTTTTTTTTCTTTTTTTTTTTTTTTTTTTTCCCCACACTGGGCCAGTGGCAACATTACAGTGTATCATACAACACGTCCTTCCGACTCGGCATCTTGGATCCTGTCCCCAGTCCCCACATGTTGGAATATAGGTGCATGTCAATTAATGAAAGACGTGAGTTTACTAATCGATTACATTTGAAATGCACTGAATGTGTACCTGCCATTCACCCCATCTAGTAGATCTTTTCTTCAGCCTAGTATTCAACCAATCGTTTTAAAGTTGAAAGGTGCTAATATAAGAGAAATGTTTATTTATTTGATTTTAGAGATTTGTGCTTTCCCTCCCACCGAACGTGCGACTCCCCGGACTGATTTAGAGGCGGGGAACTGCTGTGTTTCTGACAGCGAAGCCTAGCTGGTTCCACTGTCGGAACCCAGGACCCATCCGAATAATAGTTTTGAAGCCTCATCTAAAGAAACCAATTCCCTACTAAAATATAAGGACATTTTGTTAATCTTCCAAAAAACATTTAACATGTGTCTGACTTCTGAAAAAAATGATTGCATGTGTGTACTTTAAATTCAGTACTCAAAACATAAATGTTTTCATTTGATTGATGAGCTTGCATGGCATATACCTCAATCTTTGGGATGCCTGTATTAAAAGTTGTTTTTTATCAACAGGGTACTGGTACGGAGGGCTCGGAAGTTGGCTCAGCAATATTTCTTGGTTTACCAGGAACCAATTCCAACAGCGCAGCTAGTACAGAGAGTTGCTTCGGTAATGCAGGAGTACACACAGTCCGGGTAAGCGGTTTTGTATTTATTTTGTATGGTTTTGTCTGGTTTTGCCTAATGAGCTAACTTGGTTTTTTATAATTGTCAAGCTATCCTGTGAGGTATTTTAGTGTTTACTTGTCCTTTGTCTATAAGTGTCTATAGTCCCGCTTGCTGGAAAATGGTTTGTTCGTATACCAGTTGGAACATTTTATTACACTTTTCCATGCATGTGGAAATAATGGGTTTTTATGCACCTTGCTCTATAGCACTGTAAATAAACTTGATTTTTATGCGGAATATAGCATTTGCTATACTAAGTATAATTACCCACCAACATTTTCTTCCTCACAATGCCTGGAAAACCTCACACTTTGCCTAAAATCACACATTTTCCTCGCATTTCTGTGATGGAAACTTCCAGAATTTGCAGAGAAACACAATTTCTGCCACCCAGCATTCCCACACCTCTCCCACTTAAAAACGCTAACCCACTTGTGTGGCTCGATCTAGAGCAAGCAACACAGCAGGCTACTAAATGCAACATCGAGGTACCAGTAATGCTGTCAAATTATTTTACCTGTTTTGAGTTGGTATTTGGGCCTGGTATTCTGGAAATCTAGACATCCAGGAGAGTCAATGGTGGTTTCCCTTGGCTGGATCCCATGACATGTTCTTGCTCACAGATCCTGGAGTCCTCAAACCTTGGATAAAATCACACATCTACCTCCTATTTCTGTGATGGAAACATCTGTAATCTGCACTGATCCACACATTACATACCACCCAGTGTTCCCACACTTCTCCTAATAAAAGTAGTTATTCACTTGTATGGCTAGGCCTAGAGCATGCAACGGGAGCTTATCAAATCTGGGAACATGAACGTTTTGCATTTACCCCCACTCTGCTGGTCCATATATCAAAACTATGCCCAAAATAACACAAATTAACGTTAGCTGGCTATGGGGATGCTGTGCGCCCCAGGTTTGTAGTAAGACTTTAGGGCTTTACTGTTTGGGTATAGGCCAGATCCCACTCCACATATTTTTTTTCTAAAATAATTTATATCTGGCGTCTAGTTTACTTTTTGCCCTCTAAAGGCAGAGTTATGGTAATCCCCTCAACCCTGCCCCTAAATCAAACTCCGGAACAGGTAGAAAGACTGTCAGGTTGTTCCCAGAGGCAAGTGGGTACACAGACCCATGCTCAGGGAGGCTGCTCCCTCAATGAGCAAACAAAATGTTAGACTGGTATAGTGGAGTTTCTGCCCTCTTGCTCTTGGTGGACAAGTTCGGGGTAAACTCACTCTATCTACCTTCCTGATGGGATGTAAAAATACTTTAGGTTGGGGAATCACAGACCCATGCTCAGGGGTTCCCCTTCTTACCCATAGCTACCCCAGCAAAGACAGTAAATAAGCAGTTCCCTAGTCCAGCGGGCTGTCTACTTCTTGGGTGCATATTGGGTTAAAAGCCCCTAGCAGAAAGACTCCTATGAGCATGGGGACTTGAGGGGGGCACATTCACCCCCACAACAGTAAATTACAAATAATCCTTTGTGATCCTGTAAGCTTTCTAGCCCTCTCCCCACGGCCTGGCAAGTTGGGGGTAACCCAAAGAAGGGCCCCTATATTTCCTGTTGACCCAGTGGGCTCCGCTAGGCTGGGAGAGCACTGGCTAGTGGACGTTCTCCCATTTCCAACACTACCTTGCCCTTGTTGGTCGTTGCTTATGTGTGGATGGAAGGGAGGAGAAGAATTAGGCTCCAGCACCGATTAAAAGATTATAGCTTCCCACAGAATTATCATGGTATCTTTCACTTTTGCTTTGATGTCAGAATTCTGTGCGTGCTGCTGGTGAGAGCAAATTAAAAATAAATCAACAACCTGTTGGTGTCTATAAACTGTGGTAGTGCGGTGGATGATTAACATGTCATCCACCGCACTCATAAGTAGTTCGTGACTGCAGTTGCTGTGGTGGACTTAATTAAACCAGATGATGCTGTAAAAATAATTGCTGATAATAGTGTAAAATAGTTAAATGATTATTTCCGCTAATGAAAAAATAGATATCTTGGTAGGGCTTAATTCTAATGACGTAGCGAAAGCCTGCTAGAAAACTACATGACCCTCTTTTTCATTTTGTAAAGACATCCATTTGCCAATCGCATACTGCCTTCTTATTCGCATCTATCACTGTATACCATAAAGTTACCACGGTATAGTGTGGATGACTATAACTACTTTTTTTTAACACTTATAACTTTAACACCACTTACACTATCTACACCTACCTAAAATTACCATTTACACCCTATAATCCAGATTCCTGCCACGTTACATCTACGTACATTCAACAACTTTCCGGCTACTTATGTTTCAAGTACTACACTCCACTCAGTGCCACTTCACTCCACCCCATTCCACTGTACGCTAGTACACTCTATGCCACTCCAGTCTATGCAGCTCAACTGTTGTCAGCCAACACCAGATTGTGTGGCTTTGCCAGTGCTTTCTAAAGGAGAGAGTGCTATAGGTTGAGATTTACTGTCTCACCAGTCTCAGGTTTCCCACTTATTAATACTGAAAATGGGTACCTACCTAACCTCTTTGTAAGCTCTCTAGATCTATTGGTTTGTGCGCTTCACATTTCTCTTCTGCCAACCATGTTGGTCAGTGGGTCAGTCAACATCAATTAATTCGGCTGTGAGAGATTTCATTTGTGCACCCCAAAAAATCCATTTTAGTGCCGAGGTATTGGGGTAAATTCCTGCTTTTTGTCCATGAAAAAATATTTTTTTTTTGCAAACTTGCATGCCATCTTGAGATGCTGGTGTTTATATTTATTTTTACTTATAAACTTCTTGATGCCTATTTTATAATATTTACACACAATAATTAAATCTAAATTGCTGACTTGCAAGGGTCTAAATCCATCGACTTTCTTAGTGCTTATTTAGTATACATTTGGCTACCTCATAGGCCTCTAAGAGACTGGCATCAGTTATTCTCAGTGGTTGAGCAGAAAGGCGTCTCTGAAGGCAGTTAAGACTGTGTTATTCCAAGTACTATCAGCTCTTGGTCCCTTTGAGAAGGCAGACTTCTGTACAAAATGGACACTATTTTAGCAAAACCAAAACAGCCAAAAAGTGTACACGAATGAATGAATAGACACTTGTAGAGCGCATGTATATGTATATGTATAAACCATTTTATAGTGCGCTCTATTACTTGGGAGTATCCTGGCGCGATTGAGAAAGGCAGAGAAAGACAGAGCGGGGACCAGCTTATGCCACACCGGTAAATAAATGAGTTTTCAGACTCCTCTTAAACTGGCCTACGCACTGAATGGAGCGCAGGTGAAGGGGAAGGGCATTCCAAGCCCGGGCAGCTACCACGGCTATAGACTGACCCGCTAGTCTAGTCCGCTTGAAGCGAGGAAGAGTCATCTTAAACAGGGAGGACGATCTAAGAGCACGTGGAGGGGCATAGAAGGTGAACCGTTTCTTCAAATAGGCTGGCCCTTGATCATGAGTTGCTCTAAACGAGAGCACTAGGGATTTAAATAGAATGCGCTGTGCCACTGGCAGCCAATGAAGGCTGCGCATGTGGGGGCGAACGCTCTTCCATCTCGGAACATTAAACAGGAGGCGGACAGCGGCGTTCTGGATGACCTGTAGGCGTTTAACCAGATAAGCAGGGATACCGCTGAACAGAGCGTTCGCATAATCCAGTCTCGATAAAATGAGAGCTCGGGCAACAGTCTCTTTTGCTTCTCTGGGAAGCAGTGGGAAGAATCTTCGCAGCGTTCTCAGGGTAGAAAAGCATGTTCCTGATAGTTTCCTTATGTGATCATCAAATCTTAAATCCTCCCCAAACCATATACCAAGATTTTTAGCGGGCCACCCATCACCTTAGGACTGGAAATGTTCGGGGGCCATAGCAAATTTTTAAAGCTGGAAGGAAAAGAACCATAGAAGAGGACCTCGGATTTGTCCTCATTGCATTTCAGCTGGGCCATAGTCAGCCGGCAAAAGACTGAGGACAAACAGAGCTGGACTCCTGTGGTATCCAGATGATCGTCCGGCCAGGTGAACAACAATTGTGTATCATCGGCATAGCCAATAATCTTAGCCCCGTACTGTTCCGCCAGGTAAACCAGGGGAGTGATGTAAACATTGAACAGTAGGGGACTAAGAGTGGAGCCCTGGGGGACCCCAGTGAGAAGTTGTTTAGGCTCTGAGGCATGGGGCGGCATCCAGACCTGTTGTGTCCTATCTGATAGGAACGATGTTAGCCAGGCCAGGGCACAGCCACCAATGCCGATCGCAGACAGCCTGGCGAGGAGGAGCTCGTAGGGAACGGTGTCAAACGCGGCAGAGAGGTCCAGAAGAATCAGGCCTGCTCTGCCGCCACCGTCCAAACACTCCCGGATTGCCTCCACCATTTCAACCAGAGCTGTCTCAGTGCTGTAGGCCGCCCTGAATCCCGATTGAGCTGGATGCAGGGCATTAGAGGTCTCAACAAAGTTCTTGAGTTGGCGAAAAGCCACTTTCTCACAGATTTTTGCCAATGCTGGCAGAAGGGATATAGGACGATAATTCCCTGGAACAGCAGCGTCCAGCCCTGGTTTTTTTAAGAGCGGCAAAAGCTTTGCCTGCTTCCAGCTTGTAGGAACCGTTGCAGACGATAAAGAAAGATTCACTATCTGGGTGACCTCACTGTATACAGTACTGGCTACTTCTGAAAGCACCCGGGCAGGGCAGGGGTCTGAGGGTGAGCCCGATTTGAGGGACTGAAGAAGTGTCAATATGCGCTATGTCTCTAGCGCATGGCTACATGGCGCTAGAGACAAAGCCATCAAGCAATCAGAAAGTTACAGAAAACAGCAGAATCTGCAGCTGTTTGCGGACAGAGATAATTGGCCTCGAGGGGGATATGATCTGGGAGCTGATTTCAGCATTTGGCCGCGATGAGGCAAAAAAGACGTCCCCCAATCCGAGCTCGGTATACTCTAGGAGCTATTGCTAGATGGTTTTTTTCAGAGCGCAAAGATCTTTTACGGAGGTAAGGGGAGATAATGGATTGAAGAATCAGAGGGGCCTTAGCTGAGAGTGCCTTGGTGGCAATACACAAAGCCTTGAACTGGATTCTCTCAGCCAACGGAAGCCAATGCAGGGACATAATGTAAGGTTTAGCTGATTTGTGCTTGTGAACCTGCATCAGAAGTCGCTCCACACAGTTTTGAACCGTTTGCAATTTTTTATGGTTGCGGCTGGAGACCCTAGGTAAGGCGCTTTGTCATAACCAAGCCTCGAGAGTTTATATAATACCATTATATACAATAAACCCAAGGTAAAACTTCAGGTCGTGTATATTTTTACTAAAACCTTTGAAGATTAGTTTCAGCATCCATTAACTCGCAAACTTACCAAGTCTGTGGCATTAGATCCTCAAGAGCTGGAAACTAATTACGATAATTAAAGTGAGCGACTAAGAAAAGCTTCTGGGTAGTATCATTAATGTGTTAAAATATTCAAACCAATTAACACATCACCTTAATACGTGAAGGAATGTAGTGGATATTTTCTCAGTTTTTAAAAAGTGCAGGGTTTTCCTGTGTTTCTGAAGGCATTATACTCATATGAAAACCTGATTTTCAGTGCTAACATTGTTGTTTTTGAGCAATAGAACAAAAAAACAAGCTGCTGCAGCAGGGATCATCCAAATGTCACTACTCAAAAGAATCTGCTTAAAACCATATGCTACACCTATTCCTCTTTGACCTGAAAGGAGTTGTCCTCATTATTAGTGACCTATGTAAATAAAGAATGACCGGTTCGTGTTTGATTTGAACGAGGGTGGCGGCTCTGGGACTAAACTACACAATATTAAATGTGTGCTGTTTTTGCTTTTTGCATTCTTTAATCTCCTTGTCGAAGTGCATTTCTAAATGAGATCTTCTTTACCGCTAGTGTTGCATGGAAAGTTAAATAAAAAGACAAGACTCCTTTGGCAAGGCAAACAAAGCCTCTATACTGTTGCAACAGGAAGACTAGCTATCCTTACAAAGGTGAACAGCTGGTTTCAATCTGTTGCTGCACATACAGCCATTTTTATACTCAGTCAGACAATGCTTGTTACATAAGGTCAAATAATTAATTACTTAGAAGTTACACATTGGTTACAAAAACATTTAATCACCTGTGTTCCTAACATTATGACTTCTCAGCACATTAGTCATTGTAATTTCTAACCATACTTAACCCTTTAATTGCTACACTACCTCCCCAGTGCTGCCGTCGGCCAATGGCTGACGTGGCCCCACCCGCGCACGGAAACGCCCGCACCGCGGCGGAATTACTGCTGCGGTTAACGGGTTAACAAACTATTCTCTACTCTTAATTGCATGTGTACGTGTGTGTGTGCGCGCTTTATCATTCTACTCTCAAGACCTCTGTGTGCTCTTCGCTAATTAAATCTCCTGCTCTTATTGTTTAAATATGTTTCCAACTTGCTAAGAACACATAATACTTGCCTCCTTCAAGCTTACAAACACAGGTTTTCCCTTAACTAAGACCTTGCAGGTCATGCATGAATTTTAGGCTTACCCTGCTCTTTCACCTCATATACGTTTATCGTTTTCTACTGGTGTCCGCTGTAGCGTAATTTTTTCATGTTTCATTTCCTCTATAACATTCCCCCCTCTAATTGATATTTCAATCTACTGGTTCTAAACCTTGGTCTGTACTTGGTATTAAGTGATATGTGTTTCCCTGAGCATCTACTACTTGTGTTAATCTCCTAACTAGGAACATTCCTCTTGCCTTTGTACTATTCCTCCTACAACATACAACATGCTAACATCAATTGAATACCAAAATATATTAATTCCACAAGAGCTGGCAACAAGGCTGCCAACAGGGATGATAGTACAGAAAATCATCTGTTTATCCAATTATCTGGGGCACTTCCTTCATCTACCATTTTCTTCTGGAGGATATATAAAGTTTGTATTGCCTCTGACAACAGTTCCATGGTCCTCATTATCCGCTGTGACAAAAATACAGCATCCAGTCTCAATCTTTGCATATACTCATCCTTCCATTGCAGTCAATGGTCACGTTCATACCAGTGCTGCATTATCTTCATTCTCATGGCACACAGCTTCCTTTGACATTAAATCCATTCTTTGTTAGTTTGATGTATTTCCAAAGTTCCCATCGAGTTATCGGTAGCCAATGAGCTGTTTCCTTAGCCTCAACAAACAGCAGAAAGCTAAAAACTGGTACTATTGGGGGACATCTTTCACAGTGGTAGTGCCATAATGCTCTGCAGTTCTTCACCTTGGGTTATGATGTAACAACGTTGTTGGACGGCTAATGGGATGCTCATGAAGTATTAACAGATCAATTCCAAGAATGACCAAAACAAGGGTGTGCAAGATGACCGAGCATAAGCCACTTCAGTTCAGTGGTAGCTGAACATACCGTAGATCTCCACACTACAAATAATCCATAAAGCTGAAGGTGCTCCCCTGCATGTCACCGTTTTCTATTGCGGCACTGTAGTTGATATTGGAACCTACATTAACGGTGCAGTTTCCTCTGAATCAGAAAGAAGCAGACATTAATCTTATGACTATCTGAGGATTTACTGTACTATCTATCCAAGTGTGACATTCAACATCATCCCATATTCATGTATACTTTTCTACTACATGATTAGCCCCCACCTTTTGCCTGGACATTGATGTGGTTTTGATAGTAGTGCACAGCGTCCCTGCCAATCTGATTCCCTTTGTCAGTGCTTCTTCCCTAAAAATATTTCCTAATTGGCCCTCAGGCCCCCCTTTAAGTCCCTAGTATAAGGTACCCAGGTACCAAGGGCATTGGGACTAAAGAGGGACCCCTCACCTAGGCCATGCAGACTGCCACTGCAGCATGCATGGCCTAGTGCTGACAAAATGTTGGTCAACATGGCACACTACCTGTGTGCCAAGTAAGTTAGCACTGCCTAAGATATACATAAGTCACCACTCTAGCAGACCCTACCCGCCCTACAGCAGGGTGCACGATAGCCCAGGTGTGGGCATATCTGCATGTGCATATATGCCTCTACAATATTGAGGTCTCTTCCCTAATATTGTAAGTATTGTAAGTGTCAGGGATGCCATAGAGAGTACATTGGCTATGCAAAGCACCATGATGGCTTCACTGAACACAGGAGTGTTTGGTACCAAACTACTACTCACAAAAAACCCACAATGATGCCAATATGGGGTTTTAATGTAACATGTACTCAGAGTGCATATCGGAGACCCCCTGAAAACCTACCGACCCTGGTGTTGGCACTGACTGGCTTTAAGCAGCCTGCCACACACAAACCGGTTTCTGGACTCCTGGGTGGAGAGCCTCTGCTCTCTGGGACCAGACCATGCACATCCTGGGCAGAGATGTCACACCACCTTCCCAATGATGGGCCAGTGCTCGAAGGGGAAGCTTCAAAAGGCCTGCCAGCTTTGTAATGTGACCCACAGCCTCTTTGAGCGGGAAAACTTAGACAAGCTAGATGATGTGCCCAACTTTGCAAGCTCCTCCCCTCAGGCGGAGAAGGCAAAGTTAAACCAATTTTCAGTCCCCTACATCTTAAAGATGGGGAGACCCCTCCAACAGGTCTAGGTCAGGGCCCCCTCTCATAGGAGGGTGGCGTAATTGAGGGTGTAGTCACCTCAAATAAGGTGCCCATTGGTCCTACCTGCTACTTCCCTAAAACGCCCATGAATTTAGTATTTAAATGGCTAACCCAGACCTGGAAACTAAATCTGCGAAAAACAAACAAGAAAGAAGACGGCCCTGCAGAGAAGACTGAAGAAGACGACTGCTTTGGCTCCAGCCTTAACTGCCTGTTTCCAGCTTAGAAGAACCTGTGACCAAAGGCACCATGTCTTGTGACCTCTAAAAAAAAAAAAAAAAAAAAAAAAAAAAAAAACCTTGGTGGACTGCTGCCTTTAAAAAAGACTCCCATCGACAATAGACCTCTCCAGAAGAAATCTACTCCAAGGGATCCGGGTCCAGCTGAAACCGCAACTCCTGCCTGCTCTGCACCCGACCCCCACAGCCCGAGTCTTAGTGGCTCACCTGTCCAGTGAAGTCTCCCCAATGATCCTGACCTCGAGTGCAGTGTTGGCTGATCTCCACGATGGCGCCTGCAGTGACAATTCAGAGGCTCCCCCTGACCGCAACTGGCTCCGGTAAGAAGACGTCGAAAGGCACCCCTGCACCTGAAGCTCCTGGGCCTTGGTGAGCTGACCCGACGGTGCCCGTATGACCCCCTACACCTCTACTTACCTGTGTCGTCGCTGGTCACTGTACTGATCCTCCAGTGCAACACCTGCAGCCTTATTGTCAAAAACAGAATGCCCATTAAAGAGCATTGGGCGCCCAACGCTGAAATTGCACTGTACACCCGGCTGCCCCTGTACAGCTGGTGGTGTATGTTTGGTGCAGCTTTGTGGCCCCACCTGTGCTTAACCTAACCCCAAAGCTTGGCCCTTGCAACTGATTTACTTACCTGCAAGCAGTGTGGCTTCGACCACCCCCAGTCTACATTGAAACTCATTCGGCCGAACTTTGATTTTGACCTTTGCACCCGCCTGCCCCTGTGCCAAAGGTGTTGCAGTGTTGGTACTCACCTGAACCTTGCTGAACCTTGGTCCCGAAGAATTCTTACCTGTTTTACCACCAGTTTTTCCTCCCTTAGGATAACATTGAACTAGACCGAAATTGTTCCGAGTTTTGCAAGTGAAAAGTAATTTTATTCAAAAACTAACTTACCTTATTTCAGAGATCTTGGTCTTTAAAGTACAAACAAACGTATTTTTCTAAGGGCCAGATTATTGCATTTGGCGGTGTGGGAGTGGACGGCACCTCACCGCTATGCTCCCTCACTGTCAAAAGTTGCTACCGCCTGCCCACCTGATCACAAGTAATTTTATGGTCTGGCGGGTGCATGATGGTCCTGCGGCGGTGTTGTTTAAAGGCTCAATGTGAGCCTGAAACCGCACTGCTACAGGACTTCCAGTGCCCATTCCTGCACAGGAAGAAATGCACCATGTCCTGTAGGAACTGGGTGTGCAGAAATCTAGGGGGCCCAACATGTACCTTCCTGCGTTTATCCCTGTGCACTTCCTCACAGGTAGCATTTTCATGGAGGAAGAACCTCCATCATAGCTCTGGCCGTGAGGAAAGTCATAATACTCTTGTTGGTGCCTCAGGGCACCATCAAGCATATTTCGGACCTCAGACCGCCACACCATCGCAAGGGCGCGACGGTTCCCTGTCTGTGGCGTCAAAATGCCTGTCCAACCATCCAACTCGTAATGGCAGTCGGACCACACCGCCCCCACGATTCTGGAAACCCATGAACCATCAGACTCGTAATAGGGCCCTAAAATTGGCGTGTATCTCCTTTTCGAGTTGTCTCCTTTATTGGTCAGTGTTGTCTAATAAATGTCTTACACTCCCCTGTGTTGGGCCTGAGGCTGCTCGCCCACACTACTACTAATACAGCACTTTGGGGCACCTGCATCAAATTGCATTTTGCGATTACCAAATAGCAATTTTTAAGAAATCTCGATTTGGTAAGCTCAAAATGCAGTACAACAAAACAGGCAGCAAATAGCGGTACTCTAATTACAATTCCTTAAGAATCACAAGCCCAATTAGGGAATCGCTATTTGCAATTGCAACTCTATTTTTTCCTAGGAGCCAAGGCCCATAGGTGAGAATGGTCTTGCATTATCTAAATTGTGTTTACCTCATTGTAATAGCAAATTAGGTAATGCAAAAGCAAGGGTGCCAAGGGTCCTGAGGCGCCCTTAAAAAAAAAAAAAGGTGATTATATAAGGCACACACATGGCACTTTAAAAAATACATGAAACTGCATTTTTCAAGTATGCACATGGTTAACATCAACTTGAAGTTGATGTTAATTAGCGTTTCCTAAATTCAGGAAAATCTTCTTGCATGTGCATTAGGGAATCACAAATCTCGATTCTCTATTTGCATTCGCAATTTAGGGAATCACAAAAAATTGCGTTTACCTAGATTGCAAATGAAAAAAATCTTTCATGCATTAGAAAAGGCCATTTTGCGATCGCAAACAGCTGATTTTTGCAAATCTCACTGTTTGCGATCACAAAATAGCTTGATGCATGTGCCCCTTTGGGTTTTACTTTGAGCACTGTACACATTTTCAGGTAAACCCTGGACTCTGTGCACAGTAAAACCACCTAGTGGCATACCATATACAGAGCCGGCGTCCTTCAAACATGCCCTTCTTCCGACCTTTTTTGTCCTTTGTATGTGTATTTCCCTCAAAATCGCTTCAGAAATAGACTTTAAAAAAAAAACTTCTTTAGCGCCGCAGACGTATAGGTCATCGGCATTCCCGACGACCTAGACAACTCTGTCTGCAGTCACTTCAGAGGCATCTATCGTCGCCACTATTACGGTGTCAATGGCAGCATCTTCCTCATCGACAAAGTCATCTTTGACTAGTAAGGTTTCACCTTCGTTGACGGTCTCCTCAACAGCACACACTGCCTACGGTGCGCTTGTCGGTGTTTCCGCCGTCGATGACAACTGAACAACCAATGACATCACGACTGATAGTGATCTCCTGACAACGGACACGTCGATGATCATTCCACTGCTGGCGCAGAGGCCATCCACACTACCTTTCCTTGTCGACGAGCCAAACCATGACCATCCAAAAGAAGCAGATCACGCCATCTCTTAACTCTGCGTTAGGTGCCCTCACTCCTGCCATCCCACACCTTGGATAATGAAGACTATGATGAGGACGGCCTCTATGGGGCAGCACTGCTATCTTTAGGACCACTTTTGCTACTGAAAAGGCCACACCCGGTGTTTACAGCAGCTGGTTTAATTTATGAGTTGAAATTTGTCATGAGATTATAAAGAAGATAGCAGTGCTGCATAGCAGGAAAACGGGAACCTTCAATCAGGCCACATTACACTGTCATCATCTGTAGTTCTAGGGCATCAGCAGTAGCTCTTGGATAGGGTAACACTATAATTGTTTTAAAACCTTTTGAGAGCAGAGGATTACATTAAGAACATATGAATCAGGACATACAAAGTTGTTAGACATGGAGCACAATATTTGGTGGTGGAACTCCTGAGGAAGGCAGTGTTCTGCCGAAACGCGCGTAGATAATCTGGAAACCACCGTAACAATCGTGTGTTCAATGAGATGTTTTGTTATATCAACTTTGACTTAATTGTGATTTGTACTATTATCAAACAAACTATATATATTGATATGAATAATAGTGTAGTATGAATGTGTGATGGATGTGTGTAGTTAGGATGTTGTACAAATCATGGTCTCTGTAAGACTAGATTTATCATGTTTTATATCTAAACTAGAACTATGAACTTTGAATAAATAGTTTTTGTATTTTTCTAAACACTAGTTTATTTGACATGTTCTGATATTTTCATTGTTTTGAAGTTGCCCTAGATTATTTACAATAAGACAAAGCTCTAAAAACCATCAAAACGAACACCAACACTGCCAAATCACTGAGAACTCTGCAGTACAAAAAAGTTACTTTTCGCGGAGCTCAAGGAAGAGTCCAGCCTTCCTTTGTGAACGATATTAACACTACAGATACCCAATATATTGATCCAATACTCAACAATTCAACTCCCCATACCATTAATCACAACCACCATCAGCTGCATGTCATCGCCCTTCTCTGAGGAGAAATTCCACATGACAGACCAAAGAGACAAATCACAGACAATGACTCCAGCCAGGCGCCAGCTACTACAACTCTCTCTTCAACCCAGGGTACCAGCAAGAATCTCCAATCACCTACACCATTGGAAACCGATCATGACCGATTATTGGGTCCTGAACCTAGTTCAATATAGACACCAGTTTGAATTCATACAAATACCTCCCTCAACATCCCCTCGACAATGCACCAAAAAGTATTTGTGCCACCTCCAGGGAGATCAAAACCATGTTGCAAAAGCAAGCGATAGAGAGAGTACCCAGTTCTTAGAGAGGAAAAGGTTTCTTCTTAACCCCTTGTGTGCTGCGCATATTCGCTGGCGATGCGGGCGAATTATTGAGTGGGTGGGGTTCGGGCGGCTGGCAGGCCGTCCTCAGCACACGCCTGCCGTGTTGTCGGGCGGCCAGGGGCCGTCCGAAGCACGAAAGAGAGGTTAATCTGCAAGAAGTCAAAGCGGTGTAAACCAATCCTCAACCTGTGGAACCTCAACAAATACATAAAAAAATAATCATTTCGCAGGGTTACACCAAGATATATTGAAACTCCTCAACAAGTGAGATTACATGTCATCCCTGCACCTCCAAGACACCTATTTTCAGGTACCCATCTACCCCAAACACAAAGTTCCTCAGGTTCACAGTAGTGGGCAGCCAATTTCAATTCTGGGTGCTACCCTTAGGTCTCAAGTCTGCTCCCCACCTTTTTATGAAATGCCTGGAACCCTTTCGCAGCTTACCTCCGACAGCAACGACCTCAGATCGTCCCGTATCTTGAAAACTGGATAATGAAAGCTCATACCTACCAGTCTGCACAGGTGTCCACCAGAGTGTGCATTCGCCCCTTCAACGACCTATAGCTCACTCTCAATCCGGACAAGTCAGTACAGCATTTGATAACTCTGACAAACTGCGTGCAAAAAAGGTAACTTTCAGTTAACCTCTATAAATCTTCAGGAAGCACTTGACGCCCAATGGACGTAGGTGACGGGCACTTACGAATACCTCATTCAAGTGACTACACGAATGATCAAGTCGTGTAACTTGCCCTGTAAATCTTTCTGCAGGTATTGAGATTTTACCTGCGCCATCTCTGCTGATAATTAGAACGTGTGCTTTCCTGGACGGGTGGGGACCTTGCCTCCAGGACGTTCAGGTCAGTGGCAAATGGTCTCCTTCACATCGGGGCCTGCACATCAATCTTAACTTAAGGGTGGTATACCTTACTCTACAAGCCTTCCTTCCCAGGATTCACGTATCTACTGTGCTCATGTGAATAGACAACACGTAAACGATGCACTCCATAAACAAGGGGATACCATATCTAGCCTGCTATCCCAGTAAGCCCAGCTTATCTGGCAATGGTGTATCCACCACACTGTGCACCTGACAATGCAGCATGTACCCGGAAACTAGAACACCATAGCAGATAAGCTGGCTCAAGACCTCTTGCCATGAGTGGAAATTAGACCAAAACACACTGGATCACATCTTTCCCCAGTGGGGCAAACAGAATCTGGTTCTCTTTGCAACACCCCCTCTCCCCCCTCCCCCCGACCCCTTCCCAAACGCCAACTGACAGTTCTTTGTAAGTTGCATCCTCAGGAGTCATGGTGGAATGCCTGCTCAATCAGGCTTCGCTCACGCGTGGATTAAGAAGATGCATCTGGCTGGCTGCCATTTCTCTTTTTCGAAGATCATCCAACATGCCATCTTTGTGGTCCGTCGGACTCATTAATCAATTCCTAAAGGGACTGTTAAGAGCTTTTCTGCTAGTCAGACCCTTTCCCATGCAGTGGCAGCTCAACACATTTTTGGGACATTTGATGAAACCTCCTCTTGAGCCAATCAACAGAACGCATATGACATATCTCTCCTCGAAGGCGGCCCTCCTCTTTGCTCTCACCTATACACATAGAGTACGTGAGATTCAATAGTTTACCACCCAAGAGGCCTTTCTTCAGTTCAGAGAGGATAGTTATTTTACGTACTAACCCAAAATTAATTCCTAAAATCCCATCTGTCTTTCATCTCAATGAACCTGTAATGCTCAAATCATTCTTTCCAAACCCTAAAAACCTCAACCAAGCGAGCACTTAACTCGCTAGATATCATGAGGTTCTTAAAGGGGGCGTGGCTTAGCAAGCCACGATGGCGGCTGCAGACTGCTGAGGCTCCGCAGTCGGGCGGCCTACTGGCGCACTGATCCTCGTCTTCCCGGGCCAAAGACATCCTCCTGGACAGCGGACCACCAGCGGTATCCGGTGCACCCACGACACCGGGGAGCCTCACACCATACCACCAGTAACCTGCGCCGATTCCTTCCAACGGACCGGCTCCCAAGATGGCGACGGCCCGCTGTGAACTAGGACGCGGGTAAAAGCAGCGGCCCGCCCGGACCCTCACCCACCGCAACCGGCCTTTGGGGGTGAGTGCTGTACACTGCTAGCTTCCCTGCGGCCCCTTCCACAGAGGTTCCCCCTGTCAACCTAGACACCCTGCAAGCCGGCCACCACATGGACACTGCCTGACTTTAAGGTGGCGGCCAAAGCCAATTAATATGAACTGACCTGGCCTCATCCCCGACCACAGCGGGCAGATCTTACCAGATGCACTCTAGACTGCCACTTTGGGGCTAGAACTGGATAATCCTTGGGGGTGATCCTCCCCACCCTACTTGTGAACACGGGAACGCGCTAAGAAGACAGGCGCAGGGCGAACACAGCGAAGTGGGGCCCCACTCAACAGGCACGGCTGGCGACACGTCGATGCGCCCCCCCGGTGGGGCGCTGGAGACCTTGGGGCGCATTATGCCCCATACCACAAGAAGGCGGCGAGTCACACTGTCTCCACACCGGGGCGACATCCCGACCCCACCCCCGTGCCCAAAGAAAACTAACGTGGGCATCACACCCCGGGACACCACCATGGGGAAACCAAGATCCATGCAACAGACCGTGGTTCCTGAGACGGCGCCGGAAAAACCAACCTCGCACACCCTATCAAGTATTTGGAGGCATGGGTGAAGTCCTTCACTTCAACTAAAGACCGCACAGCCTTCTTCTCATTAGAACGGGCTCACAGGGTCCCAACCGGGAAACAGCTACCTGGCAATGCCCCTCACCCCCTCCTTGAGAAATTCCTCCATTTTCAAGACCGAGATGCGGTACTGCGGGCAGCCAGACGCGCAGGCCCCCCCTGCAGGTCAAAAACCAACATGTCATGATCTTCCCAGACTATGCCAAGGCGGTGCAAAAGCTCAGGGCATCCTTCCTGGAGGTGAAACGACGCCTACGGGAGAATGACATTCCGTACTCTTTATTTCCTGCCCGCCTGAAAGTAATCCATGCAGGTTCCACGCACTTCTTTTCCACGGCAGATCGGCTGTGACCCAGTCACAGAAACGCAGCCAAAGGGCACCCCGCAACAGAAAGCGAGCCCCGCTCCAAACACAACAGCACAGACGACAAAACTCGAGGGACCCGGCCAACCGCCAGGAAATTGACTCCCCGGACTTGGAACAGCTCATGCAGGAGCGTCTGAAAGCCCTTCAGGCCTTGGCGGACCTCAGGCTTCCCAATCCGAGGAGGATATCGAGGGGATCCCTCACCTGTTCTCATCAGGCAGTGAAGAGGACAATGAATTGACCCGTCCCACAGCTAACTCCGTTACGATGGCCCCAATCACTCCATTGATCGCTGACTCTGCACAGTGGGAGTATTGCCAGCGGAAACCCGACAACATGCTTCGCTGGAGGATTTCTATAGGTGGGCGCCCCGGCTGGGGGCCACCTGCCATCCATGTCAGAACATGTTAGACACATCACAACCCGAACTGACGACCATTTCTCCTACAAACGCCCCGTGCGGAAACTGCCTCGCAGGCTCGGCCTGCCACCCCTACGATTTGACTGTTCGCTCCCTGGTTCTAGGAGCGCAAGTTTGGACGTGTTGAGCATGCCGATGCGTCCCAGGTATTAGGATAGCTCTCCCACCCAGTTTATTGTAGTGTTTACCTTATTCTTTCATCCCGTACACACCACACGAGACATAGGAAACATGTACAGCAGGACGGCCAGCACACCCGGGCGGGAATGGGCGAGGCCATCCGGTAGGTACAACGCGGCTCAGCCATACGTAGAGTCCAAGCCCTTCACCATTGCGGACGCGCCTCCCGACATGGGGCCAACCAACCACACTCCTCAATGCTGTGCGCAGATGTTAGCCTTCTCACCCTAAATGCCCGGGGCCTTCATACACCGCGCAAGAGATATGCCACATATGCTTATATCAAACGCCAACATGCGCAATTCGCATTCTTCTAAGAAACGAACCTCACAGCGCCAGAAATCGACAAGCTCCAGTCTCGTTGGTGGGGCACTATCTGTGCCACGTCCTACTCGGCATATGCGCGCGGTGCACTAATTTGGGTCCGCCCGGGCACTCCCTTTCAGGAAACCCGCAGGGTGGTAGACAGGGAGGAACGGTACGCCCTGTTGGAGGGACTATTGGACGGCAGCACATCCTGCTAGGCAGTATATATGCCCCAAATACTGAACAGGATAAATTATGGGACTCCCTCTCGGGTGCGCTGGCTCCATTTGCATCCCTCTCCTGGGTCTTAGGGGGCGATTACAACTGTGAACTCGACGTGGCACTAGACAGATCGCACCCGCCCCCTCCGCACTCCCCGGCGAATGCACGGTCAGAGCGCTTCCACCGCTGGGTTAGTCACTGGGCACTGGAGGATGCGTGGAGAGCCCATCACCCTCACGCAAAGCTACTCGTTTTATTCCATCCCCCATAATTTACGTGTTCGGTTAGACAGATTTTTATGCACTTCCTCCCTGATACCTCAGGTCCAACAATCTGACTACCTGGGCCGGATTGCCTCCGACCACGACGCACACATGTTACGCATCCAATGGAAGCCGCCCCACCCACCGGTGCCCACATGGCGCCTCCAACGGGACTGCCTCACCGATCAGACATTCCGACACGACCATGCACAAAGTATCCAGGAATACTTCGCTCTTAACACAGGGTCCGCCTCATCCAGACTGGTGGAATGGGACGCGTATAAAGTGGTAGCCCAAGGGGCATGCATTCAGCAAGTGACAGGGGTGTGCCGCACATTGGAACGCACACTTGTCGACACTGAACGCAAGCTAGCAACACTCACGAAAAAGGAGGATGCGAATGCTGCAACAGCGGCACAGGTGGCGGAAGCCAAAACCCAGTACTCCACTGCTCTGGCGGATCTGCGCAAATTTAACTTTTGTGCATACGCCACCCGGGTACATAAAGAACGGGACAAAACGGGTACACTCTTAGCCTGGTTAGCGAAACAGGATACTGACACCAAACCCATTACAGAGATGCTGATGGCAGAGGGATTCCTAGTGCGCTCCCAGCTAGACATCTTAAACGCGTTTCAGCACTATTAAGCTATGGTATATGACACCCCAAAGAAACCTCGACTGTGAGCGATCCGCCATTTTTTGCACCCCCTTCCGATCCCGCACATCACAGACGCCGATAGGGATGACCTCAATGCCAAAGTATCAGTGGCGGATGTCTCTGGCGCGATCCGCGGGCTAGCACGGAACAAAGCGCCGGGTCTCGATGGCCTGCCCCTCGAGTACTACAGCACTTTCTCTGCCCTTCTGTTCCCCCGGCTAACCGCTATGTTTCTAGACGCATTTGAGAAGGGAGAACTTCCAGGATCTCTTCAAGAGTCCGTCATAGTAACGTTCCTTAAACCGCATCGCGATTCCCACCAATTGTCCTCATACCGCCTTATCACACTCCTCTCTGCCGATTGCAAGATCCTGGATAGAATTCTGGCAACTCAGTACGAACAAATACTACGTCCATTGGCCCATCCGTACCAATGCGGATTTGTTCCCGGCAGGAACACATCACAGAACATCAGACGATTGTTCCACGTTCAGGATCAGGTAGGGGACACCCTCCCCCGCGCGGCCTGTATTATCATTGATCTTGAAAAGGCCTTTGACACCTTAACCTGGCCATACTTATTCGCGGTCCTGCGACGAGCGGGGATAGGTCCCACCCTTCTGCGATATACCAACCTGCTATACACAAACCTCACGACCCGGGCTCGACTAGGTCGACACATTTCCTTCCCGCTACCGGTCAGGAGAGGCGCAAGGCTGCCCCCTGTCCCCTATAATCTTCGCCCTAGCGATGGAACCCCTGGCTATCCACCTACGCCATGAGGGAACCGCCTGGGGTATACCCATAGCGGTCACGGTCCACTACGTTTCCATGTATGCGGACAATCTCCTTCTGTATATCCGGCATATAGTAGCAGATCTGACACCCATTTGGACGGCCCTGGCGGAATTTGCGGAGGCATCTGGCCTTCAGGTAAACTGGGACAAATCCACAATCTATCCCCTCCATCACTCCCTAGCCCCTCGATAGATAAACATCGGTCCACAAACTCTGCGCTGGAGCACGGGCGCTCCTCGTTATCTCGGAGTCCGCCTATAACACTCTCCCACTGACCTCTACGAGGGCAACCACCCCCAGGTGTTAGCAGGCATTCGGTCATCAGTAGAATTCTGGAGACGCCTTCCAATGGCACCAATCGGCAGGGGGACCATAGCCAAAATGATCATAGTTCCTCGACTCTTATATTACTTTACGAATCTACCCGTTGTCCCACCCAGCAGTTTCTTCCGTGAATTGGATTCACTCCCTCGTGCGCTCATATGGGGGACAGGCCGATGCCGTATCGCGCTCATCAAACTACAGCTGCCCACCACCCGGGGGGGTCTAGGCGCCCCCGCCTTTGAGTCGTACTTCCTGGCTGCGCAGCTCCAATGGCTATCGTATTGGACGGCAGGGCGGCACACTAGGGAGACCCACACCACACAGGGCCCTATTCCTGTTCCTGAGCTCGGACGGCTATTGCTCCCAGGCACCAACCCCCGCCGGTCTTATCCTCTGCAGGTATCGATGGCTCGCCGATGTATGCTACGGATCCATCGCATCGCGGCTGGGACCCCATGCTTCTCCCCACGGCTGCCGCTGATCGGCTGGCCAACCGGAGAGGCTTACTTCATGTCCGCAAGGCTCCGTGCGTGGACGGCAGCCGAGATCACAGAGGCAGAGGGGTTGTTCGCAGAAGGGCAGCTCCGCCCATACGAACAGTTCATGAAGGACTATGACACCCCCCCCCCCCCCCCCCTGGACAATTTCAGACCCACCGCCAACTTATCACTGCCTATCGCCCACATTGTGATCTACACCTCGGCGAGCCTGCGACGCACCCAGATATCCACACCATCCTGTACATGGGCATAGGTCGACATCTAGTTACCTGGCTGTACAAGTCAATTCGCGAGCTTGCGCACAAGCCCTTGCTTACCCTAAGAGCCACTTGGGAAGACAAATTCGGAAGCCAACTACATGACGGGGAGTGGACCAGGGCGCTAGAATTCCCTAAGAAGGTAGAAACGCGAGATTCAAGAACATTCAGTTCTACATCTTACATAGAGCATATCAAACACCGGCACAACTTCAGCGCTTCTATCCCGATACGCAATTCCTCTGTCCTAGATGTCATTCACCTGATGCACACTTCCTACACATGTTTTGGAGCTGCCCGACTTTGCAGTCGTACTGGCCCGCCATACTCGCCTCTGGCCGCACCCTCACAGGACTCACGGACTTAGACTCCTGGGAAGCAGTGGCCCTGGGGATATTCCGTAGACCAAAAACACACAAAGTGCAGGTCCGCTTCGCTGCATTGTCCTTGCTCCTAGCTAAAAGAAACATCGCCATGCAATGGCGGACACCCTCGGGACCCCCTCTGGAAGCATGGGTAGGGGCAGTGCGGAAATGAGCTCTTGCGGAAGAGGAACTCTTACGAGAGGAGGAAGCCAAGGGCCACCGCAAATACCCTATATCCATGGAGTGGACTATGCTATTGCACCAGTTTAAACAAGCGCATGCACGCCCAACCCCCAATACCCCCCAGTCACCTCCCAGGATCCACACAACGCCTACACCACAATAGGATCCCTTGGCAAGGGTAGCCACAAGGGGGGCCCTCCCCTCGATCTCCCCCCACCCCCCTTTTTTTCTCCCGCCCGCGCCCACCAACAGTCGCCAGAACATCCCACCATGCGCCGCCCATTGCACCCTGACGGGGACTATTTTATTTATTTAGTGTATTTTGGTATTGCGCACAGCTACCCCAACGGGGTGTCTACACTCTAACCGATAACCGCCATACGCTATCTGCGCCCCCCCCCCTTCCTGGCTTGTAACGGCTGCTGTCCAGACATTACCCAAGATCCGGAATCTCAGATCTTGTCTCCACTCCTCTTCTCCCTCCCCTCCCTGTCCTCTCCCATACGAAGACCACGGTTTGTTCCCCCTAGTTTCTTTTTTCCTCCTTGTTATTTTCCTTGAACTCACACCTGGACAATGCCCATTGTACTAGTTTCCTAATCGTTCCAGGCATATGGACACAGTCTATTTTGTTGTAGAGTCCTCATGTGTATTCATCCCACTGGGACGCCACCAATTGCCCTTTGATGTAATGTGAGTACATTGAAAATGGTAATAAAAATATTTTTTTTTTAAAAAAGAGGTTCTTAAAATGTTGCTTGGACAGAAGTAAGCGTTTTCCAAAAAACCAACTAACTTTTTGTGGCCTACAATGTAAGAAGAAAAGGCTTTACTCTTAACGAAACAGAGCATCTCTTGATGGATATCCAGAGCCATTCTTTTGTGTTATCTAAAGGCAGGTCGCCCTGGGAACTCTAAAGTACAGGCTCATTCCACAAAAGCGCTATCCACTTTCATGGCATTGTTTGCGGGGGGTTTCGTTACCATATCATTGCTGTGCAGCAACCTGGAAGAAGCCACACACTTTCATGCGACCTTACTTGGATTTAGACGTCCTCAGGGATGCAGCAATTGGACAGGCAGTTCAACACATCTTTTTTAATAAAGGTGAGCCTTTTCAGTCTTCCCACCTAACGCTTAAACTGTTTACGCACATTTTTCTCTGCTATTTTTTTTAGTTTCTCTATATTCGGGTTTGCAACTTCATACGTTATATCTTTGCAAAATATGCTTGTTACTGCTTTCTATTCAGATTCAAGCATGTAATCTATGAAGGTACCAATACTGGAGTAAGAAGCCACGTTTCTTACCTGTAAATGCAGTGCTACAGTTTTTGAATCTTTCATAGATTCACATGCGACCCACTCACCTCCCCGGAGAAGCTCAACTTTTTTTTTCTTAGTGTAATACTAGAAATACGCACTAGTGCTTTGAAAATCGGAAGTACTGCAGCTTCTCTCAGAAAAGTTCTAAGGGGAGATATCTTAAGTTTGTACTTTTTAGGTCTTGCCTGAGCCAGCACATGCGCTGCTTGGCGAGACATTTAATAGGTGGTTTCCAAAGTGCTGGCACAGGCTTTTTGTGGCCTAAAGCTTGCATTTATGTGAGTGTGCACACGCGCAGCAGTCATCTGTCTATCCTCCGTTGATCGCGATTACTTTCCCTTTCGCCGCACAGCCGTGTCACTTTCACGGCCGCGCAGCCAATGCTTGTTTGCTCTTGCTTTGTCGACCAGCTCCAGGAGTGTCACTTTGTCTCCCACCTGTCCGTCTCGGGGTTGTCGCTGTTTATCGCCCCCACCATTGTCTTCCCCCGGTTACGTCTGACATTGTGCTCTCCCACAGGTCCCCACCTCAGCCCCCCTTCCGTTACTCCCAGGTTCCTGCAACAACGCAACTTTCCCATCTGTGCGGGTTTCTCACTTCCTCTCCTGTTCCCTCCCCAGCCTTGTGCTAGTCTCCGCAGTGAGAACGGCTGCTTTACACTCACTCCCTCCAGCCGTCCTCGGGCACATGTGCCGCGGTGCTCATATATGTTGGCAGGTTATGCGGACAGATGGCGCAAGTTCATCTCAAAGACTTTCGGGGAAATCGTAACTGACATCCCTCCGTCTGTGCGTGTCTCTTTCTCGGCCTGCCTCTGTGCATACTTCTGTCTGTCTGTTTCTGTGCCTGTCTGTTTCTGTGTGCTGTGCTGTTACAAAGGGGGCGAGTTCTGACAACCCACCTACCCCCTGCAGTGTGGCATTGTGACTGTTATTTAGTGGGAACAAAACTGGACTCTGTCCGTTTTCAGGTGGTGTTTTTTTATGCAGGCTGGAGTGTCATTTACTGGAGAAGGGGGTTCAGGGGAGAGGATATTGCTTTATTCGTCTGCAGTGTGAACACAGCACATCATTATTGTCGTGACTCTAATCCAGTATTTAAAGAGTATAATGTTGCGTTGGGTAAATACTGATGCCATTAAAATTGCGCTGGCTGCTTTTTAAAGAATGAAGAATTAACTTCCAGGGTATGTGGTGTTGATTTGCTTCTGAAGTGCAGATGCTCCTGTTGAGTGACATTTATAGAACTGTCAGGTGTGTTTTGTTGTAACCAGAGGCAAGAGTTGTTAACCAGCATCAAAAGAAGATTTTTGTTGTGTTTTATTTGGTGATGTGGAGTTTGGTAAACAGACGCGTTTTCTATGTATGCTGTCAGTCTGTAGAAATTGTTAGATTTCTGTTGGCAACCGTTCAAACTAGTAAATACAAATATCCCCAAAAAATCTGATATAAGCACTGCATTTGTGTGCATCTGAAAGTGCATGTTTTCATCTCGGACTGACCGAGACCTCATACGTTCATCCATCAGTCATAGGCTGGTTCAAACTAGAAAAAATGAACTAGCATTGCCTCTCCTGTGCCGATCAACTGTGAAGTAATAACCCTTCGCACCAGACTAACGTAATAAAGTAAAACACATCCAGATCATTGCAAAGCTCTTTGTTATGGACATCTTGAGAAAATTAAAGTATTCGTCTAATTCCCATGCTCTCACAATTTAATTAACCATGGGTGGCAGCCTAAGAAATTCGCTAATATTAACACACTTGTTTGAATAAACTTTCTTCCTAATATCGAACAACATTAACATCATGTTAGCATGGGTGGGTAAGGCACTCATAACACACCAGTGTTACATTTTAACATTTTTATGCATCAATCAAACATAAAATTAGATGTTAATGCTCTATTAGTTTCACCATGGTAATTCAAATAAAATAACTTGCAGCATATGTTTTTTAGTATGTAGCCTCTATCAGAAAATGTAGAAAAAATACATTTCCCATGCGGACCACATCCAGTCTTGCAATTACTAATTGTCCAGAACTGGAATTTCCAGAACAGTACAATTAAAAATACATTTTTAAAATGGCACTTTTGCTAAACTGGTTCAGTGGAGAGATGCAAACCTATTAACAAGCATTGACATAGCCAATAAGTCTTGCCTTTGGGACCTTATAAGTGTTTATTTAGCCAGCACAATATCCTTGGTGCAACAACATCAACTGTTGCATGGCTAAACGCGTATAAGGCCCCAAAGGCGAGACCTATTGGCTATGCCAACTTAATTCGTGTTCATGTCCATTTCAGCTAACAGAGCTTCCTGCTTGCGCCCTTCTTGGTTCTGTAGCCGCCTCGACGAGACGAGCTACCTCCTGGCGCGAACATCCATCTTGGAACCTTTAATCACCCAATGGTAGGTTTCTCTCCGCACAGCTCTTTGCTGTTTTCCCCATAGCTTGTAGTATTCTAGATCCTGAACCATCATACCGCTACTTGCTATCTGCCGGAATGTGACTCAACGGCTCTCATTTGTTCTTCTTAGGAATTCTGTTGACGTCTCTGCCTGGGAACTCTTACTTTAAACACTGACTGTTCCTTGGTATATTTCATTAGGGACCCGCCATTCGCAGAAGCAGCTTTTCCTCCGCCTCTATCCTTTAGAACCCATTCACACCGGTAATACGACTCTAGGACTCTTTATCTTCTTATCTACCTCGCATCAACAGTGAGTCTGGGTTTTTGTTACCCACCCCTGTCTCTGTTTCCCTGATAACTTTGTTTTTTAAGGTTCTTTGTATTAATGTGGAAACATATCTTCTTGTTCCTTTTTCTTTTTGTGCGCCCTCACTCACGGGCACCTTGTCTCACAGACTAGTGCCTACTCTGGTTCATCAAGTTATTAGCACAGTTTTGCAGCCAAGGTAAACAAGCATTGGCATAGCCAATAGGTCTCGCCTTTGGGACCTCAAACAGTTGATGTTATTGCATTAAGGATATTGTGCTGCATAACTAAATACTTATAAGGTCCCAAAAGCGAGACCTATTGGCTATGCCAATGCTTGTTTTAATAATGACTGGAATATGTTACTAAACAAAAAGGCCTAAGGTCTCTTATGTTCTATGTCTATTATGATTCAGAAAAGGGGGTGGTGATGAACAGAGTGTCTGAATTAAGCAGACCACTCTTACCCAGTCCAAAGATCAGGGCTTGATCCATCACCGTTTTTTAGCTCACTGCACCATCCCAGCTCAGAACTTGGCTATATGCAAATTAGTCTGACCCTGGCCCAGTGCATCATGGGAACAGGGCAGACCAAACTACCAAGCCAATTCTTATACTGGGAAGGAAACAAGCTACCGGGGACCGGTTTCTGGCATTTCAGCCGTCTTCGGCCCGGCTTGCTTGAATCCTGATGGTGCAATGAGCTAGTGACTCACATCTGAGTATACCCTTCCACGCTTATGGTGGACAAAAATGATTCAGAAAAGGGGGTGGTGATGAACAGAGTGTCTGAATTAAGCAGACCACTCTTACCCAGTCCAAAGATCAGGGCTTGATCCATCACCGTTTTTTAGCTCACTGCACCATCCCAGCTCAGAACTTGGCTATATGCAAATAAGTCTGACCCTGGCCCAGTGCATCATGGGAACAGGGCAGACCAAACTACCAAGCCAATTCTTATACTGGGAAGGAAACAAGCTACCGGGGACCGGTTTCTGGCATTTCAGCCGTCTTCGGCCCGGCTTGCTTGAATCCTGATGGTGCAATGAGCTAGGGACTCACATCTGAGTATACCCTTCCACGCTTATGGTGGACAAAAATGATTCAGAAAAGGGGGTGGTGATGAACAGAGTGTCTGAATTAAGCAGACCACTCTTACCCAGTCCAAAGATCAGGGCTTGATCCATCACCGTTTTTTAGCTCACTGCACCATCCCAGCTCAGAACTTGGCTATATGCAAATTAGTCTGACCCTGGCCCAGTGCATCATGGGAACAGGGCAGACCAAACTACCAAGCCAATTCTTATTCTGGGAAGGAAACAATCTACCGGGGACCGGTTTCTGGCATTTCAGCCGTCTTCGGCCCGGCTTGCTTGATTCCTGATGTGCCAGAAACCGGTCCCCGGTAGCTTGTCTCCTTTCTGGTGAAGAATTGGCTTGGTAGTTTAGTCTGCCCTGTTCCCATGATGCACTGGGCCAGGGACAGACTGATTTGCATATAGCCAGGTTCTGAGCTGGGATGGGGCAGTGAGATAAATAACGGTGATGGATCTAGCCCTGATCTTTTGACTGGGTAAGAGTGGTCTGCTCAATTCAGACACTCTGTTCATCACCACGCCCTTTTCTGAATCGTTTTTGGCCACCATAGGTGTGGCAGGGTATACTCAGACATGAGTCCCTTTCTCACTGCTCCATCAGGATTCAAATTAAACAATTGACAGTTGTATAAGTGCCCCTGAGGGTAGGGAGGACGTGCAGTCGTGAGGGTGGTGTAAAGAGGGATAGTGCGAGTAAAAACACGTATTCATCAAACAATAATATCAATTCGCTGTCAAGCAGTAGAAAGATCACAAATCAACATAAACGTTTACAAAACACATGCCTCATTGTCCATATTATACACATATTAAGGGTAGGAGGAGGCTGTGTGGAGAGGGTGAAGAAGTCGACGTTTCGACCCAAATAAAGCAGGTATCAATGGAATCCTTGCAGGAGGGTCTTCATCAGGACGAAAGGGGTAACGGGGCAAACAACCCGAGTTAAATAAATATATCCGGTAAATGAATAATATTTAAAAAATGACCATATCGCAAATATTATGAGGGTAGACGATATAACGTGGGCATACCTGATTTAATCAGAGTTGTATGGGATTCAGTAGAGGAATCAACATTGAGCATTCAATCCTGGGAGAAATCAATAAATTGACTATTAGAGTAATGATCATTATTACTGGTCATATTCATAGAAAAGGGCTAGAGAAGGTGTGGACTTACTTGGAAAATAACAGTATCCCACAGGGGATATGGTGGAAACGATCCGGGTACTGGGCTGGGCGGAACGGCTTTACTTATCTAAAAGAGGGAACATTATTCAGAGGGGGGGGTTCAACCGAGCTGACATTGCTCATGGTGTAATATGAGAAGGCAGGTCGGCGAGGCTTACCGAATTGGGTAGAGTGAGTTTATCCCCAGCTGTAGAAAAATGTCCGATAAAATCAGGATAATTATCCTAAAAGGAAGAAGGGGAGGGGAGTCAGTATTGGCGACTGCTGGAATTAGAAAGTCATAGTGCGCGCTAATATCGGGAACCGATATCTGGCTTACCGGTCGGTCTGTCATTCAGTGAAAGTCAGGCGTCTCTCTCGGCTTCCTCGAGGAGAACGCTGGGCTTCCTGGTGCTATGGTTGTCATAGCAACCGAGGGTCACGTGACTGTAAAGAATGAAAAAAGACTAAGGAAGTGGCCCGTTGTCAGGGCAACTGGTCACACATTTGGAAATGGTGAAGGAGTTTTAAATGACGATCATGTCATAGATCACGTATATTGAGTGGGAGGAATAAATTACAATTTGAACAGAGAAAGTCGCCTGTAATTGCGATGTATCCCTAGGTTGGATGATTAATCAAATCATCCCGAAGGGTCAGTTAAATACCACAGAGATATTGATTGGGGGAGACCAACTCATCGAGTGGCGCATTTGCGAGTAAATAGAAGACTTAATAAGGAGGTCCAACAATACAGATACGTATCGATAGGCAGTTACACCGCGGACCTATCACAAGATGGTCAAGGCGGTGAGCGGGGGAGCATGTTATGACCTTAACTTACAATCAGGTGCAAAGCATCCATGACAATGTATTCAAGATGTTGTCAAACAAATTCGGCCAGTTGCACTGCGGACCTATCTCATGATGGTCAAGGCAGTGTAGATTAGCAGAGCAGAATACAAATAGAGATATACCATAGGGAAACACAATATATATAACCATTATGAGCTTAATAGGTTAGTACAACCAGATTATAAAGCATAACATAAACTGCGTACCTGTCATATGATAGTAAAGGCAGTCTAGTCATGGGCAGTACGTCTAACACATATACAGTGCACCGCTTATGGTAAGGACTTTGGACAAGATATACAGTGTTCACGGTAGAGTAGCAAGCTGAGAGAAAGAACTGTCGTGTTCATTTAATCCTTGATGGATGGAATTGAAAAAGAACATCCATTTAAGTTCTCTGATGTTCAGTATAGTAGAGATATTTCCACCCCTGGGGCCTAAGGTGGCTTTCTCAATAACAACCCATTTTAAACTCTCTGGTGGATGAGCAGCTGATTTAAAGTGATCTACAAGGGGAGCCCCTACCACTTCGCACCGTATTCTGCTCATATGTTGTAAGATGCGTTGTTTTATCTTTTGTTGGGTTTGACCAATATAAATAAGATTGCATGGGCAGACAATGGCATATATCACCATGGAGGTGTTACAATTAGTTAGAGTTTTCAGTTGGACCTTATTGTGGTTATGGTGGAACTCTTTGGTCTGTATAGTGCTGTCACAGGTTTTGCATTGATTGCATCTGAAATGGCCCATTATGGGTTGAAGATTCCATAATGACATAATGGACGGTGCTTCCTTGGTGGGAAGTAGAGAGCGTACCACATAGTCTTTTACACTCTTAGATTTTCTAAAAGCATGAAGAGGGTTGTCAGGGTGTTCAATGTCATCTGAGATCAATGGCCAATGACGGTTGACGATTTTCTTGATTAGATTACTCTTGGTTGAGAAGGTGGTGACGCACACAATGCGATCTCCTTGGTTGCTGGTAGAGTCCTTGCCTTTCAAGAGTTCCTCACGAGGATAGAACCAGGCTCTCTTTCTTGCCCTCGTAACAAGTCTTTTAGGGTATCCACGTGTTGTTAGACGATTCAGTAGATCCTCTGATTGTTGGAAATAATGTTCCTTAGTGGAACAGTTCCTACGGATGCGCAGAAACTGCCCAAACGGCAGATTGTCCTTTAGTGCACAGGGGTGGTGGCTGCTGTATTGGAGTAGGGAGTTCCTTTCAGATGGTTTTCTATAGAGGGTGGTTAGGAGTTGACCTTGATGGTGGTAGATGGTAATGTCCAATAAATCTATTTGTTGATTATCAGATTTGATGGTAAATTGTAAATGAGGTGATTGTTGATTCAGCCAGTCATAAAATGCAGTGAATGAGGTCAAATCACCATTCCAAATAATCAAGATGTCGTCTATATAACGAACCCACATATTGAGGTGGTCTTGAAAAGGATTATGGACATTCAATATGTTGTTGTCTTCGAAAGATGCCATGTATAGAATGGCTACGTCCGGTGCAAAGGGAGCCCCCATTGCTACACCTTTGATTTGTAGGAAGAATTCATTTTTAAACATGAAATAATTCTTCGTCATAGCAATCCGGAGAAGTGCTATGATAAATTCAGTCGGAACTTGCGTAGGCGCTGGTCGTGAATCCAGGTATCTTGAAATGACGGCTAGTGCTTCTTCTTGCGGAATGCAGGTATACAGGGATACCACATCACAGGTGGCCATTAGTTGAGTCAACGGGTTAAATGGTGCATTCTCAACCAAATTGATGGTTTGTAGGGTATCCCGTAAGTATGTAGGTGTAGACTCTGCCAGAGGTTTTAGGAAGAAATCAATATATCGTCCGGGTGGCTCTAATATAGATCCACACCCCGAAACAATCGGGCGTCCAGGCGGATTGATCATGTCCTTATGAATTTTCGGCAGTGTGTAGATCGTTGCCAGACGGGGATGTTGCTGATTGAGATAATCAAATTCAGTTTTTGAGAGGAAGCCAAGATTCAATCCCAGTTGGGTTATGTCCAAGATCTCACGTGCTATAGCATTTGAGGGGTCAGAACGTAATTTCCGAATACTTGTAGTTCTGTCCAAATAAAACTTAAAGCACATTTTGATATCCAGAGAGTGTAGTGTTCGTTAAGCTGACATTTGAAGATCAGGAAAAACTGACTTCAGAATCACAGGCTCATTTAGACGAAGTCTGTTGGGGCTGTGGGAATTAACTTAGGGTTTTGGGGGTGGGGAGGGGGGGTTATATAGCGCAAACTATAACCGAGGGTTTGTGTGAAGAATAACCCTATCGACTCTGGAAGAATTTATCCTGGATGGTGAAAGCCTGAATCTCAAAAACCCTTCTTGCCGATGTAAGAGCGAGGAGGAGAGCTACCTTCCTGGGAAAATGTTATATCTGCTTTGAGGATAGGCTCAAAATGATGTTTTCATTGACTGTGAAAGTACTGTTTTTAGCTGCCACAGCAGAGGGGGGCCTTTACGGGTAGAAATGTCCTGATTAATTCTATGAAAAATTGCTTAATGAGTCTGACAGACCACAGGGATGGCACTTTGGGTGATCCCCCTCAAGCGAAAAATGGCTGCAAGATGTACCTTGAGTCATGAGCTAAGCTTGATTGAGCAAGGTGTAAAAGGTAAGGTAAAATCTCTTTAGGTGAAGAGGGGATGAGTGTACTTTAGCTCTCTGACACCATGTGCAAAACCTCTTCCACTTTAAGCGATATGTTTTGTTAGTACTGTATGCCTTCACCCTGGCTTGAAAATCACTGCAATCCGAAGGAATTTTCAGATGTCCAAATTTGTGGAACTCTGGGGGCCAGGCTGATAACCGAAGAGATTTGAGGTCTGGATGTAGAACTTGTCCCTGGCTCATCGTCAAAAGCAATGGGATTGTTTTGGTTTGAATTGAATTTGATGCTGAGCTGAAAGGATGAGAAGCTCCTCGAACGAGTGCGGGTGGGGCCAGGCTGGGGCTATGAGTATCATCTTGCAGGGCTCTGCCTTCATCTTCCTGAGGAGTTTTGGAAGGAGAGGAATTGGAGAAAAGATGTAGGCAAATATGCTGGACCATAAAATCGAAAGTGCATTTCTCCATGACTCCGGATGAGGCTGCCAACTTGTCAAGAACTGGTATTTTGTGTTGAGGAGGAAGATTTGGTCCAGTTTCCGTTCGTGGCAAGATGTTTTCAGCCTGCTCTAGGTGTCACTATGGCGTTTTGGTTTCCTGGTACATGCTCTGCAGACAGATGTATTTTGCGGTGGATGGAATATTTCCAGATTAGCTGATTTTCCTGGGACAGCAGGTGAGATTTGGTACTACCCTGTTTATGTAGTGCATCGTCGTATTGTCTGAAGACTTTAGAATCATGGGCAAGAAGGCTTATAGAGCAAGATGTACTGCCCTCAACTAGAGTAGATTGATGTGAAGGCTCCAATGGGAAGGTGGCCATTTGCTGCTGACCCGGAGATCTTGAAGATAAGCACCCCACCCTTCCAGAGAAGTCTGTTTTATCACTAAAGGTGAGGCTTGAGTCAAAGATGGTAGATCAATTGAAAGGTATACAGATTGTGCTCATCAGGTTAGCGACTTGACCATAGGTGGAGTGACCTGTATGATGTTGAAAGTTGTTGAAGTCTGTGCGCGTTGGATGTCCAGTGCTTCTTGAAGCGGTTGCATGTGCAAACAACAGTATAGGATTACATGAATGCAGGAATACTTCATACCCAAGGGTAATTTGTAAAGACAAAGGCAAAGGGAAAGGGACTTTCGTTTTGTACTAGTCTTGCCAAAGCCCTCTGCTTTCGTTGCCTCTCCGTTGTGGGGTATGCTCTGTTTAGTGTTGTCCAGCATGGCTCCTAGGAACGTTATGCACTGTGACGGTTAAAGGAATGATTTGTCTGTATTGATAGTGAAGCACAGCTCGTTAAATAGGTGTATGCAGGCCATGGATGGTGGACGCCTTTGAGGACTTGTTGTAAGGAGCCTTGACCAACCAGTCGTTGAGATAGGGGAAGACTTGATGTCTTTGTTTCCAGAGGAAGGCCGCTACAGGTGCTCAATAAGTCGGATAAATACGGGCAGCAGACTTGAAACCAGAGGGTAACACCCAGAGCGCATAGTGGCTGCTGGCTACCATGAACTTGAGAAATTGCCTGTGTTTTAAATGGATGGGGACATGGAAATATGTGTCTTACAGGTCTAGGGACGAAATGTGATCCCCTCTGTTGATGAGTTGCAGAAGAAACTGGAGTAGAAACCTTCACTTCTCTGAGAAAAAGGAACTCTCTCTATAGCGCCCCTCTTGAGCATGGTTCTATCTCCCACCTGTGAAGGCATAGCTATTTTTGGATGGACAGTTGAGGTGTGTTTGAGGGAGGTGTTTGGGTGAATTCCAAAGTGTGTTTAAATTGAATTAGATTTAGAACCCATTGGTTGGGGGTTATTTTTCCAACGGTGCAGATGGTTGGTTATTCTCCCTGCCACCTTGGTTGCAAAAGGGAGGGAAGTAGCCAGCACGTGGATGAAGTCAGTGTCTATCCTTGCCTTGTCCAGATTCTCCTCTGGGAAGAGATTTGTTTTAGGCGGTCGATGGTGGTTGTCATTAATGGTACTGACGCCAAAATGGTTGGTTTGTGGGGGAATATGTGGGATATCAGTATTGTTGATATCGACCTCTATAAGAAGGTTGCCCTCTTCCACGGGTGACCTAAAAAGTGCAGCTTTTTGTACTGTAAAGTCCCCAACGACTTGGCTATGTATGTGTCCCTTTTTCTGGTTTTAAGAGCATCGTCCATGTGTTTCCCAAACAAAGCCTCTGCATCATAAGGTAAATCTAATATTTTGGTCTGGACCTCCGGCCTGAAAGTAATAGCCTTAAGTCAGCCTTGACGACGTAATACCGCTGCCCGAATCTAGTGGTAGAAATGTACATAGCGCAATTGACTATCTGACTGTTCGCTCACCCTCTAGCAATCTTCTTTTTTTTTTTTCTTTTTTTTTTTTTAGCTCTAGAAGAGTGTCCAGATATTGTGAAGTTTCGGATCACATTTGCCGATCGTATCATCCAAATAGAACCAGTAAATGTGTTGCTCCTACTGTGAGCTCTAACCTGGCTGAAAGGTGCTTCCTGATGTTATTGAGGCATCTACCCTCTTTGTCTGGAGATGCTGACTGGGATGAGGAGGGATTGCTGGATATTTGCTGTGCTACCTGGGAAATAGAAGTCTGGTTTGAGGTGAAAATTAGGCAAGCTGGTGCGCCCTCCGGGGGCCATGTATGTTTTTTATCAAGTTGAGCCAATACGGCTTGTACTGAGGCTGGGATGCGCATAACCTTCAAGCCCTGCTCTAAATGTAATCAATAATGAGCATGACCCAAACCGTTTTTCGAAAAGGTTCTTTGAAACCTTAAGGAAAACAGTTATTTTGTTTTCCGGGCATAGACATTTTGAAACGTTTTGCTACTCTTTCTAAGAGGTTGTGAAAAACCCCTCATGTCCTAAGGAGCAGAAATCGCCCAGGTGGTGATGGAGAGGATAGTGTTGGCAGCACGCAGTCACTGGATGACAATCGGAGAATTCACCACCTTCTCTTTCCTCCCCAGATGAGGTGGGATCCTGTTGTTGCGATACTTGTGGAGAGCGGACTACTGTTGGAGGCGTATGCAACTGTTGCGCAGGCGGAGCAGTTGGGGCCTGAAGAGGCGCTGAAGCTGTGGAAGCTGGAATCTGTTGAACAGGAGTAGTTGTTGGAGGAGACCTTTTCCTGTAATCTGACAGCATACATTGTAAGACTGATACAAGCACTGATGGAAGACAACCTGTCTTCTTGGTTTTGTTGAGGGTGTTGGTAGTGCTACTGAGGGACACAATAATCCTGTTGACAATTATCGCCTTCATCAGAAATGTCCTGGTATTTCACATTAAGCTGTGAAAGGCTACATGCAACATCAAAGAGGCTATCATTTTAAGAGAATTCATCATCCAGTAGATGCGAAAGCAGCAGTGAAGGCACCTTACTTGGAGATGTATAAACCGGTGTGAGCCTTTGTTTTAAGCTAATCTCTGCCTAAATACAATTTTTCTGTAGTAGTCGAGTATGTTCGTGTCAACATGAGTGATTTCTGTCTCCTAGTGGACAAAGGAATTGCAGTTGACAAGGTAGACACCATTGACAGTAGGGTTGTTGTCATCGATGGTGTCAACGGCAGTCGATCTCGAATACATGGCTGGTCGATTATGAAAACGCTGCTGTGGACACTGATAGTGTCGGTGGTGGATGCTGTTGATGCTGCTGTGACGGTTATGGTCAACGGAAGAGTTGACGATAATTTTCTCATCGGCGAAGATGCGGTTGACGAGCCATCAGTCAGTGGAGCAAAAGCAGGCTTTTTGAATGTGTATTTCACATGCGGTGGTGGTGTTGGAGGCTCCGAAGTTGATTTTTGAGGCCCTTAGGAGGAGAACCTTGAAGCTTTTTCCTCTTTCGTGCTGTAGAAAAGGCACTTTTATGAGGTGAATTGGAAGACCTGCAATGTGTATGAGTGGCCTGAGAGGTCTTTTAAGATTCCCTTTTTGGTGGTTTATGCATGAGATGAATGGGCTGCAGAATCACCCCTAACTTTCTTTAGAGGCGTTTTGGAGGAAGACATAGTGTCACGCTTCTCATGAGACCGGATTTTCTCTGTTCTTAAGCTGTTGCAGCCCTAGAAGGCGTCTCCCCTCAAAGTTCCTCAGTTTTAGAGGAAAATGTGCAACATACCTTGCAGTCTATCATATTATGCACAGGATAAAGACAATATATGCAGTCCTGATGATGGTCATCAAGGTGTGGCCTCTTCTTCCTGCAAGTGCCACACAGCCTGAAGAGCCTTTTTTGTGTGCCTGACATATTGAAAGTCATTTTGAGACACCCAACCAACGGATACAGAGTCTTAAGAGTATATCTGTACATTTTGAAGAGAAAACTCTGTAGAAAAAGTCTTCAAAAACAGTTCTGACAAAAACTGAGCAGAGCTCATTGGAGACTCTTTATCTTGATGTGCGGTAGAAAATCATCAGGACTGGAGCTTCTCAGGAAGGTTCTGCGGGGTGGTGTGATCTAATTGGTTGACTCTTAAGTTTGCTCCTTTTTTCAAATAATGACTAGAATATGTTACTAAATCAAAAGGCCTCTATTTCTATGTCTATTGTGACATTACTTTTGTAAGGTGACGGGTAATGATTCAAGCATGTGCATCTATGAAAGTTTCTAAACTGGAGTAACCTTATATTTAAATTTTATCTGCTTTTACCATTGCTAGAGAGACAAATCGCATAATATATACAAAACACGGAACAAAGTCAGCAATGTCCTCCCCTTAAAGATGGTAATCGGCAGGGCCTTACCCCCAGAGCTTTAGAGAACACGGGGTCTGCTTACCTCATCAATGATATACAATGATCTATTCAGCAGGGAAGGCGATACTCCGGTGGCAGTAGTCGGTTAAGGGCTAAAGGGACTCCTGTTCTGGCTCGCAAAATGTTATGGAGAAACTTAAAGAAAACAAGTCAAGACTCCTCTTTGGCGAGGTAAACACAGCTTTATACTGTCACGACAGGGAGAGTAGCTACCTACACACAGGATGGACTCAATCAGCTGCTTCACAGGCAGCCACTTTTATACTCCCGACAATGCTTGTTACAAAAGTCAAATAATTAATTACTTGGAAGTTGCACATTGGGTAGAAAAACGTTTAATCCCAATGTGTCCCTATCCTTATGATTTTGCACATTCTTCATTGTAATTTTTAACAATGCTTAATAAACTAACTATTCTCTACTCTTGAATGCATGTGTATTTGTGCATGTGCTCATTATCATTCTGCTCCCAAGACCTCTTATCAGATTCTGTGTGCTAATTCAATCTCTTGCTCCTATTCAATCAGGTTTTCAATTTGCAGAGAACACAGAATACTTACCTGTGTGCTAAGATCATAAATTCCTTCAACTTTACAAACACTGGTTTTCCTTTAACTAAGACCTTGGAGGTCATTCACTCTATTTTCAAGTGAACTCTTCACCTCTCTGGCATCGGAATGAATTTTAGGCCTACACTGCTCTTTCACCTCGTATACTTGTATATAATTTTCTACTGGTGTCTGCTGTAGCGTAATTCCTTCATGTTTCATTTCCTCTAACACTAGTAATAAATGAATGTATACTTGTCCTCTGAGTAGTGGTTTAAAAAAATGCAAAGTTCTTTAAATGCCCTCATACTTTAGATGGAGGCTAATCCTCTCAGGTGCGAAGACCACTCATTGTTAGGGGTAGTTGGACTCTATTCCTAGACATGTGATCTCTGCTGCACAGTAGATATGTATGGGCTAGTTTAGTTCAGTGCATTTATGATCTGTTTTCTTTCCACAGTGGTGTTCGACCATTTGGTGTATCATTGTTAATTGCTGGTTGGGATGAGGAAAGGCCATATTTATTCCAGTCTGATCCTTCTGTAAGTATCAAAAACAGTGCCTCAAACATAACCGTTATTTTAAGAAATAAAGGTTTCCTCATTTTAAAAATATCCACATCTTTTAAAAGACAATGAATATTTGGGTAACATGTTGGGGATTGATGTGGATGATGTGCACAGTCCATATAAGCCTGCTGTTGACAACGGTTCCTTTGTTTATGCGGTCCATAACCCAGGATCCAGAGTTTAACAAACATTTTATTTACCACTTTTTTTGTTGCAAACTTTCATTCTTTCTCGGACTTTGGCCATGTCTGTGCTACCTCCAAGGATCCTGGAATTTAAAGCCCGGAGGCAAGATGCACTTTCAGATCCCTTTCAAACCTTCATATATGGTGTATGACCCCATAATGTTTGGCCATTGGTGACTGCTCACAACTCAATCAGGGATCTTTTGGTTAAAGGGTATGTAGCTATTCACCACCTGGCAAAGAGATTCACTTTACCCCATTTTTAGGTCTCGCCTGTCGATGCGCATGCGCATCGAGCAAGGCGAGAGTATTGGCACTTATCCGCTCTTTATCCACACTGCAAGGAATCGTGGCGATTCCTTGCAGTGCACGAGAAATTTAAGCTCAATGCGCATGCGCATTGAGCTTAAATGCGCGTGCCACATGCCCCCAGCCGCCTGCCTTGCCTACTCTCTCTCACAGCCTCCCCCAGCTCCGCCCCCTCACTACTTGATTGCACGGCCGCTAGGCCGTGCCTCCCCTACTCTCCTCCCCCCTCCTCCTCTCCTCCCCTGCCTGCCTGCCGCTAGGCCGTGCCTCCCCTACTCTCCTCCCCCCTCCTCCTCTCCTCCCCTGCCTGCCTGCCGCTAGGCCGTGCCTCCCCTACTCTCCTCCCCCCTCCTCCTCCTACTCTCCTCCCCTGCCTGCCTGCCGTGTCGCACCTCTCCCCTCTCCGCCCCCTCCCCTGCCCGCCGTGTTACGGTGAAAGGCTTGTTTGTTTATTTTACCTGCCGTGTCTCTGCTGCTTCCCCCTGTCCTGTCTCTCCTCCTCTCCCTCTCTATACCCTCCCCCTCCCCCCCACCACTCCCATCAAGTCCCTCTGGCCCTTCCCTCCTCCCCGGACCCCTCCTCCCCTGCCCCCTCCACCCTTTCTTGTTACCACTTGTTGCCAGCTGCCCTCCTTTCGAGCGAGAGGGCGCAGTACAAGTACCTTTGGGTGTTGCTTCTCAAACCTGGTAGTCCGTTGCAGCCATGAGGACCTTACACAAAATGCTCCTGCTTTTGCTCCTGGCCTTCCCTGTCTCCGTGGTGAAAGGTAAGTGTAGACTGCTCTGCGCACTGTAGGGAGAAGGTGTATGCCTTTGGAGATTTGTGGAGTTTTGTAATCTCGTCTTGTAGCGAAGGTTCTGACTAACGACTTCCATTAGAACTTTCATTTAAAGATTAGTCTCCTTTCCTGGCAACATAGGTTTTCTCTTTCAGTAAGCGTCACACCAAGAACTTGATTGCTCTCTTTGGGAAGCATCCCAAGGGAATTTATCGGTTATGGCGCTGCTTGTTTGGGGTTGATTTCTTATATTTTGACTTGTTTTCTTGCTTTACCGGTAGTGGAATGGGATATTTTGAAGGGCCATTTTATTTAAATCCACGGTGAACCATGTTTTTGCAGGACTTAAAAGGGTTACAATGAGGGCTATTTTGTTGGAACCAGTTGTTGCCTTGTGCCTACTTGTCATGATGAATGCCTACGGAAATTCAAAGAGAGAGACAACAAATACTCTAAATTACGGTTGTTTAATGTTTTCGTTTATTGCCTGATGTCTGCACTATATTGACGTTTGAGGAGTGCCTATGGTTTGAAGTCCCTCCCCCCCACACAGTCTTGGGGCTGACGTGTCCATCCATTCATTCTCTGCACGCGCCGCAGACGTGTTGAGTTTTCACCGTACACAGACCCATTGGAGTTGAGGGGATTATAAGGAAATGGGCAGTTGTATCCTGCATTTTAAATTAAAAATCGGGGGTGCGTAAAGGATCAGAATTAATGTTTCGTTTGGAAGATTTTGGCTCACCTGGTTATTTGTCCAGACTATTTTCAGATCTCTACATTACATCATAAAGTGTGTGTGTGTAGAGAAGGCTTTCACATATGGTGCTGTTTCTCACATCTCTGGTAGAAGCCTTCATGTGCCTGCCTCTATGGCACTGGCGCCCACCAACACCCTATGGCAGTTGTTTTAATTATGAAAAGCAGATTTAAAAAAAGACACGTTGTAATTAGGCAAGTTAAGTCTGATTTCAAATATTATCACATTTTCCTACATAGAGGCTTTCTAAGTCACTGCAAAGTGCTATCCTTCAAACCGGTCTAAGTTTGCTCACGATTTTCCCCAAAACTCAAGCCCTATACAGCTAAAAAGTCTAACTTAATTGAGTGGGACATATGTGCTACATAATAACGCAGGGCATTGTCTTTCTCAAGAGCCACGAAACCTATCTTTCATTGAGCTTGTGATGGCTGGTTTCAGTTCTACACTTATTGTATTTTGTCAGGCAAGCTCCCTCATGGAGAGGGGCAGAATTATTCTGCAGGATAGGGTCAAATTTTGCTTTGACTGGCTGTGTGACAGGGAAACTGCAGGAATGTGCCATTTTTAAAAGAATACAGTGCATTCCTGCCTTTTCCTCTGCATTGGCGCTGTTTTGGCTCCCTGGCGCCAACGCAGACAACTTTCCACCATGGTAGAAGAGTGCCTGCGTTTGTATGTTTTTTTTGTTGTTGTTTTTTTTGTGTGTGCACAAAGGACATATTCCTCAACCCCTCACTCACCCTCAACCCCTCCTCCTCGACCCCTCCCCCTCAACCCCTCACTCACCCTCAACCCCTCACTCACCCTCAACCCCTCACCCTCAACCCCTCAACCCCTCACCCTCACTCACCCTCAACCTCTCACCCTCACTCACCCTCAACCTCTCACCCTCAACCCCTCACTAACCCTCACTCTCACTCATCCTCACTCAACCACCCTCACCCTCACTCACCCACCCTCACCCTCACTCACCCACCCTCAACCCCTCACCCTCACTCACTCACCCTCAACCCCTCACTCTCACTCACTCACCCTCACTCACCCTCAACCCCTCCCCCTCGACCCCTCAACCCCTCACTCACCCTCAACCCCTCACTCACCCTCACTCACCCTCAACCCCTCACTCACCCTCAACCCCTCACTCACCCTCACTCACCCTCACTCACCCTCACTCACCCTCACTCACCCTCACTCACCCTCACTCACCCTCACTCACACTCACTCGCCCTCACTCACCCTCACTCACCCTCACTCACCCTCACTCTCCCTCACTCTCCCTCACTCACCCTCACTCTCCCTCACTCTCCCTCACTCTCCCTCACTCACCCTCACTCTCCCTCACTCTCCCTCACTCTCCCTCACTCTCCCTCACTCTCCCTCACTCTCCCTCACTCTCCCTCCCTCACTCTCCCTCACTCACTCTCCCTCACTCACTCTCCCTCACTCACTCTCCCTCACTCACTCTCCCTCACTCACTCTCCCTCACTCTCCCTCACTCTCCCTCACTCCCTCTCCCTCACTCACTCTCCCTCACTCACTCTCCCTCACTCACTCTCCCTCACTCACTCTCCCTCACTCACTCTCCCTCACTCACTCTCCCTCACTCACTCTCCCTCACTCACTCTCCCTCACTCACTCTCCCTCACTCACTCTCCCTCACTCTCCCTCACTCTCCCTCACTCTCCCTCACTCACCCTCACTCCCTCACCCTCACTCCCTCACCCTCACTCCCTCACCCTCACTCACTCTCCCTCACTCACTCTCCCTCACTCACTCTCCCTCACTCACTCTCCCTCACTCTCCCTCACTCTCCCTCACTCCCTCTCCCTCACTCACTCTCCCTCACTCACTCTCCCTCACTCACTCTCCCTCACTCACTCTCCCTCACTCACTCTCCCTCACTCACTCTCCCTCACTCTCCCTCACTCTCCCTCACTCCCTCTCCCTCACTCACTCTCCCTCACTCACTCTCCCTCACTCACTCTCCCTCACTCACTCTCCCTCACTCACTCTCCCTCACTCACTCTCCCTCACTCACTCTCCCTCACTCACTCTCCCTCACTCACTCTCCCTCACTCACTCTCCCTCACTCACTCTCCCTCACTCTCCCTCACTCTCCCTCACTCTCCCTCACTCACCCTCACTCCCTCACCCTCACTCCCTCACCCTCACTCCCTCACCCTCACTCACTCTCCCTCACTCACTCTCCCTCACTCACTCTCCCTCACTCACTCTCCCTCACTCTCCCTCACTCTCCCTCACTCCCTCTCCCTCACTCACTCTCCCTCACTCACTCTCCCTCACTCACTCTCCCTCACTCACTCTCCCTCACTCACTCTCCCTCACTCACTCTCCCTCACTCACTCTCCCTCACTCACTCTCCCTCACTCTCCCTCACTCTCCCTCACTCTCCCTCACTCACCCTCACTCCCTCACCCTCACTCCCTCACCCTCACTCCCTCACCCTCACTCACTCTCCCTCACTCACTCTCCCTCACTCACTCTCCCTCACTCACTCTCCCTCACTCTCCCTCACTCTCCCTCACTCACTCTCCCTCACTCACTCTCCCTCACTCACTCTCCCTCACTCACTCTCCCTCACTCACTCTCCCTCACTCACTCTCCCTCACTCACTCTCCCTCACTCACTCTCCCTCACTCACTCTCCCTCACTCACTCTCCCTCACTCACTCTCCCTCACTCTCCCTCACTCTCCCTCACTCTCCCTCACTCACCCTCACTCCCTCACCCTCACTCCCTCACCCTCACTCCCTCACCCTCACTCACTCTCCCTCACTCACTCTCCCTCACTCACTCTCCCTCACTCACTCTCCCTCACTCTCCCTCACTCTCCCTCACTCCCTCTCCCTCACTCACTCTCCCTCACTCACTCTCCCTCACTCACTCTCCCTCACTCACTCTCCCTCACTCACTCTCCCTCACTCACTCTCCCTCACTCACTCTCCCTCACTCACTCTCCCTCACTCACTCTCCCTCACTCACTCTCCCTCACTCTCCCTCACTCTCCCTCACTCACCCTCACTCCCTCACCCTCACTCCCTCACCCTCACTCCCTCACCCTCACTCACTCTCCCTCACTCACTCTCCCTCACTCACTCTCCCTCACTCACTCTCCCTCACTCACTCTCCCTCACTCTCCCTCACTCTCCCTCACTCCCTCTCCCTCACTCACTCTCCCTCACTCACTCTCCCTCACTCACTCTCCCTCACTCACTCTCCCTCACTCACTCTCCCTCACTCACTCTCCCTCACTCACTCTCCCTCACTCACTCTCCCTCACTCACTCTCCCTCACTCACTCTCCCTCACTCACTCTCCCTCACTCACTCTCCCTCACTCACTCTCCCTCACTCTCCCTCACTCTCCCTCACTCTCCCTCACTCTCCCTCACTCACCCTCACTCCCTCACCCTCACTCCCTCACCCTCACTCCCTCACCCTCACTCCCTCACCCTCACTCCCTCACCCTCACTCCCTCACCCTCACTCCCTCACCCTCACTCCCTCACTCCCTCACTCCCTCACCCTCACTCCCTCACCCTCACTCCCTCACCCTCACACCCTCACTCCCTCACTCCCTCACCCTCACTCCCTCACCCTCACTCCCTCACCCTCACTCCCTCACCCTCACTCCCTCACCCTCAACCCCTCACCCTCAACCCCTCACCCTCAACCCCTCACCCTCAACCCCTCACCCTCACACAGTGCAATAGGTCTCGGAGCATTTGAGTTAGAGCTTTTAGAATTGTTTATGGCTTTTTTTATTTGTAATTCTTTAGCATTGGCTACAGGAAACAAAAATGCTAAAGATTTACAAAAAAAACCCATAAACAATTCTAAAAGCACTAACTCTAATGCTGCAAGACCTATTGCATTTCCAATGCTTGTTGGATAATGCGCATCACCACGTCCTTCTCCCAAACAGTAGGGAAAAAAACAAAAGTAACTAAAGGTCCAGATCGAAATCTTTGTCCTTCTCCATATGTGCTGACTCAAAGTAGCACCTTCCTACAGGATGCTGTCCATGTTCTCGTAAACAAAGCTGAACTGCTAGTCTAATGGACCAGTCTGCATTTGAATGAAATGATACAAAAATCGGGCTATCTCTAATACACTTGTCCCTGTTTCTTCCTGAGTTGAAAAAATGTTATGTGAAGCCTTTTCTTGGGGTCCTGCAGTAGTGGGTGTCCTGAGCTATATCTTGTGTGGATTTTATTTACCAGTAGTGTCCCATAGTCCCCAATAACGTTTTAATCTTAAGTGGATAACCAAATGACTCCCTTTAGGCAGTTGATTATTGAGAGACAGCAGAGTTGAGAGGTTTTGGTTTACTTTAAGTGATGGGGGCTAGAACCACAAATATAAGATTACACCATAATTGGCTCTCAAAAAGTTCAATGGCTACAAAGAGTCAGGCTGTTATTTACAGTTTAGTAGAAAGAACAGTTAAGTGTGCTATAAATGGGGTGCAACAAGTCAGTTATCCAATAACCAATGACTTTGTAGATTAACACAGTTCATATGCATTGCTTTAAATCGTATTTTATTAACATAGCAGCAATGCTGTTAGCCTGGTTGGATCTAGCCCTGAAGGACTCAAGAAATACCCATGCCTCAGTGAGATTAAAAGTTAGTCCAGTCTTTCTGCTATTTGTTAATAAGATGGTCTTGCATGCTTGAGCTGTATCATTTTGATTCTAAATTAGCAGAAGCTCTGATACCTACATTAAGTAGGATACCCAAAGAACGTAATAAGGGTACAACAGGTGAGATTAATCTGGATAATCCCTGGTATAATAAAGAGTGCAGGGAGGCAAAAAAAGAACTTGTCCTGGCTACAAAATCAAACGAGCATTTGCAATGCAACGGTCTCTGCTTTAGTTAAGCTTAAGCAATTCTGTTTGTAATTAGATCGCTTTTAGCTTTGTTTTTATTAGTGTTATGAATTGTTAGATAGTTGTTGGCAAGTTGCAGTTCTAGCCTGCAGCTTATTGGAACCCTGCTGAGAAGAGCTAATGTTGGCCTAGTGAGTTAGTACTGGAGCTGTGCCGGACAGTGGCAGTGAATTAATGCCACGCATCAGCAGACTCTACCTACTGATGTGCTCCAGTCCTGGTGACCACTGGCGCCTACAGAGTGTCAGTATACCTACGCCATGCTCAGAAGTTTTAGCAATGTCCTACTGAAGTAGTGTGCGCTCACATGATGGACTTCATGGTCCATCCTTTACATGGAAGTTCAAGGAAAGTTGAGGTGGTATCTCGTGGCGGGGTGGGCGATGTTCTATCGTCTGACAAGGTGGGGGTCACAGGATGATGACAGACTCCGTGTCCTCGCTAAAGAATAGACAAAAGATGTTATGCAGAGGATAATTATAAATAATGGTTTTGGAGTTGTGTAGGGGTCTGTAGATTGTGGAAGTAAGAGAAATACAATATACTTGAAATAGTGGATAATGGGTAGCAGTGGCAGTGGATACTTTGAGATGGTGGGTGATGTAGGACAAGGAATACCTTGAGATAGTTGGGGGTGGAGGGCAGTGGGGAGGGACACCTTGAGAGGAGGGGTGCTGAATCATACAGCACAGCAGCGCAGCCAGCGGTGAGCAGTAGTGAAGGAACAGTGCTGAACGCAGCTCCCTGAGGCCCCCTACCTGTCTCCGCGAAGCTGATGATCTTGGAGGTGTGCTGCTGCTGGCCTGGCATGGACGTGGCGTGCCAGTCCAGGTTGGGGATCTCCACCCGGCCGTCCACGCGCACTTTGCCCGCGTGCAGCTTGCGCAGCACCATGTCCATGACTGCCTTGGGCACGGCATATGTGATGTTGGGCCGCTCGCACATCTGCAGCCAGCTTCGGATGTCCCGCTTCACCACCTCCAGGAAGTCTCGGTCCAGCCGGCCCGTCTCCTCAGGGGGCCTGAACCCTCACGACGAGCAGGTGTCCTACTGCGGGGAGGGCGGGGGGGAAGCCCTGAGGGTCCAGCGTGGGGAAGCCGGCGGCGCACAGCAGGCAGGCGAGGGTTCCCTCGGCCATGCTACCCGATGCGGCGGGGAGCCCCACTGCTCAGCCTCGGCAGAGGCAGCCTCGGCGCAGGAAGCAGGAGCGACTTGCAAGCCTTCTCTTCGGGCACCGGCTGGGGGAGGTGCAGCACCTTCCACTTCTCTTCCTGGTGCTCCAACAGTGTCCCAGTCAGATATTCTAAGCAAGAACGTGACGTGCAACGGGCACTTCCACCAAAAGTCCACTACAGGGTATTATATTATTGCATGTTAGTTTCCGATGTGAGCAAAAGTCTGTTCTATGATATTAAAAAGTTTACTTGCACGTCCTCCCCTCTGCAGCACACGTGAAAACCTACGAAAAGAAACTAGACACCAGAGGCTATAAGTGCCACAGATACAAATCCACACTGACATAGTCTTTCTCTTCCCCCGACTTCCTTCTGCTGTAAAAGGTTTCTAATCTTTATGGGGCTGGCCCCATAAAAATAACAAATGTTTTACAACAGAAGGAAGTCACATAAGCCAGTCTGAAAAGGACGGGGCTTAGAGAGAAAGAAGAACGTCGCTAGGACCTAGTCTCCAATGGCTGGCCACCGTTTAGCATGAACGGTGATGCCAGCCAATGGAGAAGATGGGCGGGGCTTAACCTCGCTAGTGGAAAATATTGAATATCATTAAATCTCGCCAGCTCCACTGCGCATGTGCGCAATCGTTCACAGACCGAGACCTAAAAATGCAATGTTTCGAAGGGAGAAAAGGACCAAGTACAATAGGCTACTAGCTGAAACTAAAAAATACTGGGATGATAACATTTGGACTGAACTAATTAGGGCAGCCAAAGATCAGACAGGCTTGTGGCGCCTGATATCTAACGGTTATAAAACAGGAAGAAGTAGTAAGGACAATTTTTCTAGATGCTAAAACATGAGTAAGCCATTTTCTAGCCTATATGCAGCATCTATGTGTGATGTAGAATCGAAATTTGCCTAGCATAGTAACGGTAAGTTTCAATTCTATTAAGGACACGGAGGCGAGGATTATGCTTTTCTCTCTTCGCTGTTTATTAAACAGAAAACCACATAGCAGCCAGAAAAGCAATATTTTTTGTAAAGGATATGCTATACCCTCAACACTGGGATAAACATATTGCAAAAAACATTATAACACATGGGATAAACTACAACTCCCATCAGTCCGTAAACATAGTCCTTCCATAGTGTCTACTGCGCTAAGGTAGGGCGTCCATCTTGTGATCCCTTCCTCTTTCTTCGCGCGAGTCACGCCAAATCAACCACAATCCTGTTTAGCCTCACTACCTGGAAGGAAAATAGCAAAAGCGTCAGCGCCGTAAGTGTATATAGTTGAGCAGAACAAGTCAAGAACAATACATATGCAGATACATTAGAAGCAAGTACCTTCAAAGTTGTTTACTTACACCAATACGGGGAGGGACCTCCGCAGGAATGTGGGTGGGATAATCCTCGCCTCCGTGTCCTTAATAGAATTGAAACTTACCGTTACTATGCTAGGCAAATTTCGATTCTATGTCAGGACCGGAGGCTTCAGATTATGCTTGTTTAAAGCTGACTGACCACCAAATTCGCAATATCCACCACTGGCTTGAAATACAACCGTTTGAAAGTGGAATCCGAGGACCAATCCGCAGCGCGCATTAGGTCCTCCAAACGTGCTCCCAAGGAGAAAGCTTTCGAGGCCATGGCACCTCTGGCCGAATGAGCTCCAAACTGCTTGGTATCAATGCCAGCCTCTTGCAGTATCCACCGTACCCAACGGGCTATGGTGGGAGAGGATACCGCCTTATGCGGTTTTCGCAGTGCAATCAGGAGCTGCTGTTCGCCCGGAGGACGAAGTTCTGAAGTCATATCTTCGTATGCTTTTAGGCACTGAACCACACATAGTTTGGGAACGTCCACGAAGGCCGGGTAAGATATAGATCTCGTTGCGGACTTCGTTCGACGACCCACCGTGAAGGTAACCCCATCCGGGGAAAACACTCTCGCTGAGATATCCAAAGCACGTACATCAGACACCCTACGACACGACACCAGGCACAAGAGCATGGCCAATTTTGCCGATAGTTCTTTCAGAGAAAGATATCTATTCTGTTGCCAGGAAAGGAAAAGATTCAGGACCACATTAACGTCCCAAAGGACAGAATACCTCGGCTCCGGGGGCAAATCAAGAAGTACCCCCCGAAGGAGCCTGCACACCAGAGGGTGTTCCCCAACCGGGGCACCGTCTATCTGTTCATGCGCCGCCGAAATCGCCGAACGAATGGCATTAATGGTTCGGTAAGCCAGACCACTAGTCGCTAGCTCCGCCAGGAAATTTAGTACGTGAACGACTCCTGCGACCAGGGGATCCAGGTCCCGTCGAGACACCAACGAACCCACCTGGACCACGCTGATCTATATCTCTTCGTGGTACTGCTGGCCCATGCCTTAGACAAAAAGGAGCCAGCTGCTCCCGAAAGGCCTGGGAGTGACCAGCGTCTCCGGAAAGCCTCCATGCCATGAGGCGGAGAGAATCCTGCATTATCAGGTGATGCGGGTCCCCGTCTGGATTGAGGAGAAGATGAGGGAGCCGGGGGAGTAGGATTGGAGAATCCCAAGAAAGTTCCAGAAGAACCGGAAACCAAACTTGTGACCTCCACCATGGCGTCACCATCACCACCTCCGCCTGCTGGCGGTGAAGAAGGGCCGCCGATCTCATTATCATCGAAAAAGGAGGAAAAGCATACGGGCGTTCCTGACTCCAGTCTTGGAGGAACGCATCCGTGGCCTCCGCTAGAGGATCCGGCCTCCAGCTGAAGAACCTCGGTAGCTGGAAGTCGAGGCGGGACGCAAACTGGTCCACCGAGAACGGGCCCCAAATGGTTTGTAGCCAATGAAACACCTGAGTGTCCAACTTCCATAGACTCGAGTCCCGCAGGTACCTAGAGTGCCAGTCTGCCACCTGGTTGGCCCGACCCGGTAGGTACTCCGCTGTCACCGAGACCTGGTGGGCAAGGCAGTAATTCCAAAAATCCTTTGCCAAATTCGCCAGGGCCTTGGACCGAGGACCGCCCAGGTGATTGACATAGCGCACCGCCGAGATGTTGTCCATTCGTAGAAGGACGCACGATGACGCTGAGTCTTTGGTCCAGCAACGGACCGCGAAAGAACCTGCGAGGAGCTCCAGACAATTGATATGGAGTTGCTGCTCCTCTGACGACCAACCTCTGCCTGTGGAGAAATCGCCGCAACGGGCGCCCCAAAGAGATCTGCTGGCGTCCGACTCTATTATTAGGTCTGGAACCGACCCGAATATCGCCCACCCGTTCCAGGCCTCCATGTGGGAGAGCCACCAGGACATCTCCTCCTTTACCTCTTCGGACAATGGAACCAACTGTTCGTAAGACAGACCCTTCCGGAGGTGATACGTTTTGAGGCGCTGAAGGGCCCGATAATGAAGCGGACCCGGAAAGATCACCTGGATGGAGGACGAGAGGAGGCCCACCACCCTGGCGATCTGACGCAGGGACGTGCGATCCTTGGTGATCGTCTGCCGGAGCTCGTGCCTGATCTTGGCCATCTTCCGCGACGGCAGACTGAGGGAGGCCTGCACTGAGTTCACTAGGAAACCCAGGAACACCATCTTCTGGGAAGGCGTCAAGACAGACTTGTCCTTGTTGACAATGAAACCCAGGCCCTGCAATAACGTTATTGTTTGGTTGAGCTGAAGAAACCAGCTTGTTGGGACATTGCGCCATTAAGAGGATGTCGTCTAGATAGACGATCATCCGAATGCCCTGACTCCGAAGAACCTCCACCGCTGGCCGTAACAGCTTGGTGAAACACCACGGAGCCGATGAGAGCCCGAAAGGAAGGGCCGTGAACTCGTAAACCTGGTCCCGCCAGAGGAACTGCAGGAATCGACGGTGAGGCGGGTGAATGGGCACTACCAAGTAAGCGTCCTTTAGGTCCAAACGGACCATCCAGTCGTTCGACCGGAGGACGTCCCTCAGAAGATGGATACCCTCCATCTTGAAATGGTTGTAGACCAACCAACCATTGAACTCTCGGAGATTTATCACAGGTCTCTTGCCTCCATCCGTCTTTTCCACTAGGAAGATGTTGCTGCGGAAACCTGAGGGATGCCGGGTTGAACGACAGATAGCTCCTTTCCGGCACAGCGCCGAGACCTCCTCGTCGATCAACCGGGCATCCTCCTGGGAAAAAAGAATGGGACGTGGATCCCTTAATTGAAACTGGTGATCGTAAAAGTCTATGCGAAACCCACGCACTGTTTGAAGAACCCACGCGTCCTTCGTAAGTGCTGACCAGGCCTCCGGGAAGCAGGCCAGTCTCCCCCCAATCTGAACCTGGTCCGCCGGGATTACACTCACCGTGAGAACTGTTGTTGCCTGCATCATTCCTGAAGCCGCCGCGGCCTCCTCTGAAGCGCTGACCCCTGGAGGGGTAGAAGTTAGTGTAATTGGCCGAGGAGTTGTATTGACCTCTGCCGGAGCCTTGACCTTTATTTGGTTGGTTCTGTCCGCCACGGCCGGTCGTGAGGCCCCTACCACGACCGGCCCCCCGAGGAAAAACGTTGGTTAAACACCCTTTTGATGGTGGACTGTGCCCTGTCTAGGGATGAAAAAGTGGAGGCAAACTTCCCCAGTTCTTTTATGAATGGATCTCCAAATAGGCCGCCCTGCGCTACTGCTCCCGCCTCCGACGAGGCTAGGTCCCCCAGTTTGGGATCTAATTTAATGAGCAGCGAGCGTCTACGCTCCGTCAAAAGGGCGCAATTAGCGTTGCCCAAAAATATCACTGCTCTCTGAGCCCAATTGGATAAAACCTCTGGGGAAATGGTGGAACCGGAAACTTTGGCCTCCTCCGCCATGGCTAGGATCTTCGTTAGGGGGCCTATGGTATCTAAAAGCTTGTCCTGGCATGACCGCCAGGAACGGTCAATGCCTTTTCGCGGGTCTTTAACAAACTTCGCCATAAAAGTAGCCATTTTCCCGTCTAACTCAGGAGTTAAGGCCTCTTTCCCCTCCAGTGTAGGCCGCGGACACTCTCCCCTGAGGCAACTACGTGCCTCCTTTTCCAATGGCTTGCGTAGACTCCCCGCCACGAACTTCGCGACTTTGTCGCCCGGTGCCCAGGCTGCCGACCTCGGATGAATAATATCATCCGGGTCGAGCATACCTGAGGCATCATGAGGCAACTCAGCCGCTGATCCGGACGGCCGCCACGAGCGCACTGAATCCTCGTCATCATCCGTGTCCGCCGGGGAGAGCCCTCCCGGGGAGGAAGGGGCCGTCGCGGTCGACCCCGAAGGGCCCGGGGCTGGGAGCGACGCAGGGGTGTCAGGCTCGGTTGCCTTTGCCAGGAACGCATCTCGGAGGCGTTCAACGGCGTCATTATCCACTCCTTGCGCCCCCCCGGAGCCGCCATCCCTGCATGCCTTCTTGGGGGCAGGTGGTTTAACCTCTGAAGTGGTAGGGGCATTACCCTGGGTACCCAGTGGTGCAGAGGCCAACTTAGCGCACTCTTCCACAATGCGGGCTGAGAGTCTATCCTCCATAGACCCCACGATCTCCTGCACACACCTATAGATGGACTGATCAACAGCGTCATAAAATTTGTCATCCCCCAAGTACTGGTGGGTTTCCTCCTCAACATAATACCCCTCTGCCATGACTAGGTCCTTTAGGGCAGGGGAAGGAGAGACAGACTGGCACAGGCACCAGCAATGTGGGCTAACGGAGGCTAGCAAGGGCTTTCAGTATCTGGCACCCCAGAAAGCAAGAGGCAGCACTCCTCTTAACGCGCTGACCCTCTTATTAAAGACCGGGTCTCAAGCCGCCCCCCTAGCGCGCTCACAGAAAAATAGGCAGGTCACGCCGAGAAAATCGGCAAGTGCTGAGCAAATATCGCCCGCAGGCGTCAACGCGGTAATCCGCAAGTACAGACCCACAACGGGTGTCAAGAAACTGGGGCAGTACAACCCTGGCCGGGTGTCACGGTGGGGCGGCTGTTGAAGGCTCCGGCGAGATCGCTCTCCTCAGCGCGGCTCCCGTTGAAGGGAAAGACGCGCTGAGAACGAGACGCGGCAGTGCCCTCTGGCGGCAAGTGAACGAGACGCAACTCCGGAGACAGTCGCGACAATGAGAAATAACACAGGACTCTGCAAGGGAATACAATATTGTTAAACCCACAACAAGAGCCCCACAATCGTTTCAAACGCTCACAGTACCAAAACCCCAAAACGCTCTCACCACACAAAACCGAGGGAGAGAACAGGGAAAGGCACTTAACTGGCTGCGAAGCAGCGAAGAAAGAGGAAGGGATCACAAGATGGACGCCCTACCTTAGCGCAGTAGACACTATGGAAGGACTATGTTTACGGACTGATGGGAGTTGTAGTGTATCCCATGTGTTATGTTTTTTGCGATATGTTTATCCCAGTGTTGAGGGTATAGCATATCCTTTACAAAAAATATTGCTTTTCTGGCTGCTATTTGGTTTTCTGTTTAATAAACAGCGAAGAGAGAAAAGCATAATCTGAAGCCTCCGGTCCTGACATAGAAGTACAATTCAACAAACAAGATTATGTAACAGGCTCGATCATAGCATCTCTGCACTTTAGTTGTATCATTTTGATTCTAAATTAGCAGAAGCTCTGATACCTTCATTAAGTAGGATTGCCAAAGAACGTAATAAGGGTACGACAGATGAGATTAATCTGCATAATCCCTGGTATATTAAAGAGTGCAAGGAGGCAAAAAAAAAACTTATCCTGGCTACAAAAGCAAGCCAGCATTTACAATGCAACGGTCTCGGCTTTGCCAAAGTTAGAGCTATTGGCATTGTAAATGACAAAAGTTTTATTTATGTGTTGGTTTTCAAAACAGATAAATAAATGGCATTATCATTTACAATGTCAATAGCTTAATCTCTCGCAAATGCAAGACCAATTGTATTGGCACCCACACATCCACAGAGAACCACACACCGAGCCCACCACACACACACCGAGCCCACCACACACACCGAGCCCACCACACACACACGGAGCCCGCCACACACACACACACACACACACACACACACACACACACACACACAGAGCCCACCACACACACACACACACACACACACACACACACACACACACACACAGAGCCCACCACACACACACAGAGCCCACCACACACACACAGCCCACCACACACACACCCCACCACACACACACACAGCCCACCACACACACACAGCCCACCACACACACACACAGCCCACCACACACACACAGCCCACCACACACACACAGCCCACCACACACACACAGCCCACCACACACACACACAGAACCCACCACACACACACACAGAACCCACCACACACACACCCCACCACACACACACACACACACACACACACACACACACACACACACACAGAGCCCACCCCACACAAACACACACACAGAGCCCACCCCACACACACACACACACACAGAGCCCACCCCACACAAACACACACAGCCACGCACACACAGCCACACACACAGCCACACACACACACACAGAGCTCACCACACACAAACACACACAGCCACACACACACAGCCACACACACAGAGCCATTTGTCAGTTACATAAAGGAGGAAATTATAGTACGCGATTGTGACTGTTAAACCTTGTCTTACCTATGTATATTCTAGTTTAGATGAGTTTATAAATTGTTTCCGGAAAATAACTTTTCAGAAAATGGGCTTCTTAGGTCACCCGATGTCAAATTCTCTGACCACGTAAAAGCCAACGGATATGCGTGACGCAATTTATTGAGCTTTTTAGAAAAGCCTGGCAGCAATTGCAAAGTAAAGTTTTGTATTCCAATAATGTATTGGACATGTACGGTTATACTGAACAGGGTGGAACTGTAGGTCTGTTAATGTGCGTCATTAAACTATTATTTATTTTACGAGAAACTATTTTAATCTTGTTCTTGTGTTAGCAATTGATCCACTCTTCTGCACGTAGCACCTGTGACAGTAAAAAAATTAATTGCACACAAAGCGGCTCGTCCCCCGTCAGCCTTGATGTTGAGGCCCGTCTCATTTAATCAGAGTAAGAGCAATAATCACAACAAAGACCGGTATATCCTTGCGATCAAGCCCTTTCTACTGTTCACTGCGTCTCTTTAATCATTCCTTCTTATAATCTAATCAAACAACCGCCAAGTGTTTTTGACAAGACAATTTTTGAGTGAGTTAAGCTTATTTTAGAAAGGTTCTGTCGGTGGTTCACCCACCGTCTAAAAAAATTTAAAAATGGGGGAAGAGGCTCCGAACAGCCCCCAGCATCTCTTCACAGCCCCCAGCATCTCTTCACAGCCCCCAGCATCTCTTCACAGCCCCCAGCATCTCTTCACAGCCCCCAGCATCTCTTCACAGCCCCCAGCATCTCTCCACAGTCCAGTATTTTTCCACAGACCCATCGTCACCCCACATCTCTAGCACTTATTCTTAGCCCTACATTTTCTTCACATTCCAGCGTCACTCCACATCCCCAGCGTTTATTTCTGACCCCCCCCCCCCGCCCCCCTTCTCTTCACAGCACATCAGCTCTCCTGGATCCACGAATCTCTTCGCCCCTCTACAGCCTCGACATCACAGCACGTAGGATGAATGGTTCATAGCACACATTTTCCCTAAACTAGGTTATTCGTAGAGGATGAGGGGCACTGGGGCAATGACAGCTAAGCAGACATGAGGATGAATGACGGGGGGCCTCTTCTAAGTCGATAAAGGGGGGTTTGTCAGTTTCCTGCCCACCACCATCTCTTGCCTCAAGGGTGGTGATGGGGGAAGGGGGGGGGGGGGGGGGCAAGGATCAATCCAACATGAACCCGGTTTGTCTGGGGTCGCCCGATTATCCCCTGCACCCCGTTGGCTGAGAAGGCGCTTTGATGGCCCCTTCACACCTCTTCCGCACCTGAGAAGTGCCCGCCCAACTGCGCCCGGCGCCTAAAGCTGAGTGACGGCTTCTGGCCGCTGACAGTCCTAGCAGGGGGGTGCATGGACCGCGGTGCGACCCCGCAGTGGGCGCCAGTCTGGCACAACCCGAGCCCTTTACAGCTGGCACCTTCACGGGGGCCCACTTGGTGATATTAAAGAGCTCCTGGCGCTGCCGCGGCGTCTTACTTTATTTGATGATGGTGTGCACTAAAAATGTATAGGCAGATTATGTTAGTAAACGTATATCCTCTGGTGTTGTTACAGAGACACCTCCTTTAACAACCCTGCTGCACTCGACATCCCCAAAGAAAGAATTGAATATCCCTCGGCTCCAGGAGCGTGGCTAGCATTTGGTGCAGCGGGTGCAGTGGAACCGGCGCCCAATGAACCTGGGCAATGCTTTAGTTACTGCCCCAATTGCAGTCAAAGGGAGCATTTTCCTTGCTTATTCCCTGGACCCCTGGGCAGACATCCCTGCTCCCCTAATGCTCGCCCCTCTCTGTGCATTTTATGTATAGCTCTGCAACCTCCGGCTAGTGTTACCTAAGTACTAAGTAAAGGCAGGAGTGAGTGGGTTAATGGGGAGGGAGAAGCATTCTAGGGACTGGTGACAACCATGGGCCATAGTTTCTTAACTTGGATGAGAAGATACACTTGTGGTTGTAAAGAAGCACCACATAAACAGGCAGCTGATCGCCCATCGTGAGGGTTGTGGTCAGCAAGCCCTGGTTTTTCAGGCAGCATTGCTAAGCATGCTGGGACTTGTAGTGTAGAAAACCGTGAGAAAATGATCTGTAAAAAGAAAAATAAGTCCCGGACCTCAAAAGTGAGTTCCTATTTACCACCACCCTCAACCGCAGGCACAAATTAAGTACTGCTTGCCTCAAACAACCCTTTCTTCTTCCACTGCGCAAGCCACGCCGTACACTTCAAATGCTCACTTTAAACGTGTTTCTCCATCTTCCACTGTTATCTCTATAACGCCAATTACAGCTTGGAAAGTGTCGCAGTTAATATGTGGTTGTTATGTCCTCACTGAACTATACTTGCGCATTTGTGCCCACCCAACGCTCGAGAATCTTAGCGATGTCATATCCTGCCAAGGGGCCAGGCACACAAGCGTTTGCTGCTCCTCCTTTCTACCTGTCAGGGTGCAGTTCGGAGGGCCCCTGTAACAGGCCAGCCTCCTTTCCGGGGGCTGTAAACATGCCTGCGGCGCATCACTCTCTGCTGCCTGAGCTGCCAGCCCGCTGACGCCCCCTCAGCCTGCACAGGAGTGGACCCCGCTGCAGGTGGCATCAGAGACCGGAGAAACACCTGGGCCGCCTCTGATGGAGGGACCCTCGGAGGAGGAGGAAGAGCACTGCAGTGGAAGGAAGGACCCGCTGGAGGGGATGGAATGGAGAGAGACGAAACACCAGAGAGCGTGCCGGTGGGAGGGAGACCATGGGGACGAAGAGAGAGAGAGCGAGAGAGGTCTGTGGGAGAGTGGGAGGAGGTGGAGAAGGGGAGAGGCTAGAGTCCGGGGAGGACGAGGGGCAGAAGAGGATGGGGGCGAAAGAGAGGGGCTGCAAGGGTAGAGTGATAAGAGGACGGAGGGGTGGTAGAGGAAGGGGCGAGAGAAGACAGGAGGAAGAGGAGAGAGATGGGGTGCACGAGAATGAGGGAAGGGAGAAGTGGAGGATGTAGAAAAGAGAGGGAGGTCGAGGGGAAAGAGGCAGAAGAGAGAGATGAGGTTAGATGTGTGGAAGACACGAGCATCTGGCGCCCTATGGCTGGCTCGTGCTCAGCTCAGGTCCTTTTGGGCCCTCGAGTCGAAAACGAGCCGAGCTTTCATAACACCATCTACTGGTTGATTTGCTGACTGAGAGACCAGAAAATCTCAGATTAGCCCCACGAAACCACATTGTGTGATCCGAGGCAAACTTTTTTTTCGAGTGCCTCCTCCAATTACGTTGCAGAAGTGAGAGGGCTCAGCAGGGGTTGAGGCCAGAGAGGAGGGGGAGGGGGGCTGCAGAGCGAAAGGGCGGGCGAGATTATCGGGGCAGCAGGTGAACAGGAGGGAGATGATGGGACGGAAGGGAGAGAGGAGAGCACCAGGGGAAGGTGCACGAGAGAAAGGAGACCGCAGAGAGAGGGGCCAGCAGGCGGGAGGGTTAGAAGGAAAGGGGCTTCAGAAGGCGAGAGGACCAGATTTGAGGGATGGGGTGGGAGATGAGACAGGGACACTTACAGCAGGAGAGGTCTACCTGAGGACTCGACTTCTTCCGGCAGCGTTCATCCAGAAATGGCATCACAAATGTGGCGCAATTTTTGCGATTCGGGGGCGTGTTTTTAGCAGTTGAGTGACGGATGACTTCACGGCTAAAAAAACTGCAAAAAACACGCCCCCGAATCGCAAAAAGACGGGGCTTGAACAGAGTGACGCCCCTGTCCTCCAATGGCTGGCCTCCGTTTAGGAAGCCAGCCAATGGAGAAGAGGGGCGGGTTCAAGCCCCTCTGTAGCCATAGCATAAAATCTCGGGCTCTGCCCACACTGCTTACGCAGTGTGACGCTAGGCCCGAGACCTAAAAATACAATGGTTCTAAGAGAGAAAAGGAGCAAGTACAAGTGCCTACTAACTGAAACTAAAAAAAAGACTGGGATGATAACATCTGGACTGAACTAATTAGGGCTGCCAAAGCGAAAGATCAGTCAGGCTTTTGGCACCTGATATCTAAAGGTTATAAAACGGGAAGATGTAGTAAGGACATTTTTCTAGATGCTAAAACATGGGTAAGCCATTTTTAGGTTTCGCACCTGGCGACGCAGCGTGAAGCACTGTTGCCAGCGAGATATATAGTAGTTGACTATGCATTCAAGGGCTCTAAAGGGAGACAGGAGATGGGCACGTGCAGTCTGCAGGCCAGATCGGATCGGGACGCGCGCGTGAACACGCTCTAGCATCCACTGTGAACCGTTTATTAACTTTCACTTTAATTGATAAACATGTACAGCTGGCGCTCCTCCCTGCAATTGTACATTAAAGTTAAGCTCGCAATGCAGCTAAAAAGTAATTACAGGCTGGTGATGCGCTTTGCTTCACTGCACTTTGTGGTAGCAGCGCGGCGCTCGCAGGCACGGCAGTGCCGCCACTCACCCGTCTTGGTCGCCTCCCGGTAACTGTTCTCGGGTAGCAGCGTGATGGGCAGGGGCTGCTTTTTTGTTGCTTTGGGGCCCCTCCCACAGTCTCGCCAGCCGCGCATCACTCCTCAAGCTCAGCGAGCGAAGACCACAGGCGCCGCTACTGGGCACGAGCCGCAGGGCACACCAATGTGCACGCTCACGGCATCTCGCTCCTGCCCTCCCGTGTCTCTTCTGTTTTGTTGCTTCGGCGGTCCCCTCCCACAGTCTCGCCAGCCGCGCATCACTCCTCCAGCTCAGCGAGCGAAGACCACAGGTGTCCCCACTGGGCACGAGCCGCAGGGCACGCCAATGTGCATGCTCACAGCATCTCGCTCCTGCCCTCCCGCGTCTCTTCAGTCTTATGCCTTAGTCCCGCCCCTTGAGTTACGTGTGCTTCAGGACCCGCAATCCTGCTTACAAGCAGCGCTGTGGGCTACGATCAGTGTTTGCGTATCCCGATCCTCCAGCACTGGTAAACCAAGAAACCGTATCGGGACACACAAACACTGAGACGCGCTAGGTGTGCACTCTCAAAAGCAGCGCAAGCCAGACTGTGTGCCTCAACCCCATCCCGAAAAGCCTCACTGCGACGTCCACGCACCCCTCAGCTAGTCTGCCGGAGAGGGACAACGTACAACAATGCTGGCCCTGTGACTAAGGCTCGCCGACACCGCACCGGACCCTTACGAGGTATCTTGTTTTTGTACTAATAATATCCACCGCTTAATTCAAATAATAATTTCCGTTAATCATTTTAAACGTTTTCCGTCAATGTCTCCGTGCATTTAGGAACACAACTTTCACGGTCCTGGTGCTTGTTTTGGAAAACATTGTTCCAAATGTGTTAGCCCAGCTTTCTAAATTCGGACTTAGCAACGGTTTATCTACTTTAAAAACGGAACACTCGAGTCTGTATGCCATATGAGGATTGCTTCTTGGTGGTGGTAGAGCCCAGTGTGTGCCGTCAAGTGTTTGAACTAAATAGTAAAATCTGTGGTAGAGGAATTTATTCTTGCATCTTTGCGGTGCCATCGCCAGGTCTGTTGTTCGAACAATGGAGTGACTGAGTGCTTGGGACACTGAGATGTGCTGTACACCATGCCTGCTGATGCTGCCGGCACCCGTGGGCGCCCCTCACCTACTGCCCCGGCAGTGCCCTTGGGGATCCACCCAGGAGGTCACCATGGTCCAGCGCTTGTCTCCAGAGGCAGCTGTCTAAGGTGGGTCTTGGCCCGTCCCGCCCCTCCTTGGTGTCTGCAAACTCGGCAGGCGGTGGCAGGGCTCTGCAGCCTTCCCCTTTGTTCTCTTTAAGTGGCACATTTTAGGCTCATAAAGAAACGGTTCTTGGGATTTGTGAAGGCGGAAACGTCTCCTGCAGCTCCACTATATTAGGGTACCTTGCTGAGTCAACTTGGCAGCCCCAGGCTTGCAATGTTACAATTGCTTCCTCTAATATGTTCAAATTGATATTTGCAGATGGACTGTGCTTTGTGCAGCTTTGATGTCAGGTGGTGGTGGATGCTGTTAAGTGACAGAGGAAGGACTGCATTTTATTGCTCAATGATGGCGAGGTGAAGCTGGAATAGCTGATTAGTGATAGTTGTAGTCATGTTTCATCTAAAAAAGCGCACAAATATACAGAAGTGTTTTCTGTTTAAAGCATCTGCACCTAATATGTCCGGGCAAAACCCTGTTTAGACCACTGGGAGCCCTTTTCCCCCTCCCCCACCTCCAGTTGCCACTGTGACACACTCGTACATAACTCAATATCTTCTGCCGGGTACACCCAGTTGCACGAGGCCAAGGTGGCTCCAAGCTCACTTCACTAATTTCAAAATATCCAGTATTATATCCAGCGAGCAATCTGCATTAAATCTTGTAAGTTGCATTTCCCTGACCCACCGCAGCTTTATCTCCCATCCCCCACACGCCCGCCGCTGCTTAATCTCGCCCCCCTCTCTTCAATGCCGCAAGAGTCGAGAGTGTCCTGGACTACCGGATGGTGGAGGGGGAGAAGGCTGGGAGGGGAGACACTGTGCCCCTGCGCCCCCCCGCCCCCCCCCCCCCCCCCCCCCCCCCCGCTGCCCACAAGGCGTATTCCAGATCGGCTGCAATCAGAACCAAAAGCATGCTGCGCCTCTCAGCAGCACGCTCTAGAATCTTTTCTTACATATGTACATATCATTTATTTTTATATTGCTGCACGAGTCCCCCTGACTACACTATAAAGAGCATGTTGCTGCAGCATAATCCTAGGCTGATTTTCAAAAAGCTCGCCTCCTGGTGTTACTTTTTAAACTGCAAGCTTTGTTTACCGAAGGCTGAAGATCCTCCTTGGGGAAGGGCCGAGGAGCAGTTGCGCACCTCGTAAACAGCTTTTCTTTTTGTGTGTACTTGACTGAAGCCTGTCTCCATTTTTGTTGGTTTTCTAGTGTTTATAAAGTATTACTTTGAGATGATTTAATCCCAACATCCATCCTTTCACCCCCAAAAGTCTGTCTGTCTCTCTCTTCTAAAATGTCCCCTCTTCCTCAAGCCCAAACTCAGACTCTGTTCGCCAAACTCTCTCAACCTCAAATGCCCGCTCTCCCCTCCTCCCACCCCAAACGCCATCCCTCTCTCTCTTTTAAATGGACTCCACTCCGACTCCATTTGCGGTGAACTATCTGCATGAAAGGGTGTAAGCTTGTAAGGGCTTCAGTCTAGGAGTATTGTGATAGTGTGTAAAAAACAGAAAACGAACTTTTTTTTCGTTTTATCCTTTATTTATTCATCCAACTTGTTAATGTGTAACAGCCTCCCGCCTCCAGTCTATGGCCCCAAACGGCCAGTCCCAGGGCCTTTGTTTGGAATTTGAAGCACCGCGGCCGCTGTTTGCTCTCTGCTTGGGGCGAGACTTCAAAGCAGGAATGTAGGGTCTCTGAAGGATAAGCTTGAAGGGTTTCAAGACCAGACTGGACGTGGCTTGGATGCCTGCTTCAGCAGAGACCCTGTGCAATAAATGCACCAAGATCCATCACACAACATACACTGCGCAGTGCTGGCTTGGGTCTATTCAATCATGCAAAATGTTCGGTAAAGGTGCACATTTGCGAATGTTTAAGCTATTAGCATTGCAAATGACAATGCCTTTTATTTGTTTTAAAAACCAAAGCATAAATAAAACACATTGCCATTTGCAATCCCAATAGCTCAAATAGAAGGCATTGTCATTTACAATACCAATAGCTCAAAACAATGTAATTGCGAGACCTATTGCATTGTAAATGCTTGCCTATATGCAGCATCTATGTGTGATGTAGAAGTAGAATTCAACAAACAAGATTATGTAACAGGCTCGATCTTAGCACCTCTGCACTTTAGTTTGGATGAAACATTGGCTGCAATAGATGCAGCCAAACCAGGGAATGCACCAAGACTAGATAAGATACCAGGAGACCTATGGAAACACGATAAAGAAGTCTGGGGCCCTTATATTAATCTTTTATGTAATTCAGTCGCTGCAGATGCAGCTGTTCCAGAATCATGGAAAAGGGCTAAAATTACAACTATCTTTAAAAAAGGTAATCTCCAAGATTCCTCGCATTATCAACAGATTAGTTTAATAAATGTTTTACAGAAAATATATGCTCAGCAATTTTAAAAAAACTAAATGATTTGATTGAGGAGAACAACCTGTTCGAGGCATGTGGGCTGCTGAATTCATATCTGTGCATAGATCGCTGCCTAGTGTTGGGTCCGGATGATTGCACCTTGTTGTCCTGGAAGAGTCTTTGAAGTATAACGAGATAGGTAACTCCTCCCCTGGACTACAGTGTGCATGGGCATCTTCTCCATCCTCAGATTGTTTTTTTCCGCCATTGGGTTCGGATGTTATTCCTATACTCCAGCTTCGGAATCGAAACAAAACTTTTCTAAAGGCCAAAAGGCCTTTGACTTCAACGGTATTGTTTTTGCTCGGTACTCATTGACTCGATCGAACTTTCCATCTCGAACCGGTCGTCGACGCTAGCCGTTGGGCCTTTTAGATGCCACGTGGGCCTGCTGTCGATGGAAAGGAGCCCATTCAAAAGGTGCCCACAATGCCACTCCAAGTTCCCGCATACTGACAAACACTCAGTATGCAACAAGTGCCTATCACCAGACCATAAGGAAGAAACCTGCTCAGCCTGTGCCCAATTCCGTTCGAAGAAAACCATCCGGATTCGACGGGCCGCTAAGCAAGAGATGCAGCGACAGGCAGCGGAACCAGACAAACATCTTCGATGATGACCAAGAACTTCCAAAAGCTGAAGATTCGGACCTAGAGATCGTCACTGTCGAGGACTACTCGGACTCAGATTACGAGATCCCACCGGGGCAAATCGTGAGTACACTGCCACCGACACCGATTACCCAGTTACCGAAGGCTCCGGTCGAGGCATGGCCAAAAGGCCTTAGCCAAGATCCGAAGAAACATTCGCCAGCCCCGCCGTCCGGCTCGGCTCCGAAACCAAAAACTAAGCCTTCAGAGACCCCAGGGCAAAGTAACGTAATCCCAAAGATGGTTTTAGAACCCAAGAAGGTCGTCTAACCGAAAAAGGCCGTACAGCCTAAAGGCGTCGACCCAAAGAGCGCCGAACCAAAGAAGCCCGTCGAGCCAAAAGGTGCCGAACCTAAAAAGGCCGTCGAGCCAAAGAAGGCCACCGAGCCGAAGGGCGCCGACCCGAAGAAGGCCGTCGAGCCAAAAAAGCCTGCTGTGCCGAAGGTCGCCGAACCAAAGAAGGTCGCCGACGTAAAGGGTGCTGTATCGAAGCCTGTGATCCAGCCGGAGAAGGCTATCAAACCAAAGACAAGTGCTCCAAAAACACCGGTCGATCAAAAAAAAAGCCATCGACTCGACAAAGGACAGTTAACCGACAAAAACGGTCGAGCACAAGAAGCGTGCCGAACCGAAAAACCCAGTCGATCCGAAATCACTCGTCGACCCGAAGAAGGGGTCCGAGCCGAGAAAAAGCAATAAGGCACCAAAAGTCGTCGAAACAGAAGGGGTTATCGACTCAGAGGCAATAGTCGATCCAAAACAGACTAAGCCGAAGAAGTCAAAGACACAGCCACGGACAGTGGAAGAAGAACTCTTCCATCCAGATCCATCAGACGACGAGGCAAAAATATATATTAATCCTGAGACTGGTAAAGTCACAATCCTACACAGGAAGAAGAGACCACTGGACATGGACTCTCATTCCCCCATTCCTCTAAAGAAGGGCTTTGGGACTTCTCCCTCTAGACCCTTCATTCCTTTCTATCCCACTATGCCTACTACACCTTTTGCTCCTTACTCTCCTTACTCTCCTTCTCTCTATGGGGACAATGAGGGCGACACAGGGGAAGATCCTCAGCGTGATTATGACTCTCCAGAGGATCCTAACCCCCAAAATGAACCATGGGGAGAGCCAACTGACCCATATGACACGCATCCGATCCCCCCTGACGTCTCCTCATACCCAACAAAGCTGTCACCTACTGACGTCACCATTGTCTTCAACCAACTAATGGGCAGGGCAGCGCAATACCACAACTTAGACATGCACAATGACCCTATAGACCATGGGTACTCACAAACTTTCTCTAGGGGGCCAAATTTCCAGTGTGGTTTGTGTCCGAGGGCCGCACCGGTGGGGGCGGGGTCAGTGGGGAAGGGGGCGGGGCTAGAGCAACAAAAAAACTGCAACCATGAGGTTGATCACAGGTCCCTGCAGCGGACGCCTTCGTCCACTGAGCCACCAGACCCAGCATACACACATCTCACTCTCTCTGTCTCCCTCCCTCTTTCTCACTCTCCCTCCCTCTCTCTCTCTCTCTCTCTCTCTCTCTCTCTCTCTCTCTCTCTCTCTCTCTCTCGCTCCCTCCCTCTCCCTCCCTCTGTCTCTCTCACTCTGTCTCTCTCACTCTGTCTCCCTCACTCTGTCTCTCTCACTCTCTCTCTTTGACTGTCTCACTCCCTCACTCTGTTTCCCTCTCGCTCACTCGGTTTCCCTCTCGCTCACTCGGTTTCCCTCTCGCTCACTCGGTTTCCCTCTCGCTCACTCGGTTTCCCTCTCGCTCACTCGGTTTCCCTCTCGCTCACTCGGTTTCCCTCTCGCTCACTCGGTTTCCCTCTCGCTCACTCGGTTTCCCTCTCGCTCACTCGGTTTCCCTCTCGCTCACTCGGTTTCCCTCTCGCTCACTCGGTTTCCCTCTCGCTCACTCGGTCTCCCTCTCGCTCACTCGGTCTCCCTCTCGCTCACTCGGTCTCCCTCTCGCTCACTCGGTCTCCCTCTCGCTCACTCGGTCTCCCTCTCGCTCACTCGGTCTCCCTCTCGCTCACTCGGTCTCCCTCTCGCTCACTCGGTCTCCCTCTCGCTCACTCGGTCTCCCTCTCGCTCACTCGGTCTCCCTCTCGCTCACTCGGTCTCCCTCTCGCTCACTCGGTCTCCCTCTCGCTCACTCGGTCTCCCTCTCGCTCACTCTGTCTCCCTCTCGCTCACTCTGTCTCCCTCTCGCTCACTCTGTCTCCCTCTCGCTCACTCTGTCTCCCTCTCGCTCACTCTGTCTCCCTCTCGCTCACTCTGTCTCCCTCTCGCTCACTCTGTCTCCCTCTCTCTCCTTCTCTCTCCCTCGCCCTCTCTCTGAGGTCTCCCTCTCTCTGAGGCCTCCCTCTGTTTGCCTCCCTCTCTCTGCCTCCCTCCCTCCCTCTCCCTCCCTTTACCTCCCACTCCCTCCCTCCTTCTCCCTCTGCCTCCCTCTCCACCTCCCTCTGTCTCCGTGCCTTTCCCTCCCTCAGTCTCCCTCCCTTTCCCTCTCACCCTTGCTCTCCCTTCCTATCCCTGCCTTTCCCTCCCTCCTTCTCGCTCTCCCTCCCTTTGACTCCCTCCCTCCCTCTGCCTACCTTTCCCTTCCTCCCTCTCCTTCACTTCATATGGTCTTGGTACTCTGGGGTGCCTTGCAATATCCTTTTAATGCAAATCACAGGGTACTTTATTTCTTATAATATATGGTGACTCCATCACTCTTCCCACACACTGCTTAAAGTCCTTGGCTTGTTGCACTTTCATATGAAATCGATAGTATGTTTGCTGACCTGATGAATAAAAGTCACACCTGTACCACAAAATTAAACACACCAAAGGGCAGTTAGACTTTTTTGCAAAAAGATATTGGAATCAGTTTAATACATGTCAGATTTTTTAAAAATGTTGTAGTGCAGAAGCAATATGCATGGACAGAAACAGAGATGATATATTTTTCCATCATTTCCTAATGCATGCATGCAAAAAAATATATATATATGTTGCCATAAATGTCTCCGTCCTACAGATCATCGTTCATTCCGAAAATGCGAGGTTTCGTTTTTGCATGTTTAAATTGCAGCTTTAATAATGCTCCATGTCCTCCCTTTCACCTTTGCCGCTGGCTCTGGCAGCAGGCGTGATGTCAGAGCTCAGCTGTAATAAGGCATTACAGTTGATCAGCTATGTCAGTTCTTTTTCACAGGCGACTAGAGATGTCAGAAGTCGCCTACCGTATGGAAATCAGAGACACGCTTTAATATAGGGATTCCAGTCTCTCCTATATTATAAACGCCCTTTTAATGTTATACTAATGTTGTACAAAATGAGCGGGCGCATTAAAATCCACCCCCTGCCCCTCCCATCTTCCCCCTGAAATCTGCTCATCATAAATAAAGTGCAGGTTCTGAAATACGGCTGGCGAGTTATTATTCAACATTAAATGTGCTCGTCAAAATGCTGCCTGATGGGATCGGAAAGTGGGCCCTGTCACAAAGATAGCACCAAGTAGAACCACTGACCTTTTGCAGGAATACACTCACTTCTTTGTAGGGTACTGCAGTGGGTCTACATTAGCCAGTGCACAGAGGGTGCACAACTTCAGCCAATGGTGAGTGGGGTTGCGTTACAGCTGGCAGGCTGAGGTACTTCAATTTGTATGAGAGAAAATGTATTTGCGTACCTAAACCCCAATTTTGTGAGTTATAGACGTGGCTGATCGCTAGTCAAAAAGGTTACTTTGCTTGTAAGCTGAATTTGAATACTAAAACATCCTTAACTATCAGATTAGGCAAGCACTAGTTAACGAACTGGTGGTTGAGTATAATGCAAAAATACCCAAGTGCAACAACAGTACCTTCTCGCTCCAACAGATGTTTCAACAACTGCTCTTATTTTTCAGGAGTAAGGTTCAGAGCTTCATCTCTGCGAACAGCTCTCCCCGAGAATTAAAGAGGAATGAATTGTAATTACACCAAACGCAAAGGGCGAGCTGTCCCCATAGACAGCCATCCATCACACTGCAGATTCCCCCAGGGACACAGAGGTCAAACATTGGTCACGGGCCTTACTCTGTCCCAGGTGGGACAGTGGCACCACATTACTGAAAATGCTGAAATAGCATTGGGCAGGGTCGGCTTTAGCGTTAGTAGCCTCCCATTGTGAGAGCCTTTGTTGCCCCCCCCCCTTCCCGCCTTCTCTAAGGATGCCTTCACTATTTCCTTTCAGTGCTTCCCCTCATTTCTTTATAGCCACCCTCTCGCAGTGAATTGTTATTATTGCGATGCCCATTCTAATGTAGGGTCACAGAGCGCTTTACATAAAACGCACATTATTCAGTCAATGAATCCTACAAGAGAGTAAATCCTTCTCCTTCCCTTTCCCTCCCATTTGCTTCTTTCCCTCCGTGTCTGCCTCCCTTTCTCTCCCGCCCTCCCTCCCCCTCTCTCCCTCTGTCTCCTCACCGTTGCTGTGTGTGCCCAGGCTGTGACAGCTTCCAGGCGCAGGCCCACACATACACACAGCCGCACCCGAGCTCTTGACAGATCCTTAATAAACGATTAGCATGTTAATTATGCCTTGATCACCTCTCAGCGCCCCTGCAGCCCCACTCGGACTACGCGGGAATCGCCCGTCCCCCACAGAGCAGCAGAGTTGCCGAGTGGCGCTCTGGTTGCAGACAGACTTAAAAAAAAAAAAACTCGGGTACGATATTTACAAGGTCCGCGGGCCGCCAGGGAAGGCTTGCCGGGCCGCCACTGGCCCGCGGGCCGTACTATGAGTACCCCTGCTATAGACGAATACTTCTTATTTGACACTTTCCCTACTTCGGAGAAAAACGTCAGAACACTTCCTATGCTAAAGGGGGTATTGAAACACGAGACTGATATATTTAAAGATACAGCCAGGGCACGCGTAATCAATCGCAGTATTGAAAAGAAATATAGAGCATCCCCTACAGACCCTACCTATATCCGAGGTCAGTTACCATTAGAATCACTGGTAGTGGCTAATGCACGCAAAAGGGCCAACTCACAGACAACAGAAGAGGCTCCTCCTCCTGATAAAGAGTCCAAAATACTAGAGGCCTCGGGTAAAAGGGTAGCACCACAGGCATCCTATGTCCAAAGAACACATCACGCTGCTACAACAAGAGGTTAAATGCATGCTGGAAAAGGGGGCCATAGAGCCAGTCCCTTTCCAACACCAAGGGACAGGCTTATACTCCCTATAATGCCTTATTCCCAAGAAGGACGCTTCACTCAGACCAATATTGGACCTCAGACCCCTAAATCAATACATACAGTCGGAACACTTCCATATGATCACACTACAGCAAGTGCTCCCGTTGCTACAGCAAGGAGACTGCCTAGCAACATTAGACCTCAAGGACGCGTATTTTCACTTACCCATCCATCCAGCTCACAGAAAATATCTCAGGTTCACAATAGAAGGTCAACACTACCAATTCAAGGTTCTCCCCTTCGGGTGACCACAGCTCCAAGAGTGTTTACAAAATGCTTAGCAACAGTAGCTAGACATCTCAGGAGGTAACACATCCATGTGTTCCGGTACCTAGACGATTGGCTGATACAAGCAAAATCGTATGCAGCTCATAGGCATGATGGTATCCTGTATATTCATTGACCCCCATGCCAGACTTCAAATGCGTCCATTGGAAGAAAGCCTAGCACAGCAGTGGAACCAAGCTCAAGGACAACTAAAAGACCTAGTGTTGGTAGACAGTCGCGCTCACAACTCTCTGCAGTGGTGGAACCCACAAAACCTTTCCAAGGGGCGACTGTTCCAAGAGCCGGTTCCTCAACTAGTACGTACAGCGGACGCATCACTGACAGGCTGGGGAGCCCACCTCCTTCACTACACAGTACAAGGGCTCTGGACAATCAAGCAAAAAAAATTAATATCAACCAACTAGAGTTGCTAACGATATTCCTAGCCCTGAAAGCATTCCAAAAATACTTGTACAGCAAGACTGTGTTAATCCAGACGGACAACATGACAGCAATGTACTCTATCCAGAAACAGGGAGGAACACACTCTCCACAGCTATCCCACTTGGCACAGAGCATATGGGAGTGGGCAATTCCAAAAGATATCTTACTCCTGGCAGAACACCTCCCAGGGAAAGACAATCAAATAGCAGACCTGCTCAGCAGGCACAGCCAGCAACTACGCGAATGGGAGATTCACCCCCAAGTCCTCCAACCATTCTTCAGGCAGTGGGGGCACCCGGAGATGGACCTGTTTGCCACAAACGAAAACTCAAAATGCCTGTACTTTGCCGCCAGGTTCCCACATCCGTTGTCACAAGGCAATGCGATATGGATGAACTGGTCAGGCAGATTTGCCTACGCTTTTCCCCCAGCACCACTGATTCCGCTGGTGGCACGCAAATTGCGGAAGCAGTCACTCACACTGATCCTAGTTGCTCCCACATGGGCGAGACAGCCATGGTACACAATGTTCCTGGAACTTTCAGGAGTTCCTCATCAAAGGCTGCGCTTCGCACCCCATCTTCTGACTCAGAACCATGGAGAAATCAGACACCCAGATCCCAATCAGATGAACCTAGCGATCTGGCTCCTGAAGTCTTAGAATTTGAATACCTTAACTTGCCTCCGGACTGCATGAACATCATTAAAGAGGCAAGACGACCAACTACGAGAGCGTGCTATGCAGCTAAATGGAAGAGATTTGTCATTTACTGCAACAATAACCAAATCAACCCTTTAGATGCTTCCATACAGAACATTATATGTTACCTGCTGCATCTTCAAAGATGCAACCTAGCATACTCTTCCATAAGACTACACCTCTCTGCTATAGCAGCATACCCTCAAAACAGGCAACACCTTTCACTGTTTAGAGTACCAGCAATAATGGCTTTTATGGAGGGTCTTAAAAGGGTGATCCCTCCAAGACACCCACCTTCCCCAGTCTGGAATCTAAATATAGTGTTCGAGGCATGTGGGCTGCTGAATTCATATCTGTGCATAGACCGCCACCTAGTGTTGGGTCCGGATGATTGCACATTGTTGTCCTGGAAGAGTCTTTGAAGTATCACGAGATAGGGGGCTCCTCCCCTGGACTACAGTGCGCATGGGCATCGCCTCCATCCCCAGATTGTTTTTTTCCGCCATTGGGTTCGGATGTGTTTCGGTTCCCTCTGTCGGAACCGATAGTTGTTCAACTTCTACTCGAGACCAAAAGGTCTTTAGGCTGGGCGTCGGTATAGTTGCGTACGGGTTTCTTTCTGACTCTCAGCTCCTATCTCTTGCTGCCCTTCCACGTGCCTTCGGCGCGGACGGGCCTACACTACAACTTTTGCTATGGAGCGGACTCCATTCAAAAAGTGTCCGCTGTGTCACTCCAAATATTCGCACCTAGACGTGCACCCTGTGTGCAATACCTGCTTGTCGCCGGATCACCGCGAAGACACCTGCATGGCGTGTTCGAAGTTCCGAAGCAAGAAGACTTTAAAGATTCGCCGGGCCAATCGGCTCCAGGCTCAATTGTCGGCTTCGGCGCCCCCACCAGATGACATTTTCCAGGAATCTGTCGAGGGAGAAGACGACGTGCGGGAGTCGGACTCTGGCCCCGCGTCCGAAGAGGAAAACTACGACGCGGGTGACGCGGACCTTGGCGAAGTCTCCGACGAGGTAGGGGACGACGATCAGGCTTGTGCCACGATGGGAGATAGCTCAGAGGACGAGCATCCCCAGTCGGACTCAGGGGCTATTCCCCTTCATACGGCCCAGGTCGAGGGATCGCCTTCGGGCCTTACCCAAGATCTGCCTATCAGTCCTACGTCCCCGCCTCCGGGCCCGGTCACGGACATTTCTAAGCCATCTCTTCTGTTGAAGAAAACAAAAGTAAAACCAACTGGTCACGCACCCTCGGATGCGAAACCGAAACTAAATGTTGCGTTGGTGAAGAAGGTTCTGGAGGCGTCAACTTCCAAGAAATCCAAAATGGCCGACTCCAAGAGCCACGCCAAGATGGCCGACCCGAAGCCCTCGGGGTCGACGCCAAAGGCGAAGGTCTCCGACGCGACCGCGTCGGCACCGAAAGGGGTCGGGGACCCGAAGACGGTTTCGAAGAAGCGTCAGGGCGACGACGCGCCTAGGCATGGGGCGTCGGCCCCGAAGAAGAAGCCTACCGGCGATCAGGCTCTCGAAGACGAGGGGTCGCTCGAGCAGGTGAAACCCTCGGCAACCCTTACAAAGAAAGTGGAGGAATCCTTACAGCGGATCCGAAAGACCACGGTGGTTCCCACTCAGGACACTGAAGTGCCTACGCTCACGCCTAAGCCTACTAAAGAGAAAACGCCTATTCGTTTCGTCCTTCCACCCAAGTCGGCGCCGAAGGCCTTCGCGCCGAAACGGGGCGGACATTCAGGGGAGGTGTTAACGCCGAAAGCTGCCTTGGTGGTATCGAAGCTTCGGCTCCAGCCGCTTGCGGTAGAAGAGCGTCGTGAGGTCATTATCGACGCCAACACCGGGAAACTGTCGCTCCTCAAACGAAAGATCACGTCGGAGCCGGCGTTGGAACCTTTTAAAATCCCGCTCAAGAATAAAAGGTACTCTGCGGACTCTTCGGCTCTGGTGGAACCTGTGTCCCCACAGGCCTTGGAACACTCGCCGACGCATTCCCCCGCGGCCGATGCGGACGAGGAAGATGCCGAGTACACCTATCCTGCGTACTCGGATCCGGAGGAGGAGCATGTGCCCTGGGCCGGGGGGGGCGACCCAGATGACCCGCAGTCGGGTCAGGACACCCAACTTTTCACCGCCAAGACGTCCCCGACAGAGGACTCGGCGGCCTTCAATGCTTTAATTGAGAGAGCCGCGGCGAACCACGACGTCGAGCTGCACTCAGACCCCGTGGATGCGGACTTCTTATTCAACACCTTCTCGGTAGCCGAAAAGCAAGTCAAAACGCTACCGATGCTTAAGGGGGTGCTTAAGCATGCACCGGAGGTTTTCAGAGAGCCCACCCGGGCGCGGGTGGTCAACCCTCGCATCGACAGGAAATATAAGGCGGCACCCACGGATCCCACCTATATCAAGGGACACTTTCCATTGGACTCCCTGGTTGTTTCCAACGCTCGGAAAAGGGCGAATTCTCAAACTACTGGTGACGCTCCTCCCCCAGACAAAGAGTCCAAGATCTTTGAGGCCTCGGGCAAACGTATTGCTGCACAGGCAGCTAACATCTGGAGAATATCTAACACCCAAGCCCTGCTTGCACGTTATGATAGGGCCCACTATGACACATTAGAGGCCATTCTGCAACACTTGCCTGATCAATACAAGGAGGCAGGAGAGATGCTCATTCAGGAGGGTAAACTCATTACAAATGCATCCATCAAATGTGCTCTAGACGTGGCGGATACAGCCTCTAGAGCCATCAATACAAGTGTGTTACTTAGACGTCATGCCTGGCTCCGTATTTCGGGGTTCAAGCCCGACATCCAAACCACTATTTTAGGGCAAACAGTTAACCCTGACCATCTGTTTGGACCTGAGGTGGATGCCTCTCTAGAAAAAATGAAAAAGGATACCGAAACTGCAAAGTCGATGGGGGCTTTACAAAGTCAGCAGTTTCGGGTGGTTCCTTTCGCCGTTCAAATTCAAAAGGCACCTCCCGGGGACAGGCATCCCAGTCCGCACAATACTACAAGGGTAACACCCAGCCCTCGTATAACAACAAGGGTAGAGGCGGTTACAGAGGCAATAATACCAAAGGCAGGGGACGTGGAAACAATGGCTCCAGGTCCACCACCACCAACAAGCAGTGACGTCTTGTCACTGCCCCCCAACCATGCAACACCGGTTGGGGGGAGACTTCAGCAGTTCCTGCCGGCGTGGAAGAACATCACCACGGACAGGTGGGTGAGGTCCCTTATCCAGTACGGGTACTGTCTAGAGCTTACTTCCATTCCACCAGACATACCCCCAAGAAGCCGTCCTATGTCAGGCGAGCATTTGACCTTATTGCAGCAGGAAGTTCTAGTTATGCTGCAAAAAGGGGCAATAGAGCTCGTTCCATTGCGAGAGCGGGGAACAGGGGTTTACTCCCTCTATTTCCTGATTCCCAAGAAGGACGGATCCCTCAGGCCTATCCTGGACCTCAGGCCCCTAAACTGGTACATACTCTCGGAGCACTTCCATATGCTCACGTTGCAGCAAGTGATTCCCCTGCTTCAGCAGGGGGATTTTCTGGCTATACTGGATCTGAAAGATGCCTATTTTCATATCCCCCTACATCCTTCCCACAGGAGGTATCTCAGATTCACGCTCTTAGACCAGCATTACCAGTTCAAGGTCCTGCCGTTCGGGGTCACCACGGCACCAAGGGTATTTACGAAGTGCCTAGCGACTGTGGCGGCGCATCTCCGTCGCCAAAACGTCCACGTCTATCCTTACCTGGACGACTGGCTCATTCAGGCAAGGACGGAACAACAGTGCGCAGACCATGTGTCACGCACCATTCATCTCCTGCACGATCTGGGCTTCTCACTGAACTACCCCAAGTCCCATCTCCAGCCCGCCCACGTGCGACAGTATCTGGGCGCGACGATCAACACTCTGGCGGCCACTGCGCAGCCAAATTCAGTGAGAATCGCCAGTATCCAGGCGCTGATCCAACGGTTCAGACCCCAACACTCGCTTCCAGCGAAGGTGTTCATGCAGTTGATAGGCATGATGGCCTCCTGCATATCCATTGTCCCGCACGCGAGACTACATATGCGTCCGCTTCAGGAGTGCTTAGCACGTCAGTGGACTCAGGCTCATGGGCAACTGACAGACCTAGTGTTGGTGAGCGGTCGGGCATACAACTCTCTGCATTGGTGGAATCCACAAAACCTTTGCAAAGGCCGACCATTCCAAGAGCCTGTCCCACAGATTATCCTGACGACGGACGCCTCTCTCCAGGGATGGGGAGCGCATGTACTCCATTACACTGTGCAGGGACTATGGACACTACAGCAGAGGAAGATGCACATCAATGTGTTGGAACTGATGGCAATCTTCATGGCCTTAAAGGCGTTCAAAGTACATCTGTGCAACAAGGTCGTGTTGATCCGGACGGACAACATGACGGCCATGTACTACATCCAGAAACAGGGAGGCACACACTCTCCACAGCTGTCTCATCTGGCTCAGAGCATGTGGAAGTGGGCCATTCAGAGGAACATCTTCCTCATGGCAGAGCACCTCCCGGGCAAGGACAATCAGATGGCAGACCTCCTCAGCAGGCACAGCCATCAGATGCACGAGTGGGAGATGCATCCATCGGTACTCCAACCGTACTTCCAAATGTGGGGTCATCCAGAGATAGACCTGTTCGCCACAAGGGAGAACGCAAAATGCCAAAGCTTCGCCGCCAGGTTCCCACACCCCCAATCACAGGGCAATGCGATGTGGATGAACTGGTCAGGCAGATTTGCGTACGCTTTTCCCCCAGCACCTCTGATACCGCTGGTGGCACGCAAGCTCAGGCAACACTCGATGACGCTCATCCTGGTTGCTCCAACGTGGGCTCGCCAACCATGGTACACCACGTTTCTGGAACTCTCCGTGGTACCGCATCAAAGGCTTCATCTCACTCCCAGCCTTCTGACGCAGAGCCATGGCGACATTCAGCACCCAGATCCGCAACAGCTCAACCTGGCGATCTGGCTCCTGAAGTCCTAGAGTTTGGCTACCTCAATCTTCCTCCCGATTGCATGGACATCATTCGGGAGGCAAGGAAGCCCACTACTAGAGCTTGTTATGCGGCTAAATGGAAGAGGTTTGTCATCTACTGTGTGAACCACGACATTGACCCGCTAGATGCTTCCATTCAAAACATCATCTGTTACCTCTTTCACCTGTATCGATGTAATCTAGCGTACTCTTCAATCCGCATTCACCTGTCTCCTATGGCAGCATACCTCCAGAATAGGCAGCACCTGTCACTCTTTAAGGTCCCTGCTATCCAGGCCTTTCTGGAAGGACTCAAAAGGGTCATTCCACCAAGGACTCCACCAGCTCCGGAATGGAACCTCAACGTGGTTCTTACAAGGCTGATGGGTCCTCCTTTTGAGCCACTGCACTCTTGTGAGCTTCAGTTTCTGACTTGGAAGGTGGCTTTCTTAGTAGCAATTACATCGCTACGGAGGGTTAGTGAGTTGCAGGCACTCACCATCCAAGAACCATTTTTCCAAGTACATGCTAATAGGGTGGTGCTCCGCACTAACCCTAAATTCTTACCCAAAGTGGTCTCACAATTCCACATAAACCAAACAATTGAATTGCCGGTGTTTTTCCAAAACCCAGAGACGCTGGCGGAGCGCATGCTCCACACCCTTGATGTGAAAAGGGCCTTGATGTACTATGTGGACAGGACTAAAGATTTCCGCAAAACCAAACAGCTTTTTGTTGCTTTTGCCACACAACACAAGGGAAACGCTATCTCCAAAGCGGGAATTGCTAGATGGATAGTAAAGTGCATTCAGATCTGCTACGCTAAAGCTAAGCGCACTCTCACTATCCCACCGAGGGCCCACTCCACTAGGAAGTTAGGGGCCTCTATGGCTTTCCTAGGTAACATTCCCTTAGAAGATATCTGTAGAGCAGCCACATGGTCTACCACACATACTTTCACTAAGCACTACTGTGTAGACGTGCATTCCAAACAGCAGGCAGCTGTTGGTCAGGCTGTTCTAAAAACGCTTTTTCAAACTGCTGCAGCTGGCACGGGCGGCCGCCGTTAATGGAGGGACTGCTATGTATTCTATGCACAGATATGAATTCAGCAGCCCACATGCCTCGAACTGCAAATGCTACTTACCAGTATGCATCTGTTCTTGGCATGTAGGGCTGCTGACATTCATATCGCCCACCCTCCTCCCCGGCGCCTGTAGCAGCTGCAGTATTTATTCATACAAACACATATGCTCATAGCATGGTCATCACTCACATTCTTCACTCCATCTCTGCCAATGGCTAAAAACAATCTGGGGATGGAGGCGATGCCCATGCGCACTGTAGTCCAGGGGAGGAGCCACCTATCTCGTGATACTTCGAAGACTCTTCCAGGACAACAATGTGCAATCATCCGGACCCAACACTAGGTGGCGGTCTATGCACAGATATGAATGTCAGCAGCCCTACATGCCAAGAACAGATGCATACTGGTAAGTAGCATTTGCAACTTACCAGACTTACGAGACCTCCTTTCGAACATCTACACTCATGCGAACTGCAATTCTTAATGTGGAAGGTGGCATTCTTGATTGCCATTACCTGACTCAGGCTGGTTAGCGAGTTACAAGCACTAACAATTCATGAACCCTTCATGCAAGTTCATGCTAACAGGGTGGTTCTTAGAACAAACCCAAAGTTTATGCCAAAGGTCCTATCCAATTTCCATATTAATCAATCAATAGAACTGCCAGTGTTCTTCCAAAAACCACAGTCGGTAGCTGAAAGGGCCCTACACACACTGGATGTAAAGAGAGCTCTGCTTTATTATGTGGACAGAACGAAATCATTTAGGAAAACAAAGCAATTATTTGTTGCTTTATCACCACAACATAAAGGAAATCCAATATCAAAGTCAGGAATAGCCAGATGGATCGTTAAATGCATTCAAATATGTTATCAAAAGGCTAAACACACTTTAACTGTCCCCCCAAGAGCACACTCTACGCGAAAAATGGGGGCATCCATGGCTTTCCTAGGGAATATTCCTCTTGAAGACATATGTAGAGCAGCCACATGGCCTACCATAAACACTTTCACAAAACACTACTGTGTAGACGTGCAAGCAAAGCAGCAAGCTGCTGTAGGCCAGGCTGTCCTCAAAACTCTTTTTCAAACTGCTGCAGATGGCACAGATAACCACAGCTAGAGGAGATACTGCTATACAGTCTATGCACAGATATGAATTCAGCAGCCCACATGCCTCGAACGGAATATGCTACTTACCAGTATGCATCTGTTCTTGGTATGTAGGGCTGCTGACATTCATATCGCCCGCCCTCCTCCCCGGTGCCTGTCGCAGCTGCAGCATTATCTTTTGCATGGCCATCTCTTACTTTGTTTTTCGCCATTGTGGCAGAGATGGAGATAGTAAAGAAAGAGATGGCCATGCAAAAGATAATGCTGCAGCAGCGACAGGCACCGGGGAGGAGGGCGGATTGATATGAATGTCAGCAGCCCTACATGCCAAGAAACAGATGCATACTGGTAAATAGCATATTCCTTTATCAAAGTATCAGGCAGGCTTTAGAGCCAAAACCAGCACAATTGACCAGGTCTTTAGATACCTCTGTATGAGTTGGAAATGCACAGTTTTTAAGAAGGGCCATTTGTACATCGCCTTTGTTGACTTGAAGGCTGCCTTTGACCTCATCCCTAGAAATCTCCTTTGGAAATCCCTAAAAAATCAAGGGGTACCGGGAGAAATACTTTTGCAAATAATAAGACTGCATGAAGATTTTTTTGCAAGGGTTAGATAGGGTCCAAGGGGCGAACTTACTGAACCAATCCAGGTAAAAAGGGGGCGTAAGGCAGGGATGTGTGCTGGCACCCACCCTATTTTCATTAGACGTAAATGAAATTCCTGAATATTTATTGGGCTGTGAACACGATTCTCCCAAACTAGGGTGGGTGCCAGTACCTGCGCTCTTATTTGCGGATAATACTATTTTAATTTCCCAAACGCTTGCAATGTCTAATAGGGAGGTATACTGTGAAGCTTTGGGTCTGTAAATAAACTCTAGTAAAACAAAATACATGGCAATGAATCCACACAAGTCTTTTAAAAAGAACTTAACTAAAAAAATCAAAAGCTAGAGTATGTACACAGTTTTAATTATCTAGGTATTACTTTGGACACCAAAATGACTTGGAAACCACAATTAGAGAAAGTAGGTCTAATCTACTCCAAAATGCTCTACCAATAGTAAAGAAACATGAGAGTAGTTTATCTAAAGCGGCATCCCTTGCCCTTGAGGTATACAAATATAGAGCACTATCGGTATCCCTGTATGAGGCAAAACTATGGGGACCTTTAAGCAGTAATACATTTGTGGTGGGAGAAAGTAAGTTTTTTAGAGAACAGTTTTGTCTTCCAATGCGCACACCGCTCATACCTATTGTAATGGCCCTAAATATACGCCATGCTACCAGGCAATTTTACGCCCACTATTGTTCTGGTTGCGACTGGTCAACAGTAGAGCTCATCCACTATAAGGAAGGGCTGGAGGAAATTCTAAGGTTAAAAATGGTACATGTTTACCATAGCTGAAGCAATTTTATACCTTATTTCATAAATTAGGAGTTAAGTATTTTTGGAAGGAACCTGTAGGACTGTCTATGGCATCAAAGAAAGTACTTAAGCTAAATTGTTGGGTCTACATCTGAGACCGCGTACATCATAATCAAGTCACAGGTACTTTAACAACACGGTTCCTCTCGATGAAACCAACCTGGAGTTTCTAACGTCTTTTGGGCGAGGTGCAGCCCCAGTTAGCGAAATCTTTATACTTGAAATTCCGATACGGGGTATTGTAGCCAAACTTGAATACATCAAAATAGGTCCAGAACAAGGGGATGAAGGTTTATAGTTTGTGTATTATGCCATATGGGTGCCAAAGAAAACTATGTACATATATTGTTCTTCTGCCAAGCTTACATAAAATACAGAAGAAAATGTATCAAACCTATTTGCCTGTTGTTGAGTATAAGATCCTGCTATGAAGCAGAAAGAATATTCGAAACGGACACTTCTCAAACTGTGGTTTTTACTGTTACTAGGTACCTGTTTGGAGTAAGTTTATTAAGAAGAAAGGAAGGCTTGAAATTTTAACTCAATATTCCAAAATCATACTGGTCTTTCGCACTTGCACCTTAGTTAGTACATGAAGATTATTATTAGCATTATTATATTTGCTATATGGTATTAAAAAGGAAAATCAGTTGGAACATTATATTGGGCATATATATTTTGTTTTGTATTAATAATATTTTAAAGACCAGGAAGTCTATTTTAAGGAATTCAGATATAATAAGTTTGGTTGCTGGCGTTTTAAAATGAAATTTGTTGTAACTCCTTAATATCTTCACAATCTTTAATAAACTTTTAAAAAGAGTTTTAATTATATTTATCTTTTAAGGATTAACAAAGGTCTTTGATTCTAAAATGTATGCTTTGGTCTAGCGGTACCTTTTTGAAATATTATGTTAAGAAGTGTTTTTAATGCGATGTGTATCTTTTATGGTTTGTTTAACCAAAATAAAGATTAATTGATTGATTGTAAATTGAAAATCATATATATATATTTTTTTTAAAGGTGTACAGTCAATATTTATTTTGATTATTTCACTGAATCTTTTTTCTATGTTCAGGGTGCCTATTTTGCATGGAAAGCAACAGCTATGGGGAAAAATTACGTGAATGGAAAAACTTTCCTTGAGAAAAGGTAATGTTGGTAAATTTCATATGGTCTTTGAGCCAGATTTTTGCACTTTTGTGTTTTAGAGTTGTTTTTGCAAGCCTTTAAGTTGCTATAGAGATATTAGGTGCCAGCTGAACCCAAGAACTTCAAGGCTGCATTGAGACTTTGCTCAGGATAGGAATGTTCTGTTCTAAGAATGGGGTAAATGAGATTAAATTGTTGATATTTTAAAGTCACGCTGATTCCTTTTTTTGCACCATGAAAGGGATGAATTATCCCTACACCTCTTGAAATGTGTTTACGCTCTAGCTTGATGTGTATGGGTAATTTACAACATGCATGAAACGTTTCAAATTTTTTTCATTCCATTTGAGAAGCTTTAGAATGGGAACTTGGGATTAAATTACATATTCACTTGCTATGGAACAACTAGTTGATTGCTTGCCTCTATAAAACTCCCAGTACTGTTAATGGTGCTTTTAGGGAGGAAGTGTTCAATCGGAGTTACAAATGCCAGTTTATTTAGCATATTCGGTTTAGCTTTATTTACCCACGTCAAAAGTGTCTTGTGGAATGTCAAGAGTTTTAAAGGTTTCTGCTGTTTTATTTAATGCTTGCTAGCATGTTAGCTTTCCTGTTCTAAAGGCTCAAAAACTATTAATAGTTTTACAGGTCATCAAAGGTGTGTTCCAAAGACTGTCTATGGGTTTAGGTTTCAGGATGCATTCATTTAAAGTTAATCTCTCTTTATTCTGTTTTTGCAAACATTTGTTAAGTTGGGTTGTTTGGGTTTATACCCCATAATGGGTTTTATATATTCAGTGCAAACAACTTGTTGAAAAATCAACACCTGATGACTTTGAACAGAACCTTTGCAACATATTTTAAAGACCAGTTAATAAACCTTCCCTTTGTTCACCATTTCTGCTCTCTACGTCGTACAGAAACATTCACTAATGTTTTTCCCCATCCACTAATGGCGTCTGAAGTAAGTCGCAGATCGGACTGTCTGCATAATTTGTCTATGTACCTTGCGGACACTAGTTTTAGTTATTAATTGTGCGGCTTATGTTGTCTGTCCAGTTTCAAAAGTGCTTTGTGTTTGAATGAGCCTGTACCAACTTAGCCACAGTTCCTTGAAGTTTCACTAAGTCAGTTGCCAAATACCTCTTGTATGTAAGGAGGGCTTTCAAACATGGTGTTTAAAGGCTAACTGTGCTTGACAAAATATGAACCCAGATGCATTTGTGTGTAGTTATTGTGCTTTTTCACAACTTAAAAATACTGGGTTTTTTTTCTCTGTAAATCAAATGCTATTCTAGCATTAGGAAAGGGGAGGTGATGATGCCTGTGGGTTATCTGGATATGGCCAAACATTACAAGAAAAATGCAGGAGGGCTATTTTGTTTTAGGACCTACCTACTTCAACAAGCCCCTCTCTTAAATTGGGTTCACATGCTCATGATTTTCCAAAATAATAACAAACCTTCTGCTTTTGTAAATGTGTAAAAAGATTAACCTATGTCCTCTGACAACCTTTCAAATAAAACAATTAGGCCTATAGCCTTTGTCAGTGAATTGTCACCATAGCCGGCTCATACAGACTCCATTCTGCATAAGCTTTCCCACAGGGTAATGTCAGTATAACGTCATTGTAAGAAACTGAATTATTATTAAAGGTGGGTGACTACCTACCTCAAGGACTAATTACAACCCTTGTCAAGGTAAACCTTTAGAGTCACTAAATTAAGCTGAGTTCAACCCCCCATTCTCCCAGTAGCTATGGCACAGACCAGACCGGCTTACCATAGGACAGTAGTTTGTAAAGAATTTATGTAGTACCAAAAGAGTAATAAAGTAAAACCGCAAAACAATAAAAGTCCCAAAAAGAACTGGAAAAATATAATACAATTCAGTGCGCAAAATGACACCAACGTTCCAAAAGGAGAACCGGAGATATGAATTTTTAAAGTTTTAAATAGGAACAGCACCAAGAAGCACAAAGTGTCATTGATAGTCAATTGTCGTGATAGACCAGGTCCTAGTTGCAATCTGAGGCTGGCCATGATGGAGCGCAGGTCGGATATACAAACCAGGTTCGTCCTGGTCAAATATTTTACCTTCTGTCACAATGGCAACAGAGTATCCATACCGCCAAGATTGTGGTTCACCCACCTGATTTAAATGCGGGCAGACGTTTGTTTTAATTAAAACATTAACACCTCCCCACGACCGAGTAAGTGTTGTTGACCTCTAATTCTGCCCACCTAATTTAGATGGGCAGAAATGGAGGTCTGTCGTGACTGCCTGGCGGTAAGTGACAGTGAAAACTACTAAATGCTCCCCTCTCCATGGGAGAGGACTCCAATGGGAAGGTGAGCATTGACTTTTATTATTTACAAAAAGAAAATTCTGCTTCAGGATTTTCTGTTTGGGGAAAAAAAAAAGAAAAATGTTTTCTGTACGGGGCTCGGTCATGCTTGCCAGAGCCCTGCAGCAAACTACATAAAAAACATTAACAGGAACTTCTGTGGCAGCAGTTCCTAGCAATGCTTTAGGGAATTACCACCGGCTGGGAGGTCATTTTATAATTTGGCAGTCCAAGGTGCAGTCATAGTGGCAGAGTAAATTACTTCATCGTCCTAACTACCAAACCTCCTTCCACTAAGTTAGAAATCTGTCCCATAGTCCTTTAAGTCTAAATCCGCCATAGGACTACACTTCCAAAGTCACTCGGGGGAAGCACTTAGAGGCTCACAGGATGTGCAAGGAAAAATTTCACCTCCCAAAGTTTCAACTCTGTAGGGACTGTCAAAAGCAAACGGCTGTAGCAGACCTCCATCAGATATGCTTGACTGCACCTTGATAAATCCCAAGGCCATACTGGGTATTAAGGTGAAGCTCTGTGTCACCAAACACCAACAGACTTCACACTGTGACTGAGCATAGTCGAACAGAAGTCCTTGTTCCCATGGCCAATCATCATTGCGGTTAAAGCCTTGGGATAAGTCTTAGGAAAAAGCATCCAAATGCCCAAGCCTTTTCCTGCCACTCTTGAACTGCAGATATGGCGCAAGGGTGTCGATGTGCCTCCTGGACCTGCTCCCAAATTGTGCCCCTTTGGAACTGATTCCAACCCTTGTCTAAAGGGAACCTGAATTTCCAGGGCTGTTGGCGATGCTGCAGCAAATCTAATGTTTTTGTGAAGCCTTGCTGTGCTCTTTGGCTCATCACAAGCTCCCTCTGGTGTGCCTCTAGGCCCCCAAAGGACCGGGACGGCCCCCCTAGGTATCTGCTGGTAGACCACCCTCGGTGCCGTCTTCACCGTCTGGACCGGCTCCACGCTGGATTTCCTGCAGACTCAGATCCTGGTGACATGACCCACGCCAGATCCTGAAGTATTGATGTCTGACTTAGATTCGTAACCTATCATGCTGTCTGACTTCGAGTCTGTGCACCTTTGACTGAGGCTGCACCCAGATCCCCATGGGCAGCAGCCTTTGGCGAACCCATCTGATTATAATATTTTGCCTAGACCCTTCATACTTTATTTGGAGGGGACTCTGGCGATGCATTATGATGCTGGGGATGAATTTATTCAACAATGCATGGATGACATTTGGCCTGAAGACCTCCAGGATGCCAGTGGTCTGGACACCTCATAAACTACTGGGCTAATTTTGCCTCTGGGCCACTCCACAGAAGAAAGTGGCTCCTTCGCGATAGTCATACAAAGGACTGCTGAGGTTCTCGAACTCCAGTTACCTACAGTGGGGGTCAAGACTAACTGAGGTTCTTCAGCCTGGGCAAACAAATACTGAGCCTCTCCTTCCATTCAATGAAGGCGTGGCAGACACCATTCTCGGGGCTTGAGCAAAACCCTGCTCCTTCAGTGAGTAGACCGACAACACAGTGTCCTCATCCAGCCCCGGATGTACCTGGACTTCTTGTCTCAGCATCCCACCCCAGAGAGCCTAGTTATGAATGCCTCAAGCAAGGTCAGCCCTAATGAATTCCCTGCCATGCCTCCAGACAGCCCGTCGGGGTGCACTGAAATCTTTGGAAAGCACGTTTTCATCAACCATTTTGGCCCTGTTCTGTTAACGCCCTCTGCCTTTTAGGGCGGGATACTCTTGCCCTCTGCGAATCGATCGCATAGGTCTCCCTACTTCCCATATCACGGCTCAGTCTGCCCAGTAAACCCTTAAAAACCATTCAGCCTTTTCATGGCTAAGGCCGCTGTACCCACAGACCATATGGTCAACTGACAGCATGCAGCACAATGTTCTGTCCTTCCCTCCTGCTGCTGCAGCCTCAAAACCGCTTTAGTGGGTCATTTGAGGCACACAGCAACCCTGTCTGAGATGGGGTCTGACCTCTTCAGCCAGGGTGGCAGAAAATAACTTAACAAAGTTAGGCTGCGGTTTTTCACGTGAGGTTACGCCCATGCCATTTCTTGACCACTCTGCTGCACCTTATACCATCCCTGTATGGCTGATGAAGGACCACCTCTCCCTCTGGAAGCAGGAAGTGCAGGCTGTTCTGGCCAAAGGAGCCATACGGCAGATGCCGGCATCAGAAGTAGGCTGTGGTTGTTACTCCTGCTCCTTTCTGGTGCTGAAGAAAGACAGAGGCCTTAGTCCTATTTTAGGCCTTTGTCCTCTGAATGTCTTCCTGGGCATGAGAAAATTCAAGCTGCTGACCCTGGCCATTGTCTGCCCTCAGCACTGTAGAATGAATGGTGGCATTGGACCTGCTTATTTCCACATTGTCCTGCAGACCCATAGAGGCTATCTGCAGGCCCACAGAAGCCAACTGTGGTTCACAGTGGGGCAGGAGCATATTCAGTTTGCGGTGCTCCATTTTAGCCTCACCAGTGCCCCTTTGTTCGCAAAAGTGAGAGCAATGGTTGCAGCACATCTTTGAAGGTCAGGGGTTCAGTGTTCCTCCTCCCTCGATGACTGGCTGTTGAAGGCTGGCTAGTTTGAGGCAGTTGTCACCCACCTCCAGACCAAAGTGAACCCCCTCAGTTCGTTGAGGTTCACTATCAGCATGCTGAAGCTGCACCTAACTCCTTCGAAGACTCACCCATTCAGTGGAGCCATTCTGGACACATTGCACTTTCTTGTCTTCCCCAGAACAAAAAGTCCAGGACAGTCTGGCTATGATCCTGATGTTTCAGCTCCTATCCTGTTTCTCAGTGAGGATGACTGCAGCTTCTGGGATTGATGGCTTCCTGTATCACACTGTTGGCCAAGCATTCTAGGTGACCTATGCGAGCGCTGCAGTGGGATCTGAAGTCCCAGTGGACCTCTCCAATCAAGTCTAGATTTCAGATTTTCAGAGGAGGCTGCAAAAAAACCTGCTGTGGTGTTTACTGGACTGAGAGCAACTGACCCCTTTTGTTATGTGGGCGCTTGGGAGAGGAAATCTAGTCTGCAGCAGAGTGTTGGCTCCACAGCAACCTTCTAGAGCCGAACGCTACCTGATTTTCCTGGTAGTACACCACCTGGAGGGATCTCTGAACACCATGTCAGACCAACTCAGCCGCCGGCGCATAGTGGGTTACGAATGGCCGGTACATCCAGAGGTGGTGCAAGGTCCCTTCCACAAGTGGGGAGGACTGTAGCTAACTCTGTTTGCCACTTCTGATAATGCACAGTTTCTCTCACTGGAGCTTCTAAGGCGTTTCTCCCTTGGGGATGCTTTTTTCCTAGAATGGAACTCTTGACTCCTATATGCATACCTGCTGATACCTATCCTGCCACGAGTTTAAAAAAAGATCAGGAATGACCAAGCCATCCTAGTGACACTGGATTGAGCAAGGAGATTGGGGTTTCAACAACTCCTGGGCATTAACATATTTCCTCTGATCAGGCCGCCACTTTTGAGGGGGTGGTAGGAGGGTTTCTGTCTGCAGCAGCGGGGTGGATCCTGTACTCAGACCTGCACAGTCTTAACTACCATGCTCGGAGATTGAGTGGCAAACAGCTGACTGCCTGTGCTCTCCCTTGTAGATGTTACATTGGCTGGGCAGCCTGCCTCAACCAAATCAGTACACCTACAGTTGGGACAGGTTTGTGGCTTGGTGTGGTACTATAGAGATTGACGCACTACAATCTGGGTCATCTGAAGTCTTACTTTTTGCATTCCTTGAGCCCAGCAAGGACCTGCCTTGTGCAGAGTTCAACTGTATCTTTTGTCTCTTGCTGTCTTCTTGCGATTGATGGATCCAACCCTCTTTGTTTAAATTCCAGGGTGTGATGCAGCACCCGTTTCCACCTTCTTCCTTTATTGTGCCTAAGTAGGACCATAAGCAGATCCTGATCTTCCTGATGTACACAGCTGTCCACTATGACTTCTCACCCTTAAGACAGCGTTCCTTATTGTAGAACACCGGCAGGTAATGAGCATCAAGCTCTCCCCTTCAAGCCATTGTACACTACTTTCTTCCCTGAAAAGCTGGTCCTAAGAAACCGATCTTCATTACTTTCGAAACTCCTTTTCCTCTCGGACAAAATATCGCTCTGCTTGCGTTCTTCACTCCCCTCACTTCTCTAAAGAAGGGGAGGGACTGCATCAGCTGGATCCTAAAAGTTTTTAACTTTTACATTGATCACACAAGGGAACATCCCTGGTCACGAAGCAGCCCGGAAGGTTTGGGGCCTCAGTCCACTAGAGCCACTACTACCACTGCATTGACAAGCAAAGTGCCTGTTGTGGAAATCTGCCAGACTGATTTATGGACATCACTCCACATGTTCAGGAAGTATGACTGTCTGGACAGGCAGGCCTGTCAAACATGAATATTTTGCCCACTTAGTCCTGCAGAACATTTTGGTTTGAAGCACTTGATAGACCCACCACCTGAAAAGTACTGCTTTGGTATCTATTCAAAAGGTGAGAAATCTGCTGTTAGAAGTATCTATCAAAAGAACAAGTTACATAACATTTATGGTAGATACTCTAGCTCCAGACTCAAAACCCAGGTTTTGTCTGCCCTGAATCCTGGAGACCGGAAGGTAGCTTTGGACCTGTAGGACACTTATTTCCTTATTCCTGTCCTGGAGGCTCACAGTTGTCATCTGTGGTACACATTGGGCCAAGACCATTTTCAATTTGCTGTGTTGCCATATAGCCTCACCAGTGCCCCTTGGGTATTTGCGAAAGTAATGGCGGCAGCGCACCTTCTTTACTCTGCTGTGATAGGCTTTCCCCAAATCAACATTTGGCTCTTGAAGGCGAACTCTCCCCAGGCAATTGTGGACCACGTCCAGACTATGGTAAACCTCCTAACATCATTTGGCGTCAGTGTCATCGTGCCAGAGTCCACCTGAATCCTTCACAGATGCTCTGGTTATCAAAGCTGTTCTTGATATAGTGCAGTTTTATGCTCCCTCCTTCCCCATCCTAGATCTTGATTGGGGTTTCCTTGTGGTTGTGATATCTATTGACATTCTGCTAGTCGACCACACCAGACAGTATATCCATGCTCTGAAGTAGGATCTGAAGACCCAGTGGGCACAGCACGAAAGGAACCTATTGGATTCCATCTAGGTTTCGGAGGAGAATGCAGACAATCTGCTGTGGTGACTGCTAGTGGGTGGGGCCCGTGGCAGACTCCTCCCATTACCTGAACCAGAGCGGATGGTGGTGATAGATGCATCCCTACTGGGCTGGGGATGCCATCTGGGAGAGGTAGAGAATGGCGGGTTCTGGTCTCTGGCAGAAAACCGCTTCTACATCAATTTGTTAGAGTTACGGGTGATCCGTTTGGCTTAAATACTTTCTCACCAACTATCAAAGGGATACTGGTACTGGTTCTCACAGACAACACCATCAATTTAATATGTGGTACTGCAACAAACAGGGTGTGGGTCTTCGATTGAGTGTCAGGAGGCTCTGTGCCTCTAGAAGTGGCCGAATCGCCATGGCCTTTTTCTAGTCGTATACCACCTGGCAGGATCTCTAAACGCTAGTGCGAAAAAACCCAGTTGTTGATGCCTAGTCGAACACGAACGACTTTTATACCCAGAGGTGACAGAGCTTTTTCCACTTTTTGGGAAAACCCTTGCTCTGTTGTTTCTCTTCCACTGAGAACTTGCACTGACACTGTTGTTGCACGCTACCCAAGACCGCTCTCTCAGAGACTCATTCCATCTGGAGTGGAGCATGGGACTCCTGTATGTCTTCTAATTCAAAACCATTGTGGCTGGAGTTAAGTTATTCTAGTGGCTCAAGATTGGGCCAGGATGGTGTCTAACCCAGCACCTCAGGACATGAGCATATGTTCTCTGATCATGCTGCATCTTCGGGAGGATCTGCTTTCGCAGCAACAGGGTAGGGTCCTGCACCTGGGCCTCCACAATCTACACTCACTTGGGTGGAGATAGAACAGCGGCAGCTAGTTTCCACCGAGCTACCTCCAGTCATCGTAGATGTTATTCTGGCAGCCACGCCCCCATTTATGAAATCCATGTACACTGGGCTCATGGACAAATTTGTGGCTTTGCGTGAACCCTCCCGATTGATTTGCTATAAACTATATTGTTTGATGTACTGTTATTTGTTTTGGGCACTAATAAAGGATAATGTATTTTTTGGACTTTTTATGGTTGAAACTCTTTTGAGTTATACTGTTGGCTTGGCAGGTGAGTGGGTCTCAGGCACACTCAGCCCACCCTCCCACACTTTGTTTTTCCATTACAAACTAGTTTTGAAGGCACGCCTAATATGGCAACACCATTTTATGTAGGACAGGCTATCACCCTTCTCATGTTCTTTGCCCTGTCTCACCCTTTGAAAAAGGAGTAGAGACTGCTTCGATCATGAGAGTTCTCGGTTTTTATATTGATCGCACCAGGAAACACCAAGTGGGCAAACAGCTTGTGCATTTCTAAGGGACAAATAAGGGAAAGGCAGTGCATCAAATACCTCTCAATGTGAATTATAATATGCTAACCTTGAGCAAAAACGTTATATCCATCCCTCCCCGCAATAGTCAGGTCCTTAAGCATGGGCAATTTGCCCGTTCGGTTCTGCTGGACTTTTTGGTCTGAGACATTACACAGGCCCGCCATCTAGAGAGGTACTGCTTTGATATCTATTCACAAAGTGAGGAGTCTGCGGTTAGAAGTATCCATCAGAAGAAAGTTGCCTTCTGTAAAGCTCTTTCTAGGGAAAACTCTAACCACAGATTCCTCACCACCCTCCTACCTCCCTGTTCTCTAGAATGGCCATCTTTCCATCAGAAAAGGTCTCAGACTAGAAATCTCCACACTGGTCAAGCCAGTTTACCGATTGGCTCTACGTTTGAGGTTCTGGATAAGCATTTAAAAGCAACTGGCACTAGTGTGCATGTTGACACTTAAATGCTGTTCCGCTCACCACTTCCAGAGCAGAATGATGTCAGTGCAGAAATGCACATTTACACCTACTGGCACGCAGGGGTACTGCTTTTGAGCTTCCAGAGCCTACCTGATGCAGGGGGAAATATTCACACTGAGGAATCTACGGTTACATAGAGTATCCACCAAAAAGAACTTTACTGAAGGCGAGTAATTTTTTTTTCTCCTATTGCACTGCTGAGGCTGGAGCAAGATGTGAGATCCTTGTGACTTTGGTCACATTTTCACAACCAGCAAAAGATGTTCTGAATCAGTCTCCAAGTATGGAAATTGGTGCTGCTTAAAGCCTTCCGTTTTGTCACAGTAATCTGTTTTATTGCACACACTCTTAAATCTTGGAATACAGTCACCAATGACAATTTGCCAGTACCCAAAGCATTCACTTCATGTGAAACATTTGTACTGTAATGAGTCATAGTGCCTGGTTTACACCAGGGTAAGCTACATCATCTCAGACTGCAATGGTCCGTCTTTCTCCTTGACAAAGGTAGAATGGTGTATTTTGGTCGGATGCTATCCAAGTTCTTTTTTTATGGTATGTTTCAAACTAGCATTGCAAAAACATTAAGAGTTTGGGCAGCATAAACATGCTGTGCATAGTTTACCACCTAATAGTTGAGACTTAAAAGTACACGTGTGTTTAGTTTTTCATTGAAGTTTTCGTTCATGGTTGTGCATGAAATTGATCATAAAACATTTTATATATTCACTTAAAAAACAGTTACAGATCAGTTAAGATATGAAGTAAAACCAAAGAACCTCTGAAATTCCTCAGTTCTAGTTAGCCCCACAAACGATAGCTCGCAGTCCCCAGAATGCAAGGCAATTCTTACTTCCGTCTTCTGTGACAGATGATTTTACAAATTACATCAGTGATCGACTAGTGATATGATATATTACTGTACCATTAACATTATGAATGATGCATGTATGGATACAATAAGATTGATCACTGTGTAGATGTGTTGAAATCTAAGAGGTGGTGTGAAGACCTCTTATTTTGTGAAGTCATAAGTTTTGCACTTGGAGTGTAAGTTAGTTTGACCCACAGGTTTCCGTTTAGCATGTTATTCTGTACCAGAGAATAAAGTTTCCTATGGGTGCTAAAATGGAAAACTATTCTTCTTTTTTAGTTTTTAGACCCCAAGATGGAGCTTAATGAATCTTCAAATCCTAAAAGTAGCCTAGAGTGTGTTGTAAAGTTTCATGCAGATTTGTCAAATGGCCCAAAGGTTATAAGCAAAATGGTTACACACATACACACACACCATACCATTCTTCACCACACACACACACACCCACACACACACCCACACACACACCCACACACACACCCACACACACACCCACACACACACACATATCTGTACCAACCACTGCATTAGACAATTAATAAAGCCTTTTTCACGAAATAGACACTATAGAGATAGTGATTCCTTCTTACTCCAATACATCATTACCTCTACTGCACGTTGGCTCTCAGTAAATGGTATTAAATACTCCGGCCTAAAAGTGGGCAAAGTCCCCTTAAAAAAGGTGGAAGCCTCTGCACTGAATTACTTGTATCATCTGGATCCTTTATTAAAAAAAAAAACGTGTTTACGTTCTATAGTAAAGACTTTATTTTGAACAGGGCCCGGACTTTCTGCATGAAAGTAGCATTTATCTTTGGGCCTGGACGTTCTGCATGAAAGTAGCATTTATCTTTGTTTCGATTTTAAAATCAAATTACCAGTGAAATTAAATCCATGTATGTAATTACTCAATAAAATCAGCCTGCAGTGAATGCACAAAAAGTTAAATAGCTGTATAATGCACTGCGAGCCAAGTATAATATTTTGGAGTTTTTGATGCAATTGTATAACCACATATAAAATTATTCATACACCTTGTAGTCAATATTCAATACTATGGTACCAAGTGTTGGCCTTCTAGTAAATGGCGATAAATGTTCTCTGCTGACAATACAATTGTTATGCCTCATGAACATAATAATTTGTTCATTTACCATACAACAATAAAAGTACAAAACACAACTGGAACCATAAGTTAACTACTTTAATACAAAACTGGGCAGAGATTTCAAACCAGCAAAGCTCGTAGGTTTATCTTGGATTGTGAGTCCTAACTAAACATGAGCAAGAATTATGCAGTTGAAAACAAAAGAAACAAGCATTTGCAATGCAATCGGTCTCACCTTTGGGACCTTATATGTATTTATCTATACAGCACATTGGCCTGGGTGCTGAAACATCTACTGTTCTTTAACATGGAGGGAAAGTAAGCACCTAACTGCGTGACACGCCAGGTACTGCAACACTTGGAGAGAAATATTGCCTTTCAGTGGGAAATGGTATAGTCCAAAGCTGTTTAAAAATAAAATAAGGGCCTTCTGTGGTCATATCACTGAAAATACAAGATTTGAAAATAATATTGTCTACAGGTGTTTGTGGAAGACAATTTCTATGGACTGGAATCTAGAGAATACTAAAGTGATGCTGGTATTTTACTGACCTCTGTTGGTCGTCTTCTATCAAGACAGTTGACCAGAAAAAAGTCCCTAAGCGGAAGCAGACAAGTTCTAGGACTGATCTCCTGAGCCCACAAAGTACATACACATATAAGTATATACTGATGTGTATATAAAAGGTCTTGAATGCTTGACCTAAAAATGCAATGTTCTTTATACACTGCATTTGTGAAATAAAGAATTTAACTTGATAGTTCAATGTACATTTAAAATGAAATACAGTTCCTTAGGCGTTTCAGTGGAGGTAGAATGATGAAGCCAATGGTTGGTAGAATGAGGTGAGCGAAACAAACTACTCTGTGAGGAGCCAAAGCCAACTTTGTGTGCATTTGAAAGATAAATGGTTTTTACAGGCAGCTGCACTGTGAAGTGAAAACTACAAGTTGGGCAAACATTGAAAGTAAATAGAGGGACACATGCTTGCCATATCTGACTATACCATAATTAAATATCCAAAGTCAAAACTACCAACTGACTGCTTGACCTAGACTAGACTGGATGGTGAATACATCTTAATATCAGAAATGTATCGCACACTGAATGCACATGGGAATTGATCAGAAAAGGCAGGAAAGGAATTCACATGACTAAACTTTTTTAGCACCAAAATTTGGAAATCGAGATGGTAGAAGAATTTTTTTTAATCCAAACTGCTATATTTAAAGCATATTTAAAGATTAGACGGATTGTATGTGTTTAGGGGTAGGGACGCAGAAAGGATGTGAATCAAGAATCTGGGAGAAAATGAACCTGCCCCAGACCTGTTGAATAAAATAAGATTTTTTAATTTTATAGGTATAATGAAGAACTAGAACTTGAAGATGCCATTCACACAGCCATTTTAACATTAAAGGTATGGTATTTAATTCAAGCACAAGCAAACCTTGTTTTTCTGAAACATTACCTGTATTGAAAACTATCTTTCTTACAGGAAAGCTTTGAAGGACAGATGACGGAAGACAACATTGAAGTCGGCATCTGCAATGAAGCAGGGTTTAAAAGACTCACTCCAGCTGAAGTAAAGGATTATCTGTCTGCTATAGCATAATAATTGTACATTAGAATAACTGGGAATTTGTAGAAAAACATTTATTTCTACCACAGGAGAATTACAATGTATAAAACGTTTAATTTGCAGCTTTTTTGAATACTTATTTCTACATGGTTTGTCTGACGGATCTTTTTAAAATGGTATGCGTGCAAATCACAATAAACGATATCAGATTAATTCAGTTTTAGTTGTGTCTAATTGAAATCTCTTGATTAAATATTTACTTGAAATGTGGTGCTTTTGAACCCAAGCTTTACTTGAAGAGGCTAGTCAACTCTGAGCTTCCCCTAACAGAAAGAATGTGATAATAGTGCAAAGGTAGTATTGAAGCAACAAAAAAATGCCAATGTAAAGGCAGTATGATTTCTTTCCATCTTTTTATCTTTTAGAGAACACAGTGAAATGAACACAGTAAAAATATTTATAAAAAAAGACCAATAGCAATATTTAAGAACATACACAGCTGGATTGGCCGTCACCTCCTAAAGAGAAAAATGAAAGGCAATTGATTCTATCAGCATTGAGCCTCACTTCGAGAAACAAATTGCACTTCTATTTTGAGCAAGCCAAGCACCACCAAACATACAGATAATATCTCACATTGTCTTAACTGTTACAGAAGGACCCATGATTTGCTATGCCCAATCCTGCTTACATTCATTTTGTTCCCCCTGGGGAGTTGTTATGAATTTAACAAAGATACACATGATATGGAATTTGCTTGATAGGTAAGTCAGTTTTCCTTCTTTCATGGTATCTTCATTAATCATGAAGTAGAATAGCAAGCACATGTAAGTGGGAGAGCTGTATGTAAGCTACAAGCGGGAGAGCCATAAGCAAGTAAAGCACACTTGATATACATCTATACCCAGACGTCTGAAGCACTTTGGAGTAAGCTTAAGAGTTAAAAGTCTGATTACTTTTCCATCTGATGTTCCCTTCAGTTTTTTTCAGTAATTACAGCAATAACCCAACCTTTTAAAGATAATTTGTTGAAGTCTCTCCGTTCAGCCCAGATCCCAAGCTGGCAGCCTGGTGCCATTGTAGGGAATACGTGACTGTAATTACTGTGACCAGTTAAATGAATACACCCACTGTCCCCTCAGATTTGTCACCATTCAGTGGTGATCCTACCTGCTTGTTATCTGCTTCCCTTATATTTTTGATAATATACTCCCTGACATTTACTTCTTATGTGTGTTTCTTTGTCAGCACATTTTTGTCACTTGGTTGTGTTGGGCATTTAACTGAAAACATTCTATGGTAAACACAGCAAAATGTTTTAACAGACCTTTATTGAATCATGGAAAACCACTACAAATGGGGCAACCGATTGTACACGCACTGCCAAACAAATGAAAAACATTTCATCTCACATTAAAGGCTGTTTAGGTGTGTTAGCACTTTATCTGCTAAGACAACCGCTATTATGCAGTCCTGACTGTAGGGTGAGCTCAGACTAAGGAGACCACGAAAAAGGCACTGTGTAAACTAAGGCTTTGACTTAATTCCACAAGATTTGACTTTCCCACCTGCGGGTGCCTGAACTTGTTTCAATGCACCCACACGTGAGCAAGAAGGTCAAGCTTGTTGAAGCCCCACGCATACATACTTGTTGATGTGTTGTCTGTGCTTTATGGTTACTAACAGTCCCTTAAAAGTGGTGAGGGAAGCAGTGATGATTCAAACTCAAATTTGTTCATTTGAATATCACATGTACTGCACCAAGAAAAGACACTTTCTGCTAAAAAGTGTTTATTTCAACCGTCTCATCCTCTTGCTTAGCACATTAATAATAAACCACACAGAATATCATTAAAACAGCACTGATGCATGTCACTAACCACGAAAATAGTATGAACATTTCTAATATTGTTGGAATGTCATTGGGCACCATAAAGCCTACAATCCTGCATGGCTACATTGATTAAATTCCTCAGATGAAATCAATGTATTAGTAGTGTGATTAAGTTCATCCGGAGATGTTGTGAAAGATAGAAAGCTGAGGCATGTTACCTATCTTCATTCTGAAAATAGGGACATCTCTTCAATAAATGTGGAGGACTATTAAGCAGAGGAGCTTCACAATGCTCACATTGAGTGTAATTGTATATCTCTCTAGGATAACCAGTTCTATGTATGTAATAGTGTTCATAATAATGAAAACAATACTTTTCTTTATAATGCAATGCGTTCAAATAAGGATCTTCATTGTTCAAAGTGGTGTACACCTGAAAATCAGACATCATCTGTTTTACAGTCTCTGTAACCCAGTCATCTGAAACAAAACCAGGAATAATCACATCATTCATTGAAACTTTCAACACATATGGCAATTGCAGTGTCTCTCAGTGGATCCCATAATTTGATAAGGAGCCCTTTCCCAGACTATGCCCTCAGACACATAAGCTGGGATGTATTGAAACATAGAGATCTCGTCGAGCTCTGTGGGGTATGAGATGCGTTTGAGATTTTCGAACCACGTGTTGTACAAAAGTACAGTTCTTTCAGAGACATAATGTCTGTACAGTAGCGGTAGAATAACAGTTTTGTCAGCCACATGATGGAAACACTCCTGTAGCGTGCCAAACACAGAACTATGATGGTATTTGGTACCTTTCACGAAACCAATGAGAAGCAGGAAGAAATTGATAGTGTAGCGTGACTGTGGAGTGTGATATAAAGGCCTTTGGGTAGAATTTGGATTCATTTTCATAAAGCGTTTCGCGAAAAGACATCATCTTGATCAATGTTGACCCAATTATAAGGATCATAATAAACCATTGTGTTCTGAACATTTGTGCCCTTAAGAATGGCATCTTCAGATGTATCCATGGAATCCACTGGTTGGTGTAAAGGTCAAATATTCCTGGCAGGATCCTCAAGCTAGGGATGTCACTGCGCTCTTCTAGGTGTATTTCATTCAGATTAGGGAGAGACCCTACCCTGAAACCTTCTTGATGTCTATGAGTCTGCTGTACGGAATTGGCCTTAAAGTGCTTCTTGACATGATCAGTGGATACCTCTCAGTTTTTTTGGAACTAAAGGAGGCAGAATTAAAGTTTGTTCTCCCTGTACACTGAACTGGAATGCCTGCTCAAAAGCTTGCTTATTGTGGATCTTCACAGAACTCACCTGCCCACAGCTGTAAAAATCTTCTCTTCAGTGGTAGCAGCTTCAGAATGATTCACATTGGACAGCATGTCTCTGACCTCTTGGACACTCTAAGCCAAAAAACTTACTTAAAAATGAAAACACATTTTGTGCGAGTTCATCTGGTTTGTGTAAGTGTGAACTGCCTGTGTTGTACCATATCTCTCTTTTTTTTTAAACATTTCAGTCACTGCATCCAACTGTTCTCTGTCTTACTTGTGTTACGGGACTTTGCGCTTATGTGGCCATTGGTTTACCTGTGGTGTGCAGCAGAAAACATTGGTAAACATTGCTAAAAATAAATTCACAACAAAAAACAGAAAAGTGTTGGCATAGTCAATGCTTGCTTTTTCCTTAGCTCTGGAATGCTCTGTGGTGACTGAAAAGTTGTTACAGCCGTAGATTGCTCTGCTAAGCACTCTGCCCATGTCCCACAAGCTTTTCTGCGGCTTCCTACACAAGTACATTTATGCAGCATCATGCAAACATTTTTTTATTTTATATTTTGCTCTAAAGTATCAATCAGCCATCTTTGAAATATAAATAAGTTTTCAAATATGCCAAAATGGCAGCCACTTCATAGCAATATTCATGCACACAAGGCCACACATCAGCCATATATACATTTAATTTCTTAAATATCTGTGGACTGTGAAAGCAGTAAACTTAGGTTTTAATCCCGACTCTTTCACTTGACTGCATTGTGTAATCTTGGGCAAATACGTTAATATTAATTAATGTGAATTTTAGCTGAATAGTCTAAATAAGTTGCAAAATGAACAAAATCGCTCCACTTGCCTGGGTACCTTGTGGCATACCTGAATGTTTAGTGTGACATACAACACTAGACATTTCTTCACTACACAATTCACCACCACACAATTCAATACCACCCAACATAATTATACTTCACATAATACTACTCACCGCAACAATTCAACTCCACATACATAATGCCAGATACATTCACTCCACATAAAACCACCCTATGCCACATAGCAACAATCCAAATAAGTACACTCTCCACCATGCCACAGAATTCCAGTCAGCATAATTTCACTCGACGCCACAACATTCTATTCCACACAATCCAAAACCACACATTTCCATTCAACAAATCTTAATTCGACAACAAACCATATAATTCAACTCAACAACACAATTACACAATACACCACCTACATCCAATCCACACCAAAGAATCCCATATCCGGCCACAAGATTCAACAGCACCACATCATTGAACTCCACTACATACCACTCCATAGCACAAATACCAATCTACATAATTACACTCCATACTCAATACAACATAATTACTATCCACAAAATTACACTGCACACCATACTACATAATTACACTACACAAATCCACTCAACAATACTCCAAATACCAGTTAAAATCCACCCCATATAATTCCACCCCACACCACATAATGCACTCCACAAAAACATTTAGTTATGTTCGAGGCATATGGGCTGCAGATGGTACATTTATGAATAGATCGCCATCTGGTGTTGGGCTCGGATGATTGCACTTGTTTTTCCCTTGGAGAAGTCTTTTGTCGTCACAAGACTGGTGACTCCTCCTTTGGGTGCTAGTGCGCAGGGGCATCGGCTCCATCCTTAGATTGTTTTTTTCCGCCATCGGGTTCGGATGAGGATCGAAGCGCTCCGGATCGACTTCGAGAAAAAGTGATATTTCGGCGCGTATTCCCTTTCCAATTCGACGGTATTGTTATCGAACGCGAGTTCATTTCCATTCCGACGCGTTTTAACGTCAACAATAAACATTTTCGACTTCTACGTCGACGAGACCGGGAGGCCTTTCTCGACGTAGTCCAGCCCGGAGTCCATGGAAAGGACTCCATTTAAGAGATGTCCAACGTGTGGTGCTAAGTTCCCACACAAGGACCTACACGAGGTGTGCAATCTTTGCCTATCACCTGAACACGAATCCAGGGACAGTGAAGCCTGCGCAGCATTCTCCTCAAAGTCGACGATTAGAAACCGTCGAGCCCGGGCACACGAGGTATCGAGAATGCAGTCGGAGGCAATCCCGGAGCTGTTCGAGGCCCAGCACCCCGAAGAAGAAGAGGAAGATGAGGACGAGTCGGGGTCGGAAGTGGAAGAGTCTGATGTCAAAGAAATCGACGCTCAACAAGCCTTGAGTGACGAGGTCCCCTTACCGAAAATCCGACCCCGTTTGGTGTCGACCCCGCCTTCGAGCCCGGTCAGACTACCGAAGAAAGTTTCCGACGCCCCGCCTTCGGGCCCGGCAACAAAACCATAACACTCTGCCTCCCACCATGTCGGATTCAAGAAACGGTCCACAGCGACATCGACACCGAAGCTCCATATAAAGGAAAGCTCGCAGTCGAAACATTCCATGTCGAAACCAAAACATGCTTCGACGTCAGACTTACTCGACACCGAAAAAATCGGAATCGAGCAAATTCTCTGTGCCGAAAACACAGAACATTGACGGTCAGAAGCAAAGGCACCTTTCGGAACCAAAAACTTTGGAACCGACACAGGAGCATCAGACCGATCCAAAACAAGACTTTGTTTATCGATCCGCAAACTGGCAAAGTGGTGACAAAATTACCTAAAAAGAGGAAGAATGAACAGCTGGACGACAAAGCTCTAACTCCTAAAAAGAGAACAATGGGGACAAATAAAACTCCTCCCCTTTCTCCTCAACCTAGAGACACACCCTCTTCTCCTCTTCCTCACACTATTTCAGCTATTCCTCCACCTTCTACACCAAGACCATCTACACCTCAAACAGATGTAGAAAGTGATACAGGGGAGAGAGAACTTCATGGGGATGACGACACTGCCCCAGATGAAGCAGACCCATGGGAGAATTATAATGCAGGGTCGGATGATAACGACCCAGAATTATACCCCTCAAAACCTTCACCACCTGATGATAATACAGGTTTTGCACAGCTGATTAATAGGGCAGCAAAATACCATAAGGTAAACTTACACACACCACCTCAAATAGAGGATTTCCTTTTAGAAACACTACCTGCTGCACAAAGAACATCAGGAACACTACCTATGCTGAAGGGTCTTCTCAATCACACAGCAGACCTATTCAAAGACCCTGTGAGGGCTAGGGTATTAACCCAAGAATTGATAAAAAATATAAGGCAGCCCCAAAGGACCCAATATTTATCAAAGGGCAGGTACCTCTGGACTCGCTTGTAGTCACAAACGCTCGTAAAAGAGCAAACTCATTATCTACAGGAGAAGCTCCTCCTCCTGATAAGGAGTCCAAGTTAATCGATGCATCTGGCAAAAGAGTAGCATCCCAAGCAGCAAACAGCTGGCGCATAGCTAATACACAAGCGCTACTTGCACGCTATGATAGAGCTCATTATGATGAGTTAGAAAAACTCATTACACATCTCCCTAAGGAATATCAAAAAAGGGCAGACCAGCTCATACAAGAAGGGAAGATAATAACTAACACTTACATTAAGTGCGCCTTAGACGCAGCAGACACTGCAGCAAGATCCATCTACACCAGTATCATGTTAAGAAGACATGCTTGGCTTAGGGTCTCAGGGTTCAAACAAGAAGTACAAACATCCTTATTGAACCAACCTTTTGATGAAAAAACAGTTTTCGGCTCAGGTACAGATGAGACTTTAGAAAAGATGAAAAAAGACACAAACGGCTAAATCAATGGGAGCATTACAACAGCCAATTCAAAGGGGTTCCTTTCGTAGGTCCACCTATAGAGGCGGGTCAAAGAATACAGGCACAAGCCAGCAATCTACCTCTTTTACACCAACATCACCCAGAGGTAATTCAAGAGGCAGTTACAGAGGTAACAACAACAAGGCTAGAGGTCGTGGAAATAACAACCGCAACTCCCCAACCCCAAAACAGTGACTTCATACAGCTCCCCCCAGACCATATAACACCGGTCGGGGGACGTCTATCACAGTTCCTACCTGTCTGGGAAAACATCACATCAGACAGGTGGGCGAGACAAATTATCCAACATGGTTATAGCCTAGAACCCACAGCTACCCCACCAAACACCCCCCCCAGACAGCGTCCAATGAATCAAGATCATCTAACATTGTTAAAACAGGAAGTACTATCACTGCTACAAAAGCATGCTATAGAGAAGGTTCCAAAACATCAACAAGGGACAGGAGTATGCTCTCTATACTTCCTAATTCCCAAAAAAAACGGGTCTCTAAGGCCAATTTTAGACCTCAGACCTCTCAATGCATACATAAATTCAGAACATTTCCACATGGTCACGCTCCAACAAGTACTTCCTTTACTGAAGGAAGGGGACTTTCTTTCTACACTGGATCTAAAAGACGCTTACTTTCACATCTCAATTCACAAAGCCCACAGAAAATACCTCAGGTTTGTAGTAGAAGGACAACATTATCAGTTCAAAGTCCTTCTGTTTGGGGTCACAACAGCACCAAGGGTGTTCACAAAATGCCTAGCAGTAGTTGCAGCACACCTAAGAAGACAACAAATACATGTCTTCCCTTACTTGGACGATTGGCTAATAAAAGCCAAGTCACAAGAAGAATGTCTTCAAAACACACAGAAGACCATTCAATTGCTGCACCAGCTAGGGTTTACGGTGAACTACACAAAATCCCACCTGCAACCAAACAAAGTTCAACAATATCTAGGGGCTACTATAGACACAGAAAGAGCCAAAGTATACCCCAATCCAATCAGGATCCAACCAATGATCATGTTGATCCAAAGATTTCAACCACAACACTCACTAACAGCTCGAGTGTTCATGCAGCTGTTAGGGATGATGTCCTCCTGCATACTGCTAATACCATATGCCAGACTACAAATGCGTCCACTGCAAGAATGTCTAGCAACACAGTGGAATCGGGCTCAAGGTCAGATTACAGATCTGGTGTTGGTAGACGACCGCACACATCGCTCTCTGAAGTGGTGGAACACATCAAACATTTCCATGGGGCGGTCGTTCCTAGAACCGATTCCACATGTGATACTAACAGCGGATGCATCGCTCACCTGATGGGGAGCGCATATGGAGAAATATACATTGCAGGGAAGATGGAGTGTACAGCAAAAAAGACTGCACATCAATTATCTCGAACTACTAGCAGTGTTTCTAGCATTAAAAGCTTTTCAAATGCAGATTCTCAACAAAGCAGTCCTGATCAGAACAGACATCATGACTGCAATGTATTATATTAAAAAACAGGGGGGACACACTCTCTCCAACTATCCAGACTAGCGCAGGACATTTGGAGATGGGCCATTCCTCAAAAGATCTATCTGTTAGCCGAAAACCTACCAGGAGTTCAAAATCCGATAGCAGACATCTTGAGCAGAGAGTCAGAACAAATACACGAATGGGAACTGCACAACCAAATACTGCAGCCATTCTTCCAAAGATGGTGACAACCAGAGATAGATCTCTTTGCCACTCATCAGAACGCAAAATGCCAAACCTTCGCATGCAGGTACCCACACCACCTGTCCCAGGGCAATGCGTTATAGATAAATTGGTCCAACAAATTTGCTTACGCTTTTCCCCCTCTCCCACTAATTCCATTAGTGGTTAGAAAACTGCAACAACATTCAATGACAATGATACTAGTAGCACCCACGTGGGCACGACAGCCGTGGTTCACCACGCTACTGCAACTCTCACAGGTGCCACGTCAAAAGTTAAAAATATTACCCATGCACCTTACACAGAACCATGGAGAAATAAAGCACCCGGATCCCAAACAATTGAACCTAGCGATCTGGCTCCTGAGGTCATAGAATTTGGATACTTAGATTTACCTCCAAACTGTATGGAAATCATTAAGCAAGCAAGACGTCCTACCACCACAGCATGCTATGCAGCAAAGTGGAAAAGGTTTGCTGTATACTGTAACAGTAAGAACATCAACCCTCTGGACGCATCCACTAAAGAGATTTGCTATTTACTACACTTGCAGCAATGTAACCTTGCTTACACCTCTATTAGAGTACATCTTGCAGCTATAGCAGCGTACCTGCAAAACAGGCAACCTCTTTCCCTGTTTAAAGTGCCAGCAATAAAAGCTTTCATGGAAGGCCTCAAGAGTCATTCCACCAATACTACCGCCTTCCCCAGTCTGGAATCTCAACATAGTACTTACCAGACTAATGGGACCACCTTTCGAACCTATGCATAGGTGTGAAATACAATCCCTTACATGGAAGGTGGCTTTTCTTATAGCTATTACTTCACTCAGAAGAGTAAGTGAATTGCAAGCATTCACAATACAAGAACCATTCCTACAGTTACACCAAAATAAAGTGGTTCTTAGAACAAACCCAAAATTCTTGCCTAAAGTAATTTCAGCATTCCACATCAATCAGCCAGTGGAACTACCAGTCTTCTTTCCAAAACCACAGACGGTAGCACAAAGGGCCCTACATACATTAGATGTCAAAAGGGCAAAATTGTACTAAATAGAAAGAACACAAACTTTCAGAAAAACAAAACAACTATTTGTAGCGTTTTCTCCTACACATAAGGGCAATCCTATCCCTAAAGCAGGCATTGCCAAGTGGATTGTAAAATGTATACAAATATGTTACTTAAAAGCAAAAAGGACATTAACTGTTCCTCCTAGAGCTCACTCTACACGTAAACTAGGAGCATCTATGGCATTATTAGGAAACATTCCTCTAGATGACATATGCAAAGCAGCTACCTGGGTTACACCGCATACCTTCACAAAACACTACTGTGTCGATGTGCAGGCAACACAACTGGCTAGAGTGGGACAAGCTGTACTAAAAACTTTATTTCAAACTGTTGCAACAGACACTGGTGACCACCGCTAGGGAGATAACTGCTGTATAGTCTATTCATAAATGTACCATCTGCAGCCCATATGCCTCGAACGGAATATGCTACTTACCAGTATGCATCTGTTCTTGGCATAGAGGGCTGCAGAGTGGTACATGCCCTCCCAGCCTCCCCAGAAACCTGTGTCTGTTCCAACACTATCTTATTTAGATACACTTACATGGGCATTTCTATCTGTATTCTATCATACTACTCCATCTAACCCTACTATGGCAAAACGATCTAAGGATGGAGCTGATGCCCATGCGCACTAGCACCCAAAGGAGGAGTCACCAAACTTGTGATGACAAAAGACTTCTCCAAGAGAAAAACAAGTGCAATCATCCGAGCCCAACACCAGTTGGCGATCTATTCATAAATGTACCACTCTGCAGCCCTCTATGCCAAGAACAGATGCATACTGGTAAGTAGCATATTCCTTACTGTGCCAACAGCTCTAAGTCTTGCCAATGGAGACCTATTGCATTGCAAATGCTTGTTTGTCGATTTTGTGAGTAACAACATATTAGGCTAGCTGTACAGATTGCTGCACTTTCTACAAAATTATAAGCACAGTGTAAAATTGCAGGTTCAAATTCTGATATGTCTGACTTTCTCTTTCTTCATTCCGAAGCCAATAAAATGCTATTTAGTTAGGTTGTTGTACCATTTGTTATGACACCTAGAAGCCAGATCTTTCCATCTGTTTCCATTCTCCCACTCAGTTGACTCACTTTACTTACTAATGTGCTTTCATTCAAAGGTACTCTAAAAAACATAAAGTAGCCCCTCCTCGCTCATCTCTTAGCATTGTACTAAATCTGTTTCAACAGATATGTACTTTTTGGGCTACATCAGGGAGGGGGCACATTTCCTTTCCCTCGACCTGTTCAGTGCAACCTTTTGTGTATAGATATGTGTATATATTATTTTCAGTCTTGCTATGGGAGTTTTAAGAGTCTGTCACAGACCGCATAGTAACCGATACTTTAACATGTACTGATATTACATATTCGGTCTCTCAGTTCACGATTCAACAGATTCCTGCTTCTGAATGGATAGCTTTCATCCATATTCTTTTTTTTTTTTATGTATCACATCTTTTTATTAAATACATGACAACAGGGGAGCTATCATTACAACAAATATCATTGGGCTTTTGTAGGTATAAACAATTGAGAGAGGAACTCCTACTATAAGTGTTTCTCACTACATACATTTGTGACTACCTTCCCACCCATAGCAATTTCAGTGAACATCATTCCAGAGGTGAAGCACAAACCACCCCAGTGTATATTCTAGTGACCCCGAATCTTTACCCAGTTACGGGGAAAACAGTGACCCTCATATCACTTTATCCACCACCATACATCAGTCCATATCACGCTTCCATTCCCTGAGCTGTGGTGGTGATTTTGCTCCCTACAATCCTAGCTAAGTTCCTATTAGTTACCATGAGGACTGTCAGAAATGGGATTTCTGGTTGGCTAAGGTTTTCACCCAAGCCAGGCAGAAACCCCATTTCTAACATTGGTGGCAGCGGTGGGACGAATAGACACATCTACACATAGATGGGAGGAGTAGCACCTGGGTCTGAATAGGGCTGGGCTTGCCTTCCACAATGTTGGCTCCACCTCCTGTGGTGCTTCTGAGGACCCTGGCCCACACTGACAAAGGAAGAAGGTACACACTGGCAGAATGCACCCCAAACTGGTTTGAACTAAGTCCTGGCTCCCCTGCCTTCATAGAGCAAAGGAATTGCTGGTATAAATATTGGGGCCCAGACCCCAAGACTTTAGAACTCACTGTAATCAGGGAACCTGCCAAGAAGAAGAGCTGGAAGAGCTGCCAGTAGGAGTACTGCCCCTTTGCTGTGTTCCTGCTTCTGCCTTGGGCAGTGAAAGGACTGGACTGAACTTTTTCTACTTGTGCTGAGTATCTCGAAGGGCCTGAAACTGAGCTGGCATCCTGTTAAGAAGTCTCAGGGACTGCAAAGACTTCACCACCCTCTGGGTACCGCTCCTAGATCCGCTGTTTCAGTTGCCACAGAGAAGAGGGAACCACGACCAACTCGGTCATCCGACTCCGTCGCTCGGCTTGTGTACTGAAGGCACCACAGGCTGCACTGTCTCGCCCTGCACTGCATGCCTTGGTCTCACAGACGCCGTCTGCACGATTGTCACCGAGCCGCTGCCTGCACCGCATCAAGAGGCACCGCAGCCCGCACCGCATAGCTTCACTTCACTGACCTGGTCTCACCAACACGGTCGCCGATCGCTTGACACCCGTGACCGCCTCGTCACGCACAGCTGTCCGGCTCCGCCAGCGCCAATTCTCGCCAACCGGCTCTGTCGCTTGCATCTCAACCTGCCAGCACCAATGAGCACCGTCTTGCCCTGCACCGCACGCCTTGGTCTCACCAATGCCGTCTGCATGAGCGTCACCGAGCCACTGCCTGCACCGCATCGAGAGGACACTGCGCCCTGTACCTCTTCCACTTTGCACCGTAACCGCGACGGACACCACAACCGACTCTGTCACCTGCACCACAACCTGCCAGCACCTCATCGAGCACCGTAAACCCTGTACCATAAGCCTTGGTCTCACCGACGCCGTCTGGACAATCGCTACCGAGCCGCTGCTCGCACCGCATCGAGAGGAACTGCACTGTGCACCGCTTTCACTTTACATCGCAACCAGGACGGATGCCAAGACCGACTCGCCCCTTCGTGTGAGCCGCACTAAGAAAGGTACTGTTAACGAGCCTGTCCCGCTGTTGCCGGCCTGTACCGGCGCCGTCAGCAGGAACTGCTAGACTGTTGTTTTCAGCATCGCAGTAGGCTCAGACCGAGCTACCGACTCGTACGAACTGTGTTTTCAGCATATTTTTGCAATTTAAAGACATCTTGCAAATCAACTAGTACTGTATTGTGGATTTTTATCGTATTTGGTCTTGTTTTAAGTATATAAGAATATTTTAATATTTTTCTAAACTGGTGTGGTGTTCTTTTGGAGTGTTTACACTGTATTACTGTTGGTTATGTGCGAATGCTTTACACACTGCCTCTGAGATAAGCCTGACTACTCGTGCCAAGCTACCAAGGGGGTGAGCAGGGGTTATTTTAGGAGTGTAACTCCCTTATCCTGACTAGAGTGGTGGTTTCTGCCTGGCTTGGGTGCAAACCTTAGTCAACCAGAAATCCCATTTCTAACATTGGTTGTCAGCGGTGAGGATAGGACTTGTGTTTGCACTTGACTTTGTGATCGGTGTGCACTATTACCATATTGCAGACCATTACGTACCACATACTGTTCTTTTTCTTTTTGGCCTATTTTTGATCTTGCCAGTTTGAACTTGCTACTTCAACATGCCTGAATCTAGAGCATCGTCAATTGCATCAATGGAAACTGCCTTTGAGGAAGATAGGTTGGAATCCTACATCGGAAAGGAATTGAAAACCATTTGCAAAAACCTGAAAGTCCAGGTCAGAGGCCTCACCAGGAAGGAGGAGCTACAAAAGGCTCTGAGGGCCTGGGTAGCAGCCAGACATGCCAGTGGGCAATCTGGTGATCTCAGTGGAGGGGCAGAGGAGCCTGTACCTAGGGTGGATGTGCTTTTGGGAGGGGGGAACCTTCCACAAGGCAGATGTAGCTTGTCCCCAGATGAGTTGGAGGACTGGTGCGAAGCAAGGAAGTTTGAGTTGGGGAAACTCAGAATAGAAAGTGAGAGGGAAGACAAAAGAATAGCCATGGAGGGAAGGAAGATGATATTGGATCATGAGAGAATTATCAAGGAGCTGGAGCTAAAGAGTAGAACCGGCTCAGATGGTGGCAGCAACTCTTCAGCACACAGACAGGATTGTACACATCCCCAAGAATGTAGGTAAAGAGTACAAAAAGGGGGATGACATACAAAGGTGGTTTCATGGGTACGCGTCCATTCATATGAATGGGGTCCCTGAAAGGAACTGGGGGGCAGGGTTGTGGCCTTTTTCCAGAAGAAGCTAGGGATACTCAGATAGCTTTGGGTAAGGGGCAGGACCTCACCTATGCTGACATGAAAGACTCTCTCCTCACTAGGTATGGAATCACTCCTGAAAAGTACAGGGATTAGTTTAGGTCCAGTAAAAAGTCTGAGGCCAACACTTGTTTGGAATGTGTAGATATGTTCTGTAGGTCGATGGATGGCTGGGTAAAGGGCAGTAATGTAACAGATTTTCAGGGGTTCTACAATTTGATTGCATGGGAGCACTTGTCTAGTCTGTTTTGCAGATCTGCGCCAGTAAGCTGACTGACCCCAGGAAGCTTGCTATGGAGGCGGACCGCTGGGTGAGTACCAGGGTCCACAAGAAAGCATTTGGGGGGAGACTCGGCCAAAGGTGGGCAGGGTCCCCAGCAGAAAAGTGTCGGGGACTAGGGTAAAGCACAGGAGTTCTCTAAAGGGCCCCAAACTAGTACCCAGGGTAAAGGTTCCCAGCCCTTAGAGGATAAGAAGAAAGAAGTCTCTACAAGAAAGCCTGCTGAGACCGGCTCCCGCAAGTGTTTTGCATGTGACCAGGAGGGTCACTTGAAGGGGGATCCCATGTGCCCAAAGGGGACACAGCCACCCACTGGTGGGAAGTCTACTGTTTTGGCTTGTGTAGCGCTTGGGGAGGAGGGATGCCCACAGGAGGGCGGGAATCTTGCAGTAATGACCCTCGTCTCACTAGGGGACAGTGAGATGGTCCCAGGAAACCAGGGGCCCCCTAACTCAAAGAAATATAGCACCTGGGTGACCATCAATGGGAGCAGGGTAGAGGCTCTCAGATACTGGAGCCAGTGTGACCTCAGTCCGGTGTCACCTGGTCTCTGAGAAGCAGGTAGTCCCAGGGGCATTCCACCAAGTAGTTGCTGTAGACAACTGAGTGCCAGTGTATGGTGACTTAGGTTCCATATGAATGGGGGGGTGAGGGGGGGATCTCCGGTACCTTGAGGGTGGTTGTAAGCCCTACCATGCCTATAGATTGTCTGCTAGGTAACGACCTGGAGCAGTCCTTATGGAAGGATGTTGAGCTCAGGTCTCACTTGGAGATGCTTGGGTTGCCAGAGTGGGCATGCCGGTCTACTGTCAATGGCATCCAGAAAGGGTGATCAAGAGGACTTGGAGTCTGAAACAGTGGCCCAAGACCCTGCCAAGAGAAAGGGCAGGGGGCGCGGGAAACCGGCCCCTGAAGTTAACACTGACTGGGAGGAGGCGGACCTCGAGGGGGATGCCCCGGTGCCTACAGGGGAGCAGGTAGCCGAACTGGGAGACATCTCTGAGCTGACCCATTGGCAGCAAGAAGGGGCCCCACTAAGGAGGAATTCTGCAAGGAGCAGAAATAGGGCCCGACTCTGGAGGGTCTGCGCGGCAGGCTGCAAACCAGGCAGCTGGTAATCAGTCCGGGTCACATCTGAAATACTGGGAGAATGGTCTCCTATGCAGTGAGCCTAAGGTTGCTGAGCCTGGGTCAGCCCGTGTGCTGGTGGTACCACAGCGCTTCAGGACCTTCCTACTGGGTCTGGCTCATTCCGTCCCTTTGGCAGGACATTTAGGGCGGGACAAGCACTTTCATAGGTTTGTCACCCACTTCTTTAAGCCCCAAATGCGAAGACAGTTCGATGGACACTGCAGGTCTTGCCAAACTTGTCAGGCCAGTGGCAAGGGTTGGAGGAAGGTCATAGCTCCTCTCCAACCTTTTCCTGTTGTTGGAACACACTTTGAAAGGGTAGGGATGGATATTGTGGTGCCACTGGATCCCAAGACAGCCATGGGCTACAGGTACATCTTGGTGGACCATGCCACCCGGTAACCTGAGGCAATCCCTCTCAGGACGACAACCGTGCCAGTGGTTGGCCGGACGTTAATGGGAATCTTTTCCCACGTAGGATTCCCCAGAGAGGTGGTTTCTGACAGGGAAACCAATTTCATATCCAAGTATTTGACGTCCCTATGGAAGGAGTGTGGTGTGACCTACAAGTTCACCACTCCTTACCACCCCCAAGGAAACAGTCTAGTGGTAAGATTCAACCAGACGTTGAAAGGCATGATCACGGGTCTAACAGAACCTATGAAGCGTAAGTGGAACGTCCTCTTGCCTTCTCTTTGCATACAGGGAGGTGCCTCAGAAGTCTCTCTGGTTCAGTCCCTTTAAGCTCCTGCACGGCCACCCTGTCAGAGGACCTCTGAGTTTGGTGAAGGAAGGCTAGGAGGCTGCTCTCAGGAAAACTACCCAGGATGTGTTTAGTTAAATGCTGGCCTGCAGAAACCAAACTGCCTGCTTCAGGAAACTCGCTCAGGTGAACCTAGAAGCAAGCCAGGAAGAAATTAAGAAGTGGTATGACCAGAATGCCACTCTGGTCGAATTTCAACTTGGGCAAAAAGTATGGGTAATGGCCCCAGTGGAACCTTGTGCCTTGCAGGACAAGTGGACTGGACCATTTGAGGTGGTGGAGCGCAAAAGTGACGTCACCTATCTGGTGGATATGTGGGCTCCAAGGAACCCTTTTGAGGGTCCTCCACATGAACTGCCTCAAGCCCCATTTCGAGAGGTCTGAAGTGAGTATGCTCTTGGCGACAGATGATTGGGTGGAAGAGGAGAGTGAGCCTCTCCATGACCTCCAGTCTACCAAGGAGCATGATGAATCAGTGGAGGGTGGGATCCTCTCCTCTACACTGACTCCAAAGCAGCAGGGGGGCTGTTGCCAGTTGTTGGGACGGTTCACCCCACTGTTCTCTCTGTCCCCAGGTGATACTCACTGGTGTACCCATGACGTGGACACTGGTGACAGCCCTCCTGTAAAGCACAAGATTTACAGGTTGACTGACCGGGTCAGGGCCAGCATCAAGGAGGAGGTCTCTAACATGTTGGTGTTAGGGATGATTGAGCCCTCCAGCAGTCCTTGGGCCAGCCCTGTGGTCTTGGTCGCAAAGGCTGCTGCACCCAGTGCCACTCCAGAACTGCGGTTTTGTGTGGACTACCGTGGGCTCAATGCCGTCACCAGGACTGACGCACACCCCATCCCCAGAGCTGATGAGCTCAGTGATCGGTTGTGAGCTACCTGGTTCCTCAGCACGTTTGGCTTAACGTCTGCGAACTGGCAGATTGCCTTAATCGATGGGGCCAAGGAGAGGTCAGCATTCCCGACCCCAGAAGGTCCTTACCAGTTCCGGGTGATGCCCTTTGGGCTGAAGAATGCCCCTGCCACCTTTCTGAGGTTGGTCAGCCAAGTGTTGGTTGGACTGGAGGATTTCAGTGCCGCCTACCTGGATGACATTGCTGTGTTCAGTTCCAGCAGGGAAGAACATTTACAGCACCTCTGTAAAGTGTTGAGGGCTCTGCAAGGGGCAGGCCTCACCATCAAGGCCAGTAAGTTCCAGATCGAGCAGGGTTCTTTGGTGTACTAGGGACACCAGGTAGGAAGCGGCCAGGTGGCGCCCCTACAACCCAAAATTGACACCATTCTGGCTCGGGAGGCTCCAAGACCCAGACAGAGGTGAGAGCCTTCTTAGGCCTCACCGGCTACTATAGGAGATTTGTTAAGGGCTACGGTACCATTGTTGCCCCCTTAAGAGAGCGGACTCCCAGGAAGCAGCCCAAGAAGGTGATCTGGACTGAGTCCTGCCAGAAAGCTTTTGATGCCCTGAAGGCAGCCCGTGTTCCAGGCACCCGACTTCTCCAAGGAATTTGTTGTGCAGACTGACGCTTCAGAGCATGGTGTGGGAGCGGTGCTCTCGCAACTGAACGAAGAGGGCCTAGATCAGCCTGTAGTCTTCCTTAGCAGGAGACTACTCCCCAGGGAACAGAGGTGGAGTGCCATAGAAAGGGAAGCTTTTGCTGTGGTCTGGGCGCTGAAGAAGCGGAGACCATACCTGTTTGGGACTCACTTCTGGGTTCAGACAGACCACAGGCCCCCCTCAGATGGTTGATGCAAATGAGGGGTGAGAATCGATAACTGCTCAGATGGTCCATTTCCCTACAGGGGATGGACTTTACGGTGGAACACCACCCTGGCACAGAACACGCCAACGCAGATGGTAAGGTTAGGTCGTTCTCCCTACTTTCAGCTGGAGGGGACATGCGTTAGACTTGACATCTTTTGGTGTATTTCCCCAGAGTATTTTCTTTCTGGCCTCCCAGTTTTGACTGTTTTTGCTGGTATGATGACTGCACTTTTCTCACGGCTGTCCAGTGGTAAAGTGCAAGTGCTCCTGCTATAAAATGTGTTATGGATTGGTAATTCCATGATTGGCTTATTTGATGCATGTGTCAGTCTCTAGTAAAATGCACTGCGAGTGCCAGGGCCTATAAATCAAATGCTGTTGGGCTACAGCACTGGATTGTGCCACTCACGCAAACAGCCCTAAAGTGTAACTCTGGCCTGCCATTGCAGAGCCTGTGTGCAGCCTGGGGCTGCCATGTCGACTTGGCAAGTGCACACACTTGCAAGTCCGTAAACCTTCCCTTTTCTACATGTGAGTCGCCCCTAAGTTAGACCCAAGGTACCCCCATGGGCAGCATGCATTGTATGTGAGAGGTAAGACATGCCCTGGTGTGTGTGGCATGTCCTGATAGTCAATTACAGCCTACTTTGTTTTTCACTATTGCAAGGCTACCTGTTCCCCGTAGGCCAGGGTGGGCAGTTTGATTATAACATCCTATATTCCTAACTGACCCAGGGAAAATTGTTGAAAGTCGAGTTCAGTGTGCCTGAACTCCGAACGATAAAATGCATCTTTTAGTGAAGTTGGTTTTAACATTCTGTGTTAGAAAATACCATTTTTAGAAAGTAGGTATTTCCTGACCTAACCATCCAGCCTGCCCCTGCTAGCTTGTGTATTGTCTGTCTGGTTTGTGAGTGACAGGGGCTGGGGGTGGGGGGGGGGGGGCTCCAGGAGACAGGGTGAGTAAGCACAGGGATGAATAGACACATCTACACATAGATGGGTGGGAGGAGAAGCACCTGGGTCTGACTAGGGCTGGGCTTGCCTTCCACAATGCTGGCTCCACCTACTGTGGTGTGTCTGAGTACCCTGGCCCACACTGACAAAGGAAGAAGGTGCACACTGGCAGAATGCACCCCCAAACTGGTTTGAACTAGGTCCAGGCCCCTCTACCTTCAGAGGACAAAGGAATTGCTGGTATAAATATTGGAGCCCAGACCCCAAGACTTTAGACCTCGCTGGAATCAAGGAACCTGCCAAGAAGAAGAGCTGCCAGGAGGAGTTCTGCCCCTTTACTGTGTTGTAGCTTTGTTGGGTTGGCCTGCAGCTGCTGCTTCTGTTTTGGGCAGTGAAAGGACTGGACTGAACTTTCTCTACTTGTGCTGAGTATCTCCAAGGGCCCTGAAAATGAGCAAGCCTCCTGTTAAGAAGTCTCAGGGACTGCAAAGACTTCACCACCCTCTGGGTACCGCTCCTGGAACTGCTGTTTCAGTTGCCACAGAGAAGAGCGAACAGCGACCGACTCCGTCGCTGGCCTTGTGTCCTGAAGGCACCGCATGCTGCACTGTCTCGCCCTGCACCGCACGCCTTGGTCTCACCGACGCCGTCTGCACGACCGTCACCGAGCTGCTGCCTGCACAGCATCAAGAGGCACCACAGCCCACACCGCCTCGCTTCACTTCGCTGACCTGGTGTCACTGACACGGTCGCCGCTGGCTCGACACCCGTGACCGCCTGGTCACGCACAGCTGTCCGCCAGCGCCAATTCCCACCAACTGGCTCTGTTGCTTGCATCGCAACCTGCCAGCACCGCATTGAGCATCGTCTTGCCCTGCGCCGCACGCCTTGGTCTCACCAATGCTGTCTGGACGATCATCACCTAGCCGCTGCTCACACCGTATCGAGAGGCACTGCACTGCGCACCGCTTCCACTTTGCATCGTAACCGCACCGGATGCCAAGACCGACTCGCACCTTCATGTGAGCCGCACTAAGAAAAGTACTGTTAACGAGTCTGTCCTGCTGTTGCTGGCCCGTACCGACGTGGTCTGCTGGAACTACGAGACTCCGTTGTTTTCAGCATTGGGGTATGCTCTGACCAAGCTACCGACTCGTACATATTTTTGCAATTTAAAGACATCTTGCGATTCAACTATTTTTAAAGTACTGTATTGTGGATTTTTATCGTATTTGGTCTCGTTTTAAGTATATAAATATATTGGATATTTTTCAAAACTGGTGTGGTGTCCTTTTGTAGTGCTTAAACTTTATTACTGTTGGTTATGTGCAAATGCTTTACACACTGCCGCTGAGATAAGCCTTACTGCTCTTGCCAAGCTACCAAGGGGGTGATCAGGGGTTATTTTAGGAATGTAACTCCCTTATCCTGAATAGGGTGGTGGTTTCTGCCTGGCTTGGGTGAAAACCTTAGCCATCCAGAAATCCCATTTCTAACACCCACATATTCAGGAGACACCACTTCACTGAGGGAGACGTACCCCCACCTCCGACGCTGTTTATACAGGTCACCACTGAGGTCCCATAAGTCTGTATAGCTGGACAGTCCCAGAGTATATGGTAGAAGGTAACCCCCCCCATACATCCCGGTTGGCAAGCTGAATCGGGTCTCTGTCCCATCTTGACCAAGGTGTTGCAGAAGATATAGGCTCTGTGTAGTATCTTGAGTTGTATAAGACGAAATCGTGATCTGATCTCCAACTCCTTGGGAGAGGCTCAGGCTTCCAGTAGGTCCTCGTCTGCTATGTCTCTTATGTCAACTACCCAACGGTGCCAGAGCTGAAGTAATGTGTCTGGTGCAGTGTTAATTAGTTTTTTTTTTTTATAAGTCAAGGATATTGCTTTATGTACCATGTGATCATCTAATAGTCTGTCTTCTAACAGGGAAGATTCGAGAAGGGCCTCCACCCTTGAGGATGACCCATCAAAGCATGGTGGACCTGAAGGTACCGTATGGTTTCCGAGACAGCAAGGTCATAATTCACGCTGTAAATTACAGAACAACACTGTTCCACCCTTCCAATTCTCCTCCACTTTGGAGATACCCATCCAGTCCAATTTATCAAAGCCGGGTCTCTGGCCTACTGTGCCCAGTTTTCCTGAGTCCCATAGCGGTGTGGATTAGGTTATCCTACCTTCCCAGCCAAGTGTTTGAAGAGATGTGTGCCACAGTTGGACCGTAAGGGCCGCACATCCAGTGAGGGTCATGCCGTGGGGAGGTATGTGATGCTTGTGTGCATCTGTGTGACCATAACACACAATGGTCCATGTTGTATGGCAGGTCCTATGGGGGATGATGTACCCATTTGTTAATAATGGCTAGTTGTGCTGCCTGGTAATATTTGTGGATGTCTGGAAATGCTATACCACCGTCCTACCAGTCTTGTCAGATTTTTAATGGCTATACGAGGGGCACCACCTTTCCACAACAAGGTCCCTGGTTCATTCTTTGCTCCATATTCGTATATCTGTACCGCCTAGAGGAGCAAATTCGTTCACCTTGTTTTGATTAGATCAACTATATCCTTCAACTTCCGACGTCCAAGAACGATTTTCCTTTTGCTTATTGCTAGAGTATTTAACTTTTTCCATTTGAGGGGAGAACATTGTCCTTTTTTTCTTTCCTTTGTTCACACCATGCATCCCATTGAGACAGCTCTCATGCATGCTGACTTCTTCCTGATACCATATCCAGATCTTTCACCCGTTTACACCACTCTCTTTTGCAATGATCCTACCACACTTTCTCCTCACCAAGGCTCTTGATGCTCCTGGTACTCCCTGTTCGCTTTCACACATCTCTTTTTTCCAGTGGTCTCTGGCCGAGGGTTGGTCTCTCTTCAGGGGTGGGAGGGGCGTTGCTCCCCCATGTGAGGTGCCCAGTGCCTAAGTTTAGAAATACCTTTACCAGGACTGGGCACCTGGCTGCTTACTCTGTAAATTAGGCTTGCAGTCCCGGGGACAGTGTAACAAGTCACTAAAGGGTTGCTAATGTGGGCGATTGGCAATGCTGATAGCTGAAATCCAGTGCGCATGTCAAGTTGGACACGTCTCGCACTACGGCCAACCTGACGTGACGTGCACTGCAGTCCTTGAACCAGCACTTATTATGAGCTGGGATCAACACAGCACAGCCCTCTTTGCTTCCTTTGGGGGACTAGGTTCACCTGTTTCCACCAATCATTGCTTTGCTTTCATGCAGCTTTAAGTATAAAAAGCATGAGAGCAAAGCCTAGATTGGTTTGGGAAAGGCGAGCCTGTGCCTGCAGCAGCCCAGTCTTTGAAGGCTGCACAGCCGTGGGATCATTAAAGACCTGAACAAAACTACTCTATGGGTGTATTTTAATGCCATACAGTGATTCGTCATATTTCTTACAGGGTGACACTATGTCTCTGCTTTACCCTCGTTCTTAGCACCAGTGACGGCAATGTGCACGAGGGAAGTTGGAAATAACTGTCACCTCGTGTTTTTATTTTTCCCACAGGCCTACGATGGTTTGCGTGGACCACATTAGTTGGCTTACAAATAGTCACACTTTTCATGGTTTTTATTCTTTTTCATTATTGTTCTGGAACTTTAAATGTATTGCCGCTGCTCATTTATATCTCATGGTCTGAAGAGAAGTTAATTGACAGCACCGTTTTCCTAAACCGTACATCTCGTGAACGCCGCTCACCACATTGTAGTTTATTTAGTGACTTCAGCATGTACTGATACTCGTATCACGAGTTTTCTTTTGCCCAACCTAACTTGGAAAATGTGCGTGCTGGCGAAAGACATATGCTATGAGTTAACCAGAGAGTCTGCCTTTGATGCACTGGACACACGACATTTACTATACAAGTAGCATCAGGTTCCTCTCTGAGGAAAGGACATTTTGAAGTGCATTGTTGAACATGGTAAAATTCATCCCCAACTTGTACGCTCTCCACTTTGAAATGTCACCAGCCGCCACTGCTTTCACCTGCCTTCTCCTCCTTCATGGCTCTCTTGCCCATGCATGTCATGAGAGCAGATGCGGAATAGTTAGAGGCAGGATATCATACATGCCTACATTTTTAAATAGGAAAGAGGGAGATGGTGAAAAAACTGGGGGCATTTATTTCCCTACTGACTGACACTGAAACAGAAGCGCTTCTAGGCAGGAGACAGCTAAAATAAAGCAATTTTTCCTTGTAAAAATCAGGAGTCTCCCACTTGAATCGGGTGTATGGGATATGTCTGGAGCACCTATACTGAACATCTCAGAGGCCCAGGAGAGTGAGTTAAGAGAGGATGAGCAAGCCCTTAGCGTTAACTACAGCAGCCATTTTCCTGAGTGCAGGAAGGACCTTCCGTACCAGAGTCGTGTCTAGTCTGTGCACCACAGTCAGCTGTGTAATCCATCTCCTGCCCTGTGTGGTCTATTTATGTGATTCACCAATTTGCAAAATCCTTTGTTGCGTTACAGTTACAAGCATTGCCCGCTGTCCACTTTTCATTAAACTACCGAGGACTTGTTTTAATACGTTTCCTTATTTGTAAATGTTGGGGGGAGGGGGAGGGGGATCGGGGGGCTTTGTGGACGACTCACGGTATGACTGTCAACAGGGTGTTTTCCTACCCGATGCAACTGCATCTGACTCCATCCCAATTACACTACCAGGCGATACATGCTTTCCACCATATCCAGAGAGAACTCCATTTCCCCCACTGGCAGGCCCCCGCCCAGTGCTCCTATCTTCACAGGGGGACTCCAACTCAGTCGCAGGGCTCCTTATGGTCCCCAGTCTCTGCCTCCCCTTCACCACATATTCCACCGTGCCTCTCCAGGTCACCCTCTGTGTTTTCGTCAGTCCGCACTCTTCCATCTGAATTCCTCTGCCACACTCCATTCCTTTAAGTCAGACAGCCAGTTTGGGGGGTTCTGGGCTAATCCAGTAGTTTGCAAACTGGCATCTAGCTAACACCAGCCCTAGTTTCGCCCATCTATACCCCATCTTCCTTCCCTTCTTGGGCACCGGTAAAAGACTGTGGAGACAGTGTCTGGCTGTCAGTTCTACCACCTGTGATCCTCCAGAGCATCCATACCACCCCAGCCCAGTAGGCTCTGGGTTGGGGTCATCCCCACGCCATATGTAAACAAGCATTTGCAATGCAATAGGTCTCGCATTATTTAAGTTTGAGCTATTAGCATTGTAAATGGCAATTGTTTTTTGCTTTATGCTATAGTTTTTTTTTACATAAAAAGCTACATTTAAAATATGTTTTATTAAAGTTATTTATGCAGTATCTAAATTTTGTTTGCATAAAACAGTATAATAATATCTTAGTAAAAAAGTCAAATATTTTAATGGAAATTCACCAAATCTTCATTTATGTGTTGGTTTTGAAAATAGCTAAATTAATAGCTTTGTCATTTACAATGCCAATAGTTATAACTTTCGCAAATGTGACACCTATAGCATTTGTAATGCAACATTTGTATTTACGTGACTTAGATGTATTGATATTACAAATAACAATGGCTTTTAATTTTTTTTAATACTTAATAAAAGTGATTGTAATTTATAATGGCAATAGCTTAAACTTTTGTAAATAACTTTTGTGAAGATTATGTTCAGTGTATTTTATTGTAACAAAATCCAAGAACAGAAGTGAAATATTAACATCTTTTTGTGACATTTGTAATAAAGCTTGAAACATTGAGAGAACATATTTGTGCTGTGGTGGTGCTGAGTGATGCTGTGGTGGTGCTGAATGGGGCTGTGGTGATGCTGTGGTGGTGCTGAGTGGTGCTATGGTGGTGCTGTGGTGGTGCTGAGTGATGCTGTGGTGGTGCTGAGTGGTGCTGTGGTGGTTCTGAGTGATGCTGTGGTGGTTCTGAGTGATAATGTGGTGGTGCTGAGTGACTGTACTCACTGTCACTCTGCACTCACTGTCACTCTGCACTCACTGTCACTCTGCACGCACTCTGCACTCACTGTCACTCTGCACTCACTCTGCACTCACTGTCACTCTGCACTCACTCTGCACTCACTGTCACTCTGCACTCACTCTGCACTCACTGTCACTCTGCACTCACTGTCACTCTGCACTCACTGTCACTCTGCACTCACTGTCACTCTGCACTCACTGTCACTCTGCACTCACTGTCACTCTGCACGCACTCTACACTCACTGTCACTCTGCACTCACTGTCACTCTGCACTCACTGTCACTCTGCACTCACTGTCACTCTGCACTCACTGTCACTCTGCACTCACTGTCACTCTGCACTCACTGTCACTCTGCACTCACTGTCACTCCGCACTCACTGTCACTCTGCACTCACTCTGCACTCACTGTCACTCCGCACTCACTGTCACTCTGCACTCACTGTTTCTGCACGCACTCTGCACTCACTGTCACTCTGCACTCACTGTCACTCTGCACTCACTCTGCACTCACTCTGCACTCACTGTCACTCTGCACGCACTCTGCACTCACTGTCACTCTGCACGCACTCTGCACTCACTGTCACTCTGCACTCACTGTCACTCTGCACTCACTGTCACTCTGCACGCACTCTGCACTCACTGTCACTCTGCACTCACTGTCACTCTGCACTCACTGTCACTCTGCACTCACTGTCACTCTGCACTCACTGTCACTCTGCACTCACTGTCACTCTGCACTCACTGTCACTCTGCACTCACTGTCACTCTGCACTCACTGTCACTCTGCACTCACTGTCACTCTGCACTCACTCTGCACTCACTCTGCACTCACTGTCACTCTGCACGCACTCTGCACTCACTGTCACTCTGCACGCACTCTGCACTCACTGTCACTCTGCACTCACTGTCACTCTGCACTCACTGTCACTCTGCACTCACTGTCACTCTGCACTCACTGTCACTCTGCACTCACTGTCACTCTGCACTCACTGTCACTCCGCACTCACTGTCACTCCGCACTCACTGTCACTCCGCACTCACTGTCACTCTGCACTCACTCTGCACTCACTGTCACTCCGCACTCACTGTCACTCCGCACTCACTGTCACTCTGCACTCACTGTCACTCTGCACTCACTGTCACTCTGCACTCACTGTCACTCTGCACTCACTGTCACTCTGCACTCACTGTCACTCTGCACTCACTGTCACTCTGCACTCACTGTCACTCTGCACTCACTGTCACTCTGCACTCACTGTCACTCTGCACTCACTCTGCACTCACTCTGCACTCACTGTCACTCTGCACGCACTCTGCACTCACTGTCACTCTGCACGCACTCTGCACTCACTGTCACTCTGCACTCACTGTCACTCTGCACTCACTGTCACTCTGCACTCACTGTCACTCTGCACTCACTGTCACTCTGCACTCACTGTCACTCTGCACTCACTGTCACTCCGCACTCACTGTCACTCCGCACTCACTGTCACTCCGCACTCACTGTCACTCTGCACTCACTCTGCACTCACTGTCACTCCGCACTCACTGTCACTCCGCACTCACTGTCACTCTGCACTCACTCTGCATGCACTCTGCACTCACTGTTTCTGCACGCACTCTGCACTCACTGTTAGTCTAAAGGCGAAACTCAGACTGTTGAATTGTCGATAAGGCAGCTTCTTCACACTGCATGCAATCTCCTGGCCTGGAGAAGCCGGAATGCCGGCGGGACCGCTTGCCGGCTCTGCCACTACCCAAAGATAGATATTTGCCATATCTGCACTTGCCCCGTCCGAGAAGAGAGTGTTCTTGAAACAGCCGGAACCCGCACATGTACGAAGGTATTATAGCCTCACTTCAAGAAGATCTTATGCTTTGGGAAATTCCCAAAATGTATGACCTTTGCTGAATCAAAATTGACCTTGCTGGCATCACAGAATAGGGGTACCTGATAACTGTGCCCTGACCGCGCTGGCACCGCAGAGCACGCACGCCAAGTCACTGTCCACGTTTGCCGTATTCCGAGTGCATAACGGTTCTGGGCCTTTTATGACGGTGGTTCAGTTTTCTCTTCATTATTCATGCCTTTCCTCGCCAACAAGCAACTTCATTATTCTACAAACCACGGCCACGGTCCAACAGCTCTCATGTGTTTAACTTCTGATGTTATAACATGCACTTTTCGTCGTCTCTGAGCCCTATTTAATGATCAGTCCTGTTCCTGCCCCAGCCCTATTTCTGCTCATTTTAAAACATGCACCACACACTTTTTCCGCACTCTACTTCATGTTCTTATTGGCATGGAACAATGCACCTAGCACGCTCCTCTTGACTGAGCACGGATTCAGCAATAATGCTATCGAATTAGCATTGTGTTTAAACAGGGAACGATGTCTGCTATGTGATCTTAACACGAGACTAAATAGCTCTTTTACTGTGTTTTTTATTGTAACGAGCATTATTTTATTGTAAGTTTTAATAAACTGTAGTTACAATCAATATGCATTCACTTTCGGTCCTTGCGGCTCAAGCATGTCGATGGGTCTCATATTCTGAAGATATGGACCCACAATCTCTGCTTATACCTTGGTTAAGAGCCGAAATCTCTCGGATTTGCGATCAGTAGGGTATGATGGAAAGGATTTTCCAAGGGCAGTTGGACTTGTTTACAAAAATGGTATGTGTGCGCATAATACTGTTGAAAAGTACAGACCCACTCAGGTATTCGGCCCCAACAAAAAAGAAAGAGGAGCGACTTTGGTTGGGGGGTGGGGGGTTAATACCAAACGCTGTGTACATGGAAACGAGTGGCGGGAGAGGAAAATAAATTCCAGGAAGCAATCCGCTCTTCAGCTTTCCTGTCGGGTTTTGTAAACGGACGCTTAAATTGTGGAGCGTGAGCAACCGGTTTGCGTGATCAAGATGAAAAAAAAAACCACAATCCTAATTCCTGGCCCCCGGTGCCTATAGCAACGGACATCCGTCTCCTTGGAAACTAATCTCGTGGTATTCGAACAATGCACCGGGGGCCTTTAATCTGCCGAACACTGGAAATCTGTATTCGAGGCTGCTTCTCCCTCACCGTCAGGAACTCGAACCGACCTAAAAAACACACAGTTTCCCAGAACACGGGGGCGGGGGCTTATTCTAAATCCAAACAAGCACTCTTCAGCGTTTTGCGCCGGCCTGCGACCAGGAAGTCAGGCAGGCCGGGCGGGACAACCGGAAGTAGGAGGGCGGGAGCCTACCCCGCCTCCCACGGAAGAGCCGCGATTGTTTGGAGCACCGGAGCAGGCAGGAGCCTACCCTGCGCCCCGGTGCCGAAGAAGAGTCTTGCTGCCGGTGGGAGCCGCTGCACTGAGGAAGCCGGTGAGTGGGGCTTCGCCTTGTGTGGGGGGGGGGGCATCTGTGTGCGCGCGCGCGCGCACGCGGCGGCGGGCTGTGTATGTGTGTGAGCGTGCATGTGTGTGTGTATGTGTCCTGGAGTCTGTGTGTATGCGTGTGTGTGAGGGGGGGGGGGGTTGCCTGTCTGGGTGCCTGCGTGTCTGTGTAAGTGTAAATGCGTGTGCGTGTGTGTGGAGCCGAGAGGAGAGGGGCTGGTGTGTGTGGAGGGGTCTCTGTGTATGCGTGTAGGTGACGGGGGTGTGCCTGTGTATGCGTGTGTATGTGCGCATGCGTGAGTGCTGTGTATGCGTGTGGCTGTGATGTGCGCATGCGTGAATGTTGACGCGCGTGCACGCAGCTCAATCCACCCGCTCGTCACAGTTTTGTGTCCCTCATTCCCCCGTGTCAGACGACTATAAGTCTCCGACCCTGGACGCATCCTTCGGATGCGAATTCCAGGGCGAGACCTAAAAAGCATTTGCCATGCAACGATCTCACCTTTGGGACCTTATATGCTTTTAGCTATGCAGCACATTATCATGGGTGCTGAAACATCTACTGTTCTTTAACATGGAGGCTTTGACACTAATAGGTTGGATAAATATATATATATATATATATATGTATATATATATATATATGTATATATATACACACACACATAAGGAACTGCTTACTGTTCTGATTCAGGCATGTGAATCTATGAAAGATACCCCAATACTGGAAAAGAAAAAAGTCACTTACCTGTAACTGCAGTTATCTAGTGCTGGTATCTTTCATAGATTCACATGCAACCCACCCTCCTCCCCGGAGAGGAACCTCTACGATACAGTACTAACTACACTTGTGCTGGAAACTCTGAGGGATTCAGCCTCACTTGGGAAGGTTCTAGAGGGTGCTGTCTGCTGATTGGTTGTGTTTTGAGTTTGGTCCTTTTTGTAAAAGGAGGCTAATAGGCTATAGAGTACATGGGTACCACCATGATGGCCTATGGAATGTACTATTTTCTATATACTACTTTGTTATATGTACTGTGGGACTTCCACTACGACAATGGAGAATGATTCAGGCATGTGAATCTATGAAAGATACTAACACTGGATAACTGCAGTTACAGGTAAGTAACTTTTTTCTTATCGCACATTACTGCAGCGTAGCCTCGCTCACATGGATTTTCAGCACAATGACAAAGAACTTCAAGCACCAGCAGGCTCTGGGGGAGACAACGCCCACCGGAGCAGGTGAAAAGGATTAAAAGACTCTTGCTCCATACAGTGCTGTACACAGCCTCTGAGGAAATGCTCTGCCGAGCATGAAACGCGTCAGGCTTCACCATTTAAAGGACTTTGTCTTCCTCTTACTGCATTGCAATTCTGCTCATTAAACGAAAATGAAAACCTACCTGCTTGTGGGCTCTCCGTAGAAAGGGACAACTTGCGTGTTGGATGTTTCCCAGCCAGTCCAGGTCGGGGAGAAGCCCAGCCACAGAGCGAGTGGTTCATGCTGAGACTATACTGGCGTGCAGCGTGATTTGGCAGAAAAGGTCGGTGCGCAGAAGTACACTGGCATTGCAGACAAGCAGAAATTCAATTTCCTGACCCACTGGGGTTTTAACATTGACTAATAACATTTTAACACTGGGAGCAGCGCACTTGCGTTTACAAAGAACTTCAAGCACCAGCAGGCTCTGGGGGAGACAACGCCCACCGGAGCAGGTGAAAAGGATTAAAAGACTCTTGCTCCATACAGTGCTGTACACAGCCTCTGAGGAAATGCTCTGCCGAGCATGAAACGCATCAGGCTTCACCATTTGTCTTCCTCTTACTGCATTGCAATTCTGCTCATTAAACAAAAATGAAAACCTACCTGCTTGTGGGCTCTCCGTGGAAAGGGGAAACTTGCGTGTTGGATATATATATATATATATATATACACACTCACAAATAAGGAACTGCTTACTGTTCTGATTCAGGCATGTGAATCTATGAAAGATACCCCAATACTGGAAGAGAAAAAAGTCACTTACCTGTAACTGCAGTTATCTAGTGTTGGTATCTTTCATAGATTCACATGCAACCCACCCTCCTCCCTGGAGAGGCACCTCTACGATACAGTACTAACTACACTTGTGCTGGAAACTCTGAGGGATTCAGCCTCTCTTGGGAAGTTTCTAGAGGGTGCTGGCTGCTGATTGGTTGTGTTTTGAGTTTGGTCCTTTTTGTAAAAGGAGGCTAATAGGCTATAGAGTACATGGGTACCACCATGATGGCCTATGGCATGTACTATTTTCTATATACTACTTTGTTATATGTACTGTGGGACTCACACTACGACGATGGAGAATGATTCAGGCATGTGAATCTATGAAAGATACTAACACTGGATAACTGCAGTTACAGGTAAGTAACTTTTTTCTTATCGCACATTACTGCAGCGTAGCCTTCCTCACATGGATTTTCAGCACAATGACATCCCCCAGCTCAAGGTAATCACCAGGACATAGGTAAGACTTCCGGTGATTATTATATATATTTTATTTAATCACAGAAGCACAAGTAAACGCAGGCACTGAGTATGTCCACTTGCCTATCAGTGCGGTGATGAGGGAAAATACAGTTAAGTGTGGTTTTTTTAACCAACTATGCCATGGCGATTCGCCTGTAGAAAAGTGCCTGAATGTTCCCCTCTTCGAAATAACAACACATATGGTCACATCGGCGCAGTAGTTTTTAGTAAACATGAGTGTTGAGTCCAACTCAATCATTTCGGATGGTTCCAGAACATCACACTTTGTGGTCTGTCGAGTTTTCTGTTTCTGAACAATACTGGTAAAAAGGCACAAAAAAGCGAATCCTGTTGGCACTGCCAATGCTTGTTTTTATGTAGTGAATCCTACTGTCGATTTACCATTTATTAGTCCTGTAAACATGAAGTAGTGCAATACCCAACTTAGCTGTACTTTCTTTAGTGAATTCAGAAGGCTAAAGTTGCTTTATTAGCAGTCAAACCTGAGACTCAGAAAGTGCAATCTGAGTCAGTCCTGATAGGAGTTGAACCCATGATCTCCAGAACACCACATGTGTCAGCGAGGAGAGTTCATATCTGATATTAAGTATTCATTGCAAATCTAAGCAGTCTTGAGCTGGAATGAACATCCTGTCACATTATTTACAGTTGTACACAGACACAACTTGTGTTAGGGTAAGAGAAATTTGCATGTCACGTGGTTTGAGCGTACACATTTTCAGGATGTGATTTGATGATTTATAATTTCAGGAAATTGCCATGGTCTCTCACATAAAAAGTGTATAAGAGAGTGGGATGTGAGATTATATCAGACTGTGTGGCCTTGAGGCAGCCCATGTGAAGGTGGCTGAGACTTCCTTTGCATGAGCTCGAGATGCTGAGCTCTAAACCAGAGACATAACACAGGCCCTCGGATCCTCTGCGGCGCAGGGGTTCCCCCAACTCTTCAGGGGTTCATTCATCCAAAGCCAACATATATCTGTGATATGAGACTCACCTCATCAAATCCAGATGGGGGGGGGGGTATCATTTTGCAATACGCCATAGCTCAAAACACGACGGCGATGGCAGAAGGTGGCACACAGAGGCGGAGTACGATCATTAAATGTGGGTCAGAGAGAAAGTAAGCACCAAACTGCAGAACACGCCAGGTATGGGAACACATGGAGATACAATACTGCCTTTCAACAGGAAATGGTATTGTCCAAAGCTCTGTTTTTATTATAAAATCAGGGCCTTCGGTGGTCATATCACTGAAAATACTTTTGAAAAAAATATTATTGTCTACGGGTGCTCGTGGAAGGCAAATTTCTATGGCCTGGAATCTAGGGAATGCTAAAATGATTCTGGTATTTTACTGACCTCTACTTGTTTTTTCTATCAAGACAGTTAAATAGAGGTAGTTACTAGAAAAAAGTTCCCTAAGCAAAATCGGAAGCAGAGAAGTCCTGGGGTTAATCTCCAGAGTCCACAAAGTACATACAACAGATCTTCCAGACCGCGCCAGCGCTATCTAGGCTCGTCCTATAAATCTGCTGGGGCTGCTCTACATCCAGTGCACCTGTCGCCTCGGGTGGTGAATATTATGTGCAGCTGCCGTGGCGGGAGGTAAGTCTGGTGCAGATAATAGAACTGTGTAAGCTTAAACTGCGCATTAATAGCACTGTTCCTCACTTGGGCACAAGCTGCTTCCATTTGCCAAAGGCGAGTGGCTCTTACAAATCTGCAGCCTCACCATTACGAACATCTTCCACATCTTTGTCTGTCCTTCAGGGCTGCATATAGTTGGGAAATGAGGTCCCTGCTTAATTCCGGGTCTAGTATAACTGTAAGAGAGTGGGATTCCTCCAGTTCCTCTGGGAATGTCGTCCAGACCTTCTGGGCTTCTTCGTGAAAGTTTGGTGTTTAGGCCTGCCAAGAGCAGATTCTCCCAGTTATTGCTTCCACTCACCACAGTGGCGTGTACTGCAAAATGCCAGCCATGTAATACAGCTGAAGATCCGTGAGACTTAGGGTCCCCACACAGGCTCCAACTCGAGTATGTCCAGCCTGACTGTACTCCTCTTGCCCATCAACACCAATAGGCTATTGAGTTTCGGGACCAGGGATTTTGGTAGATCACAAATGGAATTCTGCATTGCGTAAAGACACTGGAGTAGCTTCACCATTTTACTCAGGGCAAATCTACTCATCATTGACACTGTCAACGTTTTCCAGAATGTTATGGACACTTCTAAACCTTCAACAACCCATCCCATGTTCAGGGCATATTGAGGGACAGGGTGTGAGCCACCTCCATTCCCAGGTACCTAAAGTATTCCATTTCCCAGGGGATTACCACCTCTTGGAGGTCAGACTACAGCCATGAGGCCAAGCTAGCCAAAGGAAAGAGGACCATCTTTTGCCTATTGACCACAGTCCAGGTCCTCACCCAAAGTCCTCCATAATAACCCATAGTTTTGTTAGCAAATCATCTGGCTGAGTTAGGTATATGAGGGTGTCATCATCGTACATAGACACAATATGGACTCCTCCTGCAACCCCCTCTCCCTAAGATTCCATCTCAGTCATATTGCCAATGGTTCCATAGCCAAGGCAAACAAAAAGAGGGGAGAGGGGGGCAGCTCTGCCTCATGCCTCTCCCCATGAGGAGCACTTCAGACATTACACTCCCCATCCGCGCCCACACAGTAGGGGGTCTACGTACAACACCTATACCCACAACAGAAATCCCAGCCGCACACCTATACGGCACAACACCTCCCATCCCAAGCTATCAAACGCCTTTTCGAGATCCAGTGGTACGAATCCAGCGTCCATGTCCGTCCCCTCTACCAAATTCACCCCAGGAGAAGTGTTGGAAATTCATGTGAGCCCCTTGCCTTGGCATAAAAACACACTGGTCATCATTTACCATGCTAGTCACCAGGCGCTGCAGTCTAGCCGCCAACACCTTTGAGAGTATTTTTGTGTCCACATTCAGCATGGACAGCAGCAGATAAGACCATGGGTCTCCTGACTTCTTGCCTGGGTTAGGGAGCTTCATAACCAGGGCTTCTCGCATCAGCAGTGGTAGACATCTGCAGTGCTGGCCTCCAAGAGAATCTCCAGGAACCTGGGTATCAGGAGATCAGAGTAAAGCTGGCAATTTTCCTCCAGAAGCCCACTGAGTCCCGGGCATTTCCAGGGGCCATATAACATATGGCAGACTGTATTTCCTCCGATCAGAGTTTCTACTCCGGTTCCTCCTTTTGGGTCTCCATGAGACGGGGGCAACGCAACATTCTCTAAGAAGGATCTCACCCTATGCACTGTGTCTCCTCCAGGTTCTCATGAACCCCGCCTCTGACAGGTGATCTTGCAACATCGCATTTATCGCATGCTGAACCACTACAGAGGTCCCATCCGTTCGAACTAGTGAAAGAATCATCAGGAAGAGGGGTCTCTCCGGTTTTAGCAGTCAATCCAGCAGCCTGCCCGACTCGTCTACCACTCAGTGGAGCCTCTGTCTAGTCCCTCGTGTAGCAGTCCAGTCTGTCCCAGAGTTCTGCCACTCTGGGCTGTGCTGGAATCGATACCCCGTCTGCAGTCTGTTGGTCCGTCACCTAAGGCTGAATCTTCTCCCCTTCCACTAGGTATTTTTTCCATTCTCTGTTGCCGTAGCCCCTAGAAGGACTCTCCCCACCACATTAAGGGCACCCATTCCGTATCTTGCAACAAGGCCGATTGCCAGTTGGACTCAAAATAACCCTGCAGGACCAACCTGATTTCTACCTTATAAAGGGGGTGCCCCAGAAGCTCCAGTCGGAGATGCCATAGAGGGATCCTAGTGTGCTGTTCACTCAACCCACACTAGAACAGTAAGGGTACATGGTCTGATAGAAAGCATACCAAGTACAGCGCCCCCCGCACATGTAACACCCCATCGTCTGACACTAAAAACCTGTTCAATCGGCTGTATGCCCAATGCATGGAGTAAAACAGGAGAATTCTCCGAAATCGGGGTAGAGCTCCCTCCAAATTTCTATGCATTTCAGTGTGTTTTGTCCCAAGCAGACTAGCAGTCATTGGCTTATACCCAAGCCTAGGGGGACGCCTATCCAGGAGGCTGTCCAACATGCAGTTAAAGTCCCCAGCCAAAATAAAGGGCATATGGGATCAGATCCCTTTCTATTGTAAAGTCCCTGTTGACTACATTAGGGGCATATACGTAAGCACATTTCCACTCTGTCCAACACATCAACACATATCTCCCTTTAATGTCAGCCTTAAAGCTACGCAGTTGGAATGGGGCATGGGGAGCCATCCGTATCTAGACCCCCTGGCATAACTGGAGTAGGTAGAGGAGTATAACTGTGCCCGCCATTTATTTTGCAGTTTCTGTGCCTTCCGCTCTGTCAGATGTGTCTCCTGGATCACTGTCATGTAGACAGCCAAGAGGCATTTACTCGATCTTTTCACAAAGGCATTCAGGCCTTATGTATCTGTTCTAGCATTATATCAGTTGAGTCCTGCAAACTCCGCCACCCATCTTCAGGTCCCTCCCCGGCATCTACACCACTGCTTCACCTTCGCAGGCCCATTGTGAGGGTGTGGTAAATGATTATGCTGCATAAACCAAACAATATTGAACACCCCGCCACCCTTGTTGGGTAAACATTCATAAACCAAAATTGTGTCTCCTCACCTATGTCAGACTCCCTCCCCAAAATATCAAAATGAAATGTGTGCGCAAGTGTTTGTTGGCATTCTGTTCCTACAACCCAAGTGTATGGCCCAAGAGACACTGACCCTGAACTGCCCTCTACGACCCATGCCTCGCACTCTTCCAGCAGGAAGTCACCTCGAACCACACACAACAAACACCAACTCCACACCGTCCACCCCACACCTCTCACTCAGACCCGCCAGTTGGTGATCAATAGACTCGAAGTCCGAAAAAGATGCGAGAAGGAAAGGGGTGAACACTTGAGGGAAAAGATACAGAAGAAAAAAAGGGGGGCTCTTGGGCATTCCCCCCCATACATAATGCCGCTCCAGGCCTAGCACGTTGTGTCCAAAACAACTGCATAAACTCAATGAGGCGTTCCATGTATGTCTTAGCAGGAGTCTACACGTTCCCCCCTGGGGCTCCAAGACCAACCTCCACCATTAATTCCACAGCTGACCAGTCTGTTCAGGTCCCTCCGTGCCTCCCAATTCCACCATGTCCGATCCGCTGTCAGTGGACGTCGTGGAGGTAACAGTCTCCACCACTGCTCTAGCTCCCCCCCTCCTTTCTAGCCATTGTCTCTCCACATCGTGTGTGCTGTCTTGGCGCACCACCACCCAGGTTCGCGACCCCAACCCCCACCGGCGTCTCCCCACTGGTCCGGTCAGTCGTGCATTCAGGGACTCATTGTTGGCTCTGCCAGGGTCAGGCAAAGGGAGGTGGTTCCACACCTCCTCACCGTCCTCCGTGGACCACCTTCAGCTTGGCAGGAAATAACAATATATGTTTGAGCCCCATAACCTTCAAGTTCTTTTTCCCTCCCCAAAACATTTGTCTCAGCTGTTGCACACTCTGAGTGTAATCTGAGAAGATCCGAATGACTGTTTCCATAGATAGAATCCCCCAGGTGCCTTGAGGGACAGAATCTCTATCCCTATAGTTAAGTCATGTGGGCTTGCTAAACCACAAACATTTGAGGACACCTCAGCCAACATCACCCTAATCCAACGTTCCAGGAAAAGTTTTGGCGCAGTCCCTCCACTCCTTTGGGTAATCCCACAAAGTGCAGATGACCTCTGCGGGAACGCCCCTCTGCATCCTCAGCATGCTTTTTCAGTTTCTGTGTTTGTGTTGTGAAGCTGATGACTGTTTTCTTAAGGGCAATCAGTTTCTCCTGCATCCTATTAACCTGTAACCTGTTGTTCCGTAGCAAGTGACCTTGCGTAGGTCCACTCGCAATTAAGTTCACATTTGTGGAGATTGAGTTAATCTTCGCCTGCATGTTTGCACTAGAGACCTTGTTTGCTGGCAGGATATATGCCCTGTGGGGGCCCTGTCGGCCATGCAACCCTCCTCTGCTCTCAGCCGTGTACTGGCCTATTTTCATCTTTTGGGCTCTCTGTCGTTGCCTATTTCCTGGATACCAGAGAGGGGGTCACCAGTACCAGTCACCGTTAGAGAGGCAGTTTTAGAGTCATACATCCGTTCTGAACCACAGTCCCTTCTCCCCCTCCACCCCACAGCCACCAGGCAGATTGCAGAGAGGTTTCGGTAGGGTCTGACTCACCCCACTCAGACCAGCACCTATTACCAGGGGTGCTGCATTCACAGCTCTCTTCTAGGCTCACTCTCCAGCAGTCTCAGCATCCACTCAGGTTCGTCTCGCCCACCCTCTTTCCACCCACCACGATCCTGGGATGTGCAGCCCTCTGTGGGGGGTGGGGGTGTGGGAGACCCGCTAAGTCACCTGGTTCCTCAGTAGCACTGACTATATTCCTCTGACTGCCTTGTGCCTGCACCTTTGGCACCCCAGTCTTGCGCTTGCAGGACGCCACCTCTCTCTTCTTTAGCGCGGTGCCCCAGTGTGGGCACCACATCAGCATGCTGCAGCTCCCGTCTACAATGCGCCATGCCATGTGTCATCCCTCTCAAAGGCATGGATGCTAAGAAGAGGGCCAGGCCTACCATAGCACCGCTCTCTCTGTACTGTGTGCTGGGTCTCAAGCCTCTGTCACTGAGGCCCCAGCTCAGGCCCTCCGTTCGCCGCCATTTTGAGCCTCCCAGTCTGCTCAGAGCTCGCCCAGGCACACCTCTCTCGTCCTGGACTCCTGGCAATTATTGCGACCCCAAAGAAGATTCACTCACGCCTCACCATCATCTTAGTGTCATGGTGCACTCCACCGGGCCAGCCAATCGTGGGCTCTTTCTCCCCGGCTCCTGCTTCACTTGACCCCTTTCCTCAACTCCATTCTGCCACATGGCAGGACTTTACTTTCAGCTCCCCTGCCCCCAACTTGGATGCCCTCTGCTGCACGCCAATCACTTCACGGGTGTTGACGCTGGCATGAGGGGGCATGCCAGCACTGGCTCCACTCTATGCACGGCATGTATGTCCCGGCAACTCTGTCACTTAGTTTGAGGCTCGGACCTGCCATGAGCTGGTATTTTAGTCCTACTTACCAGTGTGGAACTAAGCATAGGTCACCTCTATTGTTTGGGCCTCTCAGTAGGGCTGGCATCCCCAGCAGGGGCTTCACTTTTACCCCAGCGTTGTCTGCGGACTCCCCTCTAAACCTGCCAATAGGCTATCTTGCCCCCCTAGTGTGCATGTTTAGACGAGGTGCTCTGCAAAAACATGACTGAAAAGGGCAGAGATTCGGGGCAAAAGTTTAAAATCCAGGAATGCCCTGGCTCATCCAGGACACCTGACCACTCTATACTGCACACCTCTTTTTGATTCAGCTTGCCTCAGTGAACCCCCGTGAACCTACATTTTATTCTACACAGGTCTTGCCTTTGGAACTGTAGGAAATTGAAGTTTTTTTTATTGAGGGGATGAGGATCCACCTCATTAACTTAGAATCGATTTGCAAAGTATTTATGCAGTACTAAAACAGTATTACAGTTGAAATGCAAAAAATTAAAATCCCAAAATGAATGAAAACAATATAGTAAAATTTAACAAGCTAAATGACTCCATAATGAAAAAAATCCAATAAGGGGAACAGGAGATATGATTTTTTTTGTTTTAATTAGAAATAGTGCTAAGAAGCCCAAAGTGTCAATGGTAGACAATGATCACAGTGGAACAGGACCTAGGTACGATTTGATGCGGATCCTTCAAGTACCAATACCACTGGAGTACACTACTAAAGCCCCCCAGGACCTCAGGGGAAGCACCTTGAGACTCACAGGGTGGAAGACAGAGGCCAACAGGAGAGTCCAATACATCTGCTTGTGACAGGGTAGGCCTATTTAAAATTAATCAAGTCCTTGGGCCCAGCCCACAACCATTCTCTCAAAGGCACAACAACACTTCCTCACAATCAAGGTCCTTCCTCCCTGTCCTGGGAGTAAGTTCACACCTCATTCATGACCAATAAAAATGCTAATTACTGGCTGGTAGAAGTGAGAGCTCAAACTGCAGAATTAGCTTCCAGGGACTTTAGGTAAGGCAAAGGTGACTTATTAAAAGTAAATTTTCCAAAATCTGATTTCACCAGTGAATTGGGCTTGTAATTAATATTGTGAAAAGTCAAAAAATTAAATGTATAGCTGTTTACCAGGTGGAAATAACATTTATTAAACAATGGTGTATCAAATATGAAGAGAAGACAAATACAAGTAAGATTGTGGAGCTTCCTTTTAATGTGTCCAGTATACAGCTCTCCCGGCAGCAACTGCCGTCCGGGCTTCCCACATTCCATGCCCCATCTCCTAGCAACTACCATGCACAAATCACAGACCTCACGTGGCATTTATAGTAACAAGTAAACATCCCAACACATCCCCTTCCCTTCATTTGAAAATAAAGAAGTACAACTTACCCTCCCCTGCCCCATAAAGAAAAGAAAAGTAGAAGAAAAGAGAAAGAGAAAGAACCTAAACAGAGTTATTCACAACCATTGAATTGTAGATAAAATGACAGAGAAAAACAAAGAAAAAAATATGTATATATATTCAATATGTAATAAAATCGCGATACCTGGCAGGAACAGGTTTAAGTCTTGAGGAACTGCGCTGAGGAACAATTGTGTTGTCATTCGGAGATATACTTGAATCTAAGCTGACAGTGGGCAAAACTTGAGAACCAAGACCAAATTTGTTTTTCAAAAATTCAATTTTAGACTTGGGTACGATTGAAATACAAGACTTATTCCAAATCTTCCCATTTTCAAGTACTACAACATGATCTTTTACCTCTTTGACTTGTACAGGAGGAGAGAATCGAGCCTGACCTTTGCGCATAAGCATGGGTATTTTAATTCTCACCCAGTCACCTTGACACACAGGAGATGTTCTGATGATCTTATGTGTATATTTCGCCTGAGCCACACCCCTGACATCAGCTACTCTCCCCATTTTGACTACATCAACTTCCTTCCTCAACATCCAATCCTTATTAAGTTTTGAACCTGCTACCCTACCCCTGAGTAAGGTGAATGGTGATACCCCCGTACTAGCATGAGGAGTAACCCTCATAGCCCACAGCATGACAGAAATTATGGTCTTCCAATGGAAACCATTATTAGAAGCTAATTGCAATTGATCCTTAATTACCCGATTCAAACGCTCAACTAAACCATTGCTGGAAGGATGATAAAGAGAGGTAAGAACGTGTTTAATTCCATGTGTCTTAAAGAAATGTTGCATTTCTGCAGAAACTAATTGAGTACCATTATCGGATACTAACTCTTCCGGAAAACCTTCCCGCAGAAAAATATCCTTGAAGAAATTGATAACAGTACCAGAATTAAATCCTTCAACAAATCTGATTTCTGGCCATTTTGACATGTAGTCAATCAAAACTAATGCGTATTTGGGAAAACTACCTAAATCATTGAATGGACCAGCCACGTCGAATGCCAATTTATTCCAAGGCAATTATTTCACTAAAATGGGATTTACTGAAGAAGGACAAGTAACTTGAGTTTTATCACTCAGAACACAGGCTCCACAATCACGAACACAGTGTTCAATAGCCCGATCAACACCAGGCCACCAAAAGTCTTCATGCACTCTCCGTTTCATGGCAAGAATGCCTAAGTGACTAACATTAGCTAAGTCCAAAACTGTTTTACACAGTGATTTAGGAACAACTAATAAACCTCCCCTGCGCAAAATTCTATCAACCAAGGGCAATTCATCACTAACCTTCCTGAAGGGAACCAACTCCGGAGGTAGAGATTTATCATTAGGCCATCCATGAGTCAAGAATCAATCACTTTACACAAATCAATATCTTCAGACATCGCGAGCTACCAATCAGCTTCAGATAAAGCAATATCAGTTTCAGTCACAGAACTAACAGCACACACCATTTCCAAGTGATCACATTCCTGCTCCAAATTCTTGTGAGAAAGAGGTAACCTAGACAAACAATCGGCTACACTGTTTTCTACCCCAGGCACATACTCCAGATGATAATTGAATTCAGCAAGTCTGTACTGCCATTTTGCTACTCGCGTTGTAGCCATACCACCACCCTTAGTTGTGAAAAGGTCTACCAGAGGTTTGTGGTCGGTTTTGAGAATTATGTGATTGCCCCACAGAAAATTCCTGAAATATTGTACACCCCACCATAAGGCTAATGCTTCCTTTTCAATTGTCGAATAGGTTCCCTCAGCACCTCGGAGAGTTCTGGAAGCGAAAGCAATCACTTCTTCTCTATTGTCAGATCTTTTTTGCATTAAAACTGCACCCAGACCAACATTACTGGCATCAGTAACTACAATGCATTGAACATTGATGTTGAATAGCTTGAGAGGACGTGCCTGCACAATCCCATCTTTCAATAAATTAAAATCATTAGCACATTGTTGCGACCAAACATATTTCACATTCTTTTTAAGCAAATTACGTAAGGATACAGTCTTATCAGAAAAATTCTGCACAAATTTTGCATAATATTCAACTAGACCTAAAAAATAACGTAATTGGTCTTTGTTCTGGGGTTCAGGTGCATTCTGGATGGTATCCAAAAGTTTCATTTTTGATTCCACCCCCTTAGCTGAAATGTGATGACCTAAATAATCTACACCATCTCCGAGAAATTTGCACTTGTCTTTTCTTAACGTCATACCATAAAATTTGATTATGTTCTTGTACTGTCTTGCCATGTCCAAGAATGTCATCCTGAAAGAAGACGACCCCTGCAGTGTCCTTAAAAAGATTTCCCATAAGACGTTGGAACACTGCAGAAGCTGATGCCAAACCGAACGGCATTCTTAAATAACGAAATGCACCCTCAGGAGTCACAAATGACGTGAGATGCCTAGAATCTTTACATAATTCAATTTGGTGGTATGCGGAAAAAATGTCAAGGGTAGAAAAATACTTGGCACCTTCCAGAGTAGATAACATCTCGTTAATATTGGGTAACGGTTGTCGATCAATCCAAACACAGGAATTTAAATTGCGTAAATCCACACACATCCTAAGTGACTTATCGGCCTTACGCGCTAAAACTATGGGAGATAACCATTCTGACCCCTCGATTGGTTCAATCACACCCAACAGACGTAACCTCTTCAGCTCACGTTTCAATTCACTGCGCATGCTTAGTGGTACCTTACGAACCTTGTGTGTAATTGCCTTAGCCCCCTCCTTCAAAACAATTCGATGTTGAAAACCCTTGAGTTTGCCCAATTTATCATTAAAAACCTCAGGATAATTTTGTACCCATTCATTTACACTCAATGTACTCAAGGAATGTACAGGCCCTACATCTGACAAAGTAGCATAATACTGCTTTGCTTCCCGCCTAGATAAAACCATATACACATGGTTGGGATCAAGAATGATACCAAGCTCCCCTTGTTCATGCCAACCCAATAAATTAGCACCCTCCTTAACAACATATATTGTACATGATGTACAATCACCCTTGAACTCTAGCTTGCCTTTGAATTTCCCAACACCTCTACTCTTTTGCCACCATAAGCGAACATCTTGATGGATGATTGAGACAAGGAAATTCTACCTAACGTGTCAAAATCTTTAACATTAACTAAAGTGAATGGAGAACCCGAATCAGCAAGAAATTTGATGCAAACGTCATTCAACTTGATGACACAGGTAGGGGATTTTCTCCTTTGAGACTAATCAAGAGATGCAATCTCTTCTATACCATCCGCCTCCATGGAAGAAGCAGGTAGCATCAACAATTCATAACACATATCATCATCATCACATTCTACATAATGGTCCTCTATATTCTTAATAGTATATGACAGTCCCTTTTGTGCAGTGGTAGCTTTGCACATGCGTGCTAAATGGCCTTTCTTCCCACATTTGAAGCAAGATTGACTAATGGCAAAACAAAATTTAAAATTTCCCAGGTGTGATCTACTTCCACACTGATAACATGACAAGCCTTGAGCATCGTTCCTTGTTTTGTTGACTGATGTATTCGAGGAAGATCGAGGAACATTTGTGTTAGTGACCCTGGAAGACTTAGTAGAGGACTTGAAAGTGACTGAATTAACCTCGGCTGGAGCAGATGGTGGAACAGCAGCTGATAACGGTGTACTCAATTCCTTCATACAGAACTGAGAATGTACAGCAGTCTTTGCCAAAGTTAAAGCAGTCTCCAGATCAGGATCGTCAGAAGACAAAAGTCTCTCACGCACTTTCCTGTCACATGTGCGTTCAATCAGTTGATCCCGAATAATTTTGTCCCTAAATTCTCTATAGTTGCAGTTTACTGCTAAAATTCTCAAGGCCGCGACAAAATCATCTATGGATTCACCAGGCATTTGTGAACGTTGTAAAAATTTGTGACGTTCTAAAACAATGTTTCGTTTGGGGTTGAACCTCTTATCAAGTGTTTTTATAAGTGAAGCATACTCATCAATGACTTGTGAATCACCCTCCTCATGCGCGCTAGTAGTAACTCTCACTTCCTCAAGAGGTAATGTCTCTAGAATGGACCTGCCTTCAGCACCCAAATTGTACACCAGCAGTGCCCTCTTCTTCTTTGAGGTAAAAGCGTCACCATCAATTGCTTCGATATAAGCTTCAAAAGTGGCTTTCCATTGCTTCCAAAGCATAGGAGGAGGACCAGGAGATTGTAAGAAGGGAGGTGGCGTGGCTACTTTATCCATTTGCGTGGGTGAGTTGCTGCCTCCAATACAATAGTACTGCAAAACGTGGCAATTGTTTAGGTGAAATTCCTTCAATGCCTTCAATGCTCAAAAATGCTTAAAATTGCCTGTTAGCCCTACACGCTACTAACTCCAATGTTATTGTGTGATTCCAGCAGTGGTAGACACTCGCAATGTCCGCTTACACTCCTACTTCGGTAGACACTCGCAATGTCCGCTTACACTTCTGCTTCGAAAATGCGTAAAAACGAACACGGAGCCTATGCCAGATATATTGTTACAGCAGCACCATGGCAACGCGTGTTTGAAGTCACGTGCAATGCGTGGTGACGCTGAGGCACAATAGACGCACTTGCCGATTACAGATGATACGCGTGTGATGGCGTGTATTGACAGAATGCTCGCGGGCAGATCGCGCACAGTAGGGCTCGCGCAAAAAGCGTTGTAGGCTAAAGCAAAAAAAATAATTATTAAATGAATCCTTGACAGAGGAACTCACAACACCACAGAAAGTCCAAATATGCGTCCGTCGATCCAATGAAATGGAAAGTCTTGACGAGACGTCGCAGTTGCCTGGTTGTGGAAGAATCACCAGGACGTCCAGCAACACTCGTGAGAGAAGCAGACACTGGATCAAATCCTCCTTGTCGCCAATGAAGAGAAGACAAATACAAGTAAGATTGTGGAGCTTCCTTTTAATGTGTCCAGTATACAGCTCTCCCGGCAGCAACTGCCGTCCGGGCATTCCCGCATTCCATGCCCCATCTCCTAGCAACTACCACGCACGAATCACAGACCCCACGTGGCATTTAAAGTAACAAGTAAACATCCCAACAAAATAGTTTTCTATTGAAACACCAACCTTACTACAGGGAAAATTAGCTTTGAGGTGCCAGTGACTGTAACGTTGTGCTTAACATTAACCTTTTCATGTCCTAGTTTTAAATACCATGCATCCTACCTTGATGGGCAGTAAGGCTTACTTGAGGTGACCTATAAATGTTTAAAAGGAGGGTTTTAAGCCTGAAAAAGGAGGTTATTTTTTTCATAACCAATTTTATTGAGCAGAAGAGTATCAAGAATGTGGTACCTTCACATACCAAGATCCCCACAACAGTATTAATGCAACAGTGATATACTCGGCAATCCATGAATCAAATGATGAAGCTCAGCTTTAAGGACGCCCTAACTGCCCACCCCAACCCCAACTACCCCCCCTCCCTTACCCAACCCCCCCCCCCCACCACACATGTACAGAGGCAACATAAAGACGGTATACATATAAGAATCAGGTATGATGCAACCAGGGCTTTGCAATTCGGGCCAGGAATGTCACTGCGATCAAATGTCCTCCTCTTGTTCCGCTGGGGGTTCCAAGGACAGGCCGCGGTAGTCGGCCCACCGCTTCCAAATCTTGAAATGTTTGCGCGGGCAACCCCGCGCCTCAAAGACTGGTTTCTCAAGGCCCATGAAGTAGTCCAGCCCAGCCTTCCATGCAGACAGGGGGGGAGCCCTTACAGATTTCCAAGCCCGAGCCAGGTCACGCTTGGCCACGACCAGGCCCAGGAGCAACAGGTGGCGCTTATACACGTTACCCCCAACCCCTTCCATAATGTGCAGCAGGCCTAACCGGTGGGTACGGGGAAGATCCCAACCCAGGACCTCAGCCAGGCAACTCCATACTCCCCGCCAGAATCCAGCCAGGCGACCACACGACCACACTGTATGCAGCAGGGAGCCAGGCACCTCCCCACAACGCAGGCACTCCGAGGACGCAATCAAACCAGCCATCCACAGGCGTTCACGTGTGTAATAGGCACGATGCAGGTATTTGAATTGTATCAGGCGGAGCCGAACCGCAACAGCAGTGCCACGTGGGGACTCCAGTGCCTCCCTCCAATCGTCCTCGTCCAGGGCGCCCACATCCACCTCCCACGCCTCCCGAAGGGAGCTGAGAGTGGAGGAGCAGTGTGTAACGAGGGACTGATAGATCCTAGAAACCTTCTTGTCTCCCAAGTCTCCCATAAACACTTTCGCCTCAATGGGGCTGAACTCGGGCAGGGAGTCGAGGCCGGCGATGCTCGGGGCTAGGGCATGCCTCAGCTGGAGGTAGCGGAAGAACTGGGAGTGAGACATCTGGAACTCCGCACGGAGGTCCTCAAAGGACTTGAGGGTGGTGCCCGATACGACCTGGCCCAGTTGTGTAATTCCAATAGCCTCCCAGCCCTCAAACCCGGCCAAAGCCGCCAATTCCGGGAGCATGCCATTGTGCCACAGCGGTGTCTCAGCTGTCAGTTTGCCCCACCAACCCATACGGCGCAGAGACTGCCGCCACACGGCAAAGACCACTTTAGTTACCGACGGCAACCCACGGCGTATACGAGCTGAGTAGAGAATGGTGTGAAGTGTACGGTCTCCCATTAGGTGTCTCTCCAGGGCATAGGCCGGATCACTCCTATCTCCATACCACCAATCATTGAGGACAAGGAGGTGTGACGCCTGATAGTAGGAGAGGAGGTCGGACGTGGCCAAGCCCCCACATTATGTGGACAGAAAGCACGTTCTCAGGGCTACCCTGGCTGCTCCGCCATCCCACAGGAAGCGGCTCAGCACAGAGTTCACCTGACGGAACCATTCCATGCCAATAGGGTGTGGGAAGTTCTGTAGTTGGTACAGCAGTCTCGGCAGCGCCACCATCTTAAAGATTGCCGACCTCCCAAAGATTGTAAGGGGCATCCTGGACCATGTTTTGACATCGGTCTGGACCCGGTCCCATACCGGTAAGATGCTACGTGTCCAGGCCACGGCCCGCGAGGTCGAGAGGAAGACGCCCAGGTATTTCAGGCCGTCTGTCGCCACGCGCAAGTCGGCGGCCCAAGGGTCGGCGACCATTCCGCCACGCAGAGCCCACAGGGTCGATTTAGACAAATTAAGATGGAGCCCCGAGACCTCGCCAAACCCCCGCATGATCTCCAAGACTCGGGGACCCGAGCGCCGCAAATCAGTAAGGAACAGGAGGACGTCGTCAGCATAGAGTGCGATCCTATCAGTTAGGTGGTCGTTCCAGACAAAGCCACGTAGATGGGCATCCATCCGGACCCGCGCCGCCAGGGGCTCCATGGCCAGGGCAAACAAGTAGGGGGAAAGTGGACAGCCCTGCCGGGTACCACGGCCAATCCGGAAGCGCCCAGAGACCGCACCGGCGACACGGACCGAGGCCGTGACATTGGTGTACAGGAAGCGAATATAGGACAGGAAGACCGGCCCTAGATTGAGGCGGGCCAGCAGGGTGAACAGATATGTCCAACTCACCGAGTCGAAGGCCCGGTCCATGTCCGCAAGAAGGAGTGCAGCCTGTTCGTCCCTGGCTCCCATGGCGTCGATCGCTGCCTGTGCCCGCCGGATATTATGCCGGGTAGCCCTGCGTGGCATGAACCCGGCCTGATCAGGGTGGACCAGGTCGGCGATGTGGGGTAGCAAGCGGTTCGCAAGGGCTTTCGCCAAAACCTTGGCCTCAATGTTGAGGAGGGAGATCGGCCTGTAAGAGTCGTGCCGATCCGGCGCCCTGCCCGGTTTCAAAAAGACCACAATCTCGGCGTGGCGCCAGTCAGGTGGCAGCTCGCCCCGAGACCTCGCCGCCTCCAGGGCGTTGCGGAAATGGGGTCCCAGTTGAACGTGGAACTTCTTATAGAATTCGGCAGGATAACCGCTCGGGCCGGGTACCTTCCCCGTGTTCAGCTGGCCGAGGGCCTCCCCAAGTTCCTCGGAAGTGTGAAAAAGGAGGTTATTTTGACAAGTTGAATTTTAAGTTAAAACCTGCACAGCCAGGCAACTGGTTGCAGGCCTAGAGTCATGTTTACATTGTTACTGTAGCAGATAGCATAATGGATGTTGCAGTCCACTTGTGATATTTACTTTACCGGCCTTTGGTACACCTTGGTATTATATACTAGGGATGTATAGGTAAGTTAAATATGCCAATCAGGTGTATACCAATATCATCATGTTGAAAGGAGGATCAGGAGTAAAACGCACAGAGTTCTATAGCTGGCAAAAAGAGAGTTCAGAAAAAAATAAAAAATTAATCCATGAGGGCCATGCAGAAAGAACAAATTTCCAACAGGAATCTCTATTAACTTTGTCATGGTTTTATTTTATTTTATCAGTGATGTATAGCATCCTCAATGCTTTGCAGCATGGCGTAAAAGAAAACAAAAAAAGCTGCAATGACTTTGCAGCTGCATCATTTTGCAGGTGCATAACCCACCCATGCACGGGTGCTTATCTTCTTGTTAATTACAATCTAAATTGAATCTGTAAATAAAAAACATAGGCAAAGGTTTTTTTTCTAAAAGCAGGGAGCAACAAAGAAGATTAGGGGTGCGGAAGCAATACCGAGGGCATGGGTAGGGGCATGCCCAACTTAAAAGGTGGGGGAAAAGTACACAATAGAGATGGGCAAGAGAGAGCAACATGAAGCGCCTGAAGAGCGAAGCATATGGGCGAGAGACCGTAACAACGAGCAGGTGGAGAAGTACACGAATTAGAGAGCAATGCGAAGAGAAGCACACAAGGGCAAGAGTAATATGTATGGGGGTGGCAGAAAAGCACGTGTGAAAGAGAGCAAATGGGGAAGAGAAGTACATGAGCAAAGCCCACTAATCCAAGTTGCACTTAGGCACAATCTGAGTCAGAGTTACCCGAAACTATAAATAAGGTCAAACCCTCTAATAACCTCTCACTGAGCAAGAAAATGGCAAAATACTGCTACCATAGTGGACCATCCTAGTGAACTCCTCACTGAAACCAGGTGTTTTCATCAACAGTCTTAAAATTGGCCTGCTCCTGAAAAATCCTAACAATGCCGACACCAAGGACCTCAGCAACTTTCACCCTATTCCAACACTTCCCTTCTTAGGGATGGTATTAGAAAGCTGCATAGCATCTTATCTGTCACTTCACTTCCTGGCCAATATTCTCCTTGATGGTTACCAATCTGGTTTAAGGTAGGAGAGTAGCACAGAAACAGCCTTCTGCCAATAGTGGATGGCTCTCTGTTTCCTCGACTCAAGGGGTCTCCATTCCACTTGTGCTCCTGGACCTTTCATTGCTTTTGATACTGTCAACCACAAAGCTCTGATTTAATCCCGAAAGAACGGATGGGCAGAAAGGAAGACGGTCCTAAAGGGACTCCTGTTTGTTTAGCGGCTCACAAATAGTGAAAATAGGGCTCTTTCTCTCTCTTGAAAAACAATCTCAAACAAGTGGTTACATAGGGCTCTATCCTCTACCCAACCGTATTGAATCTATAGCTTGAAACATGTGGGGGATATTAAGAGAAAATCTGGAATTATTTATCATCAATCAGCAGATGACACCCAGATCTACCTGAAGATATCTTCTCATGGCAACTTTGGTCTTTTCTCCTCCACGCTTGATAAGATTAAAAAATGGTTGACTAACAACCACTTAAATCTCAATCAAACTAAAACGGAATTTCTTCTAATCTCCCCAAAAACATCCAACCTCCCAATCAAAGAATCCTTCTCATCCCTGGACTGCAACCCAACCATTGTTGGGCTCTATAATTGACAACCAACTAGACCTTCGAAAGCAAATCTCAACCATGCCCCGAAATGTATAGGTAAATGAAAAAGGGAGCGCAAAAGTGCTGTTTTAAACGTACTGCAAAAGCGCTTAAAAAAGAAATAAATAATGGATGAGCATATTGTGGTTCGGGAGGGGTGAAGCAACACGGATGGGGAGAATAGCAACATAGTGGGAAGGGTGAGAAACAAGAAGGGGGAGAAAATACAGGTGAAAGAGGGCAACGTGGAGCATCATGGTTGCGGGAGTAGAAGCACATTGGCTAGAAAGGAACATGGTTGCGGGTGGCGCTGAGAAGCATGTGGGCGAGAAGAGCAAGGGGGAGAAAAGGACATGAGGGAAACAGCTGGAAACCCCTTTCACACTCATGGAGTGCTTAAACAAAAAGAAACAAGCGCTGGCAATGCAATTGGTCTCTCCAATGAGAGCTACTGTCTTTGGCAATGATTTGTACCTATGCTGTACAGCACGGCTAAAATTGAAAAACAAGTGCTACGACACGGCCATCGCTAAGGCACTTAAAAAACCCAGAAACTAACCACATGATAGCAATCCACTACCTCATTTAAAAAGCTGAACTCATCTATGTTTTGTGTTGTGATTTAACTAAGTACAAATACTCATTTTTTTGCAGTTAGACGCCCCAATAATTACTGTGTAGCTTTAAAATATTTCACAATGCTTGATGCCTTCCAAACCTCAAATGGTCTGTGAACAAAGAAACGTTCGTTAAAACATTTTAGGATGGACAAAGGCTATGTTGATGAGTTGATGGGTCAATGGATGTCTGCATTACTTGGGAAGATGGATGGATGATGGAGTGTGTGGGGAAGAGTAAAGAGGGTGTAGATGGATGGATTGAAGAATGTGAGCATGAATTAAGAGGGTGTAGATGGTTGAAGGAGAGATAGTGTCTGGGATGAATTAAGATGGTGGATCGTTGCACAGTGTCTGGGTGAATGAAGATGGATGGACGGAGAGTGTAGGGATGAACTAAAAAGGTGCAGGTAGTTAATGGATGGATGGATGGATGGATGGATGAAGAGGGTGTGGGTAGGTGTTATGTTATGTTATTTTATTTTGTAATGTGCACAGCTACCCAACAAGGGTTTCCCAGCGCAGGCCATAACAGAAGCTAGGAGATGTCAGAATTAGCAATGTAGATTAAAATAACAGGTTTTTAACTGTTTCCGGAAGACGGGAAACAGCTTCTCCCTCCTCATCCCATCAGGTAAGGAATTCCATAAGGTTGGCCCAAGAAGAGAGAAGGAGCGACCTCCCATTCTCGACAGTTTAAACCTCTGGATTTCAAACAGTTCTCCTGATGACGAGCGAAGCAGTGGTCGGGAGTGGTACTCATGAACCAGATCTTGTAAATATTTGGGGGCAGAGCCGATCTTTATTCTGAACATATAGCATAAGCCTTTAAATTTTATGCGGTGTTCTACCTTAAGCCAATGCAGTTCTCTCAGGGCATTTCCCATGTTGGACATTCTCGGAAGGTCGCGGAGCAATCTGGCTGCAGAATTTTGCACCACCTGAAGCTTGCTTAGTACCTCTCTGTTAGACCCCAGGAAGAGAATATTACCATAGTCCAGGCGAGATGTTACTAGAGCCTGGACGACTGTTCTTTGGGTGTCTATAGGGAGCATCCAGATAATTATTTTTTAGCCATTTTAAGATGGTAAAACAAGTGGCTGCTGTCTGAACCGCCTGTTGTTTCATTGACAATTTATTGTCAATAATAAAGCCTAGATTGCGTGCCTGAGAGGAGGGCGTGGGTAAAGGTCCCATTTCAGCTGGCCAATGTTTGGGGCCCCAACATTCAGACCCTTTTCCAAAAATGAGTACATCCGTCTTTCCCCGTTAAGCTTGAGCAAATTTAGTTGCATCCATGCTGCAATCCTGCGCAAGCCTAATTGCAGATTAGAAGGGTCCTGTTTCCTCCATGGTGATAATGAAAAGATCATCAGCATAGGAATTAAATGCAAGCCCTGCCGCTTCCGCAATCATTGCTAATGGTTGCACATAAATATTGAAAAACAGCGGGCTCAAAATAGAGCCCTGTGGCACACCGTACGGGGAAGAATAAGACTTTGACGAGGCCCTGGTGGAGAACACCTGGAATGTTTGTTCCGCTAAAAAGGAAGACACCCAACCGAGCGCCGTCCCAGCGAAACCCAGTGCCTGTAAAGATTCAAGTAATACGGTATGAGAAACCGTATCAAAAGCGGCACTTGGATCTAATAAAATAAGGGTAACTGTGTCGCCGGCGTCCAAGCGCTGGCGTGACATCTCAATAACGCCTAGCAAAGTGGGCACCGTGGAGAACCCTGCTCTGAATCCTGATTGCGAGTTGTGCAGAAATTGAGATGCTTCCATAAACAAAGATAACTGGCCATTAACGTGTTTCTCCAAGACCTTTGAGAAAGTCGGGAGCAGGGAAATGGGTCTAAAATTAGATGGCATGGTCGGATCTGCATTTGGCTTTTTTAACAGAGGTAGGAACATTGCATGTTTCCAGACAGTGGGCATCTGTGCTTCTCTAAGAGAAGCATTTAGTAGCCCCATCACTACTTCAAGAGCAGGTTGTTCCATCTGAAGAAGCACTGAGATAGGAAGCAGATCACATGGAGAACCCGATTTATTACTAGTTAAATTTTTTAATAGGGAGCCCATATCCAAAAAATCCCACTGCTCCAATTTTAGCCGCGAGACTTCTGACCCGGAATACATCCTGGCAGTGTTCTGCAGGGCCGGGGTTGACATATTAATTCCCCCTAGTTGCTGATGGATTTGTTCAACTTTGTTTATGAAGAACTTGGCAAGGAAATCGCATTGAGGTTCATCAAGAACAGACGGACTAGGTTCAGTCCCAGCACCTGCCAACTTTTTAACCATAGAGTCCGCGAGCAATTTTTTGCCGCCGAAATAGATGAGGAAACATAATCAGCACGTGCCTTTTTACACAAATTGGTGACTGGATGGATTTTGGTAGGCTCATGGATTGATTGACAAATGGGTGCTTGGATGGATGAATGGCTCTTGGTGGGTTCATGGATGAATCAATGAATGGATGGATGGCTGTTAGGATGGCTAGATGCGAACAATCTCTTAATGTGCGTTATCTGAGCAATGTAATGTTCGTTTCTCTGCTGAATGTCCGTATTACATGAGCTGTAGTTTGCTGTATTTGCCAGAGCTAAATGACTTCTGGCTCAGACTTTTATATAAAGAAGTCACTGCTACCAAGATAGATTCGAGAAAGGTCTCTGAGAATCACCAGACGTATATTCAAACTCTTGGATGCCTTCAAACTCTCACTGTAATTTCTAGGCTTCTCTTGGTACAATCCGTGTGAGTGTTGGACAAGCTTTGGATCCTGTCAGTGGTAAGATAATACTATTCTACCACATCATTATCGTGGTGGTTTGCCCAGTGCTACCCAAACCTTATAGACCACATCCCTGTCATGTACATGGCTCCTGTTCTCAGCTCAGCAGCGTTCTCAACCTCATAAGATAGAAAGGTAGACTTTAGTTAAGACCTTGCCAGTGTTTTATTTCTAGTAAACATGTTTTTAACAATCTCAAATCATCAAAGAGAAAATTAAAGGCTCCCAATTACTGCATTGTGCCTAAAATATTACTTACTGCACTGGCTTCTGGCAGTCAGTCTAGCTCCATTAAATGTACTCTTAAGAAAAGTGAACACCTACCCACTAATTTCATGGACTGCTTGTAAATAGAGTTTAGTGCCCACTGTTTCGTGGTAGTAGTGCACTGTGCTGTGTGTGCTGGTGCTCTATGCCGTTTGTGGATGTACATTACTCAGTGGATGGTGGTGCAGTTTACCGCAGGTCTTAGTGCATGGTTCTGAGGGTGATGGTGCATTGTGCCTCAAGTTATAGTTTAATGCACTGTGGGTGGTGGGGCACTGCGCTGTGAGGGGCAGTGCCTGCACTATATGTGGTGGTGAACCATGGCATCGGTGGGGGTACACTTTGATGCTGCTAGTGGTATACGTTCAGAGCACGTGTCCACTAATTACATGGACTGTATGTAAATTGAGCCTAGTGTCCACAGTTTCGTGGTAGTAGAGAACTATGCTGTGATTTGATGTTCTATACCATTTGCAGGTGCACATTACTCAGTGGGTGATGGTGCATTTTGCCACAGATCTTAGTGCATGGTTCTCGGTATAGTTGAATGCACTGTGGGTGGTCTGGCACTACGTGAGTGGTAGTGCCAGCGGTATATATGGTGGTGAACAAAGGCATTGGTGGTGGTACACTTTGAAATTGCTAATGGTACACTTACAGAGCATATGATGGTGTACCGTTTGGAACATTCCTGGTATGATGATCGAGGATTGTATGTGGGATTTTTAAAATTTGTTTTCTGTGTTCCTTTTCTATCTATCATTCATGTTTAAGCTTTAACAGTCTAATTGTTTTTGCATTATTGTTGGAGAACATATTGTATTCTACACTTTTTTAAAGGAGCTTTCTTGCACACATTATCTCCCTCAAACGTACTATAACCACTTACTGTAGAGTTCACTCTCTCTCTGTATTATTATTACGTAAGAGCTGGAAAACCATGTTCATCAACAGAGAACTGCTTCTAGTTCTGTCATTTAGAGTCCTAGAATGTAAAGAAAAAACCTGGACTCTATGTTAGGACCGTAGGTTTCAGATTATGCTTCTCCATTCTTTTCTGCAAAAACACAACAGTGAATAAAATCGTAACAACATTTTAGTAATCAAACAAAAGCAATATTTCCCATGATTAGTCCATGACCTCATTCTCTCGCCACAATTCATACCACAACACAGTGTATTGAACATGCTGCTTTCCATCTCCTTCCTCTTTCTTTGCTGCTCAGCAGCCATGAGCTAAGTGTACTCTTCTTAATACTGATAGATACCTGCTTTGTGCTTAAAGGTATACAAGGGCTTTTTTGGTGCAATACAGCCGCCTGACACATGAATTGCAGCTTGTTTTCATCAGCCGCCACAATTGTTTCCCTGTAAAAGGGGTTTAAGATTATTGACTGTGCGCCGAAATAGTGTTTGTTTAGTTTGTTTTTTACTTTACTTTTCTATTATTTAGCTAGCGTCGGGCCGTGACCTTAACAGTGGCTAACTGGAGAGGAGAGAGAGGATATCCATTAGTTCTCTAAATTAAGCGCAGTTCTCTTTTTAGGTCTCACCTACGCAGCGTGCATGTGCTGCTTAGGAGGAGACCTTTAGGAATCGATTCGCTTTTACGCCCAAAAACGTGTACGCTTTGCATTGCTTTCAATAGCAACGCGTGCACGTTTGGCGATTCCCTTGCGAGAGCGAGCTTTGGCGACATCTGTTTGTAATAAACTGTCAAACAGGTGGTGCCCCTGCTCGCTACCCCAAAGGAAACGCTGTGTGTGCTCTCGGTTGCACTCCCTCCACCCCTCCCACTTGTTTCATTTGCCTCTTCCTTCTTCCCATACGCGCTTCCTTCTTCTCTTCCTTCCTCTTTGTTTTTGCTTCCATTCCACTTGCTCTTTCGGTCCCATATGTACGTCATCTCTTTCTTTCTTCATCCCTTCCATTGTTTTTGCTTTGTCTCTTTCTTCTGCCCATACTTGCTTCCTCCCCGCCTTTCTTTCATCCCTTCCCTCTAGCTATCTTCCTACCACCCCTCCTTTCTGTCCTGTCCCCTGTCACTAATGTTTTTTTCCTTTCCCTCCTCCGTGCCTCTTTTTCGGATTTTGTCTCTTTCCTTCTCTCTGGTGCGGGGCTTCTCGAGGCACACAGGGGGGCCCTCAATGAAAGGGTCCACAGAACACGTCACATAGGGGGATGTATGCCACTTCAATCTCCAGATTACTTGTGAATGCGGAAGTGATGCTCTTTGCCCTTTACGCGATCTTGTGACACAAACCCCTGCGAGCCTCGAAACTCATTCACACTGAGGAGTGAAACAAGAGATACATCCGAGTGAGACTTGTCTCAGTAAAAAACATAAAGTGCATTAAATGTCCCAGTAATGACGTTTTGGAAAGAATCAAAGCCCATAAACAGGTCTATTTGTACCATAATTGAAATGTCCTCCATACAAAGAAGGAAGCCAGCACATTTCCACCCATTTATACGTTGAGTGGAATAAGGAATGTCTCACAGGGGATGCCTGGAAGGGAACTGGGCGATACTTTAGGTGACATGGGGTTGGGGGGGGTCCAGAAGAATGACTGTGCAGAAATAAATGCCAGAACACATTATCTGCCCAGATGCTGTTGGGTTAACATAGCCAATAGGTCTCGCCTTTGGGACCTTATAAGTGTTTAGTTATCCAGCACGATAACCTTGGTGCAACAACATCAAGTGTCGCATGGCTAGTCCCAAAGGTGAGACCTTATGGCTATGCCAATGCTTGTTATAGTGGGCGCCCGATCAACCTGGAAGCACAGTGTTTGAGATCGGTATCGACTGCATAGACTGCGTGGACCCGGCTTCCAATCTAAAAACTATTCTACATACTCAAGGGGTTGAAATAAACAGAACAGAGCTAGCTCTAGGGGTCGAGCACCTCCCGCCAGCATATACTCAGTACACTTGACCTTTGCTTATTGTGGGCAGGCTTATTCTGCACCTTCTGCCACTTGTGCCTCATTTGGGATACACTTCCCTGTGGTCGACCCCCATTTGTTTCCAGCATCATTGTTATTTATAACAGCCCAGACTTTAACATAGCAGGATATTCTCAAGAAGGGGTATTAAGATAATGAAGACCCAGTTGAGTACCAGTTTGAAGAACAGTTGGTGGAGGCCATTGATAACTCTGTCCACGAGTCTGTCAACAAAGCCATAACAGTCCCATTGCGACCCTTCAGATGCCACTGAAGTACTACGCCCTTTGAGAACTCGGGGAGAGGTTCAGGACCCGTCCCTTCTATCTTAACGCCTTCTGTGGTGGACTAACCCTGGCCACACAAGAAAACATTGAATAAACTTGCCAAAAAATGAATGAATGAGGTACTTATAGAGCGCACTGTCACTCGCACATGAGCATCCTGGCTCTGTACTGAGATCCCATATAAATCTGGAATGCGGGTACTGTTAGAGGGAGCAGGAGGTCATATGGACGGGCTAGATCAAGGAGTGAAAAGATGCCCTCACTGATGACGCTTATGGGGTTGTAGACAACCCTGGCCTGTCTACAGCTGTGATGGAACCTGATCAGGTACTGGACGATAGCTACTCCCTGTCCTCATCTGATACCTCTCCTGAGGACTCATCCCTACTGCCAATGAGGCATGCACACAAGTCACACTTTCTCGATTCCCAGAATCCACAATAGAGGCTCGTAGGTTTCAATCCCGATGATATAACACATCCAAGGTCTTCGAAATGGTACCCGTCTTCGGAGGTAGCAGAGTCCGTCCAGTCCGTCCTGTGTAAGAGCTTTGAGAAAGAAGTCCAGATGAAACCTAGCACAGAATGTCCTCACTCCTTCCTACTGGGAAAAGTGTCCGAAACCCCAGAGATTGACCAAAGCATGGCAACCGTCATGAGTAAATACTCCAGAGACTCGAAGAAGGGCATCAATTATACTTGCCTTGGATGCCAGGACAAAGTACTCAACTTATCAGGGCCTTTGACAAAGATCCTACAAATGGTGGTTCAAGCTAAGGAAACAAACTTCTCTGTAGACCCTGACATCTTGCTAGGCTGGTCGCAGCACACTATTTATTCGGCAATGCCAACTGTACCATCTCTTTGGAGCAGCGGAGCTCGATTCTCATGTGCATCAATCCCAAGCTAGCTGAGTTAGCAACAGTGGAAGCAGGCCCTCTGGCCAATGCCCAATTATTCGGTGACCATTTTGTTAAAGATCTTTGCAAATTCGCGATCACTCTCTCTACACTAGACAAGGCCCAATCGTCCACGAAGAAAGTTTTTTACGATTCATTTTTCGGCAGGGCCGGACACTTTAGAGGCAGAGCATCAGGTTGTGGGTATATTACAAGGCTTTCCGCAGAGGTTACAACGCCAGAGCAAGAGGAGGTGGGAACTCCACCTCTCACCAAGAAAACTTCTAACCCACCAGGAGTTGACTAAGTCACGGGGGATTTAGATGGTCTGGCTATTGTGGTGTAAAACCAGGTTCTGCAGATTCCACAGGTAAGACTGATTTCACCTTTACAAGTCAAACTGGGGGGCGGATCAGACACTTTATGATCAATTGGTGTCAGATTATGAATGACCCTTACATCTTACAGACAATGTAGGGGTTCAGAATACTAGTCTGTGGGAACGCCAATCAGCAAGTCATTCTCATGCCCCTATCTATTTCCCAACAAGAAGCAATAACTTGCTGTTTCCCTCTGAGGCGGAAGCCGGAGGCCCTTGTGCTCTCTTGCACCTTTTGCACTGAAAAAACGATTGATTTTGCTATTTGTTTTTAGAACTGTATAATATTTTAATTGGAGCGTTTTTAACCTCCCTGACATCCCTACAGCGAGATCAATTCGCTGGGCACACCCTTTTCCAAAGCGTCGATCCACTGAGGCGCTGGGAACATTGTAAGACAACTTTGGCAGCCATCTTTGATTGGGCAGGCTCGCCGGAGAGCTCGACGCCCCTCCCGCCCTCCCAGGGTATTTAATAGAGCAGTATTCGGCTCCGCGAGGTATAACTTGCTGTTTCCCTCTGAGGCGGAAGCCGGAGGCCCTTGTGCTCTCTTGCACCTTTTGCACTGAAAAAACGATTGATTTTGCTATTTGTTTTTAGAACTGTATAATATTTTAATTGGAGCGTTTTTAACCTCCCTGACATCCCTACAGCGAGATCAATTCGCTGGGCACACCCTTTTCCAAAGCGTCGATCCACTGAGGCGCTGGGAACATTGTAAGACAACTTTGGCAGCCATCTTTGATTGGGCAGGCTCGCCGGAGAGCTCGACGCCCCTCCCGCCCTCCCAGGGTATTTAATAGAGCAGTATTCGGCTCCGCGAGGTATAACTTGCTGTTTCCCTCTGAGGCGGAAGCCGGAGGCCCTTGTGCTCTCTTGCACCTTTTGCACTGAAAAAACGATTGATTTTGCTATTTGTTTTTAGAACTGTATAATATTTTAATTGGAGCGTTTTTAACCTCCCTGACATCCCTACAGCGAGATCAATTCGCTGGGCACACCCTTTTCCAAAGCGTCGATCCACTGAGGCGCTGGGAACATTGTAAGACAACTTTGGCAGCCATCTTTGATTGGGCAGGCTCGCCGGAGAGCTCGACGCCCCTCCCGCCCTCCCAGGGTATTTAATAGAGCAGTATTCGGCTCCGCGAGGTATAACTTGCTGTTTCCCTCTGAGGCGGAAGCCGGAGGCCCTTGTGCTCTCTTGCACCTTTTGCACTGAAAAAACGATTGATTTTGCTATTTGTTTTTAGAACTGTATAATATTTTAATTGGAGCGTTTTTAACCTCCCTGACATCCCTACAGCGAGATCAATTCGCTGGGCACACCCTTTTCCAAAGCGTCGATCCACTGAGGCGCTGGGAACATTGTAAGACAACTTTGGCAGCCATCTTTGATTGGGCAGGCTCGCCGGAGAGCTCGACGCCCCTCCCGCCCTCCCAGGGTATTTAATAGAGCAGTATTCGGCTCCGCGAGGTATAACTTGCTGTTTCCCTCTGAGGCGGAAGCCGGAGGCCCTTGTGCTCTCTTGCACCTTTTGCACTGAAAAAACGATTGATTTTGCTATTTGTTTTTAGAACTGTATAATATTTTAATTGGAGCGTTTTTAACCTCCCTGACATCCCTACAGCGAGATCAATTCGCTGGGCACACCCTTTTCCAAAGCGTCGATCCACTGAGGCGCTGGGAACATTGTAAGACAACTTTGGCAGCCATCTTTGATTGGGCAGGCTCGCCGGAGAGCTCGACGCCCCTCCCATCCTCCTCCCGCCCAGCCCGAAGTATGTATAAAAATGACAGTATCACCCGTCCGCGCAGCGGGCGGGCGCAGCGGGCGTGCCGGCGGCGCGCCGGAGGCGCGCCAGAGGCAAGCCCGTCTGCGCCCGTCCGCGCCGGACACGCGCCCAGCGCCATACCCCCTGTGTCATGCCATACCGAAGGGATTACATACACCGCTGATGAAATCCGCAAGCTGAATCCCGGACCACTGACGATTTGCAGTCTACATACTCCAGAGAATCTTGTAGATCAAGCCACCATCAGCTGTAGGAGCTGCAAAACTACTATTCCCCTCATTAATGACAAAGTTAAACACCTGATCGACGGTACCACTACGCATCCCACTACATTTATCGCCCTCATTAATGCTCGCTCCCTGGCTAAGCATAGGCAGGACATTGCAGATTTAATTACAGATCACGCAATAGACATCCTTTTTATAACCGAAACCTGGATGGATGATACATCCGAGCCTGACCTTCAGGTAGCTGTACCGGAAGGCTATAAGGTGCATAGGCAGGACAGACAGGGGGGAAAAAGAGGAGGTGGCCTGGCTATCATCACACGGGTCATCTTCCCAGTTAGACTCTCCCCGGTACCATCGTCGGCATGCGAGGCGCTGCATTTTGCCATTAAACTGAATGCGTCGCACAATTTTAAGGGAGTGCTTATCTACAGGCCACCAGGACCTCGCTCAGAATTTCTTTCCACCTTTACCTCCTGGTTGGAACCCTTAGCCATTGAGGATTCCTTTATGGCATTAGGAGACTTAAATTTCCACCTGGACAGGACAGATGAGGTGGATACACTAACGTTACTAGGAGATTGTAACACACTGGGCTTAACCCAGTACATAAAAGCTCCAACACATGACGCAGGACACACCCTGGACGCTATCTTTTCTAACATCAGTGATCTGGAGGTATCTAAAATTTTGCCGCTTACATGGACAGATCACCATGCTATTTTCTGTCATCTACCGTTCAAACGATCCAAACCGGATAAACAGGCCCATCATCAAAATAAATTTAGAGTATGGAAGGACATCGATGACGAAACCTTTAAGATGTCCCTGTCCAACACTTGTCCGAATATCCAGTCTGACCCCACCGAAGCAGTGGAGCAGTATCTTAACTGGGTAGGCAAGGCGGTAGACATGCACGCTCCTTTAAAAACCATATCAAAAAACAGAAAGGTGCCTTCAGCACCGTGGTACTCAAAAACCCTTAGACAGCAAAAACAGATTTGTAGAAATAAGGAAAGAACCTGGCGTAAAACATACGATAACTTAAGTAAAGCTCAGTATAAAGATGAACTCATCATCTATAAAAAAATGATTCAGGAGGTAAAAAAGGACTACTTCGAGCAGCAAATTAAGCAATCAAAAAATTCGAGTCGACAACTGTTTGAAGTAGTTAAGACTCTGGCAGGGAAGGTGGTAGATCTGAATCCTCCTCACACTCAGGAATTCTGCAATAACTTAGCAGATTACTTTTTTTCAAAAGTAAACGATATATATGCAGAATTCTCGGTTATTCCATCCAACACCAGCACTTATCCTAAATCATCAAAAAATAGCATGGACTGTTCGTTTCCCCGATTTAGGGATATGACGAATCAGGAAATAGGAGATATCATGAGACTGGTTAAAACAGGTTCATCCTTAGATCCTTGCCCCCCTAAAATTTTTATTCCAGTAACTGATGTGGTGAGCAAAGTCATAACCCCTATCTGTAACGCCATGTTCCAATCGGGGATCTTCCCAGATAAGTTAAAAAACACTCTGCTGAAACCCTTACTGAAAAAAACTGGTCTTGATAAAACAACTCTCAAAAATTACAGACCCATTGCTAGCCTACCCTACCTGGCTAAAATTGTGGAAAGAGCAATGAATGTTCAACTAGCCGAATATATTGAGCAAAACAATCTCCTGGATGAATCGCAGTTTGGATTCCGGAAACTTCATGGGACGGAGACTGCCCTCATTAAGGCCGCCGATGATATTAGAACCATTAGGGACCAAGGAGGGACAGCTATACTGGTCCTACTGGATCTCTCGGCGGCCTTCGACACGGTCAATCACGCCGTTCTGATTGACCGTGTCGAGGAGATGGGCATTTGCTCAAAGGCCAAAGAGCTTTTGGCATCATTCCTGTCCAATAGAACACAGGCAGTGACATTGGGCGCATTTCAATCCCCTCAGCTCGCCCTCCCATGTGGCGTCCCGCAAGGCTCATCCCTAAGTCCGACACTCTTTAACATCTATGTGTCGGACTTAGCAAGGGTGATCAAGAACTACCGGATGAGCCTTACCTCCTACGCCGACGACACCCAACTGGTGATCGCTATCAAGAACAACGGTGAGGAGGTTGCCGCCAGATTCCAAGAAGGCATGCTTGCCATCAAGGAATGGATGTCTGAAAACTGCCTGCGTCTCAACTCGGAGAAAACCGAGGTAGTGATCTTTGGAAATTTATCACCACAGTGGTCCACTCTTTGGTGGCCGACACCCCTCGGAGCCCCTCCAGAACCAGTAAAAAAGGTCAGGAACTTAGGCATTATATTTGACGACAATCTCAATTTTTCCAACCATGCCAACCAGGTTGCGTCGTCTGCTTTCTACAAGCTTAAGATCATTAAAAAAATCCTGCCCTATCTCCCTGAGAGTGCTAGGAAAACAGTGGTGAGCTCCTTAGTACTCTCTTCACTCGACTACTGTAACGGACTGTTTGTAAACGCCCAGGCAAGGGTGGTGGCCAAACTCCAGCTTATACAAAATGCGGCCGCAAGGCTACTAGCTGGCATTCCTAAGTTTCAGTCCACCAAGCATGCGATAAGAAATTTCCACTGGCTAACAGTGAGAAATCGCATCAGATTCAAGACCCTGTGCCTCACCTACAAAGCGCTTAAGGGTCTCGGACCAGCTTTTCTCAAACGAAAACTTCATTACTATTCACCAAAAAGATCCTTACGCTCCGAACACAGTCACCTACTGGTAGTGCCACGCACCAGGACGGTGACATGGGGCGATAGAAGCTTTACCAACGCTGCAGCCAAAATCTGGAACATGCTCCCAAAGGAAATAAAATTGTCACCATCGTTATTTCAATTTAGAAAATTGGTAAAAACCTGGTTATTCGATCAATAATCCGCTCAGTAACAATACGTTTGAAGGCAGATACCACCTTATTCTGGGATTTTCAGCAAAATTATAGCGCCAAGACACCCATGGGTATACGCCGCGCTTTATAAATTTTTAAAATAAATAAATAAATAAATAAACATTTATTGATATGGAAGTTTTGGAACTTTTGAAGTAAAAAGCGATCATGCTGAGGCATCTTCATCCAAGAGGCTTTGTCAGCACAGTGTGTCTGGTGCAAAAGAAAGGGGGGCTGATACCACTAGGCCCTCAAGCTCAAACATTTCAACTCCTGGGTAGTTTATTGCCATTTCAAGATGAAGGGCATTCACTCACTCAGATATCTTCTCCAAGTAAATGATTGGTTAGTCTAACTGGATTTAAAGACATTTTCTGCAATTTCAGTTGGGTCCCCAATGGCACAAATTTTCCACCTTTCCCTTTGAGCGGTCTTAGGCCCCTTGTTGCTTCACCAAGTTAATGAAACTGGTATTGGAGACCCCCAGACTCAGGGAGGTTTATCTTATCATTTACCTAGATCATCTGACTATAATGGGGCAGAGTCGAAATGAGCTTCTCCTACATCTTCATAGGGCAATGCAGTTGTTATAGGTTTTGGGTTTCATAATAAACGTCCCAAAGTTGAGTCGGATCCCTCCCCAAATGACAGAGTTTCTAGGTTCTCATGTAGACTCGATTCAAGCACAGCTATGCCTCCAATCTCAGAAGATTGTCTCAATCAAGAAGAAATTTAGTCGTAGCTATCATCTTTGATGATCTCTTTGAGATCCCTTGCCAGACTAGTGGGGCTTTTTTCCCGAGGCCTATCTATTACTGTGTCCTTCAAAGCCTAAAAATCCTCCACCTTTGGAAGGGATTATCATATACAGAACAGGAAACCTTGTCCCTGGAAACCAGGGTGGAGATTTCGTGGTGGCTGGACTACATGGAGGCCTGGAATGACAGGGCCATCTTTGTCTGCATACCGGATGTAGTGATGGAGTTGGACACCAGCAGACTGGACTGGGAAGGGAGGTGGGGTCTGATCTCCATCAGAGGTCATTGGTCCCTGTCGGAACTCCGTTACATATCAACTGTCTGGGGTTGCTGGCGGGTTCCTTAGTGATCAAGACTTTATCCCCTCGCAAAGCCCAGTGTTATTTTCTCTTGCAGATGGACAACATACCCGCAGTGAGGTACTTTAACAAGCGGGGAGGAACAAGATCTTGTCCTCTGACTCAGATTGGCAAGGATCTTTGGCATTATTATCTCAGTACATCCCAGGAAGGGCGAATGTGATTTCAGACTGGGACTGCAAGATTTCTGAAGGAATCCAACGTTTGGAGATTTCACCCATAAATTTTTCGCCACCTCAACTTGATTTGGGGAACTTGTGTGATAAATCTGTTTGTGTCTTGCCTGAATGCACAACGTCCAGTTTTCTTAGGTAGGAAACCCGACCCTCTAGCAGTGAGTTTGGATGCTTTCTTACAGAATTGACAGGGGAATCTTCACTATGCTTTTCCTCCTTTTCTCATGATCCTGAGAGTCATATCTCAGATGAAAGGACAGAAGGAAGAACTTGTTCTGGTAACGCCAATGTGGAAAGCTCACCCCTGATTTCCTTTGTTGTTCCTAGATTATTTTCTTTGTTGTTTGAGATGATTCGGATTGAATCCTTCCAGTACCCTTTTCAGACCCATTAGGTCAGCCTCATCCTCTGATCTCATCAGGCAAACTGGACTTGATGGCTTGGAGGGTTTTTGCAGATGCTGGCAAATGCCAGGCCTTTCGGAACAGTCTTCTTTCTGCCTCAAGCAATATTAGGCTCCTGGCACCCACAAACAAGATGCCTCAGCAAGGAGAAAATGGGTGTGAATCCTCTGGTTGAAGATTTACCTCTGATTGTTAACTTCCTCTCTGTGTTAGATGATCAAGGTATGGCCTACAGATCAATAAATAACTTTCAGTCGGCTATCTCTGCTAGCCACCATCCTTTGGAAAGTAGACCAGTTGGTGGACATTGGTATGTAAGTTGTTCAGAGGTTTTAAATTGATTCGGCCCCTCGAACGAAAGTATTCTGAATTATGGGATGCAAATGTGGTACTTTGTTTTCTTCGAGCTTGGCTAGCTAATGAAGATCTATCCAGAAAACGGTTATCAACTAAACATACTGTTCTTCTATGCCTCATCTCCTCCAGAATGGTTTTGGATGTGTGTGCTCTGGACTTGACAGATAGAGTATTTTCCCCTACTGTAGTGTTGTTTCGTATATATCTATTCAAACGTAAACCCATTCCTGATTTGTTAGCTATCCCACTTTTCCTGGCAATCATAAGCTTTGTATGGTGTTTTATGGCTTATGAAGACTGTACTAGGGAACTTCACCAAACTCCTGCTTGTCAACTGCGTATTTCATTATGGGTGCCTTTCCGTCCAGTAATATCAGCCACCATGGCCAGATGGGTTAAATTGCTGTTTTTGGCTGAGGCTGGCATTGATACTTCATTTGTGTAAGTGCATTCACTAAGGGGAGCCATGGCATCCAAATTCCAAATCTTTTGCATTTGGTTCCCACTTAGAAGATATCATGGGGGCAGCCAATTGGTCTTCAGACTCTACTTTCAAACTATGTTATTATAAACTGATTGTGCAAGTGTAATCCGAAGCCTCCGGACCTGACATAGAATAAAAAATGTCTAGCTTTCGCATCAAAGAATTTTCAATTCTTTTAAGGACATGGAGGTCAGGATTTATTATGCGAACTGCTTGACGTTCTAAACTTTTGGAGTCATCCAACGGTCAAGAGAGATTGGTGACATCTGGCAATCTTGGATGGATCTTCAGTTAAGCGGAAGCCGTGCTATTCTGGACAGTTTACTGGAGCTTCTAAATACACTTGTATTGGACTCACACAAAGAAAGCAGAAGGACAAAGGAATCAGCATGTTATATAGACTTCGTTATGAAATGATTGGTGAAAAGAGAGTGATGTCATGGACTGCTCATGGGAAATATAGTTTTTGTTTGAGTACTGAAATGTTGTTGCAATTTCATTGGCTGTCTGTGTTTTTGCAGTAAAGAATAAAAAAAGCATAATCCTCGCCTCCGTATTCTTAAAAGAATTGAAAATTCTTAGACGCATCAGCTAGAACTTGTTTTCCTGGAGCAGCACGCCACACAAGGACGTGGGAAACTTGAAGACTGTGAAGAGGCAGAATCGTATGGTAACTGTCCCTTATGTCAGATGAAAAATTTTGCAAATAATTATTCGATTTTAATCTGTAAATAAGTCCAGCTACATATAATGCTCAATATTTCGATTTGTCAAACAAATGAAAGAACATAAATTTACTTTGACTTTAACTTGTGAAAATTCAGAAAATTACCTATGAAAATTAATAAATACTGATGTCAATTTGCCTTGAGATTCAATACAAAAACACATTTAAAAATGACACACAGAAATGTTGCTGAATGCAATCTGCTGACCTTTCTATTGCCAGAACTTTAGCATAGGCCTTTCTTTCTATAGCGTAGATTCTTTAGGAAAATTCTGAACTTTACACAACTGTATTCAATAGACTGGCCTTAATGTGATTTACTTAGATGCTGTCATGACTGTAGAATGTGCCAAGCTTATAAAATGTATTATTTCTTCAGATACATATTTTCGATAAACTGGAACTGAACTTCCTTCATCATCACATGTTCACATAAAATTGAATACAGTGTGTTATTAACAATAAACATATGCTTATAAGCGATGGACTGCTATTACCTAACAGGAGATCTGCAAACCAATGTTTCTGTATTCAGCGTAGTTAATTGTTTTTCGGGGAAAAATGTAACAAGCGATAGATAAAACACTGTAGTATTCTTCCCTGCGAACCAAGTCTAACTTGCCCCAGTCGTACAAATGTTAACATAAGATAATAATTTTCTAATTGCTAAATACTGAATTTAGGGGCGTTACAGATAGGGCAAGCGCAGGAACCAATAGGTCCCTGTCCTGGGGTGGGTACACCCCCTAGCCTGCTCCTCTCCTGTGGGAGGGGGCCAGGAGCCTAGCTGGGATTGGGCAGGGCTCCCCATCTTCAAGATGGCCGGAGCCCGGGGTCGTGCTTCGCCTCGTCTCCCCCACCTGAGGAGTGGGGTTGTCACAGGTTGTCACACCCTTCTTCCTGATGTCTTTTTTCCCGCCAGTCTTCCCGCCAGAGTGGGGGTCAGAACTAGTGGGGGCCAGTTGCTGGGTACAGCAAATGGTCTGGAGAAGCTCACAGAGGCATGCCATCCTGGGGGAGGAGACCTAGCACCTCGCCCAGGATGTACATTGTTGCAGGCCCAGGAGAGCGGGGGGCTCTCCACCCAGGGGTCCAGCAACATGTCTGCTGTGTGGCAGCCTCTGCAGCCACTCAGCCCAGATATGGATTGTAGGTTAGGTTTTCAGAGGGCATCTCTAAGATACCATCGGGTGCATTTTACATTAAATCCCACACTGGCATCAGTACTGGTTTAATGTGCTGAGCAGTTTGGTTCCAAACTTGTCCGTCTTCAGTGTAGCCATTATGGTGCTATGGAGTTCGTAATGACAACCTCCCACCATATACTTTTAATGGCATCACTGCGCTTACAGTGCCCAGGAATGGCCCTGGGTACCGTAGGGGCAGAGGGCTCATGCACCTGTGCCCACACCTGTGGCATTGGGCACCCAGCTAGAGGGGTGACTGAAGTATGCCAGGGCAGTGGATTCTGTGGGCATGGCACACAGGGCTGTGTGCCATGTCGACTCTTGGTTTAGCTCTGTACCTAGACACTCAGCCTGCAAAGGCTGTGTGTTGGTGTCAGGGTACAGGACCCCTGAGGGTGGCACAATAAGTGCTGCAGTCCTCAGAGGTCTTCTCTGGTCACTATGCCCTGGGTACCTAGGGTACCATTTACTAGGGGCTGACAGGTGGCCAGAGATGCCAATTGGGTTTTAGTTTCAACACAGCTTTTAGGGAAGGAACACAGGCCCTGGGTACCTGGTTGGCAGGGACCCAGGGCACACTCAGTCAAAGCACATCAGCAGTTCAGAAAAAAGTGGGGCATACCAGTGCAAGAAAGATGGCACTTTCTCACTTTAGCGCCCTCCAGCGCAAGTCGTGGTTACGACTTGCGTTCTAAAATACGCGTTGTAGCGGTACTGCGGCGTAACATCCGCGTCGTAAAGGCTGTTCCCCCTTTTTTCAGGGTGTCAAAAGCCTTTTGGCAGCTAACAGTCCAGTTTACTTTCTTGGGCATTTTATTGGATGTGAGTTCTGTGAGGGGAGCCACAATGGACCCATATCCTTTCACAAACTTTCTGTAGTATCCAGTCAAGCCAAGGAATGCCCTGACTTGGGTCTGGGTGGTTGGAGCTACCAGTCCATGACGCTCTGGATCTTAGGCTGTAAGGGTTGGACCTGGCCTCCACCAACAAGTGCCCCAAGTACACCACAGTGTCCTGCCCTCGCTGGTATTTGGATGCCTTGATAGTCAGTCCTGCAGATTGCAGGGCTTGTAGAACCTTCCCAAGGTGGATCAGGTGATCCTGCCAGGTGGAGCTAAAGACAGCAATATCATCAAGATAAGCTGCACTAAAGGACTCCAATCCAGTCAGGACTTGGTTCACCAACCTCTGGAAGGTGGCAAGGGCATTCTTTAACCCAAAAGGCATTACAGTGAACTGATAATGCCCATCAGGGGTGGAGAATGCTGTCTTTTCTATGGCTCCTGGGGCCATGCCAATCTGCCAGTACCCTGCAGTTAAGTCAAAGGTGCTGAGGAATTTGGCTGCCCCTAGCTTGTCTATCAACTCATCTGCTCTTGGAATGGGGTGAGCATCTGTCTTGGTGACAGAGTTGAGCCCGCTATAGTCCACACGGAACCTCATCTCTCTCTTTCCACCCTGTTGATGAGGTTTGGGGACCAGAACCACTGGGCTAGCCCAGGGGCTCTCAGAGAGTTCAATTACCCCTAGCTCCAGCATCTTGCTGGCTTCAGCTTTGATGCTTTCCTTGACTTGGTCTGATTGTCGATAGCTTTTGTTTTTGACAGGGTTACTGTCACCAGAGTCCACATCATGGGTACACCAGCTGGTCAGACCAGGGGTCAAGGAAAATATGCTAGCAAACTGTTGCAAGACTTGCTTGCAGTCAGTCTCCTGTTGGGGAGAGAGGGTGTCTGAAAAGACCACTCCATCCACTGACCCATCTTTTGGTCTGGAAGAGACGAGATCAGGGAGAGGTTCACTCTCTGCTTACTGTTGCTCATCAGTCACCATCAGCATGGTGAGGTCAGCCCTGTCATTGTAAAGTTTCAGGCGGTTCACATGGATAACCCTTTTGGGTGTCCTGCTGGTGCCTAGGTCCACTAAGTAAGTGACCTCACTCTTTTTCTCCAGGATAGGGTAAGGGCCACTCTATCTGTCTTGGAGAGCCCTTGGTGCCACTGGCTCCAAAACCCACACCTGTTGTCCAGGTTGAAATTCAACCGTGGCAGCTTTTTGGTCATAACAGTGCTTCTGCAGCTCCTGGCTGGCCTCAAGATTATTGGATGCCTTGTCCATGTACTCAGCCATTCTGGACCTTAGGCCAAGCACATAGTCCACAATGTCTTGCTTGGGTTCTTGGAGAGGCCTCTCCCAACCCTCTTTCACTAGACCAAGTGGTCCCCTTACAGGATGACCAAACAGAAGTTCAAAGGGTGAAAACCCCACTCCCTTCTGTGGCACATCCCTATAAGCAAAAAGCAGGCATGGCAACAGGACATCCCATATCCTTTTGAGTTTTTCAGGGAGTCCCATGATCATACCTTTCAATGTCTTGTTGAACCTTTCCACAAGCCCATTGGTTTGTGGGTGTTATGGGGTAGTAAACTTGTACTGCACCCCACACTCCCTCCACGTGTGTTTCAGGTAAGCAGACATGAAGTTGGTACCTCTGTCTGAAACCACCTCCTTAGGAAACCCTATCCTGGTGAAGACACCCAGGAGGGCCTTGGCTACTGCAGGAGCTGTTTTAACCCTAAGGGAAATTGCTTCGGGTACCTAGAAGCATGATTCACTACTACTAGAATGAATTTGTTCCCCGAGGCTGTGGGAGGCTCAAGTGGACCCACAATGTCCACACCTACCCTTTCAAAGCGTACCCCCACCACTGGCAGTAGTATCAGGGGGGCCTTTGGTTTGCCACCTGTCTTGCCACTGGCCTGACAGGTAACACAGGAGCTCACAAACTCCTTCACCTTTTGGTTCATCTGGGGCCAGTAGAAATAGGCTAACTAGCCTTTCCCAAGTTTTGGTTTGCCCCAGGTGTCCAGCTAGGGGGATGTCATGAGCTAACATTAGGAGGAACTCCCTGTACTTCTGTGGCACTACCACCCTCCTGGTAGCTCCAGGATTGGGGTTTCTTGCCTCAGCATACAGTAATCCCTCTTCCCAATAAGCTCTGTGGGTACCACTGACATATCCCTTTGCTTCTGCAGCAGCTTGCTGCCTCAGGCTTTCAAGAGTGGGGCAGTCTCGCTGACCCTGGCACAGCTCTTCCCTGGTTGGTCCCCCTGGGCCCAGGAGTGGGTTTTGAGAGCCCCCCTGAACCAAATTCTGTACTCCTCAGTAGTGAGTCCAAATCCCTCAATCAGAGTTTCTTCATGAGGTCATAAGACCCTGCATCTTGCCCAGAGAGCGTCAGAAGCCTGTCTCTGCAGTTACCAGAGAACAGTTCCCACAGGAGTGCCCCCCCCAGAGAGGTTTCTTTAGTCTTCTGATATCACAAGCCCTCTCGAAGGCTGTGAACCACTTGGTGATATCATCACCTTCCTCAAACTTAGGGACAATCCCTTTGGGGATTTTAGGATCATAAGATTGCTCTTTACCCTTATTATTGGTATTAGTGCCACCAGAGATGGGGGCTAAGCCCATCTCTTTCCTTTCTTTCTCTAGAGCCAGGAGTCTGGACTCTAGCTCAAATCTCTTGACCAACCTACGCTAAAAAGTTGTTCTCTTCATTGGAGCTCTCCCCAATGTGTCCTCTGGGGCCTAGTCCACCTGTGTGGTACCCAGGCTCCCAGAAGCTGACTCTTGGAGTTAAGGGTGTAGAGACCCTTACTTCCCTGGAGATGGGGGGATAGGTATTATCCTCCTCCTCCTCTTCTTCCTCTGAACTGATGTCACCCTGTTCAGAGGGGTGGCTTTTTGCATACTCAGCCAGGAGCTCCTGGAGCCCTTGTTTGGCTGGATGCAGGCCCATGACTATATTTTTAAGTTTACATAGGGACCTCAATTCCTTGAAATTCAAGTGCAAGTAAGGAGTGAGGTCGAGCTCCTCAACCAGGTCCATGTTATCTTCACTAACAGCTGGGTTCTGTTGAGACATTCTAAACTGACAGTTCTAACCCTCTACCCTAACTGTAGTGACTTTTTATTTTTCTGGAATTCTAATGGGACTTAAGCAAGGCCCTATCAAACCTTTAGTATTTTGGAAAACCAATCTCAGAATTCTAAAGGCAATTTATGAGTTCTGTTGTGTGATCAGATGGTAACCAAGTTGTCCAACAAATGCAAGTTTGTATCCCACTGCTGGTCCACCAATGTGAGAAAGTGGCTCTATATATACTGGACCAGAATAAGGTACAGTGTGTATAGAGTCCACAAACCCCAGAGGTATACCAGAGGTTAAAGCCAGGTATGACCTTACTCTCTAAAGTGGTAGCTTGGTCGAGCAGTAAGGCAGTACCAGAGGACAGTGTAAAGCATTTGTTGTACACACTCATAGCAAAAGGTTTCACACACTCAAAGACTGAACTCCAGGCCAATTGTTTTTATATCAAAAGATATAGTTGTTTTATTTCTAGAACCAACAGGCATCAAAAATATACTGTTCTCAATATGAGAGGTTTCAGATGAGTACTTTGCAGAAAGGCAATAAACTTTGTAAAGACAATAGGTACAGGGGTTGCAGTAGGCAACACAATTCTACACATAATTTAGCATTGAGCTCAATGGATTCCATTATATAAACACAGGTGATTACTTTGTAGATTACTTTGGTAATTCCAGGACTGGCTCCTCAGTTCAGTCCTGGGGTCTAAGCTGGAAACAGTTTAGCAAAACTTTTTAGGTATTGTGGTGATTTTTCAGGAAAAAACAGCTATTTTAAAAGTTCACACTTAGAAACATTTAAACAGAAATCTGGCAATGTTATCCAACGGGAGAAAATTCAGGTTGCAGGTAAAGTACGATCTCGTTACTTTTGTAATCCAGTACTGGTCTCCTGGGGCCAGCACTGCGGTCTCAACTCAAAACAGGTAAGTAATTACGTTTCAGTATTTCGTGTGATTTTTAAAGAATATTTCTAGTTTTCAAAAGTAGACACTTAGAAGAAGTTTCATAGAAAAGCAGAGAATGGATTCCTATGGAGAAAATGCAAGTTACTAGTAAACCCACTAGGGATTACTTTTGCGTTTCAGCACTGGGCTACAAGGTACAGTACTGGCTCCTCTCCTGATCACAGGTGAGTATTTCAGAATTCGGATGATTTTACATGAATATTTCAAGTTTTCAAAAGTAGACACTTAGAAGATTTTTCGAGTCAAACCAGTCAATGTTATTCAATGGCAGGTAAGTGAGTTACCGGTTTCCTGGTGAGTACTCGACTGGTGAAGTTGTGGTTCTGAGCATAGACTCAGGGGTCCCCCAGGGTCAGGTAGGTACAGTTGGTTCGCCCTCAGCAGTGCAGGGGCGGCCGGGTGCAGAGGTAGTTAAGCCCAATGTTATCCAATGGGGTACGGGGGCCTCCGGTTGGTAGCTGCTGGATAGCAGGCCACGCAGCTGTGGGAGCTGGGTTCCTGGTCACTTGCTCAGGGCAAAGGGGGAAATAGGATAGGACAAAGGTGGCATGGGCAGCGGTACTCGGGTGGCTGGATGCTGGGTGCTTTTGAGCCGTCTGGCGCTCAATGTTAACCCCATGGAAAAGGTCAAAAGGGAACAAAGGCTGCAGGCTCGGGGTCGGAGACTCTCCAGGGGCGACCAGCACGTCGAGAGGTAAGTTGGGATCTTGGAGCACAGGTAGGTACCCCAAAGGGAGGCACAGGGGGCTGTAGGGCGCCGGTGCAGGGGTGTCTTTGGGTGTCGGAAAAGCTTACCCTCAGCTGGTCGCGGTTGGGGGGCCCCTGGTTCTGAGTCTGCAGGGCTTGTCTGGTTCGTCGAGGAGGGTCTTTGGGCACTGGACTTCGGGTCCCAGTGAATGGGGGGACGTCCTTGTGGTCTTGGATCATTCGAGCACGGGCCGGGCTCGGCGGGTGCAGAGTCGGCTGGTCCGGAGCTTCCTGGCTGGCACCAGGGGGATGTTGCAGCAGAGCCTCTGCTGATGGAAGATCCAGTCTTTAAGAGGGTTAAGGCAGGCAGGTCCTCTGGGTGTCCCAAGGTTGCTGTCCACAGGAGTCACCGGGATTTAGGCAGGAGCAGGTTCCAGGATCGACAGGCCGGTAGGGCTGGGGCCAAGTCAGTTGTTGTCGTCCTGTTGTTAGCATCTGCGCGGCGGGTCTTCTTCTTCTTGATCTTCTTTCTTCTTTTGGTATCAGGATCTGAGGAAGGAAGGTTCAGGGAGCCCCTAAATACTGAATTTAGGGTCATTACAGGTATGGCAAGGGAAGGGACCAATAGGTCCCTGTCCTGGCGTTGGTACACCCCCTAGCCTGCTCCTCAACTGTGGGCGGGGGTAGGAGCCTAGCTGGGATGGGGCAGGGCTCCCCATCTTCAAGATGGTCAGAGCCCGGGGCCGTGCTTCACCTCGTCTCCCCCACCTGAGGGGTGGGGTTGGCACAGGCTGGCACACCCTTCTTCCTGACGAAGTTTTTCCAGACAGTCTTTCCGCCACAGTGGGGGTCAGAACTGGTGGGGGCCAGTTGCTGGGCACAGCAAATGGTCTGGAGAAGCTCACAGAGGCGGCATGCCTTTGAAGCTTCCCCTGCCCATCCTGGGGGAGGAGACTTTGCACCTCGCCCAGGATGTGCATTGCTGCAGGCCCAGGAGAGCGGGGGGCTCTCCACCCAGGGGTCCAGCAACATGTCTGCTGTGTGGCAGCCTCTGCAGCCACTCAGCCCAGACGTGGATTGTTGGTTAGGTTGTCAGAGGGCATCTTTAAGATGCCCTCGGGTGCATTTTACATGAAATCCCACACTGGCATCAGTGCTGGTTTAATATGCTAAGAAGTTTGGTTCCAAACTTGTCATTCTTCAGTGTAGCCATTATGGTGCTGTGGAGTTCGTAATGACAATCTCCCAGCACCATAAACTCTTAATGGCATCACTGCACTTACAGAGCCCAGGAATGGCACAGGGAACTGTAGGGGCAGAGGGCTCATGTACCTGTGCCCACACCTCTGGCATAGGGCACCCAGCTAGAGGGGTGACTAAAAGTATGCCAGGGCCATGGGTTCTGTGGGCATGGCACACAGGGTTGTGTGCCATGTCGACTCTTGGGTTAGCTCTGTACCTAGACACTCAGCCTGCGAAGGCAGTGTGTGGGTGTCAGGGTACAGGGCTACTGAGGGTGGCACAATAAGTGCTGCAGTCCTCAGGGGTCTTCTCTGGTCACCATGCCCTGGGTACCTAGGGTACCCTTTACAACAAGGGTGAACAGGTGGCCAGAGATGCCAATTGGGTTTTAGTTTCAACACAGCTTTTAGGGAAGGAACACAGGCCCTGGGTACCTGGTTGGCAGGGACCCAGGGCACACTAATTCAAAGCATATCAGTAGTTCAGAAAAAGTGGGGGCATACCAGTGCAAGAAAGATGGCACTTTCTCACACAGAATGTATTACTTATGTTTATATTATTCTATGTTTAACATGTATATAGGTCACTGAATAAATAAGTACATTTTTATCAGAAGTATTTATCTACAATTGCTTCATAATAGAATTACAAAAAAATCCAAAAATGTATTATAAAACACATTTATTTGCTTAAATTATAGTAACACTTGAAAGTCTGAGTTTATTAAATACAACCTGAATCTACATAGATTAACTTCCTTATACATATATACCATCCATGTGCCTTTGTATCTATATATTTCTTAACCACATCCATGCTAGAGAGTTTTCCCCTGCTGTGCTGGACAGCAATGAAAACGGGTGTGGTCATGACGAGCTCAGCTCGTCATGAGCTCAGGAGCACTGTGCTGCATGACGAGCTGAGCTCGTCATGAGCATGGAAGGGGTTAATTTACTTCCAATTTAGCTTCTCCAATGCACTACCCTATACCTCACCCCATACCTCTCTCAATATATCCTCGACCTCCACTCTCCGTCTCATCTCAAACCCCTATCTACTACTATAATCCCCAAAATCACCCTTTCTAGAGTCATCCATCCTCTACCCCTCTTTGCATCATCTCAAACCTCTTTTACTATTCAGATATTCCAAACAAGCTTTCTAAACCCTTCCCTCTGAGTCTTCCCGCTCTAACTCACCTTTGCTCATCCTAAACCTCCTTCTTCTGCTATGATCTCCAAAAACAGTTTTTATACCTTTCCTTTTCTATCCCTCCACTATCCTTTTCAGACCAACTAACAGACTCCTGTCCACTGCCCAAATTATTTTAATTTTTCCCTATACTAATTCCACCTTAAATCTTTTTGGGTTCCGGAGTAGCATATTACCTGCCGAAAAACGCTTTGACACCTCATCAGAGGTAGCAAGCGCTATATAAATGCAACCCCTTCCCTCTTCTATCCCTCCACTGTCCTTTTTCAATCCAAATAATAAACTCACATGTGCACCGCTCAAATAAATTTCCTTTCTCCCTATCCTAATTCACCACTAATACTTTTTGGGTTCCAGAGTAGCATGCTACTCGCAGAAAAGTGTTTCAATGTCTTGTCTGGGGATGTAAGCAATTACAATTTGATAATTGAATAAAAAACAAATAAAAAGAATTTGCTCATATTTTATTGAGAAGTAAAGCTTTGAAACTTTCCTAAAACTCGCATCATTGACTGAACTTAAATGTAATTGATATCAATGATTAGTTTGATTTGAGCTGGTTTTTCATTCATATACAGTGGCAAAGACCTGTCGTCGCGCAGAAGAAGAAAAACATAGCATGAAGGTGTAGTCCATTCTTGTAGGTAAAAAGGTAGAACTGGTACTGACCAGTGCTTCAAATGGGCTGGTTCTTTCCAGTACAGAGTACCAGCACTTTTTTTATTTTTAGACTGAGAGTGCCAGCACTGTTTAAATTAGAGGCAATACTTTTAATTAGAGAGTACCAGAACTTCTCTGAAACAAGCAGGTACTCTGGTACAGAATACCTACACTTCCATTTCAAGCACTGGTACTGGTGGCTATAATTAGACTCTTACCGCGCTATCACTTGTCTCTGCAGTCTATTTACATACTGTTGTATTATTTCCAGACTTACCCATACGTGTCCATTAATTAAATGGATCTTTTATCCGGAATTTTGAGTGTCTTTACCCAGAATTTGACTCTATAGCAGGTAGACAACATAGAGGTAGTGGGGAAAAGTATCACTTAGGTCTCGATACTAGTGACCAGCCCCCTCCTCACATGGATAAATATATTTTTAGCTGGCAGGACAGGAATCCCCTGATGCTGTAGTAGCGATTGTGAGCAAATATTAATGGAACCAATGCTGTTCTTCAGTGCACCGGGTTGTATCGGAAGACAAAACGGAAGCGATATCACGTGACACTTACTCCAGGACATTGTCAAATGAAGTCCTTCTTCAGTTGCCACGTCCCAGGAGTCTGATTTTACCGATGTAGCCACTTCCTGGGCTGAGTCCTCTTTTTGTGTCTACCCTGCTTGTCAGTGGCGTGGGTTGCTGGATGCATTATCCAAGGGCACACGCCGAGTTCAGGCAGTTGCAGGAGGATGGCTCCCGTACCTTCGCTTTCTGTTTTGTTTCTCAGAGCTGTGTGGCGGGGCGCGCTGGAGGCTGAACTGCGGATCTTGCAGGTCCTGGGTCTGCACCGACCACCTGGTGAGTGTGTAGTCTGTGTGATGGGCAATCATCTGGACCTAAACCGATTAACATGATTGCTCGACTTTATTGACCACGTTGGTCGAAGTCTCTTTCCAGTTGGACTCTTCACTTTTGTGATGATCACGATGTAAGTTTTACCTTTTAATTATCTTATTCAAATAACGTGTGGAATGAGAATTGTATCTGCAAAGTGAAAACGACATAACTGCATAGCTGCCAAGGTTTCAGATTGCTGTGAGTGACATTTTCATAATTTCATTGTGATTATGAGTGACATTTCGACCACTAGGAGTGACACTTTCTCGCAAGCAAAATCAAGCAATGAAGACAAGGGTAACATATAAATAGCAGAAATTGTATCCATTTGAGCAACAAGAAACTCTAAGAAGAACTTAAAACCACTGAAAAGCACCTGAATTGGAAGGGCACTGCCTGGAGACAGACTGCTGTTGTAAGTTGAAGAGGGCAGGCTGGCACTGCAGCGGGTCTGAATATGATCTAATTAATCTGATCATTCATGACGGTGCATCAGACCATCTTTCTTTTAAGCCAGCCCGTGCCAATTGGCCCCTAGCTTGGCATTGGCAATCAATAATAATGGCATACTAATGCATTACTGGAAAAGTGAATATGCTAGCCCTCAAACCACTTTTTCTCACAATTTTTGTGAATACAAACAGACAAAATATTTTGTTTGTATGGGTGAATTTATTTTACCCTTTTCATAAGTTTTCAGTCTTTTTATAGAAGCATTTTTTCATAGGTGAGAAAAGGCACTAAAATACTAACATTTACAATATTTACAGCTCACATGCATACAACTTTCATACCACTATGACAACTGACATATACACAAATAATCCACAAAATCTATACATACTATATATACAAGCTTCTTTTGAGAAAGAATATCAATTAAACAACCACAAATAATTATTCTTTGTGGAGAATCAAATTATTATGACGCCCAAACAGGGTCGAACAACAAAAAAGGCAACAAGGAAATAAATTTCAGATTCAACAGTTGGTTCAAATTAGTGAATCAATAACATAAGAATGTTAAACCAGGGATGCCTATTTTGCTGTTATTTGCCGAATCTGAGTCAAAGCTCAGATTCTCCTCAGGGCTCTTTAAATGTAGATTCTGGAAAAGAGAGAGGAAGCTTGCTTTAGCCACTATTCATCAAACCGTTTTTATCCCCTAGCTGAAGAGATTATCACAGATTTTACCTTAGAAATGGAAGACGCGGTCCCGCGGTGCCATTTTTCAGGTGAGGGCTTTAGTTTAGACAGAGGTTCTGTTAAAAGAATATGTGATGGTTAACGGCCATCCAGAGACACGCAGTACATGTGGCTCCAACCCCTCAAAGCGTAAAAGTCCTACCTTTCGATATGACAAGCAGTGAAGCTACTGTTTTCTTGAGCGCTGTACTTATTTCCGTTTTCCAGGCAGAGCTGCTGCAGCCTGGAACGTATAAATACGAGCGGCACTAAGTACATGTGAATTGATCGTAGCAATTTTACAAGTTCTACGGTAGGTGGAAGTTCAAACATACCTGACAGTTATGTTTTCGAGCAGAAGAGTAGCTGCTCGGCCAGCCCGTAGCTCCTTTGTTATCGCGCGGGCGGTGAGCCGGGACCTTTGCACGGCGTGCCAAAATGTCGGTATTAATCACGCTGGTTTCTGGGGAAAGTTAAAGTATATTGTTTAGCGCTAAGCGCACAAACTAACCCTTCTCAGTAACAGGTTGTGGCGCACAGGTACTAACCTTCCTCTCCAACTAGTACATCAGGAAATGCGAACCCATTGGTGCACAAACCCCATGTGAGGTTCCTACTTGATGGCTACCTACCGCTAGGCATTATGGTCATTGTAGTGACTCTGAAAAACATTTTACAAACGAGAAACTTCTGATAGTGAATTAAGGCCCGTTTGTGTGCTATTGAATTTTAGTATCAGGTATGCTTCTTTTTTTAGAAGCATTTGTTCACTGTTAGTGCCAGAATTCAATTGAATCAGATTGAACAGCACCGTCCATTTGAACTCATTTTCCCCATGGCTATTGTCAATGAAATGTTGGACAAGTGGCGCTGTGAGTACTTTGTTCTTGATGCGTGACCTATGTTGCGTCATGCGTGTATTTACCTGCTGATTTGTCTTTCCAATGTAGATTTTCGGGCAGGAACAAACAATGGCATAGACCACATTTTTGGTTCTACAATTAGTGAAATTAGAGTGGGTCCACGTTGTGGTCATGTGTTGGAAGATTTTCCCTTCTATAGTTGTGTCACATGCGACGCAATTCCCGCATCTGTGATGTCCCTCAACCGGTTTCAGGCCCCATTTTGACAATAAGTCGTTCTTTGGTTTAGTTATTCTGATATCTGCCCGAACTAGTTGTTGGCCAATATTTTGGTTTTTTCTGAAAGCAAATATTGGACGGGGGAAGGGTATTTCTAATTCTTCTAACAAATGCCAGTGTTTCAGGACCATTTGTCTTATTTTGTGAGTTTCAGCACAAAATGTCGTGACGCAGACCAAACTCTCTAATTCACGCTTGTTTTTAGTTTCAAAGAGGCATTCTCTGGGTGTGTATCGTGCCCTCTTGTAGGAGTGTTTTAGTAATTTTTTGGGGTATCCCCTCTGCTGTAACTCATCACAAAAATGTTGGCCATGAGTTACAGCAGAGGGGATACCCCAAAAAATTACTAAAACACTCCTACAAGAGGGCACAAAATAAGACAAATGGTCCTGAAACACTGGCATTTGTTAGAAGAATTAGGGCAGATATCAGAATAACTAAACCAAAGAACGACTTATTGTCAAAATGGGGCCTGAAACCGGTTATGTGGGAATAAAGAGCCAAATTATACGGCAGGCTAGACCAAGTTATGTTGCAAGGAAAGGCAACTTATGTCGCATTTTTTTTAGGTCTCGACTACTCAGCACGCATGCGCTGCATAGGAAAAGACCTATAGAAATCAATTCCATTGTGCTGCCAAAAATGTGCACGCGTTGCATTGCTTTGAATGGCAACGCATGCACGTTTGGCCTTGCGGGAGCGAGCTTTCAAACCATCTGTTTGTAATTAACAGATGGTTCCTGCTCGCTCCCACAAGGGAAACAGCCGGATGCCCCCTTCTCTATCCCCTCCCCCTGCTGCCTCTCGTCAAACTTTTTTTAACTTCGAGCCCAAGGCTGCTGCGATCTATTTAATCTTGCCTTGAAAGCCTGTGCAACGTTTGGGTTTGATTTACCAACTTTCATGTGTGAAAATGTACAACAGTATTCCGCATGAATGGGGAAAAATAGAGCAGCACAATAGCAAGAGTTGCACTCTGATTAAACTATTGGCAGCACTGGTGCTAACAAGCTATTTTCTCACCATGATGACATGCACAAGACTTGCACTTGAAAAGTGAAGTGAAGTGTGGCTCACTGGTTAGAGCAGGCAGACCCTGAAGCAGAGGTCAGACCCGGGACCAGGGTTCGATTCCCGACGCGGCAGGGTGTTGAGCTCAAATGTCCACGGACTCGATAATTCTCGCTTCGGTGCCTGACCTAATCATGGGTTCACGCTCTGCAACTCTGGGCATTAAGCTTGCTTAATCTCCACAACGGCCCCCCGCGGCGGGATGCCTGGCTTTCACCTTGGGGATGCCCTGTAGGGGCTATCTCACAGGGAAAAACCAGGACGGGTTCCCAAGGCAAGCGCGGAGATACCCCTTCGGGGGTCGATTCTGGCGCTATATAAGAAATGCAATAATAATAATAATAATAAATTTCAAAGGGAGGCCAACTGTCCCAGGGTAAACCACCTCAAAAATTGTAATTTCCTTTAAATTACATGCTACATATAGGGATATCTGTTCCTTGTTTGAGCTTACTTTCATTTGGCGCTAGGCGTTTACCAGAGCTGTGCCATGCTTGTTATTTTAGTAGTGTTGTGCACTGACAGTAGGGGAGTTGGTGCTCCGTGACGTAAAGCGACTTTGGTGAGGCAGTCGCACTTAAAAGTTGATCAGCGCTACAGCATCTGCCACTTTGTGGCACTTGTGTAAATCTGTGCATTAGTTTAGAGTTGTGCGATGAAGCTAAGTCAAGTGCGCCCTCAAATACCAAACACTAACCACGAATGAGGGGCGCCAAGTGTGCTTCTGCAATGAGATGCAGAGTTTGGTGCTGGGATCAGCAAACCTCTGAGAGAAAATAGAGAGAGACTATTGTAACACAGGGTATGCAGCTGATCCCCGGGGAAGGCTTGATAAAACCAAAAGCTGAAGTGAATTCCTCTAGTCAGAGAAGCAGAGCTCACCTACCTTGACAGCATCACGAGGTCCGCATCCCCTGACAGATGCACCAAGCCTGACATCCCCTCCGAGCGGATAAACTGGATCTTCTCCCTGTTGAGGGAATCAAATAGCTCCAGGATGTCTTTGAGAAGCAAGGCGCAGATGTACAACAGGGCAACAGCGGGTAAACTCAGCTCGGAGGTGTGCCCCGGTGGTCGCTGCCCCACGCCGAGCCCAGGTGAGGGGCTCCCGCCTCTGCAGTAGAGGAGGCAGGACATCTCATCTGTTCTTGTGTGAACGCTTCCCCTGCCGCAGCTTCATTGATACCTGGCTGCCTCTAGTAGGGCAGACGGAAAGCCAATGAAAACCAATACCTGAAGTTCAAGGCAGCCGTGGCCCTGCATGCCAAGCAGCCGCAGCACTGGCCCTGCGGGAAGGCATCGCTATTCCAAACCTGAGCTGCCCGTAGTCCTTAGTAAAGGTGTGTGATGTTGACCAAGTGGCTGTGTTGCAGATATCAGATAGGGGGATGTTACCTAAGAAAGCTATGGCTGTCCTTTGTTATGGGTAGAGTGCACCCAAGGCAGCACAGGTAAAACCCTCTTAGCTTTGTGGTAGCAGGGTTGGATGCACTGTACTATCCATCTAGCTATGGCTGCTTTAGAGATGGGATGACCTCTGTGAGGCCTTGCAAAGAAGACAAGCTGTTCAGACTACTGAAAGGGCTTGGTCATTTCGATATAATACGCAAGTGCTCTTTTGACATCCAACATGTGCTGGGCTTGCTGCTACTGAATCTAGCTGCGGAAAAATCTTATTAAAGTGACATGGTCATACTACCTTGGGTAGGAACATACGATTGCTTCAAAGATCTGCCCTATCCTTGGGAACCTGGATGAAAGGTTCTTGGTAAGTTGAGTCCTTGTGGCTCACTAATACTTCTGAGGGAAGTAATGGCCACTTTAAGCTACCTTCCATGAAAGGGAAGGGGTTCTGAGTGTTGAGGTTCAAAGGGTTGCCTCTTAAGGACTACACTGAGGATCCACATGGTAGCAGAAGTATTCCACAAGGTATGAACCTCTTAAAACCCTCCAAGCCTTGATTAGTGGAATCCTAAATAGAGATGAAAGTTCTTTGTTTTGCACATAAAATGCAACAGCACCTAGGTTTTAGGCATATTGATGTGTAGAGAAGGCCAGACGTTTTCAGATGTAAAAGGTAGATGATGTCCTGAAAGTTATGCAATAGGGGGGGCAGGCCTTTGGAAATACAGTAGTGAACAAACCTTTTCCCCTTTGCAGATTAGCAGGTTTGTGTACGGAGTCTACATGCTTCTCGCAAAATGGTCATGCATTTCTGGGGAAGCAAAAACAAACCTCTCAGGTGACAGATTGCTAGGTTAAGCTGTCTGGGGTGAGGGTGTCCGATTTGGCTTTGGCTCTCCATGAGAAGGTCCGGTCTGAGCAGAAGCTTCTTGTGAATGCAGATGAACATCTCAAGTTCAAGTTCAGAAATTTGTATAGCGCACTACTCACCCAGAGGGTCTCAAAGCGCTTGGGAGGCGGGTGAAATTACTTATCGAATATCCAGGTTTTTAGTTGCTTTCTGAAGGAGAGGTGCTTCTGAGTAAGGCGGAGGTGGGTGGGGAGGGAATTCCAGGTCTTGGCCGCTAAGTAAGAGAAGGATCTACCCCCCATGGTGGATCTGTGGATGCGCGGAATTGCGGCGAGGGCTTGATTGGATGATCGTAGTTGGCGGGTGGGGGTGTAGTAGGACAGTCTTGTGTTGAGGCATTCGGATCCTAGGTCATAGAGGGCTTTGTGTGCGTGGGTGAGGAGACGGAACGTTATTCTCTTGTTTACGGGGAGCCAGTGGAGAACTTTTAGATGACCGGAAATGTGAGCTTGACGAGGGATGTCCAGTATGAGTCTGGCTGATGCGTTTTGGATGCGTTGAAGTTTTTTCTGTAGTTTGGCTGTGGTTCCGGCGTAAAGGGTGTTTCCGTAATCCAGCCGGCTGGTGACCAGTGCGTGGGTGACCGTCTTTCTTGTTTTAGTGGGGATCCAATGGAAGACTTTTTTGAGCATGCGTAGGATGTTGAAGCAGGATGATGAGACGGCATTGGCTTGTCTGGTCATCGAGAGGGAGGAGTCCAGGATGAAGCCCAGGTTACGTGCGTGATCCTTTGGTGTGGGTGCAGTTCCCAGGGCTTGTGGCCACCAAGAGTCATCCCAGGCCGAGGGGGATGAGCCTAAGATGAGGACTTCCGTTTTGTCCGAGTTCAGTTTTAAACGGCTGTTCTTCATCCACTCTGCTACTTCTTTCATTCCTTCGTGTAGGTTGGTTTCGGCGGTGTTCGGGTCTTTGGTGAGGGAGAGGATCAGCTGGGTGTCGTCTGCGTAGGAGATGATGTTGAGGTTGTGTTGGCGTGCGATGGAAGCGAGGGGACTCATGTATACGTTGAAGAGGGTGGGACTGAGTGATGATCCTTGTGGTACGCCGCAAATGACTTCGGTGGCCTCTGATTTGAAGGGGGGCAGGCGGACTCTCTGGGTTCTTCCGGATATGATCCATTCCAATGCTTTTCCTTGTATTCCGATGTTGCTGAGTCGTTGTATGAGGGTGCTATGACAGACTGTGTGGAAGGCTGCGGAGAGGTCCAGTAAGAAGAGGGCAACTGTTTTTCCGTTGTCCAGTAGTGTTCGAATGTCGTCTGTTGCTGCGAAGAGGGCGGTTTTGGTGCTGTGTTTGGCTCGAAAGCCGTTCTGTGAAGGGTCGAGGAATTTGTTGGATTCGAGGAAGGCGGCGAGTTGACTGTTGACTGCTTTCTCAATGACTTTGGCTGGGAATGGGAGGAGCAAGATGGGGCGGTAGTTCTTAAGTTCGGAGGGGTCTGCTGTGGGTTTCTTCAGAAGGGCGCTGAGTTCAGCATGTTTCCAGATTTCCGGGAAGGTAGCGGAGTTGAAGGAACAGTGGATGACATCGCGGAGATGGGGTGCGATGATGGAGCCTGCTTTGTTGAAAATGTGGTGGGGACAAGGGTCGGTTGGCGATCCTGAGTGGCCGGAGTTCATCAGTCGGATGGTGTCTTCAGTGGTGATTGGGTTCCAGGCGCAAACGTTGTTAGCGGGCGGTGTTGGTTCGGGAATGGGTGGAGTGGACATGTCTTCGAACTGGTTTTCAAAGCTGTTATGTATTTCGGCGATTTTGTTATGGAAGAATGAGGATAGAGAGTCGCAAAGGTCTTGGGAGGGAGAAATGTCGTTGGTGCCGACGGTGGGGTTAGTAAATTCTTTGACGATGTTGAATAGTTCTTTGCTGTTTGGTGCATTGTTGTCAAGTCGATCCTTGAATGCTGATTTCTTGGTGGATCGGATTAGTTGGTGGTGTTTGCGGGTGGCGTTCTTGAAGGTGGTTAGGTTATCAGTGGTTGGATTTTTTCTCCAGGTTTTCTCGAGAGTACGACAGAGCTTCTTTGATTTCTTAAGGTCATCGTTGAACCAGGGGGCTTTTTTGCTACCTTGCTTGATAAGATGGTTTTTCAAGGGTGCAAATTCGTCGGCGCTATGGGTGAGCCATTGGGTGAGGTTTGTGGCTGCTTGGTTTGGGAGCATGGAGTATCAGGGGTGCTGGCTCAAGTGGAAGCCAGCAGGACAACAGTTAAGGATGCCCATTGGCTGTGGGTGTGGGTACCTGGAGGCACAGTTTGGGCATTTTGCATTTTTAGGTTGGTAAATATGACTATTTGTTGAGTGCCCAACACTGGAAGTACCTATGTAGGACTTGATGGATCATGCTGAGCAGGTCTGCAAAGTTGCTGCCCACCCCGTAAGGTGTCTGTTTAGGGTTATATGTTGTGGCAGATAGCCAAATGCTAAATCACCTGCACTAGTGTTGATAGCTGGGAAGTGTGCATGCCATCATGTTTCAGAAGTACATGGCGGTAATGTAATTCAGGTAGATGATGGCTCAACCATTGTATTGAGGGGCCACATTCCCTATCCAGTCATGTTGTTGAGATGAGCATCCCAGCCTGAGAGGGAGGCGGCTGTGGTAATGGTCACCTGTAGAAAGGGGTCTGAGAAAGGCCAGCCTTGCAAAATGTTGTTTAGGCTACTAATACAGAGAGCAGTGAGCATTGACCTTTACTAGCACTATATCACTAGGCATGCCTCTAGACAAGCATGTCCAGCTTGGGGCCCAGATCCCTTGCAGATTTTCAGCAGAACTACTGATATGTAAATTAGATGGATTCAGATTCAGTCTATGTAAATGTATCTTACAGGGATAGCCTGAAAATCCAGGATGATCAGACCCTGCTGGGCTTACATTAGATACCCCTGCACCAGAGAGGCAGCACCGAAAGTAACCTTGATCTGTACATGTCTCAAAGCATCCAGAGTAAGGACAACACTAAAGAGTTAGAAAGACATAACTTAATTTAGCCCAGAGTACCAGTTTTATGATGATATAATTTACTATAATTCAAAGACCACATGAGCCTACAGGTTGAGAACCATATTTTTTACAGCTTTCCTTGTATGTACAAATCTAAATAGCCGTGGTGGTAAAACACTGAAACAGTCCTAGTTGGCACTTGACTAATAGGTCTTTATTTCCAGTCTGCACCTTGATGAACTATTCTCGTCGGGCTTCTGAAAGAAGTAGCGCTCCACATGCCTGGAAATAGCTCTACTGTGCAGCACAGGCTACTAAATTCGAAGCTTTTGCTAGGCTGAATATGTGATCCAAAATTCAAAATTGAAAAACGTTGATCCAAAAATGTCTGCATTTCAGAATGTGTATGCTGATGTTTGAAGAAAAATGGTTTGATTTGAAAAATATATTAAAAGTGGATATTTGAGTGGTAAAACATGAGGTTGGAGTTTCTTAGTGTTAACGTTACTTTGATGACAGGAGCATTGCAGCTATGGCCGTCATGTATTAACTGCTGAGAGGCATTCCAAATCGATAAAGCCTTTTTTTCACATTACTGCTGGCAACCTTGAAATAATTACCGCGGTAATCTTACATGGAGTGCCCACTAATTTAAGCTTGTCTGATGTGGTCACTATTACCACACTAATATTAGTAACTCTGTATGACTTTAATTGAGAACAAGTAGTTCTTAGTACAGAAAAGGTTGGGAGACCCTGCATTTAGACTTTGATTGTTCTCACAAGACAAGGAGAGCATCACACTACACGCAATCGGCAGTCACTGGAATGCGTAACAGTAGTGTCAGTTGGGAGTGGCAGGCACAAGCAGCCTCCGTTTAGTCTGGTAATACCTGGGCAAGCTTGGAAAATTACAGAATTGCTAGCATTTTATGCCACAACTGGAGGCTTGATACTATCCAGACTACCTTCTTTGCAATTGTACCAAAACACACGTTTTACTTTGGTTAATGTTAATGTAATTAAAAATCTAACACACAATATGAGTGGCTTTTATAATATACTGAATAGGGCTGCCTGGTTCAATTCAACCTTTGGCACCCTTAAATGATCTTTCCAATGCTCTTGCCTGCTCCTGTCCGGTCATCATTTCACTGATCCTATTGATGGACTTGCCTCATAGCTGGACTCTGAACTTTTTCTGCAGTATACTTGAAGGTATACGATGAGCCTTTAGACTGCTGTCACCCAACCTACTTGCTGTGATTTCACTACATGCTCTTTAATGGATTGTTCACTGCTAGGTGAGAAAAACAGTACCATTTCAGCATTCCAAACACTGCTTGAAGCCACAACGTTAATCTAATGTGATCAATTTACGTTAGGCAGCACAAACGTGATTGAAGGAACTCAAAGTACTTTGCACAAATGGTGATCAGTTAAAATGAGCACTGACCCAGCCCTAAAAGGGCCACTCCAACCTGAATAGATAGGCCACACCCCATGAAAATATGATCAACCCCAGTTGCTTTTCTCTCACCAGTGAAGGGCAAGTTGAATCCCTTTAGCGAAGCTTTGCAAGAATGAAATGCATGTGCACAATACTCCAGTGTTGATTGCACATCTATAGGAATATCTACGTTTAAATATTTAGATCCAAAACAAACACTTGAATAATTGTAGAAGATGATTACAGATCATATTGGTCCAAATTGGTTGTGGGTTTGTTAGGTATGTCACTTGGCCGCCAGATGTCAAAAGTACCTCACAACTGTGATGTGTGCAAGGATACCCAGCTTGCAGTTACTACATCACCTTGATATTCCAAGGAAGCAATTGTTCTAACAAAATTCGAGTTAAAAACAAGCATTGTCAACGCCAATAGGTCTCAGCAATGCAAGAGTTATTCAATTTGTCAATGTGTTTCAGCATTGCATGGCCAGATGGTAAGTCAGACCCCCCAGGATATAGCGGCATGGAATAGCAAATTTAGCGGCACAAAAATGGAAATTTAGCGGCACAAATATGGAAATTTAGCGGCAATTTTGCGGCATTTTATGTGGCCATTTTTCCTACAACAAACACAGATATCTTGTTTTTTTTAGTTATTTAACAACATGAAGCTATGTATATTTGGTTTCTTTACAATGTAGACACTTTGGGGCAGATTTACAAGCCCCTTGCGCTGCTTTTTTGCGCTTGGTGCCACTGTACCTGCTGCACTAATGATGGCTATACCTATCGCCCCTTTTATTAGTAAGCACGTTAAATAGTACAGTGTATTTTGAACACAACCTGATATCCCACCGGATGCCCGTTCCATCCATCTATCCACCCACTCTTCATCCATCCATCCTTCCCCTCATCATCCATCCATCCTTCCCCTCATCATCCATCCATCCATCCTTTCACCCACCCCCTCATCATCCATCCATTCCCTCATCATCCATCCATCCATCCACCCTTCCCCTCATCATCCATCCTTTCACCCACCCCCTCATCAAACATCCATCCATCCCCTCATCATCCATCCATCCTTCCCCTCATCATCCATCCTTCCCCTCATCATCCATCCATCCTTTCAACCACCCATCCATCCATCCATCCTTCCCCTCTATCCATCCCCTCATCCATCCATCCTTCCTCTCATCCATCCTTCCCTTCATCCATCCATCCTTCCCCTCATCCATCCTTCCTTTCATCCATCATCCATCCTTCCCCTCATCCATCTTTCCCCTCATCCATCATCCATCATCCAGCTACCCTTCCACCCATACATCCAGCTATTTAAATTTTCTCTCCATCCTTCCCCTCTCATCAATCCATCCATCCTCTCTCATTATCCATTTATTCAATCTTTCATTCATCCATTCAACCCATATCCTGGAGTACAGAAAGGTGCCATTGCTTGTTTGCCTTCTATGGCCTGTAGTCCTTTTTTTAAATCGGAAAATTGATACTCTGCTAATTCTTTAATCTATAGAATAAAACCATGATTTCATAGTATGCTCATAGAGAGCCCAGCGTTTTTGCACTAAACTTCAGCTTTAAGGAGAAGCTTGCTACGATCCAATGCTAAAAATCGTACATGGATGGAGCACTTAGTGCAACATCTTTAAAGCAAGGTCAGACATTTTGCTAATACAATTCACATTAGAATAGAAGTGCAAGCACATAGACAGTTCCGGGTGTGCATGCTGCAGATAATCTCTCAGCAATGCAAGATTCGAGTTAAAAAAAAATATATTAACAGATTTAAGGTAGCGTGTCTTTTGTTTTCAATTTAAATTGTTCTCCGTTTCTCTCCCAAATTGACTTGCTGACTGTGTTTAAATTTGCCAGGTCAGTAAATGAGCCTTCTCACAGGCCTAAGACTCGAAGTTCCTATTCCTGTCATTGCAAACCCTTTCACATTACACTCGAAGGAGAACAGCTCTGTCCGATTCCTGCTCCATCCTCTGTGACAACAACCCATCCCCCCCTCCCCTCCTGTTGATGTGCAAGGTGAGGGCTCCCATTGTCATTCTTGTGGGCCAGGAAGAGGTGCGAACGAGCGCAGTCCCGGGCAGCTCTGAATGACAAAGAGGCTAGACCTTCACACTGCCAGCTGCAGCCGAGCTGCTTTAACCCTCTGACCCCATTGTCTGTAGATCATCTACAGGTGTGGGGCAACCGGTGCATGTCTTTGGATAAAGCAGACCCCCCAGGATATCGCGAAAAATGCCGCGATTTCTACAAAAATGCCGATTTCGCGGGCATTTTTGTAAAAATCGCGGCATTTTTTAAAAAGTGCCGATTTCGCGGTAAATCGCGAAATCGCGATATCCTGGAGGGTCTGGTAAGTGTTCCCTAGGTAGATGCAGCAGCCAAGCGGCTGTAGCTGAAGCACCATTAATCCTTCGTGTAACCACGGGCATAAACACTGGGGGTTGGTACCACCCCATGAGGAAATCGTAGCTCGCATGCCTGGGCTTTGGATACCTGGCACCCCGCCAGGAGTCGTAGTGAAAGAGGCTCTGCTATGCCCATGCTGCTGTGCCCTTGAAGGGTACCATCCTGCTGTGGAATAGTCACCGGAACGAGACAGAAACATACGGCATGCCGCCATCTTAGAAGTTTTACGGAAGAAGCATTATTCAAGGGGCAGCCAAATGCAAAAAGCTTCACCAAAGCAATGAGAGAACACGAGAAACTACTAATAATAAAAAGCGTCAGCAAAAGCAATGGGAGAACACAAAGAAGCAATAATAATAACAAGCATTGGCATAGCCGGCTAGGTCTCTCGTTTGGGACCTTATAAGTATTTAGTTATGCAGCACAATATCCATGGTGCAACAACATCAACTGTTGCATGGCTAAACACTTATAAGGTCACAAAGGTGAGACCTATTGGCTATGCTAGTGCTTGTTTATCTTGAAACCGGATGGATTCAAGCACTGTAGAACACGCAAATGTGTCATGAGAAAGAAAACTGCACATTCAAAATGTTACTCAACAAATAATGTTTTTGTCGATCTTGGAAGCACCTGAAACACTCCCTTTTTATCACTGTGCTTTCTAACTGCTAGAGTAATAATTTGTGTGTAGAGCCCACACATGTACTGTTTCTATAATTAAAAATGCATCTGCTTTACTCTGTGTATCCAAAACCTCTTGTAAAGCTGGTCCCGAGGAGCGGCTGTATTCGTTGTCCATCCTGTATGAATACAACATTTTCCAGCTATCGCCACAAGAAATTTTTTTTGGGTGAAAAAATCAGTTTTTATTATTTGCATTCTGAACAGTGGCAAATAAATCAAAACATAAAATATCAATTATGACAATTATCGTGTACATTTAGTTTAGATAATCAGCAATAAATTGCACAGTAGCCCGGTCGGCTGCAAATAAGACTGTAAACATTGGATTTAACAACTCGCCCCCACATTTCTCATAGATCTTCGTCAGAACTTTCTTCGTCCTGTTCGGGTATAGGCTCACATATGTTTCCCCGATAAATGTTCCATGCTGCCCATATTTTGATCAATTTTTGAGGACAGCCCGAGTAATGTAGACCGTCCTTTCTGCCATCATGGCTAAATCTATATCTTTACACCAGGTCGTTAGTGTAGGCAAGTCCTCTGCTCCCCATTTCTGTGCTATATTGCGTTTTGCCACAATGAATCCCGGCGTAACCCATGTTTGCTGCAGGCGTGTGAGGTCATTTGGTTCCCATATGTTTAGCAGGCACTTTCGGGGCTCTGGAACCATTGATACAGCCGTGGCTTGTGATAGTGTTCTCAGTATCCTCCTCCAAAAATCAGCTATCCGGGGGCAGTCCCACAGTGTATGATAGAAGGATCCCTCCTCCCCACAACCCCTAAGGCAGTATGGGTGTTGTATTCTGCCCATTTTATGCAGGGTGCTTCGAGTGTGGTATGTGCGGTGCAGGATTTTTAATTGAACTAGCCGAAGCCGTGCTGGTATCCCTACCGCTTTGGGAGAGGCCAGTTCTTCCTGCCATTCCGACTCATCTATGTCCCCTATGTCGTCCACCCATTTTTCTCTCAACCGTGTTGTAGAGTTCGGTAGATTATTAATTAATTTGCCGTAAGTGACTGACGGGTCGCGTTTCTATAGGAAGTCTGTTAGCAGCCTATCTTCCAGTGGGGAAGCCTCAGGGACCTCCGTACCCTGCTGCAGTGCCACCAGCGGTGCATGTCTGACCTGTGTGTATTGGAAGACCTCAGAGGGGGCAAGGTCATATTGTTGTCGGAGTTGGGCAAACGGAATCACATTTCCCTTATCCCGTAGGTCACCTATCGTGGAGAGACCTATGTTGTCCCATTGGTCGAATCCCTTGTTGTTACGCAAGCGTCACAATTTTTTGGTATCCCATAGTGGGGTGAGTCGGGTTAGGGTCCCTCTCCACCCAAGTTGTGCCTGCGTAGCCGTGTGTTTTATTTTTTATTTTTATTTTTTTATTTCAAATCGTTCTTATTGAGAATTTAGGAAAAAGGAAAGGAAAAAACAATACAGTAAAGCTTCAATTACATATATTGATTCAAACATACTATTAAATGACACTTACACGTAACTAAAGGAAAAAGAAGATAAAAGATAAAAGGACCAAATACATGACATCCAAGCTAACAACAATAATGGTATTCACAGTGTGATCAGGTGCAGAGCTATACAAGCAAAGGACCATACATGAATAAATACAGCATTATACGTTGCTTCACGGGGGGATCATAGTGAAAAGACTTTACATCAAGAGATTTCCATAGTTTCTTATTTGAAGGCCGCCATGTGGCAGATTGCAGCGCCGGGTTGTCTGCTCCTCTCAAGAAGAAGAGCCACTCCTGCCAGATTTTGAAATTGACCTCTGATGAGCTTTTCCATTTGCACAAGATAACCTTGCATGCCAGTTTTAGCATCAGATCAAGAAGTTGACGGTCATGAGTATCATGAAGCTGTGGGTCTAGTGCTCCTAGTATAACATATACAAAATCCCTTGCGGGATTAATGTTAAAGACTTGGTGAATATAATCAAAGATCTTCCCCCAGAATGTCTGCAGTATAGGCAGTGAAAAAGCATATGGGCAAGATCTCCGATCCCTGTCTGGCAGTTCCAGCAAGTAGGTGTATCTCTCAGGTGACATTTAAATAGCCTTTGTGGAGTCCAGAACGTTCTGTTCAGCAGCATATATTTTGTTTGGCAGAGAATTGGGGACACTTTGTTAGCTAAGGCGGTTTTATGTATCATATCCCAGTCTAACATCACCCCTGTCATGTTGGGTTCCGATTCCCATTTGCCTTCCGCCTGTCTGTGGGATTTCCCGGGCAAAGGGAGGAGTAGTTTATAGACTCTAGACACGAAGTGGCCAGCGTGAATGAGATGTGGTAGGTGTGTCACAAGCCAAGGTGTGGTGAGGTTGCGCTTTGAAATGATGGATTTTAATTTCAGGAAGTGGTAGAAGTCTATGGGGGACAGGTTATATGACATCTGTAATTTCGAGAAAGGAATGGGTTGCGCTCCCTCATAGAGGTCCTTAACCATATTAATGCCCTTTTCAGACCATGATTCCCAAAAAAGGGTTTTGCCGTCTAATTTGAACATAGGGTTTCTCCAAAGTGACATAAAAAGTGTTTTTTTTTTATAGTAGCGTTAGTTTTATGGGATTGGTCGAGCCTTAGTAAGGCTCGTCTGGTATTCAGCAGGATGTATTTGGAATGAGGGAAGTGTGCTAAGTTCATACTAAGGAGGGTTGGTAGAGGTGCATGTGCGATGATAGATTTTTCAATGGCTAACCACACTGGGACATAGGATGGAGAGTCTACCAGCCAGAGAGCTCCCTGCTTGCAGAGGAAAGCCGTCTGGTAATTCCTGAACGAGGGAAGACCCAGGCTGCCCTTTTCTTTTGCCATTTGCAGCTTTTTCATAGATATCCTGGCTTTCTTCCCTCGCCACAGAAACTCACCAAACAGCCTATCTACTTTCTTGATAAAGTCGTCCGTAAAAGTCATAGGAAGCATGCTAGCTAGATAGTTCACCAGTGGGGTTGACATCATTTTAAGAGTCTCTGCTCTGCCCCACCAAGAGAGAAACTTGGGTGACCAACCATCTAATAGTGTGGATATCTTTTTCAGGGTTAGTTCCTCATTAATTTTTAAGGTTGATATTAAATCTTTCCCAAAACTTAAGACCCAAGTACTTAAAACATTGTGGCTGCCAGGTGAGGCCGGAAGTTCCAAGAATGTCACTATTCCCAATACTTTACAGGAGTTTGACCTCCGTTTTGTCCTTGTTCAGCTTGTAGCCTGAGACCCTAGAGAACTCATCAATGTTGTGCATGAGCGCCGGAATAGCCTCATCTGCTCTCTCCGACATAATGAGTACATCGTCAGCCTATGCGGTTAGTTTTATGGTGCAATCTTGAAATGGGATACCGGCAATGGCATCATTATGCCTTATGTGATATAGGAACGGTTCAATTGCTAACAAAAACAAGGATGGGGAGAGAGGACACCCTTGCCTTGTACAAGGAAGAGGAGAAAGAGCCACCTGCTCTAACCCTTGCAGTGGGACAGGCGTAGCGGGACATGACAAGTTTCGTAAATGTTGCCCCTAAGTTGAATTTATGCAACACTGCTTTGAGAAAGGCCCAGTCGACTTTGTCAAAAGCCTTTTCGGCATCTAACGTCATTGCCGCAGTGGGTGCATCTAGAAGCTTTGCTTTTCCAGCACATGCACCAGTACTCTAGTATTATCACTAGATAGTCTATTTTTTAGAAATCCTGCTTGAGAAGGGTGGATCAAGTTAGGAAGAACTCGCTGTAGACGGGCCGAGAGGATCATGGCTAGGATCTTGCAGTCCAGATTAATTAAGGAAATGGGTCTATAATTTTTTTGGGAGGGAGGGGTCCTTACCATCTTTTGGGAGTACAGCGATAATAGCCTCAGCCAGAGTACCCTTCACTTCACCAGTGTCGCTTATTTCTCGGAACAAGTGGAGAAGGAGGTCCACCAGAAAAGAGGCAAAACTTTTGTAAAATTTAGCAGTGAAGCCATCAGGGCTGGGAGCTTTACCGCATTTTAAGGCTTTAATCGCTTTCTCTATTTCAATTGCCGTGATCGGATCATTAAGACACTGTTGCTCTTCCGGGGAGAGCTTTGGTAAGTCACATTCGCTCAGGTAATCCTGAATCTTTCCCTCTTCTACAGATGCATTTTTGGCATAAAGGGTTTCATAGAAGTCCTTAAATACTTCTGCTATTTCGTCTGGCTCAGAGTGACCCACCCCGATGTATCCTTAATGATATTGATTGAGTTCTTCTGAACTTTGAATTTTAGGTAAGCGGCCAGGCTCTTGCCCGCTTTGTTTGATTCACAGATTTTAAGTCTACGTCTTCTGTCCAACCATACGCCTGCTCTTTCGCTCACAAGTTTATTGTATTCATACTTCTTATTAGTCATTGTGTTGAGTGTCACGTTGTCCATGTCTACTTGATGTTTATTTTCTAATTCCGATATCTCTCGTTCTAGTGTTTCCAATTTAGTGTTATGGTCTTTGTTCATTGCTGAACGAATTTTGATGCATACCCCCCCTGATTATGCTTTCCAAGGCCTCCCAGCATACAAGATCAGAGGTGTCCCCCCTTTCATTCAACACCAGATACGAGCGAATGGCAGATTGGATAGCAATCCGGTGTTGATCTTTATTCAATATTTCGTCATTTAAACGCCACAATGTTTGTCGTGAAGAGGGCCTAATATTGGTAATGGCGAGGGAGATACATGAATGATCGGACATAACTCTTGGTTCAATAGATGTATCCTCTATTCTCGGAACCCCATTCTGTGTGATTAACCCCTTCCATGCTGATGACGAACCCCAGCCGTCATGCACTACGGTGCTCGTGTGCTGATGACGGCTGGGGTTCGTCACGGCCCGCCCCTGTTCGTGTTGTTTACAGCACACCAGGGGAATCGCGGCCGCATGGAAGGGGTTAAGATGTAATCGATACGCGAGTAGGAATCATGTGGGGAGGAGTCGAACGTATTATCCCTATCTGTGGGGTTTTGTAATCTCCATGTGTCAACTAGGTGGAAACGTTGGCAAATGTTAAGGAATGCTTTGTGTGACTTGTTTGATTTGAAGGTGCACCGTGAGTCTCTATCTAGGATTGGGTCCATTGGAAGATTGAAATCCCCAGCCATTATGTGTATAGCAGAGTCTGGAATATTCTCAACCTGCTTCGCTAGGCCCTCCCAGAAACTTAAATCACTAGTATAAGGAGCATAAATGTTGGTGACATAAAACTCTGTGTTATCTCTGCTTAGTTTGGCCGTAACCCATCTGCCCCTTTCGTCTGCCGATGAAGAGAGTAATTCCACTTTGGATCTTTTCGCTATCAGCACCAATACTCAATTCTTTTTTCCCACCGCCTCAGAACCTACTACCTCAGAATAGTGTTTGCTTCTTAACGTATAGAATTGTTTACTGTCTAGTTTGGTTTCCTGTAGTAGTACAATATCCCCTTTTTGCCTGCGCAAATAATCCAGTATCTTTTGTCTTTTAATGGGTTGATTTAATCCTTTTACATTCAGGGACAAAATTTTCAAATTGTCTGTAGTGGCCACCCCAAGAGGCGTGTCAAATGTGGAATACGTCATTTCAAGCCGTTACAGACATTATATATCCATATGATACTCAGGGAAGTTTGTTCTATGTAGCTCAGTGTAAGCATGGTTTGTATAAGTCCCAACGAACTGCTGAGTGTGGCACCCGACCCGTTAAGATATCGAGTGATCGTGTAAGCTTGTAAGGATGACATGCAAACGTCAGATCTTGTCAATACAAAAAATAAGCAAGAGAATAAAAACCAATACATACAACACACACCCCCCCCAATCCTCCCACATGCCCCACCCCACCCTCCCCAACCGCAAACAGAAAGCATGGTGACTTGAGGAAAATCACAGTGTTCCCTCCCGTCCATGCTAATATAGTAGAAACATCGGAACAATCCTTTAAACATTAAACATAGTGATAGATCTGCTAGTCCCATGAGAGGAGTGTCTCAGGTTTGGAGCCGCAGTTCTGTCAATTCAGCATAGGAACCCCTATGCGTAACAATAAGTGAATCAGCTTTTGTACTTTGAAAGAGCTAAAGGAGGCATTTATAAGCTGTCTCTAATTATCAGTTATTCTGAGTCGACACATCTTAGTCTAAGAACTGAACTGTGAAAGAAAGTGACTTGTTGGAACCTGTGATATTCATTACAAAAAGTCCTAACACTGCATAAAAGCAGCATTTCAAGTACGGGTCATAACTTATCGCTTAGTGTCTAAACCCCCCACCTACATAGAGCGGAGCAGTTAAAGACTACCACAGTGGCATGCAATGCCTAGCGAAATAATAGGTTAGGGCAATAGAACGCTTATTGAGACAAACACTCCGTGTGATGAGTGATACAGTAAAGTCAAGAGCATAATGGATTACATGGGTTGTGTCCAGGAGTGGTGCGCTAGTACATAGTTTATAAGTGTAGAGGGAGTCCTGAACGATATCAATAGATGACCATCTAATTACCAGTAGATCCCTTCCAATAACCAAAGAGCAGCAACCCTGTCAATACCTTATGCAGAAAGACAGACCCTTGGTCATGTTATTTCAGAATACCCAATGGAATTTTACATAGCCAACTTAAGCAAAGGATACTCATTTGTAGCCAGAGGCAGAGGCCGCCATATTGTCCAAATTGTTGGTGTCCATGTCACGCTCTTCTAGGTCATCCAACATAGGCCCGAGTTTCATGGGATCTGAAAAGATGTGAGGGGACCCACAAACGATCACTCTGTATTTTGCTGGACCCACGAAGCCGAATTGATAGCCCCTTGATTTCAATTCTGGTCGAAGTGCCAGGAACGCTTTCCTCACATCCTCCGTTTCCTTACTATAGTCCTGTGAGATGTAGATCTTTGCATCCTTCCATAAGATGTGGTTGTGCTTCCGAACAAAGGCAAGGATTTGTTCCACGTGCTGGTATCGCAGTGGCTTACAAATGATAGGTCTGGGGCCTTTTTGCGTTTTGGTGATCCTTCCCGGTACTCTGTGGGCCCTGTCGAATTCTAGGGGGTGGACGAAGGTCAGATTGGTAGCCTGTGCGAACCATGATTCCAGGAATTGGACACAGGAGCCCTGTGAATCCTCGGATCCCTCCGGTATTCCGAAAATGCGGAGGTTCCCCCTCCAGTTCCTGTCTTCCAACTCGGCCAGCTTCCTTGTTGTTTGGTCCGAGGCTATGTTCAGACGCTTCAGAGCCGCACATGTTTTGACTTCTATATCCTCTAGTCGACTAATCCTTGACTCCGTCTCTGCAAGTCGTGCATTGGTATCACGTATGTCTTGTCGTATTGCTACTACTTCTTCCTTGGTCGACTTGGCCAGGTCTTTCACTTCGTCTAGTCTGCTTAGGATCATATCTATTGCCTCACTAGTGTCTTTCTTGCTTTTAACGGGTGAACTTGGGTTTGAGTGGTCAGATTTGACCCTTTTCAGGGTTTTTTGCTGCTTTGTCTCCATTACACAGGTTTCAGACTGCAGTTGCTGGCTCGTGAGCGCCGTAGCTTTAAGGTCGTGGGACTTGTGTGTTCCCCCTCGTTAGGTTGTAGGTGTACCGTGGGGTGGCTAGCTGACCCACACCAGCTTAATAGGTAGCAGCACAGGTGTGGTTAGACAGTAGTGTGTGCACGGTTAAACTGATCAGTAGCTTCGGGGTGGACTCAGCAGCAACACACTTCTTTCGTTCAGTTCAGATATAAATACATTGAACACCCCTCCTCAGCGACGGTAAGTGTGGCGTCATATATTCAACCTCCGAATATACAGTAGAGATGAACACCCATTGATGTTGTAAAAAGAAGTGATTCTGCCTTGGTTCAATTAGGACTCTTCTGGTTCATTGCAGATCAGGTACGCCATTGTGACGCGGGGGACCCCGACGAGGGCCCCCCTGGTATGCCTAGTAATGTGTCTACCTTTTCTTCCCAGCATACAGAGGCGTGGAACACCCCCGACGTCGTATCGAGACGACCTGAAGCAGTGCACCTACAGGACTACACCTTTAAGGGGGCGGAGTCGGATTGGCGCCACACCCTCCCTGACGACGTAAAGCCCATCCCGGAGTCCAGCCAGGTGTGCAAGACACCCGGAGGCGGAGTTGGAGGTTGGTGGAGCGAGTGGAGAGACAGCGGAGCGGAGTGGACGGAGGAGGAAGACGACGAGCGGAGGACGGAGGAAGATCGGAAGACGGAGGAAGATCGGAGGACGAGGAGGACGGAGAAAGTAGGACGGAGGTGGAGGAGGAACAGCACGGTCATCCCAGGCACGGCGGGGACAGCGGAGAGAGACCAGGAAGGTGGAGCCGGACGGAACCTGAGGCGAGGCCGAGCTACAGGACGACGCTAACAGCGAAGGCGGCGGCGGGACCAGACAACGAACCTGAGGTTGACTACCGCGGGAAGCCAGGGGGCTCTGCGGGACGCGCATCGCCCAGCCACACTAACACGGAAGTGTGGCTCACCCAGGTACGGTCCGATAACACAGCGTGGGGAGGTGGTAGACGAGGGAAGCCCTCATAACAAAAAGAACACCCCTGCACACCCTTGATGGTTTTCACAAGGGTTCACGTCCCACAGTCAGGGTTGAAGGTTGCACGTGTGATTCCCCTCACTCCCTTCCCTGAGAGACGTTTTGCCCAGCACCTTTACTGAGACGGACCTTTCTCTTTCCTTTTTCCCTGGTGTACCGGCGCAAAGAGACCAGCGAGACGGCGGGAAAAAGGCCTACGACTCCCAGGAGACCTTGGGACAAACGAGCAACAGGAGGAAGATCCAGGACGGAGGAGGCGGACCCGCCCCTACCTTTTTATAGAGTGCCTATTCGCAAACGTCGATTGTACAAAGCAATAAAACCTGCATTACCCAGACAGCCCGTGTGTGCGAATCTTTTCGAGAACCCCGCAGTACAGACACAACCCTCATCCGAAGTTTCACAAGTGGTGGAGAATGCGGGCAGTGAAACAGTGAGCAACATCGAGGACACAACGATGGATGCGATCCTGCAAGCCCTCGTGAAGGGACAAGAACAGCTGGCATGGGCAGTAGAGCAGCAGCTCGCCGCAGCCCAATTGGACCGGGATACCTTCCGAAGTTCTGTGGTACAACAACTGGAAGGAATGAGGGTTACGGGAGATCCCGCCACTGTCACCATCCGTGAGACCAGGGCTCCTCCTACACCCGCGGGCATTTCCTTACAAAAATATGTCACGGGGGAAGACCCAGACGCCTTCCTAACGAATTTTGAAAGGGTGGCCCTAGCCTGTGGGTGGCCTATGGACAAGTGGCCGTTTTTCTTGGCACCATTGTTGAGTGGAGAGGCCCAGGCAGCCTATCAGGTAGCGAACAGCAATGGCACCACCCCTTATGCCCAGATAAAGACTGTGATTTTGGATCACCTCGGCTTAGATTCAGAAGCCTATAGGGTTCGGTTCCGCAAGGAGAGGGGACAAGCCGGAGATAACCCCAAAACCTTGTTCTTTAGACTAAAAACCGCAGCGGACAAGTGGCTTACGCCAACTACGAGCTCCAAAGACCAAATCATGGACAAAATATACCTCGAACAGTATCTGGAAGCCCTTCCATATGGGACACAGCGGTGGCTACGCCAACATTCTAACCTGAACACGGCTCAGGCCATGGAGATGGCCACCACCTACGCCCGGGCCCAACCCCGTCTTCACAATGCGGAACCAGACAGACCAAGCAAGGGACCGCCAAGACCCGAACGCCGAGTGAGGGCTCAACCAGGACCCCTCCCTCCTCTTCCCCGTCCATCGGCTGTCGAACACCCCCCTTTTCGGGGCCCGCAGTGTTTCGACTGTGGACAGTGGGGCCACATAGCCCGTATGTGCCCCCAGAAAAGAACCCACGAAGAACCAATGGACGTTAATTATCTCCCAAAGGCGGTGTTATATTCGGCTGAACTAGGAGGCTCCTTCCATGTGAGTGTTACTGTTAATGGGGTGGTGGTCAGGGCCCTCCTTGATTCCGGCTGTAAGCAATCAGTCATCCAAGGGATTTATGTGACGCCAATACAGTTAGTACCGGAGAACAGTGTATATATTAAATGCGTACACGGGGATGTGAAAGAGTACCCGGTGGCTAACATTCCCCTAGGTCTAGAGGGGATGGAAAAGATGGTAGTGAAAGTGGGAGTAATGGATACCCTACCCGAACCTTTGATCCTGGGCACCGATAATCCGAACTTCCTGAACCTCTTCAGAGGCCAGTTACGCCGAGACAGTGAACAGGGAGAAACAATAAACAACTTGTTATCCACGGGCCCATGGGAAGGAGATAGGTCCTTCCGATTCGCCCAGGCCAATGACGAGACGCTCATCAATGCCTGGGAACAGGCCCATGTCGGCTTAACCAATCCTAGTCCCACCTACCCCAGTTTCGTGATTAAGGATGAACTTTTGTATAGACTAGCCTCTAAGGATGAACCGATGCAACTGTTGGTACCAGCCTGTTTTCGCGAACAAATTATGTACTATGCACATACCCACCTACTCGCGGGACACATTGGGAGTGAGAAAACGACCCAGAACGTCCTCAGGAACTTCTACTGGCCCGGTATCTATAGTGATATAAAAAAACATTGTCAAACCTGTGACCTTTGTCAACGGAAAAATGCCCAACGACCTGCGGCAGTACCCTTACAACCTCTGCCAGTCATCGGGACCCCTTTCGAGAGAGTGGGAATGGACCTGATAGGCCCCTTAACCACCACAAAAAAAGGGTTTAGATACGCTCTCGTCATTGTGGACTACGCCACTAGATTTCCTGAGGCATTTCCTTTAAAATCGCCCACCTCCAGGAACATTGCCGACAAATTTCTTGAGCTGTTTTCTCGAGTGGGGTTCCCTAAAGAGATCCTCACGGATCAGGGGACCCCATTCATGTCCAAGGTTATGCAGGAAGTTTGTCAATTGTTGGGTTTGCACCAGATTAAGACGTCCGTGTACCACCCTCAAACGGATGGGTTAGTCGAACGATACAACAGGACATTAAAAACGGTCCTGAAAAAAATGGTGGAGGTAAACCGCTCCGACTGGGACTCATTGTTGCCATTAGCCCTGTATGTGATAAGAGGCCAGCGACAAAGTAGCCTTGGGTGTTCATCTTTCGAGATGCTCTATGGGAGACAACCCAGGAGCTTGCTAGATATGACAAAAGATATGTGGGAAACGGAACAAGGCGGAGAAACCCGAACTCTTCTCGAATACAGTTCGACTTTGAGGAACAAATTAGGAAAGATCAGGGAACTCGCTTTTACCCACTTGGAGGACAGCCAGAAACATCAGCAGACCCACTACAATAAGGGAAAGAAGTGGAGGTCGCTAAAAATTGGTGACTGGGCCCTGGTATTACTGCCTTCAATGGCCAAAAAGTTCAGTAACGAGTGGCAAGGCCCCTATGAGGTTATCGAGACGATAGGCAAAACGACCTATCGGCTCCGTCTCACCTCCAGAAAGACCCAGATTTTTCACATAAATCTCTTAAAAAAATGGCTGGGAACGCCTCCGGTGGCAGCGAATCTGGTAACTAATCCCATGAAAACCCCCTCCTCCACGATGGATGACTTGGTTATCAGTGAGGACTTATATGACGGAGAGCAGGAGGGGCTCCGACAGGTTCTGAGGAAATACGCCCACATCTTCTCCGACCTTCCGGGTAAAACCACCTTGGCAGAGCACAGAATTGAGACGCCTCCTGGTACCGTGGTCAAGCAGCGACCGTATAGGATTCCAGAGGCTAAACGGGAAGCCATAGCGAAAGAGGTGGCAGAAATGCTCAGGTTAGGGGTAATACGGCCTTCCAGGAGTGAGTGGTCGTCCCCTATAGTTATGGTGCCTAAACCCGATGGCAGTAGCCGTTTCTGTATGGACTTCCGGGCATTAAACGAAGTATCAGCTTTCGATTCATACCCAATACCCCGGATCGATGAACTCATCGAGAAGCTCGGGGACGCCAAATATATTAGTACCCTGGACCTGACCAAGGGCTATTGGCAGGTGCCCCTGCGCGAGGAAGACCGGAGAAAAACAGCATTTGCTACTTCTGAGGGGCTGTTCGAATTTACGGTTCTGCCCTTCGGTCTACACGGGGCTCCCGCCACGTTTCAGAGACTTATGAATACGGTACTGCAGGGGCATCATCAATACTGCTCCGCATATCTTGATGACATCATCATTTTCAGTCCCTCCTGGGAGACTCACTTGCACCATCTGGATGCCGTGTTCAATTTACTCGCATCCGCGGGACTCCATGTCAACTCCAAGAAGTCCAGAATTGGGTACCACAAAGTCAAGTATTTGGGGTATCTTCTGGGGCATGGCATAATTGAACCTCAGGTTGAAAAAGTGCGGGCTATCGCAGAAACCCCGTTTCCGAAAACTCTAAAGGACATGCGTGCCTTTTTAGGCCTGGTCGGGTACTACCGACGTTTCATTCCCTCCTTTTCGGAGGTCGCGACACCCCTGACCGATACCCTTAGGAAAACGAAGACCCGCCCGGACTTCCACAACCCTACGCCGGCCATGTGGACAGCCTTTCAGACTCTTAAAAGGGCCATCACCACCAGGCCGGTTCTTACGTCCCCTGATTTCAACAAGCCCTTTGTGTTGCACACGGATGCGTCTGACTTTGGTATCGGGGCGGTGTTGTCCCAGGACACCGGGGAGGGGGGCCTTCGGCCCGTTCTTTACATCAGCCGGAAGCTGTTTCCTCGGGAGGTCAGGTACCCGACTATTGAGAAGGAGTGCCTGGCCATCAGGTGGGCGGTGGACAAGCTACGCTACTACCTAGAAGGGCGGTCTTTCCTGCTATACACGGACCATGCCCCTCTCATATGGATGGCGAGGAACATTTCGAACAACCCTCGTGTCATGCGGTGGTTCCTGGCCTTGCAGCCCTTTCGGTTCCAGGTCCGGCACCAGAAGGGTGCCGAGAACGTCCATGCGGACTTTCTTTCTCGCTATCCTCTCCCCGATCGGGAGATTCCTAGGGGGGGGATGTGTGACGCAGGGGACCCCGACGAGGGCCCCCCTGGTATGCCTAGTAATGTGTCTACCTTTTCTTCCCAAAAAACAACGGAGAGTTTGCTCTTAATCAGTTAGGCTGAGCATTTAAACATAATAAACCAAGAGATATGCCAAAACTGATATGCGGATTCAACCTAGAGTTTTGCTCATAAGTTAGAAAAACGCATTCCAACCTACGATGTTGCTAATGAATAGCAGTTTATTCAGTTAATTTCCCAAAAAATTTTTTAGACAAATTAATACATTTTATACAACACTACACCATTATATTTATACAACGCTCATTCAACTAGTCATCCATATCACATACATACAAAATCAGGCATCCATATGTACACAGAATTTAAGAATTATCACAAAGGAAAAACAACAAAACAGAAATTAGAAAGGAAGAAACAAAGGCTGCTCATACAATATTCATCTGTGATATACCATCTATCTGTACATATATACAAAACTGGAGGCTAATCATGGACAACTTAAATGATGTCACACATTGTATATACACAGGTTTGGAGTATTCAAATTCACACTTGTTTGAATTTTTCAATTTAGAGAGAGCAGCACTTTGCAAGGGGCCTACGCGTTTCGAGTCCTATACAATGAGGGGACTCTCATCAGGGCCGGGGAAGTTATCTAGAAAGAAAAATGAAATATCTTCGTGTCAGGTTTAAGCTCAAGACCATTTCGGAAAATTATCAGCATGGAAACCAATTCCTTCACTCAGCTTACCCTACTGGTCTGCAAGGCCACTTTACAGGTGTAGAAAGCAGGGATGCGGTCGTTCACGCTCACCGGGGGGGATGACGATGTCACACTAGGGGGTGAAGGGCAGCAGTTAGCCTCCAGTGTGAGCAATGGGCTGGAACTTCATAATTTATACTGAGATGGGCAAGTTCTTACCTTGCTTCTTCCAAGTGGACCAAGGAGGTTTTTTCAATTGTGGAGGACCAGGGGTGGAGACGAACGAGGTATGGAGTACCTTAGGGGAATATGAAATTGGCGGAGCATGAGAAACTAAACGCCGCCTGGGAAAGCTGAAGCCCCTATCTAGACACACTGGGTGAATGAGGAAATCGTACCTGTGTGGAGAAAACTTTTTGACTAAATGAGCAGGCGTCCCACTTGAATTTGGACGAATGCTGGAAAATATTCTTTCAACTCCTGAAATAGAGTCAAGAGATATAAGTCACCAAGGCGCTCTAAAAACGGGGTGACACAAGCATAGAAATGCCCCGCTTAGGAGGTAAAATAGCAGCATACCTAAGGGAAGTGGTTTCCTCGTCTCAGTCGGCGTCTCCGAAGCGCTGATCCTTCGCGCATGCGCTGTGGATAGCGGGTCCAAAGATAGAGCCATTAATGTAGCAAGGTCCAGGAGGGACGCTACTCTCTGGCGCGTGGGCGCTGTGGAGGTTAAAATTGAATTGAAAAAACTGAAAGGAAAAACGGGGGCAGTGTTAGAACAACGACGCATGCTTCCATGTTTCTACAGACAGAGTCCCGGTGGGACGCTACTCTCTGGCGCATAGGCGCTGTGGAGGTAAAAAATTGAATTGAAGAACCGGGGGCAGTGTTAGAACAACGACTCATACTTCCAGAATTCTACAGACAAAGTACCGGTGGGACACCAGGTACTTGTATGGGTTTTGAGACACAATGTGAAAACGGACAGGGGGCCCTGTCGAGGGCAGCGAGTCAACCAGAAACCTCAGAGTTTATACATTTCTGATAGTTCATTAAGGCCAGTGACGGCCGTGTTGAACTTTACAATTAGGAGTGCCTCCCTTTTGGAGAGTCTGGCATCCCAGTCTCCTCCTCTGGGGTCGCGCTCCACCTTGGAGATTATTGTCCATTGCAAGTCCTTGATTTGATGACCCAGTCTGTTCCAATGATTCACCAATGGAGCTGGTTCAACCCGATTTTTTAATCTGGATTTATGTTGGGAAATCCTTTGTCTTGCCTCTTGGTTGGTTTTCCCGATGTACAGGAGTCCACAGGGGCACACGATACCATACACCACGTATTTCGATTTACAATTACTGTGGGTATCGTGTTTCCATGAAATGCCTCTGTGCTGGAACAGAGATCCCTCTATTGTGGACTCACAGCATACACAGGTGCCACATTTGTGGTGCCCTGTGATCGGATTTAGTCCCATCATTTGTCTGATGGTCGGGGGGGTTTGTCTGGGGGTGGCTGCTCTTACCACAAAATTGGCAATGCTTTTATCTTTTTTGAATGCAAAGAGGGGGGGTTCCCTTAGGCATTCCTCAAGATTTTTTACGAGGTGCCAGTTCTGATTTATCACTTTCTTTAACTGGTTGGCATTCGGACAGAACGTAGTCACGCACACTTGGCGTTTTAGCTTGGGCTTAATGCGTCGTTCCAGGAGGGTCTCCCTTGGAGTCCACCGGGCTCTTTTCATACAGTTTGAAACCAGTTTCTTGGGATATCCACGATCGCATAGCTTTGTCACTAAGTTGCTTGCATGATGTTTATAATCCTCATTCAGGGCACAATTCCTTCGGATGCGAAGGAACTGCCCCAGTGGTAGATTCTCTCGTAGACTCCTTGGGTGGTTGCTCGAAAACAGAAGGGCTTTATTCCTATCTGTTGGCTTCACAAAGAGCGATGTAGATAATTTTCCTTCATTAGGAAAGACCTCCACGTCCAAGAAAGCTATTTTTTCTCTAGACGAGGATATGCTGAATTTTATATCCCCTGTCCGTGCGTTCAGCCAGTTGTAAAAGCATTCCAGTTCTGCCTCAGTGCCCTTCCACACCATAAAAACATCGTCAATGAAGCGTAGCCACGCTCCAATGAGATCTTTAAAGGGGTTATTGTTGTAAATGAAAGTGTCCTCGTAGAGAGCCATAAAAAGAATAGCCAATTCAGGGGCAAAGGGACATCCCATTGCTACTCCTTTTATCTGATAATAAAATTCGTTCCCAAAACAAAAATAATTCTTTTTTAGGGCAAAGGATGCCAGATCGATCAAGAATTTGGTTGGAACCTGTACTGGTCGTGTTCTTAGCTCCAGGAAATGCGTAAGAACTGCTATGGCTTCATCCTGTGGTATCTGGGTGTAAAGGGCATTGACATCCAGGGTGACCAGTATGTCCCTGCCCTCACAAAATTCTACGGGCTCAAGTTTATTAATGAAGTCCGTCGTGTCCTGTAGGTATGATTTTACTAGGCTCATGAAATCTTTCAAGAACACGTCGACATATTTGGCAACGGGCTCGAGTAATGAATCACAGCCTGCTACAATTGGTCTCCCCGGGGGTTTATTTACATCCTTATGTATCTTAGGCAAGATATAGAATAAGGGTGACTTGGGATGTTTTTTCTGCAAGAATTCCAGTTCTTTGGGGCCTACGAAGCCCATTGCTCACACTGGAGGCTAACTGCTGCCCTTCACCCCCTAGTGTGACATCGTCATCCCCCCCGGTGAGCGTGAACGACCGCATCCCTGCTTTCTACACCTGTAAAGTGGCCTTGCAGACCAGTAGGGTAAGCTGAGTGAAGGAATTGGTTTCCATGCTGATAATTTTCCGAAATGGTCTTGAGCTTAAACCTGACACGAAGATATTTCATTTTTCTTTCTAGATAACTTCCCCGGCCCTGATGAGAGTCCCCTCATTGTATAGGACTCGAAACGCGTAGGCCCCTTGCAAAGTGCTGCTCTCTCTAAATTGAAAAATTCAAACAAGTGTGAATTTGAATACTCCAAACCTGTGTATATACAATGTGTGACATCATTTAAGTTGTCCATGATTAGCCTCCAGTTTTGTATATATGTACAGATAGATGGTATATCACAGATGAATATTGTATGAGCAGCCTTTGTTTCTTCCTTTCTAATTTCTGTTTTGTTGTTTTTCCTTTGTGATAATTCTTAAATTCTGTGTACATATGGATGCCTGATTTTGTATGTATGTGATATGGATGACTAGTTGAATGAGCGTTGTATAAATATAATGGTGTAGTGTTGTATAAAATGTATTAATTTGTCTAAAAATTTTTTTTTGAAATTAACTGAATAAACTGCTATTCATTAGCAACATCGTAGGTTGGAATGCGTTTTTCTAACTTATGAGCAAAACTCTAGGTTGAATCCGCATATCAGTTTTGGCATATCTCTTGGTTTATTATACCTTTTCTTCCCAGCATACAGAGGCGTGGAACACCCCCGACGTCGTATCGAGACGACCTGAAGCAGTGCACCTACGGGACTACACCTTTAAGGGGGCGGAGTCGGATTGGCGCCACACCCTCCCTGACGACGTAAAGCCCATCCCGGAGTCCAGCCAGGTGTGCAAGACACCCGGAGGCGGAGTTGGAGGTTGGTGGAGCGAGTGGAGAGACAGCGGAGCGGAGTGGACGGAGGAGGAAGACGACGAGCGGAGGACGGAGGAAGATCGGAAGACGGAGGAAGATCGGAGGACGGAGGACGAGGAGGACGGAGAAAGTAGGACGGAGGTGGAGGAGGAACAGCACGGTCATCCCAGGCACGGCGGGGACAGCGGAGAGAGACCAAGAAGGTGGAGCCGGACGGAACCTGAGGCGAGGCCGAGCTACAGGACGACGCTAACAGCGAAGGCGGCGGCGGGACCAGACAACGAACCTGAGGTTGACTACCGCGGGAAGCCAGGGGGCTCTGCGGGACGCGCATCGCCCAGCCACACTAACACGGAAGTGTGGCTCACCCAGGTACGGTCCGATAACACAGCGTGGGGAGGTGGTAGACGAGGGAAGCCCTCATAACAAAAAGAACACCCCTGCACACCCTTGATGGTTTTCACAAGGGTTCACGTCCCACAGTCAGGGTTGAAGGTTGCACGTGTGATTCCCCTCACTCCCTTCCCTGAGAGACGTTTTGCCCAGCACCTTTACTGAGACGGACCTTTCTCTTTCCTTTTTCCCTGGTGTACCGGCGCAAAGAGACCAGCGAGACGGCGGGAAAAAGGCCTACAACTCCCAGGAGACCTTGGGACAAACGAGCAACAGGAGGAAGATCCAGGACGGAGGAGGCGGACCCGCCCCTACCTTTTTATAGAGTGCCTATTCGCAAACGTCGATTGTACAAAGCAATAAAACCTGCATTACCCAGACAGCCCGTGTGTGCGAATCTTTTCGAGAACCCCGCAGTACAGACACAACCCTCATCCGAAGTTTCACAGCCATCTTTGATTGATATGCAGTGCTCTACTCCCAAATTGACTGGGCTATTAAGCAAGACACCCCCTTTTCTAGTCATAATGTGCTCACCATTTTCAAAGCGCTCTTTACAGATATGGAAAGCAGGCATGTAGACAATATTGGCATCTCAGTTCATACAAAGGTCGCATTTCAAATTATCTCCTCTTGCAGGGCCTGCAGCCTTGGGACAGCACGAGGTTGCGTGTAACCTTGTAGGAAAGTGTTAATTAGACCGTTTCACTCGATCGTTTGTGGACCGTCATATACATGCATCATTACGGTAACATCCACAGCATACTGTTGAATCATGCTTGCCACCAAATGTTTGCATATCACCCGGATGGACACTCCGCTGTGTCGCACATACCGGCGCATAGCTAGAGCCGGATTACGATAAACTGACGGCTGTAAATATGTGCGTCTGCCATCTTGAAACGGCTCCGCGTGTAATACAGCGGGTCGCAGTAGCTGGTCAATTGACCTTGTAATAATCAGTCGGCCTCCCTGCTCCCCTCACGGTTCCTCGCAATCTCGTCTGACGAGGTCAATTGAAAAGAGACCACAATACAGCTCTGGAAGAATTAAAAGGATTCCAGTCACGCTGCTCTGGGGGCTCCATATCCCTGTTTTCAGGACTTCTGTGGGTCTTTTGGCTGTGAACGATCAGCATCCAACGAAGAAACATGCAAAATTATAGCAACAGATCTAATATGAAAACGGTTGCCCCCTCCGGTCTAATCCTCAACACAGAGTACCTGAAATTTAAAGCAAGGAATCTGTGGCATAATTGTTATAACAGAAGTCTTAATCCTATGAGGCAACACGAAAGAAAAACCTCCAATTTAAACAAGAGGCAGAACGAATTATTATAGAATCTTGTCCTGATGAAGGTGATATTGTGATAAACCGAAACGCTGCATCGACAACTTTGCACTATGTGACAACTTTGCACTTTGTAATTTTAAAATGCTTTTTATGTGTATTGGCACATTTTAATATCTTTTTAATGTATGATATTATACTACTGTTATCAAATATTTGATGTAATGATTTGTAATAAATTGTCTAAACTTTTTAACAAAAACACTGTCGTTTGAATTCTATGTTTTATTGTTTGTTGAAATTGTATATTGTTTTACTGTGTCGTTAGTTGCTTGAGTTATGAGGGTTGTATACAAGAGGTCCTTTCAAAAACTGATTTCTGGGACTGTGTAAGCTCTTTATCTCCTTTCTCCTTGTCCCAAATTGGACAATCCAGGAGACCTCCCTTTTTTTGATATTTATATCAATAATACAGTTGGACACTGGGGAGCGCTATTCCTTCGTCATACCAACTGCGATGCAGTTTAGCCTGCGCTATATGAGCCAGTTTATTGCCCCACAGTAGCGTGGACACCTGTGTTGCTATTTGTTTAAAGTATTTTAAAGGCACTGGGTATGGTGTGTTTTCCAAAGCGTACAAAAAACGGGGTAAAGCCATCATTTTAAACAATGCTTCTTTTCCCAACAGCGTTAGCGGGAGCAGCTCCCAGTGTGCCACATCTCTTCGCAAACGCTCCAATAGGGGCGTCAAATTTTTGGTGAAGAAATCTGCAGGTCCTGCTGTGATATGGATACCAAGATACTTAAAGGAACCATGGGAGACCAGAAGCGGGCAGTCATCAGAGAGCTGTGGTGTGGGTCCCCGCAGCACATATAGAACAGACTTGGCCCAATTGATAGTGTAGCCCAAAACCGCCCCATAACTGTCGCATATCTCAAGGAGCACTTGAAGGGAGTGTTCAGGGTCTGTCAAATATACCAGGATGTCATCGGCATAGAGGTACAAGCGGTCCTCCCAGCCTTCCATCCACCGGATACCTTTCAGGAAGGGGTCACCTCTGATCCACGTAGCCAGGGGCTCCAGCACCAGTGCGAAGAGGAGTGGTGACGGAGGACACCCTTGGCGCGTCCCTCTCGACAGAGGTATGCTGTCTGATAAGTGTCTGTTGGCCGTCACGTGCGCTCGCGGGTTATGATATAGGAGGTGGACCCAGGCGCAGAATTTGGGGCCGAACCCTAGGTGGTTAAGGACTGCAAAGAGAAAACTCCACTCCACCATATCAAAAGCCATTCTTGCATCTAAAGACAGAACCACCGTCGGTTCTGTCAGGGCCTGCGCTCTGGCCATCACCCCGTCGAGGCGTCGGAAATTTAGTGCGGTGTTCCTGTTAGGCATAAAGCCTGCTTGATCAGGGTAAATTAAGTGAGGGAGGTGCGCTATAAGTCTGTTGGCTAAAGTTTTAGCCAACATTTTGGCCTCTGCATTTATTAGGGAGATGGGACGATATGAGGTGCATTCAGTCAGGGGCTTTCCGGGTTTCGGAATAGCCACTATAGTGGCTAGCTGCTGATCCAGCGGCAGCGCACCTTGTTCTAGGCTGTTGTCGTACATATTCAATAAATGGGGGGTGAGGACGGCCTACAACTGTTTAAACAATTCTATTGGGATCCCATTAGGTCCTAGTGCTTTTCCAGACTGCAATGAACGTATTGCGGTGTGTAACTCTTCCTCCCCAAGGTCAGCCTCCAACTCCATGGAGGCTTCTTGAGTGAGTCTGGGCATTACGATATCACTCATAAAGGCCGTCCTCGGATGCTTGATTCCGTTCTGGGAAGGACATGGCTTTTGTAGTTCAGACTGGACTGTTCCCATGGGGCACAGGGTCAGAGCTGATTTGCATATCGCCATTGTCTAACCCAGGGTGGCGTGGAGTGCAAAAAAACGATGGATTAGGACCCAGATCTTTTGACTGGGTTGAATGTGTGACATTGATCCTCATTCGGTCCATCACCTGTTGTTTTTGAAATTCCGCTATAAGTGTACTGGGGATGCCCAGACGTGGGCCCAGGCATTCCACACCACTGGAGTCAAGCTAGCCGGGCTGATGAGAGGTGTTACCTCGAAACCGGTCCGGTCCTCGGATGCTTGATTCCGTTCTGGGAAGGACATGGCTTTTGTAGTTCAGACTGGACTGTTCCCATGGGGCACAGGGTCAGAGCTGATTTGCATATCGCCATTGTCTAACCCAGGGTGGTGTGGAGTGCAAAAAAACGATGGATTAGGACCCAGATCTTTTGACTGGGTTGAATGTGTGACATTGATCCTCATTCGGTCCATCACCTGTTGTTTTTGCTTCTTCTTCTGACACGAGCGACGTTGATGTGTAAACGCCGTGGAAGTGGCGCGCCAGAGCGTCAACTATCTCCCGCGGGTCAGATGTCAGTCGACCCTCATGCGTCCGTAATTGCGCTATGCCCCTAACACCCTGCTCTCGCCTATCTAGCCACGCCAAGAGCTTTCCAGCCTTGTCACCAACGTCATATATTCTATGTCTAGTGGCAGTGAGGTTGGATACGGTCTCTTTTCATAGGTGATCTCTATACTGTTGTTGTTTAAGGTGCAGCACATGTGCTGAGGATGGGGAGGGATCTGCTGAGTGCTGTGTCTCGGCCGAGTGTAGTTCCAGCTCTAACTCTATTAACTCTTCCTGTTTGTCCCGTTTATAACCGGCGAGGAAGACTATGACCTGCCCCCTAATGATCGTTTTAACCGCTTCGCCGCGGCGGCTTTTCCCGCTGTGCGCGGCAATTTCAAATTTACCGCGTTACGTGACGAGCTGGCCTTGTCATCCGCGCAGGACAGGTAAGCGCGATGACGAGCCCAGCTCGTCAATAGCCCCGAAGGGGTTAAAGGCCTCCCACAAAATTGTTGGGTAGCTGGCGGACGTAGTATTTTCTGTGAAGAAATATTTCGTAGCTTTACTGATTTCTTTACGTATTTTCGGAACCTGTAGATATCCGGGATAAATGGGATATGGCCACCTGCGAGTCATATGATATAATGACAAAGTCAGCAGTACTGGGGAGTGGTTGGAGAAGCCTCTAGGCTTAATTGTTATGTCTACAACGTTGTGCAGGGTATTAGCGGATGTCAGGAAATAGTCTAATTTGGAGAGACTGTTGTGGGCATTCGAATGAAATGTGAATTATCGTGTTGTGCAGTGTTGGTGCCTCCAGGTGTCAATCAGCCGAAGTGCCTCCGTGAAACTCTTGAGGGGGGAGATGCCAGGTGTCAGTGTTCTCACCAGGTGTCTGTCCAAGTCAGCATTCATTGTGGCGTTAAAGTCCCCCCCCCCCCCCCCCCCCCCCCAATAATCAGGTCTCCCTCCGGCAGTGCAAGTAAAAATTCACTAAGGGCTGGAAGCGCCACTGTATGCAGCGCCGGGGGGATGTATACATATGCTACGTTAAGAGTCCTCCCCTCTTATTGACCCCGCACTGCTGCAAACCTCCCTTGATCATCCTTTTTTGTCTGTAGTATTATGAAGGAGGAGGACTTCCGTATTAGTATGCCTACTCCCTGGAGCCGGAGGAAAACTCGGAGTGTACTGCCATTTTATATCCCCACCTGTCCAATGCTTTACACGCCGTGCCTGTGAGATGCGTTTCATGCAGGAGTGCTAACGTTAGGGCCTGACGTTTGAGAGCCTGTAGTACCAGACCCCGCTTGATTTTATCTCCTAGGCCGTGTACGTTCCACGTGAGTAACGTCAGGAGGGCAATTGGCGCGCCAGGGGTCACCTGGAGGGCTTTCAATGGGAGTAGTGTCGCCATGGGTGTAATAAGCAGGGGGTGTGTATTTCACTATATCCATGTCGAGTGGACGTCTAGCAGCCAGTGGGTGTGATGTGCGTAAGTCATTGCCATAACCTATAAAAACCAAAAAGAAATTCAAAACCCAAACCCCCCAACCTTGTGCCCTTCCCCCCCCCTCCCTGCCTCCCTGCCCGACTGACTTCGAACTGCCCGCAACCCCAACATAGCAGTGTGCTCAATCCCAACCCCGAACAGTGTACTTGTGTGAGGGGGTAGGAGGTCCAGTGAGAAGTGCAGTCCGTCCCCTTCCCCCTTAGACTGCCTCAGCCCAGTGCTCAAAAACGGTCAAGCTGCATCTTAGTCCAGGTTCGTGCTCTAGGTTCCAAGTGTTCTCGAGCCGCCAGTGTTACCCATGACCAGGGCCCTCGTCTTGGGTGTGTTGCAGATCGTCTTCGTCCGACCGTCGCTGTTCCTGCCCGCTCATGTCTTCACTCTCTCTGCGGTGGCGTTGGTTCCCATTCCCGCGTCTTGGTCCCTCTGTTCGGCGCCAGCCCTCCAGCCAGTCTGACGCCTCCTTCGGTGTCTCAAAAAAACATGTTTTGCCCTCTGCCACCACTCTAAGTTTTGCTGGGAATAGCATTGCGTAGGGAAGACCTTTTGGTTCTTAGTTCTATCTTAACTTCTGAGAAACTGCTGAGACGTTTGGAGACCGACAGCGTGTAGTCGGGGAAAAAGGACACTGCTGAGTTCTGGACTCTGATCGGCGGGGCACTCTGGCCGTTTGCAATATGGCGTCGCGATCGCGAAATTTAAATAAGCGGGCAAGCACTGGTCTTTTGGTACTCCTGGCTTGGGTTGTCCCCCCGGCACCCGGTGGGCCCTTTCCACCGAGATGAAGGCTGATAGCCCTTTTGGTTGTAGCCGAGTCTTAATAAGGTCCTCCACATAAAGATCCATGGCCTGTTTCCCTTCACTTTCCGGAATTCCAAGAATTCTGACGTTATTTCTTCGTGAGCGCCCTTCTTGGTCGTCCAGCTTCTCCGCCATTACGTTATTCTCAGTTTCGAGCCGGGATACTGTCTTTCGCAGAGGAGCAGTGTCGGACGTCAAGGTTTTGGTGACTTCCGTGACGCGGGCTGACATTTTCTGAAAATCAGCTCGTAAGAGGGAGACATCTGTAGAGATCGTGACCACTGTGGTCTGGACGCTTGTAGGGTCTGCCATAATGTCCTCTAATGTAACTTTTTTGGAGCCATCTTCCTCGGGGACTTTCTCTGAGGAATCATTCTTCTCCGGCAGAGGCGGAAAGTCTTTGTTATAGGCGTATTTGTCCTGTTTTGTTTGCGCGTTCTGGTTACGTGGGCCTCTGCCCGCCATGGCGCCGTCAGCGTGTGGCGGGGCACTCTGTCGTAATGCGCTGTGTTGGTCTTGGGATAATTGGCCCCCGCAGCCTGGTCAGTAACTCAGGGCCTCTATGGAGGGCGAAGCCGCCTCCTGGACGGAGTGTTGCCGGTAGAAGGTGGGGGGGATCCTTTGATGTTTAGGCCTGTCACTACTGGCCGCCAGGCCTCTTCCCCCTTTGATGTAGAGGTGCCACCCCTACGACCAGTGGGGGGGGGTAAGGGGGGGTGTCGTCCTGTCGGTCCCACCACTGGCGAAAGTGCCACCTCTCCCGACCCCTGCCGGGGTGTGGGCCGCTGTGTCCTTGTTCCGGTGGGGCCCTGGGGGACCCAGCCACTCCAGTCCCCGGTTGTCCCTCCAGCAGCAGGCTCCACCTCGGTATCGGCTCTTCCAAGGACCCGACCGCGGGCCCCTAGAGTCAGTGGCGGCAGTCGGGGCGTGCTGCGCCTCACTGTGTCTTGCCCGGAGGCGCCCTCAGCCGTGCCCCTGTGTCGTCCGGCTCACCTCTGCCGTCACGATGGATGCTGGGTGTAGGCTGTAATCGAGTCCCCCGCGGCCGCTCGCACTGTAGGCCTCCGGCAGTCGTTTCTCACTGCGCACGAACCCGTCGTCGGATCTTGGCCGGAGTTTCTCCTGTCGCTGCCGCTTCTCTAGGCTTCAGGCCGAGTCCTCGGGGTGCATTTATTGTGCGGATTTATGCCTGGATTGATGTGGAAGGCCTCTGTCTCACCGGAGCTTCCTCAGGCAGCCGCCATTTCAGTCGGCCGCTAGCCACGCACCCCGCCACAAGAATTTTTGATTCTATTAAGGACATGGAGGCGAGGATTATGCTTCTCAATTCTTTACTACTCAAATAGCAGCCAGTAAAAACACAGTAAACATTGTAAAAAAAACTACATATCCCATGAGGCTTTGAACCACGCCCCATTATCAACCAATCGAAGGTGTCCTGAATACACAAAATAGCGAGGCACCATCTTGACTGACTCTTTCTTTGCAATAAGCAGTCTCAAGAGTCCAGTAAACAAAATAAGCAACAATTCTGTCTCTCAACGGAGAGCAACTTCCAATGAGTCTTGGATGAGACAACTATCCACCAGGGATGCTAGCATCCTTGTTAGGAGGAAAAGCAGATTCAACTCTGTTTGGAATCCGTTCTTGAAAGTAGAAACAAATTTGAAAAACATGGAACCACCAATGTGGTATCAGGGTAGGGCAAATAAATCATACATTTAATGTATCATGCACAACATGACCGCTGTAAATCTTACCTGTCCCAACGGGTGGGATAATCCTCACCTGCGTGCCCTTAATAGAATCTAAAATTCTTGTTGCAATAGCTGGAAAATGTTGTATTCTATGGCAGGACCGGAGGCTCAGATTATGCTGGTTCAAAGCTGACTAACCACAACAGAAGAAACACGAGTAATAGGTTTATAATAACATATTTTAAACCTTGAGTCAAAAGACCAATCTTAAGCTTTTAAAATATCTTCTAAACGAGAACCCATAATAAAACCCTTAGAGGCCATGGCACCTCTAGTGGAGTGCGCACCATACACAGAAATATCAATACCAGTTTCGGCCATCACCCACCTAACCCAACGTGCCAGAGTGGCCGCTGAGACTGGGCAAAAAGGTTTCTGAATTGCCAAGAGTAACTGACCCAGAGGGTCCGATCTGTGAGCTAAAGTACGTTCTTCATACATTTTTAAGCACTTAAAAACACATAATTTCTCATTATGAGGGAAAGCTGGATACTCAACCGAAAGAGACATTGTCTTAGTTATCCTAGAAATGATGAAAGAAACACCTTGGGGAGAGAGAACCTTTCCTGCCAAGTCTAAAGAATGATCATCAGACACTCTTTGACAGGAAATAAGACACAACAACATAGTGAGTTGAGCAGATTATTGCTTTAAAGATAAATCTTTGTCCGGCCATGATTCTAACAAAGAAAGAACTATTGAAACATCCCATAATGTAGTGTATCTGAGTCGAGGCGGACGAGCGACTCTGATGCCTTTCAACAACTTACACACCAACGGGTGCCTTTCCACTGGTTTTCCATCAATATGATTATGTCCGGCCGATAAAGCCGACCTGAAATTATTACAGACCTATTAGACAGACCTGATTCAGCACATTTGGACACAAAATGTAGTATTTCCTTCAAATCAGATCCCACGGGATCCACCTGTCGTTGAAGGCACCAACCCATCCATGGCTTCCAGGATGCAGACTATCGCTTGCAGGTGGATGGAGCCCAAGCCTGTTGTATAAAGTGGCAGCCACAGATGAAAGACCCTCAATTCGTTCATGTATCCAGAGAGCGTCCAAACCATGAGGGTTAACGATTCTGGAGGACCAGAGGATGTTGCCGTTCCATGCCTCCATATGAGCTTGCCACCATTGCAATTTCTCTTGAGCATCTAGAGACGGAGCGATCAAATGATCGTACAAGAACCATTTCTGTAGGTAGTGAATCTTGAGGCATTGCAGCGCCCTGTAATGAAGGGCCCCTGGGAAGATCGCTTAAATCGAGGATGCAAGGAGACCTTCAATCCTCGCCAGGGACCTCAGCGAGATCAACTGCTTTGACAGAGTTGTTCGAACCTCCCTCTTTATGGATTTGATCTTGGATGCGGGGAGGAGCAACTGGATACTGACTGAGTTGATTTAAAAGCCTAGGAAGTCTACTAGTTGGGACGGTATAGTCATGGATGTTTTGGTATTGATCACAAAACCCAATTCCTGCAATAGTGACATTGTCCATTGTAAGTGGGTGTACAACAGTGTTGGGTCTTGGGCTAGTAGAAGCATATCGTTGAGATAAACGATCATGCGGACGCCCATCTCTCGAAGCCTTGTGGTCACTGGCTACAGCAGTTTGGTTAATACCCACAGTGCTGAGTAGAGGCCGAAAGGAAGGATAGGTAACAGAACCATTGTCCCTTTCACTGAAATTGGAGATATTTGTGATGGGAGGGCCAAATGGGGACCGTAAGGTAAGCGTCTTTCAGATCCAGGCAGACCATCCAGTCCCCTTCGAGCAACACATCTCTTAAAAGATGGATTCCTTCCATCTTGATATTTCTGTATACCACAAAAGGATTGAACTCCCTGAGAGTTAGCACTAATCTCTGTCCTCCTCCCTTCTTTTGAACCAAGAAGACATTGCTGCAAAAAACCCCTTCGGGAACAAAGAGTCCCACAGCAATAGTCTGTTTTGCCAAAAGTTCTTGAAGTTCTGAGTCAATAAAAGATTGTTCATGTAGGGAAAAATGGAGAGGAGTAGGGGGAGTTACGTGACAAGGGGCATCGAATAACTCTATTTGATACCCCTGAACAGTGTGAATTATCCATGCTTCTGATGTGATCTTCGTCCAATTGTGCAGAAAATGCATTAGTCTGCCCCCCAGGGGAGGCGTAGGCAAGAGAGGTGGAATTACCTGAGGACTGGGTATCGTTGTTTCTGTATCCTCTGTTGATGCCCCTGTTGTACCGACCCCGGAAACCCCTGGATCTGGTGGGGTAAAATCCGGCTTGGTCAGGTTCCTGGGTGTATCACCTACGTCTAGGGGCAAAGTCACGCTGGGGACTTTGTTGACTGAAGCGGCTGGTTGAGCATCCCCTACCACAACCAGCCCTGCCAGAGAGTGGGTATAACACCCTCTTGAGAGATGACTGTCAATCAATCAATCAATCAAGGCATTTATATAGCGCACTACTCACACGGAGGGTCTCAAGGCGCTAGGGGAGGGGGGTCCGCTACTGCTCGAACAGCCAAGTCTTGAGCTGCTTCCTGAAGGCGAGGTGGTCCTGGGTCAGGCGGAGGTGGGTCGGGAGGGAGTTCCAAGTCTTGGCGGCGAGGTAGGAGAAGGACCTTCCCCCTGTGGTGGCTTTTCGGAAACGGGGGACGGCGGCGAGGGCGTGGCCGGTTGATCGAAGCTGGCGTTCGGGAGCGTAGAAGTTGAGGCGGCTGTTGAGGTATCCTGGGCCTTTGGTTGTGTAGGGCTTTGTGTGCGTGGGTGAGGAGACGGAAGGTGATTCTCTTGTTGACCGGGAGCCAGTGCAGGTCTCTCAGGTGTCCGGAGATGTGGTTGGGACGGGGGATGTCCAGGATGAGTCGTGCTGAGGCGTTCTGGATCCGCTGGAGCCTCTTCTGGAGTTTGATGGTGGTTCCGGCGTAGAGGGAGTTGCCGTAGTCCAGACGGCTGGTGACGAGGGCCTGGGTGACCGTCTTCCTGGTCTCGGTGGGGATCCGGCGGAAGATCTTTCGTAGAGACGGCGTTGACTTGTCTGGTCATGGAGAGGGAGGAGTCCAGGATGACGCCCAGGTTGCGTGCGTGGTCTGTTGGTTTGGGTGCGCTGCCTAGGGCAGGGGGGCCACCAGGAGTCGTCCCAGGCGGACGGAGAAGATCCCAGGATGAGGACTTCCGTCTTGTCCGAGTTCCGTTTCAGGCGGCTGTTCTTCATCCATTCGGCTACCTCTGTCATCCCTTGGTGTAGGTTGGCTCTGGCGGTGGCGGGGTCGTTGGTGAGGGAGAGGATCCGCTGGGTGTCGTCGGCGTAGGAGATGATGTTGAGGTTGTGCTGGCGTGCGATGGCTGCGAGGGGGCTCATGTAGACTGTGACTTATCCAGCGACCTGAACGTGTTGACAAATTTGGCAATGTCTTTTACAAAACGTTCTCCGAACAGTTGCCCTTCAGCTAGGGGGCCTGGTTCTGCAGAAGCTAGTTCAACGAGCTGCGGGTCGATTTGCAGGAGGACTGATTTGCGTCTGTCCGAGGAAATGGCGCAGTTGGCATTGTCTAGGAGACATGTTGCCCTCTGGGTCCAGCATGCAAGGACCTCCGGGTGGATAGCTGCTCCAGTCTCATTCGCCTGAAGTGCTAGTTCCAGAATCTTGGCCAACGGGCCAGATATATCCGACAATTTTTCCTGACAAGCCCTAAGGGCTCGGTCTATACCCTTTTTGGGATCTTTCTTATATTTCTTTAAGAATGTGTGCATGGCCGGATCTATCTCAGGGGTCAAGGCAGTTTTATTTGCAAGGTCTGAGTGGGGACATTCAGATATCAGGCGGGCTTGCACCTCCTTATCAAAGCTCTTGCGAAGGTTAGCCTGCATGTATTCTGCTACTGCGGGGGCGGGATCCCAATCTGAAGAGCGGGGATGCACAATACTGGAGGGGTCAAGTGTGAAAGAAGAAGGTTGGACAGGGTAAAGGGAGTGCTTGCGCTTCTTGGCGCGTTTACGTGGGCGCGATTCTTGGGAAGAATCAGTATTGTTATCAGTGTCAGTCATGGTAACCAGAATGGAAGGGCCTGGAACAGGGGAGGGGATCAAGAGGTTCGGGCTATAATCATGCTCTCTATCCTTCTGTAGTTTGGGATAAACCTGAACATGGGGCCACGGGAGACCAGGGGGTTCAGGGGGAGGAATAGGGGAGGTGTTAGGAGTACCAGTCGGAGGGGTAGGAGTCGCAGCGATATAGGCAGTAAGGCAGAGGAAAGGGCCTTATCTAACTTCTGATCTAACTTATTTTCAATGAGTGTGTCCATACTATCCTCATAATAGAAATCTTCGTCCTCTGCAGGACCATAAGCAGCCAACTCCTCCTCACAGACCTCGCAGTCTGACATCTCTGTGTATATGGAATATTCAATGCTAAATCCCCAGTGGGAAGCCAAACTTTACGACCCAGACCCAGCCGTGGGAAAGGGTGTCGAATGGGAGTTAATGCTGGGACAGTGAGGCCAAGGAAAACAAGCATTGGAAATGCAATAGGTCTCGCACCATTAGAGTTAGTGCTTTTAGAATTGTTTATGGGTTTTTTTTGTAAATGTTTAGCATTTTTGTTTCCTGTAGCCAATGCTAAAGTATTACAAATAAAAAAAGCCATAAACATTTCTAAAAGCTCTAACTGAAATGGTCTGAGAACTATTGCACTGTGTGAGGGTGAGGGTGAGTGAGGGTGAGTGAGGGTGAGTGAGGGTGAGTGAGGGTGAGGGGTTGAGGTTGAGGGTGAGGTGTTGAGGGTGGGTGAGGGTGAGTGAGGGTGAGGGTGAGAGGTGTTGAGGGTGAGTGAGGGTGAGGGGTTTTGTGTGAGTGAGGGTGAGGGGGAGTAGTTGAGGCTGAGTGAGGGTGAGTGAGAGTGAGGGTGAGTGAGGGGTTGAGGGTGAGGGGTTGAGGGTGAGTGAGTGAGGGTGAGGGGTTGAGGGTGAGTGAGGGTGAGGGTGAGTGAGGGTGAGGGGTTGAGGGTGAGTGAGGGGTTGAGGGTGAGGGAGGGGTTGAGGGTGAGGGGTTGAGGGTGAGTGAGGGTTTGAGGGTGAGGGGTTGAGGGTGAGGGAGGGTGAGTGAGGGTGAGGGTGAGGGTTTGAGGGGGAGGGGTCGAGGGGGAGGGGTTGAGGGTGAGTGAGGGTGAGTGAGTGAGGGTGAGGGGTTGAGGGTGAGGGTGAGTGAGGGTGAGGGGTTGAGGGTGGGTGAGGGTTTGAGGGTGAGGGGTTGAGGGTGAGTGAGGGTGAGGGGTTGAGGGTGAGTGAGGTTGAGGGTGGTTGAGTGAGGATGAGTGAGAGTGAGGGTGAGTGAGGGGTTGAGGGTGAGGGGTTGAGGGTGAGTGAGTGAGGGTGAGGGGTTGAGGGTGAGTGAGGGTCAGGGTGAGGGTGAGTGAGGGTGAGGGGTTGAGGGTGAGTGAGGGTGAGGGGTTGAGGGTGAGTGAGGACGAGTGAGAGTGAGAGTGAGTGAGGGGTTGAGGGTGAGTGAGGGGTTGAGGGTGAGTGATGGTCAGGGTGAGTGAGGGTGAGGGTGAGTGAGGGGTTGAGGGTGAGTGAGGGTGAGTTTGAGGGGTTGAGGGTGAGGGTGAGTGAGGGTGAGGGTGAGTGAGGGTGAGGGGTTGAGAGTGAGGGTGAGGGGTTGAGGGTGAGGGTGAGGGGTTGAGGGTGAGGGGTTGAGGGTGAGGGGTTGAGGGTGAGGGGTTGAGGGTGAGGGGTTGAGGGTGAGTGAGGGTGAGGGGTTGAGGGTGAGGGGTTGAGGGGGAGGGGTTGAGGGTGGGTGAGGGGTTGAGGGTGAGGGGTTGAGGGTGAGTGAGGGTGAGGGCGAGTGAGGGTGAGGGGTTGAGGGTGAGGGGTTGAGGGGTTGAGGGTGAGGGGTTGAGGGTGAGTGAGGGTGAGGGCGAGTGAGGGTGAGGGGGTGAGGGGTTGAGGGTGAGTGAGGGTGAGGGCGAGTGAGGGTGAGGGGGTGAGGGGTTGAGGGTGAGTGAGTGAGGGTGAGTGAGGGTGAGTGAGGGTGAGTGAGGGTGAGGGGTTGAGGGTGAGTGAGGGTGAGGGGTTGAGGGTGAGTGAGGGTGAGGGGTTGAGGGTGAGTGAGGGTGAGTGGGGGGTTGAGGGTGAGTGAGGGTGAGGGGTTGAGGGTGAGTGAGGGTGAGTGAGGGTGAGGGTGAGTGAGGGTGAGTGATGGTGAGGGTGAGGGGTTGAGGGTGAGTGAGGGTGAGTGAGGGTGAGTGATGGTGAGGGTGAGGGGTTGAGGGTGAGTGAGGGTGAGTGAGGGTGAGGGTGAGTGAGGGTGAGGGAGGGTCCACTAGAAACTGTTGATCTATTTCCACCCAACTCTTAATCGAGCCATAAGCAACGATTGGCCGGTAACTATACACTCATCACCTAATGCTCATAGTGCTAGCTTTCTTAAGAAACATTGTATACAGCATCTGGGTCGCTATTTTATAAACGCCCATATGCGTTAAAATAGTTAGAGAAACGTGCCAGGGCATATTGCGCTAAAGTTAGTCCTTTAGTTTATCGCATAATATGCTGCATTATTTGTCTACCCTTGCGCTATAATTCCGACGGCTGCCCCAGCCCCACAGATGTCTACATAACGAAAGCAAAATGTCAACCAGCCTGATGCTGCATACCGTTATCAAATGGGAAAGCAGGATGCTCCAAATTGACGTGAACATTCGATTCATATTTGAAGTTCCCTATGGATTTAAGTTGTTTGGCTTATGAACAGTTCTCGTTGTTGGCACCCTAATAATAATACACCCAAAAAATCATACTAGCCTTGTTTTAGGGTGTCTTCGCTCCGCTCTCTATCATTCTAACCTGAAAGGCAACCATATGTTAAGGCCTGTGGAAAGGGACATCACCTCAGTATACAGTATACTTATACAAGGAAGTAAAGGCAACTATTCCAATTGAGAAAATGCGAGGCATGTAGGGCCAAACTTGCTGTGAACTTATTTAAAGGGGCATCTAACGTATTTCATTTACTGTGAGCACCCAGTTTGCATTCGACAGTGTATGTACATACTACGATCTAATCTTGTTAAGTGCGCCGTCATTGAAAATACTTCTGCCTCTAAATCGGAATAGGATACCAAAAGCTAGCAATGCTACAGGCTGAAAGGAGAACGCTGGTTAACAATGCACGTTACCCTCAGATTGTCCCTGGCTCGGACATTTTGTCAAAATTTCTTGTGGTCCGGTGTGTCAATTGAGCAGCGCTTCCCGCTGGGATGCAATACGCGCCTCTGCCCCTTCTATACTTTGAAAGGCGGACAGTTTAGTCGCTTGCATACACTGAGGTGATGGCAACTATAAAAGCATATGTTTACTGTGCGCTCAGACACGAGATTAAAATATATTATATGGTGTGCGCCTGCACTGGCACTGATACCGAGTGGATGTTTTATGATTGATATCGGGCGTCCTGCGCCTTTACAGCATGTACCAAGGACGTCTAGGGGGCGGGGGGGCAGTCCTTAACCTGTTAGGGTTTTAACAAAAGTTCCCTGGAAACGCTGGCTGAGCTATGCACCGGAAGCACATTGCGCTAGATGAACACACACAATAGAGAGGGGAGGGGGGAGGAGAAATGCGACACGGCGGGAAGGGGAGGGGGCGGAGCGGGTTAAATTAAACAAACGAGACGGAGGGAAGAGAGGGGAGGGGGGAGGAGAAATGCGACACGGCGGGAAGGGGAGGGGGCGGAGCGGCATGTAACGTATTTCATTTACTGTGAGCACCCAGTTTGCATTCGACAGTGTATGTACATACTACGATCTAATCTTGTTAAGTGCGCCGTCATTGAAAATACTTCTGCCTCTAAATCGGAATAGGATACAAAAAGCTAGCAATGCTACAGGCTGAAAGGAGAACGCTGGTTAACAATGCACGTTACCCTCAGATTGTCCCTGGCTCGGACATTTTGTCAAAATTTCTGGTGGTCCGGTGTGTCAATTGAGCAGCGCTTCCCGCTGGGATGCAATACGCGCCTCTGCCCCTTCTATACTTTGAAAGGCGGACAGTTTAGTCGCTTGCATACACTGAGGTGATGGCAACTATAAAAGCATATGTTTACTGTGCGCTCAGACACGAGATCAGCATGTACCAAGGACGTCTAGGGGGGGGGGGGCAGTCCTTAACCTGTTAGGGTTTTAACAAAAGTTCCCTGGAAACGCTGGCTGAGCTATGCACCGGAAGCACATTGCGCTAGATGAACACACACAATAGAGAGGGGAGGGGGGAGGAGAAATGCGACACGGCGGGAAGGGGAGGGGGCGGAGCGGGTTAAATTAAACAAACGAGACGGAGGGAAGAGAGGGGAGGGGGGAGGAGAAATGCGACACGGCGGGAAGGGGAGGGGGCGGAGCGGGTTAAATTAAACAAACAAGACGGACGGAGGAGAGGGGAGGGGGGAGGAGAAATGCGACACGGCGGGAAGGGGAGGGGGCGGAGCGGGTAAAACAAGACGGACGTGCACGCGCTTTTAAGCTCAATGCGCATGCGCATTGAGCTTAAAAGTCACGGGCACTGCAAGGAATCGCCACGATTCCTTGCAGTGGATAAAGAGTGGATAAGCCCCCATAGTCTCGCTTGCTCGATGCGCATGCGCATCGACAGGCGAGACCTAAAAAGGTATCACACCCTTAGAAGACTAGGACAATGGAGGGTAGTAACTCCCCCAGCCTAATTCAATCCAGGGTTTCCAAAAATCAGTTGCTGCAAGAGCTAAATTGCAGGAAAGGGTTAAAGTTCAGAAGTACTGATCAGACACACTAAAAAGAATGTATTTCATGCCCGTACTGGCTCTAACACGGTCGTGCTGCTTCCTCCTGTTGTTCTAACCTGGAGAAGAGGCCTCTCCCAGCCTCCCATTGTGCGTTTTGGAGTCCTGCAAGGCCTGCTCAAGACAAGTGAAGTCTCCCGAGAGGAACGACGCAAGTAGCCCGGCTGGGCTCCTGTGCGCGACCTCACTCCCAGGGGGGGCAGGCCTAGCCGGGAGGGCAAGGAGCGCGCCGTGCCTTTGAAGCACACCCCTCGCAGCAGCGAGTTAAACCGACAGCAGAAAAGTGGGGGAAAAAAGGAAAGGGGAGAATGCAACACGCGCTGAAGAGAAAAGGGTAATTGGGAGTCTATCGCGCGCGAGTGCAGCACGAGCTTCACACCACGAGTACAGCAGTATCCACAAAGCAGAATGCCATGAATAACCATATAAACACATAAAAAACAGTGATTATAGATGAAGCAAAGTCTACCACTGTAATTTATAAGCAAAATGACGAGGTACTTCTCTTGACTGCGGAGCAGCAAAGAAAGAGGCAGTCAAGGTGGTGCCTTGCTATTTTGTGTATTCAGGACACGTTTCATTGGTTGATAATGGAGGCGTGGTTCAAAGCCTCATGGGATATGTAGTTTTTTTTACAATGTTTACTTTGTTTTTATTGGCTGCTGTTTGAGTAGTAAATAAATTGATCAGCATAATCTGAGCCGCCGGTCCTGCCATAGAATCTGAGAGCAACTCACCTTAACGAAACTGCCCCTCAGCGCCATAATGTACATTACACATGCAATATGCTAGCGCCTGGTTCGGAGAAAAGTACAGTCCCAAGACATTCGACCTTAAAGTAAAATGTTTTGGATTTTTCTATATCCTGAGTGCCCTCTTGAAATAACTGGTTTATTGAGAGTAGCTTCTGTGATCTCACATGTACTTTCACAAAAATGTTCCTTCCAAATAAGGAATTACTCATTCATTCTGTTTCAGCTATCTTTAAATATGAAGCTATGTTTTTCATGTTGCAGGCAAAAGTCCTTCCTTAGCTTATCAATTGAAGTAATAATACTAACGGAAATATTTCTGTACAACCTGTTCATCACCTGCTTAAACAATCAAAAGTTGGAAAGTACTGAGAGAACGTTGGCAGACCGTTTACTCGTTTGTTGCTCACATATTGTTAATTACTTTACTAACTTTTTATTTGCTTGAACTCTAAAAAAAAAAAAAAAAAAGTAAAATCTGTAACGTATGCAACAGATGTGGGTATGTGGCAAGTGTACATATCTGTATTTATGCGTAAAATGCTGCTGGTACACAATTTCATAATTCCACTGCACCTGCTCTTTGACCGTTGTGTGTTGTTTTCGATTTAAAGGTACCTCTCCTGGCGAGGGATTAGCAAGTTCATCAGTAGGCATAGACCCTTTTTGAAGTGTGCTGTATCTCCGTTTGGTGCCTCAGCTGGAAGTGCTGTTTCACAGCGTAGTCACTAGTTTCTATCTGGACAATCAATCAAGGATTTGGAAAGCGTGACAAATCGCACATGAGTGTCTTAAGGCGCTGAAGTTCCTAGCTGCTTCGTGGTGATCTGTTTATTCGAACAGGCAGGTCCTGATTCCTTTCCTGAGTTCTCGGAGCGATTAGGTGAACCTGAGGTGCAGGGGAAGCTTTGGCCATCAGGTGTGAGAAGGAGCATTCTCCTCTGTTGCCTCGGTGGATCTGGGGGGTATCTGCAAGTAAGTGGAGGTGGATCATAGGTGTCTGGTCGGTTGGTGGAAGGTCATGCGTTTGTTGATGTATGCTTGTCCTTCGTTGTGCAGGACATGTACTCTTAGGTCTTTTATTTAGACCTTGCACTTGGGATGACTCAGGCTATTTTTTAACATCTTTTTCCTGGGATAGGCCGACATGAACGTTTCATAGAATTACTCGTATTGGATTCTGACGAGCTGGTATCGTCATGTACAACTGTTACCATTGGCAATTGTTTCAGCATTCGTCAGCTCTTTTGATTCTTGAACAAGTTTCAGCTACAGTTCACCTTGGTCATGTCTTTCAGGGGCACAAACCTTGATATCACCGCTCCCTATACCACAGTAACCACATTATGAACTGTGACTACAAGTAGCACATCCTCATCCCTTGCTGTGCCATGTCTGTGCGTCTTTAATGGCTTACTCACCCGTTAAACATGCTAAAGGTTAATGGACCATTGTCCCTTTGGAGCATTTGTGCACACAGTTGAGATGTTTCTAAAGCTGTGGACTTATACAACCTTGAATTACCTGAACCGTCATGTAGTGAATTGCTTCCACTATAGTGAACATGCTTGCCAACTTTCTTAGCTTTTTAAAGAGACCAATAGGGTGATGTGGCTTTCTGTATGCTTGTCACAGCGTAAACTATTCATAGTTGACCTCGCATTGACGATCTCCACATTGTCACTACCTCACCTCTGTAGAATAATGATTTTATGTACCTGCTCATCAGCAAATTGAATCTCTTGGCTTTTGGATTGATTTTTCCTTTGTTGCAAAGGTGAAACCTAGGTGTGCACACACGTAAGCTGCTGTACAGAGGGCAGCTTGCCAAAACTAGTAACTGAGCCAACAACGTTTTTTTTTATGGTTCACATCTTTTTATTGTAAAGATGTTTTTAAAACGGTCCTAGTTGCATTTTTAATGAAGCAACATAATAAATAGTGTTTTTTAACTTTATAGTTACCCCTAATGAAGGGCTGTTGAGCCCGAAATGCTTTGGGTTGATGAGAATATGACTGGCAAGGATGAACAATGTATTCCTGCGTGCTACAAAAAAAGACCTGGATAGGTCTATCTGTAGCATTTGAAGCAATGGGAAAGCATTAGTACCTTATGTGTGAATAGAGAAAGAAACAAAATATATTTGACAAGAAATGGAGTAAAATTTATTAAAATGGATTACTAAATCAAGAATGGAGTCTTGTAAATACTTATGGATATTGCTTGTGACTGACAAGGGGAGTGCAACTGCGCTCCACACCTAACCGATGGATACATTCGTGCCATTGGGGCAGAGGCACATGCCAAGTCTGCACCGAAGAGATAAATATTTGTATTTAGAGCAACTGTGAACAAATAAGTAAAAGACAGAGTGCACTCTATCACTTACCTGGACACATGCCTCTGTGCCAAGTCACTTACCACTGCATATGATATTTGTAAGTCACCCCTACAGCAGGCATGACAACCTAAGGCAGTGTGCTTAATATTATATTTGAGGGCCTACCTGCATGTGCAGGTATGCCCCGGTGCTGGTCAGTTCGATTGCTGCCAGTGCAAGAGAATAGGGAAGCAATTTTAAAACGTGCTGGGCACTGGTGAAAGAGTTCCCCAGCTACATGATGGCTTCACTGAAAATAGTGATGTTTGATATCAAACCTCTCATATTTATGAACTCACACTAATTCCAGTGTTTAATTTGTTAATACATGCCCCAGAGGGCACCCCAGAGGAGCCCCCTGAAACTGTGCCAACTGCTGACTGACTGGCTTTAGCCAGCGTGACACTAGAGGTGAATTTCTGACCCCCAAGGCTGAGGGCCTTCCCTCTCAGGAGGCCAGAAACCAGGTCAGCTTTGGCAGGCGATGTTTACAACTCCCTCCCACGAGATGACCTGCAGATTAGCCTGCCATGGCAAGAGAGCTTCAAAGCAGCCCCTCTGGCTTTGTTTTGCGACTCTGGTTTTTCTCATAGGAAAGGATGCCAAACGACTTGTCCTGTACCACTTTTGGCGGGAGGACAGGCGAGAAAATCCGTGGGATCAGGAGGGGTGCCCACATTCAGCCAGCACCACCCCTAGGATATGGCAGGTGAGTGGACCCCTCTCTTCAGATTCCTTTATCTTGTCTTGGAGAGAATTAAACATCCAAGGTCCTGGTTATGCCCACGTCCCATAGAAGTAGTCATATGAGGGTGTAGTCACCCTACAGGTAAGTAGCCCATTGGCTACTACCTGGCACTCCCTCCAACACCCCTGAATTTAGTATTTAGGGGAGTCCCTGGCCCAGAGAATCAGATCCTGCTGTCCTAAGAAGAGAGAGGACACCGAAGAGTTGCAAAAGCATGGAAGAATAAAGAAAGCACCTGACTTGGCTGCAGCACCGCCGACCTGCCTGCAGCCCTCGTCGAAAGCTGTGCCAAAGTATACTCATCCTGAAGCGGTTGACTCCAGAAACTTGGGAGGATGCCTGCCTTCGAAAAAGACTAAAGACCTCCCGTGAATAGGGAACCTGTTCTGAAGAAACGCCTAAGAAAAGACCCTGAGGTCTCCGGATCCGCCAAAACCCAACACCTGAAGCAACCATTGCACCTGTCGCCTCTGGTCCAAGGTGAAATGGGCCAATGGTTCCAACAAGGTTCTCCAGCCCTCCAGAGCTCGAGTCCATTGTGGTTTCACTGCTCCTAGACTGCAACCTCTGCACGCAGGGCCCCTCTACAGTGACCGCTCCAGTAAGGCAAAAACCCAATGCCTAAAGACACCTCTGCATCCATCACCCCTGTGCCTTGGAGAAGAGGAACAAAAGTGTCCCATTACGCCCCCCCTCCCCGTCCCCAGCATCGCAAGACCTGAGCCCCCTCGCTGGTTCAGCCCAACTGGCTTCCTAGCCAGAGCCTGCTGCCTCTTTTTGCAGAGACCGATTCCCATTGAAACGCATGGGGCAGTAGATGCGGTTTGCACCCTGCACCTGGCCGTTCATGTGCCCCTGGTGGAGTACTGTTGGTGCTGCCTTGACCGTGTTCTCCACTCACCTTAACTCTTGTAAGTCCATGTACTATATCTGTTTGCAGAACTTTTCTTTCCTTCCATAGGATAATATTGCTGAACTCAGAAATTGCACTGTGTCCACAGTGAAAAAGATTTTATATTTAAATAGATACTTACCTGAACACGTTTTCCTCTGAAGCCTAGACATCTATAAAGATACTTGCTATTTTTTTATTGTTGTGGATCTCCATTTTGAGTCGTGTTATCATTTATTGACCATTGCACTCCTCTGTGCTAAGCCTAAGGCTGCTCGACCACACTACCCCCTAATAGAGCACTTTGGGATTACATAGCAAGCCCCTGTCCAATAATAAGGGAACCTCTGAACTCTTAACAGGGTATATCAGATTATTGATATATAGCATAAAGAGCCAGCTTCCTACAGCCATGTAACAGCTACCTACCCAAGAGGCGCCATCCCCCACGTCATAAGTAACAAACAGTCTTATAAGCGTTCTTTTCACAGGATTGTATTTTTTGAGGAGGTTGGAAGTACGGAAAACACTTCTTGTGGACCGGCTGCACATTTTTGCCAATAGTAAATGGATCAATTAATTTTTTTGTATCGGTCATTGCAAATACTGAGAGCATTGAATATGGTATAAAGTGTAACCAAGGAAAGTATCCATTCGCAGATTGACTTCAAGAGCTCTTTGACCTAGGTTTCTCTGCTAGCTTTTTGTATCTGAAATACGACTATATTATCACATCAAGAATATTTGAACTGATTTTGTGTGTGTTGTTCCTCTGAGAATTTAGATCACTTGGCTTGTCTAATGTTTAGGGTGCCCTTGGTTCAAATATGCAAAGTGTTGGTGCTCTCATTTTTCCATCACCACCGGGTGAGCCAGTGCTATAATGGGGACAATGGAAGAAAGTGTATATGCACTATTGAAATTGTGTTGTGTAACGTTGTAGCATTTACATATCATCCACTACCCCTATGTACCTACAAGGATAACAAGCTACATCGTGCAGTGTCTGTGCTTGCAACGGAGTTGATTTTGTTTTGAGCCTATGTGAGAAGAGTTTTCAGGTTGTGCGTAATGACCTCAAAGGTACTTGTATCGTGTTAAGGGGTTCAATGACTGGTGGGATGTGAGAGATAGACACTCAATTTATAATTGTAATGAGGACTAAAATATAACTGCAGCTACATTGCACCAGCCTGGCCATTGGTCCAGTGAGATGCTCAGTTTGTGCACTCCACAAAGGAGAGGTGATCAAAGACGCCCAACAGTCTGTTTGCCAACATGTGCCAGGCAGAGATGGTGTTGAATGAGTAAACGGATGCTAATAGAACTGGAAATGATGACATGAGCAGTTGCCATGCACAATTTTTAAAGGCAAGGATACTGCCTGCTGCTAAACAGGTACACTCCATGAACAAGGAAGGAAGTGGAAGAGCAGTCAAGGCTGACAACCTGAGCAGAAGCTGCACAACTTTCAAAAGGCTCAGATTGTTCCTAGGCCAAAGAAATTCCAAAATTTGAGCAGGGGGTCAAATCTCCAAGCCCCTGTCAGGCTTCCAAAAGCGCCCCAAGCTAGTTGGGGCATGGCTCAGACCCTAGCCAGACTGGCACTCTGTACATGCAAGGTTGAGAGACAAAATGCTTGCTCGGTTGCTGCCCTGACAGCACAAAAGCACATTGGGGTGCTTTATATCCTCCTCTGTCCATGTGAGCCTAATAGTTTTATTAGATCCCAGAGACTCTTGCATGTTCTAGTTTACTTAAGAAGGCATCCTCATCAGCTTCTAGACTCCCCCCCCCCCCCTCCCCCCCCCCTCCCCCCCCCCCCCCCCAGACCACTTCCCTGATTAGTAGTGAAATACATTACAGGTTAAAAAAGAGACCATTTGTGTCGAAACGATTTACCCTATTTCCATTATTTTGGCCAACACAGGAGCATGGAACAGGGTTTTTTGTCATTTTGTTCAGCCTCTGACATGTGAGCCTTGACTAACACATACGTCTCCACAAGTTAGCTTTCCTTCAGATCTCCTCTGTCTAGTCCAGGAACCTCCGAACTTTAAGTAGTGAGAGCTACTTCTGATCAATTGAAAATATTCATGAGCTATTGAAGGCTAAACAACTTACGCATTGTTACCAGACATACCCACGCCCAGCTTCATTGACTTTAAGGCTAATGTCCATAGAACCAAATATTATGGTTTGGAAAAAAAAAAAAATTTGACTAGGGGCACTATGACAGGGCTGCCATATGCGTCAGTGAGTGTGGTTTTCAGGGATGTATGAACATGTGTGCAAATGAATGGGATATATGTGTATGAGTGACTAAGAGCCTGTGTCCTATGTACTTGTGGCACAGAACATGCCTGTCATCATATGTGGTACTGTTACATTTATAACAAAGTATAGAACTATTTTTTAAATTATAGACATTTGTAGTGCAGAAAGATGTTCTGCACAAATGTTCATGATATGGAAAACCTTTCTGCACTTTAAATTTCTCCCATTTAAAAAAACAACTGTACTTTCAGTTCTACATATGACTCGGTGTCTATTGGCCATTAGAAGCAAGAGGACTGCCGTTTGTAAAGCATTAAAAAAAAAAATTCTCATGCTCCAATATTGAGTTAACAAGGGCTTTTATCTAAGAGTTAAATACTTCACTGTTTCAGTTCTTTCCCTCTGTGCCCCAGCCCGGGTCACAAGTCTGAGGCTATCTCCAGCCTGATGATTATAATGTAAAACAAACACAGCCTTCCCTTCACTTTAAAAGTAAAATGTGACCCTGTGCTGTATTAGAAATGAACGTAAGGCTGTGAGCTACTCCGAAGGTGTCTCGTAACTACTGGTAGCTTTTGATTGACTGGTTGGAGACACCTGGGCTCGTATTATACACATAGCGCATTTTCATTGTTTGCGCCGGGCGCACCTTTTAACAGGCGGGCCCAGCGCAAACAATAAATGGCAATGGCAACGCATGATTGATTTAACCGCCAAACCAGTGATTAATAATCACCTGCCTCCTGGTCAGCTCGCGTATTTGAGCGAGTGCATTTTGGAGCCACTTATGATAATATGATCACTTCCAATAGATCCCTGAATAACTAACACTCCAGTTATGGTTGGCGGTCTTTCAAGAATCTAACTGCACTCGACCACAATGTTTACGTTGTTTTTTAATCACCCGGAGTACAAGGAGTCTCCCAGACTAATCCCTGATTCATATTGCTCAACAGATCAATGCGGTACAAAAGGGGGTGGTGGTGGACGGAGCATCTGAATCAATCAAACACTCACACCCAGTCAAAAGATCTGGGTTTAATCCATCACCGTTCTTTAGCCCACTCTGCCACCCCAGTTCAGACATGGCTATATGCAAATCAGTCTGACCCTGTGCCTCATGGGAACAGTCCAGCCCGAACTGCCAAAAACCATGTCTTCCCTGGACCAGAAACAAGCTTCAGAGGACCGGTTGCTTGAATCCAGTGGCAAAGTGAGCAAGGGACTCACGTCTGAGCATACCCTGCCAACTTATGGCGCACAAAGCGGTACAAAAAGGGGTGGTGATGGACGGAGCATCTGAACCGGAAACAAGCTTCCGAGGACCACAGATCAATGCGGCACCCCTGATTGCAATAACCCCCGGGCTTGCACAGCTATTATCTTGTAAATAAGGTTAGTTGAGACCTAGCGTGCCGGGCTCAATAATATATTATTGTACTTATGATAATGTCAGATATGCTTAGTTATCGATCATAATTTGATTATAGAGACAAGACCGCATCACAGAGCTACATGTGCCAGTCGGCTGACAAGCACCATCCCCAATAAAGGACCAGACGAGTCATTCACCACTGACGATGCATACACCTCAATAGGTGGGCAAAGAAGAGTTCATTCCTACCTCACCTCCTCTTAACACCGACCCTCCCTTGACTCATGTCATTTACATTCATAGGCTGTCCCATGTTTATCCAGTCCTGATGAAGACCCGCCCTTGATGCGCACAAATCAGCGCATCGCTCCCCAGGGTCGAAACGTCGACGCACCATGTTTGAGATCTAACTGTACAAAGTCCGTTTGGAACAAAAAGACATTAATTTGCCTACATGACTATTGTGTTCACAGTTGACAACCTTTAGTAATTGAACCATCACGTATTTATGTATGTATGTTTTAATCTGCACCAGTTCTTCACAAACCTCTGTGTTGTGTTTTGTTTTGTTTTGTATATGTTCATTTATCGTTTGGACAGCACATCTAATGTTTGAAAAGAATTTAAAATAGTAAGAAAGTATATGACTAAAAAATTACTTTCTCTACCAGTGTGGTCAGTGTTTTTGTTCTTGTTTAAGTGCTACCACATATGTACCCCGGCTGGATCATATTAATGCAGTAATAGAATTTGAATACCGTATCATTAGGTATTCCCTTCCGACAGAACCATTATTGTTTGTGTAACTACCCGCCCAGGTTCTGAGGGTTACAGGGTCCCCCCATTATACTAATGCTCATTTGCATGGGTTCACGCCCCCATGCAAATGCAGGAACGCTCTCTGAAGACAGTGCTGGCGCTTTATGCGCACCAGCTTATCGATATTACAGAAGTGCAAACACAAGCGTTTACCGCCCCTTCTGTAATACCCAAGTTCCTCGGGGGCGCACAAAGTGGCCACAAACACCTGTAGCGCCCCGGGGCACTTGTATAATACAGCCCCTGGGGACATATTATGAATGTGGCACATTTTCCTGGATTGTACTGGATGCACCTTTCCAAAGGATGTGGCCAGTGCAATCTAGGAAAATGCACCGTATTCATGTGAAAAATGGAGCGGCTGCTTTAAAGCCGCTCCATGTTTACACAGTGAAGACAGCAACCAGCCTGCACTTTTAGGGGATTAGAGATCCCCTTGCAGGCGGGTGCAGTCAGTGACTGCACCCTCCTGCAGGGGAATGTCTGGGGGGTCCTTTCCCCCAGCTAGAGGGCTGCAATCTGGGAGCGCACTGACGGTGCACTGCCTGAGAGCTTGTTGGCCTCTGCGCGCACGTCTGTAATACGGCGTGGGCACAGAGGCAAAGAGATTGCCTCATTTGCATGGGTCACACCCACTTGCAAATGAGGGAATGCCAACTGAAGATAGCGCTAGCGCTTTAAGTGCATTATCGATATTACAGAAGTTCTCCGGGTGCACACAAATCGGGCGCAAAAGACAGTTGCTCCCCCGGGGCACTTGTATAATGCAACCACTTGTCTAGTCCCTTCTCATCCTCCCCTTTCTTCCTTTGCCTCTGCTCTCACTTATAGCAAGATGCCTTAGAACTGAAACAATAGTAGCCATTAGGTGTCATTTTCTTATCTTGATGAACTTTTCAGTCCTCTTCTGTGAATGCTGTCTTCGGGCAGCAGAGGGTGTTGATTAAGCCTGCTGGACACTGCCACTCAAGGCTGCCCTGGAAGAGTATAATCTTTGCATGCCTTGTTTATCCAAGATCTCTGGCATTGGGTCTTGGAGGCACATTTAAGGGAAAATTAAACTACTTCTTACTACTTCAAGGCTGGTTGCAATGTCTTAGGGTAGCCTTGCTGATTCTAGATATCATGGTCCCGTCCTCCTGACCCTTCTCATTGCTAAGATATTGCTACAGGGATTCTGCTTGGAAGTAAAACTGCGCCTTGGGAGAATAGTAAGTCAGAACTTAGGGCCTAAAGACCTCCGTACGCTCTTGGCAGATGGGATACTCTGTCAAAAATAGGACAGATATCCCATCTGCAGCATTACAAGTTCCATTATGTCCTATAGAACTTGTAATGGGGCGGACAGGTTATCGGTCACTTTTGTGATGGATTATCCCATCCACCAAGATCATAATCAGGCCAGAGTCTCTCAACCACGTCAGTACCTGTAGGCCCAAATCTGACTTGCTCATAGTGCCACACCATGAACTCTTAACCTTCCAGAGTAGCAGGTGATTGAGGCAAACCTAGAACATAAACATCTAGCCCCCAAGAGAACAGTGAAACATAGCACCACCTTTTTGCTTCTCACTCATGCATGTCCATAGTAAACAAAGGAAAGACACAAAGGAAGTTTTCAATATATTTATTGAAACGAGCGTAGTCTATTTTGAAGCTAGTGTCCTGCGATTAGTAAACAAATACAGCTGAGCACCGTGATCAACATTACTAGAAGATTGTATACAGTGAACAGCCCAACCATGGCAACTAATATCTCCATCTAGGCCTACTCTTACTATGTGACCACAGGGATATATTAGTGACCTCTGGGAGTAGCACTGGACCCCATACCTAGTGTGTGTAGTTAGGTAGTCTGCAACAAAGATGTAAACTCAGTTTACACAAGGATGCTGCATCCGTTCCAGGACCGGTCTCTCTTCTGAAATTCTCCTCTCTGCCTCCCATAGGGGTGAGACCCGGTTTATATGATAAGAACCACTGTGTTAGAAAACTGCAGCTGTGCTCCCGTTAGATATTGCTGGCCGGGCACAAACAAATAGTACACCATGTTGCTTGACTATTGTATCACATGTTCAGACTAAATCCCAAGAAGTCACTGAATAACAAATAATATGTACACTGTGTTTCTAAAATAATGTCACAAAACCAAATGTATTATGTGTGGCTGTGCAAAGCAAAGGCAACCAAAAATGGCTAATACATGCGACTAAGGGAGAACCAAAGTGGGACCAAAAGGGAAATTACCACATTATGAGCTGCAATCTGCCTTTATCCGTGCCAACCAGGACCAGTCAAATTACTATCTCCCACTTTATGGCTGATCACAGTAGCTCAAAATGGCCATCATGTTTCTTGGACACTTGGTCTGATCATGCTGACCCTCAGTATTGCAGAGATGTTGACCACAACTTGCCATAATTAGTTTTAAAGCTGAGGTAATTATACACCCTTAACTGTATCCAGAAATATATTGGCGGCAGAGGTGTCAGTTGATGCATTTGTCGAGACCTTGCCGCAAAATCTGTCCCTTAGGAGAGAAGTCTTTTGCTTCCTTACATTGTGTTTTTTAGCATTTGTGTAGCTGCTGTGGTGCATGTGCCAACTTTTAGTTCAGAAAAAAAATGTTTTGCATTTATAGTATTTAGAGAATTTTTATCATTTTCCATATCTTTGTTTGAGGATGCTAGTGGGATAAATTGGTATGGTTATATATAAAAATATTGGCTTGCACTATTTACCAAACATAAGTACTACTCTAGAATGATTTCATTTTGATAAAAGAACAAGAAAGTGGAAGAGGAATACGTAACTGATCTAAGAAAGTTAGCCTTGAGCTGCACTTTATAGCACAAAGGTGAAAATAGAATAAGGGGTCCGTTTATGTTAGGACCTAACTTTGGAAAAGAGATGAATTATGGCAACGGGATCAACCTGTCGTTGGATAATTGTTAAAACCAATAAAATTAAAACATTGTAATGCTTGTGTAGAATAAATAGAGGGGTAATGTTCATGAAGAAAGTAGGCAAACTGTTCAACCTAAACATGATGTAATGAAGGACCGTCTCAAAATGTCGAAAGAAGATATTGTAGATGTATTGTTCTTGATCACATCACCAACAACAAAAAGTATCCAGCTTGGAACGAGAAATGCACACAATGTGAATGTAAATTGAATTTTTCCAACATTTATAAGAGTGAGCAAATATATAAATGCACAGATTGTGAAATAAGAGTTTGTCCAGGTTGTAGTTAAGAGAAAGATTGGACCACTGAACAAAGTAAAGATAGATAGAACAACTGAAGAAATGTTCCAAATCTGGAGCTAGGCTGGCACTAGTATCCAAGTAAACGTACAAGGAGATAATTAAAATGTAAAGGTATACAAACCAGACTGTTTACCCAGTGGATTTTAGGTTTAAAGCATTTTATTAAGACAAAAACATAGGGAGAGGGAACAGGAGGTTAGGGTTACATACATTAAAGTGAAGAAAATGAGCATGATACCCCGGGTGCGACGGTGGACCAGTCTGCTGTGAAAAAGAGGCAACAGCAATTGCAAAGAGCTAAATATAAGCAACATCTTCAATTTGGGCATAGTCAACACCATCAGTCTAAGCAAAGAATGATAAACAGTAACACTAGGAAATCCAACCCACCATCCCCTAAACCCCCCCCCCAAACGCCCCAACTTACCCCCCCCCCGTCCAATGTACAGCTGATAATGCTACCTGCCCCCCCACCGCACCCCCCCCCTCCATGACCTAGCCCCGCTACCCCTCTTAGTCTGTTGGAATCACCGGTGGCGTCAACCTTAGAAGCCTGAGGTACCTCGGACAGGTGAGTTCCCTAAATTCGGTAGTTAAAAGCGCACGAAAGGGTTGCCACAGCTCATCAAATTGGTCTATCTACCCCGCTACCGTGAGTGACAATTTTTCCATACCCAGCACATGCCAGACCCTGTGCAACCAGCCAGTGACGGAGGGGACTGTGGTGGTGCGCCAGTGGATTAGGATGTTCTGAATAGCTGAGCCCAACGCTATCGCGATTTGCCTGCCCCTGCGGGACTTCAGCGGATACATCAGGCCATTAGGAAGGCCCAGCAAAACATACGCTGGAAAGCGCGGTAATTCGATTTCAAAATGCATATCAACCTCATCAAGAATCTCCTTCCAATACGCAGCCAGCAAGGGACAATCCCAAAGAATATGTGAAAGGGTCCCCACCTGACCACAACCTCTCCAGCACTCCTTCTCAATATGCCTGTTCATCTCGTGCAGTCTCTCAGGGGTGTAATACCAGTATGTGGACACCTTGGTGAATGTCTCAGTAAGGCCAGTGTGATATGCTGAGTGTCGCGCACGGTGTGAAATCTGGTCCCACTCCTTATGGCTAAGTGTCCTACCTAATTCCCTGTGCCATCGCTCCCTGCCCGGATTGTAGTAGTGAAACGGAGGGGGTTGTAAGAACTTGTAGAGATCAGTGATCAGTTTAGCATCGGAGGCGCGGGTCACCAACCACCGCTCGTATGGTGTTATCTGACGATCGGCTGTGTCCCGCACCTGGGGTTGAAGCGCCCAGTGCCGGACCTGCATATATCGCAGTCTATCCGACTCCGGCAGGTGGAACTCTTGTTGAAGATGCTGAAAGGGGACCACCCCCTCCGGACCATAAATCTGAAAGAGCGCCCGACAGCCCGCCGCCCTCCAATGGGAGAAAGCGCCCGGCTCCATCCCCGGGGTGAAATCAGGATTACTCGCTATGGGCGTAAATGGCGAGGGGAACGTGGTAAGTTCCCGAACCTCGCAAACTGTGTCCCACACCCGTAGGGGAACCCGCGTGACAAAGGAGGCGTAAAGGTTGGGGGGCGGTGAACTCGGCGTAAGAATGGAACTTCCTGGAGGGTACGCCCTGCCACCGCCTGGTCCTGAAAGAGCCAGTGCTTATCGGACTCCCACCTACTCCACACCACAAGGTAGCGCAGCTGCGCCGCCTGAAAATATTTCCGGAGATCCGGAATACCGAGGCCCCCCGCTTCCGGGGCAAGCGTGGAGAGAACCCTCTTCATCCGCGGCTTGCGGCCCTGCCAGACAAAGCGTGCGATGTCAGCTTGCGTCTGCCTGATCCAGCCCACTGGAGGCTGGAGCGGCAAGGCTCGGAAGAGGTATAGGATTTGGGGCAGAATCGTCATCTTGACCGCAGCAATCCTGCCAAGCCAAGACAACAGGCCCTTGCTCCAGCGGCCAAGCTCCTCCTTAATTTTCTTGCTAAGAGAGGTGTAGTTAGCCGTTACCATCTCTGGCAACGTCGGCGCCAGCAGAATCCCCAGGTATGGCACCAGGGAAGATGACCACTGCATGGGAAAGAGCAGCTGGAGGTCTCGTCTAGTATCCGCAGCTAAAGACACATCTAGAGCCGCTGACTTGCCCATGTTCATTTTGAAACCAGCCACTCGTGAAAAGGCATCCAACTCGCGTATGCAGGCGGGAAGGGACCTCCTGGGATCGTCCAGGGTCAGCAGGACATCATCCGCATAAAGACTGACCGTGTGAACATACTGCCCCATCTTGACCCCGATTGCATCCGGGTTTTGGCGGATCCTCTGGGCAAACGGCTCCATGTAAAGGGCAAAGAGGAGTGGGGAGAGTGGGCATCCCTGTCTAGTGCCGCGCTCGATTGCAAAACTACGGGAGCTACACCCATTGACCCTCACCGTCGCTGAAGGGTTCCTGTAACAATTGAAAACCATCGAGCAGAATTTATCACCGATGCCCAGTTTCTTGAGCACCTGCTCGAGGTAAGGCCAGTTTACCCTGTCGAAGGCTTTCTCAGCATCCACCGCCAGCAGCATCCGCTCACCCGGGATCCGCGAAGCCTTCTCCAGAATGTGCGTCACTCGCTTAGTATTGTCGTCAGTATGTATACCGGGCAAAAATGCCTGCCTGGTCGACCTCGACCAGACCCGGGAGGTGCAGGGCCAGCCTGGATGCCAGAATCCCTGTGTACAACTTGAGGTCGACATTCAGGAGTGAGATGGGCCTATATGAGCCACATAGGGCCCGATCCTTCCCAGGCTTCGGGATCACTGAGACCGTCGCTCTCAGGAGATCCGGTGGGATGGCTCCTGATTCGGAGAAGGAATTAAACAGCCGGGTGAGGATAGGGGCCACCACCGGGCAGAAGGTTTTGTAAAACAGGGACGTGTAACCGTCTGGGCCCGGGGCTTTCCCGTGTTTAAGTCTGGCAATCGCGGAGATCACCTCCTCAACGTGAATATCGCGCTCAAGATATTCCGCCTGAGCGGGGTCTAGCGCCGGAAGGGTTACCGACTCCAGATATTCCACGGCTTCCCGCGACTAGGGGGGCTCCCCGGCGTACAGCGCCTCATAGAAACTGCAAAAAGTCTCCGCGACCGCCGCATCACCAGAAACAGCCACCCCATCTGCATCCAAGAGTTCCTTCACCACATTACGTTGCTGCGCGACTCGGAGCCTGTGTGCCAAGAGTTTGCCACACCTATCCCCCCGTGTAAAATGCACGTTTCAGACGTAAGGCTGCGTATTCCGCTCTGTCCATGTCCAGCGCCGACAGGAGCTTCCTGGCAGCCTTCAACTGCCTCCAAACCCTTGGGGCTCCCGTACGGCGGTGGACCTGTTCTAGCTCCCGGACCTGGGAAGTCCGCTCCTCCCTCTTCCGCTGCCGTTCCCTGTTTTCTGCTGAGGAGATGGAGATGAACTCCCCCCGGAGGACCGCCTTCAGCGCCGCCCACTGTGTCGCCAATGAGGTGTCTGAGTTACTATTGTGTGCCTGGTAGTCCCGTATTGCCTCCTCAATATGTTTTACAACAGTTTTTTTGTGCAAAAGAGTGTCCCTAAGGCGCCACACCCCTCGAGAGGGGGAGGTCGCCGGCCACGCAAACGTACCCACGACTGGCGCATGATCAGACAGTGTCAAGACCACAATGTCCGCCGCCGTAGCAGCGGCACGCATCGGTCCACTAACCAAAAAGTAGTCCAACCGTGCGTAGGTCCGGTGCGCATGCGAATAGTAGGAGTAATCCCTATCTGCTGGGTGGAGGGTGCGCCAAAGGTCATGCAAATCCATGTCGGCGATGCGGGCCTTCCCGGACTGGGATAGTTCCCCAGTCTGCGGGAATCGCTGCGCCGACCTATCTAATGCAGAATCGAAGACTATATTTAAGTCACCCCCTAGGATAACATGGCGATCGGGGGAGGCAGTGATATCCACCAATACCGAATCTAAAAAGCGTTCTTGATGGTCATTCGGACTATATAAGGAGCCAATAGTAAATGACGTGCCCCCCAAGCGGAGACGGTATGCCAAAAGCCTCCCCTTTTGTTCAGCAAATTTATACAACACCTCCCCCTTAAAGGAACTCGCTAGCAGAATAGCCACCCCCGCGGTCTTGGACGCAGCAGAGGAGAAAAACTGGGTGGAAAACCTGGCCGAGCGCATTCTATGGCAGTCACAGGACAGCAAATGGGTTTCTTGCAGAAGGCATATATCAGCTTGTGTCCCCTCCAGTAGAGACAAAATCGCCCTGCGCTTTACGGGGTTATTCAGACCCTTAACATTAAGGGTCACCACTTTCAGGGACGACATATCTCCCAGAGTCCGGAGACGCTATGTCGCGGGCAGGCAGCCGGAGGGGGAGGGGCGCCGGGCAGCAGCGCAGGACAGGCAAAAGTGGACCAAGCGTGAACACAGGAAACATCGGACGGTTCCTTCCCAACCCAAACTACCCAATGGCAACTAGCCAAAATCCAACACAAACACAAACAACCCATTGTCCCAGTCAAGTCCCAAAACGGACAAGTCTGTAGAAAATATCAAGAGTGGACGTCCGGCCACTCGCTTCTCCCGCTCCCCCCCGACCCTCCCCCCGACCCCCGAACCTGGCACTGTAGAAGCCATGTCCATCTCCCCCCGGAGTGAGTTTTTAGGCCGTCAAGGCCACACCGTTCGAGGCGGCCGAGTCTGTGGCCGCTTCTCTCAGGGCACTGGCCATGTCCGCTCTGATGGTGGGCGAGTCAGGCCGCCCAGCGCTCGCCGCCGATCTCCTTCTCGCCGACCGCCGTCGTCCTCCTCTATCCGAGCGCCTCCAGGTCGGCGTTGCTCCATCCTCCTCAGTAGCCGTGAGCCCCAAGACGCCGCAAACATCCTGCATGGAGCGCAGCTGGTGCAGCACCCCATTCCAACGGAATATCAAGCGAAAGGGATGACCCCGGGAGTACGGTGTCTCTTGCTCGCGCAGGAAATCGGTCGCAATCTTGAAGGACCTGCGCTTCTGCAATATGATGGCAGACAGATCCTGATACAGCGACACAGGCCGCTCTCGGAATGTCAATGGTTGTTTCCTGCGGGCCTCAGACATGATGCGCTCCTTCAACGGAAAGTCGGGGAGGTAAGCTAAGATGTCCGGCGGAGGTGCCGCCGACTGTCGCTGTCGGCCAACTCTGTGGGCCCTGTCAATGCGAACCGGAAAGTCTGCGGCTTCTCACAGAATCTCCCGGAACAAGTCCTGCAGATAGCCCACCAGGTCTGTCCCCTCATCTGCAGACGGTACACCCCGTACCCGTATATTGTTCCGCCTCGACCTGTTCTCAAGGTCCTCATTATGGGCTTGGAGTTCAACATGTTGCTCCCTGAGACGGAGGACGTCCTGTTGCAAATGGACAATCTCGTCGTCCCGACGTTGGGCCGCCACCTCCACCGTCTCCGTCCGCTTACTAAGGCCCTCCACCTCCCTGCGGACCTCGCGGACCTCACTGGCCACCTCCTGCTTCAGCGTCTGGAAGTCTGCTTTAAGCGAGCTGAACAGTTCCTCCATGAAGGACCTCGTGACGGGGGCTCACCCCCGGTCGGGTCCGTAGCAGGCCCGGGAAGAGCCCGGAGACGGTTGCGCCCTGTCCCGCTGTTGCTGGGCCCTGCCAAGCATGTCCGGCAGGGTGCGATCCCCCTTCCTCGATCCTCCTTTCCCGGACATTCGTGACCCGTACGCTGCCGGACTCAACTGAAGCAGGAACACTGGCTTCGGCCACCTGCAGTAGGCTCGGCCCTCGATGAGCTTCCAACGTTCGGTAGAGTCCCTCGAGAAGGAACTCCCGGCCAGATAGGGGACCTGCGCCACAGGTGACAAAATGGCGGGCCAGTCTAGTCACAGAGAGCCGTTCGGTGCCCAGCCAAGATTTCAACAGGGACCTTCGCTATGGGAACCCCGGCTGGTGAGTCCCGCTGGAAGGGAGAGCTGTGTAAAAGCAGAGGTGTAGGAGACGACCTCAAGCGACACTGACGGAGGGCTGCGTCACCGTCGCCGTGAAGACAAGATGGCGGTTGGGCGGGGCCGGGTAGATCGACCAGGCCCGGCGATGCCACCAGGGCCACCCTAAGAGCCAGGTGTACAGAGGAAAGTTCCATCCAGGGCCGCCCAGTTAGAGAGGGGAAGCGATAGATCTGGCTCCGATCTTAAGCATCGTCGCCCACTGGCCACGGGGCCGGGGGCCGTGCCACATGAGAGGCCACCCCCGCAAGTCCAAGCACCACCACAATCACACGGCAGGGTCCTCACCCCGCGAAGTCACACAGCCGCTGCTTCTCTGACGATCCCCGTCGAGCACTGGGGCGAGCTTCACTCCAGATCGCTAGACATCAGCACCAGGCCCCAGCCGAGGCATCCGGACAGCGCTCCGTTCTGCTCCGCCTCCAAGGCGCTCCTCCGTCCGGCAATCGGTCTTTTAGCGTGCTTCCACCGGGGCGATCGGGGCCAAAGTAGTGTCAATGTGTGCCCCAGGATCTCCGGCGACCATCTCTCAGCCGCTGAGCTTCAGCGGGGGGAGAGAAGCTAACGAAAAAGGGCTCGGGCCTAGTCGGGCCGGAGGAGCTGCGGGAAGAAGCGTCCGCTCACCCCGCCATCTTGGCCACGCCCCTCACCCAGTGGATTTTGAAAAGAAACTTATCAAACATCTTGGATATTTTGTAAACTTTCCAGAGAAAGGTAAACCTCCTGGAAAGTTTGTTTCAATTAGAAGTGAACTCTATCACCCCCCCTGCTGTTGAAAGAAATGACAAAGGGGAGAGAACTATCATGTGAGGCAAGGAATGTGGTAACATTTGAGTATTTGAGGAGGAATTTCCAGAGCTCTTCATCTATCATTTGGGATGTTTGATGGGTTACATGCATAAAGTAAGATTGAAAGGAGAAGTTCAACTAAAAGTGAGCGAGGTAAGAAATACACTTACTTACAAGACACATGGGCTGCTGCCAACGAATTAGAATGGCTAATTGAAGCAGGTAGAAGCCATGGAATGGTTTTGCCCCTAAGATGACAGCACAAAAGGGGGGCGAACATCAGTGTGTACATTTATGCAAATTAGTAAGTGGGCTGTTGTGAAGTTACTAGTTTCCTATGTAATAGGGATGAGAAACATGCTAAGGTGTGAAAAATATTTGGGCTATCGACTTATCACCCACCTATAGGGTAAGGCTACTTGCAGAATCTGGAGACTTTAGAGCATTCATCAGTCCCAATGGCAAATAGTACGAATTGGGAATGCTGTCACAGATCCAGTCAGTCTGCAACAAGGAACAGGGGTCCACCAAGTCTTGATTCTCTCTCCTACCCATTTCAGCCTCTACCATAAACCCCTCTGCATTGTCAGGAACTCATGAGCCATGTTCCACCTATATGCTGATGACTCCCAACTCTACCGGAAGGTCTAATGCCCAAAATACTTCACCTGCCTAGCCAGCTTTTTGAATAGAATATAGGCTTGGATGGCGAACAACTACCTCAAAGTAAACCCAACGAAAACAGAATTTCCTCTAATTTCTCCAAAGAAAGATTCATTTTTCTACCCAGGACAAAGTGGAACTCCTCCCGGACATCGACCACCCCTTCATCATTCAGAATGACAAATCACTTGGATCCACCCTTGACCAGCTAACTTAACATGCAGAGCCATATCTCCTCCATGGCTGAGAATGCCCAGTTCCAGCTAAGACTGTTTTGGGGAATCGAGGAAAGTCATCCTATCACAAGATCTTAAATCTGTCATCCAGGTGCTCATGCTTTCTAGGCTAGAATATGGAATTGCACTCCTTTCCGGCATTCTCAAAATCCATCTAGGTTCACTAAGATCCGTCCTATATGCAACATCAACTTCGTGACAGGTCGCAAGAAATTCAACCATGCCTCCCCATTTGGGGAGTTCCTTGGATGTGTGTGTGAAGAATTCAAATTGCTACTCTAAACAACTGGACACCGGACCTTATTTATTGCAGTGCTGCATCAAACAAGACGGAAGTAGTGATATTCGGCAAGGACATCTCAACATGGGACTCTAACTGATGCTCATCCGAACTCAGACCATTACCCAGAACCCATGCCAGGAACCTCAAAATAATCATCAACAGCAAACTGGACATGACGGTACACTTTAAATGGTTCCCAAGCAACACAAGAAAAACTGTCACTCATGCCCTAGCCACCAGGAAGTTGCACGAAGGGAACACTCTCTACACTGGATCACCATGCAACTCACTAGAAAACTACAAATCACCCAGAACTTGGCAGCCAGACTCCTCCTCAACCTCCCACACAGAACTCTCATCACACCACACCTCAGGTAACTACACTGGCTTCCAAGACACACATGTGCTTATTTCAAACTCCTCACTCACATGTTCAAGGCACTCCACAACTCTGGCCACACCTATCTGAACAGTTGCATCCCCTTCTACCAACCATTCAGACACCTCCGCTCTGCAGGACTCCTACTCTCCAACATTCCACGCATACACAGAACCAGATCAGGACGGGCATTCTCTTCATCACTCCTAAAGTGTGGAACAACCTCACCCTCCACATCAGAGCCTCCTTCTCTCTTCTTGAAATCCACAAGAAGTTGAAGACCTGACTTTTCAACTAACCAACCTACCAGAGGCAGAGGCAGAGGCAGAGAGAGACACACACACTTCTCTCGTGGGTGATCGTGTGCTATACAAATACACATAACATAACATTATATGCTCCATTCAGTGGCTTTCCATAGAGGCGAGAGCTCAATTTAAATTTGCCTGCACCCCCCATAAAGCTCTTCACTCCCCTTTACCCTCATACCTGTCAAAGAAACTGAAAATATCAGATTCAAGAAATGCTCTATTACTCCTCCTTGCCCGTCCACCACCTTTTAAACAAAAGCAATACATGAATCAATCCTTCTGTGGAAGGTCTGCAAGAATCTGGAACTCCCTCCTGCTGATCCTCCACCTGACCACGCCATGTCTCCTTAAAAAAAGATATCAACGTTCTTCTCTTAGATCAACACTTGGCCTAAACCACTACTAGATTCTCTTGCAACCAGTCGTAACCTACATAAACTATGTACTGTTTCACCTGCTTTTCAATGCTATGTTTTGCTATGAATGCGTCCGGTGCTCTCCCTCCCGGGAGAAGCTAGCCCAGCGTTCGCTCCACTTTAATGTGCGTGTGTATTGTTTTATTTGGTATTGATGTGGTCTGGCTTTATTGTGTAGCACTCTAATGCCTCTGGGCCATGTCTGCACTTTATAACATCACAAATAGATAAGTATGGCAACTAAGTGGTTATGAGATGCTATTACTGCAGAGTGCAAGAAACTCTTACTTTGCTTCTTGCAGGGCATGCCGTTACCCTAGCATGCCATGACCGTTTATTCTTGGTTATTCATTTGACCTTAATTGAAAGATGGGGGGTACCACAACATCTAATTAACTCCATAATGTCCCTCCATAGCGAAACCTGGACCCTGGTGAAGCTGGGAGATGGTAGCATAGCATCATCTAAGATCAATATAATTAACGGGCTAAAACAGGGGTGTGTCTTGGCCCCAAGCCTTTTTAACTTGTACCTTGCAGACCTAGACAACCATTTGTCAAAAGTAAATGACTATCCCCCGAGATTGGCAGAGGACCACATACAGTATCTGCAATACGCAGATGACATAGTGGTCTTAAGCCAAACCCCTATTGGCTTACAAAGAGTCATCGACCACCTGACTAATTACTTCGACCAACAGGGGCTGGAGATAAACAGGAAAAAAATAAAGGTGGTGCGTTTAGTAAGCCCAAGACCCAAAAGAAAATGTAAGTGGTTTGCCAATGGTAAAGAAATAGAAGAAGTTGGCAGCTATAAGTATTTGGGTATCAATTTAGGGCGATATATGTCCTTTAACACCTTAACCATGGTACGATTTACAGCGGTGCGCTGAAGATTTTAAAAACCCACTTTACATGACGAGCTCAGCTCGTCATCAGCATACAAGCGCCGTAGCTGATGACGAGCTGAGCTCGTCATCAGCAGCGAAGGGGTTAAGTATCAAAGAAATGCAATAAGAGCAAAAGCACAAACTTTAATTTATGCATATGAACAGCTACAAATAAAATTGAGTTGCCCATCTTACAGTCATCTTTTAAAAACAATGGCAGCACAATTACTTCCAGCATTGGCTTACGGACTAGAAATATGACATGGTCGGGAATCCGGAATTTTAAACGATTTACAGACAAAAGTGTATAAAGCTGTTTTTCATCTCCCTAGAGCAGCGTCACCAGCACAGATTTGCCTGTAATTTGGACTTCAAAATCAGAAATTCCAGAGGCAATCTGTTTTTTGAGAAATTATGTTGGAAACTTCGCTCTTCGGAACACGGCACCCTGAATAATCTATGCTGGACAGTAATAAGGGCCCAGTTTGATCAAAAACCCTGTGTTCATGGGGTGAATTCCTAAGAATAGCTCTGGTAGAACTGGACATTCAAGCGGCATGGGACAGCAAGATGGAAAGGGTGGCGTTCAACAGAGTGTGCAACGGCTCCACAAACCAATTATCTTTCCTAGAAGACAAAAACACAAAAGTAAAAAGACGACACTCCTGGACAGTGATAAATTCATATGTAAAATTAAATCCGCAAGCCTATCCAGCAGCTCACTTCAGATTGTTTCTAAAAAATAAGTATATGCTGTATTGATTTGGAGTATACGAAACTAAGGATTTGCTACCAAGTTGGAAAGGGAAATATGATAATGCAATTTGCAATTTGCAGACTATGTGGATATCACAAGGAGTCCCTTTGTCACATGATGTGTGTCTGTCCTGCAGTTGGCGAAGCGAGAAAATGCTTTTAAAATCCATCTTAAAAGAGCTCAGTACGTTTGACCTTGTGGAATGTCCCTTTCTCTTTGCGGTACTTACTACTTACTGTAGCTGGGTCAAGCTGCTGTACACAGCACCTCTAGCCCAAGTGGTGGCCAATGGACATACGTCGCGGTAATCAGGTTAGGACAAGGGACAAGACAGGGATTCCCGCTATCCCAACTTCTATTTGCGCTTATCCTAGAACCGTTGGCCATGAAAATACGTACGGACCCACTGATCCGTGGGATAACATGGGAAGCGGGATGGGAGGACCGAATCTCCCTCTACGCTGATGACGTGCTTATATACTTAATGTCCCCAAATCCTTTCTTGGAGGCTCTGATGATCATCCTCCATAGATATAGAGAGGTGTCAGGATACACCATAAACTGGTCGAAATCGCTCCTCTACCAATTGCATGGCCATCTGCCTACGCTGCCCCCTGACTGTGCACTGCAAATAGTGACCAGAGGGTTTAAACACTTGGGTATATAATACGACCCCACAAGACTCAGTTTTCATGGAAATAAATTTTTTGAAACAGCTGCAGAGGCTAAAATCAGATGTGGCACATTGGCGATCCCTCCCACTGAGACTGCTAGGAAGAGCAGCACTCTTTAAAATGCTCTCGCTCCCCAGGTTTCTTTATGCACTACAGAATACTCCATTCCCGGTCCCTCTCTCCTATTTTAAGACAATTGATGCAGAGATCTCCTTATTTCTCTGGGACGGAAAACCAGCTCGGCTAGCCCACGCTAAACTGGTACGTAGCTGGTACGATGGAGGAATAGCCTTGCCAAGTATTATACTATACTATTGGGCTGCACAATTGACGATTATTAACCAATGGTTACATACTCCACAGCACGAACCAGCATATAGGCTTGACAGAAATATACTCCCGACAGAACACTTGATGAAGGCATTGTACACCAACAAACGAAAACATGTGCTTACAGGCCCGACGGCACACACTGTAATGATTTAGCATACGGCACAGAGGGCTTTGGGATGGGAGGGAGTGCTCACACTGGCCACCCCACTTTGGGAAACTCGCCGCCTAGGCACGCTAGCTAATACGAAAGGGTTTAGGCAAAGGGACCTAATTGGCATCACAACAATCGGTGACCTATGGCATAAGGGAGAAATGATTGCATTCACAGCCCTACAAGAAAAGTACGGGATGGCGGATACTGAGCTATTCAGGTACACCCAAATCAAGCACGCACTACAAAGCGCCATCCCACCCGGCACGGAACTAGCTGAATCCTCCCCTCTTGAGGATAGGCTACTCACAGACTACCTGGGGAAGAAAGCAATATCCCAAACATATCGTAAGCTTGTAAATAATCTCACAGATCCCACAGTGGTCCTCCGCAGCAGGTGGGAGGTAGAATTAGGAGACATAGAGGACTCTGACTGGATAGAGGCGCTGGCATCTCCACGGGAAACATCGATCCCATCCTGGCTAAAATTAATCCAACTCCAGATACTACATCGTATATACTACTCCCGCACACTGTTACATAAGCTGGGCCGTGCACTGGATCCGTGTTGCCTCAGAGGCTGCGGACTCGCGGGAACGTATTTCCATATCATATGGGACTGTCCAAAGATAAAAACTTACTGGGAACACATAATGACTGAGATAACGGAGGCAAGTGAAGTAGAAGTTCAACCAGACCCAGGGAGTTGTCTATTAAATATCTGGAAACCTACAGACCTGAATAGAGGCTTACAGACTTGGGCGACACATGGGATGGAAATAGCAAAGCGAAACATCGCTAAGAATTGGGGGTCGGGAATAGTACCCACACAAGAGCACTCGGGGAACGACATGGATGCAGCAATGGTGGCGGAAAGGGCGGTGTATACTCATAGAAGATGTCCCAAAAAATGGTCCAGGTTATGGGGGAAATGGAATGAATACCGAGGAGATATTTGTGAGCCACCACATACGATATCTGACTCTGAAGCTAGCCCATAAAACTACAAGGACCGGGTACTAAATGTGTAAATACCGGAAAAGTGCTGGGGAGGGGCAGGGGAGGGGAGGAAAGGAATACAGTTTTATTGTATAACTACTGTTTTTAATATGCTCAATGTGTGAGATAACTAGAGATACATCCCTGCCGGGGAGATCTTTCGCACAGCCTTCATTCAATGACTATACATACCTGTACCACATATATCCATGCCAGAGACAGTGAACCATAGAGTGTACTGATTTATTCCTCTTGGAGAACACTGATGTATATGTATATTGCATACAAACTTTTACTGATCATTGTATCACTCTGTCAAAGCTAATAAAATGTTTTACAAAAAAAAGAATAAAAGAGAGACAGGTGCCAGTAATTAGATGCCAGAATCGATCTGAATAGTTGTATTGCATTATCGCAAGGGCATGCTCCTCTAGATTAAGCGTAATAATAGTTCAGATGTCTGTATAGCAATGTATCACTTACGATGATGGACAAAGTGAGTACTTTAATCGTACTCAGCTAGGAATGACTACTGTTGCGTCATATGTTCAACATATCCTGTGTACACGTAAATGGCGTTACTGGGCTCAATGGACGCTGAATGGTCGCCCTGCAATATGTCACTATGGGCTTATGTGCCTCATGTCTGAACCCACATGCTGTGAATTGTATCATCTGTTATTTTTCTGCTATGTTTTTGTTGATAACTGTGCATTTTCTAAGTCTGTATTATTAATGAAACATGCAAAAATAAAGTTTAAAAAAAGAGCTCAATATACGTACCTGTAGGCAGACTATTGCCAAAATTTCTTTCTCTTTCATTTGACTTATCAATATGCAAACTCAACTTGAAAGAGACTAACCTTATTAGGAGCAAACTTTTTTATTGTTATTTGGCCACCACAAGATTGGGCCTTTCAGATTTTACAATAGAAACCATGCATCTTCACAATTTTTACCTCACTGACAGTCATATTTCTATTCGTCAGAGGTCGGAAATCTACAATAGGAACTGCATGCCTCTTTGCTTCCAATTACTGGTATACCGCATAACCTCACGTTGAGATTAGCTAATATTTAGACCACACTTTGTACATCTTTCTTGGTCCCCAAAGTTCATGGCTATTCCTTTGTAAACATGCTCATATACCTTGTTGTCTGCTATATGACCAGTATGACCACATGGAGACATTCAGCCAGTGCTTTTAGAAATTAGGCAGCTTAATTCTTGATCACCTTCGTCAGCCTTTCTGAATCAGTGCATGCATTCAAAAACTCTTGCAAAGATTAGCTTTGGAATGGAATGGAATGGAAAGAAGATTTGTATAGCGCGTTGGCTACCCGGGGGCGTCCCAGCGCTGTAGAGGAAAAGAGATGAGTTGAGCAGAAGGGGTAGGATTTGGGGAGCAGAAGGAGGATTTAGGTCGAAGTTTTATTGAAAAGCCAGGTTTTTAGAAGTTTTCGGAAAGTGAGCAGATTGGATTCTGATCTGAATGAGAGGGGGAGAGCGTTCCAAGTCTTGGCCAGGTTGTAGGAGAGTGAGCGGCCTCCGCATCTGGCTCTTCTTATGCGTGGTACAGAGGTGAAGTAGGAGGTTGCAGATCTGAGGGGGCGGGAGGGAAGATAGGCTTTCACCAAGGGGCGATTGATTGCGGGCCTGTTCCCCTTTGCGAAGGTACAGGTAAATATTCGGCAGACTAACAATACAGGCATAGAGTTCTTGCATGTGGTTTTGATGTTCTGCAGTTACTTTTTGCTTTAAAATGGCACAATTTGAATGGAGCATTTTCACCACTGCTCTTAAGAGTACTTTATTGTCCAGCATCTTTATTTCCTTCTCAGACAAATTGTACTCAACATGGCAATATTTTCTTTGTCACGGATGGGAATGCAAATCCCAATGACCTCTTACTGGTCTCCATTTGCTGTTTTCTGGTTGAAACTGTACTGTAGTAAAGCCTCCTGCAAAGGAAGATCGGGTGGACAGTGCACATTTCTGAAGTAGAGTCTAAGGGCCTTATTACGAGTTTGGCTGTCTTCCACTGGGCCCGCCACAACGGCGATCCCAGGAAGGTCGGCAAGCCTGTGGTGAATCTGCCCACCGGACTATGAGTTAAATCCAGGATGGGTGGGCGGGCGGTGGAGATGTCATGGCGGCTGGTATGTTAGGCTCATAGGAGAGCCTGAAGCATGTATGTGGCCGTTGTGGGACGCACCATGTCGTGCATGCCACACAGTGCACGCACGAAGGTGCAATTGAAGGGGGGGTGCAACCTTGCAGGCACCCCCATGGCCAGGTACGCCCTGGGGCCCTTTTAGGGCCCGCTTACCTGTATTTCCACCACCCTTTTAATGGCATGGTGCCCGCCATAAAATGGGAGGCGGAAATGTAAGTCGTAATATGCTCTGCAGTGCCTGCATTGGCACCACCAGCATATTTTGCCCCTTTTCAGACTGCCGCCACAGAGGGGCAATCCTGAATCCTAGCAGAGGCGGCAGTCTTACCGCCACAATCGCAATATGGCGGTGGGATTTGAGGGTACAGCCTAACTTTGCAACTGTCTGTTCAGCAAAAGGGTCCGTCTTTCATCTTCCATATTCTTGTCTAAGATGTTGCTTTATTTTGGAGTTTTCTTTGTATGAAGCTGTGTACAACACATCTAAAGTTATCCAGCCATCATCAGACCTGTGAAGTTGGGAATCCACTTTTTTTTTGGCCAGGATTAAAAAAAAATGTTTTGCCTTTCTTGGAACATTTATTTCGTTTTATCCCTCTATGTTGTGTGAATCCACCGTTCAGTGCCACATGTAGAATTTCAGGAAGACCATTGATATTTGCACACAAAATGCACCAGTGGCGTGAAAATTAAATGCCATATGTGGGTTACATGGTGTAATTACACAACTCTTATATTTGACCAAACTGTATGACTCCAGAAAACCGCATTACACTCTCTTGGCAAAATCCTCTGTAGTGGCACAGTGCAAGTTAAAGTGTTTTTGTATGTAGGAAACCTGCTTTTTTTATATTAACTAATTTATCTCAAAGAGAGCGTTGAAATTCTACAGGACTGGGTGCCTCATATTTAAAAGTGGGATGTACTAAAAAGTAAGGCAAAGTGTTTTACCAAAGTGAACTTTGCAAAATGCTGTCACTGTGGACGTAAAGTTTTTCAGGAGTAGTACTAGTTAGGATTAAAAACCTATGTTCTATAACTTTGCGTGGGAAAAAGCCAGAACTTTGACTCAAATCTACTTTTTTACTTAAAAATCAGTCTCCATGGCGATACATTTAATTGAAAATAGCTTTCAAATACTGTACTTTGTGCTGCCTGAGAGCAAACTGGTTTAGGACTGGTTTGCCTTGTAGTCCTGCCCTCGACACTAAACATTCCAAATTTGCTGCCCAAACTCTCCTCCAGGAGCACAATTCGAACTTCCTTTGGGTGCACATAAACTAAAGTGTCAACAATTACCAGATAGCAGATCATGGTGATATACTGGTGGCCATGAACAGTTGGCAAAACAAAGGGCAGTCTTAACAGATATTCCTAAAACCATTCATGCCCGAGCCACGGTCAGCTTTCTGCCTGTTGTCCCTGCAGTAATGGAAGAGGAAATAACGTATCCCCATATTGTAATGGCTAGAAGGGAGGGCAAGGCTTCTGCTGATGGAGACTTGTCAGAGTCGTTTTAATGATAGACCATCGGAGGGTTTGCAGTAAATGGAGAAAAGAAGTACTGAAAAAGGAGGTTGGGGTTGGCAGTTGGCAGGAATGTTTTCAGGATTAGTTATAGGGAATTCTCCTGTCACTGGCCAGCGCACAGGATAAGACTAGCACCTTACCACCAACACCCCCTCAGAACCTTCTTGGTCGTGGGAAGAAACATCTAGAAGAAAAGAAGATTCCACCTGACAGCAGACTGAAGAACTCCTGATGGCACCCAGTCCCAGAAACAACTGTCCAAGGGTCAAGTGGTTGGCACTCTGTTGTTGCTATGTCTAATCAAAAGGCAGAAGGCTTCCTGCTTTGAAGAAGCTTCTACTGACCATTTGTAATTGAACCTTATAAAGCCTAGCTGGAAAGAAACCTAGTGACTTGAAGGCGTAGACCTGTAAGAGAAACCAGGAGTGACTTCTCTAGAATTGGGTCTTTTGATTGTTGCATTAAGCAGCGGCAGAGCGGCCTATCTCCCACTGGAGCTGCGACTGAAGTTCCATAGAAGAATACCAAGAAGACTGAAAATCTTTAAGTTCCCTTGAGTGGAAGATTACTGCCCCCTGAATGCCCAGCCTTATGATGCACAACAGTAGCTAGTGACTTTTTGTTTGTAATGCAACAATAATCTCTGGTCAGTTTTTGGGCAGTGCACATAGACTGAAGGCGACTTGTACATAAGCATTTTTCCTATTCGTGCTTTACTATTTGAAAAATGCATACTACTGACTCCCCTTTTCTGATTTTGACTATTTTTGTTTCTATTTAACTCAGTACATTTTTCTTGATTATTCACAGGTATTTTGGGAATTTATCTTGTGTTGTTTTAGCATTAATGTTTCCAAGTGCCACATAACTCGATACACATTTCTCTGACACAGTGCCTGCTTCCTGTGCCACAGCTGTGTTGGTATATGCAGATGTTCTTAGTGAATGTATTTGAGTTGGTAATCAATTAATGAACAGGATTCGGATGTATTGGTTTTGCCAGTGCTTGATTTTCAGGTGCTTGGTCAGAAGGTTGACGGTCTATAGTGTGACCACTTTTGTAATTGTTGGTTATAGTATGTGTGGTATAAAAACCTGTTCCAAACAAAGCTTTGTGTATGTATGATGTGGTGCAGAGGAGTATAAGACGGGCTGGCAGTTGGTAACTCTGTGTTAAACATATGCCATCTGGTAGGCATCATTTCATATGGAAATCGTATTTTCAATTTTCTTCCGAAGTTCAAAGTAGTTGGCATGCCTTCATATTTTCATGGTAATAAGGAGACTGGGAGTAATTAGAAACACTGTTAATTTGGCATAGCATGGATTTTGGACGTAAACCTGGAGTGCAACAAAAACACATTTTGTAATCGGTCCCCCTGTGATTTTGCTCATCAGCCATTCACCATCAAAATACAGTGAAAGTCATGTACGGTAGAAAACAATGAATGAAGGATAGCAAAGTGTACAGTACTTAAACACTGCAAATCGTGTACCCTACAAACTGTAAAAAACTACTTCATATTATCCACGAATTCCAATCCAATCCAAAATTTCTTTATTTCGGCCATTTAAGACCATAAAAGATACAGTAAAAACATTTAAAACACATTAAAGCATACAATATATTATCCACGAATTATTAAGTTCTATCCTTTCAATTTACCTGAAAGGTGATGGTTCTTCCCTGTGTTTACTAGTAGATAGGATGGTCTTGGGACACTATATTTATTTCTGTTTCTCTTTTTTCTAACCCAGCTCCTGCATTAGTTTTGCAACCCCCACAATGTATTCCTTGGGAAGAAGGATCCGTTGCCAAAACAGAAGAAGACCCTAGCTTTTTAGACAGCGTCTTTTGGATGGCAGCACCTAAGTCTAGACGTACAATTGAAGTCAACCGCACCAGGCGGAGAGCGCCACAAAAACTTGTGAAATTAAAGGTAAAGTTCTTTTTTGGGGTATCTGCTTTTCTGTTGTTTCCTAAAATGCCAACTTGTGCTGCAACATTTAATGTTTGTTCAACATTCCTTCCGAAAGTGAAGCACATACAGATGTTTTTCAACATAAATGTAATTTTAAATCAGCATTGGCAATGCAGGTAAGTCTGGCTTATGAATGCACCGTCAAGCTAGAGCTAAAAATCTATGTACATTAAGGACTTCCCTCCTCCCATCTGTGCTGCTGCCAGAGACACCACCATACATTATCTAGTTATCTAATACTTAAGTAGCATTTCAGTGTCTGGTATGTGCGCATGAAAGTTCGAGCTCAGGCAGCTGGATAAATAAACAAAATGATCACAGCTGTATGGAGGTCGAGACTTTTTTTTTCCCTTATGGAAGCACACAACTCCTGCCCAATCAAAACGTACTCCTGGCTCCCAACATGCGCCAAAACCCCTCTTCTTATTTTCACACAATCGTTTGGCAACAGCTGTGCTGTCAAGACCGACCTGAAAAAATTAAACATGGTGGAAGTCCTTTTACCAAGAAGGAAAGCCAAAATGTCAAACTGAATAAGTACTAAAAGCGTGTTGAAGAAATCTAATGCAGTGTTTATAAGAGAACGAATCAAAGAAGGTGCCTGGAGGGTTTGGAGCAAAAAGAAAACTATAGACTAAAAATATGAGAGAAACCTGATGAGGGAACAGTGATCAGGTAGGAGTCAGATAATGAATAGCCTTCTAATACTAACTAAAAAATTAAAAAGTGCATGTAGGGTGGGTGCTAACAGAGATGGCCGTGCACTTGCTGTCTGGAATTCCATAAGGTGCACACAGTTTTGTTAGGATTACAAATGAAGCGGTATTTAAGAAGTCAGACAAAGAAGACAGACTTGTTTAATTTAAATCAAAGAGGGCATTGGCTGTATTTTTCTGTGAGTAGGCTTCTGAGAGGTGTTCTTAAAATTTGCATTGTGAGGATGTAAAGCGCAAAATGTTCTTGGATTCTGTGCGGTGATGAAGACCAGATTGGAAGTAAAGGATAATGGACTGAAAACAAGACATTCATGTTCAAAGTTTGGTTTAAGAAAATTAGACTCTCCATAAGTCCGAACCAGCTAAAAGTTTCTGAAGTGAAAAACAAAGTGAAAAACGACGACGATTCTATTTTTCACATAGTGGTGGTAAGAAAGCCATTGTGGCACAGAACTTTTTGTCTTGCAGGGAACCACCATAAGCAAGCATTGCTGCAGTGTCAGCTTGGGCACACTCCCAGTAATCCGCTGCAACCTTGCCACAAATCTCGGCCAACAAGTTTGTGTGTGACTGCAATCCCACGTAGGAAATCTGCTTTATATGAGAGGTGGGTATTTGAGTATGAGGTTTGGCACGCTTACAAATCTCAGCATGTAAAGAACCGATCTGTAAAATAAATTAACCAGGATGAAGGAGGGATCCCAGGGTGCTCACGGTTTGATTTTGAATATAATAGAAAATGTAAGACCGCTGAGGGAGCATTATAACAGGTGTGATAGGTACTCCTCTCAGTCATTGTGACCAAGTTTACATAGAGAAGGTGACAAACCTGGTAAATTCTTTGCTCGCTTGTTACGAAGAGAGATGAGCAGAACCCTGATCTGGGCATGGTGAAGGATATGGATTTGGATATGGACAAGATGACACAGACATATACTAACGGTGTATTCAGCAGGTATTTGAGAGGGATGATTGCCCTACAGGAGACTCTTCCTGAGGAGCGAATTGGAGAGTAGTTGATGGGCAGGATTGCCTACACTACACTGTCAAGTAGTGATGAAACAAACTAAATAAGGACTTCAACAGAAAGAACCATTGACTGGAACGCAGGGTGCAAAACGCTGGACTTAAATGGCTTCCCTCTAGGTTTTAATAGGTGCATGCCAACACTTCTGATGGAGAAATTGCTGTAGGTTTGGGAGGAGGCCCAAGAACTTCAGAAATTACATGGTCTTATTCAGGAATCGCTGATAATGATGGGACCTAAGACCAGGAAAGACCACGTTCATTTTAAAGGTTTTATGCTATTATCCGTGATTAATCCATACATCAAAATCGTCAGTAAAACAATAGGGTAGACTCCTGTGGGTGCTGCCAGATAAGTTGTACCAAGGTTAGTCTGGTTTTGTGATAGCAAGGTACATACTATCATGTTTTTGATGATTTACCCACAAAAAACATGCACTAGAACATAGTGAGGATGAATGTTTGGGATCTTCTCTTGATCTAGAGAAGGCATTTGAATATATGGGGTAGAAATTTCTTTTGAAGTTCTGATGGCCTGTAACGTTGGCCCCTGGTCCCTCGGCTGGATGTCACTGCTATACTCCGGAGTAACAGCCAGGGTCTAGACCAATGGTGTGATCTCAGGGTGCATGGGAACTGTAGGTGAGGTACTAGGCAGGGCTGTTTACTGTTGCTGGTCCTGTTTACATTGTTCTTTGAGGTAATTGCATCCATCCTTTGGAGGAAGCTATGGGATAACGCTATAAAGGTGGGCAGTACAGTGCATACCGTCTCACTCTTCGTGGTCAACTTTCCAGTATACTTGTTCTGGCACAAAATCAAGGCTGCTCCATCTGCTATAATCATTTTGTGATATGTCTTGGTTTAAGATCAGTTGATCGAAGTCTAGATTGTTTCCTTGGGTGCCCTGTCTGGAAAACAGAAGGAGAACTTCTCAACCTTGGGAATGTAAAGGAAGACTAAATCTCTGAAGTCCCTGGGGGGTACAGGTAGGGCACACTAGGTAGGAGGTCCGCTCTCCACATATGAGGCATTGATGGATGGGGTGAGGAGATATAGAACCCTTCTCTAACAAACTGATAGCAGCACTGATGAGTAGAACAATCTTGGTAAAAGTGTTGGTCCTCCAGAGATACCGGTGTATTACAGAGGACTTTGCACATAATCATCCAGGAATGGATTGCTGCTATTACTGTTAGGCGGCAGTGGTAGACCCAGCATAAAACAAAAAATATATATATACACCCACAAGAGTAAGGAAGGCCGAAGCTGCGAGATGCTTTTGACCTTATTATATAACATTTCAACTCCAGCACCTACCACAGCGAATGCTTCTCTTTTGCCCTGGAACATTTCTTGCTGGCTGGTTGTCATGCGAGGTCCTCTCTGGCATAATGATTATGAAGCCGAATGAGGCAATAACAAGAACTCTACAATGGTAAATTGATGTAACAGGTCTTGCAGAGGGTGGTGATATGAAATGTTGGTGGTGGTCCCCCAATTGAAACAGACACTAACATATGTGATTTCCCACATTTTGAAATGGTACAGCATCAAGCAGGTGGAGCACAGTGGATTTGTCTATGAGTCACTTTGTTGCAGGGATTCTGCGCTAGAACAGAACTCTGCTTGGGACCAGAGAGCATCAATATGTAGGGACTAAGTCACCATATTACCTCAGTATCTATGATTCTGAGTCTGACTAACTATAGTGCCTCACTTGCCCTACTAACTATACCAGAGCAACAAGTAAATTAGCACCCCAGAACACAACCCTCTCAACCCTCTTGGGGGTCGTGGTAACAGGACACACCCTTTCGCTCTCTCACTCGTACTTATCCACAATAATATAACCAGGAGACATGAAAGAAATTTAGAATATTTATTTAAACTATTGTGCTCTGAAATGCTGTTCCACAATTGGAAAACAAATGCATAATAAAAATACTGTTAGCATGGTTAATAATCTATGTACCGTGAAAAGCCTTTTCATTGTTTTGGACAGAGTGACCTAACCCCCCCCCCCCCCCCCCCTCCCCTGCTACTAAAGCTAAATGATTATATATAAAAGATCTCTGGGATTACTGCCACACCCGTACCTTAGCATACACCGATGGAGGTTCTACATCTCAGCAGATGCAGTGCTTTTGTCTTCAAATTCTCGTTCCATGTATGAGTTTTTAGCTCATGGGCTTGTTTGTATGACAAGACATGCATGTACACAAACAGCAGCTGTACTCTTGTGTTATGTCTAGGTGCTAGAACCTGTCCAGAAAGAATAACAAGGGACATTGTTGTCTGACCTTGTCGGTGGTGTTCAGACTAAATCCCAGGAAAATAACAGAATGGGAAAACATATGCAGGTTCCATGCGAAAGTACTACGTGGCACAAAGGCAAGCATGTTTATATAGTAACATGTGCAAAGGAAAATGAGGCCTACTACGTGCACAATTAGGCTAACATAGGGAAAACTACAATTGGCCATCCAGGAAACCTACAACACCCTCCCCTTGGTTATGATAATAGCACTTGAAAATATACAAGATCTGATAAATGTAATCAGAAAGTAAACATTCTCAAAGTTTTGTTTCAGAAATGTGAATGACTAAAAACTAAAATTGGAATTAAAAGTCAATTTGGAAAATAATCAAGTTAAAATGCTTCAGAGGAATCAATGGCGTCACTCGCCATTTCATAGGCCAAAGACTCCATGAAGGAATCTAATTCTGCACATGATGATTGGTCAACAGCCCAAGCCATGAGCTCCAAGGAACAAACCTGCTCTCTGGTCAATCTGCATGCATGTTAAAAAATCCTGTCTATTGTGATCCATGCGCTGATGCACCATCAAGGTCTGAGAATTCATCTTGATGCCAAAAAGCACTTTGTGCAGCCCCCCCTCTCCCCCCCCATCAAGATCTTTTAGGGATGTTACTGTTATTTAATACTCGTTGAACCCCATATAAATGGTTCAACCAACCATGCCTGTAACTAATACTCTAGCCGTTACAGACTGCTTTAAGTCACAATTCATTCTCTACACAACATAATTACCCTCGGGTCTATATGGAGAAGAAAAATGCACTTGCACATCCATGCCCTCCATCAAATCACGGTACGCTTTAGAAGCAAATGCCGGACCTTGGTCCTAGTGGAATGCGCAACATGCATATGTCCCGATAAAGACTTGCAAGTCTTTAATACCAGTTCAAGCGTCAGCCGAGCGCTGTGACCAAACCCAGCGGAATCTAGAGCAAGAATCGACTGCAACCAAAATATATTTAAATGCAGTATCTGAAGTCAGTGGACCACAATGATCTGGGTAAATTCAACCAAAAGGCTTGTTGGAAATAGACAGATGTGTCGGTTATGAACGAGACACAGTGGAACTTTTTGAATTGTTGACGGATGTCACAAGGTAAATCCTATTTTCTTGTTTGTTGGTATAAGCCTTGCATTCTGGTTTGTTGGTATAAGCCTAGCGTTGCTGTAAGAGCAAAATAGTGGCCACAACAGCATAAGCAGAAGCCACACCTTAGTGTGCGGCCAACATTAAATCATGTCTCCTTTGTGAATTACATAACCATCAACTCCAGGAATAGTTACTGAAGGAACATTTTGATAATTTAAATGAATGAAATATTTTGAAGTAAAGCCCTTTAGCCAAAGGGTTGCTGCTTTTAAACGCATTCACAGCAGCCAAGATATCATTATCGATACTAGTTTTAGAGCGTGTTACTGCTGCTATTTTAGCTGTGGCTACTGCTGATTTGGCTGCTTCATTAGCCAGGGAATTCCCTGCGGCACGTGTTCCCATACGTTGATGATTCAGTGTATATATAAAGTGAGTTTGTGGCAACCTATCCTTAAGATTTGCCACTTTAACCGAAAGCTGTTTGCGCTTTGTGCTAACCTTGGAATCCCTAAAATCCTTTTGACTTCAAAAATGTAAATTATATTTGAAGGACGGTACACAGTAATACGAATCACACACAGTAAGGTTGGAGAATTCTGGATCTGTACTATCAAGCACAAGTAGTAAAGTCTTCAGTTTAGCCAACAGCGAAGTACAGTCTCCAAAGGACTGTGTGCGAGTAGTTTGTAGGTGAAAAATGCCATCCGACATAGAGCCAATAACGATGGAGAGTGCCATTGCTTCTAAGAACTTATATCCGGCTAAGCAGAACCATCAGTATAAATGACAGACTGATATTGACTAAGAGGCAGGATCGAACAAGTCCAAGGATAAACCTGTTTATATTGCAAAAATTCTGTGTTTGCAAGGAAAGATCAAAGACTAAGTTTATATATACGACTGTTATGGACACATCCCATTGTATCCATCAAGGATGGAGGGCTTTGTTGTTAGGGATACTACTTTTGATGACTGCCTGTAGGACAGGCAGAGGAGAGAGATCATTAATGTGTTTGAGCTAGTGACCTTTCTTTGAGGAAAGCCATCTGTACAGCAGTCAAAACAAAATTTAAGTAGAAGCAAAATGCATTTCCGCATGGAAATATAGATGTGATTAATATATAATAGATACCGATTCACCTTCATTAAAGGTCACATATGTAAATCCAATTCCACCTGGCAAAACACGGACCACCAAGTTAGTGGTATTAACATGTGTATGCAGGCTACGTGTTTCAAGTAAATCAGACTGTAGAGTGTTTCAGTGTTTTTCGCACCCAAAAGGAAGTGGAAAAATCAGGACTTATTAAGGCATAAAAGGGTTTAATATATGTTGTGCGTAAGAAGGTATGTATGTTCTGTCGAAATGTAAGAATCCTAGCAGAGACTGACATTTTTTAAGAGTACTTGGAGGCTGCAATTGAGCACACTTTTCTAGAAAATGAGGGGCAAGACTTTTACCCTCATTAGTAAGTTCATATTCCAAGAAAAGTACACTGAGCAAAGCTATATAAGACTTTTGGCACTTAAACTTGAAACCAAGATCAGAAAATTGCAAAATTATGCGATCTACTCTTGCCAAAGGTGGTTTCATTTATCGCCTGTCAAGTAGATATCATCAACATAGGAAAGTGCATCAGGGTCGAGTTCATGAAGGATTGACACATGTATCACAGAGACTCCGGGGTTGGACATCTAGCCCATAGGAAGACGGTGCCTTTGAAAACAGCGGATGTTAAACACGGACCAGTCGCGGCTCTCTGGGGCCAAATTGTGAGTGAAAAAACGTGACTGAAAAACCATTGGAAATTCCCATGGTGGTTTTATATTTTTTCACAGACTACATCATTAATCTGGGCCATACTATAGGTATTTAGCACCACAAACATGCTAGTATGAATATTCAAATGTATATAATCTAAGACAATTTTGATAGGAATTATCAGGTTTCAGAACTAGAAAAAAGAGGATTATACATTTTAACACACCGGGCTCAATTACTCTCTGGTACTTTAGTTGGGAAAGAATTTCTTTACCAGGCGCCTTTGCATACTGTTTAATAGGATTCTGTGGTTGTACCTGAGGTGTGGACTGCATAGGAATAATATGGTAAGGAGAATCCTTATCTTAGCCAGGATGGTTACTATAAAGTTGCAGGGGCCAGTGCAAGGGCCCATTCAGAGGCTTAAGCTTGTTGAACCTCGTCAGGGACAAGGTGTGAGTATGAAGGGCGAACCGCACCCTCACCTTGGGGACATGCAAGAACAAAAGGTGGGGGCCAGTTGACCTCTGCCAAGAGAATGTCATAAGACGTAGTCAAATTGTCCCAAAATATTGCTTTAATTGTGCGTTTAACGTTGCCTTCAATTTGTATATCCAAATGATATAGTCTGTCTTGAGGGGTGACATGCTTTAATCTTTATTTCGGTTAAAAACAAACCAAAAAAGATATATACATATTTTCCGTACATATTGAATGACAAAATATAGAGAGACCTAATCTATGCCCATTTTTTCCACCGTTAATTAATGCTACTTAATTAGAAGTCAATCGAAGGTATTCGCGTGAATAAAATCATAAATACATTCATAATTCATTCAACGATTGAGAATAATAAAATCATGTATCTTACAATTTAAAAATTCGTATTTAAAACATAATTAATATAAGTGGAATTACTACCGTATCATAGGACTACTTAGTTTATACCAATTGTAAACAGTATTGACACCAATTTTTATACTCCCTCCCCTTGCTCCAACGAATACAATAAAACAGATGATCGAAATATATCCTCATAGTATTAGAGTCTAAGACCCTGTCTCCTTCGTACTATCCCCACAGAGAGTAGATATCTATTTACACTAAAAACAATGGATTGTGTAGTTTCACTTCTTAGAACTCTCTCGGCTCCACTGAGATATCTAAATCCCAGGAGCCGGCAGATAGGTTTTATCCATTTGTTCCTTTGGTGTGTGTATGCAGAGCAAAGGAACAAAACATGCGCCTTGTCTTCCCTTGTGCTGAGCGTACACAAGTATCCACGTTTTCAATTGTAAAATATATCAGTTGCTTTAGTTACCAGAAATTGGAGGAGATTCAGGCATAATATGGTGACTTCTGCCGCACTGTCAAGGAGAGTCACGCCCAGCTCCTGTTAAGGAGTAGGGATTTCACCATCTGTGGCATATTTAGCAGTGAATACTGCAATTTTATTTTTTTGAAAAGGGAGTTTATATGGAGCAGGTCTATCCTCCTTTTTGATCTTCATGTCAGACGAGTGTTGTGTCCCGTTTCAGTGTTACTTACTCTTCTTGTTTACGATCAGATCACCAGTCCAGTGGGTTAGCATAGGAATAAGTCTGTGCTTGTCTTGTGGTCCAGTAGGAGGCAACACAGCTTCAAGTTGTTCAATTGTTTAGGCGATCCAAAATGTTATTTCTTCACGATTCGTGGGTCTTTTGTCCATAACTGAACGAACAATTACAGGACTAAACACAGGCCCTACCAGTTGTTGGTCGTGTCCTTGTATGCCAGGGCTAGCTGGACCAGCTAGCAAAGCACGGAAAATAATCGCCAATGGAGGCCAGGCGGTCCCTTCAGTACTAAAGGGACTCATTCTAACAGTCCCAAGGACTTGGGGGAGGGTGCCATTAAACCACATCTGGTGTCTCCGGATGGTAAGACTAGTTTCAAGACTCTCATTTGGACGATATACATAAGGTGCCTACAGCATAGTGTATTCATGAAAAGTATTGTCATTAGTTTCCACAGCTGAAAATGTGACCCAGGACTAAAAATCCTCAGATGTATGCTGGGTCTGCTTCTACAACAAAATCACAGGAGCACCCACATTAGGGATTCCATGTTGTAAAAAGTGCGGAGTAGCTGCCGTATGGCATTTAACTGGAATAACAATGGGCTGTGCAAAAACTAATTATGGAGAGATTCAAAGTGTAGCACAAAAAGGGGCTAAAACCTTTTAATATGCAAGCTTAAGAAAATGGAATTAGGTGCTCCCTAATAACTCTAGAGGAGAAATCCAGAGCACCACGGACTTCTCCGATAAAACGTGCCAGGGTATTGTGCACAAGCACTACTCAGGGTTCCCGCAAGTCAGTACCAGACCAAACGTTGGCGGCACCATGTTGCAGGAATTCTGCTCTAGAACAGAACTATGCTTGGAACCATAGAAGATCAGTATGTAGGGACTGAGTCACCATACCACTTTGGTATCTATGAGTCTGAGTCCGACTAGCTATAGTGCCTCACTTGCCCTCCTAACCATAACAGAGAAAAAAGTGAATTGTCACCCCAGAGCACAACACTCTCGACCCTCTCAGGGATCACAGTAACAGGACTTACCCTTTCGCTCTTTCACTCGTACTTGTCCACAGTAAGATAACCAGAAGGCACGAAGGAAGTCTTGAATATTTATTTAAACTATTGTGCTCTGAAATGCAGGGTACGTGACACAACTGGAAAACAAATGCATAATAAAAATACTGTTAGCATGGTTAATAATCCATGAAAAGCCCTGTCATTTAATAGGACAGAGTGACCTAAACCCCCTCACCAGCTACTAAAGCTAAATGATTCAAAGATCTCTGGGATTATTGGTAAGTCCCGTACCTTAGCATACACACCTTAGCATACATACCTTCTACATCTCAGCAGACGTAGTGCTCTTGTCTCAGAATTTGCATTCCATGTGTGTATTTTAGGCTGATGGGCGTGTCTATATGGGAAGACATATATGCACATAAATAAAAGCTGCGTTCTTGTACTATGTCTAGGTGCTAGTGCCTGGCCAGAAAGAATAACCAGGTACATTGTTGTTTGACTTTGTCGGTGGTGTTCAGACTAAATCCCATGAAAGAACAGAATGCAGTTCTGTGTTAAAGTACAATGTGCCACAAAGGCAACCATGTTTTGTAAAGTAACGTGTGCAAAGAAAAATGAGGTCTACACTGGCACAGTTAGACTAACATAGGGAAAACTTCAGTGGGACATGCAAGAAACACGACGCCCAACCCTGGGTCAGGATAATAGCACTTGGAAAGATAACTAAATATGATTAATGTAATCTGAAAGTAAACCTACTCAAAGTTTTATTCCAGAAATGTAAATGACTAAAAAGTTAAATTCGAGGTAAAAGTCAATTTGGAAAAATAATCAAATTAAAGTGCCTTGGTGGAATCCATAGTGCAATTCGCCATTTGATAGGCCAAACAATCCATGAAGGAATCTGATTCTGCACATAATTATTGGTCAACAGCCCAGTTGATGAGCTCTAAGGAACAAACATGCTCTCTGATCTCACCCAATGCTGAGACAGTTAGTGTTTTGATCCATGCGCTGATGCAACAAGGTGTTGTGATACCATCGGCTGACAAATGGTTATCACAACCATTAACGTAGTGCTCATGATGTCGTGTACTTTTTTTGCTCATAGCTGGTCTCTATAAGGCACTATTTTTTAATGTTCTAAAACTCCATAAAAACTATTTAAAAAAAGAAAAAAAAAATCTCCTTGAATCACGGGCAAATAATAGATCTCTCTGGAAAAAATGGATTGAGCTTCAGTGATGTCAAACAGGTTCTCGGCAGATAGTTAACTTGCTTATAGGCTGTGTCCCATGCTGTTTAGTTTGCTCCACCTCCGTAATCTTGCTTTGGGACCAATACAACCTCGATTATCCCACTTGCACCATGCCTAACATTGTTGCCACCACATCAGTTTGTGCTTTGTGCACATGTTGTAAAAAATTGACTTGTGTTTTTGTCAAAATTGTCCTGTGCTTCAGCAAATGTGAAGCCCTGTGTCTTAGATTGAGATCTTCAAGAGTGACTCATCCTTGCTCCTTTCACTTTACTATTGAGATGTCCTACTCAATCTCCATGAATGGCCTGTGTACCACAATGGTGTGCCCGTCGCGAAAGTGGCCCTTTTCATTACTACTTCGACCGCTCTTTCCAGTACCTTACTTAACGGTGTTGTAAACTATTGATAAACATTTGGAATGTTCCACCCTGTCATGAGATGATCCGGTACTAAATTCTTACAATATGTACTCCACAGCAGGCTCTCCTCCCAGTTATTCTCTCATCTAGCCACCAAACTGAATGCCGTAGCTGAGATGCCATGCACTACAGCTCATTGTCTGGCAGACCCAGTTCTCGACTTTCCCATGGCACTTTCAGTGTGTCATGGCGGAAAGAACATTTTGTTTGAGGAAACCCTTCCCATCACTGATCGAGGATGTTTCAAAATTTAACTGAAAACTTAAGTCCTTTAAGTACCACCCTTGTTAAGTGTATGCTAAGGTTCTTTGTCATGCAGCACCTGAAAGGCCCATCAGCAGAAAAACATACATCATCCTCTTGGTTGCTATTGTTATTTAAAGCTCTTAACCCAGCCAATGGAAACAGTCTACATTTGTCCCAGTTAGTACATACGCCTGATGTCTCTTCCAAACAGTGAATTCCATCAGAAGTAATGGCACTGATCTCTCAGAGTTCCTCAAATAAAGGCTATCATCCACATAAATGGATGTAATGTGAGTCATATTTTCCACATTTATGCCCCATTTCCACAGACTACGTCTTAAATGACATATCCACAGCTCTATTGCTGTATTAAATAGTAAGGGTGAAAGCGGACACCCTTGTCTTGTTTTTGTTTTTAGAGCCCAGTTGTTACATATCTCATATCCTGGCTTTACTCTGGCAGTCAGCTTTGAGTGCATCAGCTTGACATACTTTAGGTATGCTGCACCAAATCACATGCAGTAAAGCATCCTCCAAATAAATTAGTCTACTTTAGTATCCGACACCCTTGCCATATCTAACACCACCAAAGCACATTTTTGTTTTCCAGATGACATGCTCTGCATAGCTTGTGTGTGTGGTGCCTCAAATTTTGCATAGTGCTGTTGATGTGCTGTGAACCCACACTGGTCACTACCGACCAAATCTTTAACTACCACCTATTAGACAATCCCATAGGGCCTCGCTTGTAAATTTCCGAACTGTGTTAAATGTTTATAATGGAGAGTGAGTGGTAATATCCAACATCTGTTGGATTCCTGATTGCTTTTAGAATTAATGTTAACAGTGCCTTTCTTATAGTGAGCTTCCCATTAAATCCCTCCTGATACACCAAGTATTGTAATCTGTCACAGAAAGTTTCTGCAGTTGACCGATAAAACAGACCGTAAGCCAAGACTCCCTGTGAGTTTCTATCTTGACATCTCCTTGATTGCAGCGAGGAAATCCTCCTTGATCAGTGGTGCAACAAGCATGCTGCTCTGCTCATCCATAAATATTGGCAGGGCAGTTGCATGAAAGTAATTTTAAATTTGATGCTATTGTATTTGTACACCTCAGTAAGAATGACATGCCTTGCTAATGGCCACTTGAGTAACAATTTCCTCTGAATTCTCTTGCACATATAGTACTTGTGCCAGTGGTCTCTCCCTTTTCAGTTACCAGACTAGAAGCTGCCCTTGCTTGTCTCCTGTGTAGGTGCTGTGTGTATGAGGTGTCAGTGAACCTTTCCAATGTGGTCCATGTATAACCACGTTGTCTCCAAAGCACCACCATCTCCATTTTTCGGTTGGTTTTTCTGGTTTCTGGTTTGCTCGAGCAGACATTTAGTGCCACACATCTTACCCTGACAGTCTCCACTTATGCAGCACATTAAATACTTCCCTTTCATTTGCCGTACTCGCGTCTTCCCCTGCCCCTCCAAGTTATATTCAAAATATTACTCTATGCAGATTAGTAGTTTCCCATATTCTACCTGAAGAGGGGTGTGATCAGACCATAACGTGAACAGGTACACCACACTGCTGTATTTGAATCGATTTTGTTTGCTTGTAGACTACTCTAGTTTGCTGAGGTATTGTGTCAACGTGTGGTAGGAATATACTCTTGCATTAGTTTCACACAGTCTCCAGATATATACTAAACCCACTTCAACCATAACCATTATCGAGCTGTCCTTAATCACTGATTTGGGAATCTACCTAATTACCTATTGAGAACACAATTTGCGTTTCCTACACCATATTTTTGTTAGCAATATAGACCAATGTTACATCTAATAGTGCTGGAAAGAACTGCTTGCCATCAAGGTGTACTGTGTATATATTCAGGAGGAGATATCCTACTCATATAACATATTATATATATTAGTCGGCACCTCACCTGAAGATCCGCTGTAGCTTATTTCTTTTGAAACATAACCCCAGAGTCACATAAGTCAGCCCTCCTAGTGTATAAATAGAAATTGCTGCTGCGTACAAATGCCCTCACCATTTGCATGTAGCTTTTCAGCATCCTCTAGGGCTAGATAGATATCCTACAGCATGGCGACTGCAGTCCCACATCTTTTCAAATAAGAACTTACCCTGCCCTCTTAAGCTACTAGTTGATGCCTTTACCGTTCCACATTACTCATTTTATCAGTCCGCCCATTCCCTGCTAGTTCATTCCAATTCACTGCTGCCCTCTTATTCAGTACAACAGCAGTTTTTGTCTTGAGCGACAAATGTACCACGCCCCATCACCCCCACATCCTGTCAGGCCCATCAGTCCTTTTTAAGCCTGCGTCTATCCTGATTTCTTGCACTGGAACAGTTATTTGAACAAGTTTATTCCTTTCCACCCATGTGTAGCTACCTGTGAACTATAAACCTAAATCCAAAATCCTCCTGGGGAAAAAAACTGGAATTCACTCTTCACAACCACATTCCTCCTGTTCCTCAATAAGAAACCCTTTATGGCATAATAAGGCCTTAAAAATCATAAATATTTTAGCAGACCTGCAGGTCTAGTGACTTACAATCTATGTGACCTAACTGTAAAGCGCTCAACCAATAAATTGGTCTCAAATTGTGTAATCTTAGGAAAATATTTTATTTCACAAAGTCACAATTTTCCTATTGTAATATATGAGAGCACCTTCAAATATGTGGGTTCAGCATTTCTGCTGTACCCAAAAACTATTTTGTTTTAATAGATTAAATGTTTGCTCCATGAATAATTCCATATATAATAAGAATCTTGCCCTCGTTTAGGGTATACATGGCCCCTGACTTGCTTCTTAGTTTACTAATAGCATTGTGTTGTGAACATACAAGGCCCATATGAAGTCGTAGAGTACTTTACATGAGTAGGTTTATTAAGTCAAAAATGCACGATATTCAGATGGTAAATATTAGAAATTCAGCTCCAACAGGAGCAGCCTCCTTGCTGCTCAGCCCACACACTCCAACTCACACATTATCAACCACACCAGGCACTCCAGCATTCCATTACCTCATTAAGCACTCCATCATTCCACAACACCTCATCCATACTGGCTGAGCAGCAGGGAACAGGTAACTAAGGTAAAGGATGCATAATGAGAATTCAAGCCACAACACATCTTTTTCCCTTAGGGAACACAATTAATAATATAATTACAACAAAAGGAAAAAAACATACAGGTCCTATGACATTAGATACATTACAATTACAACAAGGTAGCAGAATGCAGGACTAGAAGAATGAAGAGGAAGTTCTACAAGATTACAATTGCATCAATGTAGTAGAATACAGGACTAAAAGAATAAAGAGGCAGTTTTACAAGATTACAAATACATCAATGTAGTACCTTGTGACGAAATACCCTCACTCACCACTGTCTGCACACAACAGAGGGTACCAAGTACACACCATCCAGGGCATATGACCCTTCAACACAGGAGGACTAGGGTACACAATCCTGCAACACAGCACTAGGATGCATGGCCCTTCACCGCAGCACTAGGGTACATGACCCTACAACACAGTACTAGGGCACACGACCCTTCAGCTCGGTACTAGGGTACACGACCTTTCAACACACACACAAAATATTTAAGCACACGAGACAGGCAGAGCATAAAACGACAAACAACCCCTTGCCAGAGTACAAGACTATATAATCATTCAGAAAAACACATGCCAAACACCATGACAAGACACAGGTTAAAACTCAAGATACCCTAGTGGCTGCTTTGAAGGGTCGTGTACCCTACTCCCATGTTGTAGGGTCGTGTCCCACCCTCGCACCATTGTTGTAAACAAACAAGGTCCATATGTAGTCGTGGAGTAGGTTACATGAGGAGGTTTATTAAGTCTTAGTTACAAGATACTATAGAAAAAAAATTATCCCTTCAAGAGTGTGCCCGCCTTCTTGAAAGCTAATGTAGGACCTATGGTATACCGCGTGATGGCACACCCACTAATAGGAGTGGAAAGGGAAAGGTGACCCTTTTCTTTATATAACCCTCACCCACTCTAGTAGTGGCATGCTTCATCATCACCCAGACTCCTAATGGTCGGGTATGAATTTCCAGTATAATATCCATTGGAGATGGTTTTGTTCCAGCTTCTCCCTGAGCGTTAATTTCCAGTCTTTGGGCTGTCCCAGTTCCTACTTGTATCATGGTATAATAGCCAATATTATTGCTTCAGGTATTGCTTTGTGTAGGCCCGCCTTTTGTGTGCTCAGGGAGCACTGTCCTACTGCTTATCAGCCCACTGTTCTCGTTCAACACCTCACTTGTGTGACAACTCACGCAACCTTTAGCATATTTGAGCTCATGAGACCTTAACTCAGTACTTGTAACACTGGTCGAAGAAACTGCCTACTCGGTGGAGTGTAAAGAGTGCAAAATAGAATAAAGTGCTTAATCCATTGGTGTGCAGAACCTTCACAAGGGCAAGGAGGAAGTGATGAAAACCAGGTGCCTTGAACTGGGAATGATGCCAAAAAATGTGTAGATTGGAGGCGGAACCTGATCTGCAAAAATGTTTGCCTCCCATTTAAAATTATTTGTAAATATAGTGCAGGCTATGCAAAGGACTGTTGAGGATACTCTCCCGACTCAAAACTACTATTCGCCATACGGGCCAAGTTTATATGTTTGTAGAAAAGGCCTTTGACTCTACCAGATGAAATACTGCAAGCACTGCCTGGGTTAGAAAAGTATTCTGGTATACCCAGCTTAGTAAAATTGAGTTTAACAAACTTGAGCCATGCAATGTCCAAAACGTTATCCAGAGTCAATCAGTAAGTACTGTTTTACAAAAATGAGCCTTGGTGTTTTTCCATGTCATCCAACTTGGACACAGCAAAGTACTGGGAGTGGGACCTTTAAAAGTTATGTGTCTTCACAGTGGCGGTATGGAGAGACATGCGATGGGCTGCGATTTCTTCCTGTAAGGTTTTCTTTCACTCCATGCCGTGTGCTTGGTCTAGTTGAGTATCCTCTTTCAGAGTTTTCTTCAGTCTTTCGACATAACACCATTACTTTTGGGGTTGTAAATAGAGCTTTTCTTATGTATTCAACCATAATTTCTCAAGAACTCAAATCAACCGGAACTGAATTGTGGGCCATTATCAGTTAAAATATAATTGTTCTCTCTTAAAGATTACTTTTAGTAACTTAATGATGCCAGATTATGAAACATCCAATACACAAGCAACTTCAACCCATCTACAATGTGGACCAAGAAGTACAATTGGAAATTGAGTATAGTGCATATCCATGGCAACCTCATCCCACGGATGTTTTGGAAGTCGTCTACAAACTAAGGGCACATGTCTATGGACTCGCACCTTATCCCTCGTGTTGCATTCCGTACAATGTCATACACAGCGTTCAACCTCCGAGGCAACACCAGGCCACCAGAAACTGGAACACAGTTTTCACAATAACCATGGGTACCTCATGAGCTACGGAAGTCGACCTATCCCTGAGTCTTACAGGGGCAGAAGCCAGGTACCTCTCAACAGAAAGCCATTGTCATCTCCAAATTCAGTTACAGAGTAAATTATCTCCGAGCCTTTAAGACAGCGTGTTGCATAGGCTATAAGCTCTTCACCCCCATTTCTCTTTTGAAGTAATACAGCTCTAACAACCTTTGGGCTAGAGTCTGTGGCCAAATTATTTCAACCCCAGACACAAATGCCTGCAAACTGGGTCCATGCTGTAAATCACCTTTCAACTCCAGACATTACTTCTTACATCCTCATTTCCACTGAAACTCCACTTTTCTTTTCAGTAGTGATCTTAAACAGTTTTATCAGCATGGGTTTTGACATATTTGGTGTTGTATATAGTCATACCTAGGAATGAAGCACATTCCTCCTTGTTACATGGCGCTTTCAGATTCACAATTGTATAAACTAAATGTTTCTTCCGTATAATGCTTGTACCAGATGTTTGATGTCCTGGATGATTCAATTCATGAACACCAAATCTGCACTTGTTTTCATTAATCGTCATCCTTTCAGAAACAGGGTGTATCCTTTCATCGTGTTCAGCTTGATTACTCTGTTGATGCATGGTTGCAATCTTGGGAACAACAAACACCCAACAAACCATATAGGACCTTCAAATTACTCTTGAAAAAACTAAAGTAGAAAAAACAAGCCCAGACAATATTCTCCTAAATTTATATGCCCCTATTTGGCGTTATGAAAGCAGTTACCTCTTAAAAGGCATGATCAAGTTCTATCTGATAGGTAAGCAGAAGTTTGGTCAAGAGTAAAGTCATTTGCCTCTGCAAGTGTTATAACCAATTCCTCAATGTTAGGCAATGGAAATCTGTCAATAGTTACTTCACAATTGAGTGCTTTAAAATCGAGGCATAAACGTATCTTTGCACTTGCCTTTCTGGCTTCTGTCATGGAAGCAATCCACTCCATGACCTCCAAATCAATTACCTTTTGTAAGTTGACTTTTACATACCCTTGCATACTCAAAGGGACACGTCTCACTTTTACTGCAACAGGAATTGCATCCTTTTTAAGCCTGATGTGATGCTATAACCCTTCAAACACCCCAGTTCATGTAATTTTGTTTTGCATTTCTGCATAAAATCTGCCGCCTCTTGTTGCATCTCATGCATCCGTACTTGATGGTTCATATTATGATCTAGATTGACAGCTAGTAGCTTTTGATGTGGCCACCCAAACAAATTATCACCTTTGATGTAGAATTATACTTTTCGTACAATGCACGGATTGCCTGTCTCCAACTTGGCATCAAAATAATTTGACATCTTGATGGAAGGTTCCTCATAGTCTTTTGGTTTAACATCTAACTTGCACAATGATTCTCTTCTTGCAAAGTTTTTTGCGAAAACATCTCTAGAAATTATGGTTAAATGCAAACAAGAGCCCCATCTCAGAAGTACATCTGAGGAGTTTATCTTTACAATCTCAGAAGGATGTTCATGGTTAGAATTTTATTTTTTTGTACCTCTTTACCTTTGTTTATTGAGAATTTGATTTTACAGCATTTCCCAAAATGACCTTTCGTTCCACACACATTACAAATAACATGTATTGCTGGAAAGTAACTTGTATTAGCTTTGTGCTTGTCTGCCACATCTAAACATTCTCTTTTAAATTTCGCCTTTTCATCCTCATCCAATTTTCTTTTTTACCAAACACTTTCTTCAACCTTCTCTTGGGCAATAGTTTGAGTGTTGCTCAACTCTGTCACACAACTAACCATGTGCTCAGCCCTCCTAGCTATAAAGAGGACTGCTCAAATTTAACTTTGAGCCATAGTTCTTCTCTAATTTTTTGGCCAACAGATCAAATTGGTCCTGTATCCTTTCGTCCGTTCCACCAAACTTACACATGAAAGCAAGTTTCCTGAGACTTCTACTGATTCAGCCTTCCCTTGCTAACCTAAGATCAAAGTGATACCTCTCCATAATCATTGGTAATGGCAATCCAACTTCAACATGCATATTTTGTATTCATTCAAATGTCTTTTCACTTCTGTACTCAGTTCAGACAAAGTTTCTAGCACCTCTTGAACTTCTCCTTCCAGACAGTGTAATAAAAAAACAGTACTTGCACTCTGTACTGAGGTTTATGCGACAGACCCTTGCATAGTTAACAAATATAATCTTCCAGCTCTTCCACTTTACAGATGGATTACCTGGACTAGTCAAGACAAACTAAGGAGTTACATTCTGAGGTTTAAAAAAAAATGTATTTGTTATTTATTAATTTTTACATATTTAAAAACAAATAGGAAATTAGTCCGACACATCACCCCCAACAACTACACTACATTGTGATGCTAATAAGTCATAGGCATGCCAATCACCATAGTACAGGCATGAGCAGTTTGCCCACTTGGTCAGAAAGGAGTGCTTGTCAAGGGAGTGTGAGATTTGAGCAAATCTGGATGATGCTGAAATTTCACAAAAGGTTTGGTATGCTAGTCACTCAGCATTAATGTCACTAAATGCAAATATGTTTATATTTAGTTTTTTGCTCCTCTGAATAGCAAATTACTTCCCACTCCCAACTCCCTGCTCCTCCACATTCAGCCTCCTCGTCTCCCTTTCTCAAAAACTGGTGATCTCATACATGACTGTACTGCCCTGTAACTTCACATCTTGCAAGCTGGTCAATCGGCAAATGATCCTCGCGGTGAGTGCAAACTTCATCAAAACGCCATTGGAATGTCTGGTTCCACTCCACTCCACGTCCTTATCCTGTCCTCGCAGTCATTGTAACAAGATGGCAAATTCCAACGGCATGTCAAGAATAGCGCTCTTCACACCCCAAACAGCTTCCAGTCAGAATTACCCGACACCACTTAAATTCAACATTCCACTTCAGCATTCTAATCTAGCAAGTCCTATGCACAGAACTCTAGGCATTCAAGGTTCTATGCTTATCGCAGTACTGGATAGGATACCACAGTTGCCACAGTGCAGGGGCAACACTGTTACTCCATCTTCCATCTGTTCCCAGCATTGTGCTGAATTTCTGTGCATAGTGCTCAGGAGCCAAGTAGGGGTTTATATAGCAGTCTGGTCTGCCACTGTCTCCACCATTCACCAGAGTTTTCAAGCTCTTGTGGCCCTCCATATTCATTGTATCCATCCCCATCGCCCCGCTTGCTCCCTTTCAACCATCACGTCCTCTTCTTTTTTTTTTTATATATTTTTTTATAACTTTTTATTAACAAACCTCGGCAAATTGCAGAGTTAAGAGGATCGGGCAAATTATACATTACAATAGATATCCAAAGAAAAAAGTATTCCACAGCGGATCTGACAACCAGCACCTCTATATTCCGATGTCCCTTAAAGTGTTCAATTTTTTGTTGTGCTGATAACCTCCAGGACCTGCTGCGGTTTGGTCCCACTGGAAATCCAGACAAAATCCTTAGAAGAAGAATGGAGGCAGCACCAAGTATGAAGTAAACCAGGACCACGTTGTATCAAAAATATATTTTCTTTTATTTTTTCACTTTTAAGACAGCCAACGCGTTTCGCTCCCCAACCATGGGAGCTTTGTCAGGGCACAGATATTGGTAGATCTTGAAGCGACGTATGGCGTAGAAGGAAAAGTTTGACCAATAAAATAGTATAGATGCCGATATCAAGATTCCGATATCCAGATAAGGTTATAGATACACGCCAAGGGCCTTAGGATAAATGACACCACTAACCAAGGAGATAGTATTTCCAGAAAATATTGTAGACTTTACGTTGAACGGCGGGCACGTGCGCAGGCCTTAATAAGCTGCTACCACAATTGCTCCATGTTTCCTATTACAGCAATGGCCCCATGACGAATTCGGTCAATACAATAGATATGGTGGAAGGATATACATGCATTACAATGGAGAGGAAAATTACAGGGAGATAGGGTCTTCTTGTTCAATGCCACGGGGTGGTGTACAGATCTTTCCTCTATAGCTATTCTACGGACCCCAGACGTGGGACCACTTCTTGGGCACCTCCTTGCCAGATATACAGTTTTTTCTCTGAACATACACCAATTTAGGTTCCTTTCTCAGGCCTCCAGGGTGGGCGGATGTGCCCCCCCCCCCCCCCCACTAGTTGAGCAATATTTCTTTTGGCTAACGTGAACCCCAAAGTGGCCCACTGCGTCTGTGACGTCCTCTTAATCATGCCTGAAGGTTATGTACGAAGTCATTCTCCACAGGGTATTTAAGGGGGTTAAAGGGAGCGCCACAGGAATGCTTCTATTCGGCTATCTTGCTAGTTTCCCATTTGATCCATATTATATGGCAAGGGGGAGTACCAGATTCTGTCATTCTAGAAATCGTGCAGGAGAAGATGGAAGGTCATTTTCAAACCATAAACAGTATTTCCTAAAAAATGGGATGCCTATGATGTTAATGGAGGCACACACTGCATAGTACAAAGGTAGTATTTCTGTGGCGTGGAAGGCCAGTTTCGTTCTCCTGAAGGTAGTGATTTTTTGAGACTCAATTGGACTAATATCAGATGGAAGGAAATATCTTTCAGACTGACAGACTACTGAAAGGCAGCTTTATTCTAACTCGTGTTTTTATAGACCGAATTTAGGGCAAAACAATATTGCAACTATGTTGTTCCCTGAATCAAAACAGACCGGAAATTCTAAAACCGTTGAGAAGCCAATATGTGGCAGGAACATAATGGATGCCATAAAATTAGAGAGATAAATAAGGAAATTAACACAATAAACACGCTGGTGACAACTGAACACTGTTAATAAAATTCAATTAAATACACAATATTTCGTCCGCTTGGGCCATAAAAGTACACATAAAGCATATGCAATACAAATATAAAACAAACTAAATAAAATGTAAATGAACCGTAGTGGTATTTCTTAAAAACAACAACAAAAATATAATAACACCTCTTAGGTGCCAACTACAGTCAAGAGATATTAACTGCATTATGAAGAAAGTATAAGTTTTCTACTTAATATCCACATAGCCCCAAGAAACATAGCAACTGGGATAGCAAGTGATAAACTATAGTCTGTCCTCAAAATACGGAGTGCAGCTATATGACTGTACTGGCCAAATTGTCTACAAACTGGGGCTAACCAGTGTCTGCCGGGTCTTGCATATGCTTGACAGGCAAAAATACACTCTCAGTCATAACAGAGAAGAGGTGGCAGGAGCCGGTGGCCCCTGCAGACCAGCACTTTGTGAAAATCATCAACTGGAGAGTCCCCGCTCTATATTGGAAATATAATTTTCTGTTGCTTGGAACAGTAACTTGATCCCAGGATGCCTCATATCCTATCTGGTCTTTGATATCCAGGAATTCTCTGGACGTTCTAGGAAGATCTTTCAGCATGGAACGTTGGTCTCTATTGCCGTCCAATAGCGCTTTTTCAAGGCTGTTTTTGATGGAAAGGTGGTAATGCCTGGATTCAGCCAGAGTTCAGGAGCCCCAATGTCATATATTCACTCCTTAAAGTGCAAAAAACCAGGGATGACATCATGTAAAGCAGAGGTATAGTGTGCACATATGTGTGTGTCCCCATACTCTGCCCCATAAAGAACTGACCCCGGAACCCTTGACTACTATAGATAAAGAACAGGCCTCGTTGAATTAGTTAAAGAGGTGCTATACAAAATATTATATAATTTCCCACAACAGTATAAACTTACTGTTTCACGAGTAAAAAATAAATTAAAGGGCCCTAGTCATGCTATTATTTTGCTACTTAAACAATGGTTGAACTTATGCTCGTAGAAATATATGCAGGTATCTTCTCCTCTCAATTCACATATCTACAGCCTTCACACGAACCCCAACGTCCGGTATGATTTTAGATAGAGCTCCGCATTCTGCATTCAAAGTGACAAACTAATTCCACCGTACAAAAAGAACAAGCGTGGCACATATTTCTCTGTTCAAACAGCCAAACTAAGGAACTCTTTAACCCCAAACATAAGATCCACGGATGACCACCTTATTTTCAGAATACTACTCAAGAGTTGGCTCTTCCTCCACATAACCACCATACTCAAGCATAAATATACAGCATATCTCTCTGTATATAAGCATTTATTTGGACTATAGATATGTACCTACATATGTGTATTGCTTTGTATAAACTTGTATAATAATTGTTTTTAAAAATATAGATATTCATTAGTTCTGATTTAAAAAAGTACATATTAGTTACATTAGTCTGTTTTAATATGTAAATAAGTGCCTGCATAAATAAGTAAATCTTTTATCATAACTATTTATCCACCGTTGCTTCACTATTGAATTACAAAAAATAAAACCACATTAACCACATGCGCGCTGCTCTGATTCTGCTGCTATGCTGATATTTTTAAAAACCCATTGTTCATGACGAGCTGGGCTCGTCATCAGTGTTTGAGGAGGCTACACCATGACGAGCCCAGCTCGTCATCAGCCTCGAAGGGGTTAATTTAAAGTATAACAACACTTGAAAGACGGAGTTTTAATAAATGCAACTTTAATCTACATATATTACTTTCCTTATGCATTTATATACCTTCCATGTACTTATGTGTCTATATATTTATTACTTTGCTTCTAATTCAGCATATCCAATGCCCTACCGTATTTCTCACCCTATATCTCTCACAAAATGTCTCCTACCCCCACTCTGACTCATCTCAAACCTCATTCTACTACTCTTTTTAATGAACTACCTAATTTCTCACCCTATACATCTATCAGTACATCCTCTACCTCCACTGTCTCATTCTTCCCAAAACCCATTCCAGTGCTATGATCCCCAAAATAACCCTTTCTAGACCCGTCCCTCCTTTACCCCTCCTTGCATCATCTCATACCTCTTTTACTATTCAGATCTCCCAAACAAGCCTTTTTAAACCCTTCCCTTTAACGCTTCCCACTCCACCTCCTCACCCCAAACCCCCTCTTACTATTATGAACTCCAAAAAAGAAGAAAAGTAACAAAAAATTCTAAACCCTTACCTCTTCTATTCCTCCATTATTCCTTTTCAATCTAAATAACAGACTAACATGCCCACCACTCAAATTAATTTCATATTTCCCTATACTAATTCCGCACTAATCATGTTTGAGTTCTAGAGAAGTGTGCTGCTCGCAGAGAAGAACTTCAATACCTCATCAGGGGTAGCAAGCACTATTTAAATGCAAGCCTTTTCCTCTTTTATCCCTCCACTATCCTTCCCTATCGAAATATCAGACTAACCTATCCACTGCTCAAATTACTTCAATATTTCACTATACCAATTCACTACCAATCCTTTATTGGTTCACGATTAACGTGCTACTTGCCAATAAAACTCTTCAACTCCTCAACAGGTAGAGTAAGTGCTATATAAATGCAACTACAATACAATATTCATTCTAGTCAATGACAGAGTGCAAAGGAAACTCAAGAGATATAATGGAAATATGCGTTGAAAGAGAATAGAACAGCAATTTAGCCAAACTTTGTCGTTCTAGATCTTGGAAATGTAATTCCGAAGTTTGTATGCTAGCCCTTATCAGCATTTTATAACCCAAAGGAGAATGGAATGCTAAATGTGAATCTGACTTGTCATTGTTATTATATTGATGCGCGTGCCACTGCACAAAAGATGCATGTAGCCTGGGTGCCATCCAACCTGCTTCAAGGTAATGAAGCGACTAGTGTAAAAAGCACAACTAAATCCAAAATGCCTCTTAGCTCGTTTTTTTCTTTTTTTTAAATAACATCATTTTAAAATGTTAGTTGCCCTGCCAAAATTTAAGAAAGATTGAGTTCTTAATCGCATCTGATAATTATCGAATGATTTAAATAAAACCAAACTCTTAATTCCGACCGTGCGTAAACAGGGGTTTATACTCACCTGCTCGTAATCTGGCCCAAAATGTGAAAAGAAGTGTAGAAAAAAGAAATTACGCAGCTCGTTTTAGAATTAAGAGTGTCTCTGAAGAGCATCGTATTTATCATATATGAGACTCACGATTAAGTGATTTAGAATCCAGGACATTCAACTTAAAAAGAGATTTAAAGCGTTTGACATTGCCCTATCGTGCGAGTGTCCTGATGAAGAAAAAACTGCAGTTTTGGAATCCGTGTCTGAGTACATGAGTTTGTAGCGAAACAAAATAATAATAATAAGGAATTGGTAGGGACATGTCCTCCACTACTATTTATCAAATGTGTACATGAACAATATCTGGACAACGTTTTCACCTCTTTTAATATCGGAGTTCAGTCAATTTCTGAGCGGGAGTGGTCTGAAGTGGGGGAGCAGCATAGTACTGCGTGCGCAGTAGTTTTAACTTTTGATCCGTTTAAAATACTAGTCACATTTTAACTTAAGAACTGCAAAATATTCAGCAGATGATGAATTATGTGGCAAATGCGCAAACGTACTATTTTATGGGGAAAACTTTGGCTGCACAATCAGATTTTTCCACCATCTCTTATAAGTCAAGACGTCACGTGTGTTTGCATGCTTTACACTCGTGCTTTTTTACCTAAAGAATTCTATAGTCCGCTTAACTGAGAAGTAATTCAGATGGTGGGTGTTTGAGAGGCAGTGTACCAAGGAGCTTTCATAACTTGTTGCCTGGGGAATATTGTGGAATCACTATAAAGCTACCCAGAACACAGCGACCATCATTGCACATCGCTAAATTACATTGCAGACGTATTACCGAGGCATTGGGATAAAGGACGTGAATTTATTTATTTATGATTACCGTGAACTATGATTGATGAGGAAAGTTGGGCTCCCTGAATACCGAGAGTGGCGACTGTCCCTTTGCCTGGAGGCTTCCTATGAAAAATTCTTGCGGTGTGACCGTTGTATATTGGGTCCGGCACCCCCTTGTGCTGTGATAAGTCCATTTCGAAATAGTAAGGAAATATATATGTTGATGTCACCAGCTCCAGGGAGTGCATAACAGATGTTCGACGCACATAATAGCTCAGCTCGCACAGATTGAGTCATTGTGGAAGGGAAAGGTCAGTTTTGTCAGGCTCTTGCACGGCTGCTTTGGTATTACTAAAAAAAGTCGTGAATCTTGAACAGCAAAGGCCACGTGTCACCAGTGCGAAGTGCTTGGGCAGTCCTTATGTATTGTTTCCATACCGAACAATCCCAGTGGAATAAGCCCGCTCATGAAATAAAATGTCCGATTAGCCATTCTTTGGATGTTACAGTCCTTCGCCATCTATGGTTAGAAACTGGAAAATATGGTTGCAATATCCTACCCCCCAACCCTGCTCCAATTCAGTTGAAGCTGCACCTTTTTTAAGAACTCTACGGCTTAATGCAATAACAGCCCACAAACCCGCTTCCCCTTCATTCACCTGTTGACTGTATTCTTGCCTGTGACCACGCACAGCGCTCTGCTGTCTTTGGCAAGCACATACATGCATAAGTGCTTGCATGTATGTGTATGTGTATGTGTGTGTATATATGTATATATATATATATATATATATATATATATATATATATATATATATATATATTACTTATAAATTCAACAGCATACATCCTTTTTTCTAGTGTTTCTATATACTTTCTTTGGGTTTACTGCAGGCATGGATGTATGACCCCCCCCCCATCACCCCCCTTTCATCCAAATCAACCCAATTTATACAGTGAACCTAGGAGACCCTAAAGAGATTGAACTTAAATTCTTCATCCCAAGAACTATGCCCCTCCAGAAGGTAGCTTCTGCTGTTAGGGCCTCAAAAGCTTCGCTGCTCTATGGAAGAAGTCTGATTTTAATGGGCCTTTTGCCCCTCCCTAAAAGCACCTCCCAGCTACCGTTACCACAACAACAGATCTCTGGACCTGGCTGAGTGATGTTGCAGTAATTCTTGGCCTTGTCCACTCAGAGCCTGAAAAAACTGCCAGAGTCCCGGTCCAGAAATGGGGAGGGAAATAAATTGCCCCCTTTTCACTTTGCCAAACGAATCCCTTCTTCCTCCATCTCACCAGTTCACCCTTTTCCAAAACGGCCTGGACCCTGATCAGATCCTTGAAGGCAGTCATAACAAGCATTTACAATGCAATGGTCTCGGCATCATTAAAGGTAGAGCTATTGGTATTGCTCATGACATTCCTTTTTTTTTTCTAAATCATCAATAAATGGCATTGTCATTTACATTTAAAATATGCACAGATATGGGCCTCCTGGGGACACTGAGAGGAGGCCTTTAATTATACAGGAATCTCCAACTCCTAAACGCGCGTTGCTTTCGAGACACTCACAGAGCTCTGTCTGCACTGGAGCCTGGCTGATGAGTGTGTGAATGAGGAAGGCTTTTGTGTGCGACCTGTCGAGGCAGTCTACATGGGCCTGGCAGTGCTAGAACTAGAATAAAAACAAGCTTTGATAAGAGCAACAATATCCTTGGCGAAGGGTAGGTTCTAAATGAAGGGTACTCACCACACGCCCCCAGTGATTCAGACGTGAGCGAAACCGAAACCTTCCGTGAGGCGGGACTTCCGGCTTTGGAAGCCCGTGCACGCGCCCACGGAGAGAAGCAGTGCTGGTGACGCGGGGCTCCCATGCCTGAGGGAGAGCCCCGCGGTGGCGGCTGAAGTCCGGAGTGGCGGTAAGTGGGCCGGGTGCACTTGTGTGTGTGTGTGTGCGCGTGTATGTGTATGCGACGGCGGGGAGTGGGTTCTCTGTATGTGTGGGTGCGTGCATGGGCGCTCGTGTGTGTGTGTGTGTGTGTGTCTGTGTATGTGCATGCGTGTGAACACCTTACGATATGGAGCATTTTCGATCATGCCATGAAACGCGCTGCTTAAAAAAAATGAAAGTTACACGTTTAACCGCACTCCAAACGCGCATTGCCGCACTCTAAACGCGCAAGAAACTTGCAACAAAGTCAATTGAGTGCTCGTACTTTTGCGCGTGCCAGTTTCAAATCGCCTCCCAGGAGATGCGCGCGGCCAGGATTGTCTCCTGGAAAGCAGACACGCCGACAAAAGGTCTCTGGCGAGAACGCACTTCCGCGCGCTTAGCCGAGGCCTAAAAAAGGAGCTGTATCCATTTCGCTCCCTTCTCCCTCCACCCCAAATTCTGACTAAACCCATTGTTACCCCTAGCTGTGATGTAGAGCATGCAACTTACAACGTCTCCATTTTAATTCAGTGCACACACTATCTAACCAGTAATGACAGCATACTTAACCTCTTGCATGCTCATAATGAGCTGAGCTCGTTATGCAGCACAGTGGCGCTATGTCGATGACGAGCTGAGCTCGTCAGGACTGTTACGGAACGCCCACGCAGGGATGATTCCCCCGCTGTCCTGGGCGTTCCATTGGAACTGGCATGGAGAGCTAGTCATCTTCACAGCTCCACTGTGCTGCATGACGAGCCGAGCTCGTCATGAGCACCGCGGCGCTGCGAGCGGCCCCCCTCCCCGCGGGAATTAGCCCCGTGACAAAGGGGCTCAAGCCAAATCCGCGATCCCTTCCTTCCCCACTTAGTCGTAGGCTACCCTACTTCAGCAGACTGATCCTCAAAACTTTCTAGCTCACCACCTGCTGAGAGTTGAATTAAAATGGCGCAGGAAGTTAAGATAAAATGTGACCTGTGAGTTTGTAACACTGAATGGTTGATAATATGCAAGTAGAAAACTGTCTTAGTATCCAAATTGCCAGTACAAGTGATGCCTTCCGTAGACAATTGGGTTACTGCTTGAGGGGTTTGAAACCCTACTCCAGTAGCAACTACAATTTCTGTCAGGGTGAGACACAAGCAAACCCCAAATGAACCTGTGCTCAACCCTGTCATAGCTTGGCAAAAAAGTGGTCAGGCTTAATAGAGTTAATGTGTAAAGTATTTATGCAGAACTTCGAACAGTAATAAAGTGAAAACACAACACAAGAAAAATCTCACACCATTTTAGAAAAATTTAGTAAAATGTAATATGTTATTTGAGACAAAAAGAACAAAAATCTAATCAGTAGAAGTAGACACATGCAGAGCCAAATGTTATCTGGCCGTGCTGGACTGGGACAAAGTCACAAGTTAAGGCCGATTGTGATGGAGCGCGTGCTGGGTACAGAGACTAAGTTAGGTCCACTAAATAAAGTACCTTAAGCCCTAGTTTGCAGGACATTACGAGATCCAGAGTCTAGGATACACTGTGCACTGGTGGGTTGATGTGGGGCTTGCAATGCAAATGCCTGCATCAAGATTGTGTCGCTCAGTGGTGGTTCAGAGGAGACTGCATGCTGCGATGGGAGGTCCGGCGTCGGGGATGTGTTGCATTGCAGTGGTTCCAAAGCAGAGCTGCGAGTGATGCATTGTGTTGCGTCTGTTCAGCTTACAAGACTACAGCTGGGCTTTCAGAGCACCCTCAGGCCCACTTTCAAAGGGCCATGACTGAGCTGGCACCAGTCGGGGAAGTAGGACTCTCAGCAGACAACGTTCAGGTGCTGGGTTCAAGGTGGTTGGAGCTTTTTCTGTCCATGAGGCTCATTTCAGGATGACAGCCCTTGGGGTCACACTGGTAGTCCTGGATTCAAGATACACGTCCAGTCCTTATCACTCGGGCAGCATGGCAAAAGAGTAGCAGTCCTTGTTATAGCGCAGCACAAGAGCCCTATTGAGTCTTCCACAGGTCCAGAGGTGTACTAAGTGTTGGAGCTGAGGGTCCAATATTTATACTTGGTGCCCACTCTGAAAGTAGGAGACGGATCTGGAAGTTTCCATCCCCAGAGGTGCTTGGAGTTTCCTGCCTCTTTGCTCTGGCATCAGCTTTTCCGGAGTGACAAAAGACTAATGTCAAACCGTTGTGTGCTGAAGGCCTACTCTATGGGTGATATATATGTATTAAAAGGAAGCTTTCGGCCTGGTAAACGGTTTATATTGCCAGGTCAAATTGGAAGTTTAAAACTGCAGATACAGCCTGCTGTGGCAGGCCTGAGACATGTTTAAAAGGCTAGTTTAGTGCGTGGCATGATCAGGGCTGGAAGCCCACTAGTAGAATTTCATTTACCGGCTCTCAGTACATGTGGTACCACTTTGCTAGGGGCTTACTAATACATTAAATGTACCAATTGGGTGTAAGCCAGTTTTACCATGTTGAAAGGAAAGAACAGAACACAAGCACTTAAGCACTGTTTAGCAGTGCACAGACTCCTACAGCCAACTAAAACGAAGTCAACAAAAACAGGAGGATTGAAGGCAAATAGTTGGGGGAAACCATGACAAGGATGTCAAGTTCAGTACCACCGACCTGGCCTAGAATTTCCCAACTTGCCCTTCCCCAGTGGAACCCTGTGTGGTCTGTGGTGCTGACATTACCCCAACAGATGCTATTCAGCAGCCTGAAGAAACCACCATGGTAACTTACTCCTCTCAACACTCCAAACTAGTTCCTTCAGTGATGGCGTGAATGCAGGGAGGGGTGCACAACCAGTGGGTGGCTTCTTGGAAGTGCCAAATAATGGTGGCGGTGTAATGTAGCATCTTGAATAGTAAGTTCCACTTTTATAACTCCCCACATTCATTTTTGCACACAGAAAGATGTATGACAAGAGGAAGGACCATAGAAGTAGGGAGATGGACCCACACTGTAGAAGAACTCCTGTCTAGAATGTGGAGTACCACTCTATACTTGTATTCATGTGACTTTTCTTGGACTCATCTCCAGAGCTAGTGGTGCTATCTCTCTGCCTTCTCTTGGGGACCGTAGAAGGTAGACTTGCTAAAGGTCCTGAAAGAAGGGGGATGGGGGGGGGGGGGGGGGTTTCTTGGTTGTCTGGCTGGTCTTTTGGTGGCTGCCACAGGAGGGTATACACCAAGATACTGCTGGACACTCAGGTGCCCTGCAAATGGCTGATGGCCTGGGGGCTTGCAGCATGCAGGCAGGGGTAGAGAGAGAGCTGCCTTTTCAATCATGAGATTTGGCTCCATTCATGAAGACCCCAGGTAAGAAGACTGTCAAGGCTGTACAGGAAACCCGTCCAGTCTCTGTTAGCCAGGTGCTGCTGAAGAGAAGGCAGCAGGGCCTGGCTGTAGAGAAAGCACGAAGAAAGAACCTCAAAACTGTGGTGAGACACGAGACCCCACAAGAGCACTCCTGGTGGCTCAAGTGCACCACCAAGAGTAAAACAAAACAGGGCCTGTTTAAATCAGGCCAGCATGGCCCGAGATATCCATAAAAGTTGCAGTCAATTGTGTGTGGCATGCAGAAACACTCACAGTGGGTGCTCTGAGCACAAGGAAATGATGGCCGAAGCGCTGAAACGTTTCAGACACTCACCCCTGTCACGGATCTGGGTTGAATCCATCATCGTTCTTTAGGCATGGGTGAACCTCCACCTCAAGGGAGTCCTGCAGAATATGTAAATCACCCTGGAAAAACGCGGCCAATGGGTCTATCTTTGAGATCAAGAACACTGTTGTGGAGGGGGTGCTTCCGTGTGTTCCTTGCCCCCACAGGGAGAACGAAGTCTGAACTCTACCACTGAGGGAAACCCTGTGCCTATTCTATGGCCCTTTACAGTCGGAGTCCCTTCTCGGCACCAATGCCGAAGGAGCTCATTCATGCTTCTTCTAAGCTTTGTCCTCGCTTCTGAGGGAGTGGATAGCGGACAGTCGGCTCCTCCACCTGTGACTGAGAAGTGCGTTTCTGGACGGGGAGGACCGGCATGTTCCGTGCTGTCTTAGTATGTGTGTGTGGGTGCCCTCAGGGAGTGGCAGGGGTACCCACACAATCGCTGAGGCTGGTGCGAAAAAAATATTTACTGGTTGAAAGGAAGACACATACGCCGTCATGAAGAGGATCATCCTTTAATCACGTCCAGTGTCCAGCTCTCCCGGCAGCAATTGCCGTCCCGGGGATTCTACAACAACATTCAAGAACTGGAAGGCACGAGTACAGTAAGGCTCGTGAAGAAAGCACGTGGCAATTAAAGAGACAGCAATAACATGCAGATAACATCCCAACACATCCCCCTTCCCTCAATGAACAACAACGAATAAAAAAAGAAAATAAAAACAAAAATAAATAAAATAATTAAAAACAAAATAAGTAACAACAAACCCACCCCAACCCTAAAAACAAAAAGATAAAAGAAAGTGCAATTACTCAATAAGTGACAAAATCCCGAAACTTCACAGGAGCAACTTTGCATCTGGTGGAACATTGTTGAGGAATAACATCATTAGGAAAAGAACCAGATTTAGAAGCGGGCAAAACCCGAGGCACAGTACTAGCAGGAAGTAAGCCTGAGTCAGAGGTGGGCAAAACTTGAGACCCCAAACCAAATTTGCTTTTCACAAACTCCACTTTGTGCTTAGGAACAACAGAAACACGAGACTTATTCCAAACCTTGCCATTCTCCAAAACTACCACATGGTTCCTGACTTCCTTAACCCGAACAGGAGGGTAAAACCGAGCCAACCCCTTACGCAAAAGCACAGGCTTCCTGATTCTCACCCAGTCCCCCGAGCGTACAGAAGATGATCTAAAGCTAGCCTGAGCGTAATTGGCTTGAGTAAGACCTCTAACATCAGCCACTTTACCTAATTTGACCACATCAACACCTTTCCTCAACATCCAATCCTTGTTCAGTTCCGAACCGGCTACTCTACCCCTAAGTAAAGTAAAGGGTGACACGCCCGTGCTAGAATGAGGGGTAACCCTTAACGCCCACAACATATCGGAAATGACCTTTTTCCAATTCAGACCATTGATGTCAGCCAACTGCAATTGATCCTTAATTACACGGTTCAAACGCTCAACCAAGCCATTGCTAGAAGGGTGATAAAGAGAGGTGAGAATGTGTTTGATGCCATGAGACTTTAAAAAACTTTGCATTTCACCAGACACCAACTGAGTGCCATTGTCAGACACCAACTCTTCAGGAATACCCTCACGCAAGAAAACATCTTTAAGGAAATTGATAACGGTGGCAGAATTGATACCCTCCACAAACCTAATTTCTGGCCACTTTGACATGTAGTCAATCAAAACCAGCGCATACTTCGGAGTTGTACCAAGATTATAAAATGGACCTGCCACATCAAACGCCAACTTATGCCAAGGCAATTCCTCAACATGCACAGGAGTCACCGGAGAGGGACAAGTAACTTGAGACTTATCACTAAGGACACAAGCACCACAGTCACGAACACAGTGTTCGATCGCCCTATCCACCCCAGGCCACCAAAAATCCTCACGTACCCTCCTTTTCATAGCACGAATACCCAAGTGACCCACGTGAGCCAAATCCAAAACCTTTTTGCAAAGAACTTCCGGAACCACCAATAGACCACCTCTACGTAAGACACCATCAATTAAGGATAATTCATTGCACACTCTCCTGAAAGGTACCAACTCAGAAGGCAAAGACTTGTCAACGGGCCAACCATTAGTCAAGTAATCAATAACACGACACAAAACCTTATCCTCAGTTACAGCAAGCTTCCAATCAACCTCCGATAGCGTAATACCAACCTCTGACACAGGACTGACCGCACATATCATTTCCAAATCCTCACAACAGTGCTCCAAATCCTCGTGGGGAAGAGGCAATCTGGACAAACAATCAGCCACATTGTTCCTAACCCCAGGCACATATTCCAGATGATAATCAAACTCACTAAGGCTGTACTGCCATTTAGCAATGCGAGGAGAAGCCCTGCCACCACCTTTAGTGGTGAAAAGATCAACAAGAGGCTTATGATCAGTCCTGAGAATAATGTGATCCCCCCAAAGAAAATTCCTGAAATGCTGCACCCCCCCACCATAAAGCTAACGCCTCCTTCTCAATGGTAGAATAGGTGCTTTCCGCTCCACGTAAGGTTCTGGAAGCAAAAGCAATTACTTCCTCCTTACCATCAGACCTCTTCTGCAAAAGAACTGCCCCAAGACCCACATTGCTGGCATCAGTAATTACAATACATTGGTCATTGATGTTAAAAAGCTTGAGAGGACGTGCCTGCACCATAGCATCCTTCAGTAGTTTGAAATCATTCGTACACTCCTGTGACCAATCATACTTCACATTCTTTTTCAACAAATTCCTTAAAGACACAGTCTTGTCAGAAAAATTACGAACAAATTTAGCATAATACTCAACTAGTCCCAAAAAGGAACGTAGTTGATCCTTGTTCAGTGGTTCTGGTGCATTCTGAATGGCATCCAACAATTTCATTTTGGGTTCGACCCCCTTAGCTGAGATGTGATGTCCCAAATAATCCACACCATCCCTGAGAAATTTGCATTTGTCCTTCCTCAATGTTAAACCAAACTTCCTTAAAATTTCCAAAACCATTCTCACCCTGCTATTATGCTCATCCACAGACTTGCCATAAATGAGAATGTCATCTTGGAAGGAGACGACCCCGCAGTATCCTTAAAAAGATTCCCCATGAGGTGTTGAAAAACTGCGGAAACCGACGCCAGTCCGAATGGCATCCTCAAATAACGAAAGGCACCCTTATGAGTCACAAAAGACGTAAGGTGTCTTGAATCTTTGCTTAACACAACCTGATGGTATGCCGAAAAAATATCCAGGGTGGTAAAATACCTGGCACCCTTCAATGTAGATAGCATTTCATTAATGTTAGGTAGTGGTTGTCGGTCAACCCAAATGCAAGCATTCAGATCACGCAAATCCACACACATCCTGAGAGACTTATCGGCCTTACGGGCTAAAACAATGGGAGACAACCATTCTGACCCCTCTATGGGCTCAATCACTCCCAAATGACACAATCTGTCCAGTTCATTCTTCAATTCATTACGCATACTAAGTGGTACTTTGCGAACCTTGTGTGCAACCGCCTTAACCCCCTCTTTCAAAACGATTTGGTGCTGGAAACCCTTGAGTTTACCCAACTTGTCACAAAAAACTTCCGGAAACTCATGTGCCCATTCAGTCTCACACGAAACACTCAGAGAATGCACAAATTCAAAGTCAGGCAAAGAGGCATAATATTGCTTAGCTTCACGTCTTGACAAAACCATATCCTCATGGTTTGGATCAAGGATCATGCCAAGTTCACCCTGTTCATGCCAACCCAGCAAATTAGTACCATCTTTGACAACATAAATAATAGAAGATGTGAAATCACCTTTGTACTCAAGTTCAGCTCTAAACTTTCCTAATACTTCCACTCTTTTGCCCCCATAGGCAAACATTTTAATGAACGACTGAGACAAAAGAACTTTCCCCAAAATGTCTAAATCCTTAACATTGACTATGGAGAAAGGAGAACCTGAGTCCGCCAGAAATTTGATACAAACACCATTCACATTGATAGAACAGGTCGGGGACTTCCTCCTACAAGACCCATCCATAGAAGCTATTTCAACAACGCCATCCGCATCCATGGGAGACGCAGACAACATCAATAACTCATGATACTCATCATCATCATCAACAACATACTGTCGTTCATCAATACTCTTCACCATGTGTGAAGACCCCTTTTGTACAGCAGTGGCCTTGCACATACGTGCTAGATGACCCTTCTTGCCACATTTGAAGCAGGATTGATTGACAGCAAAGCAAAATTTGAAATTTCCCAAATGAGATCTACTCCCACATCGATAACAAGACAAGCCTTGAGTATCATTTCTGGGCTTGTTGGCAGCAACAAATGAAGAACGAGGAGAGTTAGTATTGGATGTCTTCCGCTCAGAAGCCTTAATGGGCGCTTTGGTGGTAACAGCATTGATCTCAGAAGGCTCCGCTGAAACCACATTAGACGACGCAGGAGTTGACGCAGGAGTACTCATTTCCTTCATGCAAAACTGGGAATGCTCAACTGATTTGGCCAAGGTTAAAGCAGTTTCTAAGTCAGGATCATTGGAGGATAAAAGTTTTTCACAAACTTTCTTGTCACAAGTGCGTTCAATTAGTTGATCCCTAATGATTTCATCCCTAAATTCCCTGTAATTGCAATTAACTGCCAAAATCCTCAAAGCTGCAACGAAATCGTCAATAGACTCTCCAGGCATTTGCGCACGCTGCACGAACTTGTGACGCTCCAATACAATGTTTCGTTTGGGACTAAATCTTTTGTCCAGAGTTTTGATGAGAGAGGCATATTCATCAATTACTTGTGCATCACCGTCATCCCCTGAAACAGATATCCTTACTTCTTCAAGCGGTAAGGTTTCAAGAATGGACCTTCCTTCAGGTCCCAAATTGTACACTAACAACGCCTTCTTCTTTTTGGAGGTGAAAGTATCACCATCAATGGCTTCGATGTAGGCCTCAAACGTGGCCTTCCACTGCTTCCAGGGCATATGAGGAGGACCAGGAGACTGCAAAAAGGGAGGTGGCGAGGCTACCTTTTCCATTTGCGTGGGTGAGTTGCTGCCACAAAATCCCAAGAAAGAAATCCAAAAAAAAAATTAAGTTAGAATTTCCAAAGTGCCTGAATTCCTCTTTTCTTTTAGAGAATGTATTCACAAAATTCTAGAATGAAAATGCAGTGTCCACGCCAAGTTATGCCCACAAGCACACAAAACAGCAGCAGCGCACGTCACAATGTAGGAGAATGCGCATCAAGATTCGCTGACAAGTGTAATGACAGCAAGCGTCATAATGTGCTTCCAAGACAGGCAGAAGCAGAACGAGAATGACAGAGCGCCGTGGAACAGGAATGACGTGCAGAGGTCGCGCGTAGGCTTGAAAGGAGCAGAGCTCGCGCTATGGCAGGAAATTTAACACGGCAAAACTTTCAAAACAGAAAAGAGGAAGTCTTTTTGTAAACTCACGGCACCCAATAAATCAGCGAGAATGCGTGAACGTCGAGCAGCTTCTGTGATTGTGAAAGCGTCTGGAAGACTGTTACGGTAGTCCGACGTCACGGTTGTTCCGTCTTTTAAATAAGACGAAAAGCAACTCTGAGGAGAGGCGAAGCACTGGACCCTCGTTGCCAGTGAAAGGAAGACACATACGCCGTCATGAAGAGGATCATCCTTTAATCACGTCCAGTGTCCAGCTCTCCCGGCAGCAACTGCCGTCCCGGGGATTCTACAACAACATTCAAGAACTGGAAGGCACGAGTACAGTAAGGCTCGTGAAGAAAGCACGTGGCAATTAAAGAGACAGCAATAACATGCAGATAACATCCCAACACTGGTACGTTGGGAGTTTGCATCAAATGTCATCAGAGAACAGCCTTGGGGCAAAGAGGTGTTCCATAGTACACTGGGATGGCAATTTCTCAGTTTCCCCCCCGTATTTTTCCAGAAGGAGCAGTGGCGCCATAGTGTTGTACTGATTCGGGGGGCTGGTAGGATCAGCACACGCCTAGCCTCCTCCATTAATACCTCGCCATTAGTACCCCCTCATGCAGGGATAAAAGTGACACCCTAAGCCTTTTTGAGTGCTACATTATTAAGTATGTGTAGTATTATGATTTATGGGGGTTGCTGTCTCACAAACTGTTAATTATGGTGCCTCAGGCTTACTGGATATAGCCGCATGTATGGGATTGCTTGATCACTGCGTTCTTTCTTTACCCCTTGTAGTCTGCGAGGCCGTTTAGAGGGTATTTCCATTGGCTTTCTGTCTGCAATTTTGTACATGGTTATAATGCGTGTAATCTTTAGTTGTGTTTTGTGTCTGTGTATATTAAAAAAATATGTATTGAAGCACCGGCGGGACGTAGATTTCTTGAGTGGTGTGTGTTGTATTGCTGAACTCTGAGTTTGTAACTCATTCCACTTCCCTGGTTAAGCCATGGGCTGCTCGGTCTCACTGCCCTGATAGTTAAGTGCTAAAAGGTGCTCTGGGTTAGTGCGTCTGAGGGTCCTGCAGTATACCAGAAGAGAAAGACACCCGTTGTAACAATCGGGTGCCCGGTAACTGACTGTCTTGGGGCATTCCGACAGGATTTCTCGCAGCACAGCTTTGTCATCAAGGCCAAATCACATACATCAGTTCGTCTTGGTGGAAGGGAGCCTCCTGAGCCGGTCACTAATTTCCCACAGAAAATATTTTTGCTCCAGTCCTCTGGCCTCTTGGGTCACCGTCACAAAGTCCCAAGACATTCAATATTAGTTCTTAGCCACCTCTTTCAACTTTCCTCTTCTACATTTACACATTCCAGGTACAAACTGCTTGTCAAATTGTGAGATCTGAAGTTGCACCTCCCTGACCATGCCCCTGTCCAGTTTCAGGTGATGAACGTCCTTCAATTCTCCTAAAGCCGGAGGAGTCATGGGATCCCACCGCCAGGGGCATAACACAACCGGTGCACTGCCCATTGCCTGCCTGCTTACATGTTGTCAAAGATGTATCATGAACTTGGGTTTCACTTCGCTTGTGCACAGCCCCTTTCCTTATGCCAAAGGCAAGAGCTGAGATCCTAGAGGGGTATGTTGCCTTAGAAGCTTCTGGTCATGGCCCATGAAGACCTGTTCATATCCTGTCATCCCTGGTGTAGACTTACCCCTACCTGCACTCTCCCCACTTACTCTCCCTACATTCAGTCTCTCCTGCTGACACACAAAGGCACTCATCAGATGCCTTCCCAACAAGCTGAATTCTAGGTTAAATGCCTTCAAAAAAGAAAGTTATAATACTATCTACATTTATGGCATTGCTGCCTGGAAATAGAGCTTATTTACTAGGATGTGCTTCTTGGGTGTCTGCTAACCAAAAAGGCAAATACTCTTTGCTTGATGTAGCTCCCAATTTTCCAAATATGATAAGTTTGCTCGTTCTAGCTTCCTGGACATTTTCCTAATTGATTATCCGAACTTACCAACTTTGCAAACAGGCAGTGGGACTGTGGTCCCAATGAACTAGCTCTCATACAGGTTTATGAATCCATACAGCGAATCCTTTATATGCCAAATGAGAGGCGTGTGCTTGAATATCATAATCCTGCAAAAAATGTTTTTGGGGGTTTCCACACCACTGTCACTTTGCTGTCCCTCGTCTTTCCGTTTCCAAAGATGGCGACTTTTGTCAGTAATAAGATTTACTCACAACAGGCACTTCTGATTAAATCATTTTACCAGCATTGCGTTTTTGTTATTGAATGAGATCAGGATATTCTGATTATTTTCTATAAGGAATATTATACTCACTTTCTCCACAAGGTAACATGGAAATGCTCTGGATTTCAAGTGTACGGACATTGGCTTCTGGTATGGGATTATTTAAAGCTTTTACAACAGACTGTGGAGAACAGTGTCAAAAGGCCAGATTATTGTAAAAACTGGTAGCCTAATGAGGTTGTCTTCAGTTGAGTAATTCTGTAACTCTGATTTGATTAAGACAAAGTTGGGTTTCAATTCAGTTTTTACTCAACATAAAATGAGATAGTGAGGGTGCTGGTGTTTGCCTGACGTGGCACAAACTCATGGAGAGCAAAACTCTGCTGCATCCCTACGCTGAGTCAGCGAGTCTGTCTTTGTAAAGCTCATGGCCTGCTTCTTTAGGGCAGCTTGTGCATCTTCTTTGCATACATATAAGGAGGAGTAACATTTTCTCCGCATACCTGAGCGGACAGATTTATTTGCACAAGACATGCAAGGCATGCTCTATCTTCAAAGCCACTAGGTAGGATGGAGGAAGGAAGTATGTGGCTCCCAGTTCCAGAGTGTTGGAGTGACTGAGCCCCTATTCCAACTTTGGCTGCTAGTCTTGTATGGTGCCTCATCCATGCACACTTTTGGAGCAAGGCAAAACTTAGAACACACCCCGAACAATTGTCATCTCACCAAGCCAAAACTAATGTCACTTTTTGGGTATCATTTATGCCAATCCATTATGTGTCTCTTGACATGCTCGTTTTGCAATTGATGAAATAAATATAACACAAGACAAAATGGCAGAATTAGTTTGAGATAATCTGTCTCACCTCGACCCTTCTAAGGATATCGATATGATCACCTGTGGCTATCATAAATGCCTTCTAAACCCCAACAAACACTTTAGTGCCTTCAAAAATACTTCAAACCCTTCGCACGCTGATTTTTCTGATACCCAATTCACCTGTCTGTCTCATATTCAGTTAACTAAGCTAAAAGCAATAAGAAAGAATGACACGGATCCCATTTTAAACACCAAACCTTAACACATAAGAAACCAAACCTCTTCCTCCAACAACTCCTTGGCTACTGTATTTAAACACATCAGTGACAATACGACTTCAAATGCCTTTCATCATCTGCAGACTTGTGTATGTCGAACTGTAATAAAAGTATGCCCTTCTCCATAGAAACAATAAAATCCATTCTAGACAAAACACTTCCTCTCTCCAAGCAAGATGATTCCCATAGTCACAAAAACGTCACCGTCACCTTTTCACCCACTTCTTTAGTGGAGCTAATATGATCCGATATCTGAAAGCCACAAGATCTTTCCAGGACAACATTCCTGCATGCATGATGCATGAACATGTACATCTTTTTGAGACAGCCAGTCTATATTATTTATCTGTATGTATCCTCACAAGGCCTCTTGCCCAGCTCGCCAAAAACAGGATGGATTAACCCATTCTCGCAAAAATTAATCTGGTCCTAAGTAATGATGCCAACTACTGGTTTGTAACTAACCTACCATGGCTTAGCAAATCCACTGAATGTTGCTTCCAGGCAGTTAAGCAAATTTGGCAGTAACAACCGACACCTCGGTATCTATCAGACAGGTTTCAGACCAGGTCCTGTGTTGTAACAGCTACCTCAAGTGTACTTGGCAACATCTGCTACGTCATTGATGAGGGAGATTCATGTATTTTATGATACCTCTCATAAGCATCCAACACCATTGATCCTCCATTGATGGTGACCCCGACACCATTTTAGGCTTCTAAATGTTTTTGGACGCAGAATGGGCATTCCTAACAAGAAAATTGGCTCACTTCACAACTCTGTAGTTGCATCAATCTGTTAAAATTGACACAAACCTCTCCTCTGATGTTAACATGACTTCCCTCAGGGCTGCATTCTCACCCCAATATTGTTCGACCTTTGTCTGGTACCTCTCTGATATACAAAGAGTCTGGAGCCCGTATACACCAATACACTGATGACACGCCACTCTGCTTAAAAACATGGAGCTTACGAACGTCCCCTCACTGAAGTCTTAATTCTAGAAAATACAGCTCTAGATGTTGCACAAGTTCCTCCTACTAAACATGGTTTTTACACATAGTTCTAAGGAACAAAAGCAAACCTTTGACCTCCCTCCTGAACAAACTCTAATTTGATGGCTTATACCTTACTAAATGTTCATCTGTGAAATACCTTGGCTACACTATGGAAGGCACTGGATCAATCTGTAGGTGGACCAGGAATCTTCCCAAAAGGCGTGTACTCAGACGTAAAGCGCACACACCTCGCATCTGCTTCAGTCCTGGTCTTCAAAACGACTAGCATATATGACAAACAGGAGATCCATATACAGGTAGGTGAATGTAGGAACGGGTCCGTCAAATACCTGGTATGTGACATGCTTGAAAGGAGGGATGAAAATGAGTGGATGAGAGAACTGTATTAAACTAAATGTTCCTGCTTCTTCATTCCTACTTTTTATTACAACATAGGATATATTATTATTATTGTTCATCAATGCTTACTTTTAATATGGTCCACATCTCGGAGATAACTGTAGTTTGCTTTTCATTGATGTTTTTTATTACTGAATGCAGTGGTATCATTTAAGTGACATTAGAAGGTTGAAACAATCATTTCTCCCGAACCTCCTTTGCCTTACCAAATGCTTGCGCTACAGCAATCTTTTCACCTGAAAGGCTTTGTGCCATTTGAGGGGATAGAATTGGGATAGAGGGCCAATGCCAGCATGAGCCAGTCACCATCCTAACTGAAGGCATTGACATAACCCAGCAGTGGTGTAATTTCTCTGGTGACGACGAAAGTGAGATCATCCCCAGAGGCCCGATTTTTATGGCAGACTGTTGCAGTCTGAAACAGACTAGCAAAGAAGTAGTTTAGTCTGTGAGATTGAAGGGATGTGAATCTCAAATTTCCGAACTAAACAAAGCCTGAGTTGCAGGTTGAAAGGGTGAGATGACCATGGTTCGACATGGACTGGTCCCATTAGGAGCATCGTCAATACTGTTTGCATTTGGTGGCCTTCTGGGGCGGATTTAGAGCTTAGCAGACAGGTAATCCATTGCAACAGCGATGGAGTACCCTGTACTTCCACCTTATTTTGAGTAGGGTGGGCCACAATCGCCAACAGAGTAAAATTTATTGCGTCATCACATGTTTCTCTGATGGCCCAACGGCATAGGTAAGCCATCAAAACAGCTGCCCTATTTAGAGTGGATGATCTGGTGGCTTTATTTATTTATTTAATGTTTATTTTATTTTTATTTTTATATAGTCCCTCACCACTAGGTTCTTCAAAAACAATCCCCAGCTCTTTGGGAGTTTGTTTTTGAAAAATAAAACTTGTTGGGGAAAAGTTTGATGGCCAGCCTTCATGTTTCATGGAGCCATCCATAAACGTATCCTACATTGACAGGAACTGCTGTGATGATGATGATTCCTACCACTGTATAGATATGTCTGTGGAGCTGGCGGGCATCTTTAAATTTGACAGGCGTAGTAAAGGCAGAGTGGAGGACCGAAAGTCCTCTGTCACCCTGTTTGACTTTACTCCCTCTGCCAAACCCTAAATCAGGATCTCTGTCGAGAGTGACTCAGTGGGCAAAAAACAATGGTTTGCAATGCTACCTGGAGTCATTGCATTTGAGTTCCTGATCCAAAGAATGAACAAGTTAAAAGCTCTTAGTAAAATCAGGAGGACAAGAAAAATCAACAAAAACTTTGCAAACCCGGCTTGGGCCTACCAAGCCAAGAATGCATTTATTTGTGGGGTGTCATACTGCAAACAAACCCCTCCCTGTAGCTACTATTTACCATAGTTTATTTTATGTGGCTAAACAGAAGAAATTTTAGATAAGAACATGATTAACATATGTGTGCATTGTGTGGACAATATCGTATTATACTAGTTAAAGTGGTAATAGGTTCCAATGAATAATTGTTTACCTGATTTAATATTTAGCAGACTGGGCTTATTTCATGTGCAAATCATTTATAATGTATAGTGTTTTCAAAAGCTGTACTGTGCACGGGTACTTTGAACATGGATATAGTAAGTTCTGGTTCTGTAGAAATTGAGGCTTGCAATGCTTATCAACTAAATATTTCTTTAATCCAGTAACATAGTAATGGCAATGCATATCTTTTATCTTAGGACTGAATATTGGTAAAGTGGTAGTGTATTTGTGACGTTATGAAATTGTACATGCTTGTATCGAATCCAATCCTGAAAAGCATTACAATGAGCCTATGCTACTATGGATGTTACTAATTACTATTAGACTGTCATGCTGACTTTTGTGTTAAATGCTCTCTAGTGAATAAGTGAGTCTTTGTTCTTACACGTTTTTATTTGCCTTTTAGACCAATATAGATGTTTGCCCTGAATGTGGTCATCTGAAGCAGAAGCACATCCTGTGTGGGTTTTGCTATGAGAAGGTGCTTAAAGAGACTACCAAGATCAAAGAGGAGATTCGATTGAAGGAAGGCGGGCACTTCAATGTGGCCACTGTCGAGACGGCAATCCTCTATGAAGGGGAGAAGCCCACAGAAGGGGATGATGGAAAGAGGATCATTGAAAGGAACCGGAAGCGCCCCGCGTGGTTCCCTTTAAATTGATGTATAAACAATGCGTATTCGTGTAAAGATTAAAATAGAGAACTGTTCAGACAAGACACACTCTTAACACCGCAAATTATTTCACAGTTTTGTGTTTGTTTGGCAGGTGTAATATTAAGTAAGAATGGGACTTAAATATTTTTTTGTATGTTTTCAAATTCTTCAATGACTTTTTGAATTTAGGGGAGGAACCTTCGATTAATTAAAAACGCCATCTGCAATGTCAAAGATGCTACATTTTGTATGATCACGTCACCATAAAAATAACTTGGAATTTGATATCTTACTTTACTTTGTCTTAATTTGAAATCCAGTATTAACTTACATTAAGCAAAGTAGTGGGAAGAGCGGGAGAAACCGCAAACTTGTTATGTTATATGGGGGATTTCTATAGCGCTCAGCTACTCCGAGGAGTGTCTCGGCGCTTAAGATCCTCAACTGTACAGATGGGCGGGATAGCGGAAATACTTTACTGAGTGAAAAGTAGGCTTTTAAGACTCTTCCTGAAGGTAAGCAAATTGCCAGTGGTTCTTAGGGACAAGTTACAACAAGTGTGATACAGTGTTTATTTCTTATGCTTACGACTTCAAGCTCAAAGTTTTTGATCTACTCATCACCTGTCATCTCCAGTCATCGCTGATGTGCACAGCCTTTTCACTTTTTATTTATTGCTGTTTTGCTTCATATTATTGTCATTTACTTATTATATTCTTATTGTAATTTTTCAAAGTTATGTCTACTCTGCAATCTGTTAATCCACCTCCAGCTTTTTTGGAAACTCCTGGTGAACCTCCAATTAGATGGGAAATTTGGCATGATGCTTTCGAAAATTATTTAGGAGCCATTGGGGCATCTAGATTTCGCCCTGAAAGAAAAAAGTGCCTACTTTTACACTCTTTGGGCTTTGAGGGCAGGTCTGTCTTTAAGCATCTCCCAGATTTACCTGTTATCGAAGGTGTTGTATCTGATGATTATAGTGACACTGTGCAAAAACTTAAGATTCGTTTTGACAAACAACCTAACTTAATGGTTCGTAGACACACTTTCTTTAAGAGGAAACAAGCTGATTCGGAAGATATTGATACTTACATCTCTATCTTGCGGAGATTAGCATCTGATTGTAAATTCGAAAACTTTAATGACCAGCTTATCAGGGATCAATTTGTTTGCCATTGTAAGGATAAAAACATTAGACAAAAATTATTAGCCATGAGCGATCCTTCCCTAGACGACACTATTAAGCTAGCTAAGAGTGTAGAAACGTCCATGGTTTCCCTCAAGGAACTAGAAGACAAAGTTATTGAACCTATAAACGCTTTAAGTTTGAATTCTTCTACCAGATTCAATAAAAAGAAATCCATGTATAACTTTACTAAAGGGAAGGTTTTGAATAAGTCGGAGTCTTATTCTCAAATGTGCATTAGGTGTGGTAATCCCTCACACCAAAAGGGTTCTCCTTGTCCTGCTTCTAGTGTAGTTTGCAACTACTGCAAAAAGGTAGGACACTTTGCAAAAGTTTGTTTAAAGTTGAAAAACAAGAAAAATTTCAACTAACCTGTTGTTGGTGTTGTTGATTCTGATTCTTCCTCAGAATCAGAAATAACTATTGGTGTGGTTACTGATTTCTCTGAAGGACCTATCATTGAAGGCGATCCTGATTCCTGTGTCGACCCTATTATTGATATTGCTGTTGGTGATAAGATTTTGAAACTTCTTGTCGATTCTGGTGCAAAAATCACCATGATTGATAAAGAACTTTTTGACAATACATGGAATGATTCACAACCTCTTCTTCCTCCAGACCGTGCTCCTGTGTCATACGAAGGAAGGAAAATTAGTCTTCTTGGTTTTTTTGAAGACATTTTGTGTTTTCAGGGGAGGAAGATTAGAGGGAAAATTTATGTTGCGATTAAAGGGCTCAATATTTTGGGCTGGTTTCATCAAGGTCTCTTCGGTATGACACTTAAGCCTGGTGCGAAGGAACAAGTTTTTATTGCTACCTGCTGATTATTTACAAATGTTTAAATGCAAATTTCCTTCTGTTTTTAGTTCAAGATTGGGTAAAATAAAAGGATTCAAACACAAGATTATTGTTAAAGAGGGTTCAACACCTGTTAAACATAAGCTTCGGGTGTGCCCTTCAGCGTCGGAGACGATTTGAAAAAAGAACTTGAGATGCTGTGTGAGAATGGTGTGATTGAACCTGAAGAGTCTTCTCTTTGGCTTTCGCCTTTAGTCGTAGCTCGTAAGAGGGATGGCAAACTTAGGGTCTGTGTTGACCTTCGCTCTGTCAACAAAGTTATTTGGGTTGATTCTCATCCTCTTCCCCGAATTAATGATCTGTTTGCAGCTACCAAAGGAGCGAAGTTTTTCACCAAACTAGAGTAAGCCAGTGCTTACCACCAGGTCGAGCTGCATCCTGATTCCCGCCATTTGACTGCTTTCATCTCTCCTTTGGGCACCTTTCAGTATCGACGCATGCCTTTTGGCCTAGCTTCAGCTGCGTCGGTTTTTCAGCGAGTTATGAGTAATATCTTGGAAGGTGTTAAGGGAGTGACAGTTTTTCAAGATGACGTGTTGATTTTTGGCAAGGATGTTTCTTCTCATGATTCGGTCCTTGATAATGTTCTAAGTTTGTTTCAAGATCATGGTGTAGTTTTGAAATTGGAGAAGTGTAAGTTTATGTGTACCGAAGTTGAGTATCTTGGTCACATTTTGACACAAGATGGTATAAAGCCTAGACCTGGGCTCTTGGATCTTATTTCTAAAGCTCCAATCCCGTCTGACAAAACTGGGGTGAAGTCTCTTCTAGGTATTTGTGAATACTACGCCAGGTTTATTCCACATTACGCGACCATTGTACGTCCTATTAGTAACCTGTTGAAAAAGGCCATTAAGTTTGTTTGGTGTGAGGAATGTGTTAAGGCTTTTGAAGAGGTTAAGGTATCTCTGACGTCTGACTCTGTCCTTAAGCCCTTTGACCCTGCTTTGCCGTGCGGTTTGACTGTTGATGCAAGTCGTGTTGGTCTTGGTGCCACTCTAACGCAAAGCGAGGGTGGTATCGAAAGAACTATCAGCTTTGCATCCAGGGTTTTGAGATCTGCTGAGATTCAATACTTTGTGATAGAAAAGACACTCTTGGCTTGTACATGGGCTATTGAGAAGTTTAGACCGTTCATTTGGGGAAGGCGTTTCTTACTTCAAACCGATCACAAACCTTTGGTTAACATTTTGGGTGGTGGTGTTACTAAGTGTTGCACACCTAGGATTTTTTTTTTTTTTTTTTGTAAAATTTTTATTTTGCAGAATATCAGTTGAAACGGAAAGGGGGTGGGAACAGTAAGAGGGGAATCAGAAAAAGGGAGAAAGACCGGCGACATGCCGCCACTCAGCCCCACACAGGGGGCGCAGAAATAGGGAGGGTGCATGCAAAAAAGGAAGGGCGACAGGGCTCCACAGTTCACAGGTAGCTGGCAACAGTCCGATAAGCAACGGGGGAGTATCCACCCAGTGCAACATCCAGTCCAGCCCAAGTTCGTCCAGTGTCCAGCAGCCCTCCCTAGTCATAGCCGATCGTAGCGAGAGAGAGAAGAAAGAAAGGAAGAACACAAGATGATTACCCCAACTATCCCTCCACCCTCAACCCTCCCCAACATCACCCTCCCCCCGGTGGCGGCGACCAACAAACACACAGTGCCATGCATACATTCACGTATTCAGAGTTGGAAAAGATGAAGAGACCGCAGTGTCGGCGGACACACAGCCGAAGGCAAGCCTCGGGACAGAAATCTCACAAGCGAGCCCCAGTTGTATATGAAATTTTTAAATTTTCCCAGGAAGATGTCAGAGAGGCGTTCCATGCTCAACAGACGCCACAAACGGGCATGCCACAAGGAAAGAGCTGGGGCAGACGGGGACTTCCACGCAGCTGCCAGAGTCAACTTGGCCGCACCCAGACACAACCACATAACTCGCTTATCCGCTCTAGTCTGATGTTCAAGCAGCGGGTCCCTGAGCCCTAGTAGAACAAAGGCCATGGTGGCCGGGATCGGGTAACCCAGGATATCCTTTACGTGGGAGAGAATCTCAGCCCAGAATGGCTTGATGGCGGGACAATCCCACCATATATGGCTAAAGTCTCCTAACATCCCACAGCCCCGCCAACACCTATCTGAAGCAGTAGGAAATATACGGTGTAATTTAGAGGGGTACAAATACCAGTCAAAGACAAGTTTCATATGTGCTTCTCTGAGGTCAGTAGAGTGATTATGTGTTGTCACATCTCTCCATAAGGCCTGCCATTCAGCAGTAGAGATGTCCCTCCCCAGTGCGGCTTCCCAGTGGTCCTGATAACGCGGACGCGGTGCCACGGTAGAGTCTAACAGAAGTTTGTACAGGAAAGAAATCGTCCCCTTCATGGTGGAGGTGTGAAGAATGAAGGATTCAAATTTCGACAAGGGTCTGGTAGCCGCGTCTACTACGGCAGGCGACGTCGCCCAATGCAGGAGTTGGAGATGTCTGTAGCGTTCTGTCGGGAGGACGCCGTAGTCCCTCATGCAGTTGTGGAAAGTGAGGGGCTCGACGCCATGGAATAAATGGGTGAGGGATCGACAGCCACCCTCCCTCCAGGCATCAAAGGGGCCCTCCTCCAGGGCCGGGGTAAAAGCCGGGTTGAAATGAATCGGGGTGAAGGGGGACGGGAACGTGGTCCAGCGGTCATCACCGCTCACCGTGTCCCAAACCTTCAATACCGTGCTCGTGGGAGTGCTAATGTAGGCATTTTTTGGCCGGTCTGCTTTAGGCTTCCAGGCCAAGTCCCAGATGGAGCGACCCGTAACACTCCGATCCATGTGGAGCCAGTGCTTCTCCGATAGCTGCTGGGACCACTCTACTATGACCCTCAGTTGGGCGGCTTTGTAGTATAAATGCATGTCCGGAAAGCCAACCCCACCCTCCAGGCGTGGGCGCCGCAGGACCGAAAACGGGAGCCTTGCACGGCCACCCTGCCAGACATATTTCAGCATCATGGTCTTCAATCCGCGGAAGTAATCTAACCCTATCGGAATAGGCAAAGCCTGAAAGAGGTACAACAGTTTGGGAAGAAGCACCATTTTAAGAGCGTGTATCCTGCCCAGCCATGAGATGTATTTAGGCTTCCACCTTTCTAGTTCCGCCCTAATAGTAGAGAACATCGAAGGGAAGTTGGCTTGGAACAGGGCATGCACGGAGGGGGTCAATCGCACGCCCAGGTAAAGCAAGGACTCCGACGCCCAGGCGAGTGGGGTGAGCGGCCGGATCAGCCGTACCTCCCCTGCCGACAGGGTCAGATTCAGGATATAGGATTTATCGAAATTGACCTTGAAGCCCGCCACCTCCTCGTAGACGGAGAGCACCGAGTGGACATGCGGGAGCGACAGCGCAGGTTCCCTGATAGACAACAGAACGTCATCCGCAAAGAGCGAGATCTTGTGCTGCTCTCCCGTGAAGGGAAGGCCCAAAATCCTCTCATTGTCCCGTACCGCCATAGCCAATGGCTCAATACTAAGAGCAAAGAGAAGGGGCGAGAGGGGACATCCCTGGCGCGTCCCTCGGGAATGACGGAAACTCGGGGACCTATGGCCGTTGACCAACACTCGGGACGTAGGGCCGCTGTAGTTGGCCTCAATCATCCTTATGAAGGAGGGCGAAAAACCAAAGGCCACCAGCGTCTTGTGCAAAAAACCCCAGTCGACGCGGTCGAAGGCCTTCTCCGCGTCGAGCCCTACTAACACTGCAGGCACGCGAAATCGTTCCGCCTTTTCGATGAGGTGTATGACGCGGCGCAGGTTATCATGGGTCTGTCTGCCTTTAATGAACCCCGATTGATCAGGATGGATTAGAATAGGCATCAGATCTTGCAGTCTACCCGCCAGAATAGAGGAATATAGCTTGGCGTCTAAGTTGAGAAGCGCGATCGGCCGGTAGGATGTACAGAGAGTAGGATCCTTCCCCGGCTTGGGAATGACAGTGATCAGAGCGTCGGCCATAGAGTCCGTGGTTCTGCCATCAACCGCCATTGCGTTGAAGAGGGAGACCAAGTAGTCACACACTTCAGAGGCAAACGTTTTGTAAAAGAGGGCCGTGTAGCCGTCAGGCCCCGGGGCCTTGTGCAGCTTCAGGCCTTTAATGGCGTCTAGGACCTCCTCTCGGGTGATGGGGGAAGACAGTGAATCATTCCATTCTGTTGAGACTTTCGGGAGGGGCAGTCCCTCCAGGAATTTGGACTGCGCGTCTGGATCAAGGGTGTCACTCGAGTAGAGTGCCTCATAAAAGCGCCCGAATACAGTCGCTTTGTCAGCATCTCTATGCTGGACAGAGCCCTCGTGGTCGCGAATACCCCCTATATAATCTTTCTCACGCTTGTCCCGGAGTTGTCGGGCAAGATGGCGCCCGATCTTGTTGCCCTGGGAGTAGGAGGTGCGCCTAAGACGCAGGAGAGTATACTCCGCCCTGTTATTGTAATGGGCCCTCAATTTCCCTCGCACCGCCGTCAGGGGGCGTAGAGTCACCCTCGAGGGATTCGCCTTATGGGCCTGCTCTAAGGAAGCCAGTTCTAGTTCCAGAGCCTCCCGTTCCTTGCGCCTCATCTTGTTCAAATTTGCATTGAGGGCGAGGCATGTGCCCCGCAGAGAGGCCTTGCATGCGTCCCACGTGGTATACACCGACGTGTCCGCAGGTGGATTGAGGAGGAAGAAGTCACCAATTGCCTTGCGGAGAGCCTTACACGATTCCTCATCCCGCACTAGAGCCGCCGGGAAATACCACTTGCGCCAGCCATCCCCCCCGGTGGCCCAGTGCAGTCCTAGAACCACGAGGCTATGGTCCGATAGTGAAAGCGGAAGAATATCAGCTAATTGGATGTCCCCCCGGAGGGCCTGACTAACCAAAACATAATCAATGCGGGAGTATGAGTGATGTACATTGGAGAAAAAAGTGTAATCCCTGGTCTGCGAGTGGAGAGAGCGCCAACTATCAATCAGTCCCATGTCTCCTATCTGACGTTTAGTTTCATCTGAAAAGACCCCAGAGTCTGCCCTGCGGCCCCCAGAGCTATCCAGACCCCTGTCCCATACCATATTGAAATCTCCTAATAAGAGTAAGTGACCCTCCACAAAGTCCCCCATCCTGTCCAGCAGCTCCTGCAGAAAGCCATTCTGTCCCGCATTAGGGGCATACAACACAGCAAAAGTACATAGGCGTCCACGCAACAAACCCTTCACCAGCAGCCAACGGCCTTCTTTATCCCCACTGACCCCCACAGGTTGAAAATGCAAGGAAGCCCGGAAGAGTAGGGCCACCCCTCTATGCTTCGTGGTCGCAGATGCCCTGTAAATAAGGGGGAACTGCCTATGACGAAGCCTCAATTCATCTCTCCTAGCCAGATGTGTTTCCTGGAGGGCCACCACATCTAAATGATGATCCATGATGTACTTCCAGAGTTTCTGCCGCTTCTGCGGAGAGTTAAGGCCCTTCACATTCCACGTTCCTATGCAGACAGGCATAAGAGGCAACACAGAATCCACGCCATGTTCACAACCAGACAACCTCGGAGCCCGCACCGGTCCCGCACAGGCATCAGGGCCCAAACCCACGGAAGGATTCGGGGGAAGGATCCCAGCCACATCCACTCTAAAAGACCCACACGGTCATACCGCAGGCCGCGCCCGGCATGCATGTTCCGAAGGCACATAAGGGCCATTAAAGGGCACATCCCAAAACAACACACAAACTTATAGGAGAATGACATCGAAAACATCCCCAACACACACTCACCACATATCGCCGCCGCCACCCCTCGTAACCCCAACCCCACACCAAACCACCCTGCCATGACACCCAAATGCAGAGCTTTAAGAGGTCCACCCCCTCCCCCCCCAAGAACAAAGAACAACAAAATACAACTCAAGACACTGAACCTGAACCTCGCAGTCTTCAGTTCCAGTAAGTCGTGGTTCAGAAGTCTCTCACTGGACTGGGTTCGGGGCGGGGGGGTCCACCTGGGGACCCCCAGGTCCACAGTCCGGGGTGTCTTCTCCAAAAGTACCATCGTACCCCGGGGACCTCAGGCCAAGAGCCCCTCCGACGCCACTCCATGAGAACGGGGTCACGCTGCACCAGAGCTCATCTGGGAGTCTGTCATGGTGGCGGAGGCCACTGAGGCCACTGCGGCCCCTCTCTCCTGCTCACTAGTCGCCGAATCCGGCCGTCGTCGTTCTGGTGTCGGGCCCACATTGTGCCATGAGGAAGAGCGCCGTCGCCTCCGAAACGGGGAGCCACGGGCCTCCTGCGTCGGTTCCGCTTCTTCAATACCTAGGAGATCCTTTGCCTCTCGCAGGACGTTGATCTGTCGCAACCGATTCTCCCAACGAAAGATGATCCTGAAGGGATGGCCCCAGGAGTAGGATATTCCGCGTTCCCGGAGGAAGGCGGTCACAGGGCGGAAATCCCTCCGTTTCTGCAAAGTCGTCGCTGCCAGGTCCTGGTAGAGCTGGGGGCGATGGCCCCTAAATAGCAATGAGGTAGTGACTCTCGCTTTTCGTAATATCTTCTCCTTCAACTGGAAATCGTGTACGCAAACAAGGATGTCAGGAGGCGGCCCTCCGCCCCTCCTGGGCAGCCCCACTCTGTGCACCCTGTCCATCTGGATGTCACGTACCTCTGGATCCTCCAAGATCTGGAGAAACAGGGCCAGGACGTATCCACGTAGATCCCCTGCCTCGCCGTCCCACGGCACCGCTTTGATACGAATGTTATTTCTTCTGGAGCGGTTTTCCAAATCTTCCGTGTGGGTTTGCAAATCCAGATTCTGCTCCGTTAGGCGTATGATGTCTTGTTGGAGTTGATGCACATCATTCGCCATGCTAAGATCATGGTCTTCCAACGTCGCCACCCTTTCGCCGATCCCATCTACGTCTCTCCGCACTTCCCTGAGGTCCGAAGCCAACTGCGTACGGAGTTCGGAAATATCGTCTTTGATAGTGGCGAAGAGTTCTTTCATGAAGGCTTTAGTCGCCGGCGCCTCATCATCTGACTGTCTGGAGGAGCCACTGGCCCCTGGCGAGGCTGGCTGTTGCGATGTTTTGGGGGCTACCTCCTTTCCCAACTTCCCCCCTCTGCGCTGCGAGTTGGACATGGCGGTCAGTCTCTTCCACACTCCCACTTCAAGCTCCAGATCACCGCCCCTCGGAGGGTGGGGGCCGGGATGGCGACTTACTGCGCTAGGGCGACCCGCTGATAGCGCCGGCCGTCCACTCCAGTGGCCAGTAGGTATCTCCCCACGGCAGCGCCGTCACGCTCCTTCCAGGTCACCTCGATCTGTTGGCGTACCAGTGTCCAAGATCCCACCCAGGGGGCAGAGGGCGGCCGGGGAGGCCTGCACCGCAAGGCAGACTGCAAAGCTCAAGGCCTACGGTATCCCAATATGGCACGCGTCTCCTCCAACGGCCAATACCAGGGACAGTCCAGCTCGGTCGGCCAGCGAAAAGGTCACTTCAAAGCAATTCCAAGTGTCCGGCCGCTACCAGGGCCCACTATCCGAGTGGCGGCAGGCACAGCGCTCCGTCTCCCAAAACCGTGCTGGCAAGTCGTGAATGCCCCTTTCCCTCCAGGCGTCGCCGCAGAAGTTCACCACCAACGTGATGGCAAGCCACTCCACAGTCTCTCGCAGCAGTGACCAGGGCCCCCGATGGCTTCTGGAGCCCAGCTACTACCGGCTCAATGCCTCCTGCCTCGCCGATTGTAGGCGTGTGCAAGCCCTCGCACCGGCCCTCCAGCCACCAGCACTGACCAGGCCCAAATCCAGCAGTCACTCACGATGCGCGCGTTTGGGCGCCGACGCTGGGCCTCGCTACTTCGCAGCCTCGCCTGCTATTCCCCGCTGGTAGGCACTCCAGTCCGCCACTCCCCGAAGCGAGGAACCCCCCTGCTCTACCTCCGTCTTGCAGCGCTCGGGTCAGCTCCGGCTTTCAGGGGGGTCTCTCCTCGGCTCCCTCCGCCAGCCCCAAGTGCCGTCCAGTCACCGGCCCGGGCCCGGGCTGCAGATCGTTCCACCCTGAGACCTTTGAGGAGCGCTCTTTCCGCCGGCGGGTCCGGATTCTCGCTGCTCCCGCTCAGCGCGGCGTACCCTGCGCCGGCGCCGCCACAGAGCCCGGAACTGCTCCGCCTCCTCCGGCCACCAGATCACGCAAGGCCGCCGCTTCACAGGCCGCCGCCCAGCACTCGGTTCTCGCCTCCTACCAGTCACCCTCCGGCGAAGGGGGGAAACCGGAACACACCGCCAGCTATCGGCAGCCCCCGCCGATCGACCAGCGCAGGTAGGGTGCCTCGGGACCCCGCAATTAGTCGCTATGCAGGATCGGCGTCGGAGAGGCTCGAGAAAGCGTCCTACTCTGACGCCATCTTGGCCACGCCCCCCACACCTAGGATTTTGAGAATGGTGACCAGGCTTTTACAATATCATTTTGATGTTGTGTATATTGCTGGTGGGAAAAACGTAAGAGCAGATTTTTTGTCCCGGTTTCCGCCTGCTGTGTGTGATGATGATGTTGACATCTCTTTTTCCAATCTTATTGAAGAAGACTGTGATGATTGTTTAGTTGCTTGTGTAGACATCCCTGAATTACAAGTTTGTTCTGAAGTAGAGTGGAGAAAGGCTTTTGGAGAAGACAGTGTTCTTCAGGATGTTTGCAATTTTGTCAAGGTGGGTTGGCCGCGTGAGAAGGTCTTGTCCTCTTCTCTTCAACCCTTTTCTAAGGTTGGGCATGAGATCTCCATTGAGGATGGTATTTTACTTCGCAATGACAAAATTATTCCTCCATTTGCATTTAGGAAGGATATCATTGTGAAAGCGCACGAGGGTCATTTGGGTTGTTCACTTACCAAGCGCAGAATTCGTGAAATGTTCTGGTGGCCCGCTATGGATTCGGATATCTATCTTTTCGTTGCGGACTGTTGTATCTGTAAATCTTCAGATAAGAGTCTCAAGACTTGGGTTCCTCCTCTTATGCCAGTTGAGTGTCCTGATCGTCCTTGGGCTAAACTGGGTATTGATATAATGGGACCTTATTCTGTGCTGAGTGGCTGTTGCAAGTTCATTTTAGTCTTAGTTGACTATGCTTCTAAGTGGCCAGAGTTTAAGTTGATAAAAGATGCTGATACTAATACTGTCATTGAATTCTTGTGTGATGTTTGAAGTAGGGAAGGTTTTCCTGAAGTGTTGCTTTCCTACAATGGGAAGCAATTTGTGAGTCATGAGTTTGTTGACTTTTTATCCAAATCAGGAGTTAAGCATGTTAAGAGTTCCCTTTATCATCCTCAAGGGAATGGTCTTGTTGAGAGGATGAACAGAGTTATGGGAGACTGTGTGAAGTGGGCTAGGATGATGATTTGGTTTTATAGGACTACTCCTCATTCCTCCACTAAGGTCTCTCCTTTTGAGTTAATGAGAGGTCGTAAACCTAACACTTCGTTTTGTCCTGGATGGATGTCTAAGTGGATGAAGTCTACTTCTGATGTCTCGAGTCTCATGTCCATTGTAAAGAGTAATGTTTTGCATGCTCAGTCCAAGCAAAAAGAAAATTTTGATGTAAGGAAAGGTACGAAAGAGAGCGTTTTGGAGGTTGGCGACTGTGTGAGGATTAGAAAGTCTGTACATGTACACAAAGGAGAAAGCAAGTTTGGGCCCCCTGCAAAAGTTGTTAAGATTGTGGTTAATGCTGTACAAGTTGAGGGAGGTTTCTGGTGGAATTTGAACAGAGTTGCTAAGGTCATCGGTAACTCTTCTGTTGTCTCAAAAGGATCCTCTACCTCGCCTCTCTCTAAAAAATCTTCCACAAATTCCTTCTCCACCAAAGCTCCTTCCACTGAATTTGGTGTCAGGAAGAGTTCTCGCATTGTTAATAGACCTTTGAGGTTTAGAGAATAAGGTTTCTGTTTCCGGTTCATTTCTCTTTTGTTTTTTTTGTTTTTTTTACATTTTTTAAATTTATTTTATTCTTTTGAGAAAAGGAGGTGATGTAATATTCTATGTATTACATGCACTTGATATTGTATTTCTTATGTTTATTCCTTAAGTTCTGTTACTATGGATTCTCAGAATGCTGTTGTGTTCTCTGAGTGCATTCCACATAGGGAGCACTCTGGCCTAGGCCACGACATGATTAGATGGTTGTACTTTTACTGCTAACTGAATAAACCACCTTTGTACTACAACCTTGCCTCCCGTGGATTTCTACAGGGCGTTCCATAGCTGAGGTGCGAGGAGTTTGAAATAACGTCCGCCGCGTAGCAGGAACCACGGCCAAGGCTAGGGTGGCAGATCTAAGTGATCTGGAAGGCAGATAGAACTTCATCCGTTTCCGGAGATGCATGGCACCCAGGCCATGCAATGCCTTAAAGGCCATCGTCAATGTTTTAAAGACAATCCGCTTTTTAATCGGGAGCCAGTGAAGAGTTGTAAGAAGAGCACTGGCGCTGGCCCTCCTGGTGAGACCAAATATGGCGCGCGCTGCCGAGATCTGGACAACTTGCAGGCGAGAAAGGAGAATTTCAGGGAGGCCCAGGTACAGTACATTAGCATAATCTAGGCGGGAGCCAATCAGTGCCTGTACCGTAACTCTTCTATGGTCAAATGACAATAGGGGCAGAAATTTCCGAATCCTCTTTAAGATGGCAAAACATTTGGCCACCAGGCCCGATACCTGGGGTTTGAGCGTGAGGCCATTATCAATTTGTATCCCGAGATTTTTAGCTACCGCTGAGTCACTAGCAGGGGGAAACAAAGCAGCAGGCCACCAGGCCTTCCACCTGGGATCGGGGGGCAGCCAAAAAAAAGTACTTCCGACTTATCGGAGTTGCACTGGAGGCTGTTCCGCTGAAACCAGCTAAAGACAGCCCCAAGGCAGTCCCTGATGCTCTCACCATCGAAGTCTGAGCCTTGTCACACGTGAAAAGAAGCTGGGTATCATCAGCATATGACACGATCTGAGCTCCATGAGCCTCTGCCAGAGCTGCCAGTGGGGACATATAGATGTTAAAAAGAGTGGGGCTCAAAATAGAGCCCTGAGGCACTCCCACCTCCAATGGCGGCATCCTGGCGGAGAATGGAGGAACCCAGACCATTTGTTGGCGATTGGCAAGGAAAGATTTAAACCAGCTGAGCACTGACCCCCTAAGACCGATCTCCCAGAGTCTAGAAAGGAGACGGTCATGGGGGACGGTGTCAAAGGCCGCCGAAAGATCAAGCAGCCCCAACATTTCCCTTATGGCCTCAGTGACTTCGAGCAACGCTGATTTCTTCTTTATAAAGGATGTGATTATTACAAGCCTGTAGGCAAAGTACACTTATTTTTAATTTCTCCTGGAAACTTACTGTGTCCCAAGGTGTTCCCTCTCTCTCGCTCCCTCCCCCCGCCCCCTCTCTCCCACCCTCTCTCTCTCTCTCCCCCTCTCGCTCACCCTCTCTCTTTCAGCCTGACTATTTAGTGTTCAGTGATGGCTGAACCTTGGAAAATGTTCTGATGTAAATTCCTTCGATTACCGTTTCCTTCCCTTACCTCAAGCTTCCATCGATCGCAGACTGAGCGAGTGAATATCCGCATAAGGAGTGATTATCAAACCAGCCCTTCCCATCATGTGCCCCAAGTAAGAGAAGGCTGGAGAACGTAGGGAATGAGGATTTGCTGGCCGAGCTTTCCTTTGTGTCAGAATACCCCATACCCCAAAACAGAATGGCATCAGCAAAGCGTACTTTCATACTTAACATCACCAGAGGTTGCCCATGTGCCTCATTTTGGACAATAACAATGATAAGAATAATAACAGAACACCCTGAGATGTCAGTAACTCGGTAAACGTAATCTTCTCCTCTTTCTGAGCACTTGCTGCTTTCAAGCTTCACTGTTCCAATATAGTGAGAAAGTTGAAGCCGCTAAAGTTAATCAGCTTCACCTATGGCAGAGTATTCATTACATTTTTGCTGTGTAATGTTCTTAATGTCTGTCGCTCATAGGCAGAAATTATTCTTAAACAGTATTAGTGAATGCCTGAATCCTGCAATTATCCCACGTGAAAAGTGTGATAAAGTCGGGCTTTGTAGACATAGTTTTCAAGTTTGTAGGTCATTTCCCAATCTGCCTCAATGTGAGTTTGTATTCCGAAGAAAGAAATGCGATGGCCCTAACGTGCTGGGTTTTTTCTCCCTGTACGTGGGGGCCATTGTGCCCCTTTCCTAACCAGCTCTGGCACTCTCTGCATGGCAGTCCAAGGTTAGGATAACAAGTCATGGCAATCAAGCTAAATAGAATGGGGCGGTGGCCACTGTGATCTTGTGTCCGAGTGGCAGACGGGCCAGCAGAGGCTCAGACTGTGTAAACCCATTATTTCCGGGGCACAAAATAGGGTGGGAGAACAGTTAGTTTGGTACAGTGTGAGCACCTCAGATTTACACCAGTGCTTGGACTTTGCCAAACTCAACATATTAACCTTTCCCTTCGTGTATATGCTACCTGGGATTTTCGATTGAAAAAGCTTTATTCGAGTTATACACTCATAAAAGCACACACATATAAAATTACACATTTAAAAAAAACTCTAAACGTACATTGACACTTAATTTCCAGATTAAAATACACAATATACACACGTAAGATATTCACCAGAAAATTAATATAAGCTTTCCCACAATATACATGAGCTAAATGCAAGTTAAAAAGCAAAATCGCCCACGTTGTGGACCATAGCCAAAATTGAACAATCAAAACTCATTATGTGCATTTAGCAACATATTATAGCTAAAATTCATAATTCTCTCCATCGGAATATTAACAGTGCAATTCATACAAGCAAGAAAACGAGATTCAAAGCCTATTCTGAGTTAGGGCCCTCCGCCTTATGGACCAGGCCCACCCCAAGTATTTTGCCGTTCCTACTACTATAGGCAATTCGGTTGAGGAACAAATAATTCTCAGCCCCTCGACACCACTTAAGACACCAAGGTTCCTGCAAACAGGTGCCAACCACAATTTTCTTGGGTTTACATAGGCCTCACACAGGAATAAAAAATGTGCTATACTTTCATTGGGGGCGCCACATGTCGGGCAACATGAACTACTATTAGTTCCCCAATTGGACGTCAATGACCTCAGGGGGAGGGAGCCTGCCCTTAGCTGGAAAAATAATTTCCTGTCTAACGGAACAGTTAAAGTGTCCCAGTACTGTTCTAATGCAGGTCTTGTTTTAATTTCCATAAACCTACCCCCCATAGATTCTGAGGTCGCACTCCTCCAAAACCTCTGGTCAATATAATCCCAATATATAGCTTTTATAGTTGCTTTACTAGGAAACACTTCCCCAGAGGGATTTTCCCAAAGTTTGGAGAGACCGAGCTCAGCAAGGGCGTCCCTGAGCTTTTTTAGCCATGTAATTTTATGGAAGGCATCTGATTTGACTAGGGCAGAAAACCCCTCAGCATAGTGTCTAATTTCTGGGGTCGTCCACAACCGTCTCCAGTAGAGGATAGGCCTTAGTCGGGCACGATCACTGAGCGATCTTCTTCCTAAATCCAGGCCAAGCGGTATTAGTGGGGTACTTTGGGGAAGACTAGTTATCCCTCTCAGAAACCTGTTCTCAGATCTTTGGAGCGTGTCAAACCTCTCAAAGCCCCAGACTTCAGCCCCGTAAAGGGCTGCGCCCAAGGCTTTTGCGTCGTATACCATGAGAACCGGTTTAATAGGCCTGGTTTTAGATTTTGCTTGTTCCACTCGAAGCGCTCCTGAAATCTGCTGGTGTTTCAAAACCGCCTTCTCAATATGTCTTGACCAACCAAATTTACTTGATATCTCCACCCCTAGGTATGTAAAAACATTTACTACCTCTAGTCTAATACTGTTCAGAGATACCCTGGGTTGGACTTGGCGCTTTTGCCCAAAGACCATCAGCTTAGTTTTATTTACATTAACTTCGAGACCCCGTTCCTTGCAGAACATATCAAATATGTTCAAGGCTCGCTGGAGTCCTGCCGGGGTTTTGGACACAATCAAGGTATCGTCGGCGAACATAAGGATCGGAACCCTGATGCCCGCCAGCGAAGGTGCGTCAACCCTCGCATCCACCATCCTATCGACTATACCATTAATGAACAAGGAGAACAGCAGGGGTGCCATAGCACAACCCTGACGTACCCCCCGCTCAACGGGGAAATTGATGGAAGATTCCCCGTTCCTCCCCCACTGGACTTTAGCGAAGTTGCTTTCGTGGAGACGCATTATTAATGTGAGTAGTTCGAGTGGAACCCCTATCTTGCTCAAAACACCCCACAGCTTACCCCTGGGCACCAGATCGAAGGCAGCCCTCAGATCTACAAATGCTACATAAAGGCTGCCCTCGCCAAGGAGTACAGTCCCCCACCGTAGCATAGTGAAGCGAAAAATTTGATCAACCGTGCTGGTTGCTCGTCTAAATCCTGCCTGGTAGGGGGATAAGGCATTGTTATCGTCTAACCAGGCCATAAGTTTGTCGACCACCATCTTACCCACCACTTTCTGGATAGTGGCCAGCAAACTTATAGGTCTGTAATTTGCCGGGAGCGATCGATCGCCTTTCTTAAAGATCGGAATTATGATTGCCCCCTTCCAAACATCCGGGATTTTTGCCCCTTTTGCAAGGGCATTTCCCAGCACAGTCGCATATTTTGCCCACCGAACCTTATCATGTTTGAAAATATCTGAGGGAATTCCATCCAACCCTGGAGCTTTCCCCCCCTGCAGTGATGAAATTACAAGTTCTGCTTCTGTAGTTGAGAATAAGTCTCCCTTGGAAAATACCACAGGGATTGGTTCAATGTCCATTATATCCCTATTCTCCGCATTCTGGGGTTGGAAATACTCGACCCATGAGGCTTCATTAACATTATTATCGGGGTTGTTTGGCGTACCACCTCTGCCCCATTTCATAATTTTCCAAAAGAGTCTTGAGTCTTTTTGCCCAGAGGCCTCAAGTAACTCCTCCCAATGTTCCTCGTCCCACAGCTTCTTAGCCTTGCGAATGTTCTCCTTATATTGTTTCCTAGCAGTGCTAACCAAAGCCTTGTCCCTGCTTTTGATTGCCCTGCCCAACTCCAGTCTAGTTGCCCTACACTGCTTATTAAACCACCTCGCCAGTTTGATGGGTGGTTTTCTATTTGCCCTAACTGATTTGATAAAATACGGTCTTATCAAAAGGAAGAATGTGTCGTGTATGTCTGCTATTAGAGAGGAGCCCGGTGTTACAGGGTATACTGATTCCATGGCGGCAATAGCATTATCCACCTCCAGATTAATGTGCTCCACAGTGGCTAAGTTGGCCAGCACATTTGGCCATTTCACCCTTCTTAAATCGTTTGCTATAACAGGTACAATTTCGCTACCTGACACTAAGTTGTCAGACGCAGCCCTCCACCATGAGTGGGTAACACTGAGTGGGTTATGATCACTTTCTATTCTCCCCACAATTTCCATGTCGCCCACGCCACACCATAGCTCAAGACTACAAATGACATAGTCGATCCTGCTCTTGCTATGCCCATTGTCGAATGAGCAATTTCCTCCTTGGTCACTTTTTGTCCTGCCATTAAGGGCCCTCAAGCCATACTCCAGACATAACGAATTCAACAACAATACATCCTTAGTCCACCGCTTCACTGGTGGGAGGTTTAGATTTGGGACGCCCCATAGAGTATCCTCCTCTTGACCTATCGGATGTTCAGTATTTTCCAAAGGCTCAAAAGTCCTATTCAGATCACCTGCCACAACCACTCTATTACCAAGTGACTTGGATTCAAGGGAGGTTGATAGAGCTTCTAGGGTGGGGGAATTCCCAGCACTTAACCCCCTAGCATAGATGTTATAGATATCTATCACACCGCCCTGTCCTAATGTTAACCTCAATAATTGTATATCCTTACAGCATAGTGTGGTAATCACACCAGTGAGTCCACACATGAGAAAGTTGCAAGTAGATTTATTGTAGAGATAAGACAGCTTGAACATACACAGCAAGCAGGTAGTCTCAACTGATCCTCCTCCTTGCTCACATTCTACATGACATCTTAAACACTCTATGTGACCTATGATCATTCTAGGAATGATCTGATAACAGGGATATGACAGGGATACAACACACCTCCCACCGAAAAAACAAAAAAAAACAAAACACCAAAAAAAAAAAATGATAAACTCTACAAGAAAAGAAAAGAAAAGAGGAAGAAAAAAAACACATTAGGAGCAAATATAATCCTTAAGCTTTACAGGAACATGTCTTACGCGAGAACTACTGCGTAAACTGACAGGCAAGGAAGAGCACGCCTGAGAAGCAACATTTTGAGAAGCAACATCGTGAGGTACAGTACTTCGAGAAACATTTTGAGGAGCAACATCGTGAGGTACAGTACTTTGAGAAGCAGCATGATGAGAATTAGACGGAACAACCTGAAAAGGAATGTTGTTAGGCAGAGATACTTGAGAAGAATGCAGATGATCAAAAGCTTCATGAGAACCATGGAAACTAGAATCAGAGGCAACAGGATCCAAAAGGACATGCTTCTCGTTAAAGACATTAGATCTGCAAGCTGAAATGCGCCTGAAGTTCCAGATCTTACCACCCTCAACCCTAACAGCTTTGCTAAAAACCTCTGTGACTTTGACAGGCGAAGACCACCTAGATATGCCTTTAGGAATGATACCTCCAAATTTCACCCTGACCAAATCACCAACAGAAATTTTGGGGGAAATGAATTTGGGGGAAGAGTTTTTAATCATTTTGTCTTGGTATTTACTAATACGGTCTCTAATACTACTCATATCCAGTTCTAAATACCCAGAATCTTTCGTCTTCAACCACCACGGAAACATCTTGGTACCGGGTTTCCTGCAACGCAACATTTCAAAGGGGGACAAACCAGTAACAGAGTTAGGGGACATGCGATAGGTAAATAAAGTGGCCTGCAGAGCTTTTTTCCACTTCAGTCCACTCCGTAAAGCCAACTGGCAGGACTCCTTAATCACTCTGTTAAAACGTTCCACATGGCCATTGGATTGTGGAGAATAATTCGAAACCCTTTTGTGGAGAATACCACAAGTCCCTAGAAAAGTAGAAAAAACTTCGCTTAAAAATTGAGGTCCATTGTCGGAGACAATTTCTTCAGGAAGGCCCTCTCTACAAAAAACTTCATTTAAAAATTCAACAACAACTTCAGAATTGACTTTTTCGACAATTTTTAACTCGGGCCACTTGGAAAAATAATCAACAAGGACCACGGCAAACATATCTTTCCCTGACTGGTAATTGAAAGGACCGATGATGTCAATTCCTAACTTCCTCCAAGGCCCACACACAAATTCGACAGGAGAAAACCCAGAAGAAATAGGTTTGACAGATTTGTCGCTCAAAGAGCAAGGAGAGCAGTTCCTTACCCATCTGTCAACCATAGCGTCCATACTGGGCCACCAATAGTACTCTCGAATTCTCCTTTTAGTAGTGGACATCCCCATGTGACCTTCATGAGCTAACCTGCAAATGGACTCACGGACGTTGAGGGGAGGAACAATTTTGTCATCTCTGTAAACCATATCATCAATTACAGACAATTCATCTTTAACTTTGAAAAAGGAGGCTAAATCACCGCACAACTTCCTCTCTTCAGGCCAACCAGAGCACAAGAAGGTTTTGACCTTAGCAAGAACTTCATCATGACACATAGCATCAGACCAAACACTCTCGGTAATAGAATTTCCTACATCCTTGCCACAAATTAGATTAACATCACTAAGAGAGAAAGCGACATCACATTCGTCAGAAGGAAACATGTCAGAAGAATCACCAACAGGGAGACGTGACATACAGTCAGCATGTACATTTAGTCGACCAGGGACATAAACAACTTCACACCGGTACTCTTGCAACTTGGCAGCAAGACGAGCCAGGCGAGCAGTGAGTGTTCGACCACCACCAGCAGACAACATGTTGACAAGAGGCTTATGGTCGGTCCTCAAAATAAACTTCGTGCCCCAGAGGAATTGTCGAAAATGTTGGGTAGCCCAAGTGCAAGCAAGAAGCTCCTTCTCTATAGTAGAATAATTAAACTCGGCGTCCCGTAAAGTACGAGAAGCATAGGACACCACATATTCACCAAAACGGTCTTTTTGCATAAGTACGGCACCAAGCCCTACGTTACTGGCATCTACACAAACCATGCAGCTTTTGTGGACAGAGAAGGGTTTAAGAAAGGGAGCATTCACAATTTTGTTTTTTAAAGAAACAAAGGAGGTTTGTTGTTCTGTACCCCAAACAAATTTAGCCTGTTTTTTAAGCAAAGACCGCAAGGGGTGCACAATAGTAGAGTAGTCTTTTACAAATTTCCCATAAAATTCGGTGAGACCTAGGAAAGACAACAGTTGTTCCTTTGAGGAAGGAATGGGAGCATCTGTAATACTTTTTACATGATTAAGTTTAGGTTTTATGCCATCTTTAGAAATTTCGTGTCCCAAATATTCAACCTTGGGTTGCCTAAATTTGCATTTGTTAAGCTTTAAGGTAAGGCCTTTTTTTTGTACATTAGACAACACACAATGTAAATTTTGATCATGTTCATTGACATCTGCGCCAAAAATCAGGATGTCATCTTGGAACGCGATGGCTCCTTTGCAATCAAGAAGAACCTCTTTCATTAGGCGTTGGAACACTGAAGCAGCACTGGCGAGTCCAAAAGGCATTCGCAAGTACTGGAACATGCCTTCAGGAGTCACAAAAGCTGTAAGTCTTTTGGAGTCTCCGTGCAGCTCAACCTGATGATAGGCGCTAGCCAAATCGATGGTAGAAAAAACAGTAGCACCTGTGAGAGAAGAAATTAATTCATGGATGTTAGGGAGAGGATGTTTATCTACCCAAATCTCCTTGTTTAAACTGCGGAGATCCACACACAGACGGAGTTCCCCAGAACTTTTGAGCGATAAAACAATGGGAGAAACCCAAGGTGAGGATTCTATGGGCTCAATAATTTGTTTAGATACAAGATCGCTCAAAATGTCCTTTAGCTTCTCACGATAGGCCAATGGAACATTCCTGACCTTATGCCTGACTGGAATGGCATTATCATTCAGGATAATCTTGTGTTGAAAATCAACAAATTTACCTAAGGTGTCCTTGAAAACATCAGGGAACATTTTCTTAGTGTACTCTACAAATAGGGAATTGTCTTCCACATCACAAATACTTAAAACATAAGGTTCGCCCAAGTAAACAGGGGGGTTGGCATTTGGATCAAGTTTGATACCAAGAAGACGTTGATGTGGCCAACTAAAGATAGCGACACCTTTGGTGGCAACATAAACTTTCCCCTTGGCGAATCTATCAGCAACCTGAAAATCAGCCCAAAAGAAACCTTCTATGTTTATTTTTTTTCCAGTGTAACCACCTGGAGAAATGTCAGAGGTAAGGAGCTCTCTGTCACCCCAAAGGTTTCTGAAAAGATTCAAACCAATGATGGAATACCATGAACAAAAATCCATCATTAGGAGGATAGGCTGGTTATCCACTAAAATGGTGTAAGAGGGAAATTCTTTCTGTTCAGAATCATCTACAGATAGAATACAATTGAAGCTTTGTAAAACTTCCTCTTCTTCCTGTGAAATGTAATTGACCCTTTGGGAAGAACGACAAAGATTGGCAAAATGTCCTTTCCTTTTACATTTCACACAAACTCTATCCCAAGCTGGACACCCTTTATAATTTCCCAAGTGATTAGGGCTACCACATCTATAACAATAAACATTTTTCCTGTAGGAAAACTTGTTTTCAACAACAAACTTATTTTCAGGAACTTTCTTTTCATTGTCTTTTCTAGGAGGTAACCTATTAAAATTAGAAGACGTGTTTTGGCTCTTCACCAACGAAACTTCAGTTTCAGGAACTTGAGATTTGGAGGCTTGACCTCTGATTTCCGAGACAAACAATTCGGATTGTTCAATTCCCTTCGCAATGTTAATGACAGAACTTAAGGAAGATTCAGTGCCTAACCAAAGACGTTCCTGAATTTTCTTGCTTTTAGTACGCATCATTATTTGATCTCGTAGAACTTGTTCATAGGAAATAGTCTCAAATGCACAAGAACAAGCTAACGAACGTAAAGCAGAAACATAGTCTTCAATCGATTCATCCAGTTTCTGGACGCGGGAATAAAACTTAAAACGTTCCATAACTGTATTTATTTTCCTGCCAAAACGGATTTTCATTTGTCTAGAGGCTTTTTCAAACACATCAATATCTCCAGCATCATCAATGGGCGGGAGATTATCAAATTATTTGATCCCTGCTCCACCAAGGCAGTGTCTAAGGAGTGCTAGCTTGCGCTTTGCTGAACACCCATCCTTTTCCAGTACATCGACATAAGCTAAGAACATTGGGTACCATAGATCCCACTCAATGCTAGGATCGCCAGCAGATTGTAAAAAATGAGGTGGGGCAGCAATGTTGGACATTGTAATTATTGCAGGTGAAATTTAAAATTGTCGAAAATGTTATTTATTTATTTATTTAAAAAAAAAAAAAAAAATTATTACCTTGTTGAATGTTGGTAAAAGTAGTCGATACCTGCAAAAAGTAATTTCCAATTGATTGCGCTGATCAAGCTGTTTAGTTTTGAAGAGACGCTCCGTGAAAGAGATCTTTGTAAAAAAAAACGAGAAAAATTCACAAAATGGCGGCACGTTGCTGACGTCAGACGTCAGTAGGGTGAAAGGGTACTACCCAGGATGCACTTCGTTCATCCGCCGGAGAGATGCCCACAGACGCGGGATTGTTGACAGCGCAATGGAGTCTTTGGTGTGTTGCTAAGACACACGAAGATTCAGTACTGTGGCGGGTGCGCAAGAATGTGCTGACATTTAAAAAATGCACCATACAACGGTGAGATGCGCGAAGTGCGGCTGAAAGGAGGAATTAGTATGGAAAAGTTAATTTTCACTCACAGTTGTAGCCTCGTTATGCGCTTCAAAGTTCACTCACAGTTGTAGCCTCGTTATGCGCTTCCTCCTCTGAAATTCCCATCGGCAGTGGCTTTTCAGAAACGTTGTTGTTGCTGTTCCTGTTGTTCTTGGGTTTTTGATTAAAGGAGTTTAGAACAAACGTTGCTGAAAAAATCGTTTAGCGTGGTAATGGTTTTACCGCGTAAGAGATGTAGATGAGCAAGTTCTTTGCAAGTTAAGACTTGAATAAAATTTTCCAATAGTGAGCGCTGTCTTGAAATCTTCTGCACACGGTGGTTTTGTTCTCCCGATCGTCGCCAGTAATTATGTGGTAATCACACCAGTGAGTCCACACATGAGAAAGTTGCAAGTAGATTTATTGTAGAGATAAGACAGCTTGAACATACACAGCAAGCAGGTAGTCTCAACTGATTCTCCTCCTTGCTCACATTCTACATGACATCTTAAACACTCTATGTGACCTATGATCATTCTAGGAATGATCTGATAACAGGGATATGACAGGGATACAACACATAGGTCAATGACTTTTATTTTGACTTGAGAATTCTGCTTGACCCAAGCTGTTAGACCTCCCGTAGGCCTGCCCCTAGGGCCCCGAGTTGCTGGTATACAAAAATTTAGATAACCTGGCAGGTAGATTGAATCACAAGCCCACGTCTCCTGGAATAGGCACATTTCAAACCCATTAACAAAATCTAACCAATCTTGAGACAACAATCTGGAAGCCAAACCTGCTATATTCCATGAAAGAAACCTCCCCGTGGTGTCACCTTTACCGGTCCCCCTTTCAGTAGCTACCATGACCGGTGAATTAGTCAAGATCTCACAGTCACCGCCCTCTCCCATAGCAATATTTGCACATTTGGCCACATTGGCATCATTTGTACCAAAACTGAATTGCGGTCTAGGATCACCCCCCCAATCGTCCTGGCATACCATATTGCCCCCCCTCATACTTCCACATTCCCTGTCTGAGACCGCTTCTGCTAAATTACACATTGCATCCCCCTTCGGTGACAGAATTGGCTCCGCGGCGATTTCCCTGTCCATTTGTACAACTGAGTCAAAAAGTTCAACTGAATTCCGTCAGCATCCCCATCTCATGTACCCTGCTCCACCATCAAAGTTATATACCTGTTTATAACTATCATTTGGACACAAGATAGGGGCAGGGAAAGAGCTGACCTCTGCCCAAGGAGGCAAACTAATTCTCAGTGACTCATTCCCCCCCGGATGAGAGGACACAGATCTAGGATAGAAAAAAGTCAAATCCACAACGCCAATCCCACCAATGCTAATATTCCATCCCGGTTTCGTGATTAACCCTACTACCCTTGGGTCTTGGAAGTTAATTATGATACACTCACCCCCCTGCTTTTTCAAAGTGTTCCCAATCCAATTGACTCTTCTAACCCCAATAATCAGGCCGTCCACACCCCCTGGCAGAGGTCTATTGACCCGCAGCCAATACATGGCTTTATTTTTTAACATGTCATATGTTTCCCTTTGGCCTTCCAGTAAGGGTGGGACGTTGGTGAGAATGGCCACATATGGATGGGAATCAGGGGTGAGTTGAACCGGGGGAATCCAAATTGGAGGTTTGTTAACATATAATTTTGGTGGGCAGTGTTCTGGGGCAGCAAGGCTTGAAAGAGCACTATTTCCCACAGCCATGTTAGCATTATTTCCACCGGCTGTGGTGTTGCCATCCCTTACATGGCCGCCCCTATTTACTATCTGGGAGGCAAGCGGCCCATTTGATCCATCAACATGCTTACCTAGGTTTTTATCTGTGTCTATCAATGTACCCTGGTCACGTTCCATAATAGTTGGTAGGAGTGAACTATTTTTATTAGCCACGGGGGCACAGTTTTTAATGCCATCCTTGGTGCCTTTAACCGTTGCACTAATACAGCTGATCTTAGTTCTCCCAGAACAACTATTGTTTACAGAAGGTAAGGGTACTGCTATGTTCTTATTATTCTGTCCCTGGTTCTGCTGAGTAGATGCACCACTCGCTATTGGGGGAGTCAATTCGACCACCGTGGCACCTAAATCCCGCTCGGCTAGGTTATTTTTGGTCCCATTCTCTCCCAATTTATTATGGGACTTAATTAGTGATTTTACTGAAAAGAAATTATCTAAGCTAGCCTGCTCAAGATGATCCAATTGTTTTGCTAACTTCTCAAGTCTAGTCTCGAGGGGATTTAAGAGGGAGCGTATTAGTTTTTCCAAATCCAATAGATATTCCGGATTAGACCTCATTTGCCCAGGGGCTGCTAGAATAATGGGGTTTGTTTCTGTTACTGATGATGCAGGAATCATTGGATTTTCTGCACCTATTAGGACTGCCAATTCCTCGCCCGTTGTTACCTCACTAGAATTTTCAGCTGGAACATAAATTATGGGTGTTTTAATGGCCAGCTTCCTGACCTTCCTTGCAGGCTTTGGGACTTGAGATTTTTTTATGGTTGTGGCCCTTTTCCTCTTTGAGCATGGTTTAGGCTTAATGGCCTGTGCTTGAGCACATGCTTTTGGTATAGCGTCTTGCCCCCTTAGTGCTGTATTAGAACCATTTAAATGCTCTGACGATAAGGTGGTAACCACTATATCTACAGGAGAGGTACCCAGTGGCTCATTGGATACAGATATATCATACAATGTATCGTGTATAAGTGGCAGTACTGTGGAAGATAGCGGGGTGACCAATGCAGGGAAACTTTGGCCTATATGTTTATCAAGTGGGTTTTTCATAAGCTCAATCGATAGCCTTCGCCCGACGCGTTTTTCCGCCAAAGCAATCTCCCTATCGATGTCTTGGGGCAGGCGTTTGAAGTACGTATCTAGAGGCCCCATAACCGCCTTCTCAGCCTCACCCATAGAGGACTGCAAGGCAGAGGTATTTAAAGTATTAGCCATAGTGCACACCCCCCTGCTACCTTCAAATAACTGGATGATCCAAGTGAACACAAGACAAATGAATTATGTCCCAAAAAAAAAAATAAAGAATAAAACAAGTCTGTAGATATTAAGGGGGTGGCCCAGCCCGGCCTCCTGCGGCCCCGGACGGCCACAGACGGTCCCGCCCTTGTCCCGGGCTTCTCCCGCGCGCTCTCCCGCGCTGCGGGAGTACTGGTGGCTTATTATGGAGTGTGCACCCAATAGGTAGAAGGGGTAGGAGGGGTCGGGGAGAGCGGCCCAGGTGTAGCTCTTCAGGGCTGGCGGGCGCTCCTGGGAAATGTAGTCCCAGAGAGCCCACGCGCTCGCTCGCAGCCCCGGCAAGTGCTTTTCCTCAATGTCCCCTTCTAGGCGCTGCAAACACTCTTCACGCAGCGGGACCCGCGAAGCTTGTTCCGCAAGGAGTAGGCTGGTGGCTGGTGGTTGCAGACAAGAGAGTCCAGGCAGGTAGAAGCAAACAGCAAGGCGTCCCACTCGCTATCACAGCGAGAGCAGTTAATAAAGCGTCAGTGGAAGGGTAGGAGGGGTCGGGGAGAGCGGCCCAGGTGTAGCTCTTCAGGGCTGGCGGGCGCTCCTGGGAAATGTAGTCCCAGAGAGCCCACGCGCTCGCTCGCAGCCCTGGCAAGTGCTTTTCCTCAATGTCCCCTTCTAGGCGCTGCAAACACTCTTCACGCAGCGGGACCCGCAAAGCGGGTTCCGCAAGGAGTAGGCTGGTGGCTGGTGGTTGCAGACAAGAGAGTCCAGGCAGGTAGAAGCAAACAGCAAGGCGTCCCCCTGGGATTTTATTTCCCTCCGGAATGGGCAGATAGGAGTTAAATACCCCAAATCTGACCCCAGTGGGGCAGAAACATTTAGTTTGTTTGAGAAGGGGTAGTGCAGCCTGATGTCTGGACAAGCTAGCCCCCATCTCTCAGCTCTCAGAACACCTCGGCAGGACAACAGGTTCACAGAAGGCCCGACTGACCGTCTCGGTCAAAAGCCTCTGCAGGCGATTCTTTGAAGCAATATCGTCAAAGAGCCAGTTATTGCGTTTAGAAGGAATGCCCCTCTTACACATATAGCACCTTAGCGAGTGCTTCACATTTACACATACCACATAACCACTTAAATTAAGACTGCACCATCACTTATTTATCGGTCCTGAGGAAAGCCAGTTTTAACAGAAAAGGCCTGGCTGAAACATGTAGACCACACCTAGATTCAGGAGGCCATAATCTATACTCCTATACATCCACTAGCCTTCTTTTAATGTTAACAGAGGCCCAGTCATTAAAATATTGTTTAACCTCGGGTTCTGGGACCACTGTATAGCTTTTAAACTTTCACTTCCACACCACGACACTGCACACTCAGAAACATGCCTACTCCGCTGTAACCAGGCATCAAAGCACACCCGGGACACATTCAGTGTCACTGGGTGGGCCCGATGATGAAGCATGCCACCAACCAGCCAACCAGGTTGGTGGGTGAGGGCTTCATGATCAAACCGAATGGTTTACCCCCTAAAACATACAAACTCTGAGTCACTTCATTAATTGGCTAGTCCTTTTTGATAATACATATAATCCCTGGGGATACGGACTAGCTATCTAGTCCTCTCTCTCTCTCTCTCTCTCTCTCTCTCTCTCTCTCTCTCTCTCTCTCTCTCTCTCTCTCTCTCTCTCTCTTTCTCTCTTTCTCTCTTTCTCTCTTTCTCTCTTTCTCTCTTTCTCTCTCTCTCTTTCTCTCTCGATAAACAGCATGGACAAGCTGGCCCCCATCACTTTTACTGTAACGATATTTCCCCATTAGGTGTGGTAATAGAGGCAGCTTACCTTTATTCTACAGCAGTTTTTCACAAACTGGTTCACGGATCCCCAGGAGTCCGTGACACATTCCCAGGTGGTCCACAGGCAGCAGTTTTAAAAGCACTGCAAAGTTCCTTGTATAATTAGCATTTTCGGGCAACATTAAAGGTGTCACGCCAGTGATTAACGTACCTGCTGGAGAGAGATGAGAATTTTTTTCCAGTGGCAGCTTTGACTTCTCTAAAGTAGCACAGAGGGTTATTATGTCTTCTGCAAAGAACGTGTACCATGCAGTGATAGAGGGGTTATGGAGAGATGAGAGGCACTGTTGGAAGGTGATAGGGAATCATTGAAGAACCCCAACAAAGATTGATGCAGCGTGGTCCATAGTTATACTATTCTTAAAAAGCCTATACAGTTCAATATATAATGATAAATGTGTTGTAGAATGCACCATTGTTTCCTACATTTTCTTGTGGGGGAGAGCCTCCCATAGCCTCTTTGTAGTGGTCAGGCTCACTCACTGTGCTTGGTGTGCACCGGTTGGGGACTGGTCTGAAAAAATGTGCCAGGGCTTTTTTGGGGTTTCCAGTGTGGCCCTGGCAGGAACAGGAGCCTCGTACTGCGACATAAAACCAACCATTTAAATGTTAGTCACGGAGATGTAGCACCAACCTTCCCATTAAAATATTTAGTTTTTTGCAAATTCTTTCAATTGAAAAATACTAAAATCCTTAGTATTTTGAGTATTTGTTTAGTGTGCACACGTGTGTTTATTGTTTTAAATTAGTGTTTTAGTGTTTGAAATTTAAATTGTACAAATTGCTTGGGGATACCCGGCTTCCAGTGGTAACTCAGTCGAGGTCCTCAGGAGTGAAAAGTTCGGGTACCACTGTTCTACAGCAAGAAACATTTGACCATTTAATGAAATATGAGGGTCGTGGTTGCTTTCTGAGTTCTCTTTTTTTTTTCTTTTCTATATACTTTTTATTGAACAAAAGCTCAGTGCAGATCTTACAATCCTAATGCAACAACTATACAGTCCAATGTTATCAACTCTTTGTTTTCAGGTAAATACAATTCTTGTATCTCTTGACAAACCCAAAGCTATCAGTAGCAAAGTCTATTCTTTAATCTAGTATCTAGTCACCCCCATCCTCGCCCCATCTTGCCTTAGTACCCTCGATACGCCCTCTAATCCCCAAAATTTTATCCCATTTGTGTGGACATCCTCTGGCTTTGTATATTACCTTCTCGACCCTGGAGCACCTATCCAGTCTCATGTGTTTTTTAACCATTAACAAGAGCATCCATTGAGAATAAAGGATTTCTGGATGCTTTTAGTAAATTTTAAACCCAGCACTTCGTGATGTAGTTTACTACCATCAGTTGTCCTGCAACATGAATGGCAACTGGCGATGACAAGGTAATTCCCTGACCACTGTGCAGAGAACGGACCTCTGGTAAAGCGCCCCCCAGAGAAGCCAGTTGGGCATTGCACCCCCACCCACTCCCATTGAGCAGAAGACCCGCTGATGAAGAATGGCACTTTGGAGGGTGAAGGTCTAAATATTTTATTGAGAATATTTATGGTGACCTGCATCTGGTCCTAGTAACCAGCATCTGGATCCAATAACCCACATGATTGAACTGCACACTTATTTTGTAAAGGCATTGAGTGTACTCTTCCCTGATTCTTTCATCACACCTCTATCCTGCAGCAGTGATGTACAGCTTTTGATATCTTAGGTGTATGCAGGTGCTGCACATTTGGTGATGTCCTATGGACTGGTGCTGATGGACAATGTGGACCTGTTTAATGTCCTTAAATTAATGTTAAATCAATTTTGTATTCTGGCCTTCCCTTAAGATCTGCTGAGCCTCTTATTTTGAGACAACAGCCTTGACCCAAAATGATTTTGCTGCTGCCTCTGCAGAGTATGAAAATGTGTTTAACTAGGTGCATTAATTGTGTACTTTAGTCCTGTCACCAGGTTATGGGGAGATACAGTTGGTAGCAGCTGATAGAAAGTGCAGAGGCCATTTAAACTGTATTCCTGTTAGAGCTGTATGCTGACCGTCTCCGTAGATCCATAGACATTATTACTGAGGCTTCCCTTTCCCTCCACCGAGCATGTTTGTGGTGCACTTGTGATTCTAAGTGGTGTCCCTGGGGACCGTGTGTGGTATTTGAGGTGTGCATCCAAAAACACATTATATGCAGCACACAATGATGGTTGCCTTTTTTTGGATAGAATAGACATTCTACCCAGTGTTTTGCATTTTAATACATATTTAACTGCCTTGACTGCCTTTGCTGTTCTGTCCTCCGTTTCCCCATAGATGGATAGCGCCCACTGAGGATGTCTGAATTGTGGGGGTCGATACAATCCTTATGAGTTTTCTCTTTGTCTTAATATAAAAACAGTTTGGAAATTGGAGACTCTCCACTCAGTCTGTCTTGATCTTTTGCAACATACATACCTTTGATTATTTGATGCAGCCCCAACTGCTCCAGTTAAGATTCGAACTGCACCGCATTAATCAAGATTCATTTTGAAGGTCTTGGACATTCCTATTGTCCTAGGGACCCTCCTAGTTACCTCATAAGTGGGTGCAAATTTGCCATTTCTGATGCCTTGCTTTTCCTGTGATCTTGGCAGCTGTGTAGCAGCAACTTATTGATGTTTGACCAGAACACTTACTGTTGCTGCTCTCCTCTCAGGCTGGAACCTTGGACGATAAGGAGGACTGCATGTGGGAGACAGACACATCCTTAACCTGGAACACAAACCACCGACTTGGATGACTTTAGGAGCTGTGAGAATGACCTCTCAAGGAAGCGAGCATCCTGGGACCATGAGGGCTTTGCTGCCCTGTTGGCTATTACTGAAGTTTAGGATGTTTGTGCAACCAGAAGGTTGGAGGCATGCAAGAGGCATGCAAGGACTGTGTCTGTGGTAAGCATCAATGTGCCCTTAACTTCTGTGGCCATGACTGTTACGTGCCCACGTTACCCATTTCTAGGCCTTTGTAGAACAGAGGGGTCCCCCCTTTTGCTCTAGATCTTTGGGTACTGATGGTAGTCACCTGTGATTCCAGTACCATTTGAATGAAAGCCATGTAATGCATGTGTCTGTAGCTATGGGATTTTGGTTGGTGCGTTTGGACCCTAACGCAATACTGTTTCATGGAGAAACCAGTGGGTACAATAGGTAGCAGAGTTTCTGTGAGTATCATTGGCAAATCCCAGCAATAAATAACTATTTGCAAATAAATGTCTTCTAACATTTGGGTCCTTGTGGATGCTAAGATAATTGCAAGCAACATTAGTCTGCCCTTTTGGGAAATTGACTTGGAGAGGGTTAGAAAGAATGACTTTAGTCTTTACCCTGAAATGTGTCCGGGGCTAGTGGACATTGATCACTAGATCAATGGAAGATACACATTTGGAGCTCGGACTTGAAGAATAGTTTTGTTATACTTTTAGCTTCATGTGTTGGGAACCTAATTTCACGTACTGTGGCAGGCTATTTGAGATTTTTCTCCATTTCTCAACAACCAGTGCTGAAGGTCCCTGTGTGACTCCACCCTCTTTACATAAAGGATCATTTCGTTACCCAGACAAAGGTTATTACATAGTTGTTACTTGTAATGTTCTGTCTTGCACCTTCACTATTTAGTAAACGTTATCCTTGTTATAATAATGAGATTCAAATATTTCTGTAGAGAATTTCGTAAAAACTCTGTTAACTGAATTATATTGCATTACATAGCAAGCGCAATAAGTTTGACACTGTATTTCGGCTCCAAAAGAAGATGATCTTTTTTTTTGGTTTATTTCTTGATTTTGACTCTTCAACCTTTTGCTGTCCTATTGTAAAAAAAAAAGGACCTGTTCTCTTTCGAAGCTACAGGTGTGATTAAGGAGTCTTCTCTTGCGTTGTGCTGTACTTTATGTGAGTTAGAATACATGCTCTTCATCCCCTAAATTAAGCCTTTTGACTGTACTACGATATTGCTTCTTGGATAGGAAAGACCCAATTTGAAATTCTTAACTCCTAATAAACAGTGGGACAGTACCATACATTGTGGGATCCTAGAGGCAAATGAAATTTGCAAACCCCAGAATTTCCCAGTATCCACTGTCTTAAAAACAAGATGAAAGGCCTGATACCAGCCATCTTGGAACATTGACCATGCAGCTCCTAAAAGAGCATCCAGCGAACCCTACCAATTATACCCAGCTTAAAACCACTCCAGGCTCCTTCCAACTGCAGTACTTTCTTTCCCTTTATGATTGTGTTGTTACAGTCTCACCACATTTTAATACTGGTACCTAACAATTAGGATACTGTGCTTGCTCCACTTGGGAACTGTCTCGTTAAAGAACACAAGGACCGTACTAGAGGTTTGGATGTTATAAAACAGAATGTACTATTAAAAAATACTGACGCAGACTGGTTGCAAATAGTAAAAACAAGAGTTCCAGAATAATGACAAAGAACTGACAGTGAGAGTCCGCTTGTTATGTTTTTGGATGGGCAAGATGCTGGACGCTGCTTTTCTTTCCGTGCTATTCTTAAGTAACTGAGCATGGCAGAACATGTCCCTGGACCTACTAGGGAGCCACAAGTAGAGGTGCATTGTAGGATAAATATGTTCCCATGTACATATTCCCATGTACATATTCCCATGTACATATTCCCTAAGAGCAAGAACACTCCGACAACTTCACTGTGGGCTGCTTTCAGGTTCCTGATATCTGGCGCTACCATTAGAGAGTTGCACCATATTCCAATTAAGATTATACCTAGTTTGCGTACCCAGATGTCGATAGGAGAAGAATGATTGTATAGATAATGTTGGTGATCAGGCTGAAGCAATTGCGTAAGACTTTTTAATCAATGGAAGCTTGTGTAAGCCAAACCAGAGGGTCTACATAGATTAGCTTATTATGGTGGTGTAAGCATAGAGAACAATTTGAAGAAGCTACATGCTTTTTTAACAGGTTGAAATGGAGACTATAAGAAAGACTTAATTTTAGGAACTATTTTGGGATAACCACTAGCAAGTGCTGTATCTCTGGGTTTCAGTTAAGCAATTGGCTAATTTTCTGAAGGAAGGTTGGTGTGATCAGAAGAACATCTCCATGTAAGCTCACAGGTGTGGATAGGCAGGCACAGATGGGAAAACGTTGGTAATGAAGATTATTTTTAACTGAGACTTCTAGCCATAGATTCCTCACCTTCTGAATATTCCCAGGCATCAGACTGGATCCGTAAACTTTTCAGCACTACCTCTGCTTGTTGGAAGGTGGTGCCTTGCAGATTTAAACGGATGCTGTTCCACTATAGAAATGATGTGCGGGCCTATTTAGGTGCAACCCCTGTACTCTGTTAGTTCCTTTCTCTCCACTCCAGACCCAGATCTGAAGCTTAGTTTAATCTCTAAGATATTTACCTCTATCAATGTGCAAGGGATGTCACCCCCTAAAACTGCAAGATTTTAAGCCCTGTGGGACCGTTACAAACAAGTCTGTGACAGATCCCCATCAGGTGTTCCTGGGGTACAGCCATGACTCCAAGGCCTGCAGAGTCTGTGTGTCGATGAACCCGAAGGCCAGCTGGGAACAAAAGACCAAACTCTACATTGCCAAGCATTTGTAGGCTTCACAATGGGGCCATTTCAAGTTCGGCTCTACATTCAAACTTCACTCTTGGTCCCGTTTGCATTCCCGGAGCTTTCAGAACTCCAGAGGTCCGTTTTCATCAGGCTTCACATTGTCAGGTAAACTTAAAAAACTAAAAGAAATCAATGTTGGAATCCATTTCTTTGTGCCACTTGTGTTTGCTGAACAGGCGGGGGTGGTGTCACCCTTCTCAAACTCACTCCCGAAGTCTGCTGAATTCAGAGCCAATTTCACAGCTGCTTCCAGCACAACCTATGGTGCATCAGATTGAAGAGTTGCAAGCAGACATGCTCTGACTTTTTGAATCCCTGCCGACTCCCTCTGTCACACCCTAAGGGCCTGAGGAGCCAAGAGGCCTTCCAAATAGGATACTGCCAGCTGGTTCCCTCTCGATGCCTGTTAGCCATTGCACTCTTACTTCACCACTTAAAGACGAAGCCCCAATTGCCCTTTTTGACGCTGGTCCAACCACATCCGATGTCACATCCGTGTCTGCCCAAGGCGCTGCTTCCGCTGTTTGACATACAGCCTAAACAATATTCTCTCCATTCATTCCCTCTTTCAAACTCACTCTGATAATAATTACGACTGTATGATGAGCATGCTCAGCCCTTCAAGATGTCAATTGGTACGGGGAGTGACAGTTGCTGCGATACCGCTCTGGAGACTGGTCTGTTTTCTTCTCCTGGTGCAGCCACAGAAGAATCTGAATTCTATGCCATGGTATTGCTTATAGCAGCAGAAGTTCTTGACCTCCTGCTTACCACATTGGAGGTGAAAACTAATGTCTTCAAAGAGTTACTATAACCAGGGCAAACATCTTCCGAGCTTCTCCTTCCCTTTAACAAGGCACTGAAAAATACCTTATTGGGGTCTTGTGGCCAAACCTTGCTCTGGCCCCCTTGTCAGTAGACAAATTGCCAGGCACTATTGCCCTTCTCCAGACAACCTTGCCTTTCTTTCACAGCACCCCTTGCACGAAAGTCTCATGAAGCCGGCTTCCACCAGCCCTTCTAATCCCAACATATTGCCCACCTCTTGCCCCGATAGGGAATGTAAGCGAGTAGATAATTTTAGCAAACTTGTCTTTTCTTCACCAGCTTGGCCTTCCAATCTGTTAGCGCCAGCTATTGGGATGATACTCGCACTACCTTTGTGATTCAGTGGCACAAGTCCTCCCTAGTGTGCTCGAAGACCTTCATCCTTTACTTTCTGAGATGATCCAAGATGGTTGTGATGCTGCAGAGTTAACGATTCATTGTGATTCAGACACCACTGATTCCATCAGGCAAGCCATAGGTACCAGCATTGCCATTCGCTTCCATGTGTGGCTGTGATTGACTGAAATCTCAGGCGATGTCCAGTCTTCCTTGATGGACATACCCTTTGATGGGACTGATTCTGCTCTCAAGCTCTTTAAGAAGAGCAGAGTTACTGCTCGCCCTCTGGGCCTATTGCCTCCTGTCGCCAACTGCAACAGTACCACCATTCCCTTTGCGACTTTAGCCAAGGCACCCCTTACCTCCAAACCATCCAGCCCCCACAGGGCACCCTGTAGTTTTTCTGTAGTGGCCAGGGTACCCACTGTCCCAGCGACCAAGGTCAGCACCCCACCCAGCCCACGGCGGCCTCATCTGCCAAACCTCTCTAGAATGCCTTTGCAGGGACACAGCCACCTGGTGGGAGGCAGAATCCACTCATTCCTACAGGGCCGACATGTGATCATGTTAGACAGGTGGGTCTCACAGGTTGTTCCCCAGGGCTACACCTGGCCCTTTTTTCTCTTCTCCGTCACACCTTCCACTGCCCCCTCAGCGATTGACTGAGGACCATATATCTCTATATTTTACTGCAGGACCTGCACACCCATTTGGCCAAAAGGGCTGCTGAGAGCACGCCTGTGCCAGAAGAAGGGCATGGTTGCACTCCTCCTGAGGGGCGCCTAAGAAGGTTGGAGGTGTTCGGCCTGTGCTATCTCAACGCGTTCCTCTCAAAGGAGAGATTTAAAATGCCCACCCTGGCCAAGATCTTGTCTGCCCAGACTCCTTTACCTTTCCCCACCCAGAGCTGAGAGAGGTACTGATGCATCGCTTCTTAGTTGGTACCCCTTCCAGTTTAGCGGCCTTTGGTCTCTGGCAGAGTACTGACTCCACATCAGTCTTCTGGAGCTGAGGGCCATCTGCTTGGCATTGAAAGCCTTACTGCCATCCATTAAAGGGAAGCTGGTCCAGGTGCTCACTGACCACTGCCTTGTGGTATTGCTTAAATAAGGCGGATGGGGTCACAGACCTTGTGCCAGGAGGCCTTGCTCCTCTGGAAATGTCTGACTGTCAAGGAATTTGTCTGGTGGTGAAACACCGGGCAGTATCATTGAATGCCAGGGTGGATGACTGCTGTCATGGGTAGTGGATCTGGAATGCCATCTACATCAAGAACTGGCACAAGGTCTCTTCTGTGATTTTTGTAGAACCATGGCTTGATCTGTTCACCACTGCTGAGAATGTGCAATGCCTGCAGTTCTGCTCTTTGGAGTTTCCAAGGAGTCTCTCGCTGGGAGACGTGTTCAGCCTCCAGTGGAACTCTGGGACTCCTCTATCCCTTTACACTAACACCACTCCTGCTCTTAGTTCTCAAGACTACCAGGCAGAAGTCATCCTAGTGGCTCTGGATTGACATAGAGAGTATGGTATTGAGAACTCCTGAGCTTGAGCATGTGCCCTCTGATTAGGCTGGCCCTGCGGAAGGACCTGCTTTTGCAGCAACAGGACCAGTTTCTGCTCCCAGGCCTTCTCATTGTCCAGCATCATGCATGGGGACCTTCCTCCACAGGTGGTTGATGTCATCTTGGCAGCCAGGCGTCCCCCAAAGAAAAATTTAAACAACTGTGAACAAAGCTGTGGCACATGCCAGATTGACCCCCCCCATTTAGAAATGCGGATCTCTAGTTGTCAGAGGTAGGTACCTTTGTCCAAATAGAGACCCTAGCTTCTAGTCAGGGTAAGGGGGATACACACTTTAAATAACTCCTGCTCACCCCCTGGGTAGCTTGGCACGAGCAGACATGCTTATCCCAAAGGCAATGTATAAAGTATTTGTACTCAAAACACACAGTAATACAGTGATAACACCACAAATGAACACCACAACAGTTTAGGAAAAATAAAGTATCTTTATATAAACTCAACAAGACCAAAACGACAAAAAACCAACATACACATAACAAGTATATGACTTCAAAAATGTTTCAAGCAACATGGCCCATAGAAAACTATGGATGCGTGACTCTATACAAAGTGCCTGTAGATGTGTCAAAATTCACAAGAGCAAACCACGTCAGTTCCTTAGTCCTTGGGGAGGCGATGCAACAGTTCTGCTGCATGCAGGAGAAGTGAAACGTCAAATCCGGACTGTAGGGGGAAGTGATGCATCGACTCTAAGACTGTTCTGACCCACAGGAGATGCGTTGGGGGAAAACTTGCTGCAAGGGTGCGATACGTGGAAATTCGGGATGCACAGGTAAACGATGCGGCATCAAGCAGTGCTGCCTTGTTTTCTTCAGCGGCGATCCTACGATGCGTCAGTTCTTACCATTGCAGGTGCTGTGTCATCTCTGCAGCTGCGCTGCGGTGGTGAGTGAAAATTCTTCCCGCACGGCGGTGCTGCGTTGGAAAAATACGTCAATTTCTTCAGCTTTTCAGGTTCTTCCAGCTCCCAACAGCAGGAACAACCTCCAGAGGCCCAGAACTGGAATAGGCACCTCCTGGAAGATCAGAACTCTCAGCCGCAGAGTTCCAGGGAGCTGGGGGTGAAGTCTTTGTGTCCCCGAGACTTCAGAACAGAAGGCAGCACACAGAGGCCCTTGGAGGTTCACAGCAAAGTTCCTGTCTTTGTCCTTTCCTTGGCAGAAACAGCAACTGCAGGCCAACCCCATATAGCACACAGCAAAGGGGGCATACTCCTCAAAGCTCTTCTCCTTGACAAAGGTTCATCTTGAGTTCAGAAGTGATGTAAAGTTCTGGGGTTTAAGGTCTACTACGTATACCCTATTATTTCTTTGTTTTCTTTGTGCAAGGGTCTCTGAGCCCTGTACAAACCAGCTCTGTCCTTACTGGTGCAGTATGACTACAGGGCGTTGAGAAAGCATTGTGCCTAGGAGACAGGCCCTATTCAGGTGCTAGGAAAACTCCTCCCAATACTCTAAATGCAGCTAAGGTCAATTCAGCTCTGATCGGAGTCATCCAGGAAGGGCCAGGCCCCTCCCCCACCCCAGTGGTTGTTTACAGTGAATGAACATACCCAGCCCCTGTCATTCTAAACCCGACAGTCAATTCACAAACAGGCAGAGGCACACAGAATAGTTTGACAAGAAAATGTCTATTTTCTAAAAGTGGCATTTTCAAAGGCACAATTTAAAAACAATCTTTACTAAAAGATGTGTTATTAATTTCTGAGTTCATAGAGCCTAAACTTGAATTCTCTCTCTTGGCCCAATGGGAAGTTATACTTGTAAGATGTTAAAAAGTATTTCCCATTCTATCCTAAGGGGCAGATAGTGAAAAACTAAATTGCAATATTCACTATAAGGACATGTCACACACACCAGTACATGTCCTACCTTTCACATTCACTGCAGCCTGCCCATAGGGGTATCTTGGACCTGAATTAACAACGAGGGGAGGTAGAGTAAAAAGATAGGATTCCTACTCCACAGGCACTGATAATTAAACAAGAAGAATCCTACTTCCAGTGTGCACCACAAGGATGGGGGACACTCAGTGTTGTGTAAAATACCCCTCACACACCAACAGGCCCCTTGGTGTCATGCTTCATCATCGGGGTCTTCGCACCCCGCTAGAGGGATGCGGCACGCTGCGACCTGCGACTACGCGGGAGCGTTGACAAGGTTGACTATGTGTGGTGTGGGTTAAGTGCAAGTGAGGGGATACATGTGAGTGAAGGGTGTAGTGAAAAATTAAAAAGTACCTGGCTAGTGGGTGGTGTGAAAAAAACTTTATTCAGGACCCCTAGCTGGTGCTATTAAAAAGATGTGCAAAAAGGCGAGGTCAGTTGTCTTAATTAGGGACAAAACCTCTGGTGTGCGTCGACATGTTTCGGAACTGGTGTTCCTTCTTCAGGACGGGGCACAACTTCCCAACCCTACTCACGTATTTCTATAAAAAAGGTGTTATCTTAAAATCTTTTTACTGAAAAGTGATAACAATCTCACGGAGGCTAACAATGTGCCTACAGCGGTATTATTGGTTCATGCAGTTGCATGCCCTGGAAAAAAAGAAAAACTCAAGTAAGTTTGGTTGCCATACAGGACTGGCTCATACAGGTGCAGTCACCTGGAGCCCAAAACAGTTAAATTAACCTGTAAAGAAAAATGGGACACACATGACACACAACATAGAAGACACATTTAAAGTTTTTTGTATTTGTTCTGTAAGACATACTCATAGTCACTGTTGTATATTGCATCATGAGCATATCCAGAACATAAAGGTAGGTAGGTGGATCCACAATCTGTGAGGGTAAAGAGTTGATTTCAGTGTTTTTACTCTCTTTACTCACTGTTTGACTCCACGCTAAATCGGGGTATCTGGGAGTTTCTTTTGTGTAATATACTCACGAAATCCGCCTAAATTGGCCTCCTTCTACCACCCTGTGCTGCTCCGCTGTGAATGCGTTAGCGAGCAGGGCTGTGGTATATATTAGGTATTCAGGTGTAGTTTGATTCGTTAATTGGCGGAAATAAGAAGCGGGCCATATAAGGGACATCCGTATCCCCGCCTATCATGAACATGCTCACGGTCTCAATGTGACATGTGTCATTTTAAACCATCTCATTCGTTAATTACCGGGTTTTCTAGACAGACCAAATTAGGAGTATCCGCTTCTCTGCCTATCATGAGCCCGGACACGGGTTCCTGCTGACATGTGTCCTTCTGAGCATGCCCGGTCTTTGAGTGTTCCGAGAGGCACGCGCATGCGCATATCGCATTCGTTCCGCCGTGGTTTGCTGGTTCTCGGCGCATGCGCAGTCGCATGGATCATCTCTATGTGAAACACTGTTCTAATGCGATGTGTACCACATTGACGTTGGGCCATCCAAAGTGTTACTAGTTTCTACCGCGTGCCTCCGTATTCTGTATATTGCTTATTTAATTTCTGGGGCATCGCATAGGGCGATCCATAGTCTTGTCTGTCGCCTGGGTAGTGGCATGAATGGAAAAAGTTATTAACATAATCCCAATACAGTGGAATGCGCATTCCTTAGGGGCGTTCCGTAATTTCTTTATTTCATTCTCTATGGGTAAAACACATCAGGTTGCTTTAGATTTTTTAGTTCTTCCTTTTCTGAAACGAAAAAATGAGTTTAATGACGTTACTGTGTTTCAGTTATTGTCCAGTCATTTGGCTCCATGGAATACCGTCATTAAGACCTATGATGTGGGTTCCCAAGCGAAACACCCATCGTTGTTCTTTTTGGAACAGGCCTGTTTCAGATGTTAAACGTTCGATTACAGTCCAACGTAAGTCGTTGATGCAATGTTGATGTTCCAAGAAATGTGATGCCATCTTGGTGGTCGTTTTTTTACAGCGTACATTGCTTTTATGTTCACCTATCCTCACTTTGACAGGTCGGGTGGTCATGCCTATATACTCTAGACCACATGGGCACGTTATCAAGTAGACCACGTTCTTCGTATTGCAGTTAGAGAAATGACGTTGTTCCCATGACGTGCCATTCCTAAAGGTTAGGGTTCTGATTTTCTGGGTTTGATGACAGCAGCTGCAATCGCCACAGGGGAAGTGTCCTTGGACCCCAGTCACATTCTGTCTTCCAGTGGGGTTTTGTCGTGGTCTAGTATGTACCAGCATGTCTTTAATGTTTCTGCCCCTCCGGTGTGCATACATTGGTTTCTCAAAGTCTAGGTCCCCACAGTTCAGTATTCCCCAATGTTTGTTTATGACTTTTGATACCTGGTTCGATATGGATGTGTATGTCGTAAGACCAATTTGCGTTACGACATACACATCCATATCGAACCAGGTATCAAAAGTCATAAACAAACATTGGGGAATACTGAACTGTGGGGACCTAGACTTTGAGAAACCAATGTATGCACACCGGAGGGGCAGAAACATTAAAGACATGCTGGTACATACTAGACCACGACAAAACCCCACTGGAAGACAGAATGTGACTGGGGTCCAAGGACACTTCCCCTGTGGCGATTGCAGCTGCTGTCATCAAACCCAGAAAAGCAGAACCCTAACCTTTAGGAATGGCACGTCATGGGAACAACGTCATTTCTCTAATTGCAATACGAAGAACGTGGTCTACTTGATAACGTGCCCATGTGGTCTAGAGTATATAGGCATGACCACCCGACCTGTCAAAGTGAGGATAGGTGAACATAAAAGCAATATACGCTGTAAAAAAACGACCACCAAGATGGCATCACATTTCTTGGAACATCAACCTTGCATCAACGACTTACGTTGGACTGTAATCGAACGTTTAACATCTGAAACAGGCCTGTTCCAAAAAGAACAACGATGGGTGTTTCGCTTGGGAACCCACATCATAGGTCTTAATGACGGTATTCCATGGAGCCAAATGACTGGACAATAACTGAAACACAGTAACGTCATTAAACTCATTTTTTTGTTTCAGAAAAGGAAGAACTAAAAAATCTAAAGCAACCTGATGTGTTTTACCCATAGAGAATGAAATAAAGAAATTACGGAACGCCCCTAAGGAATGCGCATTCCACTGTATTGGGATTATGTTAATAACTTTTTCCATTCATGCCACTACCCAGGCGACAGACAAGACTATGGATCGCCCTATGCGATGCCCCAGAAAATAAATAAGCAATATACAGAATACGGAGGCACGCGGTAGAAACTAGTAACACTTTGGATGGCCCAACGTCAATGTGGTACACATCGCATTAGAACAGTGTTTCACATAGAGATGATCCATGCGACTGCGCATGCGCCGAGAACCAGCAAACCACGGCGGAACGAATGCGATATGCGCATGCGCGTGCCTCTCGGAACACTCAAAGACCGGGCATGCTCAGAAGGACACATGTCAGCAGGAACCCGTGTCCGGGCTCATGATAGGCAGAGAAGCGGATACTCCTAATTTGGTCTGTCTAGAAAACCCGGTAATTAACGAATGAGATGGTTTAAAACGACACATGTCACATTGAGACCGTGAGCATGTTCATGATAGGCGGGGATACGGATGTCCCTTATATGGCCCGCTTCTTATTTCCGCCAATTAACGAATCAAACAACACCTGAATACCTAATATATACCACAGCCCTGCTCGCTAACGCATTCACAGCGGAGCAGCACAGGGTGGTAGAAGGAGGCCAATTTAGGCGGATTTCGTGAGTATATTACACAAAAGAAACTCCCAGATACCCCGATTTAGCGTGGAGTCAAACAGTGAGTAAAAAGAGTAAACACACTGAAATCAACTTTTTACCCTCACAGATTGTGGATCCACCTACCTACCTTGATGTTCTGGATATGCTCATGATGCAATATACAACAGTGACTATGAGTATGTCTTACAGAACAAATACAAAAAACTTTAAATGTGTCTTCTATGTTGTGTGTCATGTGTGTCCCATTTTTCTTTACAGGTTAATTTAACTGTTTTGGGCTCCAGGTGACTGCACCTGTATGAGCCAGTCCTGTATGGCAACCAAACTTACTTGAGTTTTTCTTTTTTTCCAGGGCATGCAACTGCATGAACCAATAATACCGCTGTAGGCACATTGTTAGCCTCCGTGAGATTGTTATCACTTTTCAGTAAAAAGATTTTAAGATAACACCTTTTTTATAGAAATACGTGAGTAGGGTTGGGAAGTTGTGCCCCGTCCTGAAGAAGGAACACCAGTTCCGAAACATGTCGACGCACACCAGAGGTTTTGTCCCTAATTAAGACAACTGACCTCGCCTTTTTGCACATCTTTTTAATAGCACCAGCTAGGGGTCCTGAATAAAGTTTTTTTCACACCACCCACTAGCCAGGTACTTTTTAATTTTTCACTACACCCTTCACTCACATGTATCCCCTCACTTGCACTTAACACACACCACACATAGTCAACCTTGTCAACGCTCCCGCGTAGTCGCAGGTTGCAGCGTGCCGCATCCCTCTAGCGGGGTGCGAAGACCCCGATAATTATCAGGTATCTTGGACCTACCTGAGGGGTGTCTTACATGTAAGAAAAGGGAAAGTTAGGGCCTGGCAAGTGGGTACACTTTCTAGGTCGACATGCCTGTTTAAAACTGCGCACAGGCCTGAGATACATTTTAAGGGCTACTCATATGGGTGGCACAATCAGTGCTGCAGGCCCACTAGTAGCATTTGATTTACAGGCCCTGGCATACTCAGTGCACTTTACTAGGGACGTACCAGTAAATCAAATATGCCAATTAGGGAGAACCAATTGTAATACAAATTTACACAGGGAGCACTTGCACTTTGACACTGATCAGCAGTGGCAAAGTGCCCAAATCATCTAAGCCAGCAAAAACGAATTCCAGCACAGCATCAAAAATATAGGAGGTAGAGGCAAAAGGTCAGGGGAAACCACACCAAAAATGGCAAGTTTCATATATGGCCCCTCCAGCTGAAAGGTGGGGAAAACTACCCCCCTCTTGGGAGTTCTCATCACTAAGGCGGAGGTACCTGGACAGACCATCAGCATTGCCATGTTCTATACCAGCGGTACAAAAGGGGGTGGTTATGGACGGAGCATCTGAACCTATCAAACACTCACACCCAGTCAACAGATCTGGGTTTAATCCATCACCGTTCTTCAGCCCACTGTGCCACCCCAGTTCAGACAGGGCCATATGCAAATCAGTCTGACCCTGTGCCTCATGGGAACAGTCCAGCCCGAACTGCCAAGCCATGCCATCCCTGGACCGGAAACAAGCTTCCTAGGACTGGTTTCTGGCATTCCAGCCGTCTTCAGCTAAGCTTGCTTGAATCCAGTGGCAAAGTGAGCAATGGACTCACGTCTGAGCATACCCTGCCAACTTATGGCAGGGTAGTCCCGCCTTAGAACCGCCTTTTCTCCTGTTGGTCTCTCCCAAAAGGGCTGCCCCTCTTACATGTGTTGTTACTCAGGATCTGTTATTTACAGTTTGTGAGCACTATTTTACTAATTACTTTATTGGAGCAAAGCAGCACATCACGCCGCACAATGGATGCTGTGTGTTTTTAGTTTTCTAATGCGCAGCTCTCAAAACTTTTGTAAGCAGACTTGCATGTGCATTTGATCTTGAACAATGGTGGTTGCGCGCCTTTCTTATAGTGTGGCTCACAAAAATCCATTTTATTATAATTTTTTTTATGCAGCTCGGCCTCTTGATATTTAGGGTGGCTGAGTGCCTTTCAACCTTGTGGCTTGCCCTGTGTTCTATTATACAAGTGCTTTGTGCATGGTAAATACATGTTTTGAGGGGATCTCAGCAAATCAGCCGGCTGGACCAGCAAACAGACGGATGTGTGGTTAGAAAAGATCCTGTCTGTTCTGATCTCCAGTCTGCGCTTGCTGGCTCTGCATGTGCTGTGAAAGTCAGGGGTTCAGGCTTCATCTGTGAAGAGTGAGGGAAGCTTGGCTCCCTGCCGCCTCCTTTCTTCGAAACCCTCTCGCTCTGCCTAGTCCCGGCTACTATTGGTGGAGAAAAAAAGAACATTTTCATGCATTAGACAATGAAGATTTTATGGGCACGTTTTTAAAGGACGCAGTTGTCCGTTTATCCTTGCCAACCTGTTCATTCATGTCTCGTGCCGCTAGATTACATGAGCGTTTGCAGACAATATGTTAAAATTATTATTTATGTGGTTTCCTTAACACTGACCTGGCTGCAAGAGTGCATGAGAGCTGTGCAGAAAGTGGGTAACACGTCTGCTGCCGAAAGGGAGAAGAATAAAAGCGCACAACAGTGCAAAATCATGTATACAGTCAGGCATGCAGCACATATACATTTGTCACATCGCATCAGAAACATGCTCAAGCATGTATAATAAGAAAAAGGTAATATATCCTTGAAGGGGGGAAATATCTGACTGCAAAATATAAGTCACTAATTTGATGTTGAGCTCTGTAAACCATCTAAACAGGCAAGCAAAATCTCTCCGCCGCACATGGCCAAGGTGATCCAATTCTAGTGCTACTACTGCTTGGGTACAATGTTTGAATATGTCAAGTGCTGACTTTCCTGAGGTAGTGTGGGAGGAAGTTTTACAGTTTTGGGCCATCTGTCGGTCCCCCTTTTCAAGTAAAAGAAAATGTAGGGTGGTTTGATAGCAGCGGAATAGGTACGTGGATTATGTGTAGTGCTACAAGTTTCATTAACCATAATTCATTGTATACATTTTTGGGTGTTGTTGTAAGGCCCCCCACGCCTCGCCCTGGATATATTAATCAGGCATGTTCATCTGCGTTCTTTGCAAACCCCTACCCATTTTGTGCAACCAGAAATGTAAGTTGTCTCTCCTTTTTTATGTCTGACCTACCAGATCGCTTTTGCTAGTCTATTGTTTTCCCCCATAAAACATATGTAATGCATGTATATAGAAGGAATGTTAGTGCACCAGCCTCATACACTGGTCTGTTAAACCATTATACACATTTTGCTCAGTGCAGCATACAGCTTTGAGCAATGAGACAGCCAACTTTTCCCCGTTGGCTCTGCAGATGGCAGGGATCAGATAGCAAAGGTTAGATTTATGCCTCACTCCAGTGGCAGCTCCTCTGCTATGGTGGAGGAGCGTTGCCCTCTGCATTTAAGCAGTGAGAAGAAGAAACAGAAAATGATAACAACTTTGAGTTATTATTTTATGCTGCTTCGTGCTGCCTTGTTCGGGGCTCCTCTGCTCTCGGAGCAGAGGAGGGGAGGAGTGGTTTAACCATTCCTACGTGCGCAATAACTGGACAGCCTTCTCCGGCCCCCAAAACAGTCATGTGCACTTTGCCCATTCTCCATGCAGGCTGCATTACAGCCTGAATGGAGAACATGCTCAGGCCATCATTCCCTGTTTGAACGTTGAACCAGGACGCTCAAAACCAATCACAACGCTTCATTGCAGCACTGTGATTGGCCAGTGGGGCCTGCTTCCTGTTCTCAAATTCCACGAGTAGAGCAGGAGCAGAGACGCGAGACCTGGGAGCAAGATACGTTTATTTTTTTTATTTTTATATTTAAATTGGACCTATGCGCGACCTCATTTAGAACATAGTGTGCCTTAATTTGCCATAACTATGTAACCAACAACAGAAATCTATGTAATATATGCCACTAAGCTCTGTGTTGATAATATAAAAACAATTCTATTATTTCGTTTTCAATATATAATAAGAGGTTTTTGCAGATGGAAAGTTGCAAAACAATAAATCGCGTCAAGTGAGGCGTGCAGGCAGTGCAGTGAATGGTGCTGTACAATGAGTAAGGTTAACATGTAATCAGATGATGCATTAGCCATGATTCCAACAATATGTATATGCATTTCATAAGAATATGTTAGTCATAATCTAAGGAATATTTTATATTGTTAATGTTTCAACCCCGCATGTCGAATTGAAACTGGGTCATCATCAGGACAGAGAGATGCTTAAGGGTGTCATCATTGACGGTGTCCATAGTGAACGCAAAATGGATATGCAAATTATATCATCATGGTGAGGATGATTCCAAAATCAGGAAGGTTTATTCTCCCAGCACAACATTTATGTTTCTCATTTCTGTTGTTGAAGACATAATTATGTTAAATTATTGCAAATTATGTTCTAATTGAGTCCCATGTGGAACACAGGATTGTTCCCTACAGCAACATCTCCTGCATTTTGAATCGAGTAACAAGGAGATCCTCTGGGATTGTGGTTTAGATTGTTGTGGTTCTGCAGGAGGGCAGAACCCGGCGTGCTAAGGATATGCTTACTGATTGTGCAGCTGCACCGACCACGTAATGGTTACAGGGAAACAACCAGGTCCCTGTCACAATAAGTGCATATCTTTTCCATCCTCGTCCTCACAGATCTTCAACTCTGTTTGGGTTTTGTGCACTTCCGTGTAGGTATTTGATATATTTGACATAGCATGAACCTTTCTTTACAGAAAACATTTGTATTGCAGCAGAAACATCTCACATATTTAGTACATAGTGTAGGGCCCACGCGAACCTTGTTGCATCAATTAAAATGTGATGCAGAAGGGCACTGGCAATAAAGAATTAGAATAATATAATGTATTTCCAGTTTCAAGCACTGTCAGGTAGTCCGAATTAGCAAGAATCACACAATATTTTGTGATGTTTCGAACCCGCAGCTCATGCCCTTGTTGCCACAGGTTTCACCCCTTCAGCATATTAACCACTAGATTGCATCAGTTTATGGGAATGTGGACAAAGAGTGATTGGGTAGTTCCAGTGAGTAGGCAGTAATATGTTTATTTCGGAAGCGTGTGGCGACAATGAAACTGGAGCCCTTAATCAAGTTTCAGGGGGCTGTGTCAAAATAACAGAGAGTAGGTTTCTCCTTTAACAAGAATTTTTTGTATTTGCCTTTAACAGTTATCTCTCGAGTTGTTAGTGAGTTCAACACTTTGCTTGGATCTGTGTGTAAACTTGCAGGTAAGTCACAGGTTCAAAGTCAGCCCCACGGTCTATAGTGTCGATGACACCAAAACAACAACGATATTCGTATATAAAAGAGGCAAATCATTATAAGAGGGTTGTTGGCTACACTTTGCTTTCAATATGACGTTAATCGGTATTTTATTTATGTGATTGAAATGACGGGCAGTAAAGTAGATGGTAAAACGTCTACTAAAGCATGACCGTCATCTAGAAACGGAAAAGCATGCAAGATGAGACTAAAGCCTCAAAGTATTTCTATTCAGAGCCACTAGATGGCAGTAGAATACCATGTTTCTTTACATTACTCTGTCAGTGGACCCGACGCAATTTTATGGGACGCTCGCAGCCTAAAGTAGAATGCTCCACTTCTCTAAAGCTAGATCTGTAGATGAAAACACGTGTCAGAAATCGTTGGGAAACGATCCCTAGATAGATTGAGGCAAATTGTAAGGAAAGAGAGAGACCGGTCCTGCTAGCAGCAGATTAATTTTGCATGGACACTAGACTTTTAAACTGTGTTGCTGTGTGGAGATCAGCTGATGGCTGTTCTGATCCTCAGACTGGGATCTGTTGACTTGGTGGTATGTGGAAGCTCAGTGTGTGTGGGTTATTGATTCTGGGTGCATGGTAAGGTCCATTTGAACCGCAGTGCATGCTGCACAAGTTGTTAGCTGTTCCTCAGAGTCTGTCTTAGTCCAAGATGGGTCTGCTATTCTGCACATACTGCTTCCTAAGCCCACCTTCCTGAAGCAAGTTGTAGTTGCTGGAAAAGGGGAATTCTACCAACGTATTCAATTTGTCACATAAGGTTTCGTCCAGTTCTAATAAAAACCCACTTATCCTCATTGGTGGCTCCTCCGCTAAGGCAGAGGAGCGTCGTCCCACTACTCATAGAGCAGTGAAAAATGGAAAAATCAAATGATAATAACCCCGGTCCACTCATCCTTAGTGGCGGCTCCTCCGTTAAGGCAGAGGAGCGTCGTCCCACTACTCATAGAGCAGTGAAAAATGGAAAAATCAAATGATAATAACCCCAGTCCACTTATCCTCAGTGGCGGCTCCTCCGTTAAGGCAGAGGAGCGTCGTCCCACTACTCTTAGAGCAGTGAAAGATGGAAAAATCAAAGGATAATTACCCCAGTACATAGCAGGAGATGGATCTGGGGGATGGCTGTCCCCAGAGCCAATATTGGCTCCAGGAGGGGCGCCACACGGCTCCCTTCCTTCTCTGTGCACGGGCTGGCCCCAGGGAGGTGGTGGTCCCTCCTTCATTTTCAAAATGTATTTGACCCTGGGGAGGTGCTGGTCTCTGTGGCTGGTGGTCTATGTGGACACTTTCTTTAATGTTTATTCTAGTCCCAGGGAGGTTGTTGTCTCCGGTGCTCAGGGGGTCGGTGCGCCCTCCCATATTAACCCCTTGGCTGCAGCGGTAATTCCGCTACAGAGCTAGAGGGGAGGGGGGCCCGCGGCGCTGCCATGCTCGTGACGGAACCACTCCGTCACGAGCTACGGGCGCGCTGTGCTTGTGACGGAGTGGTTCCGTCACGGCCCCGCGCCGGCCCCGCCCGCTCAATAGAACGCTCAGCGCAGGCGCGAAATCGCTGCCGCGCAGGCGTGGCGGCCGGGCCATGACGGAACCACTCCGTCATTAGCACAGCGTGTCCGTGGCTGGTGACGGAGTGGTTCCGTCACCAGCAAACAATGGGTTAATTTCTTTTATTTATATTCCCGGGGGATGGTCGTCCTCAGGGCCGGAGGGGGAGTCTGCATGTCCCTACATTAAATATGTTTCGGGACCCAGGGAGGTTGTATTCCCCGTGGCATAAATAAGCCCTAGGACGGCGGCCCCATGCACCCGCATCCTTATTCATTAAAGGCAACTTATAGTTATACTTATCTGAAGAAACTATAACTCGTGCCATTAAGTAACTAAGTCACTAGTTATAGTTTCTTAACCTAAGTATAACCAGAAGTATAACTATAGCTGCTGTATTTGTATGGTTTTATGTGGGTAAAACATCAACCCAATGTTAACGACCGTGTAACCTTTGTTTTTTTTTCTTAGTGAATTTATAGATACATAAACATATATATGCATTGGGTTATATACGTATATACGCATATATATATATGTCCTCACATATTTGCCCCGGATGTGCCAGGAGATTTCGAAACAAACTGAACAGGTCTCGGATATGAATGTTCTTTCGAGCAAGTCTTCAGTGACATTAAAGACATATTAAAGTGGAGTTTCCCCCGGTTTTGGAATGCAAATATTTGAGTGATGTCAACCAGGGTAGGATGTGTTGCTGTATAAATCATTTGTGCCATTCATGAGTTTGGAATTATTCTTCTGGGTCTCATTGAGGTATTATGCGACTGGTAGTACTTCAAATGACGTATGATATGCGCAAGGGAGCAGAAATGTTTCAATATGTTTAGACTCGTATACAGGTTTTCACAATGGGCATTTCTTTTATGTCTGATTGTACAATATGAGAGTAAGAGTTGCAAATGCACTAGTGGGAGATGCCAATTTGCTTAAATTACAAAAAGAAAATGGAGATTATGTTCCGAGTGTTCTAAACAAATACAAAGGTGCTGGGAACATAAATGAATATTAATAAAGTCTCCAAATAGGCAGTGTGTGATGCATGAAAGTGTTATTTTGATGGGATTCACTCGGTTTTTAAAAAATTAAGAAAGAATAAGCCTGAATCACTAAGGGCCTCCGCACTCGTGGCGGAGACCCCACAGTTGTGGAGGGATCTCAGCATTTGGGAAGGAATCTTCACAATGAGAATTCTCTCCCGGTCCGCCGCGGCTGCTGTGCCGTTTGTGCGGAGGGCGGTTGCCATTTCTCCTTACATAATCCCGACTTCCGGCAGGATGCGGTCTAGTCGTCCGCCGGTCGGAAGGTACTTAGCCCCAAATGCAACGGACGTGCAGCGGACGCGCGCAGCGGGCGCGCCTAAGGCAAGCCCGTCTGCGCCCGTCCGCGCCTGGCCCGCGCCAAGCGCACAGAATGCTGCTGGTATACATAAAAGTATACTAAAATACTCCAGGGAGGAACTCTACGCCCCCCAGCAACGTGGGGAGGGTTGCCAGATGTGTGCTTTAAATGACAAATGTAGGTGTTGTGGTTGTGGCTTCGCTTTCTCGACTGCCAGTACATCTCAGGTAGCAAATCTGTCTGCTGTAGACGGCAGCCGGCGAGCTGAAGCTTCACTACAGGGTGGGCTCATCAATGCCCGGTCTCTGGTGAAACATAGGTATGAAATAGCCCAAATGATTGATAATTTGAGCTTAGATATATTGTTCATTACAGAAACATGGTCCGATGCAGCCTCGGACCCTGATTTCAGTACTGCCACTCCGGTCGGGTACAGTTTTGTCAGGATGGATAGGCCCTTGGGCAGGAGAGGGGGAGGAGTTGTGATTATATCTAGAGACTGCTATACCGTTTCGATCCATCCTATCCAACTTACCGGCTGTGAAGCATTGCATTTTACTGTTAAACCCAGTGCTAACATCTCATTTAAGGGCATTCTGGTGTATCGGCCACCAGGGTCTAAAGCCACCTTCTTAAATAATCTTGATGAGATGCTTGAAACTATATTAGCTAATGAGGAATTCACCATTTTGGGGGATTTCAATTTTTACCTGGAGGACCCCACATACAAAGAGACCGCTGTGCTCCTGGATACTCTAGGTGCAACAGGGCTGACCCAACTGGTTGATGCTCCTACTCATGAGGCGGGGCATACGCTGGATGGGATCTTCTCTTCCTTTCATGGGCTCAAAGTTAAAGAAGGGATCCCTCTCCCCTGGTCAGATCATTCACTTATTAGTTTTACCTTCCCTAAGAGTATTTATCGGCAGATCAATATAACCACACACAAGGCAGCTCCTCGAAGAGCCTGGAATAAAGCGGACAAAACTGTTCTTCAAAATAGTTTATCATGTTCCATTCCCCCTGGCTGTGCCAATATTGATAAAGCAGTTGATAACTATAGCAATTGGCTACGGCAGGCCATAAGCGCAGCGGTTCCTATCAAGAATATTTCAGCTAACCGAGCGGCACCATCCGCACCATGGTTTTCTGATCTTCTTCGAACTGAAAAACAGAAATGCCGTCGTTTGGAACGTCGCTGGCGCGTGGACTATCTTGATACGGACAAGCAGATCTATAGGACAGCCCTCAGATCTTATAAGGCGCTTGTGATTACCGAGAAAATTAAATATTTTAAAACTCAAATTGACTCAGCGAAACACTCTTCTAAAGAGCTATTTTCAATTATAAATAAACTCACTGTCCCCAAGGTCTTAAATAAATTAGGCAGTCAACAGTTTGTGGAAGGTCATGGCGTCCAACTTCAAAAGTAAAGTGCTGGATATTGTTGACAACTTTAAAGATTGTTTAAATGTTCAGCCAACTTCCAATACACAGACCCCGCCGGTCGATATGTGCAGGTTTACTGAATTCTTCCCGGTGTCAGCCGACACAGTGTACCAGTATATTTTGACCTCCAAATCAGGCTCCCCACTGGACCCTTGCTCTCCAGCTTTTTTGATAGAATTTGCGGATTTGGTGAGTCCTGTGCTGACAGACATCTTTAATAAGATGTTCTCCTCAGGCAGATTTCCTACTACCTGGAAGGAGACATCTATCCTCCCGCTTCTCAAGAAAGCCACCTTAGACGCCTCTCGGACATCGAACTATCGCCCGATTGCACGCCTCCCTCTCCCAGCCAAAATTGTGGACAAGATTATGAGTGTCCAATTGACGCAGTTTATCGAAGACAATGGGCTGTTGGACCACTCACAGTTTGGGTTCCGTAAAGAGCACAGTACTGAGACGGCACTCATCAAAGCGGCCGAAGAAATTAGAGCGGCGATGGACAGTGGAGGGTCTGCGGCATTGATTTTGCTTGATCTTTCTGCCGCATTCGACACTGTTGATCATACTCTCCTGATTCACTGATTAAAAGCGGTAGGTGTAGAAGGTATGGCTTTGGCCCTTCTGGCCTCCTTTTTACAGGAGAGGAGATCAACAGTGTCACTTGAAGGGTTCAACTCAGAGGCCTATGTGCTGCCTTGTGGGGTGCCACAGGGCAGCTCGCTGAGCCCACTGTTGTTTAATGTGTATGTCACCGAAATAGCGTTATTAATTAGAGGCTATGGATTCTCATTAACATCTTACGCCGATGACTCACAGATTGTGGTCACAGCTCTCAGGAAACAGAGCTCCCCTGCTGTGCAATTCCACAACTGCATGGCCGCCATTAACACGTGGATGGGTAGACGCTGCCTCAAGTTAAACTCCGACAAAATGGAAGTTTTGATTTTTGGCAACCTACAACCGGCTTAGAGCAATCTTTGGTGGCCTGTAGAAATGGGATTGCCTCCTATTTCATCGGATAAGACCAGAACTTGGGCATCCTGTTTGACAACGGACTAACATTTTTCCAACAAACAAATGCTATTGTCTCGGCTTCCTACTTCCTTATAAAAAAAATTAAGAAGGTTCTTCCTTACATCCCTGAAGAAACCAAGAAAGTGGTAATCACCTCCCTTATACAATCGAAATTGGATTACTGCAATGGGCTCTATCTGAATGTCCAGAAGCAGTGTCTGAGGAAACTTCAAGCAGTTCAAAACTCGGCGGCGCGCCTTTTGCTAAGGCTTCCACGGCATAAATCCATCTCGGGAGAAATTCGAAAGCTGCATTGGTTGCCAGTGGTTCAGCTAATTAAATTTAAGGCGCTGCGTGTGGCCTTTAAAGCCTTAACACACAAGGGTCCATTGTTTTTGCAAGAACTCTTTAGGTGGTACGAGCCAGGTAGATCACTCCGGTCCACTGGTGCTAATCTTTTAATTGTGCAGAAGATCCGGACTTCGCACTGGGGAGGTCGGAGTTTTCACTATGGCACTTCCAAGTTGTGGAATTTGTTGCCACCTGATATTAGGAAGGCTAGCTCTCTTATGAGCTTCAGGAAATCTTTGAAAACTTGGTTGTTTCAGTGAGATGAGTCGTTTGGGGTTCTACTCTTGGTTTCGTTTTTAGCGCTGAGACACCATTTTTGGTATTTGTGCGCTTTACAAATGTCATTATCATTATCATTATCATTATCATTACAAATGTCATTATCATTAGGGAGATTCCGCCAGATTCCCCTATGAGTGCGGGGCCTCCATCATGAGCGCGGTAGCCCGTTGTGGATTAGGCCCACTGTTTTAACATTTCCCTGCACAATATAAATGCAGAGTGCTGTTGGTGCATTAGGCATTATTTTGGAATTTGTTTGACATTTGTAGTAGTTCCACAGTATATATGGAGCACGTAATGTGTATTCTATTGCAAGGGGCAATTTTTTCAATGTCTATAACTGTGACAGGATATATGAACCAAAGAAAATGGTGCTTACTAGATTGACAAAGGCTAATGATAGGCGTCTCCCCTAGTCGCTCGTTCGAGAGAAGCCTAGCATATTAAAGAAGCTTCCTGCAGTCCTCGTGTGCATGCTTTCTTCCTTTGAGATAGTAGGGAGGAGTTGTTTGTGTGGATATATATATATCTCCTGTGATCAAGGCTATCTTTAGCCGAAACGCGTCATGGCGGACTGGTGCTGGGCTAAAAATTAAATAAAAGAAAACTTGCACCTTCCTGGGTCTCGCTGGTTCCTGTTTGTTTGTGTGGCCGTATGCGCTGCGCTTGCCGGCTTTGGGAACTCAACATACCTCATATATATAAGTGTATATATAAGTGTGTGTGTATGTATATATATATATATATATTTATATATTCACTTAAAAAACCATAGGTTTCAGGCCTTATATAGTTAGGAATTAGCGTTTAAAAAAACATTGAAATTGCACCTATATAGTTAGTTGTACTAACTATATTTCGCGCACCCGCAATCCACTGCTGATGATGTCACATATTACATCATTCATGACCTGGTCAGTGACATCACTGATGACATCACTGATGTACTGTAGGGATTTTCACCAAATATAGAAAAGGCACTACTGCATACCTGTCCCTACCATTTTGCCAAGCTTGGTGTAATTCCGTTCAGCCATTCGGGCTGTAGCCGTGTCTAAAGGTCCCATAGAAAATGCCATTTGAAAAATTTCAAATTCAATTTTCTCAAGAACTACTGGAGGGATTTTTATCAAACATACAAAAGGCACTGCTGCATACCAGTCCTTACCATTTTGCCAAATCTGGTGTAATTCTGTTCAGCCGTTCGAGCTGTAGCCTTGTCAGAATGTCCCTATGGAAATTAACATGGGGAAAACACGTTTTGGAACCCCCCTTTTTTCTTGGCCCCCGCTTGACGAATCCCCCCGAAACTTTCAGGGAAGGAGCGGAGCCGAGCTGGCCACAATTCTGGAAAATTACACACAGATTCCTCAATCGGCGTCAAAGTTACTCTCAATAGAATGTTGAGCGCATATAGATATATAATTTGCTCAAATTCAATTTCTCAACAACTACTGGAGGGATTTTCACCAAATATAGTAAAAGGCACTACTGCATACCTGTCCCTACCATTTTGCCAAGTTTGGCGTAATTCCGTTCAGCCGTTCGGGCTGTAGCCGTGTCTAAAGGTCCCATAGAAAATGCCATTTGAAAAATTTCAAATTCAATTTTCTCAAGAACTACTGGAGGGATTTTTATCAAACATACAAAAGGCACTGCTGCATACCAGCCCTTACCATTTTGCCAAATCTGGTGTAATTCCGTTCAGCCGTTCGGGCTGTAGCCGTGTCTAAAGGTCCCATAGAAAATGCCATTTGAAAAATTTCAAATTCAATTTTCTCGAGAACTACTGGAGGGATTTTTATCAAACATACAAAAGGCACTGCTGCATACCAGCCCTTACCATTTTGCCAAATCTGGTGTAATTCCGTTCAGCCGTTCGAGCTGTAGCCTTGTCAGAATGTCCCTATGGAAATGAACATGGGGAAAACACGTTTTGGAACCCCCCTTTTTTCTCGGCCCCCGCTTGACGAATCCCCCCGAAACTTTCAGGAAAGGAGCGGACGCAGAGAGGCAAATTTAAGGAAAATTACAGGCAGATCCCTCAATCGGCGCCAAAGTTATTCCCAATAGAATGTTCGGAATATCCTATGGTAACTAGGTCCTAACTATATATACCTACTGGCTATCGCCAGTAGGTAAAATATATATATATATATATATATATATATATATATATATATATATATATATATATATATATATATATATATATATTCCAACATGAGGTGCCTGTGTAAGAGGAGAGCCTCACTTGAAGATGTAAAATGGCCACATTTATTGATGGCAGAAACAGCATAGAGAAACCAGGTTGGCAACAAATAAAGTCCTGCCGAAGCGTTTCATGCAATAAGCACTTCTTCAAAGGTGCTGGACTATATATGTATCACCTAACTATAACTGCTGAATTTCACAGGTTTTGTGTGAGTGAAATCTGTGCCTAACTATAACGTCACAGTAACCTTTGTTTTTTTCTGTGAATTTCCATGGGGTTTAAATGCTTAATTCCTAATTATAACATCCCTGTAACCTTTAGTTTTTCCAGTGAATTTCTATGTTTTTTTAAGTAGTAGTCGCATTTGCAGCGTGATTTAGAAAGGGGGAGGGGCCTCCAACCAGCTCTCAGGAATCCCACTGTGTAGGACTTACAGGAGGTGCCAGGAGGACTTCTTGGCCCCTAAGGTCCCTAAGGAGTAAAGTGGACCTCATCCCCCAACCAGTACTGTGCCAGGAGGCACATTTGCAGAGTGGTGGAGAAAGGGGTGTGGTCTCTGAAGGCCTCTTAGCAATCCCACTGTGTGGGACTTACTGGAGGTAACAGGAGGGATAGGTAGTTACCCCCCAAAGATGTCCTTGGGGGCCACCTACCCCTCCTGTCCTCCAGTAAGTCGCACATAGCAGGATTGCTGAGAAGTTGCCAGAGGCCACGCCCCTTTTCTCCATCACTCTCCAAACGCGCCTCCTGATGCATTGCTAGTTGGGGGATGAAGTCCCTTTCACTCTTGAGGGTCCTTGGGGGCCAACTACCTCTCCTGTTGTCACCAGTAGTCCAACATAGTGGGATTGCTGAGAGATTTTCAGTGGCCATGCCCCCTTTCCCCATTACTTTGCAAACGTGCCTCCTGGCACACTACTATCCCCTTGGCTCTTGAAGTTCCTTGCGAACCAACTACCCCTCTTGTTACCACTAGTAAGTCCCACACAGCTCCTGGTGCACTGCTGCTTGAGGAAAGAAGTCCTCTTTAGTCCCGAGGCCCTCAGGAGGCATGGGGATGTCATCCTCCCATCATCAGTGTGCCAAAAGGCATGCTTAGTGAGTGGTGGGGAAAGGAGGATGTGTGGGCTCCAACCACCTCTCAGCAATGGTGCTGTGTGGGACTTACTGGAGGTAACAGGAGATCTTGTTGGCCCCTTAGGACTCTCAGCAGCCAAGGGGACTTCATCCCCCAAACAGCAGCACACCAGGAGGTGTGCTTACAGAGTGGTGCAGAAAGGGGTCATGGCCTCCAGCAAATTGCCAGGTTTTTTAACATGTATTTGTTTTCTATTTTCTAAGAAGGGAGTCCATGTGCCCCTCTATCCCCTGGGCCCTTTTGGGTCCCAAGGACCACATTCTCCGGGCTGACCTTTGCAATTTTTATTTTAAAAAGTAATACTAAGGGAGGTGGGCTGTGTGACCCTCCTCCATTGGGACCCCACCCCACAGGACCTGCCCCTTTTATATTATTTTTATCATTTAATAAAAAGGGAGGAGGGCCCACATAGCCTCCCACCCATGCTGAATTTGGCCCCGGGGACCCCATTCCGAGGGGCCCAGCATTTTCCTTTTTTCATTATAAAACGGAGGGGCCTGTAGGCCTGCCCCTCTTTTTTTTATTTTTAAAGGAGAGAGGCCATGCAGCCTCCCTTATGAGCTGATTTCAGCACCGGGAATCCACTTACCCTGGGGCCAGGCTTTTACTCTGGGTGCCCTTGCCCCACCCAGGGCACCCACTCTTATCTCTTGGGGACCACGGGGGCAGCCTCAAGGCCCCTGCGGTCCCTAGTTTCTAATGGAGCTGGCATTGCTTATGGACAGAGGGAGCTGCTCCGCTTTCAGCAAGTGAGAGCATTTTACATGCTCTCGCTTTCTGAAAGTGGAGCACTCTTTGCTATTGCTTGGCAGGAGCGGTGTTCCCGCCAAGAGATATCAAACTGCATTGTCCCAGGGTGGGCACCCTGGGACATTACATGAGCCGGCCCTGGGTGGTGGCGGTCCCCAGGGCCATCTATCAGATCTCAGCACAAGATTGGGAGGGGTTATGGAACCTCTGCATCCCCAGATATACAACTGGAAATTTCTTTGAATATTTCTGAAACTACTGAATGGATTTACACAATTTAACAAAAAGTGCGCTTTTTGGACCAAAAGCTAGCTTACTGCCAAATTTCGTGTAATTCAGTGAAAAGTTCGGGCTGTAGCCGTGTCTAAAGTTTCCCCATGGAAATGACCAAGAAGAAAACACATTTCGGGACACCCCGCCCTCCCCCTCCCCCCCCTTTGACGGATCATCCCAACATTCAAAATTTTATACATAGCAGCTGAAGCGAGTGGCACATTAATTTTGAAGATTTTGTAAAGATTCGACAAACACCTCCAAAGTTATTGGTAAATGAAAAGACACTCTTTCTATGGAAACTAGGTCCTAACTATAATGACTCAAACACCAGTCTGTCAATGAACGAGTACAGACACCACAGGGATATTTATTCTTCACAGTTTATTTGAATTATAGCATAACACATTTCAACAGTCTCTCCTACCTTGCTCACACACAATGGACGCCATCACTGCATCCTCACATATACAATGCCATATCATGACAAAGGCCTCATAGACATAATGAACACACTCATGCACACATTATTTTTTCAATCTTCACTCCCCCGTTTCCCCCTCTTCTTTGTTCTTTTTTAACTTTTCTTTTTACTACTTTTGTCTTTTTTTATTCTCTGTTATTGCCCTTTTCGTCTATATACATTGATCCCATTATCTTAATTCCATTTTTTAGTTTTCAAAGTAAAGTTAAAGTGCTAATGCTGTGCAACATGTTAGGTTACTATCATGCACTTTACATGTATCACAGTGCTTGAAAAACCTAAAGTGCTAGTGCTGTACATAGTTTATCATCACAACATTCATTGTGCAAATGCGATACGTATGCAGTACAGTAATGGATCACATAAATGGCTATGGTTGATCCCTCTCGAAATGTGAGAAAAGCAAGGACCCCCTGGGTAGTTACTAAGCATACTCCTAGGGCAGGGTAGACACAGTGTGTGAGAGAAAATCCTAGGCAGTCTTATCGGTAAGTAAACAAGTGACCTGACCTTTTGCTATTTTGGTCAGGTCACTTGTTTACATACCGATAAGACTGCCTAGGATTTTCTCTCACACACTGATCCCTCTCGAAACACAGCAATATTAATGTTTGTCTAATGAAATGCCCTACTCTGTTTGGCAAGATCCTGCTATCGCTACCACTGCATGGAACTTGTGTATATTTGTTATCGTGTTCCTTCACTTGTACTCCGGGAATATGATACACTTCACTATTATAAGGCACTTAACAATTCAAATTCATGTGCACAAACTTCTACCTCTCCTAAAGTTCATGGCAAGTGTGCCTCGCCCATTGTGTCTAAAAATTCATCAAAGATGAAAATCTAAACACAAATATCAAAAAAACAAAATACTGATGAATTCTTCTATCTTAAACTGGTCTATTAGCGAGAGAGGAATACTATTCTAAATGTGAACATATATTCTTCATTGGAATTTAAGCCGCTAGGTATTTTGGTATTGAGCATCACGATGCACTTGGACTCCAATTTTCTCAGTTTGGGTTCTCTGTTTTCTCCTCTTCTGCCTTTAGGAACTGAATCCATGACCTAGTAAGTTAATTCATTCACACTACCATTGTGTACTTCATGCATATGTCTGGCAACTGGGTAGCATTTACCATCATTTTTCACTGCTCTGAGTTTTTGTAAGACTCTCACACGTACCATGAGTATGGTGCTTCCCACATATAACATGGGGCAGCAGCACTGTCATACATACACAACATAGTCACTCCCTCAATTGTATGAATTTGCTATCTTTAATTGAGTTTTAAATAATGGAGATTTAATTTCCTTTGTGTTCTGATCATGTTGGCATGCCTTACATCTGTGGCACTTGAGAAACCCAGGATTACCTCTTAACCAAGTGTCAGGGTGTAGTACCACTGGACTGCTAACCACCAGTTCCTGATGCATGAACTTAGTATGTCTAAAGGTAAGTAAGGGTTTTCTGGGTACCTCATGGCCTATTACTGGTTCACTTTTTACAAGATTCCAATGCCCGGTTAGTTTCCCTCTTACTTTCTGATGATAAATATGAGACCCTGTAATCATTCTCTGTTCAGTCTTTGCTCCTGCATTCTGTTTCTACTTCTTTTGTAAGAACAATAGCATGTCTCTAGATATCCCCTCTTCTTTATTCTTAGCTTGATCTAATACTTGGGGATGATATCCTGTTTTCTACAAGTCCATTCTGTAGTTTTGTTTGTGCTTCCCTCAGACTAGTTGCCTCGCTGAAGGTTCTCTTCATGTGTAGAATGAAATTTCCTGCTGTGGCTTTTTTATGGGTTTTGGTTTGTCATTTGTTATTTCTTACCAACACTTTTTGTTTAGTTCCTATGCGAAATCCTGTGTGGACTCAGGGATGCCATTCCAGAGGATAAATAAATCGTCAATGAACCTTGTCCAAAGGGCAACGTTCTTCGACCATTTCCTTGTATGTTCAGTCATGAGCATCTACTCCTCCCACCATCCCATGTGAAGGTTGGCATAACTGGGGACAAAGCATGTGCCCATGGCAATGCCTCTGATCTGTCTGTAAGTATCTTTTCCAAACATAAAGAAGTTGTTCTTGAGACACCATTCCATCATTTTCAAAAGCATTTCTGAATGTTGATATAGGTGTATTGGCCTAGAACCTAGAAAGTGTGTCATGGCCCTCAGTCCATCCGTATGGGAGATGCTTGTGTACAGGGAGGTAAATAACATCTAACGTCATGAGAACATACGACTACTCCCACATGATGTCATACATTCTTTTGAGGAAATCTTCTGTATCTGGGATGTAGAAGAGTAGGTTGCATTCATATTCTTTTAGAAAATAATGAATATAGAGGTAAGTAATTTCAAACAGACTTCCTCTTGCTGACATGATTGGTCTGCCCAGAGGGTTCTGGTAGTTCTTGTGAATATTTGGGGTCAGGCATAAAATAGGAGTTATCGGTACATCTACTTTCAAATAGAGATACTCTTCTTGCGTGATCAAACCTACCCCTCTCCACTTCGATAACTCAATAAAATACTTGTCTTTAGCTTCAACCAGGTTCGATAGTGACACGTTTTTATAGCACAAAGCCTCTCTTAACTAATACTTTGCCTCTGTAATATACTTGTCTAAGGGCCATAGAACCCCTTCTCTGACAGACAAGTTACTGTACCATTTCTACTTTTGATTTCGTTTACAACTTGCTGGTAATTTCTCACTCGTCACTGATAATGATTTCAGGTCACTGATTACTAGTTCTGAGAATATGCCTAATGAGTCCCTGGGTAGGATTGGAAGGAAAAATGACTTAGGTTTAAATGGAGTCGCAATACTGTCATAGATGTCTATTCCAAAGGCGTCTGCTGTCTCCCAGGCAGAGGACTATAAGTTCCTTCCTTCATTGTCCTTTGCAAGTTGTTCCAGATCAAACAACACTTCCATGTCTGGAACTGCCAAGTTGGTATCAGGTGCTGTTCCCCAATTTTGGGGAACATCATCCTTTTTGCCTTTGTTTTGAAAAATGTTCTCAGGTTTTAACTTTCTCAATACGAGTCAGTCCATAGTTGAAGTTAGTTCGCGTACAGAACGACAATCCTAATGAGAGGATGCATTCTTCTTCACCAGAAAGTTCTAAATCCGATAGGTTAACCGCAGTAAGGGCATTTGCTATTGTTGTTATTGGCATTGTCTTGTTTGTTTGGCTTTGGTGCCTCCTCCTTCTTCTTTTGCACCTCCTGTGGTAGACTTTCCTCTTCGTTGGGGGAGCGGTTTCATGTTTAATGTACGGTCTGACCGTACAAAAAGGAACTCACCTATGACTGCTGGTGGTTCCCAATTGTTTCTCTCACCTTCAGACATTCCTGTTCCTTCTTCTAGGTCCTCCGAACTGAATTCAGAGCTTGTCTCCTTTAGTGTCTGCCTCTCTTGTTTTGGCGCTTGGTTTGTTGTTTGATCGGAAAGTATTTATATCTGTGTGTGTGTGTGTGTATGTGTGTGTGTGTGGATTATATATCCCTGACAACATTCTTAGCAGGAATTTAAAGTGGCACTTCAGTGGTTGAAAGCAGTGATTTTAGTTAAGAATTTGTACCAAACAGACGCAAAAACATGGCTGATGCGTTTTGGCTTCTGGCTTTTACTATACCATGGGTAACATTCCCAAAATTCTCAGTTCCCCAGTACTTTTTCTCCTTCAGGATGCAACAGCTAGAACATGTGCTGTTACAACAATCAGTTGCTCATTTCGGACAACATTTTTACTCTGTCTCGTTTTATCAATCCATGTTATTCATGCAATATATTGCTTACTTGGCTGTCCATCCAATATCTTATAACGTAGAATTGTTGTAATGTTTCATAATACATTGTTCTTCATCAGCATTCTGCCATGGGATTGTGGTAATTCATTAATACAATCCATTAAGTTATCACAATTCTCAAGAATATGCTCCTTGATATGCAACTCCTTGCAATATTTCTCAGTCTGTAATGAAAACAATAAGGTAACAGTGCTTTTTTATAGACGTAACCAGGGCCGGACTGGCTATCGGGCGGTTGTGTGTGCTATCTTGGCATCTTTTGGCGCTTTTCCCCTATCTTTTTGCTTTCCGACATCCTCGATTAGACTCTGTTTTTGCTGGTTTAGTGTCTCAGAGCACTTTCTCACTGCCATCAGTGTTAACATGCAGGTGCTCCTGTTGTCAATTGTTATTCTGGATTGGTGTTTCCATGATTGGCATATTTGATTTACTAGTCAGTCCCTAGTAAAGTGCACTGAGTGTGCCATGGCCTGTAAATCAAATGCTACTAGTGGGCCTGCAGCACTGATTGTGTCACCCACATAAGTAGCCCTGAAAAGGTAACTCAGATCTGCCACCGCAGAATCTGTGTGCAGTTTAGTCGACTGCGATGTTGACTTGGCAAGTGCACCCACTTGCCAGGCCCTACCCTTCCCTTTTCTTACATATTAGTCACCACTAAGGCAGGGTGCCGTGTCTGTGAAAGATAGGATATGCCCTGGTGTGTGTGGCATGTCCTGATAGTGAATTACTGCGAATTTCATTTTTCACTATTGCAAGGCTACTTGTTCTCATAGGGCAGAATCAGGAGTTTGTTTATAACATCTTATAAACATAAATACCCCTGGGAACAAGGTAGAAAAGTAAAGTTTAGTATGCCTGAACTCAGATTCTAAAGATGCATCTTTTGGTAAGGATGATTTCTCGTTCTGTATTTGAAAATCCCACTTTAAAAAGTTGGTATTTTCTTGCTTAGCCATCCTGAGGGTTTGTGGATTGACTGTCTGGCTTTGGGGTGGCATGGGCTGGGGAGAAGCAGTGGCTCCAGAGAGTCTAGGGGGCATATTATCAAGGGGGTTTATCTCCGCTTTTTTGCCTTTAAAAGCCAAGAAAGCGGAGATAAAATGATCTCCCTATTACCTAGCTGTCGCTAACACCAGTTAGCGACAGCTAGTAGGAGATAGCGACCATCTTGGGCCCAACTTTGCATGCCAGTGATATTTATCACTAATGACATGCAAAGTGGGCGTGCCAAGATGTTAGCGACTGGAAACAGTCGCTAACATCGCTATCTCCTATTACCAACTTTTGGAGATATTCGCGCTAAGCGCGAATATCTCCAAAAGCTAACTCCTGCCCTGAGCAGTTCTTAGCCATGTTATCCAATGGGAGGTGGATAACATGACTAAGAGCATTAGCTCGGTAATGCATGAATATCGCCGACTTTTCAGCGATATTCATGCATTGCGGCCGATTTTTATCTCATTTGCGATGAACCTTGGTAATACCAAAGTTTATCTACGATAAAAATCGCCGCAGCTCAGCGGTAAATTTTTGTCTCTAACCAAGCAATAGCGATAATTATCGCTATTGCTTGGTAATATGCCCCTTGATGTGTCAGGGATGGGCTGAATAGACCTGGGCTGCATTCAGGAGTAGGGGGAAGAGATTTCCTTTCACCTGAATGGGCCTGGTCCGCCTCTGAGAATGCTGTCTCCAACTCCTGCCAGGAAGCTGCACCAGAGGGGACAGAACTGGTGCTGGCTGGGCACAGACACTCTCTGCCTCCAGAGAACAAAGGATTATGTGGTATAAATATTGGGGTTCAGACCCCAGATTTTTAGAACTCTTTTGGACCAAGAATATTGCCAAGAAGAAGAGCTGGAGAAGCTGTGAGGAGGAACTACCACTTTGCTGAGTGCTTTGTTGTGTTGGTCTGCAGGGCTGCTTCTGTCTTGATTAGTGAAAGGACTACACTGAACTTTCTGCAACTTCTGTATTGAGTATCTCCATGGGCCTGAAATAGAGCTTGCCTCCAGTTCTAAAGTCTCAGGGACTGCAAAGACTTCACCAACCTCTGGGTACCTCTTCTTGAACCGCTGTTTCAGCTCCCACAGAGAAGGGAAACGCAACCAACTCTGTCACAGACTCAACTGCTGGTTCTGTGTCCTGATAGCACTGCAGACCGCACCGTCCGCATATTGCACCATAAACCTGGTCACATCGACGACCGCAGCCTGCCGCCACGAGCCGCTGCTTACACCGTGACCTGTGGGCACTGCACTATGCACCGCCTCGTTTCACTTCCCCATCCTGGTCTTACTGACGCCGTCCCTGCTGCTGACTTCAACACCCGTGACCGCTCATGGCTGGGAGCACCACTCGCAAGTTTCACAATGCACCTTCTCGTCCCTCACAACCGTACTGACGTCAGCTCCCACTAACCGGCTCTGTCGCCTGCACTGCAACCTGCCAGCACCACATCGAGCACGTTTCGCCCTGCACTGTAAGCCTTGGTGTCACTGACGCCATCAGGACGATGGTTACCGAGCCGCTGCCTGCACCGCATTGAGAGGACACTGCACCCTGCATTGCTTCCATTTCGCAACACAAACGCGAAGGTTGCCATGACCGGCTCGCACCAACGTGTCAGCCGCAATGAGGAAGGTACTGTTACTGAGTCTATTCACTCTTTTGCTGGCCTGTACCAACACAGTCGGCTGAAACTGTTAGACTCTGCTGTTTTCAGCATCGCGATGCAAACAAATGATGGGCGGAATGCTGAATAAATCATACATTCAACCCCAGTCAAGAGATCTGCGTTAAATCCATCATTCTTTTGCTCACCATGCCACCCCAGTTTAGACCCAGGCATATGCAAATCATTCTTGACCCTGTGCCTCATGGGAACAGTTCAGAACGAATTACCAAGCCAGGTCCTCCCTCGACCAGAAACAAGCATCCTGGAACCGGTTTCTGTGTATTACACTTCATCACCCAGGCTAGCTTGAATCCAGTGGCACAGTGAGCAAGGGACCCACGTCTGGGCATACCCATCCCACTTAGGGGGAAAGTGCTAAGCAAACAAATTCTGTCCATCAATTGTTTTTGCATTCAATCAAGACTGATTTGCATATGGCTGGGTCCAAACTGGAATGGCATGGTGAGCAAAAAAATGATGGATTTAGGCCCAGATCTCTGTACTGGGGTGAATGTATGACATTGTTCTGTAGTCTGTCCATCAATTGTTCTTTTTGCATTTGTCACCCCGAGTGGTCGGGTATGCCCAGATGTGGGTCCCGTGCTCTCCATGCCACTGGAGTCAAGCTATCCTGACTGATGAGGGCTGAAAGCCCAAAACCGGTCCTAGGATGCTTGTTTCCAGTCCAGGGAGGACCTGGCCTGGCAGTTCGGGCTGGACTGTTCCCATTGGGTGCAGGGTCAAGACTGATTGCATATGGCTGGGTCCAAACTGGAATGGCTTGGTGAGCAAACAAATTATGGATATAGGCCCAGATCTCTGAACTGGGGTGAAGGTATGACATTGTTCTGCATTCTGTCGACATTCAGCCACAAAAGGCGCTGTGGGCCTGGGTAGCAGCCAGACATGCTAGTGAGCTGTCTGGGGATTTTGCATGGAGGCGGAGAGTCTAGTCCAAGGATGGATGTGCTTTTGGAAGGGGGCACATCCTCTAAACCAGGCAGCATTGGCTTGTCCCCTGGAGGGCAGGTGGGAAGCAAGGAGAGTTGCTATGGAACTGGAGAAGCTTAAGTTAGTCATGAAGGAGAAAAGGATGATGTTAGACCTTGAGATCAGGATAAAGGAGCTGGATCAGAGAAGTAGACCCAACTCAGATGGTGGCAGCAATTCTTCAGGGCAGGCAGACAGAATTGTGCACATCCTCAAAAATGTAGGCAAGGAATTCAAGAAGGGGGATGACATACAAAGGTGGTTTCAGGGTTATAAGCCATCTATACACATGAATGGGGTTCCTGAAAAGAATTGGGGGGCAGGATTTTGGCCTCTTTTCCTAGAAGAAGCAAGGGGTACTTTGATAGCTTTGGGTAAAGGGTATAACCTCACCTATGCTGACATGAAGGAGGCCCTTCTCACCAGGTAATGTCTCACTCCTGAAAAGTACAGGGATCCGTTTAGGTCCAGTAAGAAAACTGATGCCAACACTTGGTGGGAAAGTGTGGATTCGTTTTGCAGGTCACTGGGTGGCTGAGTGAAATACAGTAATGTGACAGAATATATGGGGCTCTACAATTTGATTGCATGGGAGCGGTTGTCTAGTCTATGTTTTGCAGAGCTGAGCCAGCACTTGGTTGATAGTAAGCTGACTGACTCCAGGAAGCTTGCTATGGAGGCGGACCATGGGTGAGTACCAGGGTCCACAAGAAAGCATTTGGGGGAGGCTCAGCCAAAGGTGGGCAGGGTCCCCAGCAGAAACGTGGGGGGGAACAAGGGTAAAGCCCAGGAGTTCTCTATAGGGCTCCAAACTAATACCCAGGGTTTTGGTTCCCATTCCCAGGAGATAAGAAAGCAGTGGTCTCTTCAGGAAAGCCTTCAGAGACTGAACCCGGAAGTGCTTTTCCTGTGACCAGGTGGATCACTTGAAAGGGGGACCCCAAGTGTCCCAAGAGGGCACAGCCACCCACAGGTGGGCAGACCAAGGTGTTGGCTAGTGTAGCGCTTGGGGGGGAGGGGTGCCCACAGGAGGGTGGGGATCCCGCAGAAATGACCCTAGTCTCACTAGCGGACAGTGCGATGGTCCCAGGCAACCAAGTGCCCTTAACACAAAGAAATACAGCACCTGGGTAACCATCAATGGGAGAAGGGTAGAAGCTCTCAGAGATAATGGAGCCAGTGTGACCTCAGTCCGGTGTTACCTGGTCTCCAAGAAGCAAGTAGTCCCAGGGTCATTCCACCAAGTAGTTGCTGTGGACAAATCAGAGCACCAGTGTATGGTGGCGCTGGTCCCTTTGAATGGGGGGTCTCAGGTCCCTTGAGGGTGGTTGTGAGCCCTACCATGCCCATAGATTGTCTGCTAGGTAATAACCTGGAGCAGTCCTTGTGGAAGGATGTTGAGCTCAGGTCTCACTTGGAGATGCTTGGGTTGCCAGAGTGGGTATAAGTGACCTCTCGGTCAATGGCGGCAGGATAGTGGGATCAGAAGGATCTAGAACCTGAAACAGTGGCCCAGATTAGAGCCAAGAGAAAGGGCAGGGGCCGTGGGAAACCCCCCCTGAGGTTCCCACATTCCGGGAGGAGGCTGACCTTGAGGGGGATGCCCTGGTATCTACAGGGGAGCATGTAGCTGAACATTGGCAGCAAGAAGGTGGTCCCACCAGGGAATTCTGCAGGGAGCAGAAAGAATGCCCTTCTCTTGAGGGTTTGCGGCAGCAGGCTGCAAACCAGGCAGCAGGTGATCAGTCTGGATCACATTGGATCTACTGGGAGAATGGTCTCCTGTACAGCTAGCCTAAGGTTGCTGAGCCTGGGTCAGCCTGTGTGATGGTGGTACCCCAGCGCTTCAGGACCTTCCTACTGGGTCTGGCTCATGACGTGCCTTTGGCGGGACATTTGGGGTGGGACAAGACCTTTGACAAGCTTGTCACCCACTTCTTTTGACCCCAAATACAAAGGCATTCAGATGGACATTGCAGGTCTTGCCAAACTTGCCAAGCAAGTGGTAAGAGTAGGAGTAATTATAAGGCTCCTCTCCCACCTTTTTCAGTGGTTGGAACCCCTTTTGAAAGGTTTGGAATGGACATTGTGAGGCCACTGGATCCCAAGTCAGCCATAGCAACAGTTGCATTCTGCTCTTGGTGGACCATGCCACCCGGTACCCGGAGGCAATCCCGCTCAGTACAACAACGGCGGCAGTATTGGGTCGGACGTTAATGGGGATCTTTTCCCGCGTGGGTTTCCCCAGAGAGGTGGTTTCTGACCGTAGTCCCTAATTCATATTGAAGCATATGACATCCCTGTGAAAGGAGTGTGGTGTAACCTACAAGTTCCCCACTCCTTGCCATCCCCAAGGTAACGGTTTGGTTGAGAGATTGAAGAAAACCTTGCATGGCATGATCAAGGGTCTAACAGAACCCATGAGGGGTAAGTGGGATATCCTCTTGCCATGCCTTCTCTTTGGATACAGGGAGGTGCCTCAGAGGTCTCTTGGGTTCATTCCCTTTGAGCTCCTATATGGTCATCCTGTGAGAGGACCTCTGAGTTTGGGAAGGAAGGCTGGGAGGCAGCTCCCAAAGAAAACTCCCCAAGATGTGTTTAGCTACATGCTGGCTTTCAGAAACCAAACTGTCTGCTTCAGGAAACTCGCTCAGGTGAGCCTGGAAGCAAGCCAGGAAGAAATGAAAAAGTGGTATGACCAGAATGCCACTCTGGTCAAATTTCAACCTGGACAAAAAGTGTGGGTCTTGGCCCCAGTGGAACCTTGTGCCTTGCAGGACAAGTGGACTGCGCCTTTTGAGGTGGTGGAGTGCAAAAGTGATGTAACATATCTGGTAAATTTACAGACTCCCAGGAACAGTTTGAGGGTCCTCCACGTGAACCGCCTCAAGCCACACTTCGAGAGATCCGAAGTGAGCATGCTCTTGGCGACAGATGTTGGGATGGAAGAGGAGAGTGAACCTCTCCCTGACCTCCTGTCCACCAAGGAGAACGATGGGTCAGTGGAAGGTGTGATCCTCTTCCCTACTCTGACCCTAGAGCACCATTGAGACTTTCACCAGTTGTTGGAACAGTTTGCCCCCCTGTTCTATCTAACCCCAGGTGTTACTCACTGGTGTACCCATGACGTGGACACTGGCGACAGCCATCCTGTAAAACACAAGATTTAGATGTTGACTGACTAGGTCAGGGCCAGCATCAAAGAGGCGGTCTCTAAGATGTTGGCATTAGGGGTGATAGAACCCTCCAACAGTCCTTATGCCAGCCCAGTGGTTTTGGTCCCAAAGGTTGCTGTACCCAGTGTCACTCCAGAACTGCAGTTTTTTGTGCACTACCATTAGCTCAATGCCATCACCAGGACTGATGCACACCTCATCCCCAGAGATGATGAGCTCATTGATCTGTTGGGAGCTGCCAAGTTCCTCAGCACGTTAGGTTTGATGTCTGGGTACTGACAGATTGCCTTAACCGATGGGGCCAAGGAGAGGTCGGCATTCTCAACCCCAGACGTACATTACCAGTTCGGGGGGATGCCCTTTGGGTTGAAGAAAGCCCCTGCCAGCTTTCAGAGGTTGGTCAACCAGGTGTTGGCCGGGCTGGAGGATTTCAGTGCTGCATACCTGGATGACATTGCAGTGTTCAGTTCCAGCTAGGAAGAACACGTGCAGCACCTCAGGGAAGTGTTGAGGGCTCTGCAGAGGGCAGGCCTCATGATCAAGGTCAGCAAGTGCCAGATTGGGCAAGGTTCTGTGGTGTACTTGGAGCACCAGGTAGGAAGAGGCCAGGTAGCCCCCTACAGCCCAAGATTGACACTATTCTGGCTTGGGAACCCCCCAAGACCCAGACAGAGGTGATAGCCTTTTTAGGCCTCACCAGGTACTACAGGAGATTTGTTAAGGGCTATGGCACCATGGTTGCCCCCTTAACAGATCTGACTTCCAGGAAGCAGCCCAAGAAGGTGATCTGGAGTGAGTCCTGCCAGAAAGCTTTTGATTCCCTGAAGGCAGCCATGTGCACGGAGCCTGTGCTCAAGGCACCCTACTTCTCCAAGGAATTTGTCATGCAGATCGCGCTTCAGAGCATGGTGTGTGAGATATGCCCTCACAACTGAGCCAAGAGGGCCTAGACCATCCTGTAGTCTTCCTCAACAGGAGACTTCTCCCCAGGGAACAGAGGTAGAGTGCCATAGAAAGAGAAGCTTTTGCTGTGGTCTGGGCAATGAAGAAGCTAAGACCCTACCTGTTTGGGACACACTTCTGAGTTCAGACAGACCACAGGCCCCTCAGAGAGTTGATGCAAATGAGGTATGAGAATCCAAAACTGTTGAGGTGGTCCATCTCCCTACTGGGAATGGACTTTACAGTGGAACACCGCCCTGGCACAGAGCACGCCAACGCAGATGGTCTGTCTATGTTCTTCTGCCTTAGTGAAGAGAACTCCCAGGAGGTTGGGTAGTTCTCCCTACTTTCAGCTGGAGGGGACATGTGTTAGACATGTGTTAGACTTGGCATCTTTTGGGGTGTTTCCCATGTCTTTTTACTTTTTTATTCCTGGTTTGGACTCTGTTTTTGCTAGTTTAGTGTTGCTGCGCACTTTCTTACTGCTGATCAGTATTAAAGTGCAGGTACTCCTGTTGTAAATTGTTATTATGGATTGGTGTTTCCATGATTGGCATATTTGATTTAGTAGTCAGTCCCTAGTAACATCAACATGGCCATGTCCCCACCCCAAAAGCGGTACAAAAGGGGGTGGTGATGGACGGAGCATCTGAATCAATCAAACACTCACACCCAGTCAAAAGATCTGGGTTTAATCCATCATCATTCTTTAACCCACTCTGCCACCCCAGTTCAGACATGGCTATATGCAAATCAGTCTGACCCTGTGCCTCATGGGAACAGTCCAGCCCGAACTGCCAAGCCATGTCTTCCCTGGACCGGAAACAAGCTTCCGAGGACCGGTTTCTGGCATTCCAGCCGTCTTCAGCCCGGCTTGCTTGAATCCAGTGGCAAAGTGAGCAAGGGACTCACGTCTGAGCATACCCTGCCACACTCATGGCGGCCAAAAGCGGTACAAAAGGGGGTGGTGATGGACGGAGCATCTGAACCAATCAAACACTCACACCCAGTCAAAAGATCTGGGTTTAATCCATCATCGTTCTTTAGCCCACTCTGCCACCTCAGTTCAGATATGGCTTTATGCAAATCAGTCTGACCCTGTGCCTTTCTTCCCCCCTGGAGGGCAGGTTGGGGTAATTACCTCAATGTGCCCTAATACGTGGAAACTGCCCTTTGCCACAAAGGTTTAACCTAGACAACAGAAACTGAGAAAGAGCCTTGTTTCAAAAACCCTCTCATCTGACAGGACAAGTCCATGCCAGGATTCCTCTCTCTCCCTTCCCCTTTTCTCCCTTGAGATGCTGGTGGTAACTGTGCTCGTCCAGCATTGTCAAGACTACAGATAAGGGGTTGTGGTTAGCATCAGAGTACAACGTTCCTCAAATATGTAGCAAGCCCCAACCAATGCACTATCACTTCAGGAGACAGATTTGGTGTATGTGGCATACTTTAGACATGATACAGTACCAGTAATATAACCTTTGCTAGTGCATCACCCTACTCAGCGCATTCCTCAAACATCTGGAGATATCTTCCCATAGCGGATATCGTTCTGATTCAGTGATCACCTGCCCAATGTCATGTCATATTTGTTCTTAAGTGACTGTTAAGATGTAGGATATTGGATATCAATGTATCACAATGGTGGAGATAGTAGTGGTACCCAAGCGTGCCACAAACCTTTCAGATATAATCTTTTTTCTCAGTGTCTAATTGGTGGATGTATTACCCAGAGTCTAATCTGTGCATAGTGTATTCCCCTGCTCCCCCACATTTCCATTTGCAAAATATCTTATTGACCCCCTCCGAAACAAGTCTTAGATCACCCAGTATTAGTATTCCCCAATCTCCAACAAACGAAGGGGCCCTAGTACACTGCTAAAATCTCCCATAACATGAATAGTGGGGTAGAGTGAAGGGAAATAAGGTAAGTTATATCTTATTGCTGGCTTTTCCCATTGTGTAAGAGCAGTTCTCAGTGAGGTACTTTTGTAATTAAATGAGGTCCCAAAGGGACCCCTTCCCATTTGTGAATCGGCTAACACCAACTTTCAGTTGGTGGTAAAGTATGAATATTTGGCGAGTGCATTTTGGGTACATACCGTTCAGATTCATTAGTTGGAAGGCATGCCCAGGACATGTCCCTTTCGGATAACTATTCTGTTTGTGTTAGCAAACCCAAACTGCGATTTAGTAAGATGTCACCAAATCGCAATTTGGAGTTTGTACATTAAAAAATGCATTTTTGCAGTTGTAGATGGCCCGATTCTGCGACACCAAAAATGCTTTGTATATCTAGCTCCATATCTTATCTGACTTAGCCTGATACTTATCACAAGGGATACATAGCTCATTAGTGCAGTAGAAAACTAGGCAGGGAAAGGTCACCTTCTAAGTTGGTTTTTTGTAATAGTCTAGTTGGGATTTTACTTTTTCTGATTTTCTTAATAATATTAAAACTTAGCCTCTATAGAGCATCAAAGAATTCTTAATCAATCTAAATTGGTACAGCCTGAAACAACTATAATATCCTAGCAAGGGCCTTAATTTGCATTCTACTAACAGTCCCTATCCAAGACATAAACATCGGGGTACTTCCCCAGAAGTCATTCTTTACAGCCAAAAGAAAGGTTGAGAAGTTAGCCCAAAGAAGATACCAAATAAGAACTTGAATGTTGAGGCTAACCGAATCGCTGAGATGACAGTACCTCTTCCGATACACAAAGCAGGTTCTCGTGCCAGCTACCCTAATGACAGTTCTCCTGTCCAGCTTGCCTGCAGTCCGCTACCCTCTGCTGCCTTAGGTTTGTATCTCCTCTGCTCGTTTTCTTTTCGTTTTCTGCGCTATTTTCTACTCAATTTCTGATCGTTTTTCGGCCCTCTATTTTTGCCTCCCGCTGCTCGTTCTGCCCGTTATTTAGCCCCTTACTGCTCATTTCTGACCTTTATTTTTCCTCTTTCTGCTACTTTCTGACCTTTATTTTTCCTCTTTCTGCTCGTTTCTGACCTTTATTTTTCCCCTTTCTGCTCACTCCTGACCTTTATTTTTCTTCTTTTTGCTCATTTCGGACCTGGCTCTTCAATGGACCCATCCACAGCGCCCAGATACTCCTAGGGGTGACAGTGGAGTGCTATACAAATGCTGATAGATTGATTGATTGCTGCAATAATGAATGTGCAGAAAGGCATCCAAATTTATGGTGACGATGAGAAAGTTTAACTTCTCCAGGTTGGCCTAACCCCCACTACACATTCAAATGAAAACAATAGTTCAACAAAACCTGAAGCAACCACAAAACATAACTTTTGGAAATAAATATGTAGGAAGCGGGAGTGAGAATAAATAGGTCAAAAGGACATAAATAGGGGGAGGGGTGATTACATTTTCAGCTTTACCAGTGCAAACTTAAGTCTTATTTCAAGTGTTAAATGTAATTGGGAGAGCTTGACAAAGAAAGAGGTTGTCACTACTAAGGAGTGTCCAATTCGTGGAAAGACAGATATCCGAGCCACTGGGTTTAGTACCTTCTTCCATCTCAGGATGTGATTAGGCAACGTAAAACACTCTGAGGCTGGTTGGTTTAGAAAAAGGATTAGCTATGTTAGAAGCAAGAGCGTACACCCAAGTCCTTTGCAGCCATGTGTTTAAGGAGGTGGGCATGACACTGGGCATTCCCCACTGTTAGTAATATGAGGGTTTAAAGTCCCCCCATTTTGTTGTGATCTCTAGGATTGCAATGGCAGTATCATGTAATATAATCTATATTAGCTACCTGCTCAGATATTTAGCTGTTTAGACTGAGAGAGTGTGTGCAATAGTTGCAGAGCAATGGAGGACAGAATTGAAGAATGGGAAGGATCGTTCTTCTATAAGGTATCTTAAAGGTATCTTGAAACAGTTGCGGCTCCTCCGCTAAGGCGGAGGAGCGTTGCCCTATTGACTTCAATAGGATGAATAATCCTATTGAAGTCAATAGGATTGACGTTATTATCATTTTATTTTTCCAATTAAAGTGAGTGGCTCTCGGGCGTGTCTGGCCAGAGCAGGGGGAGGAGTGGCTTGCACTCCTTAAGTGTGCAGGACTGCTTGGTCGGCACAGTCCTGGGCACTTTGCATCTTCCCTACCAGGCTGCAGTACACAGCCTATTGGGGAACATGCAAAGCCTCCCTGTCCCAGTCTGAGAACCATGGTTCAATGCTCAGACCTATCACAACGATGCATGCAGCGTTGTGATTGGCTATGGGGAGCCTGAGTGCTTCCTGCTTCTTTTTACAGGCGGCGGAGACAGGAAGAAGCGGATGGAAAGATGCAGCGGCTGGCCCAGGTAAGTGATTTGTTTCTCTTCCGTTCCGCGCCCGCCCCACCACTCCCAATAGATAGCAGCAGCTACTGATCTTAAAAGGACTTTCATGTAGTCACAGCTTATTTTTTTTTATTTAAAAACCCGCCTGAGGTTACTCATGAGATGGGATTGAGAGTCCTGAATTTTTGACATTATTCAGTACAGCCATTCAATATATTAATGTGGCACTGTGAGGTGGATCCAGTAATCAAAGAGATGCAGGTGAACCATCAGGATCCTGAATTATTTAGTACATTAATAGAAGGTTATTCCAGAAGGTATGTTGCACCCTTACATGATTTAAGTTATTGAGTACAACATTATAGTGGCAGAAGAGTCTACATTTAATCTAATTAATACCAGTCCATCCCAGAAAGGCTAGATTGCATACAGGGTGTTACCATCCTGCATATAGCTTCTCACTTGCCCTCATGAGTTGTTCACAGAAACTGTTAGACTTGTAATTAATTTTAGATATATTTAAACCGGTTTCCCTTTTACTACTGTTGCACAAGCATTATCTTCGTAGAAACAAAATATAGCACAGTCGAGATAGGGAAATAGTACTAATGTTTACATTGTGATGGAATGAACCTTCAACAGATGGATGGACTGAGTGCAGCATAGTTTATATCTGATTGTTCAAGCTGATGAAATACCTTTCCATTGGAGTTGGTCAAGTTTAGACAAAGACATGTTACTTAAGTTTAAGTACTTTCTTTATGAGGAATCATTGCATAGCACAAATGAGGACCCAAGTGGTTCTGTAGTGAGCCAAGGAAGTTATTAAATAGATAGACTTTTCTCAGTTAACTAACACCCTTAAATGACCACTTTTACAGTACTTGCTCTTTTATTGCAGTTCGATCCTTCATGTACTTGCTTTCTTGCCCAGACTTGTTTTAATTCCTCTGTGCCTGTCCTTGCTTTCTTGCCCAGACTTGTTTTTATTCGTCTGTGCCTGTCCTTGCTTTCTTGCCCAGACTTGTTTTTATTCCTCTGTGCCTGTACTTGCTTTCTTGCCCACACTTGTTTTTATTCCTCTGTGCCTGTACTTGCTTTCTTGCCCAGACTTGTTGTTATTCCTCTGTGCCTGTACTTATTTTCTTGCCGAAACTTGTTTTTCCTTCCTGTGCCCCGTTCTCCCGCGGCCCCAACCATTGTTTCCTCTGCTGCGTCCCTGCGAACCCGCCCCCCTGCAATCCCATTCACCGCCCGCTCCCACTTCTCAGCTGCTCCTTTCTCCCACATCCCCTCATATGGAGGCTGCGCAGCGGCCGCGCCGCTAGCTCGCCGAAGCACCCAGCGCCAGGACCCATGGACCCCGTGAACGCCTCAACGCCTGACACCGCTACGATGCTAGAACCCTCCACGCACTCAACAAAGGACGATCACACACCTGCTTCCTGGCACCCCGAAGCGCACCCAGGGAGCTTTCACCTGCCGGAACTGCAGCTTCACAAGCATCTGCCCCACCATGCTGCTGGTCAGGAAAGAACCCAACCACCTCAGCGGCATCCTTCTCAACACCAGCTCCGTCCGCAAACACGCTGTTGAACTCTGGGACCTACTCGACTCAACCTCCCCAGATGTCGCCTTCCTGACGGAGACCTGGCTGAACCCCGCCTCGGCCCCCGACATAGCCATAGCCGTCCCGGAAGGCTACAAGATCACCCGCAGGGACCGCACCAATGGAGCAGGAGGAGGAACCGCCATCGTCCACAGGAACACTCTCAGAGTCTCGACCAACACCGATGACACCCGCAGCACCTCCGAACACCTGCACTTCCAGATCCACACCGACCCCAACACCACCCTCAGAGGAACACTCATCTACAGACCTCCTGGACCCTGACCACAGTTCAGCGACTCCATCGCCGACTTTGTCAGCACACACGCCCTCGCCTCTACGGACTACATCCTCTTCTGTGACCTGAACTTCCACCTCGAGAACAACAACGACACCAACTCCACCACCCTGATCAACAACCGAGCCAACCTCGGACTCCGACAACTCGTCACAACACCCACCCACTCCGCCAGTCACACGCTTGACCCCATCTTCTCCCCAAGCCCCCACGTCTCCTTCAACCACACCACCGAACTCCACTGGACCGACGATTGCTGCATCCACTTCACCTTCAAGAAACCCTCCATGCACCACCACACCCAACAGATGCCTCGCCGCTGCTGGTTCAAAGTCACCGAAGACCAGCTGACCAACACCACCCTTGCCCAGAGCCCACCCACTGACCCCATTAACCCAGACACCGCCGCCCGCAACCTCAGACAGTGGATCAATGACTGCGCCAACACCCTCGCCCCGATCAAGAAACCCTCCAACAGTCACACCAACAAGAAAGCCAGCTGGTTCACTGAAGACCTCCGGGCCTCCAAGAAAACCTGCCGAAAGCTGGAGAAGATCTGGCTCCGTGAACAAACACCGGACAGCCACGCAGCCCACAAGAACGCCACCCGCAGACACCATCACCTCATCAGATCCACCAAAAGGGCCTCCTTCAAAGACCGCCTAGTCAACAACACACACAACAGCAAAGAGCTCTTCAACATTGTGAAGGAATTCTCCAATCCCAGCTCCAACACCAACAACGTCCCACCCTCGCAAGACCTGTGCAACAAGCTGGCCACCTTTTTCCACCGCAAGATCGCAGACATCCACGACAGCTTCAACACCATGACCGCCCCGACAACCACTGAGACCTCCGCCCACACGACCACCATCCACATCAACTGCCTGCTCTCCTGGACCAACATCAATGACGACACCTTCAAGATCACAAACACCATCAATCCGGATCTCCGTCAGACCCATGCCCACATCACATCTTCAACAAAGCCAGCCCAGCCATCGCACCCCATCTCTGCAAAGTCATCAACATCTCCTTCGAGACAGCAACCTTCCCGGAGAGCTGGAAGCTCGCCGAGATCAACGCCTTATTCAAGAAACCCAAGGCTGACCCCAAGGACCTCAAGAACCTCCGGTCCATCTCCCTGCTCCCGTTCCCGGCAAAGGTCATCGAGAAGACCGTCAATGAAAAACTGGCCTGCTTCCTCGGGGAGAACAACATTCTGGACCCTTCCCAGTCCTGGTTCCGAAGCAACCACAGCACTGAGACTGCCCTTATCGCCGCCACCGATGACATTAAGTCCCTGCTGGACAACAGAGTAATGGCGGCCCTCATCCTCCTGGACCTGTCAGCCGCCTTCGACGCGGTCTGCCACCACACACTACGAACACACCTCCACAACGCCGGGATCCAAGAGAAGGCCCTGGACTGGACCACTTCCTTCCTCTCCGGCAGAACACAGAGCGTCCACCTTCCCCCCTTCTGCTCCGAAGCCACCGAGATCATCCGCGGCATACCCCAGGGTTCATCCCTCAATCCAACTCCGTTTAACATCTACATGGCACCGCTCACCCATGTCGCCCGTCGTCACGACCTCAACATCATCTCCCATGCCGATGACACCCAGCTGATCCTCTCCCTTACCGAGGACCCCCACACCACCAAAACTAACCTTCACAAAGGAATGAAGGCCATCGCTGAATGGATTAGGAACAGCAGACTGACGCTGAACTCGGACAAGATGGAGGTCCTCATCCTCGGATCCACCCCTTCGGCCTGGGACGACTCCTGGTGGCCGACTGCACTGGGAACCGCCCCAACACCTACTGACCACTCACGCAACCTAGGGATCATCCTCAACACCACCCTTTCCATGAATAAACAGGTCAACGCCCTCTCCTCCTCCTGCTTCAACACCCTCCACATGCTCTGCCGGATCTACAAGTGGATCCCCACTGAAACGGTCGCTCAGGCCCTCGTCAGCAGCAGGTTGGACTACGGAAACGCCCTCTAAGCAGGAGCCTCGGCCAAACTCCTGAGACGGTTCCAACGCATCCAGAGAGCCTCTGCACGCCTGATCCTCGACATCCCTTGCCGCAGCCACATCACACCCCTCCTGAGAGACCTGCACTGGCTCCCTGTCAACAAGAGGATAACCTTAAAGCTCCTCACCCACGGGCACAAGGCACTCCACAATACCGGACCAACATACCTCAACAGATGACTCAGCTTCTACACCCCCACCCGTCAGCACCACTCCGCCGACCTTGCCCTCCCCCCAGTCCCCCGCTTCAGAAGAGCGACCTCCGGCGACAGATCGTTCTTTCATCTCACCGCCAAGACCTGGAACACACTCCCCATCCACCTACGGCAGACCCAAGGCCTTCTGACCTTAATAAAACTCCTCAAGACCTGACTTTTCGAGCAGTAGCAGCATTCCCCAGCCCAGCACCTTGAGACCCTCACAGGTGAGTAATGCGCTTTACAAATAATATGACTGATTGACTGATTGATTGATTGATTGATTGATGTCTGCGCAGATGATTAGATATGAATCTGTTAGTAATCTCTTAGATGTTGTGTGGGGTTGCCAATATTTGCTGATGAAGGCAATCTGTGAACCAACATTTCTTTTTTTTAAAATATTTGTTATTGAAGGTTTTCACACATAGCACAGCACAGCATATAATGTAAGAGAAAAAAATAAAAAATAAAAAGGTACACACATTGTTTATTTATCCATACAGAATAAATTGTTCCCAAGTAAAGAGAAAAGAAGAAAAGTGAAGATGATTTAGCATAATCAGTCGTAAATACCATAAAGGAAAACACTTGCTCGCATATTCCAATAGCACAGAGCGGGATCTACCCGTATATCGTTACTAGCACCCCTCTACTATACCTCCACCCTATCCCCTTTCCACAGTATTAATGGTTTCCAAATCTTCTTACCTAATGCCCTACCCCTTTTACCTTTCCTTTCATATATCCCTTTTTCAAGATTGTGAACCGCCAAAAGACTAGCAAGCCAATGCTGCATAGCTGGGGGAGTTTTCTCCAGCCATGTCATAGCGAGCATCAATCTTAAAACAGCCATAGCTAAGAATAGAAATTCTTCGTACATACTAATATTTTCTGTTGCTACACCTAACAACATTAACTCTGGGGTAAGGACAATGTTGGCCCCTGTGACCTGTGATAAGAATTGCTCAATACTTTTAACCAGCATATACAATTGCGGACATGTAGAAAAGATATGTGTAATGTCAGCTTCTGGTGCAGCACAACGAAAACACGTCGTTCCTGAAGTGCTGCCCCACTGGGCTATTCTAGCCAGGGTATAGTAGAGCGAGAAGAGCATTTTGTAATGCAGAGATTGCAGCGGGGCTGAACACAACACTGTACAACCTAACTCCAGGAAATCTTGGAATCTAGCCATCTCAATCCCCAGCTTATTCGCCCATTTCTATACATACATACATTTTAACATTTCTATAAGGCCTTTTAGGGAAGGTTAATGTCCAGGATAAGACATCCATCTGGGTTTATTGATTTAATAGTATAGCAAGGGATTGATAAACAACTTGCAATTAATTCATTATGCAAGCTATAAGTTGATTAGCAGTCTGATACACACCCAAGCAACGACATGACGTGTAATTTTGTGAACTGATGTATTTGTCATTCATCGAATAGGAATGACTCCGTCCCTTATACATAGTTCCTTGAAGTTCGAAAGTGAACTGAAAAATAAAGGCACTTTATTTTTTATTATCATGACTACTCAGCTCATCTTAACCTTAACAGGTCGAGAAAGTGAGATCCTCACCCTCATAGTTACACATCATGAAAGTCACGCCTTAGAAATGGGATCCTGCTTCAACAGTCCAGACTGAGCTGTCAGGTCCCCTCCCCTGCATATTGGGAATGTAACCAGCTCCAGATGGGCCATGAAGGCCCTTATCAATGAGGTACAGCTTGCAGTCCCTACCTACCACAGAGAAAACAAACCTTAACCATGCGAACAACATAATGGATCGAAAAAACAGAACTTTGACTTCAGAAACAAGTCAGGCACCATCTGAAAACAGTGCATCGTTGTATACTTACACTGGAATCCATTTGGCATAATAGAAATCCCTTCAGTTGAAGCAATATGGTTCTAACATTAAACAGTGCTCAATTTACAGCTGACAAATGAAAATATCACTGACATAAAATGGGTTGCAGCACTCAGCCCCACAATCGAAAAGGAGTTTGAAAATAAAGATTGCAAAAAAATCATATTAATGAAAATATGACTGAACATATGAGTGGCAGAAACTGGAAATGGCATGCTTGTGGTTTCCAAACAATGTGTAAAGCTATAATTCTAAGAATATTGGTTAAAAAACGTTTTGGAAAGCAAAATAATAAAGCACTAATTCAAAAAATGTCATGGCTGGTCTAGAAAGTAGAAAAAAGTACAACATCGTCAGTAAGCCAAATAGGTAGCACTGGTGTTTCAATGACCTTTTTAATACGTTAAACCACGTTTTTTTTAATTTTTTAATTTTTGTTTTACACAATTTGGATTATTGTTCTTTTAACCAGAGCCTAAGAGATGATCTATGACAGAGGGTCATTGTTTTCCTCGAGGAACACGCAACACACCATCACTTCCCCATTATGATATTAAGCAAAGGCGTATGACCCTATTGATAAATCACAGAGTCACTGTCGTCATTAAAAAAGGCCTCTTTTCTTTCACCCTTGTATGCCACTCGTTCATCTGCATCCTCAAATCCATTTTTACTTGTGAATGGGGTGACAGTGCAGGAAGTGGACTGGCGCTCAATGACGCCGGACGTGGCCTGCCTCTTTGTGGGCCGCAGATGGGCCTTTTCATTTGCAGCAGGTGCAGCTCTGGTTCGTCACGACCCCATCACAGATGTACCCGGATCCTCTCCATCAGCCTGCTGTACACATAAACACTTCCTGGTTCCAGACTACACCGACCGAATACATTGATAGCATGGTCTCTGGTGATTTAAATAATGTAAGGTGCAACACCCAATCTCTTTTAGTCAATATTATCGCTTTTTGCTATGTTAATGTGTGCTCCTTGCATTGCAGTACAGTGCTAGACATATTTTAACATGTATCATGTGTGTACTTAAGTGTGCTTTGACTTTTAAACATACATTTTTAATTATTAGCCTTCTTTGATTTTTATGACGTTAGTATATCCTTTATCAATTTTAAACAACATTTTCTGTTATTTTCCTTCACCTAAATTTCTGAACATTCATTGTCCTGTACTGCAGATGCAAAGTGTGGGACCAGCTGAAGGAATCCAGGGCATGATGTACAAACAGATTTTACAAACGCAAAGCCTGCTATTCACAAAACCACAAGCTATGGTTCTGCTAAATACAAAATCCCAATGTTTAACAGGGGGCTTATTACCTAAAGTGCCCCAGGGGCCATATTGCCCAAGCACCCTGGGAGCGCCCCAGGCGTTTCAGCCAGGTTTTTGCACCCCATTGCACTTTGGTATTGCGGAAGGGGATGCACAACCATTTGTGGCCCCTTCTCTAATACAGATAGCGCTAGTGCACATATAGCACCAGCGCTATCTTTGGAAGGCGTTTCCTCATTTGCATGAGGGTGTGCCCCATGCAAATGAGGGAATCACTTTGCCTCTGCACACATGCAGTATTACTAACGAGGGATCAGAAACAAACATGCCTTTAAAAGGCGCACTGAAACTGCGCCACAAAAAAGTGGCACACTTTCAGTGCACCTTCAAAATGAAGCCCTCTAATGGGATGAAAGGGGGGTCCCATCGACCACCAAGACATCCCCTTGAAGATGGGTGCAGTCACTCACTGTACCAGCCTGCAAGGGGATCTCCAATCTCTTCCAAAAGTGCAGGCAGGTTGCTGCCTGCAGAGAGAACCACAGAGTAGCTTTAAAACAACTGCTCCGTATTTCTCTTGAAAGCGCTGTCCTCCACCACCGCCTGTCCTGAGGAAGACCCCGCTGTAGGGCAATAGCGTCGCCTACACTTCTGGGGTCGAAACGTCGACACACCCTTGTTTGTCCCTACCCATTAACAACGGATCATTTTTGACTGTGGGAGCTGAGAATGGGATAGGATTTTTCGAGTGTAACAATACGTTAATGACAATGTATACATGCCCAATGTGGTACTTAATGTTGAATGTAGATGAGACCACGTACTATGTACTTCTTCTCTAACTAATTTGATTTCTGCACTATCCTGCACACTTTCCCCCTTCTCACCCTTCCTTCCTTCCCACGCCCCCCTGTCTTGGGCAATCAGTAAATGTCTTAAATTGTGCTGTTGTGAAGACATGGTAATTAATTTCCAAATGAGGATGTGTATTAAATAACATCTCTCCAAGTCAACTCTTTTTCTCATGAAGTTTCTTATTGTTTATTCTATGAATTGTGAGTTTGTGTCTTTGATATTGTATCAACTGGGACCCCTCTTCATATACTATTGATTACCCAGGTCCCAGTACTGTTGGGCTAACCCTTATATTATAACAGCGCTGTCCTGGGGGCAGCACGAGTTTGCAATAGCCCAGAGGGAATCGCATTTTTCCTGATAGGGCACACTTTCCATGTTTGCACACAGCACACCTGCTTTAATGTGCACCATGGTACAAACAAGGTATGTGCGACCTATCTGTAATACGAGCCAAGTCACGCAATAGGCATGTGTGCCCACTTTATGCCCACAGAGCACCTTGGTGTTAGAAGAAGGGTTAAAGATGCTTTTTTGCCCCATTCTGTAATACAGATCGTGCTGGAGCACATATAGCATTGGTGTATCTTAGGGGCAGATTCCTTCATTTGCATGGGGCAAGGTAAACACTTTGCCTCTGTGCCAGTAGCGTATTTTGGATGCGGTTTCAGAAGCAAAAAGTATGTAAGGAGGTGCACTGACTGCAAGTGAGAGAGTCTCATGGACCCCCAGTGTAGTGTCGTTCCTCATCACAAACTGCACACGGACACAATTACAGGCATCAGCTTCTTTATTCAGTTCCTTCCTCATGCCGGGCTAACGACTAACTGTCCCTTTGGTCTCCCAGCTCCTCCCTTTCCGCCCGCTCTCGTCCCTCACTCGGGCCGGTCCTAGTGCCTGACCAGTTAGGTCACTGGTCACTTTGCATCAACATCATTACACCCCAGTTCATCCCATTGCAGGCAGACACAGTCACTCACTGCCCCTGCCTGCAGGGAGCTCTCTGTCCCTCTTTTTGAAGCACAGTGGGTGCTGCCTACACTGGGGAAAACGGAGCGACAGCTTCAAGGAGCCGTTTCCCCTTTCCATAATGCACTAAGCACAGGGCACACGCACGTTCACAGCTGTCCTGAGAGAAAGACGTTATGGTTAAGAGGGTGCAATGTCCTTCTTTGTGCCAGACACACGTAGTTAAAGCTACGCCACACTGCAAGTAAGGACACCGTGGCCCTTACATAGTGAGGCTCCACGTAATTTGTGAGTTGACAATATTCAATGGGGAGGAAGCCTCAAAGGGGTGTCCAGTTATCCATGTTTCAATGCTTTATGATCTCTGTTGCGGCCGCAGACCATTAATACCGATCTATCAAAGCAGGTCGTAGGGATTCACAACATTGAAGCTGGCCGTGATGACAAGGGTCCGCTTTGACAGCTGCATACATCGAGGGAGAAGTCAGTGGTCCAGGGGACCAATGTTTGCTCCCTTCAATATCTTCTTCCAGCATCCCTTGTTCTTTTTCGGAGTGCAGTCCCTGTTCATGATTGCAGAGGTTGTACTGGGAAACACATTTGGCATCTGTGTAATTGTGAATGCAAAGCTGGAGATTTGCTGTCTCCATAGCAGTTAAGTAGGTGGCCAAAAACTCATATGCAGCAGATGGGTCTTGAAGACGCTATTTGTAGGTAGACAACTGGAATTTCCATCATAATTTAAACTAAAATGAGCATTGTTTTCAATAAACACAGTTTGTTCAGTACATTGAACAATAGGGATACTTTTGAACTGAATTTCTACCTACCAGGAGAGCAAATCAAATTCATAATGAAATATTACAGAAAAATGAACTGACATACATCAAGGGAAATATTATGTTATTGTTGTTCATCAGGCCAGTAGGGCAGGTAATACCTTTCAGGTGGGATCTAAAATGGTGGGATCTAAAATGAGAAGCTACAATTCATGCATCATAAACACTTTATGTTACCATGGCTAAGTGACAGGTATCAGGTAGGCCTACCAGATATAACATTGGGAATAGGCTCATGATGCACTCCCGCTATATTGAGACAAGAATATTGGGAGTCACTACATCACATGCACTGCCTCACAAGTAAGTATTAGCATTACAAAATGTATGCTCTTAACCTTTTCCATAATAATTATATCCATACATTTTAAAACCAAGGTTAATGTAAAGCTATGGTTTATATGGTGAGCTTTGATATGACACATTAACGTTAAAGTGCAGTAATGTTTACAATTTAAAATTGAAAAATACTGTACTATGCCAGGTTTAGTTTGCTCTGCAAACCTTAATTCACACATCCATGGAAAGCATACCTTGCACACTAAATGCAATTCTGATGACCTCATCCTCCACCTGGAAGACGCAATTGCAAATGACATAATCAATCTTTAGGTGAGCTTAAGTATCACATTTCCATTAACACTATTAATGAGATGACTATGGATGTAGAGTAATATATTTTTGGGGGTTGTTATTGAATGCTAAAGTGATATTAGATGTTGTTACTTATTTGATAAATTTTTGTGATATCATAAGCAGTGTATTTGATATGCAAGTTATGGGTTGCACGGCACGGCTGTTATGTGAATTAAGTTGGTGGCGAATTTCACTCTTTTTGTGTTTTAATTCATAACCATAGCTGTACTTTAACTGTAGTTTTTTATGCAAATCTTTCTGTTTCTTAAACATATGTTAAAGTGTTATAATCAAAGCTAATTATAACTTCACTTTAATCTTGTTTTTTACAGTGAATTTGTTTTTTTAAAATTTTTATTCAGATGCCTGATCCAACAGTTGGGCGGCCAGGCATGTAATCAATCCCACGTGAGCAAAGGACCCCTTTGTGCATGGCCTTCAGCCATATGCAGCCTGCTAGCAGCAGTTGTGCAGAGTGAAAGAACCAACAGAGACAACCTCCTTGACTGTTTTTTGTTGGCAGTTCTTAAAAGTTGGCTTGATATTATTGCCATTTTTTTCTAATGATTGAGCTTTTTCTGTTTTGACAAATGGCCACATATAAACATTTTCTAATATAATGTTGGAATTTATTATATTGTTTGTTAGAAATGGGGGTGGGGGGGGGCTTATTTAAAAGCCACTTGCGCAGCCGATACGTAACTTTTTCCCATTTTAAAAGTGACGCACCAGTGGCTCAAGGGGCTTGTAAATAAGCCCCTAGGTTTCTAGTTGGCTGAGATTTGCACCCTGTCCAAGTAGGGACCACAATCCTAGTCAAAGTAGGCTAGACACACACTTTAAATTAACCTGTGCTCACCCTTTGGTAGTTTGGCATAGAGGAGGCAGGCTTAACTTAAGAGACAATATGTAAAGTATTCGTACAACTCTTTAATTACAGTAACATAGTGAAAAAACCACAAAAAGGCATGCACCTGAGAAGGCGGGATTTTCGATCTCTTATCTGATTACTCTAGATCTATATCCCCACCTAGGTCGACTGAATCTTTGTTGCCTGTCATAGAGTAAAAAGCAATCCACTACCAGGTTAATCAAACCAATAATTGGCACGACTCTGAAGAACCACTTACCACGAATACGTTTTAAAGTTTTATTATAAAGCCAAAGATAACTGGAGATACAAACATCTCAATATAAGGTTCAAAAGGTATACTGGCACCAAGACAAACATGAATTCTCTAAATGATCTCAGGCGACAGAAGAATATCACCAAAACCAATTCAAATATCAGCAAGTTTGCTAGAATAGACACAAGTTGTAACTTAAGCGTCATTTACAAAAGAGAAAAGTCAGGTTAGACTGTCCCTACACTGGACTAAGTGACATCCCTACTTAGCAGAATTTTAACCTAAAAAGGTGTCAGCCGTGGTGACTTCCAAAGAAGTTCACTCACTTTGCCTTAGTCTCTGATGTAAATCTGTGCATTGCAGTCATGCCCTCTCTACCTACCCATCCGCTCTCTAAGGGTCCTCAGGCCATCTGCTCTAACTCCACCCCAGGGTGCTGTCCCTAATACAAAATCACAATTACAGTTGAAACGCCCCTCAGAGACGCCCCTCACGTACACCTCTCACGTGGTTTCGGTTCTGGCTTTTTCCATACTGATACTCCTCTGGGCTTCTTGTTAGCGTTGACCTTGCTTCCCAGGCTTCTTCTCGGCACGCCGGTACCCCCCAGGAAATTCCTGAAGCCTCCTCCAGGCCTGTGCCTGTCTCCCAGAACAGAGCTCTATTCATCACTCTCTTGATTGGAACCCCCTCACTCCTGCAAACAGACACCCATGAATTGGGCCCCAAATTCCGACCTCCAGTTTATCTCTCAAGTCGTAAAACTTCGAACATGGTCGGCAATTTATGCTTAACGAGACCCGAATTTAACTAGCACATGCAGATCAAAGAAGCGACTTTATCTTTCCAGGCCTACTAAATTACTTGCAACAGGCCTGCACTTCGTGAACCTTTATTTCTTAAACTAAAACAATTCTAACCTATTACACTCTGATTATATGAAGCACTTCTACAAAACATAATTTTAACGTATGATCAATAATATTCTAAATAATAGTAATCCATCTTATGTGAAACTGCAAAGGCACGTTTTCGTTCTTCATGCATTGCCGTGAGGCCTGCACATTTCTACGTTTGGCAGCATTACATTTTCTGCAACAGTCACATAACATGGAGTCTTAACAGCATTCTAGCATTTCTAAACATTACTACATTAGCTTCACTCTCTACAATATGCATTCTATATTGATTAAACACTCGTGAGTATGTGCATTTCTATATTTTTCGACACTCTAATGTGCTTTAACTAAATTTGTGCATCCTACATGTAAATATTGTGCACTTCTACATTTTTACTCAAATTGCGCTCTCTTAGTTCCCCCCTTTGATGACCTCTAGGGGTCATCACCATCACAACACCAACATTGAAAGAATGAATTGAATCAAACAGAACTCGTTGCAATGCTCCCTCGCTTTATCAATTCTAGAGCCCTCAGGCTCCTGTATTGGTTATCCTGCATCGCAGCTAGTCTCTGCTCCTGCTCTCTCATGGATCTTTGCAACCTATTTGACCTATACCATTGATACAGTCTCACTAATCCCCACAATATGATTACACAAATCACTATTATGATGATAGGTTTTAGTATGTACCAAATGAAGCTTTTCCCTAGATTGGCGAACCAACCCCCAACTTTGCCCATTCCGTGACCCACTTTTTCCCACACATTTACTCTTGACAAATCCTCAATTTCTTGATGGATTTCAGTAATATTCTGTATGTACTTCTCAAGAGGTTTTGAATTGTCTGGAATGTAAGTGCAACATTCCTGGACCTTCAAAGCCTTACAGACTCCGCCCTCTTTGGCTAACAGAACGTCTAGAGCAAGTCGGTTCTGAAGAACCATTGCCCTTATCGATTGCATCTCTCCCTCCACCAACATTAAAGATCTAGCAGTACTGGCAGATAATCTATCTACAACTGTTGCCAATCTCCTGATCTTGACATCATTCAGTATTAACCCTAGAAGAGGGAACATAGCACCAAATACGTCTCCAACTACCTCAGCATCTCCTACATCTCTTCTCCCTCTGACGAGTTTTTCCCTCTATGATTTCTAAATCCTTAGCGTGATATATTTTGGGGAAGACAATTGCTAAATAACATGATCCGTACCAATTGTCCGGTAGTTTCACGTATGCATTTCTTCCACAGACAAAATATACATTCGGGATCACCTGCATTCCCTTCAAGAAATCTTTTGTGTAGTATTCTAGCTGGAAGGCATGTTCACAACTTACTTCTCCCACAAACACATTTTCATAGTAGGTTTTACCTCGGTATATACACAATTTCCCTCTTTGTTCTCGATCTAAAGCTATTGGACCACTACTACCCTTCCTTTTGTGTGACTTTTCTTCCTCGGTCCAATCTGTTTTCCATTGCCCTGAGGCTTTCAGAATCTTCTGTCTCCTGTAACGGTCATCCACCTGCCCTATAAACCTTTTCTCAATTTCTGATACCTTGCAAGTCAGATTATTTCTTCGGGCATGTGAAGTATCTAAAGTTTTCCAAGGAATGAAAAATTTCCCTAATCGATCCTCACTCTTATAGTAGTCCCATTTATTCATATGTTTGTAAGCCGGGACTTCTGGTAACACAGCATCGAAATTTGAAAAATAGTACTCAAAGCTATCTCGTCCATAAAATATACTAAGCAGTAAACTACATGTAATCCCATAAGTCAACGGAAGATGATGATACCTAATACCTTCGTCTACAGAGGCTGGCAACTGCATGCAGACGTAGCAATCCTTTGCCTCCATGGCGTCAATGTATTCATACAGTAACTTGGCATAGGCATTTGACTGAAAGTTTCCCTGTGACTCATCTACGTGCAACCTACGAGCTTCTGCTGCTAGTAAAGCTTTATCCTTCACTGCATTGTCCTCCTTTTTACCAGCAGTAGTAGGTTTCGATGTTACCACAACCTTTACTTCTGTTGCTTTTGCTTCATTTTCGTGTCCCACTATATATGATACAGTAACTACTAAAACTATAAGAAAAATTACTCCCGCTAAAAGTGTACCTATTATGCATTTTGCTTTACGGTTCGGGTTGCCGGCCTCCATGATCTCAAGACGGTGTAGCTTTAGTTTCTTTTTCAACACAAAGTCTTTTCTCTTTATTCCTTCAACAGTCTTTCTTTGCTCATTCAGTCTTTCTCGAACTACACCTCTGGAAGCTGACAATCCCCTTTGAAATCAGTCCTTTGAATTTATAAAAACAGACAACCCTAGCCCTTCTCCGTCAACTAAATGGAAGAGTCCCTAAATTTCTTCTTCTTCCACTTGGCGCTAGGTTATCTTCTCAATCTTGTTTATTTACAAAAGTCTTTAGGTGTCTACGATCACCCGCGTTCCAGCAGCTCTAATCACGTATTCTAACAGTTCTAAGCGAAGAATGGTCTCCTCGAGTACTGATACTGTTGTGCCAAAAGTCGGAAATTCTACTCTGTTTAAAACCAGTTCTCTTATTCTGCTCAGGTAAGGAGGATTGGGAATAGTGAGTGTCAGCAACCCTTCAGCTTCAACTCCAGGCACCAACAACGCCACTTGAAACTTTATGATGGGATCAGTGCTGGTCACTGTCACTTCCCTCACCCTCCCGGATCTCTGTGCACAAGACATCTGCTGCCAGGTAGGCCCACTCAGGAGTGGCGTATCTTCTGCAGGGCACACGCACCCTCCTTGATCTTCTTGGACCCTCCGCTTCTGGATTCTGTGCACCTTCGTCCAGGTCTGAGTCTTCGGATATAGGATCAAGGATTCTCTCTGGAGTTGACTTCAAGCTCGGCCTCCTCCTTCTTTCAGGCCAACTAGCCTCTCCACGCCTTGTTCTCCTATTTCTTGTCCTCACACTCGACTCTTGATCACTTGCAGCTTGATCAGTGTCTGATTCGTACTCACAGCAACTTTCTCCTTCTGTGGCAACGTCAGTTTCACTGTCGTCTTGTCCTTCTTCTACTTGATCTGATACGCTCCCAGCTTCCTTCGACACCCCCACAGCTTGACTGGTCCCCTCTATTGATTCTTCGTCCACAGCTGGATTTTCATCCGAGAGAGGAGCTGTTTCTTCCAGGAGTGCTGGAACTCTTCGCGTATGGGAGGCGTGTATCCAGTTGGGCAGCCCTCCACATTTAACAGCAGTATTCGTTGTCAAAATAATCTGGTAGGGTCCGTGCCAGCGCACTTCCAAGCAATTCTTCCTGACGTGCTTCTTCACCACAACCCAATCACCAGGGCACAGGTCGTGGCACAGGTCTTTGGACGATGGAATTTCAGCAGCCTGCACCTGAAGAGACACAAAATGAATGGCATCAGAAAGTCCCTTGCAATAATCCAGGATCAGATAATCTGTGATATTCAACAACGCTGCAGTTGGAAATGATGGCAGTCTCATTGCCCTCCCCATTAAAACTTCATGTGGAGAGAGGCCTGTTCTCCTGTCTGGTGTGCTACGTATACTCATGAGTACTAATGGCAGTGCATCAGGCCAGCTTAAGGATGTCGATGAACACACTTTGGCAATTCGGGACTTTATCGTCCCATTGATCTGCTCCACAATTCCTGAAGCTTCTGGTCGATAGCTACAGTGCAATTTCTGATCAATATTCAATGCAGAGCAGAGCATCTTCACAACTTCGCTGTTGAAATGTGTTCCCCTTTCTGATTCCAAAGATGCCGGCACCCCGAAACGTGGTATTAGCTCTCTAAGCAACAACTTTGCTACCGTAAGTGTGTCACACCTGCGCGTAGGGTATGCCTCGACCCATCTGGAAAATATTCAGACAACCACCAGAACATACCTGAGGCGGTTGCATTTTGGCATCTCAATAAAATCTAGTTGCATCCGGTTGAAAGGGCCACCAGACCTCCCAATGTGACTCAATGTAACTGGTGTCCTTTTTCCTACGTTCAATTGTTGACAGGTTACACATCGTTGACACACTGCTTCTGCGGCTACTCTAAACTTGGGATTATACCAAGTCTGTCTAAATACCCGCAACATGGCATCTCTGCCTAGGTGCACTGGACCATGTATCTGTCTTGCCATTGGACTCACTAGTTCATTTGGTAACACTGCCCTTCCATCTGCTGAAACCCAAAAATCCATTTAACTTTTTACACAACCTGCAGTTTCCCATGTCTTTTTCTCAAAGTCTGTTGCGTTTTCTTGTATGCCTTTTAAATCATCCCAGGTATCTACAGTTTCTAATATCATAGTTAACTCTGTCTTTTCCTGTGCCCCACCCACTTCTACTTCTGTGAAAGAGTATCCCTGCTCTGCACAATAGCGTGCGACCTCATCAGCGTATCTGTTTCCCTGGGATACAAAATCCGTGTTTTTCGTATGAGCTACACATTTGACAACGGCAATTGCTGCCGGACCTTGCAATGCTTCCAATAATAGTCTTACAAATTCCCCATTTTGAATAGGTGAACCTGAAGAGGTCATGTAACCTCTTTGAGACCACAATTGCCCATAGTCATGAACTACCCCGAAACCATATTGGCTGTCGGTGTAAATGGTGACTCGAATTTTGCTACCTGCTAAACAGGCATGTGTCAATGCAATAATCTCAGCTACCTGAGCGGAGTGTACTCCTTCCAGGCAAGCGGCTTCCACAACTCCGGTAATGGTGCAAACAGCATAAGCTGCTCTCAACTGACCGATATTGTCTCTTACACATGAGCCATCAACAAAGAAAATTTCATCAGGGTCAGTCAACGGCTCATCCACAATATCTGGTCTCGGTTTGGTGCATAGTTCAGTCACATCAAGGCAATCGTGATCTTCACATTCTTCATCTTCTATATCATTAGGGAGTGGCATCAAAGGAGCAGGATTCAAGACAGAGCACCTCTTAAGGGTCACGTTCTCCGCAGCAAGAATAACTTGCTCGTAGCGCGTGAGCCTATTATTTGTCAAGTGCTGTGTCTTGGTCCTGGTCATTAACAATTCCACAGAATGAGGTACATACACCACTAACTGGTGTCCCATTACTATGCTCTCGCACCTCTCAATGCTGACACCCGTTGCAGCAACGGATTTGAGACATCCGGGCAACACTGCGGCTACTCGGTCTAAAGTAGCCGAGAAATATGCAACTGGTATACGGGCATTTCCATGAATTTGGGCTAGAACTGACAAAGCACAACCTTCTCTTTCACAACAGTACAGTAAGAATGGTTTTTCGTAATCCGGCATTCCCAAAGCAGGAGCACGACACAAGTCCTCTCTCAGCTGCAAGAATGCCATCAAACAATCCTTGTCCCATGGTACCGGATCACTCACCTCCTTGTGCGTCAGTTTTTGTAAGGGCTTTGCTTTCAGGGAAAAGTTAGCTATCCACTGTCGGCAATAACCAACCATTCCTAGGAACATCCTGACCTCTCTTTGTGTCGTGGGCGAATTCATTTTCATGATCGCCTCTATCCTGTCTGGTGACACCTTCCGTTTCCCTTTTTCAATTCTGTGACCCAAGTACTGTACTTCTGTCAGACAGTACTGTAATTTGCTCGGAGACACCTTGTGTCCATTCTCAGCTAAATGGTTCAGCAAGGTGATGGTGTCTATCTTACAAGCTTCCTCTGTTTCTGACGCAACAAGTAGGTCATCTATGTACTGAACTAGAACCGAGTTCTGTGGCAGTACTAGACTTTCAAGATTTTTCTTCAGCAGCTGGTTAAAAATCGATGGGCTTTCTGTATACCCCTGTGGGATACGACACCATGTTAATACGCGATTTTCCGGCTTAAAAGCGAAAAGAAATTGGCTCTCCTCATCTAATGGAATTAAAAAGAAGGCCTGGCAAAGGTCTATCAATGTGAACAACTCAGCTTGGAATGGTATCTGAAACAATATCACTGATGGATTCGGTACCACTGGACAACATGAAACAACTATGTTATTAATCTTTCTGAGGTCCTGAACTATTCTGAATTTCCCACTAGGTTTCTGCAAACCCATAATCGGGGAGCTCCATGGACTACCCACAATTTCTTTCAGTATTCCCTGTTTAATCATGGAGTCGATCACGGGCTTTATTCCTGCAATCGTCTCCGGAGTCAATTTGTATTGAGGCGTTCTTGGATATTCAGCGTTGGGTTTTATCATGATTTTCACTGGTTCCACTCCTTTAATCAATCCTATCTCATCCCCAGTGAAATTCCACACTTCCGATGACACCGTATCTCTTAAGTCCCAAGGGAGCTCTTCCACCGTCAAGGTAGGATACAGCTCTATGCATACCTTTGAATTTGCAACTTTAAAGTTGGCATCATCGTCGTTAGTCTGTACCTCTACTCCCTGAGGCGTGCAGTATATTGTGCAATTCAATTTGCACAACAAATCTCTTCCTAACAGACACACAGGGCTAGAATCGCATACTACGAACTGATGCTCATCACTGTATTTTCCTATCCTCACTAGTACTGGTTCTGTCAAAGGGCTAGTCATTCTCCTATTTGCGACTCCTACCACTTGAATGGTTTCCCCTGACATTGGCAGATCCGGAACCACTGCTGATCTCAGAGTGGATCGAGTGGCCCCCGTATCCACCAAGAAGGTCGTAGGACACCCTGCCACTTCGGCCTCCACATACGGTCCCCTTTGGTCCACCTCTAGAACTGCCCCGAGGGTACAGTCCTCCTCTCTACTCACCCGCTGTCCAGTTAAAGGATCAACATAGTAACACTCTTCTCCTCCTACCCAAAGAGGCATCTGTCTATAGGTCTTTCCCCCTGTCGCAATCTTGGGTGGTTGAGGGAACTGGGCTCGAGGAGCCAGAGTCCCCCCTTTGACCACCTTACCCTTGGGTATGGTCATCCCCTTTACTGGACTGATCTGGACTTCTTTCTCCTCTATTTCCAGTTCTCCATTTTCAGGGTTATAGGGACACTCACGTTTCCAATGTCCCACCTGGTGACACTGGTGACATTTTGTCGTCTTTTTCAAGGTAGCCAGGTCTACTCTAGGTCTCGGATTCTCCTCGTTGTCTCTGTTCTGATTATTTTGTCTCCTTCCCATGGTCCCTGTTCCCTGTTGCTGCTGTCCACCCTTTCCAGCCGACTGCATCTGAACCAACATCAGCTTCTCCTTAAGTTTTTTTGCTTTTGAATCAATCTCATCGCTACAATACCTTGCATATCTCAAAATTTCATCTAATGGTTTGTTTTGCCAGCAAATTAAATGTTGCTGAATCATCAAACAAATATCAGGTTTCAATCCCAAAACGAATTTCAACACAAACTGTCCTATGTCTTTGGGATCCATTACGTCTAGCCCACTGTATTGTTTGAACGTTTTCAGTAATCGCTCATAATATTCATGGACTGTCTCCTTGGGTTCCTGCCTAGTCTGATCTATTTTGACCCAATCTATGTCCTGCGGTGGCACCTTATTTTTCAGCCATGTCATTACCCTTTCATATTTTTCCATGACTCTTTCTGACGGTCCATTAGCCTGAGCATCCCTCTCTGGTTCAGATGTGGGCCATTCGACACTAACCTTGCATGCTGTCCACAAATCTCCTGGGACTACAATATCAAATAGGGTGTTCAAATCAATCCACAGTACTTTAGAGATTTTTACAAACCTCTCTACCTGTTTGTACCACTCCACGGGATTCTCTCTCAGTTTAGGAAAGGAATTGGTAAATGCAGCTAAATCTCCCCTACTCCAGGGCACATGCACATAGCTCCCATTCGCTATTTCTCGCAAAGGGTATGCTTCCATCCTCTGTAGCCCTCCCTCCGGGGACATCACAATTGTGCTCCACCTGACAGTCCCTTTCTTGGACCACCTTTCTTCCCATTTATCCAGATCCCTCCATGTCCTTATTCCTGTGATCAGTTCCCTTATGTGTGTTTTTAATCCAATTGTCCTCCTCTCGTCGAGGTGCTGATCTGAATAATGCAACCTGTGGTTACCCTGTAATGCCTTTGTTCTCGACAAGTCTACCATGTACCTGTCTGCCAATTCAAATAATTTCTCGTGTACTGCTCTCGCCTTCCGAGTAATATCCTTTGCTATAAACAGTACCTCATCTTGCTCATACATGTCAATCCTTTCTAAAGGCAACGTGCCATCTATTATCTCCTCCAGATCAGATTTTAAACTGGTTACATCTAGCCTTCTTGCCTTTATCTCAGCTGTCAATGTGTTATTCTTAGAGGGTCCATTGACATCTCTCCCATCCCAGCTCCGAGCCCTACGCCTGGGCTCAGGCGAGTTATGGGGAGTCCTCCCATGTTCCCATCTCTCCAGGTCCCACGCAGTTCCATCCCCTCTTGGTGTGTGGTGAAACGATGCTCTATTTCCCACAGTCCCACTCTGTCTATTCTGCTCGGACTCTCTAAATGCATGATAAGACCCTCCATGGTTCCCCATGCTTTCGCAATTCCCTTGCTGTCTAGTATCACTCAACACATGGTAAGACCCTTCGCAACTCCCCATGTTCCCGCGATCCCAGTGTTGCCTACTATCGCCAGGTGCATGGTGAGTGCACTTAAAGCTGTCTCTGTACTCTTGCGTCCTTCGGTCTCCCTCGCTGTGACAAGACGCCCTTCCACACTCTGCACTTCTATCCTTTTGTCCCTGTCCATTCCCATTATGTGAATGACGTGTAGCTCCTCTATTTTCCTGACTTTTGCCATCGCACTCCTGACTGCTTTCACTAGCCCCACAGTGAGACAATGTTCCATCGTCTCGACTTCCCCACTCTGCTTCCGCTCCTGACCTGTTACTCTTGGTTCCCGTATTAGCATCCCACTCTCTCAAGTCAGCCCTCAATTCCTTAAAGGACTTTGGCTGTGGTCCCCTAAGGTCCATCGGTCCTCTCTGACCCCCCTGATCTATTATAGGATCCACTGCTGCATTCAATGGGGTGCTCCGATCTCTTGGCCCTGGCAACTGCCTTCGCGAATTTATCGTATTGTTCCTACTTTCCATTTCTGCTCTCTCTCTGTCTAATCGTACCTGTTCCTCCTCTCGTGCTTTCTCTGGGTCATAAATCGATACTATAGGACCTATGGTAACAGGTACTTGGAGAGCGTCTGGCAATTGATAGGACTTGGCACGCTCTGTTTCTGGCACCTTTTATACCACAAACCTTCCGACTACTCTCTGCACTGGACTAGGTTGAGGTGTTTCCTCGCCTTTGGTGGGTTCCCAATCAGTTATAGGGAGTGGTCTATGCTCCCCTATGCCAGCCCCATCCCCCTTTTGGAGCTCGGCACCTTCCATCCCTCTATTATATGGAGGCGGTCTGTCTATCAACAACCTATTTATCAGACTGTCCTCTGTCTCGCTCTCATCATCCTCCTCTGGTGGTCTTTTGTCTCCTGCAACTTCTATCACTGGGTACAGTTTATCTACTTCAATAGTCTGTACTCTCCACTTTTTAGCTTCCTCATCCCATTTGGCATCCTGCACTGCTCTTACCGATCGTCTCACTCTTTCTTGACGCCTGTTCTGGTTCCTGTCGTGCGCCGCCCTGATCCACGCATTAAGAGCTTCAAACTGTGTTGGTCTGGGCAGAGGTCTCATTGAGGTCATAATTGCTTTTAACTGGTGCAATACTTCTAATCTAAACGTTCCGTATTTCGGAAAAGTCAGTTCCTCGTTCCCCTCTGTAATCTTACTCCAATTAGAAATCCACAGTATGGTATGCAACCCAACATTCGTAGCCATATAATGAGCTGGTGTACCCTCTGGCGGGGCCTCTTCCCCGTAATAAGAGTTCCTTCTATCTCTCTTAAAGATCGCTCTCAAGCATTTAAAACACTTCATGATCCAATCTACAAGTTTCCTTAATTCCCTGTGTTTGTTTACTTCCTGATGACAATCCACCAATCACAGCGCGGTTCTTGCTAACTGGCCTATCACAGCGCGGTTCTTGCCAACCGGCCTATCCCAGCGCGGCTCTTGCCAGCCGGCCTATCCCAGCGCGGCTCTCTCTGACGTCACTCGTCTCCCTCTCGCAGCAGTTCCCCTCCTTTCTCAGCCCGTTTCCCGGTCATGCATGCGTCCCATTCATACTCTGAAAAATGATTACTTCCGACCAAGCGATCACTTTTCTTGACTGTACGTCCACAGTCTAACTGTAATTGTCACCTCAACTGACGAAATGTCTTTCCGTAAACGTCGAGACAATCGCCTCAACTGATAGGTTACTTACACACAGTAACTTCCGACCAGCGTCCGTTACTCATACACTCACTCTTGCATTCCCCCTATCACGGTCCTGCGGGCGATCAATGGTACCTAATGACCCCCTTCACAATGGTCGACAATTACTCTGGATGTCCGATACACCCGAACCACCTAAGTTCTTCTCTGAACTTAAGATTTTCACCAGGTTGCGCGCGCTCACAACCCTGCCTCAATCACACTACAGGCATTCAACTTCGCATGACATTACAACACAAATACAACACAGAACACCGCAATCTAACAACGCATGACCCTTATTATACTCACTCTCGACCGACTCTGCTGCTTTTCTCTCGCACCGTCAGCACCTTCTTCGGCAGGTGATTCTTCTGCTGGTCATCTCTCGATCTCTAGGGGCCTTGGGGTAATCTTAACCTAGTCTAGATCACCTTCCTCTAGAAGGCAACCATCCTAATTCTGCTACCAACTGAGAAGGCGGGATTTTCGATCTCTTATCTGATTACTCTAGATCTATATCCCCACCTAGGTCGACTGAATCTTTGTTGCCTGTCATAGAGTAAAAAGCAATCCACTACCAGGTTAATCAAACCAATAATTGGCACGACTCTGAAGAACCACTTACCACGAATACGTTTTAAAGTTTTATTATAAAGCCAAAGATAACTGGAGATACAAACATCTCAATATAAGGTTCAAAAGGTATACTGGCACCAAGATGAACATGAATTCTCTAAATGATCTCAGGCGACAGAAGAATATCACCAAAACCAATTCAAATATCAGCAAGTTTGCTAGAATAGACACAAGTTGTAACTTAAGCGTCATTTACAAAAGCAAAAAGTCAGGTTAGACTGTCCCTACACTGGACTAAGTGACATCCCTACTTAGCAGAATTTTAACCTAAAAAGGTGTCAGCCGTGGTGACTTCCAAAGAAGTTCACTCACTTTCCCTTAGTCTCTGATGTAAATCTGTGCATTGCAGTCATGCCCTCTCTGCCTACCCATCCGCTCTCTAAGGGTCCTCAGGCCATCTGCTCTAACTCCACCCCAGGGTGCTGTCCCTAATACAAAATCACAATTACAAGTTGAAACGCCCCTCAGAGACGCCCCTCACGTACACCTCTCACGTGGTTTCGGTTCTGGCTTTTTCCATACTGATACTCCTCTGGGCTTCTTGTTAGCGTTGACCTTGCTTCCCAGGCTTCTTCTCGGCAAGCCGGTACCCCCCAGGAAATTCCTGAAGCCTCCTCCAGGCCTGTGCCTGTCTCCGAGAACAGAGCTCTATTCATCACTCTCTTGATTGGAACCCCCTCACACCTGCAAACAGACACCCATGAATTGGGCCCCAAATTACGACCTCCAGTTTATCTCTCAAGTCGTAAAACTTCGAACATGGTCGGCAATTTATGCTTAACGAGACCCGAATTTAACTAGCACATGCAGATCAAAGAAGCGACTTTATCTTTCCAGGCCTACTAAATTACTTGCAACAGGCCTGCACTTCGTGAACCTTTATTTCTTAAACTAAAACAATTCTAACCTATTACACTCTGATTATATGAAACACTTCTACAAAACATAATTTTAACGTATGATCAATAATATTCTAAATAATAGTAATCCATCTTATGTGAAACTGCAAAGGCACGTTTTCGTTCTTCATACATTGCCGTGAGGCCTGCACATTTCTACGTTTGGCAGCATTACATTTTCTGCAACAGTCACATAACATGGAGTCTTAACAGCGTTCTAGCATTTCTAAACATTACTACATTAGCTTCACTCTCTACAATATGCATTCTATATTGATTAAACACTCGTGAGTATGTGCATTTCTATATTTTTCGACACTCTAATGTGCTTTAACTAAATTTGTGCATCCTACATGTAAATATTGTGCACTTCTACATTTTTACTCAAATTGCGCTCTCTCACACCCAATAGGTATCCAAGCATATTCGACAGCAGTGTTTGTGATTTGAATATTCTGGTAGGGGCCTTTCCACCCTGGCTCCAAACAGGACTAGCGCTCATGCGTCTTCACCAAAACTTCAGTCACAATGACTAAGGTCATGGAACTGCTCTTGATGTGGACTGGCAGTGGCAGCTCCATTCTGGTGAGAAACAGAATGCACCATGTGAGACAGTCCTTTGCAGTAATCGAACACAATGCCATCTGTGATGTTCACAAGTGCATTTGCAGGCACAGCAGGATGCCTCATTGAGTTCTCCATGAAAATTTCAAGTCACGATAATCCTGTTCTCTTGTCATGAGTCCTTTGAAGACTCACCAGAACGAGTGGCATTGCATCTGGCCATTTCAAAGGAGTAGAAACACAAACTTTAGCCAATCTGGACTTCAGTGTTCCATTTACCTGCTCCACTGTTCCTGAAACCTCAGGATGATTGCTACAGTGTAATCTTTGTTTCACTTGAAGAGTCACACATATCATGCGAAGGACCTCATTATTAAAATGAGTTCTTCGGTCTGACTGTAGAGAAACCGGAAATCTGTACCTGTGTATCAGTACTTGTGACAGCAGTTTAACTACAGTGAGACTATGATTTCTTCGCATTGGGTAGGCTTCCACCCATCAAAAGAAAAGGCACACTATAACCAGGACATATCGCAGCTCATTACAGACAGGCATCTTTATAAAGTCCACCTACATTCTATTGAATGGTCCACCTGATCTTCCTATATGACTTATGGTTACGTGTATTCTTCTTCCTACATTCAACTACCGCCATGTTGCACATCTGTGGCACAACTCTTCTGCTAGAACTCTGAATTGGGGATTGAACCAATTCTGTCTAAACAGCCTAACCATTGCATTTCTTCTGATGTGTGCAGGACCATGAATTTGATGTGTCATTGGAAACAAAAAACTATCTGGCAACATAGGTCGCCTATCAGCTGAAACCCAAACCTCACTCTCATCCTTTACACAACCTTGTTGTTCTGATTCTGAAACCTCTTCTTGCATCCCTTTTATCTCTTCCCAAGTGTCAGCTGCTGAGAACAACATAGAGAAAGCAATGTCCTTATCAGATTAATTTATAAGACATCCATTAAATGTGTAGCCCACTACTGCACAATAAGTCGCCAATTCATTTGCATATACATTTCCAAATGTAACACAATCATTGCCAGTTCTGCCAGCTGTACACTTTACCATTCCAATTCCTTGAGGCAACTGTAATGCATCTAAGAATTCTTTTATATATTCCCCATTTCTGATGGGGGAGCCTGAAGATGTCACAAACCCCCTTTGTGACCATAACTGTCCAAAACCATATTGACTATCTGTAAATAAAGTCACTTTCGTTTTTGTTGAAAGGCAACATGCTCTCGTAAGGGCAATACTTTCTGCCACCTGTGCAAAGGTAGCACCTCAAAGCCACAAGGTTTCTACCACTTCTTGTATTTTGCAAACTGCATAGGCTGCACTCAGGACCCCTTCTTTGTTCTCAGAAATGAGCCATCCACTAAGATGACAGAAAGAGGCTCATCTTTTATGTCTGATCTTGGCTTGGTGCATACGTCTGTGACATCTTGACAATCATGATCAAGGCCATCCCACCTTATCTCATTTTCGGGAGTGGGCAATAAAGTCGCTAGATTTAGCATGCAACATTTCCTGAGCAATACATTGTCGGCTGCAAGTATCTGTTTTTCATATTTTGTGAGTCTACTGTTTGTCAAATACTGTGTTTAAGTTCAGGTGAGCAATATCTTCAATGAATGAGGAATCATCAGTCTAAGAGGATGTCACATCACTATGCTCTCACATCTCTCTATACTGACACCAACTGCGGCGACCACTTTAAGGCAGCCAGGCAGTCCCATGGGAGCAGGGTCAAGTGTAGTAAAAAATATATGCCATAGGTCTTCGTGAATCTCCATGCATTTGAGTAGGCACTGAGAGAGCGCAGCCCTCCCTCTCACTGCAAAATAATGTGAATATCTTTTTGTAATAAAGCATTCCAATTGCTGGGGCATGACAGAGACTTTCTCTCAGCTCTAGAAAAGCTTATAAGCAATTGTTGCCCCATGGAAGCAGATCAGGCACTTCTTTTTTCACCAGCCTCTCTAAAGGCTTGGCCACTAGGGAAAAGTTTGGTATCCTCTGCCTACTGTAGCCAACCATTCCCATGAACATTCTGATTTCTCTCTGAGTTTTTGAAGGATTCATAGTCAAAATCGTTTATACTCTTTCTTGTGACACCTTTGTCGTTCCCTTCCCAATTATTTGTCCGAAAGACTGGACTTAATTTTTATAATATTGCAGTTTGTTTTGAGAAACTTTATATCCATTCTCAGCCAAATGATTCAATACTGCAAATGCATCCTATCTGCAAGCTTCACCGTTATTTGATTCCACAAGAAGGCCATCAATGTATTTTGCAAGAACTGATTTGCAAGGCATCTGCAGAATTTCAAGGGGGCATATTATCAAGGACGGCGTTAAAATTATCGCCGGTTTAGCGGCAGAAAACTGCTGATAAAGCGGCGATAATGGGCTTGATAATATGCCCTGGAGAATTCCAATAGAAGCCCATGTTCACACCAGAACATGGACTTCTATTGGAATTCTCAAGGGCATATTATCAAGTCCATTATCGCCGCTAACCCGGCGAAAAATTTCAACGCCGTTCTTGATAATATGCCTCAAGATTCTTTCTTAAGATCTGATTAAAGATTGATGGACTCTCTGTGTACCCTTGTGGAACTCTGCACCATGCCAAATCTCTATCTCTAAACATATACTGGCTGTCCTCATTCAATGGAATAGAGAAGAAGACTTGACAGAGATCCACAATTGTAACCTTTCTGCAGTGCAAGCAATCTGAAAAAATATTGATCCTGGATTCAGTACCATGGGACAACACTGAACAACTATGTTATCAATCTTTAGAAGATCCTGTGCCATTTTGTTTTCCCATCTGGTATCTGTAAACCCATAATAGGCCAATCGCAGGGGCTTCCAACAATGTCTTTCAATATTCCCTGTTGTAACATGTTCTCAGTCACTGTTGTTATTCCTGCAACTGTCTCCAGTGTCAAATTATGGTTATTTGGTTTCACTGTAATTCGGACATGTTCAACAGCTTTAATCAGTCTGATATCCTTTCCTGTTAAATTCCATAATTCTGGATTTACTGTATCTTTCAAATCAAGAAGTAAATCTTCAACTTTTCTCACTGGGTACATTCCTATCCTACAACACCTGTCGGACCATTTTAAAATCAAAATCTTCATCATGCATTTTGAATTCAACACCCTCCGGTTTGCAGTAAATTGTGCAATTTAACTTGCACAACAATCTCTTCCTAATAGGTTTACACGGCTAGAATCACATATGACAAACTGATGATTTTCTTCAAGTAAACTTATCTTTACAGACACTATATTAGAAACTGGATTTGTTATTTATTTATTCCTAACAACTACAACTTGCATCTATTTTTCTGATGGCGAAGGTCTGGGACTTCTGCTGTTTTAACAGTGATTCGGTAGCTCCAATGTCAATAAGAAATGACACTTGGTGGCCATTAACTTCTCCTTCTACAAATAGTCCACTGTGGTCTACCTCTAAGACTGCACCATGTACACAATATTCATTCCCCCGCAGGCACCTTCATTGTGAATTACCAGAACTGTTGGAATGGGTTCTGATTTTTACATTGATTTGGATTTGCTCTTGGTACCTAATTCACACTAAAATCTAGGATTTCCCATGTTTTGTGGGCCTTTGGGACTTGCGGAACTTGCGTCATAGGAACTTCTGACTGTACTGGCACTTACATTCTTTGTGTAGTCATCTGAACTGGAATATACTGCATCTGGGTTTGATTTACTCCATGCATTTGCCCATCGTCACTCATTCTATTAGGATTCTGTCTCCAGTCCCTCTTCCAATTCCCACTTTTGTTACAATAATAACAAGGACTCAACTTCTTCAACCTTGCAATGCCCATCCCAGAATTCAGATCAATCGGAGCGCCTCTACCTCTACCCTGTGAAAAACCAACTGTTCCTTGGGCAACCTCACCTCCAGTTCGAAAGCCCAAACTTTGCATGTCACTAACATTCCCTTCGCAATTAGTGACTCTGGGATCCTTTCTGTGCCAATTTCATCTGTGCAAATATACATTTATCTTTCAGAGTTTTCCGTTCCATCTTAAGCTCATCACTACCGTATTTTGCATACCTCAGGATCTGATCTTTTGGTTTTGTCTGTTAACAAATCTCGTTTTGCTGTATGTGCATACTGATCTCTGGTCACAACTCAAGAACAAACTGTGACACAAAATTCCCCACTTATCTCTGGATTTTCTTGTCCGCTGTGTTACTTAAACATCTGTAATAATAAATCATAATAATCTGCTTCTTGTGTAATTCTATTAATTTTTAGCCAATCATTGTCTTTGGCTGGAACTTTTCCTTTCAAAGAGGTACTCACCTTATCGTATTTTGTCGTTACCACAATTGAGGGTGCACAAGTACGTGCATCTCTTGGATGTTCAGAACAAGGCCATTACAGAGGTATTATACACTCGGCCCATAAATCACTCAGCACTACAATGTCAAAGAAAGTATTCAAATCTGTCCACAAAAACGTTTGAAATTTTAACAAATCTGACAACTTATGTATACCACTGTGCAGCATTCTCTCTCGATTTCAGAAAGTTGTTCATTCATTTTGCAAGATCACCTCTTCCCTTCGTGAACATAATCTCCACCTGGCATTTCCCTCATTGAAAATGTAATTGCCTTTTCTTCATCTGGAGGTGCTGCACCTAATGGTTTCTTTTTCTTTTCCTGCTTCTTTGCCCATTTACTCACTCATCTATCAAAATCACTTCATGTGTGGATGCATTTTACCGATTGCGCAGTGTGTAAACGCATCCCTGAAGATCTCATTGTTACAATAGCTTCATCATATAATTGTGGCCTAAAACTTCTCTGCAATGGAACACTCTTTGTAATATCTACTTCATATTTTCCTTTAAATCCAGTCAATATGTCATGTGTTGCAGTTGCACACCTTGTGATTTCTTTACTCAAATATTCCAGTTTATTTTCCTGATAATGATCCAAATGTGAAATGTCCGGACAACCCCTAATGATCATCTCTAATTCTAGCTTTAGTTTAGGCACATCTAAAGGTCTTGCCTTTTCTTGACTAGCAGGTAGTCTCTTTGATCTTTCCACTCTCTTAGTCATTGTAGTTTCTTCAAACCATGAAGGGAAAATCACATCTTCAAGTTGTCCTGTCTCTCACTGGGCAACAGGTGTAATAAAGACAATCCTCCTTCCTTATCTCAATGATTGAACATTTTGCGGTGATGTCCAGGCAACAATTTGTAAATTCTGCTAAGTCTGGATGAACCCTGTCACAGCTACTCCTCCTGCAGCTCCTTGAGTTTCAAGATTTGGAACAATATTTATTGGGACAATCGCAACTGGCCTTGCCAATGTCTGTGCTGTCACAACTTGTCGTTCTGGTTCAAGAACAGTCACAATGGAAGCAGTAACACACAGAGTTAATACAGTATGATCCACTTCAACAGGTGCAATTTGAATGATCTTTCAATCTGGATTATAATAGATTCAACAGGGGCTGTAGCCACTGTAGCACTAGTAGTTGTATAATTATCATTGTTTGTTGTAGGAACCACATAAGGTGGTGGAATCGAAGCCAATAAAGCATCCAGAATATCGTCCCATTCTGGCACTCTCGATTATACATTTTCTCCACCTTTGCTGTACTTCAACTCATTGTGCATCTGCGTAATTTTGCACAGCATTCTTCACTCTACCCTGATATTTCTCTTTAGCATGCTCTTTTGCACGCATTTAATGCTTCATATTCTGTGGGTCAAGGAGGTGGTTTCATCTCATATAATTTCTTCCTTAAATGTTCACTGACCTTTAAATTAAATGTACTATATTTGGAAATTTCAACAGACCCGCATTTTTAGTAATGTTGCACCACTGAAAAAGCTATAAATATGTATGTAGTCCTATATTTGTCATCATGTAATGAGCTAGCATACCCTCCCATTGCGCCTCTTTACCTTCCCTAACTGGGACTCTTGCATCATCCCTCTCGAATCTCTAAGGGGTCAAAACATTTCATTTTTGCAATAATTCAACAGCAAATGAGCAACAATCAAATTCAATGTCAATGTTTTGATTCAGTGTGCAATTCTGTAATACTCAATGTATTTTCTCTAATCCTATTACAGCTTTAATACTTGAAGACTCATCAACCAATCTCAACACTCCACTTTCAGAACATATTACCTATGCCAGTACAGCACCCTGTACCGTCATTAACCAATAGCAGCGCAACAGTACACCAGCCAACTCATCTCCGTGCGGCAAAGTATGATTTATTTTCTCACTCCTCACAGTGGTTCACCCTCATTTACAATTTCCTCTTACACAAATTCTACAACTCGAAGCAAGCGTAATAAACAAATACGTTTATCTGCTCCACTAAAGAAATTAAAGTATTTAGATCATAGAAGAATCAATAGAAATAAGATTTTAACACACTCCGACTTCCGTACATTTACACACATACGCAAATGAAATCTCGACTTGCGGGAAATCACTTTAACTGATTTAGGTTCCCTTTTACGCAATAGGCTGCACTAACACCGATTGATATTAGCACAATCACAACAACGTTATAGTCCCTATCTCAGTCTATCTATCTATCTATCTATCTATCTATCTATCTATCTATCTATCTATCTATCTATCTATCTATCTATCTATCTATCTATCTATCTATCTATCTATCTATCTATCTATCTATCTATCTATCTATCTATCTATCTATCTATCTATCTATCTATCTATCCATCTATCTATCTATCTATCTATCTATCTATCTATCTATCTATCTATCTATCTATCTATCTATCTATCTATCTATCTATCTATCTATCTATCTATCCTTGGATCTTAGACTACTTAGAGTTCGATAATCACTTCAACATATCAACATTTAGTGCTTACACAACACTTATTATCAAGCACAACAATAAGACAAAATCTCAACAAAGACAGTAGTGACACATGACCTTATTGATAACCACACTTTCACCACTGCAATCACCTTCAAAACTGCAAATCCATCATTCTTCAAGTTTGGGCTTTTGACTTAAGGACATGGGCATTTCTAAACTAAGGGTAATTATGATTACAGTTCTTGTCTTGTGTCATAAACCATCACTCTGCTTCCAACTGTTGGAGCACTGGGTTCCTCTGGCCACTTACTCCTCACCAAGAACCTCGCCTACATTTCAGGTTTCTCAGAATTTGTTCCTGAGGCTGGTCTGCCCCCAAGAGCCTTAGGCTGTAGGTATATTGGGGTGAAGCAATGTCCCCTGCTGGTCTTCTCACCTCTGTGCTCCTCCTCTTCTCCTCTTCTCCATTCATCTCTGTATTTTTTCTCCTCCTTTTGTGAACCCATTCCTTATCCTGTGCACCTCCTGTACTCCCGCCCATGTTTCATCACTGACCTCAGGGCAACTCATTCCTCTTTTTCTCCATTCTCCTTGGTACTCTTTGCTCCTCCTTTTCTCCATTTGCAGCAATACTTTTTGCTTCTTTCTATTAATTTTTTACCTCACCACACTCTCTTCCCCCATTTACCCCCACACGAAAATCTACTTTTCAGTATTCACCAAGGTGTGCTATATCCCTGTTTCTTCAACCACGAAAATTGTCTGCTCATCTTTTTCTTTACCGATCAGTACATACTGTGCCTCATTTTCTGTACTTGTCTGGTTCTCTGACCTTCTTTTTTCAACACACTTCAGTACTCCCTTCTCCTCATTTTCTCTCCTCATTTGAAAACTCAATTTCTTTTCTCTAGCAGGGGTAGTTCCCACAGACTCCATGCCCCATCATGCCCCAAGAAGATCTAACCCAAGAAGGACACCACCAAGGCGGCCCCTGGCCCCTCACCAGCACCCGCCGCATCCGAACCCCCGAAGAAGCCTGCATTTGACCGTAAAAACATCCCTGTGAGTATCTCATGTGCATTGAATAACAGTATTATTCTAGGCAGGCCATGTGGGAGGGTGTTGAAGGTAAATGAAGTCCAGATGTAGTCTGGTAGTAAGTTCTAAGATAGTGCTTTATTAAGTTCCAGTTACAAATGAAGTATGATGGTAGATAAAATGTTAAGTAGATAGGTAATTGCCCCACCAGGAGCAGCCTCCCTGCTGCTCAGCCTGCATTCATCAACTGACACTCCACTCATCAGCAGGCACCGAAGCATTCCGTGACCTCACCACACATTCCAACACTCATGCTGGCTGAGCAGTAGGGAGGAAGAGAATAAAGACAAAGAGTGGAAACAATCAAAACACAACAGAGGGACGCATATTTTATTGGCACTATTCACCTCACAGGTACGTGTCAGATGTAAGTCGGAGTGACATGATGCTCACTGGTCCTTTTCATGCATGGATTATATATGTGTGCCCAGGCATGCTACGACCTAATATGCATTTTTAGGTTTATGTGTGTCTTACACTGTCAAGCCCAGTTGCAAACCTTTCTGAATATTACTTTTTAAACAGAGCGGGATCCGCCTTGGCCATCTTTTAGTTATCACTGTGGACTACTTGGGATGTCCGGTGCAGCCTCTGAAGTAGCGCGTCCTGGCTTCCTCAGATTTGGCTTGTTCTCAAGTGTGCCAGTACTTGCACAGCATCCTTCCTTCCCTCTCTCTCACCCTCACGCTCCCTTCAGCTACCTACTTCTCAAAATATTTTCCGATTTCCTCAGCTTTCGGAGTGCGGGAGCTCAGACTTGCACTGAATGCATCATTGCCCAGTGCCAACGCCCTTATCAGCATCCAGGCCATCCAACCCCATTGATCACACACAACTGGACTTCCACCATGGCCTGCCATCAGCCCCCAACCTCTTACTTTCCCTCCACCCAATGGTGTTATCCCTTCACCTGTTTTTTAAATATGTGGGTATATATTATGGGAAATCAGCAAGACTGTAAAAGAAAAGCTTCCATAGAAGAAAGAGAGAAGAGTACAATTCTTACTGCTTGAGAAACAAGATTCTTCTCCCTTATTAGGGAGATCATTAGCCTACATGTGCTTTTTAAATAAGGAGCAGAAGGAAGGTGCAAACAACCTTGAACAGTCGAACTTCCTGTATATAACTTTGTAAAAAAGTAAAGGGGGATGGGGGCTCCAGTCTTTAACACCATGAGCAAACTTCCTGTACCTTTGCATGTATACATAATGAATGGCCTGTGCCGCTTGGAACGTGGTATTTTATTATTGTATTTATATACTACCCTTATAAGGCATGGAAGCACTTTAAAAATGTGTTGCTTGAGTGCATTGCTTGAGAGTTGCAAAGGGTATTTATGCTTCAATAACCTTCCAGTCAAATTTGCACTATATTTTGAAAAGTGCACTAAGATAAAAGCAAACATTAGCTTAAGTAAAGACACATTGATACCCATTTATTGCCTGATTTGTACAAAGTGAAGCCAGAAAACATGGCCGCATTGTGGCTTCCTCGCTTAAATTGTATCAGGCAAATTATTTATTTCACTAACACTCTTTTTTCTTCATTATCGCAAATGAAAGCACTTACAGATATGTAAGTTCAGACTACCAGTTGAACAAGAATAACACTTTAAGTGGTTACTTCTCAGTGTAGTGCTATAACGTGCATATTAGTGTCAAAACTTCCATGTTAAAGAACAGTAAATGTTGTAAGCACCAAGGATAATGTGCTGCATGGCTAAATACTTAGAAGGCCCCAAAGGTGATAAGTATAGGCTATCCCAAATCTTGTTACATAAAGCATTGATTTGATTTGACAATATAACTTGTTATTATTCCACACTTTTTTAGCCAATATCTACAACCATCTACATTGTTTCCACATCAGTTTGTACAATCTGAACCGTTATCGGGTTTAAAGAAACAAGTACACATTATGGGATATGACCATGGGAGGAAAGCTCCCTTTTGATAATATGTATTAGTCTTTTTTACCTGTCTCCACTGGTAGAGGTGTCAGTAAGTGCTTTAATAAAAGGTATGATATTTACACAACTCAGTGCTTGCCATTTATTAAGGTAAGACTGAGAAAGGCTGAATTAGCACTGCTAGGATTTAAGCCTATGGCTTGCAGGTTTCAACACAGGCGCTCTCCAGTGAACTACCCTAATGGATGCACTGTCCCACTTACAGACAGGTATGGCTTGCTCCAATCTGGTGAAAGCTGAAAGTGCTCCATGTAAAAGCAGTGCAACTCTTCTCCAGTACAAGGCAATATAGGACTATCACAAAAGAGTGACTGGAACAAATGTAACAATTAAACCACTACAGTGATCAGCTTGAGCAAAACCAAACTGTCGGAAGCAGAGGTATGCACAAGTTATGTTTTTATGTTTGGATTGGGATATTGCTAAAGCCTAACCTTTCCGAAATGGTTGGAAAGACACATTCCCGATCCAATTTGAACGGAACAAATGCTGTCAGCAGGTCTTTCTAACTGCATCAGAATCAGGCCCATAGTTGCGAAAATTTGGATCTGTATTTGGAAACATTGAACAGTTTATTTTATTTATTTATTTATTTAAAGTTTATATAGCGCCAGAATTGACTCCAGGGAGTATCTCTGCGCTTTTGTGGAAGCGTATCACCTGTTCGTGCGGAACCTATACATTTTAAAAGCAGAATAGAGAGGTTTTGAGTAATTTCCTGAAGACAAGATGATTCGAACATTCTCTTAGCTGAAAGGGGAGGTCATTCCAGTGTTTCGGTCCAAGGTATGAGAGAGATTTACACCCCAGTCTCACTCTCCTACTTCTGGGAACTGTCAGTAAATATTTAGTACTGGAGCGTAGAGCTCTCGGGGAAGATAGGGAATAAGCTTTTCTGACAGATAGCTAGGGCCAAGGTTGTGCAATGCTTTGTGGATATTACAGCAGACTTTGAACTTTATTCGTTGGCGTATTGGGAGCCAGTGGAGTTTTAGAAAAAGAGGGCGGGAAGCTGATCTAGGTGGCATGTTCAGGACCAGTCGTGCCACCGTATTATGAATCACTTGTAATTTGTTAATTAAGGTTTCATTAGCAGAAAGCAGCAAACCATTGCAATAGTCTAGGCGGCTCAGGGGTAGGAATAATGATTTCTAGACCTGCCGGACATTAAACCGCGCAGAAACCCCTCGCCTGCAAACTCATGGGGCTCTGAACTTTACTGCCAAAAGACCATAACGGGTCCATTTTTTCATTTGAAATACTTTTGCTTCACCTGGGCCCACTCATGCCCCGAAGCTCAAACAGCCAGCTGATTTTTGCTGAATTGTTTGTAGGACAGTAGGCATATTTTCTTAGAAATTAGTACCTATATGTAGGGATCAGTATTTCGGTCCTGATGAGTAAGCAGTAGGGGTCTGCTTACGAAACATGTCGACTCGGTAGCCAGCTATTGCTCTACCTCACAACCCCTTCTTAACGTTCCCAGCTAGAGAAACCAATAAAGTGTATTTTTTTCTACTATGCCAGGGAATTTTTAACCTTTTTTCATTTTTTTCACACTCACTAGTGTTAGGTCCCTACACTTCCACTGATACCCATCCACCCACACATAGCCTCTGTCACAACTTAAGTGCTCCCGCGTAGTCGTCTGGTCGTAGCACGCCCCGTCCCGTTATAGGGGCGGGAAGACCCCTATGATGAAGCATGACACTAACGGTTTTTTAGTGTGTGAGGGGTATTTTAACAAGCACACTGTGCTCTCGTCTTTTCACCTCTAAGAGAGAGCCTAGTATCACTCCTATTAGAAAAATTAAAATAAAAAATCACTTCACTTTTCTTTGATAGAATCCCTTTGGTTATATAAGGCTCAGTATAAGTGCCTGAGTCAGAGTCTTTCAAACAGAGTCTGGAAGTAGGGGAAAGACTCGTCGGAGTAGGCCTAGAGTATATAAACATGCACCAACTGTCTGACCCACATGCTCTTTAAAAGTGAGGACCTGGTCTAGCCGAACTCCCAAGTCTTTAACATACATTTTTGGAGCAGGAGGCTTTCCAAGATTAATGGGCCACCAATTAGGGGACCATGATAAAGGAGCTTCTCCAAAAAGTAGGAGCTCGGTTTTCCTGACAATACATTGAAGAAAAGTGCTCCACATCCATTGTGAGACGGCATTCATGCCCAGAGAGAAGGTCTCCTGGACAGTGGGAGTGAGTTCATCGAAGGGGAAAAGTAGCTGTGTATCGTCGGCATATGATATTGGGACAAACTCATACTTTCTTAGGACATTAGCCAAGGGAGCCACATAGATGTTAAATAGAGTAGGGCTCAAACAAGAGCCCCGTTGAACACCCTTGGTAAGTTCCCAGGGGGCCGTATGATACAAACCTGGATTAACCGTCTGAGTCCGACCAGATAGAAAACTTGCCATCCATCGAAAGGCATAGTCCCTTAGGCACATTTCCTTCAGCCTTCTGAGCAGTATTTGATGGGAGATGGTGTTGAATGCGGCGGATAGGTCCAATAGCACCAGATTCATAGAATGTCCCTTGTCTAGGGTCATTCTGATGTTATCTGTGACCACTAGCAGGGCTGATTCGGTGCTATATGTGGGCCTAAAACCTGACTTAGAAGAGTCTAGGCTGCCTGAAGATTTGACAAAGCTAGAGAGGTGTTTGTTGACATGTCTCTCTAATACTTTACTCTGAAATGGCAAGAGTGAAATGGGACGGAGATTGGTCAGGTCAGTCAGAGGGGCCTTCATGTTCTTTTGAATAGGCATTATCTGTGCTGCTTTCCATTCCAAAGGAACATAACTTTCTTTCAATGATAGATTCAGAAGGTGTTCAAGCAATGGTGCAAGTTGAGGAATGAGAGTGCTGACTATTCTAGCCGGGATCTAGTCACAAGGAGATCCAGACTTCACTTGGTACATTAGAGCCTCTACATCCGTAATAGTAAGTGGAGGAAAATTCTCAAGTAGCGTAGAAGGAGTCAATCCAGTTGTATCTATTGCCATAGGCAATTGATGCGAGCTACCCAAGGAGACGATACTATCATAGATTGATTCGCTTTTTTGTGAAAAGTATGATGCAATTTTGTTGCAGAGTGATTGTGTAGGAGCTTCTGCATTTTCCCAAGCCTTAGGGTTAATAAATTGCTGAAGAATGTTAAATAAAACCTTTGGCGCATTACCAGCCGCAGTAAGTTGGGCGGAAATATGATTCCTTCGTGCGAGCTTGGTACTATTATGGTATTTCGACATAGAGGCTAAAAGCTGAGATTTATCACTTTCCTTGTAGGTGATACGCCATTTCCTTCATGTTTCCTACATAGTTTTTTGTCTGTAAGTAGATTAGGTGTATACCAGATAGCTTGCTGGCGCTTTGGATGAGTGGGGGGGTTCGCTGGTGCGAGATGGTCAATGATTTGAGTTAGTGCTAGGTTGTGATTTGTAAGCGCTTCTTCTAAACTATCTGAGGGCTTCTTTCGAAGAGCTTTCAGAAGGGTTTGAAAGTTCTCTGGGAAAATGTTCTGCCATTGCCTGCGGGTCCCACCGGTGTCTTGATGTTGGCTCTTATTCTCTATTTTATGGCTTTTAATAGCAAACTTGATTAAGGCATGATCAGTCCATGTAAGTTGTAATGGTGGCTCACACTATATATCTGGAGAATTGGATAAGATGATATCTAATGTATGGCCAGCCGTACGCTGGGACCTTCATTCAGCTTCTAACATCTGTCCTTACACCTTCAAATCAAAAGTCTAATCAGGAACTATTACTCATGTTCCATGCTCACAGGAACACTTTGAAATATACTGAATAATACTGACCATATAGCAGGGATAGCCAGAACTGTCATCATAATTAATCACTTTTGCTTTTTTAACGCAAATAGGTTTTTATTGAAGTGGCACTTTCAAAAATGTTCTTATTGCACTGGCACTTTACTATTTTACCCCTCGGCCGGCAACAAGGATGAACTTACTGCACATCTTATCATGATAAATAGGCTGTCTAACTGTAATCATACTTTATTTTAACTTTGATGCTGCTGTCTTAGTATGTTTTTTACTGAAGGAATTATTGTCTTAATACGTATGAATTTTACTTATGTTTTATTAATTGAACTTTTTTCTACATTGTAAAGGTTTTAAATAACCATTTACAATAAAGTATTACTTACTGCACAGGAGAACTTGACTTTTGTCCTTCATGAAAAAACACACTCACAAACTTCAGCTGAGGGCATTCTATACCAATAAATAAAAAGCATCTGTTGCTCTATCACCTATCCTCTTTAACCCCTTGCATGCTGATGACGAGCTGGGCTCGTCATGGCGTAGCCCGCTCGCACGCTGATGACGAGCCCAGCTCGTCACGTAACATGCGATTTTAAAAATCTCAGCGTGCGAGCAAAATAACGCCCGCACGCATGCGGTTAACAAATAAATTACATCATTGGCCCTCATCATTGAAACCTAGAACATTGTCCTGGTTGTCCAGGCATTGATCATGATTCACCAATAAAAATGTTAGCTATTTAGATTTCTACCTAAATATGCTTTTAACTTTATATTTGTAATTAACTAGCATTCCCATTAGTACTACTGAAAAGCTGAGCCACATGCAAGATCCGCGGGGTTTTAATTGGGAATGTCTTGTGATCATTTTCTCAGGCTCCTATTCCCACTTTTCAGAGTTGTACATACCATAGAATTTGACACAGGGCGACTAGAGCCCACCGTGCCTAAATTAGATGATTTGTTTCTTTTTTTCCTATGTGGTGAAACATTTTTCCAAATGGAGAAAGCGCATGCCCTATACCACCACCCCATTGGGTGTTGATCCATTCTCATCATGGAAGGGGGTTATCCAGCCCATGGCTTAAGTAAATCCAAGACCCTTTACAGGGAGCAGAAATACTTGGAGAGAGGAATTTATTTAGCAATACCCACAAACATACATGCTTGTGGGTGTTCCCAAACTTCAAGGAAATTGGTTCCTCTATCACTTCACGAGGCCCCCCTCCTGCCTTTCTTCACACTCTGAAGTGGAAAGATGTATTACTCCGCTGTATGGGTTGGCGAGTATAGGGAGAAACTGAGAAAGAGTAGACCCACCCTGTTGTGCTTGTTTGAGCATTTCCATACTTAAAGGAGCCACAGGGACAGCCACAGGGACAGCAAGTCCTTATCTACCTCTGTGTTGTCTATGGTCTAAGTTTAGCCTATTACCCAAGTGAGAGGTAACAAAAGGCAGAAGCGGTCTGCTGCATTTAAACAGAATGACCATCATTGGGCAATTGCCTACAAGCAAGGAGAATGGTGCTTCTAGCAGATGATAATGCATATGTACTGGCCAAATAAAACAGAGCTTCTTGTATGACTCGAGAGGCCACAGCAATGAATGATTCAAGGTAAAATTAAAGATGAAAATAGCCTTTGAAAGAAGCATGTTGGCAAGGAGAAAACTCTGATCTGTTCTAATATCAGGTATAGCTTGGTTTCAGTTGCACAATGTGCAGGGAACCTGCCTATGGGCATACATACATACCATTTAGGGCGTCACAATGAAAAATACAAAAAAGTGGTGCATGGAATGCTTGAATTAATCTCAGCTACCGGTAAGTATTTGGGCTGCATCCCTGTCCATTGTTGTTTAGCACACCATGCCACCCCAGTATGGACTCAGTCATATGCAAATTAGTTTTCAGCCAGTTCAGGAAGAACCTGGTCTGGCAGCTCGGGCTGGACTATTCCTTTTGGAGCAGGTTCGAGCCTGATTTGCATATAATTGGGTCCAAATGGAGGTGGCACGGTGTGCTAAATAATGATGGCCAGGGATGCAGCTCAGAATAATTAGCAGGGGCGTAACAAACACCCCGGCAGCCCCGCGGTGCGGGGGGCCCCACTCTCTTCAGTAAATGAAGGGGGCCCCCTCAGCTCTTCAATGAGAGAGGCTTGCGCTAAAGCAAGCCTCTCTCCCTCCAAAGCAGGTGCAGGCTGTCTGCAGCCTGCTCTGAGCCCCTCCCGCAAGAGAAGCAAAGTATCAACTTACATTGTTTCTCTTCAGTCAGAGCCACGACCGGAGAGAGGATGGGGTGGGGGCCCAGAGACAGCATTCCCCACAGGGCTCTGCTTCTCTGACAAGAGACAAGGACAAGGACGGGGTGGGGGCCCCAGAGACAGCATTCTCCAGGGCAATGCTCATATGAGAAGGGATGAGGCAGCAAAATGGTGCCATCAGGTAAGCACTCTTGTTAGAACACACCGTGGCCTTCCCCTCCTGGATTGCCAGTGCGTCTGGTGTGGGCCCAGTCAGGGCCGGCCCTAGTCCATCATACTTTTGAAATGGTGCCATTGTTCCAGGTGGCAGCCCCCTCCATTGGGTGGGAAGGGTGCAAGGGGGTGGCCGAGAAGGGTGCAAGGCAGAGGGGAGAAGGGTGCAAGGTTGAGAGGTGAAGGGTGCAAGGCAGTGAGGAGAAGGGTGCAAGGCGGAGGGGAGAAGGGTGCAAGGCAGAGGGAAGAAGGGTGCAAGGTAGAGAGGAGAAGGGTGCAAGGCAGAGAGGAGAAGGGTGCAAGATGGAGGGGAGAAGGGTGCAAGGCAGAGGGGAGAGGGATGCAAGGTAAAGAAGGGTGCAAGGTGGAGGGGGAGAATGGTGCAAGGCAGAGAGGAGAAGGGTGCAGGGCAGATGGGAGAAGGGTGCATGGCAGAGAGGAGAAGGGTGCAAGGCAGAGGGGAGAACGGTGCAACGGGGAGAGGGAGAAAGGTGCAAGGCAGAGAGGAGAAGGGTGCAAGGTAGAGAAGGGTGCAAAGCGGAGGGGAGAAGGGTGCAAGGCAGAGGGAAGAAGAGTGCAACAGGGAGGGAGAGAAGGGTGCCAGGCAGAGGGGAGAAGGGTGCAAGGCAGATGGGAGAAGGGTGCAAGGCAGAGGGGAGAAGGGTGCAAGCAGAGAGGAGAAGGGAGCAAGGCAGAGAGGAGAAGGGTGCAAGGTAGAGAAGGGTGCTAGGCGGAGGGGAGAAGGGTGTAAGGCAGAGGGGAGAAGGGTGCAACGAGGAGGGGGAGAAGGGTGCAAGGCAGAGGGGAGAAGGGTGCAAGGCAGAGAGGAGAAGGGTGCAAGGCAGAGTGGAGAAGGGTGCAAGGCAGAGGGGAGATGGGTGCAAAGCAGAGGGGAGAAGGGTGCAAGGCAGAGGGGAGAAGGGTGCAAGGCAGAGGGGAGAATGGTGCAAGGTAGAAACGGGTGAAAGGCGGAGGTGGAGTAGGGTGCAAGGTAGAGAAGGGTGCAAGGCAGAGGGGAGAAGGGTGCAAGGCAGAGAGAAGGGTGCAAGGCAGAGGGGAGAAGGGTGCAAGGTTGAGAGGAGAAGGGTACAAGGCAGTGAGGAGAAGGGTGCAAGGCGGAGGGGAGAAGGGTGCAAAGCAGAAGGGAGAAGGGTGCAAGGTAGAGAGGAGAAGGGTGCAAGGCAGAGAGGAGAAGGGTGCAAGATGGAGGGGAGAAGGGTGCAAGGTAGAGAAGGGTGCAAGGCGGAGGGGGAGAATGGTGCAAGGCAAAGGGGAGAAGGGTGCAAGGCAGAGGGGAGAAGGGTGCAATGGGGAGGGGGAAAAGGTGCAAGGCAGAGGGGAGAAGGGTGCAAGGCAGATGGGAGAAGGGTGCAAGGCAGAGAGGAGAAGGGTGCAAGGCAGGGAGGAGAAGGGCGCAAGGCAGAGAGGAGAAGGGTGCAAGGTAGAGAAGGGTGCAAAGCGGAGGGGAGAAGGGTGCAAGGCAGAGGGGAGAAGGGTGCAAAGGGAGGAGAAGAAGGGTCCCAGGCAGAGGGGAGAAGGGTGCAAGGCAGAGGGAAGAAGGGTACAAGGCAGAGGGGAGAAGGGTGCAAGGCAGAGAGGAGAAGGGAGCAAGGCAGAGAGGAGAAGAGTGCAAGGTAGAGAAGGGTGCTAGGCGGAGGGGAGAAGGATGCAAGGCAGAGGGGAGTAGGGTGCAATGGGGAGGGGGAGAAGGGTGCAAGGCAGAGGGGAGAAGCATGCAAGGCAGAGGGGAGAAGGGTGCAAGGCAGAGGGGAGAAGGGTGCAAGGCAGAGGGGAGAATGGTGCAAGGTAGAAAGGGGTGCAAGGCGGAGGTGGAGTAGGGTGCAAGGTAGAGAAGGGTGCAAGGCAGAGGGGAGAAGGGTGCCATCAGAGAGGAGAAGGGTGCAAGGCAGAGGGGAGAAGGGTGCAAGGTAGAGAGGAGAAGGGTGCAAGGCAGAGGGGAGAAGGGTGAAAGGCAGAGGGGAGAAGGGTGCAAAGCAGAGGGGAGAAGGGTGCAAGGCAGAGGGAAGAAGGGCGCAAGGCAGAGGGGAGAATGGTGCAAGGTAGAAAGGGGTGCAAGGCGGAGGTGGCGTAGGGTGCAAGGTAGAGAAGGGTGCAAAGCAGAGGGGAGAAGGGTGCCATCAGAGAGGAGAAGGGTGCAAGGCAGAGGGGAGAAGGGTGCAAGGTAGAGAGGAGAAGGGTGCAAGGCAGAGGGGAGAAGGGTGCGAGGCAGAGAGGAGAAGGGTGCAAGGTAGAGAAGGGTGCAAGGCAGAGGGGAAAAGGGTGCAAGGTAGAGGGGCGAAGGGTGCAAGACAGAGAGGAAAAGGGTGCTAGATGGAGAGGAGAAGAGTGCAAGGCAGAGGGGAGAATGGTGCAACAGGGAGGGGGAGAAGGGTGCAAGGTGGAGAGGAGCAGGGTGCAAGGCAGAGGGGAAAATGGTGCAACAGGGAGGGGGAGAAGGGTGCAAGGCGGAGGGGAGAAGGGTGCAAGTCAAAGGGGAGAAGGGTTCAATGGGGAGGGGAGAAGGGTGCAAGGCAGAGAGGAGAAGGGTGCAAGGCAGAGTGGAGAAGGGTGCAAGGCAGAGGGGAGATGGGTGCAAAGCAGAGGGGAGAAGGGTGCAAGGCAGAGGGGAGAAGGGTGCAAGGCAGAGGGGAGAATGGTGCAAGGTAGAAACGGGTGAAAGGCGGAGGTGGAGTAGGGTGCAAGGTAGAGAAGGGTGCAAGGCAGAGGGGAGAAGGGTGCAAGGCAGAGAGAAGGGTGCAAGGCAGAGGGGAGAAGGGTGCAAGGTTGAGAGGAGAAGGGTACAAGGCAGTGAGGAGAAGGGTGCAAGGCGGAGGGGAGAAGGGTGCAAAGCAGAAGGGAGAAGGGTGCAAGGTAGAGAGGAGAAGGGTGCAAGGCAGAGAGGAGAAGGGTGCAAGATGGAGGGGAGAAGGGTGCAAGGTAGAGAAGGGTGCAAGGCGGAGGGGGAGAATGGTGCAAGGCAAAGGGGAGAAGGGTGCAAGGCAGAGGGGAGAAGGGTGCAATGGGGAGGGGGAAAAGGTGCAAGGCAGAGGGGAGAAGGGTGCAAGGCAGATGGGAGAAGGGTGCAAGGCAGAGAGGAGAAGGGTGCAAGGCAGGGAGGAGAAGGGCGCAAGGCAGAGAGGAGAAGGGTGCAAGGTAGAGAAGGGTGCAAAGCGGAGGGGAGAAGGGTGCAAGGCAGAGGGGAGAAGGGTGCAAAGGGAGGAGAAGAAGGGTCCCAGGCAGAGGGGAGAAGGGTGCAAGGCAGAGGGAAGAAGGGTACAAGGCAGAGGGGAGAAGGGTGCAAGGCAGAGAGGAGAAGGGAGCAAGGCAGAGAGGAGAAGAGTGCAAGGTAGAGAAGGGTGCTAGGCGGAGGGGAGAAGGATGCAAGGCAGAGGGGAGTAGGGTGCAATGGGGAGGGGGAGAAGGGTGCAAGGCAGAGGGGAGAAGCATGCAAGGCAGAGGGGAGAAGGGTGCAAGGCAGAGGGGAGAAGGGTGCAAGGCAGAGGGGAGAATGGTGCAAGGTAGAAAGGGGTGCAAGGCGGAGGTGGAGTAGGGTGCAAGGTAGAGAAGGGTGCAAGGCAGAGGGGAGAAGGGTGCCATCAGAGAGGAGAAGGGTGCAAGGCAGAGGGGAGAAGGGTGCAAGGTAGAGAGGAGAAGGGTGCAAGGCAGAGGGGAGAAGGGTGAAAGGCAGAGGGGAGAAGGGTGCAAAGCAGAGGGGAGAAGGGTGCAAGGCAGAGGGAAGAAGGGCGCAAGGCAGAGGGGAGAATGGTGCAAGGTAGAAAGGGGTGCAAGGCGGAGGTGGCGTAGGGTGCAAGGTAGAGAAGGGTGCAAAGCAGAGGGGAGAAGGGTGCCATCAGAGAGGAGAAGGGTGCAAGGCAGAGGGGAGAAGGGTGCAAGGTAGAGAGGAGAAGGGTGCAAGGCAGAGGGGAGAAGGGTGCGAGGCAGAGAGGAGAAGGGTGCAAGGTAGAGAAGGGTGCAAGGCAGAGGGGAAAAGGGTGCAAGGTAGAGGGGCGAAGGGTGCAAGACAGAGAGGAAAAGGGTGCTAGATGGAGAGGAGAAGAGTGCAAGGCAGAGGGGAGAATGGTGCAACAGGGAGGGGGAGAAGGGTGCAAGGTGGAGAGGAGCAGGGTGCAAGGCAGAGGGGAAAATGGTGCAACAGGGAGGGGGAGAAGGGTGCAAGGCGGAGGGGAGAAGGGTGCAAGTCAAAGGGGAGAAGGGTTCAATGGGGAGGGGAGAAGGGTGCAAGACAGAGGGGAGAAGGGTGCAAGGCAGAGGCGAGAAAGGTGCAAGGCTGAGAAGAGAATGGTGCAAGGCAGAGGCGAGAACGGTGCAAGGCGGAGGGGAGAAGGGTACAAGGCAGAGGGGAGAAGGGTGCAAGGTAGAGAGGAGAAGGGTACAAGGCAGAGGGGAGAAGGGTGCAAGGCAGAGAGGAGAAGGGTGCAAGGCAGTGGAGACAAGGGTGCAAGGTAGAGAAGGGTGCAAGGCATAGAGGGAGAAGGGTGCAAGGCAGTGGGGAGAAAGGTGCAAGGCAGAGGGGAGAAGGGTGCAAGGCAGAGGGAAGAAGGGTGCAAGGAAGAGAGGAGAAGGGCGCAAGGTAAAGAAGGGTGCAAGGCAGAGGGGAGAAGGGTGCAAGGCAGAGGGAAGAAAGTTGCAACGGGGAGGGGGAGAAGGGTGCAAGGCAGAGGGGAGAAGGGTGCAAGGCAGAGGGGAGAAGGGTGCAAGGCAGAGAGGAGAAGGTCGCACGGCAGAGAGGAGAAGATTGCAAGGTAGAGAAGGGTGCAATGTAGAGTGGGTGCAACACGTAGGGGAGAAGGGTGCAATCCAGAGGGGAGAAGGGTGCAACGGGGAGGGGAGAAGAGAGCAAGGCAGAGGGGAGAAGGGTGCAAGGCAGAGTGCAAGGCAGAGGGTAGAAGGGTGCAAGGCGAAGGTGGAGTAGGGTGCAAGGCAGAGGGAAGAAGGGTGCAAGGTAGAGAAGGGTGCAAGGCAGAGGGGAGAAGGGTGCAAGGCAGAGAGGAGAAGGGTGCAAGGCAGAGAGGAGAAGGGTGCAAAGCAGAGGGCAGAAGGGTGCAAGGCAGAGGGGAGAAGGGTGCAAGGTAGAGAGGAGAAGGGTGCAAGGTAGAGAGGAGAAGGGTGCAAGGCAGAGAGGAGAAGGGAGCAAGGCAGAGAGGAGAAGGGTGCAAGGTAGAGAAGGGTGCTAGGCAGAGGGGAGAAGGATGCAAGGCAGAGGGGAGAAGGGTGCAATGGGGAGGGGGAGAAGGGTGCAAGGCAGAGGGGAGATGCATGCAAGGCAGAGGGGAGATGCATGCAAGGCAGATGGGAGAAGGGTGCAAGGCAGAGGGGGGAAGGGTGCAAGGCAGAGGGGAGAATGGTGCAAGGTAGAAAGGGGTGCAAGGCGGAGGTGGAGTAGGGTGCAAGGTAGAGAAGGGTGCAAGGCAGAGGGGAGAAGGGTGCCATCAGAGAGGAGAAGGGTGCAAGGCAGAAGGGAGAAGGGTGCGAGGCAGAGAGGAGAAGGGTGCAAGGTAGAGAAGGGTGCAAGGCAGAGGGGAAAAGGGTGCAAGGTAGAGGGGCGAAGGGTGCAAGACAGAGAGGAAAAGGGTGCTAGGTGGAGAGGAGAAGAGTGCAAGGCAGAAGGGAGAATGGTGCAACAGGGAGGGGGAGAAGGGTGCAAGGTGGAGAGGAGAAGGGTGCAAGGCAGAGGGGAAAATGGTGCAACAGGGAGGGGGAGAAGGGTGCAAGTCAAAGGGGAGAAGGGTTCAATGGGGAGGGGAGAAGGGTGCAAGACAGAGGGGAGAAGGGTGCAAGGCAGAGGCGAGAAAGGTGCAAGGCTGAGAAGAGAATGGTGCAAGGCAGAGGCGAGAACGGTGCAAGGCGGAGGGGAGAAGGGTACAAGGCAGAGGGGAGAAGGGTGCAAGGTAGAGAGGAGAAGGGTACAAGGCAGAGGGGAGAAGGGTGCAAGGCAGAGAGGAGAAGGGTGCAAGGCAGTGGAGACAAGGGTGCAAGGTAGAGAAGGGTGCAAGGCATAGAGGGAGAAGGGTGCAAGGCAGCGGGGAGAAAGGTGCAAGGCAGAGGGGAGAAGGGTGCAAGGCAGAGGGAAGAAGGGTGCAAGGTAGAGAGGAGAAGGGCGCAAGGTAAAGAAGGGTGCAAGGCAGAGGGGAGAAGGGTGCAAGGCAGAGGGAAGAAAGGTGCAACGGGGAGGGGGAGAAGGGTGCAAGGCAGAGGGGAGAAGGGTGCAAGGCAGATGGGTGCAAGGCAGAGGGGAGAAGGGTGCAAGGCGGAGAGGAGAAGGTCGCAAGGCAGAGAGGAGAAGATTGCAAGGTAGAGAAGGGTGCAATGTAGAGTGGGTGCAACACGTAGGGTAGAAGGGTGCAATCCAGAGGGGAGAAGGGTGCAACGGGGAGGGGAGAAGGGAGCAAGGCAGAGGGGAGAAGGGTGCAAGGCAGATGGGAGAAGGGTGCAAGGCAGAGTGCAAAGCAGAGGGTAGAAGGGTGCAAGGCGAAGGTGGAGTAGGGTGCAAGGCAGAGGGGAGAAGGGTGCAAGGTAGAGAAGGGTGCAAGGCAGAGGGGAGAAGGGTGCAAGGCAGAGAGGAGAAGGGTGCAAGGCAGAGAGGAGAAGGGTGCAAAGCAGAGGGCAGAAGGGTGCAAGGCAGAGGGGAGAAGGGTGCAAGGTAGAGAGGAGAAGGGTGCAAGGCAGAGGGGAGAAGGGTGCAAGGCAGAGAGGAGAAGGGTGCAAGGTAGAGAATGGTGCAAGGAGGAGGGGAGAAGGGTGCAAGGCAGAGGGGAGAAGGGTGCAAGGCAGAGCGGAGAAAGGTGCAATGTGGAGAGGAGATGGGTGCAAGGCAGAGGCGAGCAGGGTGCAAGGTGGAGAGGAGAAGGGTGCAAGGCAGAGGGGAGAATGGTGCAACGGGGAGGGGAAAAGGGTGCAAGGCGGAGGGTAGAAGGGTGCAAGGCAGAGGGGAGAAGGGTGCAACGGGTAGAGGAGGAAGGTGCAAGGCAGAGGGGAGAAAAGTGCACAGCAGAGGGGAGAAGGGTGCAAGGCAGAGGGGAGAATGGTGCAAGGCAGAGGGGAGAAGGGTGCAACAGAAAGGGGAGAAGGGTGCAAGGTAGATGGGACAAGGGTGCAAGGCAGAGGGGAGAAGGGTGCAAGGCGAAGAGGAGAATGGTGCAAGGCAGAGAGGAGAAGGGTGCAAGGCAGAGGGGAGAAGGGTGCAAGGCAGAGAGGAGAAGGGTGCAAGGTAGAGAAGGGTGCAAGGCAGAGAGGAGAAGGGTGCACGGTAGAAAAGGGTGCAAGGCAGAGGGGAGAAGGGTGCAAGGCAGACAGGAGAAGGATGCACGGCAGAGGGGAGAAGGGTGCAAGGCAGAGAGGAGAAGGGTGCAAGGCAGAGAATGGTGCAAGGAGAAGGGGAGAAGGGTGCAAGGCAGAGGGGGAGGAGGGTGCAAGGCAGAGGGAAGAAGGGTGCAAGGTAGAGAGGAGAAGGACGCAAGGTAAAGAAGGGTGCAAGGCAGAGGGCAGAAGGGTGCAAGGCAGAGGGAAGAAAGGTGCAACGGGGAGGGGGAGAAGGGTGCAAGGCAGAGGGGAGAAGGGTGCAAGGCAGATGGGTGCAAGGCAGAGGGGAGAAGGGTGCAAGGCAGAGAGGAGAAGGTCGCAAGGCAGAGAGGAGAAGATTGCAAGGTAGAGAAGGGTGCAATGTAGAGTGGGTGCAACACGTAGGGGAGAAGGGTGCAATCCAGAGGGGAGAAGGGTGCAACGGGGAGGGGAGAAGGGAGCAAGGCAGAGGGGAGAAGGGTGCAAGGCAGATGGGAGAATGGTGCAAGGCAGAGGGTAGAAGGGTGCAAGGCGAAGGTGGAGTAGGGTGCAAGGTAGAGGGGAGAAGGGTGCAAGGTAGAGAAGGGTGCAAGGCAGAGGGGAGAAGGGTGCAAGGCAGAGAGGAGAAGGGTGCAAGGCAGAGAGGAGAAGGGTGCTAGGCAGAGGGGAGAAGGGTGCAAGGCAGAGAGGAGAAGGGTGCAAGGTAGAGAATGGTGCAAGGAGGAGGGGAGAAGGGTGCAAGGCAGAGGGGAGAAGGGTGCAAGGCAGAGCGGAGAAAGGTGCAATGTGGAGAGGAGATGGGTGCAAGGCAGAGGGGAGAATGGTGCAATGGGGAGGGGGAGAAGGGTGCAAGGCAGAGGCGAGCAGGGTGCAAGGTGGAGAGGAGAAGGGTGCAAGGCAGAGGGGAGAATGGTGCAACGGGGAGGGGAAAAGGGTGCAAGGCGGAGGGTAGAAGGGTGCAAGGCAGAGGGGAGAAGGGTGCAACGGGTAGAGGAGGAAGGTGCAAGGCAGAGGGGAGAAAAGTGCCCAGCAGAGGGGAGAATGGTGCAAGGCAGAGGGGAGAAGGGTGCAAGGCAGATGGTAAAAGGGTGCAAGGCAGAGGGGAGAAGGGTGCAAGGCGAAGAGGAGAATGGTGCAAGGCAGAGAGGAGAAGGGTGCAAGGCAGAGGGGAGAAGGGTGCAAGGCAGAGAGGAGAAGGGTGCAAGGTAGAGAAGGGTGCAAGGCAGAGAGGAGAAGGGTGCACGGTAGAAAAGGGTGCAAGGCAGAGGGGAAAAGGGTGCAAGGCAGACAGGAGAAGGATGCACGGCAGAGGGGAGAAGGGTGCAAGGCAGAGAGGAGAAGGGTGCAAGGCAGAGAATGGTGCAAGGAGAAGGGGAGAAGGGTGCAAGGCAGAGGGGAGGAGGGTGCAAGGCAGAGAGGAGAAAGGTGCAATGTGGAGAGGAGATGGGTGCAAGGCAGAGGGGAGAATGGTGCAACGGGGAGGAGGAGAAGGGTGCAAGGCAGAGGCGAGCAGGGTGCAAGGTGGAGAGGAGAAGGGTGCAAGGCAGAGGGGAGAATGGTGCAACGGGGAGGGGGAAAGGATGCAAGGCGGAGGGTAGAAGGGTGCAACAGAAAGGGGAGAAGGGTGCAAGGCAGATGGGAGAAGGGTGCAAGGCAGAGGGGAGAAGGGTGCAAGGCAAAGGGGAGAAGGGTGCAAGGCAGAGAGGAGAAGGGTGCAAGGCAGAGGGGAGAAGGGTGCAAGGCAGAGGGGAGACGGGAGCAAGGCAGAGAGGAGAAGGGTGCAAGGTAGAAAAGGGTGCAAGGCAGAGGGGAGAAGGGTGCAAGGCAGACAGGAGAAGGGTGCACGGCAGAGGGGAGAAGGGTGCAAGACAGAGGGGAGAAGGATGCAAGGTAGAGAGGAGAAGGGTGCAAGGCAGAGGGGAGAAGGGTGCAAGGCAGAGGGGAGAAGGGTGCAAGGCAGAGGGGAGAATGGTGCAAGGTAGAAAAGGGTGCAAGGCTGAGGTGGAGTAGGGAACAAAGGGGGAGTGGGAGAAGGGTGCAAGGGGGAGGGGGAGAAGGGTGCAAGGGGGAGGGCAAGAAGGGTGCAAGGCAGAGGGGAGAAGGGTGCAAGGGGAATGGTGATGAAGTTAAAAATGTGCCCTCCCCGGAAACATTTCTGCGTACGCCCTTGGAACGCACACTACTTTGTGAGAAAGAGTGGGAGAGAGTGGAGAGAGAGAGAGTGGAGAGAGAGAGAGTGGGGAGAGAGAGAGTGGAGAGACAGAGTGGAGAGACAGAGTGGAGAGAGAGAGAGTGGAGAGAGACAGTGGAGAGAGAGGAAGAGAGTAGAGAGAGAGGGTGGAGAGAGAGACTGGAGAGGGAGACAATGGAGAGAGAGTGGAGGGAGACAGTGGAGAGAGAGAGTGGAGAGAGAGAGTGGAGAGAGAGAGAGTAGAGACCCAGTGGAGAGAGAGACAGTGGAGAGAGAGAGTGGTGAGAGAGACAGTGGAGATAGAGTGGACAGAGTTGAGAGAGAGAATGGAGAGAGAGAGAGTAGATAGAGAGTAGAGACTGACTGACTCAGAGACTGAATATTGACTGACCGAGAGACTGAATGGCTGAGAGAGAGAGAGAGAGAAAGAGAGACTGGCTGGCTGACTGAGAGAGTGACTGACTGACTGACTGAGAGAAAGAGACGGATTGAGAGTGAGACTGACTGACAGAGAGAGAGACTGACTGACTGACTGACAGAGACTGACTGACTGGGGTCGAGAGATACTGACTGGCAGAGAGAGAGACTGACTGACAGAGAGAGAGACTTAGAGAGAGAGGCAGAGACTGACTGACTGAGAGAGATAGACTGATTGACTGCGAGAGAGACTGACTGACTAAGAGAGACTGACAGAGAGAGAGAGAGAGAGACAGAGAGAGACTGACTGAGGTAGAGAGAGAATGACTGACTGAGAGAGACTGACTGACTGGGAGAGAGAGACTGACTGGGAGAGAGAGAGACTGACTGACAGAGAGAGAGACTAAGAGAGAGAGAGACTGAGAGACTGACTGGCTGAGAGAAAGACTGACAGAGAGAGAGGCTGACCGAGAGAGATAGAGATTGACTGAGAGAGGGACTGACTGACAGAGAGAGAGAGAGAGACTGACAGAGAGACACTGACTGAGAGAGAGAGACTCACAGAGAGAGACTGACTGACAGAGAGAGAGACTGATTGACAGAGAGAGAGACTGACAGAGAGAGTCACTGACTGAGAGAGAGAGAGACTGACTGAGAGATTGGCTGACTGCGAGAGAGAGAGAATGACTGACCGAGAGAGACTGACAGAGGGAGAGAGAGACTGTCTGGAAGACTGACTGACTGAGAGAGAGAGACTACAAGAAGAGGCTGAGAGAGAGAGAGAGAGACTGACAGACTGACAGAGAGAGGGACTGACAGGGAAATACTGATTGAGAGAGAGAGACTGAGAGAGAGAGACTGACAGAGAGAGGGACTGACAGAGAGAGAGAGAGACTGGCTGACTAAGAAAGAGAGACTGACTGACTTAAAGAGACTGATTGAGAGAGACTGACTGAGAGAGACTGACTGACAGCGAGAGATAGACTGACTGACTGAGAGAGAGAGAGACTGACTGACTGAGAGAGACTGACTGACTGATAGACTGACTGAGAGAGACTGACTGACTGAGAGAGACTGAATGACAGAGAGAGATAGACTGACTGACTGACTGAGAGAGAGAGACTGACTGACTGAAAGAGAGAGACTGGCTGACTGACAGAGACAGAGAGACTGTGATGGAATTGGGGGCAGAGTGTGTATGAAGCTATGCAATGCCTCTTAAGATTGTTATTGTCTGCTAATAAAAATGTAGTATCAAAATGTGCTCTTTGTAGTTACATCTGCTTTTGAAATACAGCATTGTCGCATTGTCTAATGTTTTAAAACGGAAACGAGAAGGAGCAGTGGATGCACTTTTGTCAAAACTGAACGATGAGTGGGCCCGATGTTGTATATCATGACAGGAGTCTGCATCAGGAAACCCACCTAAAATTGGGCAAACTTCCCCGGCCTACTGATGGCAGGGACCCTGTAATGAATGGACCACCACCTATGATAGCCTCCTGGCAGACTAAGCCAAACCTTTAACTCCACCATCCAGTGTTACTTATAACGGCTGTATTGGTGACAGCGGCGCAACAATAGCCCCGCATTCCCTGCAGTATGGCGGGTCGCTGGCCTGATAGCTCTAGAATGGCATGCAGAATGGGGGGGACCCTCCATATAGTTTGCAGGGGGGCCTCCACAACTTTCGTTACGCCACTGGTAATTAGAAGTGGCTAAAATTAATTCGAGCAGTCCTTCCATCACTTTTCTGAATACTTAACGCAAATTTACTGCCCTGATTTCTGTACTGAATGCTTTCTTAGTATTGTACGATGTAGTTAAAATTGCACATGGTCCTGTAAGTTAATAAAGCCCCTGCATAAACCTTTTGGGGAGTTGATGACCTTCAGCACAAACTGTACATTTCAGCTCACTTTTGAATAATGCTTATGGGGGTGTACTTTTCTCTCTTAGGATTTCAGGCTTTTAGTATTTTCAACATCTTTCAACGTCAGTATTGTATGCTTGTGGTACCCCGCTGTTTTCTAAGTAAATTTCATAGAACTAATTTGTTAGACTTTGGTAGGCATGACCCTGCAATGTCTTCTTTAAACACAAGGTTCCTAACTCAAGTGCTAGGTGGCCTTCTGTAGTGCAGAAGTACTGGTCTCTTTGATTTCAAACATCCATCTCCACCAGAAGTGACATCCTTGCAATTCTCAATATCAAACTTTGCAGGAAGTGCCCCACGTGTTTTTCCACATTAACCATCTTTAAAAGAAAAAGCCACACAAGTGGACTTTATTATCTTTCTCCACTGGAAGTGACATCACTGCATTTTCGACAGACATGTCTACAAGAAGTGACATCACTTCCTGCTGTCTCCCTACTTCAGTCAACACCCCAGGGCATCACACTGTCTGAGCGTCCCACCCAAAGTGCAGACAAGGGGTTCAACTTTTGGGTTTGTTAGGTCCCGTAAGGGACGAGGCCTAGAATCCCTGCTCCACTGCAACCTATATGTTATGATATATTCATGTGCCCCACCCCACCCCCCACAACACCTATACCCCAAAAACACACTCAGATCTAGACAAACCAAAGACTCACCCAACAACTTCACAAACGCAGACCCAAACTCATACACATCCTGCCTAATACCAGACAATAAAACTACTAAGAACAAGCCCCGTCTCTTGCTCACCAATGCACACTATGCAGTATTCTATACACTGGACATTTTAGACCTCATCACCTATCTCAACTTTGACGCACACTTCATCAGAGAAGGCTGTCTCTACCTACATCCCTACACTTCCTAGATGTCCTTCTTCTCATAGGTTACAGATCCAGCTTATCAATTGTGCTCATAAGAAGGAAGGAAACCTGACTGTCAGTAACACATGTCATTATTTGGATATAAAATAACATCCTTAAAAGGAGCACCAGCAACAATACACATTGTGAAAGCTAAAAACTGACATCAAATAACCAACAGAGGGTAGGTACAAGTTTTCCGCATGGCATTCTGCAACTTCCTATTATAAACAGTCCACATGGCGTTAAACTAAATTTAAAAGGTAAGGAGGTCGTTATACCGATGATTAGCAGTATTGGACTTGTAAACTAACCAACCGTTGACAAATAATTACAAGTTTTAAAAGTAGGTTCAGATAAAAATAGCAGCAACAGTTCAATAGCAGCAAATTATAGGAAAATACAGAAATTGAAGGAGAACTTTTTAGCCGCTTAAAAATGGTGCAATTTAATTTAGGCTGTTGCCGACAGGGTGGGTGCGTGCGAAAAATTGCGATATGCAAGGCGTATGTAGGTTGTGAGGCCTATATTTAAAGCTGTATTTTCTGGGCTTAGCGCCGGGATGATTGCCTGTCTGCAGGACCGGATTCTCAGCCTGTTCCACTCCGCTTTCAATATGCGTCTACGCTGTGACATAAGTGCTGGGCAAAGACAGACCACATGCTCCAAAGTTTCAGCCGTCCTGCCGCACCCTCTGCACCATAAGACATCTGACGTGCGACGCCAGCCTGGCAGATCTTTTAAAAATTGCCAGTCACCAAGTCTAATGGCCATAAGACTAAGTTTTAGATGCAGGGAGTAGGTGCATGACAGGTAGGTTGCGGGAGCTAAACGCCCGTACGAATTCATGATAGCCTATGCGTGTCTGCGTTTGGCAAGCTGGTTTTTATCAGTGAAGATGGAACTCGTTCGGACACATTTCTTAATAGTAGTTTTAAATGCTGTCGTACTGGGGTTGAGGTCCCATAGGTCACCTGCGGGGAGTTCTTGGATGGAGTCTTTAAAGAGGCGACCATACGAGCCCCCTGGGTTTTTCTCGGTGATGTCTGGCCAAACTAGTCACTCTAATGAGCCTGTGTCTGCTTGTCGGAGTTTATGGCACAGATTTAGGTACGTGCCAATGCTGGAGACTTCATAGTTTAACAGGCCCAGTTCCAACCTAATCTGGGCAGCAGAGGCATTTTTGGGCAAGCGAAGGACTTTTTTTATAAATTTTAGTCAGGCGTTGATTTAGGTTCATATTTAGTTTACCCCCAAAGATCTCAATACTATATGACAATGTCGGACCAATTTTTGCTTTCATAACCTCCAATAAAGGTGTTAGACTTGGGCCAGACAGTTTTTTTGAGAGCTTGGAGAGGGTCACCTGTAAGGTCACAGATTTAGCTGATATCTCCTTACGCTGTTTCACAAAATTGCCCCTTGAGTCAAGATTGACCCCTAAGTATTTGTATGCACTTCCTACTGCAACACTCATGTTGTTATAAGTCCATCCTCCCCCGACTTTTCTTTTTTTCCCAAAGGTGACCACTTGGGAAACCTGACTGTCATCCATTAGTCCTCCTAGTCCAGCTTCATATGCAAGTGAGCAACACTCTACACAAAGGAGCTTCTCACAGGCCATTTCCCTCTCTTCAAAACAAGGTCAGCCACCGTAGACCTCATCTACAGGCCTAAAAGACAAAAGAAGAACATCATAAATAATTTAATTATTCCTCGATTTCATACATTGAAAATGCTCACACCATCATCTGCTGTGATTTCAACCTTTCCTATAACTTAAACATGAAAAAAACAAGAGACCTCCTCCTCATCCTCACCCACACACTAAGTGTGGTACAGCATGTCACTCTATCAACATACTCCAAAGGCCACATCCTACATCTCAACGTCGCAATATCACCAACCATCTGCAGGAAACCACTCAAATACCTAGATTGAACCAACCAGATTGCCATCCCCATCACCCTGTTCAGCTTACAACAACACTTTGAGGTGAAACTTTCATATTCTTCACCAAATTCTCCATAGACAACCTAATGTTCTAAACCATCTCTCACCTGCTACCTCTATGCCTTGCATCAGCACCCTTCCAAATGATGTATTTCTGGAAAATCATGTGAACGCCCATGCTACATCTAAAAGACAAAAGTGCGAGTCAACTCTTCCCAACCTGGTACTCCAAAGACCTCAATGACAACAAATACGCCATCTTCAGACAGGAAAGAAAACAAAACAGCAAAACCCTTAACAAACTCACACTTCGGACATTCCTCCATGTAATATGCAAACAACTCATCACATCAGCCGAAGCAAAGTGCTCATGGAACTCCTCAACTCACTCAAAAGCCACCGTCTTTGAGGATGATATCCTACCCTCATCCGTCATCAAAGACCTCTCTGGAGATATTCTCTCACCCTTACTCACCATCATCAATGCCTCTCTCACTAAAAACATCATCCCTAAGGACAAGCTAGATTCTGGCACTCCAGAGGAACCCTACATTGATTCATAACATTGTTGCCAATCACCTGCCCATCACTTATCCACGCCTTGTCAGCAAGATTATTGAAAAAGCACTTTGTGCACAACTTAAAGATCACATCAAGGCCAGCCATATCCTGCATGACTATCAATCTGGCTTGAGATTACGGTCCAACCCAGACACAGGTAATTTACAAATCACAGGTGACACCCTTCTGATGACAAATAAAGATTAACCCTAACCCCTGATAATACTGAATCTCTGAGATGCCTTTGGCACCATCGACAACCCCACCTCGTCCACATGCTGAAGTCTCGATTGGCCTTAATTTGAGATGTCCTTCACTGGTACTTGTCCTTTCTAACCAACAAACACCAGATCATTTCTATGGCCACCTCTAGGTCCCAAAAGAGTATGCAGCGTTTGCCAGGAATCCATTTTTTTCTCCTCCCCCTTCACCTTCAGTTTCTATATCTATTTAATTATTTATTTATGTATGTTTTTTTATGCAGCTGGGACATTACCCAAAGGTGCTAGAGTGCTTGTCAATGGAAAAGGAATATTACATAAGGTGAAACATGGGTCACAGAATTACATTAGGCAACGAGCATGGACTAAAGTATTACTTAAAGCAATCCTAGACTTTACACAATATGATACTGTAAGAAATTGGGTGGCTGGTTGGGGGGGGGTATTAGCCCTTCTCAAACAACAGCCCCATTCCTTTTCAGGGTAAACCACAATGTGCAATTTCAAAGATTTAAAGTGAGTATAATTCCTAAAAGCATAAAGCAACACTTGCGGTTACTTGGTAATGTGAGACTGAGTGAAAGAGAGAAGTTCAGATCGACTGCAATGGAGTTCAGGCTGTATACAGGGACCTGTATAGTCTCACTGAAAGAGTTATCTTCTCAAAGTCTGATGCAAAGAGAACAGTGGAGGAGGCTTCAAAGAGCAAGAAGAGCGTTGGGGATGGTTGTCTCTGTAGCGGGAAAAGCAGGCCGGGCGTTGTGTACGGTCATCACTATAGCACAAAGATACTGTTGAGCATTGCTGGAGTCGCATAGCTTAAGCTTCACGTTGGCTGTCACTGCGAGCTGTGGATACTGTAGCACTAAGTGCAGCTCTTGCATTGCCGTCATTGCTGGTGGTCACTGTAGCTCAAATAGTCGGGTTCACCTGAGCTTCACGTTGATGGTCGGTGCAGGTGACAAGATATTGGGATGAACGGGCCTTTTTGCGGTTGTGAAGAGCCAAAAACCTCAGGATTTGTCCTTTGTGTTCAGAGAAGTGCACTCTGATGACAACCAATGGCCCAGGACTTGGGGAGATGCCTCTTGGAGATCAAGGACTCACCCCTGCAGAGGTCAGCAGGTCTCAGCCAAGTCCAGTTGCAGCAGGTCAGCTGCACAGTTGCAGGGAGTCCTCTGGAGCTTATTATTTTCTTGTGGCTCTGAACAGGTCAGTCACATGACCCTTGGAGTCACTTCAGGTAGCCTGGGATGAAAGGAGCAGATCTTTTCCTTCTCAGGCAGCGGAGCAGTCCGCTGGCATTAGGCAGTCCTTCTTTTATAGTATCCACAGGTCCAGGAAGGTACTGAAAAGTGGGCCTTAGAGTCCACATTTTATATCTAATGCCAGATTTGAAGTGGAAGAAACATATAGAGTTTTCGTCTCTAGATGGTGATGGAATTTTCTTCATCAGTGCCTTGGTCCCAGGAAGTTTGTTGTGTAAGGGTTGAGGCAGCTTCTTTGAGAGCAAGTGGGATGGTGCGCAGCTGTGCCCCTCCCATCCTGTCAGGTTGGCCCACCTTGCCAACACTTAGTACCCTTTTTGTGTGACTGCCTGGGAGGAATACACAAAGGCCAACTACACCTGGTCATGTGACACAGGATCAGGCTGCAGGCATCAAATGGTTAGGACAAAACAAATGCCAACTCTTTAAAAGTGGCATTTTCAGAATTGTGACTTAAAACCCAACTTCACTTTAAGAGTGCTTTAAATTCCAATTCCTTAGATACCAAACTACCTGCTACCAAACAAAAGTTATCACTTATGATATTTAATGAGGTAACCCAATGTTATTCTATGGAAGGGGTAGGCCTCAAGGTACTGAAAAAAAATTGGTTAATTTTATGACTACCAGAAAATGATAAACGTAAAGGTACATGTCTAACGAGAGGCAAGATGGCGGCCGTGGCGTGGGCTGGGTAGGTAGCTCGGACCTTCTCTCTCCTGGTCATTGATTTGTAGCGGTTATGGGAGAGGAGAGGAGCGCTGTATCGGTCACAAACCTCGAATCGAAAAAGGAAGGCCCCTGAGTTGTAAGATTCTTTTGCGGCTTTAATACATATTGCCGAAGCCAGGACCCCAAGAAACGCCAAGAAACGTTAATGCAGAAGCGGCTGTTATGGCGGTGTTGTCAGCGGGCGTAGACCGATGTGGTTTGAACCCGCAGGAGGATTCGAGTCTGGTACAGCTGCAGCAGCTTCGTATTCTGCGGTAATGCTTTAGTATTAACAAATCGGCTTTTTGCATCCCAGAGACGCTGATGGAAGCCGAACGAAGGAAGAAAAGATTTGTTTTTTTTTTAAAGGAGGATAAAACTGCTCTGTGATCCAACTTTAACTCGGTCTCTGCCTTTGAGAGGGGACGTTGGGACATTGGAAAAAAGCGGAGCGGAGTGGAGTGGATTAACAGCGGTGGCAGCAGTGCTGGGAGTCATCTCGTCTTGAGTGTGGCTTAAAGCAGAAGATTAAGCGTGGTAAACCTGTGCTGAAATAGATGCTGAGCAGCTGGCTTTTAACTCGTCACAGGGCTCCATTCTGGCAGCTACCTTACTGCTTACTGGGGTATCGGCTTGGTGTAATTCGAGGTCGAGGAGGAGCCACGAGGAAAAAAAGGATGCCACCGAAAGTCCCTGCTAAAGCAAAGGAGGTAGTAAAGGTTACCACACGTAGCGAGAAAACTAAGGAGCAAGCCACAGATGTGATTATGGAAAAAACAGGAGGGAAAGTAATCGAAAGCTTAAACACAGAAGGTGAGACTGTTTCTGATACCCCTAGCACCCAGAGTACTAATAGCGTTAAAGCGTATTTGAAAAGAGGAAATGAAAACCGGGGGAAAAATACTGCTACTTTACGTGCGCCTAAGCAAGGCATACAGACTCTCCCTGCTATGTTTGAAAAGCAGAACGCACGCAACTTGCATCCTACGCAAGGCGTCATGGAAGTGGATGACAACATTGTTTCATTGGGTGGCAATAGCGACCAACTATCCCTAAAAGAAGTTTTGAATCATGCAGAATTAGCCCCGGAGGTAGAGTTAAATGGGGACCAGCAACACATTGGGCGAAATGCTGAAGTTAGCGGCATTATTGGAGACGGAGTCCTTGGACACTCAGAGGAATTAACAAAGGACAACCAGGGTCATCAAGTAACTGGAAAAGATTTATTGGTTATTAGTGAGGGGGCACAAGGTGGAACAGGGACCTCTGAAGCTGTTGAAAACTTTTACTCATTGTCTGAAGAATCCTCAGATGAGGGATTGAATATAAGTAAAGACTGGGTGGACTATAGTGAAGGTAGCAGCTTCGATGAGTATTTAAGACGGAGTACGGTCTCTCCTAATACCAGTGTTTCCACAGTTAAGAGGCAAAATAAAAAAGGTTCACGACTGGTAACATCAGAAAGCACTCTAACACCTAGCGAAATTGTAGAAGGAGCTAGAGGTCTAAATTTAACTGAAATAGAGGGTTTAAAAACCGTATTTGATAAACCATCCCCACAGGAGATCACTCTGGCAACTATTTACGAGACTATGATGAGCCATAGAGCTGAGAGTTAAGCGGAGAACACCAGAATGCAGGCCACATGCAGCAAGGTAAAGAACGCCGTACGGCGTGCAATAAAAATAGGTACGGAAACGGCGGAAAGAGCTACGGAGGCAGAAGCCCGAATCTCAGCTCTAGAGGACTATACTGTTGCACAAAAAGCGGAGCTAGACGCTCTGAAGGCTCATCGCGATGACTTGAGTTATAAACTGTCGGAGATGGAAAATCAAGCTCGCAGAAATAATTTACGTTTTCTGGGGGTTCTAGAGAAGAAGGAGGGCTCGGATGTGTGTAAATTCGTCGTGGAACTATTGAAGGAAGCTTTCCCCGAATTGACAGCCTGGGACTGGTCTAGGGAAATCCAAAGGGCTCACCGGTTTCCTTTTACAGTAAAGAAATCCCGTCAAGGAGAAGAAAGCCTCCCTAGAGCAATCTTAGTTTGCTTTAATAACTTTTTAGCTCGAGAGGATATATACGCTTTGGCACGACCAGACAAAAAAGCTACTGCTAAAGATTGCAGTTTTTCGTGAGACCGGATTTCTGTAAGGCCACAGTCTCAAAACGGTGGCATTTAAGACAATTGATACCAGACTTTAAAAAAAAAAGGGGCTGTGGTTTACTTACAGAATCCAGCAAAACTCAAGGTTCTGGTGAAAGGTCAAACTCAATTTTTTTGGTCAGAAATCCAAGCTAAAGACTATCTGGATCCTATATAGGGGGGATGTTGCAAATGATAAAGTAGTGAAAAACCGGGGTAAATTGGGCGGAAGCCCCTTTTGGTGATTGTAAGAATGGTTTTTTAATCCTCTTCTTTTTTTTTTCCTCTTCTTAGCTGGCATTTGGACTTTCTCCCTGAAATATGGTGATAATAGTTTACGTTTCGATGTCAATCGCCAGGGAGGGGGGGACACGGCACTCCATATATTGCAGGGACTAATGGTCCCTGGGCCTAATGGTCCCTGGGCCTCATAAGGTGGGAAGGAAGGGTGTGGGGGGGGGAGGAGGGCTGGGGTTGGTTGGATGACGGGGCGAGGAATGGGTTGGGCACGGGACCTTGGTGGAGGTGGGTGAAAAAGACAGCAGCAGACAGAAATGGTTTACAGCAGATAAGCGCTATAAGAATGAAAACACGTGAAAGTGGTTGCAACTCGAATTTAAGAAAATCAATTGTCTTACTTTGAATCTGTTTTTTTTTAATACCGCTTATGGCTAGGAAATAAAGATTTGCACATTAAACATATGCGGCCTTAATGACCCAAAGAAACGACAAGTTCTAGCTAGAATAGTGCAAATACTGCAGATTGATATACTGTGTTTGCAGGAAACGCATGTTGCTTGGGCCAATAGAGGGTATTTCAGAAATTTGGGGATGGAGCTGGTAGTATGTTCTAAACAGACGGGTATTAAAAGAGGGGTTGCGATACTTAAAAAAAGGGGGGTTGGGGAGTGTATTAAAACTGCAGCTGACAAATGGGGACGCTGGGCTATCTCCGAGTTCAGGATTGGCCAATACAAGTTTACACTTTGTAATGTTTATGGGCCAAATTTGGATGATGCAAAACTTTTTAATTTTCTGAATTTGGAATTGGCACAGTGGACGCTGCCAGTCTTAATGTGCGGGCATTTTAATATCAATCTTGATGCAGGAGTGAATGTTAGATCTAATCATGTCTATACTGGAAGAAAGAAGTTAGTTTTTAATGCTCTCCGGGGCCTGATTTTGGATCACGGCCTGCACAATGTGTGGAATTCTAAATATTCCAGCGACCCCGGATTCGCCTTTTTTTCCGCCCCTCACTCAAAATGTGTCCGCTTAGATTATTTTTTTACCTCATCTGTATTGTTGGCCAAAGTTAAAATTGAAATTCACCCCAAATTAGTTTCGGATCACAATTCGATTACACTAGATTTGGTTATGGACAGGGCTGAAAAAGTGGAGTTCCAACAGTGGTCCTTTGATAGAAAATTGCTCTTGGATGAGAAGTACCGGCAGTTCATAGCTAAAATAATTCAGGAATTTTTTGTCATTAATAAAGGCACGGCCACACAGGAGATAGTTTGGGATGCGTTTAAATCAGTAGTACGTGGGGAAGCCCTTAGCTTCTCTAAATTTAAGCACAAAAGGATGTGGATTAAACACCGACAGGAGTTTGAGCAGGTCTATATTGTTGAGAAGAAGCTGGCAGAGTTAATAAGGCAAGGCGCAGAAGTAGACACAGTACAAGCGGTCCAAAGGGATCTTACTATAAAAAGGGCTAGTGCCTATGCCATCATTGCTGATCAAATTGCTGAAAAGTATATACAATACAAAGAAACAGCATATGAGTTTGGAGAAAAAACGGGTAGAGTGCTGGCAAAAAGGGCAAGGGAGAAAGCTGTTTATAGTGATATCCCTAGAATTATAGATTTAAAGGGGGATCTGCAAGGAAGGCATCTTAACGTCTTTTCAAGAATTTTATCAGTCATTATATAGCGATGAGATCGGTCGGGTGGAAGCTGATGAATACTTTAAGGATGTGATTTCTGCAACACTGTCGGAAGCTCAAAAAACGATATTGTTGGCACCGCCAGATGGGTGTGAAATTGAACTAGCAATATTGGCCTTGGCTATGGGCAAGGCTATGGGCCCGGATAATATCCCTTTGGAATTTGATAGGACCTTTAGGAACCTGATGAAAACGGAATTGGTAGAAGTATGCCAACAAGCCTTTTTGGGGATGGCCACTCAGTCATGGTCCAATGCTACGATTATTGTCTTTAAAAAAAAAAGGCAAAAAAGACACTGAAATGGGGTCTTATAGGCCCATTTCATTATTAAACTCAGATAGTAAAATGTATTCTAAACTTATAGCTAATAGGTTAAATGATATGATGCCAGGCTTAGTCTCTTTAAGACAGCACAGATTCATACAGCATAGAGGCACTACAGATCACATTAGGCGGATAACTTCTTTATTGGACTGGGCGCAGGGCACGAACTCCCCTGTCGGTGTGACCCTGTTGGACGTTCAAAAAGCGTTCAACAGGGTCTCATGGAGTTTTACGTGGTCTGTAGTTGCAAGGAAGGGGTTTCTGCCGGAATTTGTCAAAGCCATTCAGACATTGTACTCAAATCCATCTGCTGTTATTCGGGTTTCCGGGAAAACATCAGGGAAGGTATTGATAGCAAGGGGGACGAGACAGGGTTTCCCCTGTTCCCCCTTGCTGTTTGCACTATATATTGGTCCGTTTATTGTCACCTTGGAGAGGAATAGTTTAATTAAACCCGTGCAGCTACTTAACCGCAATTTTAAAGTCTGCACGTATGCAGATGACATCGCGATATTGACACCAGGCAGCAGCACTGCATTACCTAATATTATAGCGGAAGCTGAAAAGTTCGTCCGGTTATCCGGTTATAAATTAAACGTTGGAAAGACACAATTTATTCACTCGGAGACCGGACGTCCAGAGAAGATTAACTTTGAAAAGGAGGCAATGTATTTAGGCATAAAAATCACAACTAATATGGAAGATATTATTCCTGAAAATTTGGATCCAATCATAATTTCTTCTAATAAAATATTAGATAGAATAAATAACCTGAAGCTCTCACTCTTTGGTCGTAGCAATGTTTTAAAAATGCTCATTTTTCCTAAGTTTTTGTACTTATTTCGGGCTATCCCCTTTCTTAAACCTAACTCCTACTTTTTCCGAATGGAGAGAATGTGCTCGCGATTTCTTTGGGGGTACCACCGTGCTCGGAGAGCATATAAGAGATGTACACTGCCTCGAGAGAGAGAGGAGACTGGGGTATCCCAAATTTTCAGATGTATCATTAGATTGCGATATTACAGCATATGGGTTTCCTTATTTTACCAGAAGATCCAACTGAAGACTTTGCTGCCCCATTTATCTATGAGATGTTACTAGGTGCTGAGGCCAAACAATGTTTAAATCGTATTATTGAACCAAGTTACTATAAAAAAAACAAATGTAAGATTCTTTATTCTGCATATGTCATTTGAAAGACAATTAAAAGAAGATTAAGAATAGGTCAAAATATTAATTTCTATATTCCTCTCCAAAATTGCTCTCTTTTACCAGACATATTTAATGATCAGGTGATGTCAAGATGGCATAACTCGGGGATCTGCAAATTAGGGGATCTGTTTCAGGGGAATCATTTCGCTTCTTTTGATCATTTAAGGGAGGTGTATAGGCTGCAACGTACGGATTTCTTTAAATACCTTCAAGTGCGTAGTTTTTGCGAGCAGAAAATATCAAAGAACTTGATTGTACTAGGTAAAATTGCGATTTTTGAGGCTATTGCGGATAGGCAAAACATGGGGTTTTTGTATCAATTATTGCGGGAGAGGATTGCGGATGATTTAGAAGCCAGGGAAGCAAAATGGCAAAATAAATTAAGCATTGAGTGCGTCGATTTGGAGAGAAGTATAGAAATGGTCACTAATCTATTACTGAATGGATCATTGATAAGTCAACATTTTATGTCTGTTTTCGAGTTGTACTACACGCCAAGCAAATTGGCTAAATGGAATTCTGGGAGAGGGACAAACTGTAACCGTTGTGGCTTATATGCAGCCGATGCTGCCCATATGTTTTTTTTTTGTCCTAAATTGTTTCAGTTTATATCTGAAGTAGAGTCTTATTTGAATAATAACCTGGGCATTTTAGTAAAGTTAACGGCACCACTGGTTATTTTTGGATGTGAAGCAAGCAATATTTAAAAGTTTTCAGTTGCTGAGGAAGGCTTTATTTTTATATGTATGGCTGTATATCGCTCATGTATCTCAATGGTTAGACGAGGAATCACCAAACTTTATTAAGTGGCAAACCAAAATACTGTCTATGTACTATCTTGAGACTGCACTGTATAAAATCAAGGGCATAAGGAAGAAAACATTTGGATATAAAGTATGGTCTCCTATTACTAACTGGATAGCATCTTAAGAGAACTTACTAGATATCCCTGTTATTGTATTGTATTTGGTATTCCTTTTTCCCCCTTTTTAAGGTATGTTTATCGATATGTAAGATGTCTACTCCCTTATTATTGTTCTCCTTACTTTTTTCTTTTTTGTCTGTATGCTGTCATAAAATTCAATAAAAATATATTTTTTAAAAGTACATGTCTAACTTTTGAAGGCAATGAACCCTGCCCCTTGTGCTGTTTATGGCCTACCTTAGGGGTGACTTATATGTATTAAAAAGAGAGATTTAGGCTTATAAAAGGGATATTTGCCAAGTTGAATTGGCAGTTTAAAACTGCACACCAGCTGCAAAAGTTTTACAAGGCTGCTTTAAATGGTGGCACTAGAAAGAAGTGCTACAGTCCCACTAGTAGCATTTATTTACAGGCCCTAAGTACATATAGTGCCACTTTACTGGGGACTTACAAGTAAATTAAATATGCCAATTGGATGTAAGCCAAGTTTAGCATGTATGTAGGAGAGAGCACAAGCATGTTAGCAATGGTTAGCAGTGGTAAAGTGCATAGAGTCCTCAAAGCCAACTAAAACAGGTTTTAGAAAGTAGGAGGGCTGATTGCAAAAAGTTTGGGGGACACCCTGAAGAGAGGGCCAAGTCCAACAGATACATTCTGGTGCCAATTACGTGATAGAGTGCAGTGAAAGTAAGGTAGAGCGATACGTTTTAAAGGTACTGATTATTAATCGAAGCTGGGGTAGAAATGTTAGCTAAAATGTCTTTTAAGGAGAAGGGCTTTCAGTTTATTTTTAAAGACATCAATTGGAGTGGTGGTGTGTAAGTCTGGGATAAGGAGGTCCATATTCTGGTTGTTTTTTAAATGTTGGGTGATGTAGCAGCACTAATTTGCATTCCACCATAGTCGAGTACCCCAGATAGTTTGAGTTTTTCAGTTAGGCAATGTGAAGTGGATGTCTATAGGGCTTAATGAGTGATTCATGCAACATTTTGCATGGCCCTGACTTCAAAGGACAGCAAGTGAAGTGTATCCAGTATTGCTGAAATATAGTCATTCCTTTTGGCTCCGTAGATGAAGTGTGCTGCAGAGTGTAGGATTCATTTAAGTGGGGTAAGTTGAGTCTTGGGGAGGCCAGTTAAGCGAGAATTACAGTAATTGAGTCTAGCTAGCACCAGTGATTGTACAAGAGTTTTCACATCTTGTTCAAGAATAAAGCGGCAAATTCCCAAGAGAAGACACAATTGATAGTGTGCATTTCTGGCCATGGTATTGATTTGCTATTGTAGGTTAAGCCTTTTATCTGGACTGATCCTAGAGATCCTCGGTTTACTGTTGAGACTATTAGGGTGTATCCGGGATTGCACCGGCAGTGGTGATTTTGATGAGGGGGTGAGTAGGAATTCAGTTTTGAATGGGTTAAATTTTAAGTGATGTGAATTTATTGACACATGGAGTTCAGTACTCTGATGATACACAACTATTAGGAACGTCTTTTTTGCTGCAGATATCCAACGCCTTAAACACTGCCTGCACCTAATTCAGACATGGATGTCTAACACTTGCTTGAATCTTACCCCCCTCCCTCCACCCCTCTAAAACACACTTCCTGCTACTTACCGGGAACACCAAGCAACAACTAGTTCAAACCTGGATCTGGATCAAAACACATGAACCTAGTCGGATTTTCACTCATTGCCAAGTTCCTCTGATTCACCCTGGACACAGATCTCACCTTCATGGGACACATCGCCAACTAAACCAATATTGCAAAGTATCAACTCTCTCCTCAAAATGGTGTAACCTTTCCTACCATAAAGCGACTTCAGAACTGTTGTTCAAACCCGTATACTCTAACATTTGGATGGTGGTAATGTCCTATTCCATGGCCTCACAAACTACATTCTTGCTCTCCTTAAGGGCTATGTACTGCGTGCGTCATTGAGGGCCTGAAAAAATGTAATCACATAACCCCTAACCTGAAGGAATTCCACTGGCTCTCATTGCTGTCCTGCATCATTTTCAAAACCAGCTGCATTGTCTACAAAGCCATCTCGACCAGCATCCATGCCTGCCTGGCCAACAAGCTCACATATCTCTAGCGGCTTTTAACACACCTGCAGCCAGAACACACCCAGACTGGGGATGACAAAATGCAAAAAAGAAAAAACAAGGCAATGGATTCTCTCTGTCTATGCACCTATGATCTAGAATAATATCCCTGTATTCATCAGAACTGCTCAACCCTGCTCCAATTTAGAACTCAAGAATCACCTCATTAAAGAATACTACATCATGCTGCAGTAATTAAAGAACAGTATTTCATGCTGCAGTAATAGTCTACAAACCAGCTATTCCCTCCGATTTCATCTTGACTGCGCCTTTACATTTGACCCTGTACGATGCTCTGCTCCATTTCAGTCAGGTTCACACTATATAAATGCTACATAAATGCATACTTTCATACATGTTGCCACGGATTTGATGTTGCCATTAAAAGAGATTGCTCAAATATGAAATGGTACATCTTCTCTGGTTGGCATAAAAATAATGACTTAGCTCTGATTCCTCCTGTCTTTTTATTTTTATTCTATTATATCTGCCGCATACAATCAGTGGTGTGTTTGTATGTTACTTTAGTGAATGTCATGATTCTTTAATTTTGTGTAACATGGGGAAAATTTGGTACTGCTCAACAATGAATAAAATGAAGTACCACTGGATAAATTATTTCTTCTGATCTCTTTTGGGTACAAGGCAATGATCTATGGTTTCCTAGGTTCTCACGTATCCTTGAGTAGACCCATGGATGCAAGTCAATCAATCAATTGGGATTTATGAAGCTCAGCTAACCACCCAATAGGGTATCCAGAAGCTTGTGAGGCCCGGAGGCTTATTCAAATAGCCAGGTCTTGAGGAGCATTTGGAACTCCAGAAGTGAGGTGATGGTCCGGTGGTGCGGAGGTTACTAGGTCTCTGCTGCAATGTGGGAGAGGAAGCATCTTCCACTTCAGCTTCTGTAGCTGCAGGGAGTATGGACAAGTGAAAGGGAGGCAGAGCATAGTCTTCTCGATGTTTGGTGGAAGTTCAGGAGGTGGTTAATGTAGGCGGGTCCTTGGTTGTGTAGAGCCTTGTGTGCGTGGGTCAGCAACTTGAATTGGCATATCTTCTGTAGGGGGAGGCAGTGAAGTTTCCTGTGATGTGGGTTCATCTGGGAAGGCAGAGAAGGAGTCTGGCTGTGGTTTTCTGTATGGTCTGAAGTCTTTGTAGAAGGTGAGTGGTGATTCCTATGTAGAGGACATTGGAGTAGTCCAGTCGGCTAGTGATGAGGGCTTTTGTCACGGTGCGCCTTGTGCGTATGGGTAGCCACTTGAATATCTTACTAGCATGCGCAGAGTGAGGAAGCAGGCGGAGGAGATGGCTTTGATTGGTGATTTCATGGTGAGTTTGTTGTCAATGATGATTCTGAGGTTTCTGGCATGGTTGGAGGGAGTGGGTGCGGGTCTTAGTGTTATGATTTTGAATGTACCCCAATATAAGCTTGGGTAGTCACCTAATCTTAACCTACATTTACCGTGCTATTGTACTACATAGCGGGTTTGTGCTGACATTTTACTTAGGTGCCGCATAAATGTTGTGTGGTTTTTTCAGAAAACTAGCCTCATTTATTATGCATGAGGATTCTCAGAATCACAGCAGGACTACCATCTTCTGCATAATAACTATGTATAAGAGTCATCTCTTTCCTAAACCTCGGCCGACATGACACAGCAAGATAAAACCCCTGAGGGTAACTTTTGGGTGTATAAACACAATGCCTTTGATGGGGCAGGAAGAGGAGAAAGACTTCCATCCTGACAAACTGACGTGAGATGCTGAGGTTCCTGCTACAGATACTCAGGCACGCAGTGGTCTGACAACCTTTGCAGGTGTCTGTTTGAGCCCAAAATGGTGTCTTTCATTCTCTCACACCAGGTAATGGGGTTGGTTCTTTCCCAGGGGGATTCTTGGCTCTAAACCTACATACATGCTAGGCATATTTAGGTACATCTAGTAAGGGTGAGCATCGTAGGAGTACACATTTTTCCTGTCATGTTGGTTCTTTCCTAGAGGGATTCTTGGCTCTACACCTACATACATGCTAGGTACATTTAGGTACATCTAGTTAGGGTTAGCATCATAGCAGTCTGTATTTTTTCCTGTCATGTATCGATATACGTGCATATATCTATTGTTACAGCACTATGGTAGAAATCTACCATCCATTTACTCTTTAGGTGATTATAATCATTTATATCTGTTTCTGGCTTACGATTGTTGCAGCACACTTATTTTACACTAGAATGACGCTGGCTCAATAAATGCTTATTGAAAACGTCCCCATTGTTTATTCTGTGTATCTCTCTGAGACAAAGTGAGCCCCAGTGACTGAGTGAAAAGTACTGTACTGTTTCCAAGATCCCTGAGGGATCAGGGTTGTCATCTTCGAGAGTTGCCCAAAACAATTTTCTCCTTGGTAAGAGAAGCTCATAGTGGCACTATGAGCTAGCTGGTATACTGGCGAACATATCCAGTGGGGGTGTCTGGAATCAGTCTGGACACCTATGCCACAGTTTATGCTGTCTAAACGCGCAGATCATATATAGATTTATGGGAACTACACGACACTAGGTTTGATGGCCACCACAAGTCATTCCATGTGTTGCTGCTGTTGACAAAGATCAGTGCCTCCGTCTTGTCTGTGTTCAGCTGTAGGTAGTTGTTCTTCATCCAGTCAGCGACGTTTTCATGCATCTTTGGAAGTTGGTTCTGGTGATGGTGGGCTCGTCAGTGAGTGAGAGGATAAGTTGGGTGTTGTCTGTGTAGGAAATGATGTTGAGACCGTGGGATCTGTTGATGTTGGCCAGCGCAGTCACTTATTCGTTGAAGAGTGTGGGGCTGAGGGATGAGCCTTGGGAGACACTGCAGGTGATCTCTTTGGTTTCAGAGGTGAAAGGTGAGAGTTGGATCCTCTGTCACAGTCTATGGTTGTTACATTACATTTATATGGATCCGAGGGTAACTAATAAAGCTCCTGCCCCTCCCTGAGTTCACATAGATTTCACGAGGAGGACTTTATTGATATTGATAATTGATGGCAAAGCCTGAGGTTTACTAATACTGTGCAGATGTGGCTTATAACAGAAATCAATGCTGTAGCAAAATTCTAATACTTGCATTTTGAAGTCTTGGCTCGTGGCATTTCTGCAACATTTGGTCCAGTTCATCTTACCCTTGTACGAGTCACCTGGGCGTAGCTTTAATGATTTCCTCCAATCAGTCTTAACATAATGGATTGTTAAGTTTGCTCTCTGTTATTCTTTGTTACTGAGCCTTTTGTCCTTAAGTCTTCTCTACCTGATGTTTAGTTTCTGCTGGTTCATTGTAACAAGTCCCTCCATCTCTCGTCATGTTCTCTGTAAAGCACGCTGACACATCTGATGTAGATTTGTGCTATATAAAAATGCAAAAATCAATACGTGTAATTGCTTCTTCGAAGTATGCTCATAGTGTATGCATAAATATATTCATGAGGAATAAAAATCTTTCTCAGGCATTTTCCTGGTTTGCAGCTGTACAATGGCCTGGAGTTGGCACAGATGAAACTGGGCTATTCTGGTGCAGGAAGGCAACATATTTCTCTGAAAGTGGATGCACTGTCATTGGAGCACATCTATCCAACCCCCAGTGGTATATAGCATGGCGAAAGCACAAAAAATAAAATCATAATAAAACAATGTATAATTTTATTTTTCATCCTGCAGATGGAGTTGGGTTTTGGGGTTGCGGCCATCCCGAGGAGAGCAGCAAGCATGGACGAGGAGTGGTGGGCACTGAAATTGCGCATGTCGGTTTGGCTGGCCCTCTTAGGACGGTCAAACTAACATCCAAACGTAGTTTTTTCCAGACTCCAACCCGAGCTGTGTTGCACAGCTGGGTGGAGAACAGCAGGCACAGGCTCCCAGTCCCTGTGGAAGTGCAAATCCAGCCCTCTCAGACCAATCCTGGTGCTTCTCTCATACTGGGCAATAGTATTACCAGCATGAGAGCAGCAGAGTCTGGGAGCCGGTGCACCAGGAGCAGAAGAGTACAGAAACTGCAAGGTGACGAGGTGGTGGGCGATAGTTAAGTTTTCTTTTACTTTTTTGTTACTGCCCCCCACACTGTCCACCACTTTTTCCTGATAGCAGCTGCCACTGGTTCAAAACAATGAAAATGGAGCCCAAATGCCCTGAAAAGCAGCTATAATTAGGGTGCAGTGGGCCCCTAAAATCTCCAGCCCCAGTACGACTGCACCTGCTACACTATTGATTGTTATGTTCACGACCCGCCTCAACCCCTTACATGGCCCATAGAATGCGAATGTAAATATTGCATTGAGTCTCCTTCCAGATAAGCATTCACTAGTTCCCTTTGTGGACATCAAGTATGCATTTATGCAAATTTATATTTATACGTTTACAACCTTCAGTTTTAACATCTTTATAAATCAGTTATTTGTGTTTTGCAGCCTTACTTCAAGTGCATTACTACAGTTTAACAGACACTGATTATTTGGCTATTCACTGCTTAAGGAATGTGGCGATTTGCGAGTTTTTTTCCCAGGTGCAAAATTGTCATGGGCATTTTACTCCTACATTTCATTTAGTGAATACAGCAAAGAGAGTATGTCACCAAAGACCTTATGGCAAATGTGAAAGAGAATCATGAAACAAAGACTCGGGGCATGCTCCTATTACTTTACTGCTATTGTATAGTTTGATCTGTGCCTTATTTTTTTTTTATTTGGAATGCCAAGTTATTTGCAGCCACATGCATCAAGCGATTTTGGAGTCGCAAATGTGCGAATCGCAAAATTTGGCCGTTTGCGATTCCAAAATCACTTTTTGGGATGCATTAAACAATTGTGTAGAAATCGCAATTTTTTGTGATTTCTTAAAATGCGATTGCATTTAAGGAATCGCATTTTTGCGATTCCTTAAATGCAATGCATGAATGTTTTAAAAAATGCAAATTCGCAAATAGGGGGAGCAAATTAACACGAGGTTGAACCTCGTGTTAATTTGCGAATTCTTTCAAAAATGCTAAAAAATGCATTTTTGAAAGTGTCGTGTTACACACACACATGTCCTTTGGACATGTGTGTGTGAAACTTGCACTTACAAAAACATTTCAAGGGTGCAGGGGGGGTCCTTTGGACCCCCCTCAGCACCCTTGAAATGCATTAACAAATTGCGATTCGCAAAATGAAAATCGCAAAATGTTAATGCCTTCCCATTGATTCCTATGGGCCTTTTGGCCCATAGGAATCAATGGGAAGGTTTTCCTAAATTGCGATTCGCAAAATGTGAATCGCAATTAAGGAAAATTAAGAAATCGCAAAAATATTTGCGAATTATTCATGCATTGCCATTTGCGATTTCTAAATTGCGATTCCCTAATTTTCGCAATGTAGGAATCGCAAACGGGTGCAATGATGCATGTGGCCGATGGTTCCTTACAGATACCACCTGAAGGTATAGTAAGATGGAATGGCATGCTTTATGAAGTATAGTCTTCTTCTCTCGCCCATTTTTGATTTTGGACAGGGCCCAAGGTACTGACAAAGTGAGCCAGTAAACCATGTTAATGTAAAATGTAATTCTTGGGTGCTAATGATTGTGAGTGATGGGCATCTTTTTAACTTGGAGATGGATTGAAAATTCCTTACCTTTACAAAGGCAACCCATGATCAGCTAGATTAAATTGCCAGTAACATTGTAGGCATAGGGGTAGTCTTTTGGTGCTGTTTTTGAAGATATTCCAAGGAGTACTTTACCTTGACTAGAAGAGGAAATGAAATGCTGCAAGCTACATTTGCAATCATCAATATAAAACCAATTAGGAGATCCTGATAATGTATCTGTGCTGTGTAAATACATGCAATGATCCAGAAGAATGTGACCCCCATGTAAGAAGATGACATATTAGGAATCACAAATTGAGACAACTAATGATTTGCTATTTGCAATTCCTTAAGTGGAATGTAACAAAAGAGATTTGTTAGAAGTGTGTGCAATTTGTGCACCAGCTTCTACTGAAACCATTGGCATTTCGAAAAGTGACCTATGGGCCTGATGTACAAAAATCTAGACTTGGGATTTCCTAAGTGCAATCTTTATTGAATCGCAAAAGTAGAAAATCGCAATTCCTGATGTAAGACACCTTACATATTTTAAACAGCTGCATTTTGTAGTTCTCAGTTCCATGGTGTACCAGCTGGTATGTTTGGAGGATCTTCTGAGCTTTGTGGTCTTGACTGGGGTGACTATGTTGGTGCAATTAATGATCCAGGTGGAGAAGTTCTCGACAGACTGTTCCAAGTTGGTTGAGCTGTCCGGGTCCGAGGTGTTAAGGGTGTTGTTCCAATGGCTCTCAGAAAATTTGATCTAGCTTTGGTGAAAGGAGCTGTGTGGTTTTGTGGTGGTGCTGGGAGAACCTGAGATGGTGAAGTTTAAGATGGCATGTGCTGTCCAGTGAGCTCGGTGATATGGCTGTACTTTACTCTGCCGCATACCGTGAAGATGAGATTGAGTGTGTGTCCTACAATGTGAGTAGGGTTCATGACTAGGTGAGTGAGGCTGATTTTGTTCATGCTTTTGAGGAGGTTGACGATGTTAGTGTCTTCCAGGTCGGCAAGGTGGAAATTGAGGTCTCTGAGGAAGATGCAGTGTTTGGAGTCAATAGCAAGCGGCGCCATGAAGCGGGGTGATGGTTTTGTGCAGGTGGGCCACAAACTTTTATTAAAACAGATCTATTTTAGAAAATAAATATTGCGTATTTGAAGTCCATTTTGTGCTGTAGTCTCTAGAACTGCATTCTAGTCCTCAAAAGCCTGCAAAAGAACACATGTCCTATTTTTCTTCCATGCTATTAACTCTGAAAATTATTTGGTTCTGGTTCTTTTTAATCTGATAGTTCATTGTTTAAACTGGAACTCAGGCCGCCCTTTCTCTGGGTACTTTTGTCCTTCATGTGGTGCATTAACTGAGCCATTCATTAGCATTTTGAAGTGGAAGAGATATACCTCAAATATTATGATTAAACACAATAGGGCCCAATTATGATGTTGGACGGACCACCACCGACAAGCCGTCCAAAATCTGGGGGTGCGGTCGGACCACTACATAATGATGCCGTTAGTGGGACCACATCGGTTGGATCATAGTCTCTACAATAGGAGAGGTGCCTGTTCAGGCACCGCTGTAGGGATTACAAAGTCATATACCTACAGCCTTTCCATGGTGGTCCGAACGCTATTCAAAGGCTGTCAGAAAGGGACCCCTGGGCCTCCGCTATGAGGCCGGGGTGGTACCTGTGGTGCCCCCAAACATCTATCCCCCATATGCCAGGCACCACATGGTGACTGGCACACGAGGCACAGAAGTTTGCAAACATACCCTTTACTATTGTGGCTTGGTCTGCGTCACTTTTCTGGCTGGCAGCACAATTCACAATAGTAAAGTTAATGTTTCCGACTGCACTGCTGGTGGTCGCATGTTAATACTGTGGATGGACCTCTGACTCCTTGTCAGGTGGCCCCATTCCCACTGCAATGTCGGTTAGACGCTCGTCTGACCAGCATCGGTATGAGGTCCTAAGGTCCTGGTTTAGATCTTGGCAGATCTGGTCTCCCCTCACTTTTCCGTCTGTTTATCAATCCGCCTACTAGGTGTTCTGTCTGCTTCATTGCTCTGCCAGAATTTTCCTCCTGCATAAAACGGCGTCACAGGCAAAAGCGGCTGTTGGGGGGAGATTAGCCAATATTCTCACCAAGCCAATCATGACTTGCCTTCCCGTGTACATAACTGTGGCGGGTAAACCTCCACACCGGAGTTGGCGGTTTCGAAGGTATATAAGGTAGAAACGTACATTTTTTTCTCACTTATCATTCCATCATGAACTCGATCGTCCAAGTCCTTTTTTTTCTGGTGCTACTTGACCACGAAGCAAATCAACCCTGTCATTGCCGCAATCAAAGATAAGCTTCTTTTTTACTTGTTTTCTTATTAATTGTCCGTTTACATTTGCTCTAGGCTCATGCATTTTTACATTTCTCTTACAAGCAATTGTTTTCTAATGTGTAATGGATATGTGTGTAATGTCATTAAGAAATTTAAAAAAAAACCTGTATTAACTTTTTTTTTCTCCAAATTTGGTGCAAGCTCCCATCCTGATAATGGACACTTACACAAAATTTGACATTAATCACAATTCATAATGTGTTCATACAGGTATGTGGAAATGTATACTATCACATTATAAACATGTGCTTTACACAATTTTTGAATAATTTAAATGTAACATAATTCAGTAAGGTAGACAAGGTAACATGTTTTTTTAAATAAATGTAAAATCAGTGTTAGTTTTATCATATAAATCATATTTTTTTGTATGTAACATTTCCCCTTATCTAGTGCATTTTCTGTATTTTATTACATTCTATTTCTCTTTTTAAAGGTTTAATTCATATGTGCTTATTTTTTCACCTATTAAATTAAAATAAACTCACCAGTCTTAACACTTAAAAAGAAAAATTTCAATAGTTTGTTCGGTGTAAGTGTCCATTATCATGATGAATGATTGCACCATATTGTCATGGTGATTACATTTTTTAATGTTTGGCTTTTAAAAAAGCTTTTGTATTTTCTGTTATAAATATAATTAAGAATATGTATTTCGCATTTTCATCATTAACATTTTAAATAATGAATGAATTGTAAATGAATAGTAAGGTTGGGACAAACTTTGTAAAATTAATTGTTTTTAATTATAATTGAGGTAATTCTCCCATTAATGTTTTTTCTATTAAAAAATAAGAAAACAAGTTCTCCACAAGAACACCTTGTGGCTTTGTTGCCCATAACTTGCCTCCTAAACATAGCCCAAAGTATAGCCTCCTCTGAAAGAGCCATCAGTTAGGCACAGAGCGGCAAATCAAGTATTTTTCTTTGGATGGGTGGGTTTAGGTTTGGTAGGTATTAAGGACATATAAGAGTGGACTTCGGAAGAAGAGTTAAGGGTGGGAGGGATGGTAGAGGTTTAACTTTCGGAGATAGAGGGAGCTGGAATTGGTGATGTACTTGTGTCTGTATGTTTGGCAGTTGCATGTGGGTCTGGTGTTTGTTGTGTATGTATGGATGTGTGTTGATTGACTGGTGTTTGATAATCTGGTGAGTGTTTGCATTTGCTTTTGGTTGGTGTTTTGTGCATAGTTGTGCTGTGTGTGAGTTTATTGGTTTTGATGAAAGTGCGTTGTTGTTGTGGTTGGTGTGGTTGTGGTGCTTGTGTTTGTATGCTTGGAAAAACAACACTGGGTGTGGGCTTCCCACAGTAAGGCCACGCCTCTCAATACCAAAGCAATAACACAAAAGCCAATACTGTAACTTCTATTTATCGGACAACTTTAATTTCTACACACAAAGAATTAAACTAGGTGTGAGTTTGGACTATCTGTCAGAATGAATCACTTTTTATTTTTCATATATTTTCTTTCAAGTTTTTGTTGGTTATGATTCACCAAAATACACAAAATATATAAAGCACAAACAATACAAGAAACAATTTCATAAAAATGACATTTTAATAAAATACACACTGATAAGGAAATATTTCATATGTGGTTGATCAATATCAGCACTCCAATCTCACACTCTCACACATACCATAAATACACATCAATATTTACAATTTAAATGTCACAAAAAGAATTTGAATTACACCAAAGAAACTTGTTTGGTTGAATTAATGATTTTTAACCATATCAAATTGACTCTCTATTAAATTGCGCACTTATGGTGTAGATAGGTGATCTACTCGTTTCGAACCCCTAGCTGGTGGTGGGGTTCTCATCAGGACCTCATAACTGCGGGGAAGAGAAATGCGATCTGTGTCACTAAATGTGGAAAGGATGGGAAAAAAGGACTAGCTACCCCTTTTGAGTAGTGCCTCTTACCTTTGATAGGAGTGTGCCCTACTTGGTAAGGAAACCGGACGTTGACAACTAGAAGAAAACCAACAGGAGCGACCAATCAAGGGATCTATTTACACAGCAACTTGTTCAATCACTTAACATGACATACACCCAATACTACTTACATGACTTCTGAATTCATATTATTTGAATAGTCTGTGGGAAAGAAGAGAAGAACGGGGGAGTTTGATAAGCAATTAAATGTATAACAGGTCAGGAGGTCTGATCTGACTAGGGTGAAATAAGGCTTACTTTGTATTGACGTTTTGCGGCGGGGCTTGCAAAGAGTCAGGGATAAATCAAGGATCTGTTAAATAAGGACACGGGTATTGAAACAATCTAGTGCTCGATAGAGGAACGGTATAGCTCTTAATGCTGTCGGGGCATCAGTTCCTCAAAGACGCTTACCTTCAATAAAGTGCCGCTTGCCGAAGCGAAGTGTCCGGTCTGTGTTTCCAATTAACATGACTGCGATGTGTACGCGCAGTTACACGAAGATAACCAGTTGCGTGTTTACTTCCGGGTATCGAGGCTTCTGGGAAGCGTAGTTCCAGAGGAGCACGGGATCGTGAAATGAATAGTATACGCTTGTGTAGTTTGAATAAAATCATACCCTTCTAAATTAGTGCGTTCCTTGTTGAGTTTATTGAAGAAGATAATCTTTGTGGGCAAGATTAATGAATAACGTACTGAAAGGAAACATCAGGAAAATTATGGTTTTGACTCTTTCTTGAATGGTGGTACCATATCGAGTTCAAAGAAATTGAACTCTTCTATGTTAGCGCATTCTTAAACAGATGTCTAGAAAAAAAGCATCTTTATAAGCAATCTTAGTGAATATCGTAAAGTTAAACAAGCATCATGGGAATTGTGGTTTGGGCTTATTGTTTTGAATGGTTGTAGCTTTATACGTTTTGACTAGAACACCTTAGCAGTGGGCTATCAATGCAATGATTCAACGTAAGTGTGAATTAAAATAGAATGAAACCCTTCTGGGTTAGCATATTCTTTATTGTGATTTTGGAATGGATCTATCATTGTGAAAACATCCTTTTAAGCATCCAAGGATGAATATCATGCAAATGTGGAAGCATCTTAATGTTAATGGTCTCTGCTGTTTAATGGAAATTGAACCAATTCGGGTTTTCACATGGAAATTAGTGTGGTCATTTAGGATAAAAATCAAAGCGGGTAGTCCAAGTAGGAACTGGTAATGAGGAGCATTTGAAATATGTACATGAATAAATGCCTCGATTCAGCTATATCAGCAGCTAATTGAGCTTGTAGAGTTCTGACATTTCGTTCAGGCCTTCAACTGCAGTGCTAAATTTCAGGATGAGCTTTGCTTCTCTTTTCGATAATTTCTTATCCAGATCCCCACCTCGTTGATCTTTATCGACCTTTAGAATCACTGTCCACTTGAGGTCGGATTCCTTATGGGCCATAGTGTGCCAATGATTAACCAATGGCACAGTAAGTATCTTCATCTTTATTTGTGACTTATGCTGGGTGATTCGTGTTCGGACCTCCTGATTTGCCTTGCCAATATATAGAACTTATACTTACTTCGTAATGGCATGCGTTGTAATAGCATCTGCTATGTAAAGTCATGCGTTGTAAAGGCATTCGATGTAAAGGATCCTGCGTTGTAGTAGTTGCGTTGTAAAAGTAGTCCGTTGTAAAAGTTGCGTTGAAACGGTTGTATACCGTCAGAACCTTTGTTGGCCTGCCTCCCATAGTCGGACACAAGAAGTGTGGGTCTTGCCTATGTTGTTCCACCACGGAAGAAGGATCGGTCTTCCAACACAAAAACATCTTTTGGAAACATAACTTGTTCACTAACTGCAGATTACGAAATGTCGTATATGGCATTAAGTGCCCATGCGACCTTCTATATATTGGCAAGACAAATCAGGAGGTCCGAACACGAATCACCCAGCATAAGTCGCGAATAAAGATGAAGGTACTTACTGCGCCATTGGTTAACCATTGGCACACTATGGCCCATAATGAATCCGACGTCAAGTGGACAGTGATTCTAAAGGTCGATAGAGATCAATGAGGTGGGGATCTAGATAAGAAATTATCGAAAAGACAAGCAATGCTCTTCCTGAAATGTAACACTACAGTTGAAGGCCTGAACGAAATGTCAGAACTCTACAAGCTCAATTAGCTGCTGATATAGCTGAATCGAGGCATTTATTCATGTACATATTTCAAATGCTCCTCATTGCCAGTTCCTACTTGGCCTACCTGCTTTGATTTTTATCCTAAATGACCACACTGATTTCCATGTGAAAACCCGAATTGGTTCAATTTCCATTAAACAGCAGAGACCATTAACATTAAGATGCTTCCACATTTGTATGATATTCATCCTTGGAGGCTTAAAAAGATGTTTTCACAATGATAGATCCATTCCAAAAACACAAAAAAGAATATGCTAACCCGGAAGGGTTTCATTCTATTTTAATTCACACTTACGTTCAATCATTGCATTGTGAGCCCACTGCTAAGGTGTTCTAGTCAAAACGTATAAAGTTACAACCGTTCAGAACAATAAGCCCAAACCACAATTCCCATGATGCTTGTTTGTCTTTACGATATTCACTAAGATTGCTTATAAAGATGCTTTTTTTTGAGACATCTAATTAAGAATGTGCTAACATAGAAGAGTTCGATTTCTTTGAACTCGATATGGTACCACCATTCAAGAAAAAGTCGAAACCATAATTTTCATGATGTTTCCTTTCAGCACGTTATTCATTAATCTTTCCCACAAAGATTATCTTCTTCAATAAACTCAACAAGGAACGCACTAATTTAGAAGGGTATGATTTTATTCAAACTGCACAAGTGTATACTATTCATTTCACGATCCCGTGCTCCTCTGGAACTATGCTTCCCAGAAGCCTCGATACCCGGAAGTAAACGCGCAACTGGTTATCTTCGTGTAACCGCGCGTACACATCGCAGTCGTTCTAATTCGAAACACAGACTGGACACTTCACTTTGGCAAGTGGCACTTCGTTGAAGGTAAGCGTCTTTGCGGAACTGACGCCCGACAGCATTAAGAGCTATACTGTTCCTCTATTGAGCACGAGATTGTTTCAATACCTGTGTCCTTATTCAACAGGTCCTTGATTTATCCCTGGCTCCTTGCAAGCCCCGCCGCAAAACGTCAATACAAAGTAAGCCTTATTTCACCCTAGTCAGATCAGACCTCCTGACCTGTTATACATTTATTGCTTATCAAACTCCCCTGTTCTTCTCTTCTTTCCCACAGACTATTCAAATAATATAAATCCAGAAGTCATGTAAGTAGTATTGGGTGTATGTCGTGTTAAGTGATTGAACAAGTTGCTGTGTAAATAAATCCATTGATTGGTCGCTCCTGTTGATTTTCTTCTAGTTGTCAACGTCCGGTTTCCTTACCAAGTAGGGCACACTCCTATCAAAGGTAAGAGGCACTACTCAAAAGGGGTAGCTAGTCCTTTTTTCCCATCCTTTCCACATTTAGTGACACAGATCTCATTTCTCTTCCCCACAGTTATGAGGTCCTGATGAGAACCCCCCCACCAGCTAGGGGTTCAAAACGCGTAGACCACCTATCTATCCATAAGAGCACAATTTAATAGAGAGTCAATTTGATAGGGTTAAAAATCATTATTTCAACCAAACAAGTTTCTTTGGTGTAATTCAAATTCTTTTTGTGACATTTAAATTGTAAATATGGATGTGTATGTATGGTATGTGTGAGAGTGTGAGATTGGAGTACTGATGTTAATCAACCACGTATGAAAGATTTCCTTATCAGTGTGTATTTTATGACAATGTCATTTTTATGAAATTGTTTCTTGTATTGTTTGTGCTTTATATATTTTGTGTATTTTGGTAAATCATAACCAACAAAACCTTGAAGAAAATATATGAAAAATAAAAAGTGATTCATTCTGACGATACTCCAAACTCACACCTAGTTTAATTCTGTGTGTGTAGAAATTAAAGTTGTCCGATAAATAGAAGTTACAGTATTGGCCTTTGTGTTGTTGCTTTGGTATTGAGAGGCTTGGCCTTACTGTGGGAAGCCCACACCCAGTGTTGTTTTTCCATTGATTTCGCAGGCGGTTGCCTGTGAGGTGGCCCTAGTCGGGAACTGGTGTTTTCACTTGTGCAAATTGGTTAAGTGCAGGTTTCAGGTCCTACTTCGGGTTTTGTTGGGACCCTGACCGAGTTGGTGTAAGTGATGTGAAGTGTTGTTTGTCCAATTTGGTGTTGGTGTTTCATTGGTTTGGGTATGTCAGATACAGAAACCTTCGCCTATAGCGAAGAACATATCAAACAATTACTAGAAGCCCCTCCCCTGTTTGCCTCAGCCACATTAAGTGTCACTGCTCAAAATCAGAATGAAACCGACAATCTAGTAAGATTGAAGAAGAAACAAATACGTACGGACTTACATGGCCATTTTTTACTACAGCATCTTCGAGCTGGCACGATCCCAGCAGGCCTCCAGATAAAAAACGTACCCGTAATTTTCATGAGGATCCTATTTATAAAAAAGGATACAGCTACATTGAGACTAAGTGCAGCCGTGACCTAATGGTCCTCACATTCGAAACTGCCCAACGACTTTCTAAACTTCAACTAGTGGAAATTTCGAAACTGGAAAAAGCTATTTCCACTAATCAACAAATTACGGACGCTAAATCACTTTTAGAAAAAGTTGAAAAAGAAATAGGCGAGTTCAAAGATCATACTATTAATCAGAAGAGCAACCAATTTGAGAAAGATAAGCGGAACTTCAACATAGACAAAGTTAACCCATATTTACAAACGGATTTTTATTCAAGACCTGAGGCACGAAGACATCTGCAAGAGTACCAAGGCAGATCATCTAATAATTATATCACGTTCTCAGAAACATCCTCCTCAGGTAGAAGTAGCGAGAACAAAACCACCGAACCTCGGAGATTTAACAATAGGAGAGGCTCACACCAAAATCATCAAAAGCCTATTTGAGGAAGAGGCCAGACAAAACCCAGGGGCAAAGTACGCTTCAATCACCAACCATGGGAAATGTCCACCAGGAGACAGAACTGCAAACATTAACCCCTTCTCTGCTGGCCCGTTTCCGCCGCTGTGCGGTAAACAAACGAACAGGGCGGGGCCGTGACGAACCCCAGCCGTCATCAGCACATGAGCACCGCGGAGCGTGACGGCTGGGGTTCGTCACCAGCATACAAGGGGTTAAAGAGTTCCTCTATTTTAAATCTTTCTAATAAGATCTTAACTAAGGAAGAAACAAGAATCCTGGAAAAGGGTCTCTCCTTCGTACCATCTCAATTTACAGATTTTGTAAAACTCAAAACGGAAACCATTGAATTTTGCAGAAAGGTCCGGCTTAAGACATTCTTCGCTCAAAATCCCTTTGAACTGTCACTTGAAAATACTGGCCTAAAAAATAAATCATCATTCATCCCTCCTAATAACAAAAATAACACTTCTTTCAGCAATATCAAAAATGGAAAAAAGCAAAAAATGTACTAAATTTAACACAACTAAAAGTGAGTTTCTTGCTCTAACGGATTTAAAGAATGACAAGTCGGTGATTATTAAACAAGCCGACAAAGGCGGTGCAATTGTTATTTGGGACAAGTCCCTCTATGTAACTGAAGTCAAAACCATCTAGACGACAAAAATGTTACAGAAAAATAAATTATGATCCCACCACAGAATTAAAGAACTTACTTCATTCTATTGTTAACGGAGGAAATGAAAAGGGTTTTCTGGGCAAAAAAGAAACGGAATACCTTAAAATAAAACATCCTCGCATCCCACTTTTCTATGTACTGCCCAAAGTACACAAAAATGAGACACAACCTCCTGGGAGACCAATAGTCTCTGGATGCGAATCTCTCATGGAACCAGCATCAAAATTTGTAGATCATTTCTTGAAACCCTTCATGGTCAATGTTAAATCCTTTTTAAGAGACAAAACGGATTTCATCATCAAAATCAGTGAGATACAATTTGAGGAACATAGCCATTTCTTGGTATCGATGGTTGTAGTGTAATTATACACTCAAATACCTCAGGAGGCAGGATTGCATGTGCTAGAACATTTTTTAGAGACAAGAGAACGACCCCACCGAGTCCCAACTGAGTTCATTCTCAAATTGGCAAGCTTTGCTCTAAAGAAGAATTATTTTAACTTTGATGGTGACTTTTACTATCAAATAAGTGGAGTCGCAATGGGTTGCCCGTTTGCCCCAGAGTTAGCAGTATTGTTCATGGCCACATATGAAGAAACTTTCATTTACAAAAATAATCCATTCATTGAAAACATCGAATATTGGAGTAGATATATCGAGGACTTGTTTTTCGGTTGGACAGGACAGGAGGAACAACTCAAAGAATTCCATCTATGGCTTAACAACCGGACAAAAGAGATTCAATTCAGAAATACAAAATGCCTTTCCTGGATGTGGAAGTTTATCCAGCCGATGGAGGACTTGTTACGACCTTTCACCAGAAAGAAACAGATCGGAACAAGTCACTTCATTTTTCAAGCAATCACCCAAGGAGCATGAAAGATAATTTACCCTATGGGCAATATCTTCGAATTCGTCGCAATTGCCATTTTAAGGACGAGGTTTTCTAACAATGCCACTAAATTGACGAATAATCTCTTGGAACAAGGTTATTCCAAAAAACTCCTAAAAAGATCAATGAAACGTGCGTGGTGGACACGACGCGAAAGTCTACTGGAAAGAAAGACAAGAAAAGAGACGGACAGGATTGTTTTCGTTTCAACATATTGTCCAAACTCTAACCTGCTCAAAAAAAGTGGTAGCTGGCAACTGGCATTATTTGCGTTAAAAAAAAAACAAAGCATTGCTAACCATTTAGTTAGAGCAGCAATGCCACAAAAAGAAGTGATGTCAGTCAGAACCTTTGTTGGCCTGCCTCCCATAGTCAGACACAAGAAGTGTGGGTCTTGCCTGTGTTGTTCCACCACGGAAGAAGGATCGGTCTTCCAACACAAAACCATCTTTTGGAAACATAACTCGTTCACTAACTGCAGATCACGAAATGTCGTATATGGCATTAAGTGCCCATGCAACCTTCTATATATTGGCAAGACAAATCAGGAGGTCAGAACACGAATCACCCAGCATAAGTTGCGAATAAAGATGAAGGTACTTACTGCGCCATTGGTTAACCATTGGCACACTATGGCCCATAATGAATCCAACCTCAAGTGGACAGTGATTCTAAAGGTCAATAGAGATCAACGAGGTGGGGACTTGGATAAGAAATTATCGAAAAGAGAAGCAATGCTCATCCTGAAATTTAACACTGCAGTTGAAGGCCTGAACTAATTGTCAGAACTCTACAAGCTCAATTAGCTGCTGATATAGCTGAATCGAGGCATTTATTTGTGTACATATTTCAAATGCTCCTCATTTCCAGTTCCTACTTGGACTACCCGCTTTGATTTTTATCCTAAATGACCACACTGATTTCCATGTGAAAACCCGAATTGGTTCAATATCCATTAAACAGCAGAGACCATTAACATTAAGATGCTTCCACAATTGCATGATATTCATCCTTGGATGCTTAAAAAGATGTTTTCACAATGATAGATCCATTCCAAAAACACAATAAAGAATATGCTAACCCAGAAGGGTTTCATTCTATTTTAATTCACACTTACGTTCAATCATTGCATTCTGAGCCCACTGCTAAAGTGTTCTAGTCAAAACGTATAAAGTTAAAACCATTCAATACAATAGGCCCAAACTACAATTCCCAAGATGCTTGTTTGACTTTACGATATTCACCAAGATTGCTCATAAAGATGCTTTTTTTCGAGACATCTAATTAAGAATGCGCTAACATAGAAGTGTTCGATTTTTTTGAACTCGATATGGTACCACCATTCAAGAAAAAGTCAAAACCATAATTTTCATGATATTTCCTTTCAGTACGTTATTCATTAATCTTGCCCACAAAGATTATCTTCTTCAATAAACTCAACAAGGAATGCACTGATTTAGAAGGGTATGATTTTATTCAAACTACGCAAGCGTATACTATTCATTTCACGATCCCGTGCTCCTCTGGAACTACGCTTCCCAGAAGCCTCGATACCCGGAAGTAAACACGCAACTGGTTATCTTCATGTAACCGCGTGTACACATCACAGTTGTGTTAATTCGAAACACAGACCGGACACTTCGCTTTGGCAAGCGGCACTTCGTTGAAGGTAAGCGTCATTGCGGAACTGACGCCCTGACAGCATTAAGAGCTATACCGTTCCTCTATCGAGCACTAGATTGTTTCAATACTTGTGTCCTTATTCAACAGGTCCTTGATTTATCCCTGGCTCCTTGCAAGCCCCGCTGCAAAACATCAATACAAAGTAAGCCTTATTTGTTATGTTATGTTATGTTATGTTAATTGAATTTTTGAGCGCACAGCTGCCCCAGCGAAGGGGCGTCCCGGCGCTATATCTGAAAAGGTAACATAACTAACAAGACAGAAAAAGGGGTAATTAATAAGACAGAGGGAAAAAATAAGTTTTAACAGCTTTCCTGAAGGCAAAGAGGTCTTCTAAAGAGCGAATGTGGACAGGAAGTGCGTTCCACAATTTGGAGGCCAGCACCGTGAACGATCGGCCACCTTGTCTGCATTTTTGGAAACGAGGAACAAGTGCCAGATTTTGGCCGGCAGAACGAAGGCTGCGCGAAGGGGTGTACGAAGTCAGGAGGTGCTGGAGGATGGCGGGAGTGTCAGTTTTTAGAATTTTAAACGCAAAACAAAGGGTCTTAAACTCTATGCGTCTAATTACTGGTAGCCAATGCAATTTGAAGATTGTACTGCGGGCTGAGCAGAAACCCGGTAGGCCCACCAGGGCCCTGGCTGCCGCATTCTGCACCCATTGGAGTCGCAGGACTTCCGCCTGGTTGGCGCCCAAAAACAGTGAGCTAGCATAATCGAGCCTCGATAATACGCTAGCTTGAATCACCATCTGGCGAGTGGGGGCATAAAAAAATTTGAGGATAGGCCTCAAACCACGTAAACTGCCGAAGCACATAGATGCCACCTTCTTAGTATGGAACGAGAAGGTTAGTTTGGAATCCAACCAGACGCCAAGATTTTTAAGTTCAGAAACAGGTTTTGGAGGAGGTCCCAGCTCCTTGGGCCACCAGCTAGCACCCCACAGATCAGGATGTTTCCCCAGTACCATCACCTCGGTTTTGAGGGCGTTGAGCTGTAAACAGTTGGCCGTAAGCCAACTAGCAACAGCCCTCAAACCATCCGCAAAGTTCGATGCCAGTTGGTCAGAATCCCCGTTAAGGGCCACCGCCAACTGGGTATCATCGGCGTATGATACCATTGTGAGACCCCAACTCTTCGCAACCTCCGCCAGCGGTTGAACATAAAGGTTGAAGAGAGTGGGGCTCAACGCCGAGCCCTGCGGGACTCCGTGGGTGATGGCATGAGGCTTAGATCTAAACGGTGGCACTACCACCTGAAAGGATCGTTCCGAAAGGAACGACTGAAACCAGTCCAACGCCCTGCCTGAAATGCCTGCCTCACCAAGCCTCCGGATAAGGATGGTGTGGGAATCAGTGTCAAAGGCGGCACTAAGGTCCAGAAGGACCAGTGCCGCCGTTTGACCTGCATCTAGTACGGAGAGGAGATGTTCAACCATATATAGGAGTGCCGTCTCTGTACTATGTCCAGGTCTAAAACCATTCTGTGTGGGATCCAATAGGTGTGCAAAAGCCAGATGTTTTGTTAAGATGTTATTCACATGGGCCTCTGTGATCTTTGCCACCCATGGAAGGAGAGAGATAGGTCGATAACTCTCCGGCTTCAACGGATCCAATCCCGGTTTCTTTATGATGGGCATGACACAGGCAGCCTTCCAACTAGGTGGAACTGAACCGGTGGTAAGGGATTGCTCCACCAGATGGCGGATAGGAGGAAGGCAGAGGGACGCCGAGTCCAGAAACTGGGCCGGTCTCAAAGGGTCATCCGGAGAGCCAGATTTGACCTTGGCCGCTAGGAGATTAAACTCCTGTTCCGATGGTATGGGAAGAGTGGCCAAGCACTGAGAAGTACGCAATGTTAAGGTCGTACTATCAGGGTCAACTTTGGGAAAAGAGCGATAGATGGCGTTTACTTTTTCCACAAAGAAGCTGGCCAACGACTCACAGTGGGCAAGGGAACAAATCTCCGTAGTAGGAAGTCTGTTCACTGTGAGCTCCTTCAAGACTTTAAAAAACAGTTTGGACGGGTTAGAACTCGCCTGGAATTCCCGTGCATTGTAGTCAGCTCGGGCCCGGCAGACAGCTCTATGGTATGTCTTTACCTTAGCCAGGTAGCATACTTTTAGGTCTTTATCGTAGTTCTTCCTCCATGCTCTTTCGGATCAGACCTCCTGACCTGTTATACATTTATTGCTTATCAAACTCCCCCGTTCTTCTCTTCTTTCCCACAGACTATTCAAATAATATAAATCCAGAAGTCATGTAAGTAGTCTTGGGTGTATGTCGTGTTAAGTGATTCAACAAGTTGCTGTGTAAATAGATCCATTGATTGGTCGCTCCTGTTGATTTTCTTCTAGTTGTCAACGTCCGGTTTCCTTACCAAGTAGGGCACACTCCTATCAAAGGTAAGAGGCACTACTCAAAAGGGGTAGGTAGTCATTGTTTTCCCATCCTTTCCACATTTAGTGACACAGATCTCCTTTCTCTTCCCCACAGTTATGAGGTCCTGATGAGAACCCCCCCGCCAGCTAGGGGTTCGAAACGCGTAGATCATCTATCTACACCATAAGTGCGCAAATTAATAGAGAGTCAATTTGATATGATTAAAAAGCATTAATTTAACCAAATAAGTTTCTTTGGTGTAATTCAAATTCTTTTTGTGACATTTAAATTGTAAATATTGATGTGTATGTATGGTATGTGTGAGAGTGTGAGATTGGAGTGCTGATGTTGATCAACCACGTATGAAAGATTTCCTTATCAGTGTGTATTTTATTAAAATGTCATTTTTATGAAATTGTTTCTTTTATTGTTTGTGCTTTATATATTTTGTGATTTTTTTGGTGGATCATAACCAACAAAAACTTGAAAAAAACATATGAAAAATAAAAAGTGATTCATTCTGACAGATAGTCCAAACTCACACCTAGTTTAATTCTATGTGTGTAGAAAGTTGTCCGATAAATAGAAGTTACAGTATTGGCTTTTGTGTTGTTGCTTTTGTGTTTGTATGCTTGGCAGTTCCATGTGGGTCTGGTGTTTGTTGTGCATGTTTAGATGTGTGTTTTTTGGCTGGTGTTTAATAATCTGATTAGTGTGTGTTTGCTTTTGGTTGGTGTTCTGATGCTTTTGGGTGTGGTGGTGGTTGTGGGCATGGTGGTAGTTGTGGTGGTTGTGGGTGTGGTGGTGGTTGTGGGTGTTGTGCTTGTGGGTATAGTTTCAATAGTGTGCATATATTGTTTGCATGCTTTTAGTGAGTTTGTGTTTATGTGTGTGTGTGTGTGTGTGTGTGTGTGTGTGTGTGATTGTGCTGCTTGTATTGTTGGAGTGGGCGCCTGCAAAGAATTGAGTGTGCTTGGGATTGGGGTGGGAGTTTGGATTTGGGTTGAGGATGGTACCTGAGTTGGGGCAGAAGGTTGGGCTGGTTGGGAGACTGGGGTGAGTGATGAGGCTATTTTGCCGAGCAATCTCTGCATGCTAGACATTGAACTGTGAATGGTATCCAGAAATGCAATCATTTGTTGCATTTGGCAGATTAGCCCCTGGATGCCATTCACTATCGCAGTCTGGCCTACAGAGATGCTGTGTAGTAGGTCAATAGCCTTCTCACTCAGTTCAGCCAGTGTGACAGGAGAAGGGTGTTCGGCACCTGTGGCAAAGGAGAGCCCAGCCATTTTAGGGGGTTGGGATTGGCCCAATGGTGGGGGAGCAAGGGGGAAGGTAGAGATGTGTCTCTGGGTGGTTGACAAGAATGTGGTTGTTACAGTTCTGGTAGGGCCCACCACCAATAGGGACTGGTCGAATGTGGAGGTCTCCGATGAAGATGAAGATGTGGTGGCCTCCGTTACAGTCCCTCACCCTCCATGTCACTGTGTTCATCGGTGTCTCATGTTTCACTACTGACAGAATAATAAAATACCAATAAAACAGGTAACATAATGAGTGAAATACGTTTTATTGACAGGGTAAAAGGTTGAAATCATGAAGATTTATTAAAAGATTCAGACTTTAATATACCAGGTAAAAATATAGTTAGTCAATCAATTTAGGGAATTAGTATAAAATTCAGCCAAATGCAACATAAATCTGACAAATGTATTCTAAGTCCTAAGCATGAGACAGACTTGCATGGGTCTGCTCTCTAAGAATTAGGAGATTTACTCTAGCCCAAAAAAGACAAACAGCCTGATTCATGAAGTAAAATTGCGCCCGCAATCGCTGCGAAAATGCAATTGCGGGCGCAATTTCCGTAATCGGCATTCAACATCAAAATTGCGAACTCGCAAACACATAATTGCGAATTCACTATTATATTCGCAGAATCCCGGTAGGAGAGCATTAGCGAATTGGAAAATGCGACAAACCACGGATTCTGCGAAATAAATAGCGATTTCGCTATACAATCGCAATCGGTATTCAAGAAAAATCGCTAATAGCGAAAAACCCAAAAATCGCAGTTAGCGCCGCGCAAATTAAGGACAACTCAAAGCTGGTGGTAACCATAAAAGCCATGCAAAAATTACATTTAAAAAACCGTTGGCCAATCACCAACAGGTTCAGGCCTGACCAATCACACATAAGGACAATCATCAGCAGCAGCATAAGGAGTTCCACAATGCCAGGAATGCACATGGTGGTGAGGCGTCGAAGGCTACAGCGATTAGCACGGAGGAGACGCAGGATCCAGGACAGGATTTTCCGCCAGCGGGTCACCTTGCTGGGCCAAACCAGAGAGCAGATATATGCAAAATACAGGCTGAATGGGGAAATGATAATGCAGCTAATACAGGACCTTGACCCCCTGATGCAGCACCCAACAAGCCGTAACAATGCGGTGCCTACACATGTGCAGGTATTGTGTAGCCTGCACCTCCTGGCCTCCAGGAGTTTCCAGGGGATAGTAGCGGCTGATGGGGGGATATCCCAGCCCACCATGTCACGCTGCCTCCACACTTTTGTTGACGCCATGCTCACCCAGCTACACCGTCACATCAAATTCCCCGCCAGCCAACAGGAATTGGACATGACCAAGCTACAATTCTACAATGTAGCCCATTTTCCACATGTACTCGGATGCATAGACTGTACCCACGTCGCCATCTGCCCACCAGCTACCACGGAGTATATGTTCCACAATAGAAAGTCCTACCACTCCCTCAACATCCAGATGGTCTGCAATACTAAGACATACATCACTGACATTGTCGCACAGTACCCAGGGAGTAGCCATGACTCCTTCATATTCCGGCACAGTGGTCTCCACACACGACTGGTCAGGGGAGAGTTTGGGGAAGGACACCTACTTGGTAAGTACACTTTGTTGACAATGTCACATTGCTAAGAAGTAACAGTGCAGCACAGGCAATCACCATCTGCTCCTCTCATTCAGGTGACAGTGGCTACGCCCTCCGTGAATACCTCCTGACCCCATACCTCAACCCTGCTACACCCCAGCAACGGCGCTACAATATTGCACACATACCGACAAGGAATTGCATAGAAAGGACATTTGGCCTGCTCAAGAGCAGGTTCCGCATACTGCACAAGACAGGTGGGGCCATGTATTACAGTCCTGCAGTGTGCTGCCGCATTGTGGCTGTCTGCGCAATACTACATAACATAGCAACCAAGCGCCGGATACCTGTCGACATCTCTGGCAGTGAATCTGAAGGGGACAACCGGCCACCTGCACATGCGCGCCATGCACGCGGGGAGAACCCAGCTGAAGGCCACAGACGTCGCAACCACATCACAGTGAACAGTTTCTAGTGCACCCTCTTCCATCACCCCACAAATCAATAATGCATGCAAAATGTAATAATGACACAACGCTAATGTGTGTAGCAAAATAAATGTATTTGTTTAAATCACAAAAAAGGAACCAGTTGAACTATCTTCCACTAACAGTATTACTGCATACTGCAGTGTCAAAGGACAGGGCAGGCTTAAAGTCAGCCTGTGCCTGTTATTGTCTAATGTACTCAAGTGCGCCTCCTGCGCGTTTCGCCCAAGCGCCTCTGAGGCGCATCGTCTTCCGGGGCTTCTGGACCTGGCGTGGGCCTGGTACTGCGGCTGAGTGGCGGGATTTGTGAGGCAGAGTGGCTGCTGATGCTGGATGCCCCCTCACTAACATCATCACCCCCAACAGTGGCAGGTATAGCAGGAGGGTGTAGTGCCGTAACCGCCGTGGTCAGGTGCTCCAGGACCCTGGTCATGTCCTCACAGCACTGGACAAGTTGGTGCTGCTGTGCTAGTGACCGCCGCGACAACTGTGAAGTTGCATTGGCAGCAACATAATTCGACCTGCTGTAGGAGGGCAGCCGGCTCATGAGCTGATGGTGGCGGCGGCGTGCTGCACTGTGCTGTGTGGTCATCGCAGCAGTGTTGGCCTCCATGGCTGCAGTCATGCGGGCCATTTCCTCACCCACACCTGCCATGGCTGCAGTCATGTTGTCCATGCGGTCCCCCATACCTGCCATGGCCGCCGTCATGCGGTCCATGCGGTCAGCGACTCCGGCCACATTGCGCCCAATCTTGTGGAGCTAGAGCTGAATGGCACCTTGCTGTCGTGCCTGGCGCTGATGGATTCTCAACATGCGTCTTTCGATGCTCATACGCGCCAGCCCCTGTCAATTGCCCCTCCTGCTTGCTGAAGTGGTGTGCTGGCGAGACCTGCCACGCCTGCTCTGCTGGCCTGACACTGTGGCTGGCCGCTGTGTCGCAACTGTCGCGGGCCCAGATGTTGTAGCAACAGCTGCTGGTGGTGTCACAGCAGGCGTTGCTGGTGCGGCAGGGACTGGAGGCACACTAGTCGCTAGCCTGGCTGCGGCTCAAGGTGGTGCGCCAGATGCAGGGGGCTCAATAGTCGCTGGCCTGGCAGCGGCTCTAGGTGGTGCGGCAGTTGCAGGGGGCACAATAGTCGCTGGACTGGCTGCGGCTCTAGGTGGTGCGCCAGTTGCAGGGGGCACAATAGTTGCTGGCCTGGCTGCAGCTGTAGGTGGTGCACCAGTCGCAGGGGGAACACTGCTGGTGGTCCTGGCTGCTGGTGTTGTTGCAGCGGCAGGGGCTGGTGCCTGGGTTGGTGGTGGCACCTCCTCCTCCTGGACCTCCTCATCAATTTGCAGCCTTTCACTGTCACTGCTTTCAGCGCCACCTGTGAGGGTAAGTGGACGATCATTAGTTGCATGTATCTGGCAGACGTGCAGCTGCTACATGCATGCTGGGTGACATTCCCTGAATGGCTGTGGCTTTGCGTACTTTGGAACCTGTCTGGCTGCATTGTGGTACTACTACATTGTGGCCATACTACATCTCCCACAATGCTTCAGGGCATTCCCTGATGTGCAACAATGGAATGCCTATGGGACATTAGGGGAGCCTATTTGGTCATGGACATTCATAGGGGACAGGGTCGCAGTCGCATGCCACTTACCTTGGGTGTCTCGGGTGGTGCGGGATGAGTCGAGACGTGTGAAGCCAATGCACGCCTCCCTCTCAAGGGTGTCCTCCACCTGGTCCTCCATGGCTGTGTTGGGAGGGACTGCAGGTCCGCCACCTCCAGTGCCCGGCGACTCTCCAAGGCGCTCCGCCACCTTCTCTTTGGCACGACCTCGGAGGTCGTACCATCGTTTTTTCAGCTCCTCTAATGACCTATCGGCCTCTCCCATGGAGTTGACAGTGGAGGCAATCCCCTGCCAGATCCTCCGTTTTTCTTGCTCCGGGACCCTCCTGGAGTCTTTACCAAAGAGTTTGTCGTGGTTGGCCACCACCCCTTCAATCAAATGTTCGAGCTCCTGCTCAGAAAATTTGAGCTTCCTTTTCCGCCCTGTGGTGTTGCTGGGGACAGGAACAGGTTCCTCTGACATGGCAGCAATGTAGTAGATGACAAATCACCAGAATAGCAGCAGCTCTCCCACTTGCTCCCTCGAGGTCTGCCTCACTGTGGTGAATGGGGATGGGAACTGGCTGCTTCCTGGTTGTGATGTCATCACTGTGCTTGAAATGCGACTTCCCGTTTTCCCGATCTCGCGAGTTTGCGATCTCGCAAATAGCGATATCGCAAATAGCGATATCGCTATTTGCGAGTTCGCAATCCTGGCGCAGGTAGCCAGAAATATCGATTTTTCTGCGATTATCGGTAATCGCAAACGGAATTTGCGCCTGCGTGCGAATCGCATTTTTTTATCGCTAATCTTCATGAATTCAGATTTGCGATTTCTCAATAGCGATTCGCATTTTTTCGCTATTACAGAATCGCAAATCCCGTTTTTCATGAATCAGGCGGAAAGTCTACAAACAAGTTTAAGCAAGCAAGTCAGACTAAGCCTGGCTCACCTCCAGAACGTGCCCTTTTTATGAGAAAATGCACTGTGAAAATCACATTGTTATGATGCGGTGAGTACATTATTACACAGGCTAATCAAAACACAATACAGGACACAATGTAGCATCATTTACCACCATCCTAACATCATCATCTAAATGAATATTAATAAGATCCCTTTTGACCTAATGTAATCGAATGTGTCAGAGCAAATGTAGTTACACAGATCATGACAGTCGCATAGAAAGAAAAGGCCCTTTGAAATACAGGCAGTAAGAACTTTTAATAATTACATTTTGATGAAAGGCTTTCTCTCAGTTCACCAGGAACAACACATCATCTCTGGGCATTTGCATATGTTTTCCTCTGTGCTGGTGGAGAAATGAAAACAAAGTGACGTTTGAAAACCAAGATGGAACCGGACCTAGTTTAGGCCTTGTGTTGCAAACTTTAAGAAAACATGATTATAAAAAGTGTAGTAAAATCGTTTTTAGTGCAAAACATTTATGGCACGAAGCAGACATAATTTATTATTCAGAAATATATTTTACACCCCGTCTGATGATAAATCATCATCACAATTCATAGTATTCGCTATATTGTTCGGCTTCTTGAGTCTCAGTTCTTCCAAAGTCTTCATAGCATTATAGACATATGCTTTAATGCTCTCCATCTCAAACTCATGATTTCTCTCCCTCTGTCTTGCAGACATTTCTGACACCTTCTTTTCACTCTTGCAATTTACAACTATTTTAAAACATATAAAGTTTCTAAGAATTTAAGAAAAAGAATGCAACTAATTAAACAAATTAGAACAATGATTAGTGGGGCTACAATCATCTGAGGCATACTTCTACTTATATCATCAAACCACTCACCAACATGTGCAAATCCCTTTGAAATCTCACTGAACCATAAAACAACTGATTAATATAATCCATGCTCTTCAAGAACCTTTGTCTTCTGTGAAATGTTAGTAGTAATGCCTATGTAATCATTAATAAGCTTGCTGTTATCCGATATGTAGGTACAGCACTGTTGTACCCTCAACATATGACAGACTTCGCCCTTTTTGGCAAGCAAAATGTCCAAATAAAGACGAGTTTGCATAATCATTTCTTGCATAGCAATTAGCTCTTCATTAATGAAGGTTAATACCCCAGCAGTGTAAAAGCTAAGTGATCCGCTAGTGTAGATAACTTTAAAATTTTCACATAATTAAAAGCCACACCCACAGATTCATAGCACCAAAGACATCCAGCATACTTTGTCCAAATCCAGCCTTGACTCTCTTAAGACCAATATCATCCCTTTCATTCATTTAATTCATATAGTAAAATCAAGGGAAATGTAAAGCAAGATAGCAGTTTTCCTCCCAGTTACAGGGTGTGATAAAATAAGTAATTTTGAATCACATGTAATAAATTCCTCAAAATATTGTCTCTTCACCAGTCAGAAACTTCTCATCAACCACATAACTCTGATCATACTCACTTTCTCCAACCATTTCTATTGGGTCATTACTCTGAGATTGCTGAGGTTTTTGACGCACCATGCACAATACTGCTAACTTCCCTTTCAGACCACCAGAGATATTATCTTATTCTAAAGAAGTTGACTTACTGAATCTAGGGCTCAACTGCCTCACTACTATTGTGGCTACTGTCATGCTGTCACGTGGCCTAGTGTGTCAGACCTCGACTCACCCTGATAACAAGCATACAATCACTAAAGTACATCTCAGGTTGTTGTGAACAGGTATTTCAATGTCTTCTACATGAATCCTGGCGATGGTCCCTCAGATCTTGCCATGTGGTTCATCATCACCAGCGTTTTCTTACCACTGTTAATCTGCTGGCAAGTACTGCAACACTGACAGAAATCTTCAGCCACTGTACTAAAATCAGGATTGAACCAATATTTACTAAAGACCCTGATCATAACATCTAGGCCATGACCATGTATTAACCTGCAAAGAGGTAAAAACACTGAGTTAAATAAAACATATTCTTTTCCAGCGGTGATCCAAACCTCATTGTGATCTTTTGTACAACCTACTGTTTCCTATTTCCTCTGTTCATTTTCAGGTGCTTCATCCTGGAACTCTCTGAGCTCGCCCAATGTCTGAACTGGATTCAACAAGAAACATTTGACAATGTCATTTTCAATTTTATTTTGTTCCCCTTTCAAATGTATTGTATAGATTCAAGAGCACAATACTTTGCAATCTCATTTACATACCTGTTCGCCATAGCAATCATATCCCTCCCTCTTTTATGGCCAACGCACTTGACCACTGACATTTCTTTTGGTTGCTGAAATGCTTCTAGCAAATTCAAAATATGTGCATCATTGCAGATTGGGGTTCAAAAAGATGTCATAAAACCCCTTTGTGACAACACTTTTCCGAAGTTATGGACCACACCAAGACAATACCAGCTGTCAGTGTAGATTTTAAAACTCAAACAATTAGCCAAGCAGCATACCTTTGTTACTGCAATGCTACCTGTGCTGAAGTTAAATTACACAAGTATGATGCTTCCAAGATATTCGATAATGTGCAAACTGTATATGTAGCTTTTAATATTCCATGGAGAACTCTCAGACATGAACCATCTACAAATGAATACCTAAGCCTATTCAAGTAGTACATCCTGGATGTCTGGTCCTGGCTTGGTATATAACTCAAGCACATAAGTGCATTTGTGATCACAGTCTTTATCATCATCTTTGTTTGAAATTAGCAAACACATTGTAGAATTTAGGGGCACATGCATCAAGGAGGTTAATTGCAAATCCATAGTTGTGATTATTAAGGAATTGCCTATGCATGTAGGTTTCGCTGAAATATTAGCGATTCCTACATATTCCTTAATTGCAAATAGCAAATTGCGATTCACAATTAAGGAAAACCTTCCCATTCATTCCTATGGGCCTCTGAATGGGAATTGCATGCGCAATTTGCGGGTACCATATAGGTACTCGCAAATTAGGCATGCAATTTCAAGGGTGCAGGGGAGCCAAAAGGCCACCTGGATGCACCCCCCGAAATTGGCATGTGTGCAAATGTGGCACACACACATGCCTTAGGGCCATGTGTGTGTGCCACATGGGACTTTGAAAAATGCACTTTTGTGCAGTTTTCAGAGTTTTTGCAAATTACCGTCAACTTGCAGTTGATAGTAATTAGTGTTTCCTAAATGTGAAGTCGCATTTAGGAAAGGCGTGATGCATTCCAAATAGGAAATCGCAATTTGTGATTCCCTAAATGCATTCTCAATGTATGTAATCGCACATTTTGCGATTACCTATTTTGCTAATTTGTATTTTGGTTGATGCCTCCCAAATGCCAAAATACTGGTCGCGAAGGGGACGATTCTGCGAATTCGCGACCGGTATTTTGATTGATGCATGTGCCCCTTAGAGTTTTACATCTCCTGCTTGAAATACTGTCAGTTGCCAAGATGTTTTGCTCATACTTAGTCTGCTGTTTGTCAACTGCTGAGTTTGAGTACAAGTCAGCAAAATCTCAACTGAATCAAAGACTAACTTATGTATTATATAACCTATCACAATCCCTTAGCTTTGTTCAATTGCAAGACAAATCGCTGCAACTGATTTTAATCCGTTGGCTGCTTCGAACGTTCAGCTCCAGTGCTGAACGTTCGAAAAACGGGTGGGGCAGCGTCAGCCAACGGACGAGCGCAGCACTACCAAGGTAGTGCTCGCGGCGACCGTTGGCTGACGGCAGCAGCCAACGGGTTAAACCGCTAAGAAGTCCTGTGTTTACTAGATGTAGCAGAGAAGTAAGCCACACCCGTCACTTCATCATGATTTTGTGTAAGGACTGACAATGCACACCCTGCTCTTTCCTGGCAGAATAGGTACACATCATTTCATAGTTAGGCATTCCTATAGCGGCTGCGCCACAGAGTTTATCTCTGAGCTCATAGAAGGCACTTATACATTCAGCATCAAATGGCATTGGAGCACTTATGTCACTGAGAGTAAACTTCAGTAAAGACTTTCCAATCAGGGAGAAGTTTGGAATCTACTGTCTAGAATATCCAATCATTCCCAGGAACATTCTCACGTATCACTGTATATTTGGAGTAATCATTCTCAAGATTGCAGAAACACGTTCTTTAGACTCTTTTCTGGCCTATTCCTCAAAGTAGTGCCTCAAATAGATAACTCTTGTCATTCAGTAATACATTTTTGTGGGTTAGACATTATGGCCATTGTCTGTAAGAAAGTTCAAGAGTTCAACTGTATCCAACTTGCAAAATTCTTTTGTTTTAGATGCTAACATTAAATCATCTATATTCAAAATGAGCACTAAGTTATAGGGCACCTGTACATACTCCAAATCTTTCTTTAGAATTTAGCTAAAGTTTGAATGGATTTCTGTACACTCTTGTAGGATACAACACCAAACAAGAACTGTATTAAAATATTTCAATGCAAGGAGATATTGGCTATCCTAATGAGAGGAAAATAAAAGAAGGCACAAGTTAATGACTCCGCGCAACTGTCGCGGGCCCAGATGTTGTAGCAACAGCTGCTGGTGGTGTCACAGCAGGCGTTGCTGGTGCGGCAGGGACTGGAGGCACACTAGTCACTGGCCTGGCTGCGGCTCTAGGTGGTGCGCCAGATGCAGGGGGCTCAATAGTCGCTGGCCTGGCAGCGGCTCTAGGTGGTGCGGCAGTTGCAGGGGGCACAATAGTCGCTGGACTGGCTGCGGCTCTAGGTGGTGCGCCAGTTGCAGGGGGCACAATAGTCGCTGGCCTGGCTGCGGCTGTAGGTGGTGCACCAGTCGCAGGGGGAACACTGCTGGTGGTCCTGGCTGCTGGTGTTGTTGCAGCGGCAGGGGCTGGTGCCTGGGTTGGTGGTGGCACCTCCTCCTCCTGGACCTCCTCATCAATTTGCAACCTTTCACTGTCGCTGCTTTCAGCGCCACCTGTGAGGGTAAGTGGACGATCATTAGTTGCATGTATCTGGCAGACGTGTAGTTGCTACATGCATGCTGGGTGACATTCCCTGAATGGCTGTGGCTTTGCGTACTTTGGAACCTGTCTGGCTGCATTGTGGTACTACTACATTGTGGCCACACTACATCTCCCACAATGCTTCAGAGCATTCCCTGATGTGCAACAATGGTATGCCTATGGGACATTAGGGGAGCCTATTTGGTCATGGACATTCATAGGGGACAGGGTCGCAGTCACATGCCACTTACCTTGGGTGTCTTGGGTGGTGCGGGATGAGTCGAGACGTGTGAAGCCAATGCACGCCTCCCTCTCAAGGGTGTCCTCCACCTGGTCCTCCATGGCTGTGTTGGGAGGGACTGTAGGTCTGCCACCTCCAGTGCCCGACGACTCTCCAAGGCGCTCCGCCACCTTCTCTTTGGCACGACCTCGGAGGTCGTACCATCGTTTTTTCAGCTCCTCTAGTGACCTATTGGCCACTCCCACGGAGTTGACAGTGGACGCAATCCTCTGCCAGATCCTCCGTTTTTCTTGCTCCGGGACCCTCCTGGAGTCTTTACCAAAGAGTTTGTCGTGGTTGGCCACCACCCCTTCAATCAAATGTTCGAGCTCCTGCTCAGAAAATTTGAGCTTCCTTTTCCGCCCTGTGGTGTTGCTGGGGACAGGAACAGGTTCCTCTGACATGGCAGCAATGTAGTAGATGAGTACAAATCACCAGAATAGCAGCAGCTCTCCCACTTGCTCCCTCGAGGTCTGCCTCACTGTGGTGAATGGGGATGGGAACTGGCTGCTTCCCGGTTGTGATGTCATCACGGTGCTCGAAATGCGACTTCTCGTTTTCCCGATCTCGCGAGTTTGCGATCTCGCAAATAGCGATATCGCAAATAGCAATATTGCTATTTGCGAATCACCCAGCATAAGTCGCGAATAAAGATGAAGGTACTTACTGCGCCATTGGTTAACCATTGGCACACTATGGCCCATAATGAATCCGACGTCAAGTGGACAGTGATTCTAAAGGTCGATAGAGATCAATAAGGTGGGGATCTAGATAAGAAATTATCGAAAAGACAAGCAATGCTCTTCCTGAAATGTAACACTACAGTTGAAGGCCTGAACGAAATGTCAGAACTCTACAAGCTCAATTAGCTGCTGATATAGCTGAATCGAGGCATTTATTCATGTACATATTTCAAATGCTCCTCATTGCCAGTTCCTACTTGGCCTACCTGCTTTGATTTTTATCCTAAATGACCACACTGATTTCCATGTGAAAACCCGAATTGGTTCAATTTCCATTAAACAGCAGAGACCATTAACATTAAGATGCTTCCACATTTGTATGATATTCATCCTTGGAGGCTTAAAAAGATGTTTTCACAATGATAGATCCATTCCAAAAACACAAAAAAGAATATGCTAACCCGGAAGGGTTTCATTCTATTTTAATTCACACTTACGTTCAATCATTGCATTGTGAGCCCACTGCTAAGGTGTTCTAGTCAAAACGTATAAAGTTACAACCATTCAGAACAATAAGCCCAAACCACAATTCCCATGATGCTTGTTTGTCTTTACGATATTCACTAAGATTGCTTATAAAGATGCTTTTTTTTGAGACATCTAATTAAGAATGTGCTAACATAGAAGAGTTCGATTTCTTTGAACTCGATATGGTACCACCATTCAAGAAAAAGTCGAAACCATAATTTTCATGATGTTTCCTTTCAGCACGTTATTCATTAATCTTTCCCACAAAGATTATCTTCTTCAATAAACTCAACAAGGAACGCACTAATTTAGAAGGGTATGATTTTATTCAAACTGCACAAGTGTATACTATTCATTTCACGATCCCGTGCTCCTCTGGAACTATGCTTCCCAGAAGCCTCGATACCCGGAAGTAAACGCGCAACTAGTTATCTTCGTGTAACCGCGCGTACACATCGCAGTCGTTCTAATTCGAAACACAGACTGGACACTTCACTTTGGCAAGTGGCACTTCGTTGAAGGTAAGCGTCTTTGCGGAACTGACGCCCGACAGCATTAAGAGCTATACTGTTCCTCTATTGAGCACGAGATTGTTTCAATACCTGTGTCCTTATTCAACAGGTCCTTGATTTATCCCTGGCTCCTTGCAAGCCCCGCCGCAAAACGTCAATACAAAGTAAGCCTTATTTCACCCTAGTCAGATCAGACCTCCTGACCTGTTATACATTTATTGCTTATCAAACTCCCCTGTTCTTCTCTTCTTTCCCACAGACTATTCAAATAATATAAATCCAGAAGTCATGTAAGTAGTATTGGGTGTATGTCGTGTTAAGTGATTGAACAAGTTGCTGTGTAAATAAATCCATTGATTGGTCGCTCCTGTTGATTTTCTTCTAGTTGTCAACGTCCGGTTTCCTTACCAAGTAGGGCACACTCCTATCAAAGGTAAGAGGCACTACTCAAAAGGGGTAGCTAGTCCTTTTTTCCCATCCTTTCCACATTTAGTGACACAGATCTCATTTCTCTTCCCCACAGTTATGAGGTCCTGATGAGAACCCCCCCACCAGCTAGGGGTTCAAAACGCGTAGACCACCTATCTATCCATAAGAGCACAATTTAATAGAGAGTCAATTTGATAGGGTTAAAAATCATTATTTCAACCAAACAAGTTTCTTTGGTGTAATTCAAATTCTTTTTGTGACATTTAAATTGTAAATATTGATGTGTATGTATGGTATGTGTGAGAGTGTGAGATTGGAGTACTGATGTTAATCAACCACGTATGAAAGATTTCCTTATCAGTGTGTATTTTATGACAATGTCATTTTTATGAAATTGTTTCTTGTATTGTTTGTGCTTTATATATTTTGTGTATTTTGGTAAATCATAACCAACAAAACCTTGAAAAAAATATATGAAAAATAAAAAGTGATTCATTCTGACGATACTCCAAACTCACACCTAGTTTAATTCTGTGTGTGTAGAAATTAAAGTTGTCCGATAAATAGAAGTTACAGTATTGGCCTTTGTGTTGTTGCTTTGGTATTGAGAGGCTTGGCCTTACTGTGGGAAGCCCACACCCAGTGTTGTTTTTCCATTGATTTCGCAGGCGGTTGCCTGTGAGGTGGCCCTAGTCGGGAACTGGTGTTTTCACTTGTGCAAATTGGTTAAGTGCAGGTTTCAGGTCCTACTTCGGGTTTTGTTGGGACCCTGACCGAGTTGGTGTAAGTGATGTGAAGTGTTGTTTGTCCAATTTGGTGTTGGTGTTTCATTGGTTTGGGTATGTCAGATACAGAAACCTTCGCCTATAGCGAAGAACATATCAAAAAATTACTAGAAGCCCCTCCCCTGTTTGCCTCAGCCACATTAAGTGTCACTGCTCAAAATCAGAATGAAACCGACAATCTAGTAAGATTGAAGAAGAAACAAATACGTACGGACTTACATGGCCATTTTTTACTACAGCATCTTCGAGCTGGCACGATCCCAGCAGGCCTCCAGATAAAAAACGTACCCGTAATTTTCATGAGGATCCTATTTATAAAAAAGGATACAGCTACATTGAGACTAAGTGCAGCCGTGACCTAATGGTCCTCACATTCGAAACTGCCCAACGACTTTCTAAACTTCAACTAGTGGAAATTTCGAAACTGGAAAAAACTATTTCCACTAATCAACAAATTACGGACGCTAAATCACTTTTAGAAAAAGTTGAAAAAGAAATAGGCGAGTTCAAAGATCATACTATTAATCAGAAGAGCAACCAATTTGAGAAAGATAAGCGGAACTTCAACATAGACAAAGTTAACCCATATTTACAAACGGATTTTTATTCAAGACCTGAGGCACGAAGACATCTGCAAGAGTACCAAGGCAGATCATCTAATAATTATATCACGTTCTCAGAAACATCCTCCTCAGGTAGAAGTAGCGAGAACAAAACCACCGAACCTCGGAGATTTAACAATAGGAGAGGCTCACACCAAAATCATCAAAAGCCTATTTGAGGAAGAGGCCAGACAAAACCCAGGGGCAAAGTACGCTTCAATCACCAACCATGGGAAATGTCCACCAGGAGACAGAACTGCAAACATTAACCCCTTCTCTGCTGGCCCGTTTCCGCCGCTGTGCGGTAAACAAACGAACAGGGCGGGGCCGTGACGAACCCCAGCCGTCATCAGCACATGAGCACCGCGGAGCGTGACGGCTGGGGTTCGTCACCAGCATACAAGGGGTTAAAGAGTTCCTCTATTTTAAATCTTTCTAATAAGATCTTAACTAAGGAAGAAACAAGAATCCTGGAAAAGGGTCTCTCCTTCGTACCATCTCAATTTACAGATTTTGTAAAACTCAAAACGGAAACCATTGAATTTTGCAGAAAGGTCCGGCTTAAGACATTCTTCGCTCAAAATCCCTTTGAACTGTCACTTGAAAATACTGGCCTAAAAAATAAATCATCATTCATCCCTCCTAATAACAAAAATAACACTTCTTTCAGCAATATCAAAAATGGAAAAAAGCAAAAAATTTACTAAATTTAACACAACTAAAAGTGAGTTTCTTGCTCTAACGGATTTAAAGAATGACAAGTCGGTGATTATTAAACAAGCCGACAAAGGCGGTGCAATTGTTATTTGGGACAAGTCCCTCTATGTAACTGAAGTCAAAACCATCTAGACGACAAAAATGTTACAGAAAAATAAATTATGATCCCACCACAGAATTAAAGAACTTACTTCATTCTATTGTTAACGGAGGAAATGAAAAGGGTTTTCTGGGCAAAAAAGAAACGGAATACCTTAAAATAAAACATCCTCGCATCCCACTTTTCTATGTACTGCCCAAAGTACACAAAAATGAGACACAACCTCCTGGGAGACCAATAGTCTCTGGATGCGAATCTCTCATGGAACCAGCATCAAAATTTGTAGATCATTTCTTGAAACCCTTCATGGTCAATGTTAAATCCTTTTTAAGAGACAAAACGGATTTCATCATCAAAATCAGTGAGATACAATTTGAGGAACATAGCCATTTCTTGGTATCGATGGTTGTAGTGTAATTATACACTCAAATACCTCAGGAGGCAGGATTGCATGTGCTAGAATATTTTTTAGAGACAAGAGAACGACCCCACCGAGTCCCAACTGAGTTCATTCTCAAATTGGCAAGCTTTGCTCTAAAGAAGAATTATTTTAACTTTGATGGTGACTTTTACTATCAAATAAGTGGAGTCGCAATGGGTTGCCCGTTTGCCCCAGAGTTAGCAGTATTGTTCATGGCCACATATGAAGAAACTTTCATTTACAAAAATAATCCATTCATTGAAAACATCGAATATTGGAGTAGATATATCGAGGACTTGTTTTTCGGTTGGACAGGACAGGAGGAACAACTCAAAGAATTCCATCTATGGCTTAACAACCGGACAAAAGAGATTCAATTCAGAAATACAAAATGCCTTTCCTGGATGTGGAAGTTTATCCAGCCGATGGAGGACTTGTTACGACCTTTCACCAGAAAGAAACAGATCGGAACAAGTCACTTCATTTTTCAAGCAATCACCCAAGGAGCATGAAAGATAATTTACCCTATGGGCAATATCTTCGAATTCGTCGCAATTGCCATTTTAAGGACGAGGTTTTCTAACAATGCCACTAAATTGACGAATAATCTCTTGGAACAAGGTTATTCCAAAAAACTCCTAAAAAGATCAATGAAACGTGCGTGGTGGACACGACGCGAAAGTCTACTGGAAAGAAAGACAAGAAAAGAGACGGACAGGATTGTTTTCGTTTCAACATATTGTCCAAACTCTAACCTGCTCAAAAAAAGTGGTAGCTGGCAACTGGCATTATTTGCGTTAAAAAAAAAACAAAGCATTGCTAACCATTTAGTTAGAGCAGCAATGCCACAAAAAGAAGTGATGTCAGTCAGAACCTTTGTTGGCCTGCCTCCCATAGTCAGACACAAGAAGTGTGGGTCTTGCCTGTGTTGTTCCACCACGGAAGAAGGATCGGTCTTCCAACACAAAACCATCTTTTGGAAACATAACTCGTTCACTAACTGCAGATCACGAAATGTCGTATATGGCATTAAGTGCCCATGCAACCTTCTATATATTGGCAAGACAAATCAGGAGGTCAGAACACGAATCACCCAGCATAAGTTGCGAATAAAGATGAAGGTACTTACTGCGCCATTGGTTAACCATTGGCACACTATGGCCCATAATGAATCCAACCTCAAGTGGACAGTGATTCTAAAGGTCAATAGAGATCAACGAGGTGGGGACTTGGATAAGAAATTATCGAAAAGAGAAGCAATGCTCATCCTGAAATTTAACACTGCAGTTGAAGGCCTGAACTAATTGTCAGAACTCTACAAGCTCAATTAGCTGCTGATATAGCTGAATCGAGGCATTTATTTGTGTACATATTTCAAATGCTCCTCATTTCCAGTTCCTACTTGGACTACCCGCTTTGATTTTTATCCTAAATGACCACACTGATTTCCATGTGAAAACCCGAATTGGTTCAATATCCATTAAACAGCAGAGACCATTAACATTAAGATGCTTCCACAATTGCATGATATTCATCCTTGGATGCTTAAAAAGATGTTTTCACAATGATAGATCCATTCCAAAAACACAATAAAGAATATGCTAACCCAGAAGGGTTTCATTCTATTTTAATTCACACTTACGTTCAATCATTGCATTCTGAGCCCACTGCTAAAGTGTTCTAGTCAAAACGTATAAAGTTAAAACCATTCAATACAATAAGCCCAAACTACAATTCCCAAGATGCTTGTTTGACTTTACGATATTCACCAAGATTGCTCATAAAGATGCTTTTTTTCGAGACATCTAATTAAGAATGCGCTAACATAGAAGTGTTCGATTTTTTTGAACTCGATATGGTACCACCATTCAAGAAAAAGTCAAAACCATAATTTTCATGATATTTCCTTTCAGTACGTTATTCATTAATCTTGCCAACAAAGATTATCTTCTTCAATAAACTCAACAAGGAATGCACTAATTTAGAAGGGTATGATTTTATTCAAACTACGCAAGCGTATACTATTCATTTCACGATCCCGTGCTCCTCTGGAACTACGCTTCCCAGAAGCCTCGATACCCGGAAGTAAACACGCAACTGGTTATCTTCATGTAACCGCGTGTACACATCACAGTTGTGTTAATTTGAAACACAGACCGGACACTTCGCTTTGGCAAGCGGCACTTCGTTGAAGGTAAGCGTCATTGCGGAACTGACTCCCTGACAGCATTAAGAGCTATACCGTTCCTCTATCGAGCACTAGATTGTTTCAATACTTGTGTCCTTATTCAACAGGTCCTTGATTTATCCCTGGCTCCTTGCAAGCCCCGCTGCAAAACATCAATACAAAGTAAGCCTTATTTGTTATGTTATGTTATGTTATGTTAATTGAATTTTTGAGCGCACAGCTGCCCCAGCGAAGGGGCGTCCCGGCGCTATATCTGAAAAGGTAACATAACTAACAAGACAGAAAAAGGGGTAATTAATAAGACAGAGGGAAAAAATAAGTTTTAACAGCTTTCCTGAAGGCAAAGAGGTCTTCTAAAGAGCGAATGTGGACAGGAAGTGCGTTCCACAATTTGGAGGCCAGCACCGTGAACGATCGGCCACCTTGTCTGCATTTTTGGAAACGAGGAACAAGTGCCAGATTTTGGCCGGCAGAACGAAGGCTGCGCGAAGGGGTGTACGAAGTCAGGAGGTGCTGGAGGATGGCGGGAGTGTCAGTTTTTAGAATTTTAAACGCAAAACAAAGGGTCTTAAACTCTATGCGTCTAATTACTGGTAGCCAATGCAATTTGAAGATTGTACTGCGGGCTGAGCAGAAACCCGGTAGGCCCACCAGGGCCCTGGCTGCCGCATTCTGCACCCATTGGAGTCGCAGGACTTCCGCCTGGTTGGCGCCCAAAAACAGTGAGCTAGCATAATCGAGCCTCGATAATACGCTAGCTTGAATCACCATCTGGCGAGTGGGGGCATAAAAAAATTTGAGGATAGGCCTCAAACCACGTAAACTGCCGAAGCACATAGATGCCACCTTCTTAGTATGGAACGAGAAGGTTAGTTTGGAATCCAACCAGACGCCAAGATTTTTAAGTTCAGAAACAGGTTTTGGAGGAGGTCCCAGCTCCTTGGGCCACCAGCTAGCACCCCACAGATCAGGATGTTTCCCCAGTACCATCACCTCGGTTTTGAGGGCGTTGAGCTGTAAACAGTTGGCCGTAAGCCAACTAGCAACAGCCCTCAAACCATCCGCAAAGTTCGATGCCAGTTGGTCAGAATCCCCGTTAAGGGCCACCGCCAACTGGGTATCATCGGCGTATGATACCATTGTGAGACCCCAACTCTTCGCAACCTCCGCCAGCGGTTGAACATAAAGGTTGAAGAGAGTGGGGCTCAACGGCGAGCCCTGCGGGACTCCGTGGGTGATGGCATGAGGCTTAGATCTAAACGGTGGCACTACCACCTGAAAGGATCGTTCCGAAAGGAACGACTGAAACCAGTCCAACGCCCTGCCTGAAATGCCTGCCTCACCAAGCCTCCGGATAAGGATGGTGTGGGAATCAGTGTCAAAGGCGGCACTAAGGTCCAGAAGGACCAGTGCCGCCGTTTGACCTGCATCTAGTACAGAGAGGAGATGTTCAACCATATATAGGAGTGCCGTCTCTGTACTATGTCCAGGTCTAAAACCATTCTGTGTGGGATCCAATAGGTGTGCAAAAGCCAGATGTTTTGTTAAGATGTTATTCACATGGGCCTCTGTGATCTTTGCCACCCATGGAAGGAGAGAGATAGGTCGATAACTCTCCGGCTTCAACGGATCCAATCCCGGTTTCTTTATGATGGGCATGACACAGGCAGCCTTCCAACTAGGTGGAACTGAACCGGTGGTAAGGGATTGCTCCACCAGATGGCGGATAGGAGGAAGGCAGAGGGACGCCGAGTCCAGAAACTGGGCCGGTCTCAAAGGGTCATCCGGAGAGCCAGATTTGACCTTGGCCGCTAGGAGATTAAACTCCTGTTCCGATGGTATGGGAAGAGTGGCCAAGCACTGAGAAGTACGCAATGTTAAGGTCGTACTATCAGGGTCAACTTTGGGAAAAGAGCGATAGATGGCGTTTACTTTTTCCACAAAGAAGCTGGCTAACGACTCACAGTGGGCAAGGGAACAAATCTCCGTAGTAGGAAGTCTGTTCACTGTGAGCTCCTTCAAGACTTTAAAAAACAGTTTGGACGGGTTAGAACTCGCCTGGAATTCCCGTGCATTGTAGTCAGCTCGGGCCCGGCAGACAGCTCTATGGTATGTCTTTACCTTAGCCAGGTAGCATACTTTTAGGTCTTTATCGTAGTTCTTCCTCCATGCTCTTTCGGATCAGACCTCCTGACCTGTTATACATTTATTGCTTATCAAACTCCCCCGTTCTTCTCTTCTTTCCCACAGACTATTCAAATAATATAAATCCAGAAGTCATGTAAGTAGTCTTGGGTGTATGTCGTGTTAAGTGATTCAACAAGTTGCTGTGTAAATAGATCCATTGATTGGTCGCTCCTGTTGATTTTCTTCTAGTTGTCAACGTCCGGTTTCCTTACCAAGTAGGGCACACTCCTATCAAAGGTAAGAGGCACTACTCAAAAGGGGTAGGTAGTCATTGTTTTCCCATCCTTTCCACATTTAGTGACACAGATCTCCTTTCTCTTCCCCACAGTTATGAGGTCCTGATGAGAACCCCCCCGCCAGCTAGGGGTTCGAAACGCGTAGATCATCTATCTACACCATAAGTGCGCAAATTAATAGAGAGTCAATTTGATATGATTAAAAAGCATTAATTTAACCAAATAAGTTTCTTTGGTGTAATTCAAATTCTTTTTGTGACATTTAAATTGTAAATATTGATGTGTATGTATGGTATGTGTGAGAGTGTGAGATTGGAGTGCTGATGTTGATCAACCACGTATGAAAGATTTCCTTATCAGTGTGTATTTTATTAAAATGTCATTTTTATGAAATTGTTTCTTTTATTGTTTGTGCTTTATATATTTTGTGATTTTTTTGGTGGATCATAACCAACAAAAACTTGAAAAAAACATATGAAAAATAAAAAGTGATTCATTCTGACAGATAGTCCAAACTCACACCTAGTTTAATTCTATGTGTGTAGAAAGTTGTCCGATAAATAGAAGTTACAGTATTGGCTTTTGTGTTGTTGCTTTTGTGTTTGTATGCTTGGCAGTTCCATGTGGGTCTGGTGTTTGTTGTGCATGTTTAGATGTGTGTTTTTTGGCTGGTGTTTAATAATCTGATTAGTGTGTGTTTGCTTTTGGTTGGTGTTCTGATGCTTTTGGGTGTGGTGGTGGTTGTGGGCATGGTGGTAGTTGTGGTGGTTGTGGGTGTGGTGGTGGTTGTGGGTGTTGTGCTTGTGGGTATAGTTTCAATAGTGTGCATATATTGTTTGCATGCTTTTAGTGAGTTTGTGTTTATGTGTGTGTGTGTGTGTGTGTGTGATTGTGCTGCTTGTATTGTTGGAGTGGGCGCCTGCAAAGAATTGAGTGTGCTTGGGATTGGGGTGGGAGTTTGGATTTGGGTTGAGGATGGTACCTGAGTTGGGGCAGAAGGTTGGGCTGGTTGGGAGACTGGGGTGAGTGATGAGGCTATTTTGCCGAGCAATCTCTGCATGCTAGACATTGAACTGTGAATGGTATCCAGAAATGCAATCATTTGTTGCATTTGGCAGATTAGCCCCTGGATGCCATTCACTATCGCAGTCTGGCCTACAGAGATGCTGTGTAGTAGGTCAATAGCCTTCTCACTCAGTTCAGCCAGTGTGACAGGAGAAGGGTGTTCGGCACCTGTGGCAAAGGAGAGCCCAGCCATTTTAGGGGGTTGGGATTGGCCCAATGGTGGGGGAGCAAGGGGGAAGGTAGAGATGTGTCTCTGGGTGGTTGACAAGAATGTGGTTGTTACAGTTCTGGTAGGGCCCACCACCAATAGGGACTGGTCGAATGTGGAGGTCTCCGATGAAGATGAAGATGTGGTGGCCTCCGTTACAGTCCCTCACCCTCCATGTCACTGTGTTCATCGGTGTCTCATGTTTCACTACTGACAGAATAATAAAATACCAATAAAACAGGTAACATAATGAGTGAAATACGTTTTATTGACAGGGTAAAAGGTTGAAATCATGAAGATTTATTAAAAGATTCAGACTTTAATATACCAGGTAAAAATATAGTTAGTCAATCAATTTAGGGAATTAGTATAAAATTCAGCCAAATGCAACATAAATCTGACAAATGTATTCTAAGTCCTAAGCATGAGACAGACTTGCATGGGTCTGCTCTCTAAGAATTAGGAGATTTACTCTAGCCCAAAAAAGACAAACAGCCTGATTCATGAAGTAAAATTGCGCCCGCAATCGCTGCGAAAATGCAATTGCGGGCGCAATTTCCGTAATCGGCATTCAACATCAAAATTGCGAACTCGCAAACACATAATTGCGAATTCACTATTATATTCGCAGAATCCCGGTAGGAGAGCATTAGCGAATCGGAAAATGCGACAAACCACGGATTCTGCGAAATAAATAGCGATTTCGCTATACAATCGCAATCGGTATTCAAGAAAAATCGCTAATAGCGAAAAACCCAAAAATCGCAGTTAGCGCCGCGCAAATTAAGGACAACTCAAAGCTGGTGGTAACCATAAAAGCCATGCAAAAATTACATTTAAAAAACCGTTGGCCAATCACCAACAGGTTCAGGCCTGACCAATCACACATAAGGACAATCATCAGCAGCAGCATAAGGAGTTCCACAATGCCAGGAATGCACATGGTGGTGAGGCGTCGAAGGCTACAGCGATTAGCACGGAGGAGACGCAGGATCCAGGACAGGATTTTCCGCCAGCGGGTCACCTTGCTGGGCCAAACCAGAGAGCAGATATATGCAAAATACAGGCTGAATGGGGAAATGATAATGCAGCTAATACAGGACACATGTGCAGGTATTGTGTAGCCTGCACCTCCTGGCCTCCAGGAGTTTCCAGGGGATAGTAGCGGCTGATGGGGGGGATATCCCAGCCCACCATGTCACGCTGCCTCCACACTTTTGTTGACGCCATGCTCACCCAGCTACACCGTCACATCAAATTCCCCGCCAGCCAACAGGAATTGGACATGACCAAGCTACAATTCTACAATTTAGCCCATTTTCCACATGTACTCGGATGCATAGACTGTACCCACGTCGCCATCTGCCCACCAGCTGCCACGGAGTATATGTTCCACAATAGAAAGTCCTACCACTCCCTCAACATCCAGATGGTCTGCAATACTAAGACATACATCACTGACATTGTCGCACAGTACCCAGGGAGTAGCCATGACTCCTTCATATTCCGGCACAGCGGTCTCCACACACGACTGGTCAGGGGAGAGTTTGGGGAAGGACACCTACTTGGTAAGTACACTTTGTTGACAATGTCACATTGCTAAGAAGTAACAGTGTAGCACAGGCAATCACCATCTGCTCCTCTCATTCAGGTGACAGTGGCTACGCCCTCGTGAATACCTCCTGACCCCATACCTCAACCCTGCTACACCCCAGCAACGGCGCTACAATATTGCACACATACCGACAAGGAATTGCATAGAAAGGACATTTGGCCTGCTCAAGAGCAGGTTCCGCATACTGCACAAGACAGGTGGGGCCATGTATTACAGTCCTGCAGTGTGCTGCCGCATTGTGGCTGTCTGCGCAATACTACATAACATAGCAACCAAGCGCCGGATACCTGTCGACATCTCTGGCAGTGAATCTGAAGGGGACAACCGGCCACCTGCACATGCGCGCCATGCACGCGGGGAGAACCCAGCTGAAGGCCACAGACGTCGCAACCACATCACAGTGAACAGTTTCTAGTGCACCCTCTTCCATCACCCCACAAATCAATAATGCATGCAAAATGTAATAATGACACAACGCTAATGTGTGTAGCAAAATAAATGTATTTGTTTAAATCACAAAAAAGGAACCAGTTGAACTATCTTCCACTAACAGTATTACTGCATACTGCAGTGTCAAAGGACAGGGCAGGCTTAAAGTCAGCCTGTGCCTGTTATTGTCTAATGTACTCAAGTGCGCCTCCTGCGCGTTTCGCCCAAGCGCCTCTGAGGCGCATCGTCTTCCGGGGCTTCTGGACCTGGCGTGGGCCTGGTACTGCGGCTGAGTGGCGGGATTTGTGAGGCAGAGTGGCTGCTGATGCTGGATGCCCCCTCACTAACATCATCACCCCCAACAGTGGCAGGTATAGCAGGAGGGTGTAGTGCCGTAACCGCCGTGGTCAGGTGCTCCAGGACCCTGGTCATGTCCTCACAGCACTGGACAAGTTGGTGCTGCTGTGCTAGTGACCGCCGCGACAACTGTGAAGTTGCATTGGCAGCAACATAATTCGACCTGCTGTAGGAGGGCAGCCGGCTCATGAGCTGATGGTGGCGGCGGCGTGCTGCACTGTGCTGTGTGGTCATCGCAGCAGTGTTGGCCTCCATGGCTGCAGTCATGCGGGCCATTTCCTCACCCACACCTGCCATGGCTGCAGTCATGTTGTCCATGCGGTCCCCCATACCTGCCATGGCCGCCGTCATGCGGTCCATGCGGTCAGCGACTCCGGCCACATTGCGCCCAATCTTGTGGAGCTAGAGCTGAATGGCACCTTGCTGTCGTGCCTGGCGCTGATGGATTCTCAACATGCGTCTTTCGATGCTCATACGCGCCAGCCCCTGTCAATTGCCCCTCCTGCTTGCTGAAGTGGTGTGCTGGCGAGACCTGCCACGCCTGCTCTGCTGGCCTGACACTGTGGCTGGCCGCTGTGTCGCAACTGTCGCGGGCCCGGATGTTGTAGCAACAGCTGCTGGTGGTGTCACAGCAGGCGTTGCTGGTGCGGCAGGGACTGGAGGCACACTAGTCGCTAGCCTGGCTGCGGCTCAAGGTGGTGCGCCAGATGCAGGGGGCTCAATAGTCGCTGGCCTGGCAGCGGCTCTAGGTGGTGCGGCAGTTGCAGGGGGCACAATAGTCGCTGGACTGGCTGCGGCTCTAGGTGGTGCGCCAGTTGCAGGGGGCACAATAGTTGCTGGCCTGGCTGCAGCTGTAGGTGGTGCACCAGTCGCAGGGGGAACACTGCTGGTGGTCCTGGCTGCTGGTGTTGTTGCAGTGGCAGGGGCTGGTGCCTGGGTTGGTGGTGGCACCTCCTCCTCCTGGACCTCCTCATCAATTTGCAGCCTTTCACTGTCACTGCTTTCAGCGCCACCTGTGAGGGTAAGTGGACGATCATTAGTTGCATGTATCTGGCAGACGTGCAGCTGCTACATGCATGCTGGGTGACATTCCCTGAATGGCTGTGGCTTTGCGTACTTTGGAACCTGTCTGGCTGCATTGTGGTACTACTACATTGTGGCCACACTACATCTCCCACAATGCTTCAGGGCATTCCCTGATGTGCAACAATGGAATGCCTATGGGACATTAGGGGAGCCTATTTGGTCATGGACATTCATAGGGGACAGGGTCGCAGTCGCATGCCACTTACCTTGGGTGTCTCGGGTGGTGCGGGATGAGTCGAGACGTGTGAAGCCAATGCACGCCTCCCTCTCAAGGGTGTCCTCCACCTGGTCCTCCATGGCTGTGTTGGGAGGGACTGCAGGTCCGCCACCTCCAGTGCCCGGCGACTCTCCAAGGCGCTCCGCCACCTTCTCTTTGGCACGACCTCGGAGGTCGTACCATCGTTTTTTCAGCTCCTCTAATGACCTATCGGCCTCTCCCATGGAGTTGACAGTGGAGGCAATCCCCTGCCAGATCCTCCGTTTTTCTTGCTCCGGGACCCTCCTGGAGTCTTTACCAAAGAGTTTGTCGTGGTTGGCCACCACCCCTTCAATCAAATGTTCGAGCTCCTGCTCAGAAAATTTGAGCTGCCTTTTCCGCCCTGTGGTGTTGCTGGGGACAGGAACAGGTTCCTCTGACATGGCAGCAATGTAGTAGATGACAAATCACCAGAATAGCAGCAGCTCTCCCACTTGCTCCCTCGAGGTCTGCCTCACTGTGGTGAATGGGGATGGGAACTGGCTGCTTCCTGGTTGTGATGTCATCACTGTGCTTGAAATGCGACTTCCCGTTTTCCCGATCTCGCGAGTTTGCGATCTCGCAAATAGCGATATCGCAAATAGCGATATCGCTATTTGCGAGTTCGCAATCCTGGCGCAGGTAGCCAGAAATATCGATTTTTCTGCGATTATCGGTAATCGCAAACGGAATTTGCGCCTGCGTGCGAATCGCATTTTTTTATCGCTAATCTTCATGAATTCAGATTTGCGATTTCTCAATAGCGATTCGCATTTTTTCGCTATTACAGAATCGCAAATCCCGTTTTTCATGAATCAGGCGGAAAGTCTACAAACAAGTTTAAGCAAGCAAGTCAGACTAAGCCTGGCTCACCTCCAGAACGTGCCCTTTTTATGAGAAAATGCACTGTGAAAATCACATTGTTATGATGCGGTGAGTACATTATTACACAGGCTAATCAAAACACAATACAGGACACAATGTAGCATCATTTACCACCATCCTAACATCATCATCTAAATGAATATTAATAAGATCCCTTTTGACCTAATGTAATCGAATGTGTCAGAGCAAATGTAGTTACACAGATCATGACAGTCGCATAGAAAGAAAAGGCCCTTTGAAATACAGGCAGTAAGAACTTTTAATAATTACATTTTGATGAAAGGCTTTCTCTCAGTTCACCAGAAACAACACATCATCTCTGGGCATTTGCATATGTTTTCCTCTGTGCTGGTGGAGAAATGAAAACAAAGTGACGTTTGAAAACCAAGATGGAACCGGACCTAGTTTAGGCCTTGTGTTGCAAACTTTAAGAAAACATGATTATAAAAAGTGTAGTAAAATCGTTTTTAGTGCAAAACATTTATGGCACGAAGCAGACATAATTTATTATTCAGAAATATATTTTACACCCCGTCTGATGATAAATCATCATCACAATTCATAGTATTCGCTATATTGTTCGGCTTCTTGAGTCTCAGTTCTTCCAAAGTCTTCATAGCATTATAGACATATGCTTTAATGCTCTCCATCTCAAACTCATGATTTCTCTCCCTCTGTCTTGCAGACATTTCTGACACCTTCTTTTCACTCTTGCAATTTACAACTATTTTAAAACATATAAAGTTTCTAAGAATTTAAGAAAAAGAATGCAACTAATTAAACAAATTAGAACAATGATTAGTGGGGCTACAATCATCTGAGGCATACTTCTACTTATATCATCAAACCACTCACCAACATGTGCAAATCCCTTTGAAATCTCACTGAACCATAAAACAACTGATTAATATAATCCATGCTCTTCAAGAACCTTTGTCTTCTGTGAAATGTTAGTAGTAATGCCTATGTAATCATTAATAAGCTTGCTGTTATCCGATATGTAGGTACAGCACTGTTGTACCCTCAACATATGACAGACTTCGCCCTTTTTGGCAAGCAAAATGTCCAAATAAAGACGAGTTTGCATAATCATTTCTTGCATAGCAATTAGCTCTTCATTAATGAAGGTTAATACCCCAGCAGTGTAAAAGCTAAGTGATCCGCTAGTGTAGATAACTTTAAAATTTTCACATAATTAAAAGCCACACCCACAGATTCATATCACCAAAGACATCCAGCATACTTTGTCCAAATCCAGCCTTGACTCTCTTAAGACCAATATCATCCCTTTCATTCATTTAATTCATATAGTAAAATCAAGGGAAATGTAAAGCAAGATAGCAGTTTTCCTCCCAGTTACAGGGTGTGATAAAATAAGTAATTTTGAATCACATGTAATAAATTCCTCAAAATATTGTCTCTTCACCAGTCAGAAACTTCTCATCAACCACATAACTCTGATCATACTCACTTTCTCCAACCATTTCTATTGGGTCATTACTCTGAGATTGCTGAGGTTTTTGACGCACCATGCACAATACTGCTAACTTCCCTTTCAGACCACCAGAGATATTATCTTATTCTAAAGAAGTTGACTTACTGAATCTAGGGCTCAACTGCCTCACTACTATTGTGGCTACTGTCATGCTGTCACGTGGCCTAGTGTGTCAGACCTCGACTCACCCTGATAACAAGCATACAATCACTAAAGTACATCTCAGGTTGTTGTGAACAGGTATTTCAATGTCTTCTACATGAATCCTGGCGATGGTCCCTCAGATCTTGCCATGTGGTTCATCATCACCAGCGTTTTCTTACCACTGTTAATCTGCTGGCAAGTACTGCAACACTGACAGAAATCTTCAGCCACTGTACTAAAATCAGGATTGAACCAATATTTACTAAAGACCCTGATCATAACATCTAGGCCATGACCATGTATTAACCTGCAAAGAGGTAAAAACACTGAGTTAAATAAAACATATTCTTTTCCAGCGGTGATCCAAACCTCATTGTGATCTTTTGTACAACCTACTGTTTCCTATTTCCTCTGTTCATTTTCAGGTGCTTCATCCTGGAACTCTCTGAGCTCGCCCAATGTCTGAACTGGATTCAACAAGAAACATTTGACAATGTCATTTTCAATTTTATTTTGTTCCCCTTTCAAATGTATTGTATAGATTCAAGAGCACAATACTTTGCAATCTCATTTACATACCTGTTCGCCATAGCAATCATATCCCTCCCTCTTTTATGGCCAACGCACTTGACCACTGACATTTCTTTTGGTTGCTGAAATGCTTCTAGCAAATTCAAAATATGTGCATCATTGCAGATTGGGGTTCAAAAAGATGTCATAAAACCCCTTTGTGACAACACTTTTCCGAAGTTATGGACCACACCAAGACAATACCAGCTGTCAGTGTAGATTTTAAAACTCAAACAATTAGCCAAGCAGCATACCTTTGTTACTGCAATGCTACCTGTGCTGAAGTTAAATTACACAAGTATGATGCTTCCAAGATATTCGATAATGTGCAAACTGTATATGTAGCTTTTAATATTCCATGGAGAACTCTCAGACATGAACCATCTACAAATGAATACCTAAGCCTATTCAAGTAGTACATCCTGGATGTCTGGTCCTGGCTTGGTATATAACTCAAGCACATAAGTGCATTTGTGATCACAGTCTTTATCATCATCTTTGTTTGAAATTAGCAAACACATTGTAGAATTTAGGGGCACATGCATCAAGGAGGTTAATTGCAAATCCATAGTTGTGATTATTAAGGAATTGCCTATGCATGTAGGTTTCGCTGAAATATTAGCGATTGCTACATATTCCTTAATTGCGAATAGCAAATTGCGATTCACAATTAAGGAAAACCTTCCCATTCATTCCTATGGGCCTCTGAATGGGAATTGCATGCGCAATTTGCGGGTACCATATAGGTACTCGCAAATTAGGCATGCAATTTCAAGGGTGCAGGGGAGCCAAAAGGCCACCTGGATGCACCCCCCGAAATTGGCATGTGTGCAAATGTGGCACACACACATGCCTTAGGGCCATGTGTGTGTGCCACATGGGACTTTGAAAAATGCACTTTTGTGCAGTTTTCAGAGTTTTTGCAAATTACCGTCAACTTGCAGTTGATAGTAATTAGTGTTTCCTAAATGTGAAGTCGCATTTAGGAAAGGCGTGATGCATTCCAAATAGGAAATCGCAATTTGTGATTCCCTAAATGCATTCTCAATGTATGTAATCGCACATTTTGCGATTACCTATTTTGCTAATTTGTATTTTGGTTGATGCCTCCCAAATGCCAAAATACTGGTCGCGAAGGGGACGATTCTGCGAATTCGCGACCGGTATTTTGATTGATGCATGTGCCCCTTAGAGTTTTACATCTCCTGCTTGAAATACTGTCAGTTGCCAAGATGTTTTGCTCATACTTAGTCTGCTGTTTGTCAACTGCTGAGTTTGAGTACAAGTCAGCAAAATCTCAACTGAATCAAAGACTAACTTATGTATTATATAACCTATCACAATCCCTTAGCTTTGTTCAATTGCAAGACAAATCGCTGCAACTGATTTTAATCCGTTGGCTGCTTCGAACGTTCAGCTCCAGTGCTGAACGATCGAAAAACGGGTGGGGCAGCGTCAGCCAACGGACGAGCGCAGCACTACCAAGGTAGTGCTCGCGGCGACCGTTGGCTGACGGCAGCAGCCAACGGGTTAAACCGCTAAGAAGTCCTGTGTTTACTAGATGTAGCAGAGAAGTAAGCCACACCCGTCACTTCATCATGATTTTGTGTAAGGACTGACAATGCACACCATGCTCTTTCCTGGCAGAATAGGTACACATCATTTCATAGTTAGGCATTCCTATAGCGGCTGCGCCACAGAGTTTATCTCTGAGCTCATAGAAGGCACTTATACATTCAGCATCAAATGGCATTGGAGCACTTATGTCACTGAGAGTAAACTTCAGTAAAGACTTTCCAATCAGGGAGAAGTTTGGAATCTACTGTCTAGAATATCCAATCATTCCCAGGAACATTCTCACGTATCACTGTATATTTGGAGTAATCATTCTCAAGATTGCAGAAACACGTTCTTTAGACTCTTTTCTGGCCTATTCCTCAAAGTAGTGCCTCAAATAGATAACTCTTGTCATTCAGTAATACATTTTTGTGGGTTAGACATTATGGCCATTGTCTGTAAGAAAGTTCAAGAGTTCAACTGTATCCAACTTGCAAAATTCTTTTGTTTTAGATGCTAACATTAAATCATCTATATTCAAAATGAGCACTAAGTTATAGGGCACCTGTACATACTCCAAATCTTTCTTTAGAATTTAGCTAAAGTTTGAATGGATTTCTGTACACTCTTGTAGGATACAACACCAAACAAGAACTGTATTAAAATATTTCAATGCAAGGAGATATTGGCTATCCTAATGAGAGGAAAATAAAAGAAGGCACAAGTTAATGACTCCGCGCAACTGTCGCGGGCCCAGATGTTGTAGCAACAGCTGCTGGTGGTGTCACAGCAGGCGTTGCTGGTGCGGCAGGGACTGGAGGCACACTAGTCACTGGCCTGGCTGCGGCTCTAGGTGGTGCGCCAGATGCAGGGGGCTCAATAGTCGCTGGCCTGGCAGCGGCTCTAGGTGGTGCGGCAGTTGCAGGGGGCACAATAGTCGCTGGACTGGCTGCGGCTCTAGGTGGTGCACCAGTCGCAGGGGGAACACTGCTGGTGGTCCTGGCTGCTGGTGTTGTTGCAGCGGCAGGGGCTGGTGCCTGGGTTGGTGGTGGCACCTCCTCCTCCTGGACCTCCTCATCAATTTGCAACCTTTCACTGTCGCTGCTTTCAGCGCCACCTGTGAGGGTAAGTGGACGATCATTAGTTGCATGTATCTGGCAGACGTGTAGTTGCTACATGCATGCTGGGTGACATTCCCTGAATGGCTGTGGCTTTGCGTACTTTGGAACCTGTCTGGCTGCATTGTGGTACTACTACATTGTGGCCACACTACATCTCCCACAATGCTTCAGAGCATTCCCTGATGTGCAACAATGGTATGCCTATGGGACATTAGGGGAGCCTATTTGGTCATGGACATTCATAGGGGACAGGGTCGCAGTCACATGCCACTTACCTTGGGTGTCTTGGGTGGTGCGGGATGAGTCGAGACGTGTGAAGCCAATGCACGCCTCCCTCTCAAGGGTGTCCTCCACCTGGTCCTCCATGGCTGTGTTGGGAGGGACTGTAGGTCCGCCACCTCCAGTGCCCGACGACTCTCCAAGGCGCTCCGCCACCTTCTCTTTGGCACGACCTCGGAGGTCGTACCATCGTTTTTTCAGCTCCTCTAGTGACCTATTGGCCACTCCCACGGAGTTGACAGTGGACGCAATCCTCTGCCAGATCCTCCGTTTTTCTTGCTCCGGGACCCTCCTGGAGTCTTTACCAAAGAGTTTGTCGTGGTTGGCCACCACCCCTTCAATCAAATGTTCGAGCTCCTGCTCAGAAAATTTGAGCTTCCTTTTCCGCCCTGTGGTGTTGCTGGGGACAGGAACAGGTTCCTCTGACATGGCAGCAATGTAGTAGATGAGTACAAATCACCAGAATAGCAGCAGCTCTCCCACTTGCTCCCTCGAGGTCTGCCTCACTGTGGTGAATGGGGATGGGAACTGGCTGCTTCCCGGTTGTGATGTCATCACGGTGCTCGAAATGCGACTTCTCGTTTTCCCGATCTCGCGAGTTTGCGATCTCGCAAATAGCGATATCGCAAATAGCAATATTGCTATTTGCGAGTTCGCAATCCCAGCGCGGGTAGCCGGAAATAGCGATTTTTCTGCGATTATCGGTAATCGCAAACGGAATTTGCGCCTGCGTGCGAATCGCATTTTTTTCGCTAATCTTCATGAATTCAGATTTGCGATTTCAATATAGCGGTTCACATTTTTTCGCTATTACAGAATCGCAAATCCCGTTTTTCATGAATCAGGCGGAAAGTCTACAAACAAGTTTAAGCAAGCAAGTCAGACTAAGCCTGGCTCACCTCCAGAACGTGCCCTTTTTATGAGAAAATGCACTGTGAAAATCATTGTTATGATGCGGTGAGTACATTATTACACAGGCTAATCAAAACACAATACAGGACACAATGTAGCATCATTTACCACCATCCTAACATCATCATCTAAATGAATATTAATAAGATCCCTTTTGACCTAATGTAATCGAATGTGTCAGAGCAAATGTAGTTACACAGATCATGACAGTCGCATAGAAAGAAAAGGCCCTTTGAAACACAGGCAGTAAGAACTTTTAATAATTACATTTTGATGAAAGGCTTTCTCTAAGTTCACCAGGAACAACACATCATCTCTGGGCATTTGCATATGTTTTCCTCTGTGCTGGTGGAGAAATGAAAACAAAGTGACGTTTGAAAACCAAGATGGAACCGGACCTAGTTTAGGCCTTGTGTTGCAAACTTTAAGAAAACATGATTATAAAAAGTGTAGTAAAATCGTTTTTAGTGCAAAACATTTATGGCACTAAGCAGACATAATTTATTATTCAGAAATATATTTTACACCCGTCTGATGATAAATCATCATCACAATTCATAGTATTCGCTATATTGTTCGGCTTCTTGAGTCTCAGTTCTTCCAAAGTCTTCATAGCATTATAGACATATGCTTTAATGCTCTCCATCTCAAACTCATGATTTCTCTCCCTCTGTCTTGCAGACATTTCTGACACCTTCTTTTCACTCTTGCAATTTAAAACTATTTTAAAACATATAAAGTTTCTAAGAATTTAAGAAAAAGAATGCAACTAATTAAACCAATTAGAACAATGATTAGTGGGGCTACAATCATCTGAGGCATTCTTCTACTTATATCATCAAACCACTCACCAACATGTGCAAATCCCTTTGAAATCTCACTGAACCATAAAACAACTGATTAATATAATCCATGCTCTTCAAGAACCTTTGTCTTCTGTGAAATGTTAGTAGTAATGCCTATGTAATCATTATTAAGCTTGCTGTTATCCGATATGTAGGTACAGCACTGTTGTACCCTCAACATATGACAGACTTCGCCCTTTTTGGCAAGCAAAATGTCCAAATCAAGACGAGTTTGCATAATCATTTCTTGCATAGCAATTAGCTCTTCATTAATGAAGGTTAATACCCCAGCAGTGTAAAAGCTAAGTGATCCGCTAGTGTAGATAACTTTAAAATTTTCACATAATTAAAAGCCACACCCACAGATTCATAGCACCAAAGACATCCAGCATACTTTGTCCAAATCCAGCCTTGACTCTCTTAAGACCAATATCATCCCTTTCATTCATTTAATTCATATAGTAAAATCAAGGGAAATGTAAAGCAAGATAGCAGTTTTCCTCTCAGTTACGGGGTGTGATAAAATAAGTAATTTTGAATCACATGTAATAAATTCCTCAAAATATTGTCTCTTCACCATTCAGAAACTTCTCATCAACCACATAACTCTGATCATACTCACTTTCTCCAACCATTTCTATTGGGTCATTACTCTGAGATTGCTGAGGTTTTTGACGCACCATGCACAATACTGCTAACTTCCCTTTCAGACCACCAGAGATATTATCTTATTCTAAAGAAGTTGACTTACTGAATCTAGGGCTCAACTGCCTCACTACTATTGTGGCTACTGTCATGCTGTCACGTGGCCTAGTGTGTCAGGCCTCGACTCACCCTGATAACAAGCATACAATCACTAAAGTACATCTCAGGTTGTTGTGAACAGGGATTTCAATGTCTTCTACATGAATCCTGGCGATGGTCCCTCAGATCTTGCCATGTGGTTCATCATCACCAGCGTTTTCTTACCACTGTTAATCTGCTGGCAAGTACTGCAACAGTGACAGAAATCTTCAGCCACTGTACTAAAATCAGGATTGAACCAATATTTACTAAAGACCCTGATCATACCATCTAGGCCATGACCATGTATTAACCTGCAAAGAGGTAAAAACACTGAGTTAAATAAAACATATTCTTTTCCAGCGGTGATCCAAACCTCATTGTGATCTTTTGTACAACCTACTGTTTCCTATTTCCTCTGTTCATTTTCAGGTGCTTCATCCTGGAACTCTCTGAGCTCGCTCAATGTCTGAACTGGATTCAACAAGAAACATTTGACAATGTCATTTTCAATTTTATTTTGTTCCCCTTTCAAATGTATTGTATAGATTCAAGAGCACAATACTTTGCAATCTCATTTACATACCTGTTCGCCATAGCAATCATATCCCTCCCTCTTTTATGGCCAATGCACTTGACCACTGACATTTCTTTTGGTTGCTGAAATGCTTCTAGCAAATTCAAAATATGTGCATCATTGCAGATTGGGGTTCAAAAAGATGTCATAAAACCCCTTTGTGACAACACTTTTCCGAAGTTATGGACCACACCAAGACAATACCAGCTGTCAGTGTAGATTTTAAAACTCAAACAATTAGCCAAGCAGCATACCTTTGTTACTGCAATGCTACCTGTGCTGAAGTTAAATTACACAAGTATGATGCTTCCAAGATATTCGATAATGTGCAAACTGTATATGTAGCTTTTAATATTCCATGGAGAACTCTCAGACATGAACCATCTACAAATGAATACCTAAGCCGATTAAAGTAGTACATCCTGGATGTCTGGTCCTGGCTTGGTATATAACTCAAGCACATAAGTGCATTTGTGATCACAGTCTTTATCATCATCTTTGTTTGAAATTATCAAACACATTGTAGAATTTAGGGGCACATGCATCAAGGTGGTTAATTGCAAATCCATAGTTGTGATTATTAAGGAATTGCCTATGCATGTAGGTTTCGCTGAAATATTAGCGATTCCTACATATTCCTTAATTGCAAATAGCAAATTGCGATTCACAATTAAGGAAAACCTTCCCATTCATTCCTATGGGCCTCTGAATGGGAATTTCATGCGCAATTTGCGAGTACCATATAGGTACTCGCAAATTAGGCATGCAATTTCAAGGGTGCAGGAGAGCCAAAAGGCCACCCGGATGCACCCCCCGAAATTGGCATGTGTGCAAATGTGGCACACACACATGCCCTAGGGGCATGTGTGTGTGCCACATGGCACTTTGAAAAATGCATTTTTGTGCAGTTTTCAGAGTTTTTGCAAATTACCATCAACTTGCAGTTGATAGTAATTAGTGTTTCCTAAATGCGAAGTCGCATTTAGGAAAGGCGTGTTGCATTCGAAATAGGAAATCGCAATTTGTGATTCCCTAAATGCATTCTCAATGTATGTAATTGCACATTTTGAGATTACCTATTTTGCTAATTTGCATTTTGGTTGATGCCTCCCAAATGCCATAATACTGGTCGCGAAGGGGGCGATTCTGCAAATTGTCCCATTCGCGACCAGTATTTTGATTGATGCATGTGCCCCTTAGAGTTTTACATCTCCTGCTTGAGATGCTGTCAGATGCCAAGATTGTTTGCTCATTCTTAGTCTGCTGTTTGTCAACTGCTGAGTTTGAGTACAAGTCAGCAAAATCTCAACTGAATCAAAGACTAACTTACGTAGTGTATAACCTATCACAATCCTTTAGCTTTGTTCAATTGCAAGACAAATCGCTGCAACTGATTTTAACCCGTTGGCTGCTTCGAACGTTCAGCTCCAGTGCTGAACGTTCGAAAAACGGGTGGGGCAGCGTCGGCCGACGGACGAGCACAGCACAACCAAGGTAGGGCTCGCGACGACCGTTGGCTGACGGCAGCAGCCAACGGGTTAAACAGCTAAGAAGTCCTGTGTTTACTAGATGTAGCAGAGAAGTAAGCCACACCCCGTCACTTCATCATGATTTTGTGTAAGGACTGACAATGCACACCCTGCTCTTTCCTGGCAGAATAGGTACGCATATTTTCATAGTTAGGCATTCCTATAGCGGGTGCACTACAGAGTTTATCTCTGAGCTCATAGAAGGCACTTATACATTCAGCATCAAATGGCATTGGAGCACTTATGTCACTGAGAGTAAACTTCAGTAAAGACTTTCCAATCAGGGAGAAGTTTGGAATCTACTGTCTAGAGTATCCAATCATTCCCAGGAACATTCTCACGTATCACTGTATATTTGGAGTAATCATTCTCAAGATTGCAGAAACACGTTCTTTAGACTCTTTTCTGGCCTATTCCTCAAAGTAGTGCCTCAAATAGATAACTCTTGTCATTCAGTAATACATTTTTGTGGGTTAGACATTATGGCCATTGTCTGTAAGAAAGTTCAAGAGTTCAACTGTATACAACTTGCAATCATCTTTTGTTTAGGATGCTAACATTAAATCATCTATATTCAGAATGAGCACTAAGTTATAGGGCACCTGTACATACTCCAAATCTTTCTTTAGAATCTGGCTAAAGTTTGAATGGATTTCTGTACACTCTTGTAGGATACAACACCAAACAAGAACTGTATAAAAAAAATTGAATGCAAGGAGATATTGGCTATCCTAATGAGAGGAAAGTAAAAGAAGGCACAAGTTAATGACTCTGTGCAATTCTGCATCAGCTGCGATCTGAAACAAATTCACAGTATGATTCAGTACGACATGACAGTGGACTACACCTCTATTGCTTTTTCACTGTTCTTGGGCCACCTTCCATTTGCCACAAATGTTTGTAAGCCCATGATTAGGAAGTTGCAGGGACAACCTCGGACTTCTTTTAAAACACCCTGCTCAATAATCTATTCAATGACTAGTTTTCCCCCTTACTCTACTTCCCATGTAAGCTTGTACAAAGGAGGTCAGGGGGAAACAGCATCTGGTTTCACTGTAATTCCCCACTGGCTCTGCATTATAATAAATGTTGTCGTCTGTAAAATCCCATATCTCCTCTTGCACTGTGTGTCTTAAATCAGGAGATAATTGTGATTATATTTTAAATTCTGAGTCCTTGTGCTGCGTTTGAGTCACCACACAGCCTGCTGTGCAATAAATCAAGCAGTTCATTTTGCAGAGGAAATCATAATAGGTTAACCAGACTCATGATTTTTTTTATATTTATGGCTGTTTCCTATTGACTTCATTCTAACAGTAACTTTGGCTGAGACCTGATTAGTAATCTGCATGCTGCTAATTCCTAAAATGTGGACTTCTCTTCCTTAGAGGGGTGGATTTGGAGCCTCCATGTATCGAAATATGGAGGAGATAGTACCTGTATCAAAGTTAAAAAAAACTGTATTTCGGCTATACAGCCGTAAAAGCACATATAAATATAGCAGACATTTTAAAGCACCTTTAAATATATGATTTAGATAATAAAAACAAAGATTACGTTTTTTTTAAAGATAATAAAATGCAGTTTCATTTAGATGTTCTGTGACACATCAACCTGGTATATTGCAAGGTTAATTAAAATTCAATATCTGCAGATTTTTTAGAGCATAAAACATGGTACAATAAATACTAAATACTAAATAAAAACAATCAAAATATTGTTAAAAGTTGAATTTCTACTGTTTGACTTTTTTTGAGAGGGTGTGCAAAATTAGCATTGAAGTTAGTAGATGGAGGAGCAATATACAGTATGGATTTCCATCATGGCCAGTAATCAGATAGAGCTTATTTGTTATCAGACGCAGTTTCCTTTATGATACTCCTACGTATGCACCACATCATGAATAGAAACCTGGAAGTGGAAAAGACATATAGTGGGTCTGTTTCATACTTTAGTAATCTGAAGGCCTCAGAGTGGTGTCTAATTCCCACATTTCTGCAGAGCTGAACAATCCACTTTGACCTGGGTCTACTAAACGCAGTGCAAAAAAAGAGGACATAGGATTCTGTTTCTTCATTCACAGGACACCCAGGACATCCTAATTTGGTGGCTCTCTTCCATTTATTAGTAAGCGCTCTAAGAGGGAGCACGCCATGCCTAAATTGTAAATACAATTTCTTTGCGGTGAAAGGCTGTATACTATCCAGGGCCAACTCCAATTTGTACTGCTGCTTGACTTCCAAAAACCTGTGAGTCAAACTGCATGAGTTAGCACACTGGGATAGTTGGGTGCATTTGTATTTCTTGTAGGCAGAAAGCAGGGACTTTTTAGAGATGGAGGGGCAGGTCTCTTCTGGCGTTAGGCACATATTCATCCTGCCCAATGCCTGGCAAGTGCTCTTGCTGTGGCACAGCCAGGGTATATTCTCTGCGCCCAGGATGGTCTTAAAGTCCCTAAGTTCCTCCCTGTAATGGACCAACTCGGGCCTACTCCAGATACGACGCCAGAATAAAAGTGGGCGGGAGGCGATTAAATCGGCAATGGGGCCAATACCCAAGTCCATCCGTAGTGGTGTCAACGGGGGTACTTTCCGAAAGGGCCAGTAGCTGCCTTAGGAAGGTATTCTCCGTTATTAATTGGGCAGTGTCCCCAGAGCTCTGCTCTGTACAGCGTTGCTTCCCTTGCCGGCACTTTATAAATTTCTGCCGGTGGGCCTACCACTTTCTGTGTACATTTTTTTAATACTTTCAGGATTCCCCCTATGGACTGTCTTTTGGAGATTTATCTTCAGGTCCCTCTTCCTGCAGAATGAACAAAACTCTTCCAGAACCCGCTACATACCCATTGTTGACTTAGAGAGTAGCAGGGTATTGTCCGCAAACATTAAGGCTGGTATTTTGCGGCTGCCTAACCTCAGGGAATCTATATCTTTTACAGCTAATAATGTTTCAATTAGACCATTTAGAAACAGGGAGAACAGGGTCAGGGCTAAAACACATCCCTGTCTCACCCTTTTCTCTACAGGGAAGGGGTCCGTAAGTTCCCTTTTTTGCCATACCTTATTCTCACATACGTGGCATGGTGCAGACGCTTGAGCAGGTTGCATAGGTATGTCGGTACTCCCATATTCTGGAGTATGCCCCATAGTTGATCCCGCTGCACCATGTCGAATGCAGATCTAAGGTCCACAAAGGTTAGATAAAGGCTGCCACCCTCCAGAGAAACCGTTTTCCAATAGATCAATTGCAATCTAAAGATCTGATCTATGGTAGAGGTTTTTATCCTAAACCCAGCTTGTAAAGGCATTAATACATTATTTTCCTCTATCCATGATTTCAATCGATCAAGGACAACCCTAGCAAAAATCTTTTGACTAACATCAATGAGACTTATTGGGCGATAATTTTAGCGGGGAACCTTTTTTTTTAAATAGGAATAATTTCTGCCCCTGCCCAAGTCAGGGGCATGGCCATACCTTGGAAGATAGCGTTGAACACTGCTTGCTCATTTTTATACAAGTCACCAGGGATTCTATGGAGGCCAGGTGCCTTGGCCGGCAGAAGGTTTCCCAAAGCCGCAGTAACCTCTTTCAGTGTGCATGGGGGTGCATCACTAGTAAGGTTTGGGTTTATTTCATTTGATGCAGCTTTGGTGGGATCCACTTCACCATCAACTGTCCGCATATATAGGGTTTTAAAATGGGATCGCCAGACTTCTTTACCCAAGTTTGGCTCAATTTCAGAGATGCCTTTGGATTTGCCGGTTTTCATTAGATTACAGAAGCCTCTCATGTCCCGGTTATCTAGAGCTTTTTTTGATTGCATCCCATTTATCTAACTCCCAGGTTGCTTTAGCTTCAGCTATGATTTTTTTGTTGTGTGATCTATTTACCTTGGTAGATTGTTTGTCGTTATTTTTGATCCCAAGTAGTAGAGCACGCTTAGCATCCTTGCATAGTTTGTTATACCAGGGGTGTTGAGTTTAGTGTCCACTCTATTACTAACTTCATTTGTAAAAATATTCCGCTAATTTTAAAAACAATTCCTGATGATTCATGCTTAGTACCGTCAGGAGTTCTAAACCTTGACTATTGTCAGGTGCATAGAAAGCTATTTCTAAAAAAGGGATGACTTGTTTGTTAAGGGTGGCCACTTTCTCCGGAGACTGCACAAAAGTTCCCCACCACACTCTTCTACCCCCTTCAGTTGTAATCAAGTTTGGAACTACTTGTGGGGATATGCTCTGAAGAACATTGGGCTGGGGGAGAGCTATTTCTAGTGCCAACGAGTTGTGTTCACTTTCATTCTAGGCTTGACCGAAAAGTCGATGACTTTGTGCCATAAGTCTACATCGACCAGGATATAGTCGATTATGGAGGCCTGCCCTATCTCGTTAAAAGTAAATTCACCTGGGATTTCGGACCGGAGGCGACCGTTGCATGCCCTAAGTGAATGACTACAGATTAATGAGTTCATCTGGAGCACGAGGGGAGTCCACCTTCTAACTGGATAACTATTACAATCTGGGATTGTCCGGGCCGCATCTTCATCACTCGTGATGGCATTATCAAGCCCGTTTAAGGGTTCAAAGTGACAATTGAAGTCCCCTCTGATAATTACAATTGTACTTTCTGATAATGTGTATAGAAAGGAGTTGAGACAATCAATTGTCAGAGAGGTTTGTCCCGTCCTTACTGGACGTGAGTACGTGTTAACAATTGCTATCTTCAGAAAGTTTGCGAAGGGAAGGAGAATACACAGTATGTCGGGGGAGGGAGTTTCTACCATTTTAATGCTGCATCCTAAATATATGCCAACCCATATCCATAAACCCCCTGAGGGCCTTCCCCTAAGCCCTTGGACAGCTGGGATGCTATATGTGACATAGCCCACTCTATGCAGGTCGACCCTAGACCAGGTTCCCTGTAAGAGGCATAGTTGGTGGCTATCAATGTACTCTCCCCAATCAGGGAGGTCCATTTTAGGGCTGAGCCCTGCTATATTCCATGATAAAATCTTCGGGTGCTTGGGCTCCTCTGGGCCTGAAATTTCCTGGTGTAGATTCCTCCCTTCCCTTGGTGTTAACTGGTGCGGGGGGTTGGCCTGCTCGACGTCACCTAACTTAGTTGGAATACTTTCGGGGTCCCTACTTGTCTCAATGGGGCCCCCAGAGATATTTTTGGTTGTTAAGGGATTATAGATCTTTGCGGCCCAAACGCCCCTACTCATAGTTTTTCCGCAATTGTCTAGCTCAGTTACCTGATCTGTAAGCCATGTAGAGCTTTTAGGTGTAGTATTTAGTCAATCGACCAAGTCCAGGGTGCTATATCTATTGCTCACTGGGATGTTAAAGGGCATTGCATCCTCGCATCCCTGGCCCATGTTACGGGAGGTAGCACACTGGGCTTTCAATTCCCATTTTCTATAGACTCTTCCCATATCATCGACAAGCTGGCTTAGGGGATAGAAGTAGTCCAAGGAAAGTGTTTGAATGGCTCCCATCTCCTCTGAAGATCTCCATTCCAGGATGTGGTGTACCGCCCTCCTGTCCCTAAAATTAATCAAAATACAGTCTCCTAATATTTCCTTACGGTTCTGACCCAACCAACTAACCCTACGCACAAATAGAATTTCACTATATGTTGAAGAGGGGACTGGTCTATATTTATTTATCCAATGTATAGCTTTGTTTTTCAGTTCTGGGTAAGTCTCCCCCCTGCCATTTTCCAACTCTGGCCCTCCAGCTAATATAACGACATAAGGTGCGGATGCAGGGGGCAGGTCTATGCAAGGCAGTATTGAGCTCTTGTCCCTCACCCTAGGATTAGATGTTTTCCGATTAGCTATAGTGGTGGTTGCTTGTGGTTGGTGACCTCTGGACTCTGGCGTGATTGCCATAGGCCTAAGCTCTTGCCCAGGATCTGTTATATGGGGTGGCCTATTTTGGGTATTTGCTAGGGGCTTATTGTTTTGGGCGGCGGAGACTGTCCCTGTACACTCTGGTATATTAACAGATGTTTCCTGATCCCCTGAGAGGAGTGGGGGCAGGGGGTTGAGTGTGTGTTCCACAGTTTGAAGGGGGGGGTACTCTAGAGGTTGATGGATTACTCAGTTCCGTTGTTTGACGGATGGCATCAATTTTGGACCCCCACAAGACGATCAATGTAGTTAACTTGTCGATGCGTCTCATTGTCGTGTTCTAATCTAGGACCCCGATCAATACTGTGGCCTTATGCCCCTATACGGCTATAATCCATTCATACCCCTATAATGGCATAAACGATCAGAGCCATATTTCAGCCATGTTTCTGAAACTCGCCTCTGCAGCTCATTACAGTAGAGGACACAGCAGTAGCCACTATCTAAGATTCCTAGATTACACTCCGAGTTCTTCAACAAGATAAAACTCAGCAACCTGGGAAAACGCCGCATGCTATGTTTTGATTAGTAATAGAACTCTAATGAGCACTGAAAGGACGATCACTTCCTAGTGACATCTTTATTGACGTCTTATGTCCAAAAACTTACGTCAAACAAGGCACCTTTCAGGTATAAATATTACCAACGCTGTCTTAAGCAAGCGCGACTACGATAATGATGGTGTGGTGAATACAGGAGCAGAACAGCTGTCCCTTGCAGAGCCCAGCAGATCCAAGCAGCCCACGGACGCTGCCCCTCCTCCTCCTTGACTCGCTGAGAAAGAAGCTGTCTTTTCTCCTGCCGAGAAAATCCAGCTCCGGCGTTTCCAGCCTACTCTTGCGAATGACTGGGATATCGAGCCCTGAAAGGAGATACAAGACCTCCAACGTTCTATTCCAGAGGTATGGTGTTGACTAAACCCTTAGAGAGAATTCTTGAAGCAAACCTTGGCAAAACCAACTTAACTTAAACTGCTACTTACTTACTCCCTCCCAAGTATTAGGCTTAGGTCAGGTACACTGGGGTAGGCGTAGTTAGAAGCACCAGTTGAGTACGTTAGCTAAATGTATATATGAATGTATATATTTTATTCATTTTAAACCATTGTATGGCTAAGAAACCATATCAATGCATTTACAGTATTATTTTGCAATCCTCATTTTACTGTACGCACTTTTTATAATAACGAGTCTTGCAATTGTGGCAATTCATTTCTCTTGCATGAGAAGAAAGACTGTTCAATAAATAATACTTTTTATTGAAAACGCCCATCTCTCTATTCTCTGTATCTTGGTGAAAGTAATCTGCACAACTGACTGAGTAAAATAACTGTCTATTGTTTAACACGACTCTAGAGATTGACTCTTATTCTAAGGAGCAAAGTTGTCATGTTTATGCGGTTGTTGGAAAACTGAATCCTTTCTTGTCTGAGCCAGGGGAGCTGATCACTCCCTATTCAGTCAAAAAAGTTTCCAGTGACCTCTGAGCTAGTTGGTAACAAACCCAATTAAGTTTAGCATAGTCAGTAGAGACCTGGAAGACCGCACTTCTATGTCTACACTGCTGTTTATGTTATTCCAATGGGCAGGGCCTATAGGGAAAATAGGAACTACACTACATGGCGCCCAACGTTTGGTAAGGCGATAAAACGAACGTAAGATGTTAGAGTAACTCAGTCGTGCATTTTTCACACAGACCCTTTCTCCCGTAAATACTCCAATAGACGTCTGGAGTGGGTGAAAGGTTAAAATCCGCCCGAACTTAGTAGGAAGAGATTCCTATGTAAAGCTCTGGTTTATTCAACGTTGAAGGATACAGTGTTCCAAAATATTGTGCACCTAATCTTTGTTTCCTTGAAACCTGATCTGCAACAAAAGACCTTCCTGACAGTAAAATGTCAGATTTAGAGAACGGAACCGTTGATGCAGCAGTAAATGCGACTCAGCAGGCTTCCGATGAAACAGGAATTTACCCACCGGGTGCGATAATCATTCCGGTCAACATAAGAAAAACTATAACGTTAAAACGTATGGAAAATGGGCTGACCACACAAGGTGGCACAGTCGTCTTCGTGACAGAGGCACACGAATATCGGCAGACAGAGGTATTCTATTCATGGATAAAATTTCCAGCGGCAAACGCTGCAACAAACGAGTTTCACTATTACAAAATAGAGGATCCACCGGATGAGTACGCTCCTTTCGAGGAGATTGAAATCCCATTTAAAATTCCAAGAGCACCTGCTCTGGTTTAAAGGCCCCCTAAAACACAATGATCATATTACCAGGCTCGGTCCACTAGGTAGACCAGGAGCAACGTGGCCGGTTCTAGCCAGCTACACACCACATCCGGACATTGCAAAAATGTCAAAAGAAGAGCTGTTAGAACAGCTAAAAACATTAATTAAAATACATAGACAATTAGTCAAATATGTAATGCGGACTGCAACAGTCTAAACAGCTGTTAATGTTCCACAGCTGACCCCTCATCAGGGGAACACAAATAAAATTACACCACAGAACATACAATCATGTCTTGGTAAAACACCCATAAAACGGGAACAAATTCCTTTCTGGTTAGTCCAGAAAATTACTCAAATAGAGGCAGTATTTCCGAATACTACCCCTATTGAGAAACACAGAATCCTGACCATCTGCCTTCCAATGGGGGTCGCATCACACGTGGAGGACTGTGACACTTGGAGTACAGTCTTTGCTTCCATTTACACAAAAACACATGGTGTTCCGTCCATGGCGGTAATACCAGATGTGCTAAAACAGATTCAGAATGAATAAGGTCCTGAACCTGCTTTAACTCTTGGTATGAAATTACTGAAAGACTTCAAGCAGGTCTCGGCTATATTACTAGCCAATATAAAAGGAGAAGCAGCATCTGTGGTGATCCGCCAGAAGTTGAAGGAAACTGATATAACAGATCAACCAATTGAGCTTGCCAGAATTATAGAAAAATGTTATGAAGAACTAGGTAGAGACAGCTTCGGTGGGAAACCAGTGAAACCCCAACTACTCAAAAATCCTGAAAAATTATTTATTAAAAATCATTCAAACACTCCTAAAAAGAGCTGGGATGGAAATAAACAATCCACTCCCAAGGAAAAAGTTTTCCAGTCCAGAGGAAGGTCTCCTCGACAGAGGGAAAGAACTCCAACTCGAGAACACCAGTCTCCCCAGAGGGAGCCCTCTGAGAAAAGATATAACCTTAGAAACAGGGATAATTTGAAGAAGCCTGATAGATATCAAAGTATTGATACACGTCCCTCTCGATCTTTTTCGCAGAAATCGGAAAGAAGAGGACGGTCAGACCCAGGAGAGCACACTAAGTCCAAAGACAAGGAACCTGCTCAAAGTAAAAAATCACAATTGCCAAAAAAGAAGGTAGCCAGTATTAGAGTAATCGAACATGCCGAGAATACTGAGGACACTGTTGAAAAACGGGGAGTGGGCACAGACAATGCTAGACAGTGCAGCAGAAATCAGCATAGCTCGCAAGATCCTGATGAGTCATCTGGAGACAGTGGACACGAATGAATACATTCAGGTCGAAACTGCCGTCACCAGAGTTAGCGAACCTCATAAGATATACGAAATAACACTGCGTATAGAGGGAGATAAGACTAGGAAAATAAGGGGTCTATTTTGGGATAAACTCTCAAAAGGCTATGACATCCTGTTAGCTGAAAAAGATTGCCCCCCGGAGTTTGTCAGGGAGTGCCCTCGTGGCGAAGAAATGATTATGCCTGCCTTCTCGAATCACATTCCGATTCATACTAAATATATATATGCAAGGAAATGGGCAGTTGCCCAGGCACCAGCACTATATAAAAATCATGTAGGATGGGATGATGAACAAAATCCAGTTAAAAAGTCAACCAACTGCACAAAGGCAGTATCCAATTAAGCAAGAAGCTAAAAAACAAGTCAGGGAGATTTTAGATCAACTTGAATACCAGGGGGTGATTGAAACATGCACCTCTCAAATGAACAATCCTTTGTTTCCTGTCTCCAAAGCGGACGATTCATATCGTCTAGTCTTGGACTACAGACACCTAAACTCATGTTGCAAAACATTTGCAGTACAGAATTCGCATACTGCTGCACTAATGAATAACATAGTTCGTAAAAAATATAAAACGACATTAGACATATCAAATGGTTTCTTTTGTCAAAACATTGCACCAGAAAGCAGATACTTGACCGCTTTCTCAGTAATGGGGTCTCAGAAAAATTTCTGTAGGCTCCCACAGGGATTCAAGAACAGCCCAGGACTATTCTCAGCCAGAGTAACAGAGTTACTACAAATGTATGATGATGAGGCATTATCTTATGTAGATGATAGCTATCTCACAGACAACGACTTGGAGACTCACTTGAAAAGAGCGAACATCATAATACTTGGGTTCGCAGCAGAGGGTTACAAATTTAACTTTAAAAAGTCTCAGATTGCCCATCTGACAGTATTATTTCTAGGATGTGAATTATCAAGTGAAGGAAAAAGCCTAGCGGACAACTTCTTAGAGAAGTGCGCTGTACTCAAAGCACCTAAAACGCTGAAGAACTTACAATCTATTCTAGGCTTCCTGAATTTCTGTAGAACTTACATTCTAAATTATGCAGAGAGGGTTAAGCCTCTCTACGAACTAATTAAACCTGATTTTAAACCAATCACCTGGACTCAAAAACACACAGAAATTTTGAGATCACTGCAAACAGACATGTTAGCAAGAACAAAATTAGATACACGTGACAATACACGCAACCTTGTAATCCGAGTCATCCCAGGAAGATGCGGATTCACGTACCTGACCTCTAATGAGGGAGAAAAGGTACCAATAGCTTACAAATCTCACTTGTACACACAAGCAGAAAAAACATTCAGTCTCACAGAAAATACTGTGAAAGCAGTACTAACTGCACTAGCTAATGAACGAGAACTAGCACACGGCAAAAGGATCAACATCCTCACAGCGGAATCCGCCTTCGAGGCGCTATTCAGCCCAGTAAACCTGCCTACAGTGTCACTGGATCCGAAATGGATACAGTGGGAAAATTCTCTTGCTGCGGACGACGGGAAATACTATTTTGCTCCGCAATTCGAAAAACTGAATGATTTAAAATATGAACAAGAATATCCTCTGCCAATCGAAATTCTGCCTCTCCAACAATACTCTTGTATAATCTATACAGACAGATTTGTACAGCACTACAATGTAGAAAACGAATCCTACGATGCAGCCCACGCGATTGTTAAAGGTCGCTGGCTGTGCGGTAAATTCAGACAAAAAATAACAAAAACTGAATCAGTGAGAAACTGTTCGGCTCAGCGAGCTGAAATCAGATCTTTAAAGATGCCGCTTGAAAATGCCGAACGTGAATTCCCGACACTAATCGTGTGCAATTCGCATTTTTGCGTCAACTCTTACAATAATAAGTTGCAGGGCTGGATTCAAAATGATTTCAAAGATGAAACAGGTGCCACAATCAAGCATAAAATGCTTTGGAAACAGGTAGTTCTTTTACAGAAAGAACTACAAAAGACTCACGTGATACACACTCTGAGTCATCAACGTGATGGCGTTGACGTTGCAGGGAATTCATTGGCTAATACAGCCACAGCAGAAGCAACTAAACCGGCTTCCGTAGGCACAAAAAAGCGTTCAGAAAAATACATAGACGGGGAAACCATGCTGGCAGTAAAAACGTCCTTAAAAGGCGACTGTGCAGCACTACCCGTGAACTATCCACTCAATTATGCATACGTAATAGATGCAAACTCCGTTCCTTTTGCTCAAATCCCTGGAGTGGGGGATAGGGTAATTCCAATCATGAACCGGAGAAAGTTATTAATAGCAGACGCACACATGGGTGAAGGTCCAAGGCACATACAGATGAAGGAATCTCTGACTGAATTACAATCAGTATACTGGTGGCCGGGGATGAGCGTGCAACATCAAATATATGTAAAGAACTGTCCCGAATGTGACAGAGATCGCAGTAATGAACCGGTCCAGTCTGTTGCCCAGTTACCGTTTACAGACAGGGTAATGCTGTCTATATGCCATCCTGCGTCCTATTAACTATTAAGACTAGAATTCACTTAAAAAATGTGGCCCCAGCGCTCGGCTGACGCCAAAACTGTTATAAAAGATCTGCAAGTCTTTATCGGCACATACGCAATTGCCATGTTCCATTCTGACCAGGGTCCTGCTTTCAGCTCTCAAGCTTATAAGGAGGCCATGGCCAGTATGGGCATTGGGTTGTGATACTCTTGTCCATCACACCCCGAAGGGAACAGTGTAGTGGAAAGAAAAAACCGGGACATAAAGCAATCTAGAACAGCGAAGGTATTAGGTTCGGGTGATGGGTGGGTCAAACATTTAATAAGTGTCCAGCTCAGTCTAAACAATTTGCCAAGAAATTCTCTAAAAGGTTTCAGCCCATACGAACTATTGTTCGGAACTAGAATGCACATTCAGGACTTAGATAGTCAGGTATCAGTGGTAGAAGATAAGAATAAAGACTTTGACATCAAAGATCGTTTGGCTGTTTTACAGGACTTGAATGAAACAAGAAAATCCTTAAGCAACATAAAGTTAAAACAACAGCCAACTACCACTGAAGAGGCACCACCAGCCCCAGCAAGACCTGTCTGGATTCCAAAGATTGGGGATCTAGTCAGAGAGAAAATAGCGGTGAAGAAGGAATTTGGACCTTCTTACAGAAAAGCAGTACCTGTCTTGTCAATCAACAGAACAAGATCAGTAGTACTACCGCCTCTTACTGGTAAAAAGGAGAACAGAGTTGTATCAATCGACCTGGTAAAACCACAATCATGTGGCCTAAAATCAACAGTAGGCCCAGTGGACTCCCAAGAAATAACAGAATACCCAAATTTGCAACAATCCAAGAGGTTCAAACTGAAAGACTAATCACATTTGATAAACCTGCAGTGCACAGAGAGGGACTATGCAATAATGCCATGGAACTCGTGCCTCTTGAAACACAGATTGAAACAGTTCGTCATGAAACACCAGTCTACAATGATGTGGCATCAGAATGTGCTACCGAAAGACAAATTGAAAAAACAATTCCAACAATTGACAGAACTGCCTCTGGCTACTTCATCAACTTCGATAACTTTTCTGAAGATCAAAACGACCCCTGAAGTGATGCCAGAAACAAAGACTTTTAAAGAAAAAGCAACAGAACTCTTTCATCAGCTCAAGGAAATTTACCTTATTTCTCCATGTTACGAGTTCTGGTTTGGACTAGGTGTATTTTTCCTCCTGCTTTGGCTCATCATGGTACTTTTTTTGGGAAAATTCATTGAGGGAAAATACAGTTCAATGGACACAGCAAGTCAGAAGATCAACTTAGTCCTAAAACCACACAGATCATCCCACGTGAAGAAAAGAGAACTATCAACAGTAAATGTCACAGCCATTCCAAAACCCGGGGGGGGGTAGTATGGGACAAAACTGACTATGAAATATATGGTCCGGTCGAAATCCTGAAATATCCTCACCAGTTCAAGGTTTCCTTAAGTGACTTTGTAAAACCAAGTACATTTTCTGATGATTGGGATTTTGAAAGTATTAAAAATATGATGTCTGATTTAGTGTTGTCAGCTAGATTTACAGAGCATGATTATTCACAAGGTTCGTCTAATTATGAACAGATGTACTGCTTCTCACATTACGGTGACCATTACTTGCATAAATCTGCACAACCTGGAAATGTTTTTAAATATAACCAATGGGAACATTGTGCTACTCCACCTAAAAGCAGTTCGAAAACATTCTATGAGAAATTCCAGTACTTCTCAGGGTTTAACACAAGTGATGCAGAAACGTATTATTATAAACTGTTAGACAAAACAGGATTGAAAAAAATGCTGACAAATACTAAATTGATATATTCAGAAGCATTTTATGAAAAAATGATGACATTTGGTTTTGATTTTTGGAAAAATAACATCGAAACAAAAACCATCTGGGGTACAAAAGATTGGCAGGTACAAGGCCTAGAAGCCTTATTTCGAGCCTGCATGATCCCAGAACAAATAATGTTCTTAAATGACAAAATTCACCAAACAACCTGTCTTGGTCTAGCTAAAATTAAAGACCTTCATAAACCGTCTATTCCAAAGCCAATACCTGATAATGCAACAACAGATATTGAAATAGACGTATCAAAATTTTACATCTAAACAGAACACATCCTGATTGGAAAAAGTGGTTAATCTAGCCTACTGACACAAATAACTGTCAAGATAGATTCCTGAACCAAACACAGGGATTAACAATGACCAGACCCTAGATACTCCCAGAGACAACATCCAGGGATAGTAACAACATACAGTGTAGGGAAGCTGTGCCTTGAATGGCTAGAATCATCCACACTGGCAGAAATTAAGCAACACTTATCTTTACTTAAAGATGGTGCTGATTTGCACAATTTCATTCTGGGACCACGCAAACAGCGTCAAAAGCGTTTCATAGCGACCAGTATATATGCGGCTTACAACGAGGCTTGGAAAGTAACACAAATTGAAACAGCTGAAAAAATACGAGAAATTGATCGTATTAATTTGGAAAAATCACTTTCTGTTGTGGACAATGGGTTAATGACTCTGTCCTCCAGAATATATTCACTGGACAGTATTGTATCATCTGCCATAGATATAATAGATAAAGACTTGCTAATGTTATAGCATGGCCAGTCACAATTGCCTTCTATTGTACAGTTAAGCTGGACGCTGCAAAATCTTCGTTCAGGCTATGTGCCATGGCGTTTAATCAACACAACGTCATTGTTTTCCATCTTTAACCTTACTGATAAACAAATCAGCTTGGCACAGAAAGGAGCAGACTATACAATCCTGAGCATCGAAAAACTTGAGAGATTGCCATTGACAATGTCAGCAAGTCCTGTCATTGAATGGATAATACACGGGATTATCACAATTCCGATAACAACTTTCCAATTTAAAAATTGCCTTGAATACATACCGACTGGCCAGTATGAACGTTTGGGTAAAAGGTACATTAAGTCAGCATGGAAATTACCATATACACACACATGCTATAGTGACAGCAACAAAAATGTATTTCTTAGTGGTGATAACTGCAAACATTCACTAAGCGGTATACTTTTGTGCCAGGGTATTAATTTACACGGGGCCTGTGATGGAAATTCAAACAACCTTTCATGCCACCAACATGTCACACCTGCAACGCAGATAGAGCCTTTCTTTAAGCAGCTCTCGAACAGGAGTTACATTCTAATAACGGATCACAGCTGTTGTGGCCTTTTGCCAGGTAAAGCATATCTCGTTCAAATAACTTCCATGGTCAAATGCTGTATGCAAGCAATGTTTCCAAATGGCCCTGGAGACTCTGAGACTCCCATATGGCCTCGTTTGAATGTCTCTTCTATACGAATTGATACATTAAGCAGAATGAAGTCTGTGCTTTTGCAGACAACAGTGCCCATCACGTCATCAAAAGAGACGTATGATCTCCAAGTTGCAAGGACAGCATCGGAGATTCATGACCTTTTATCAACAAATTGCCCCGTGCATTTCACAGAAATGCTTAGCCAAATTCTAAATATGTCAAGTGCCATAGGCATCCCAGGCGTATTTAAGACCATTTTTTCGGGACTACTAACACCATTCAAAGCAATTCTGGGAATCATTCCCAATTTTGTCCATTCAGTCTTTGGTGCATACCCCTAATTTTGGGACTTGTAGCAGGCATTTTATTTTTGACCTTCCTGCTCCGATATGGCAAGCCAAAACACAGACATGACTCCGGCAGGGATGGAAGAAACGATCCTAGCAATACGCTACCGGGACCGCATAACTAGAGTCCTTGGATTGGCCAGCTGAGAGATCTGACCATGACCTGGTTTCTTTCATTCAGACCTATATGGCAGACCTGCATCTTACCTGTGCTTCGATGTATGCTATGCGGAGATGAATGCGTGTTGGACACCTGTCTTGCACTTCCATCAGCAGTACCAATGGATATCGATACTTTGCTAAGTCCTGTAATGGCTCACGCATTGTGTTGTCCCCAGCGGCTACCAATCCTGATGACGGCATTCGTTGAGACTCCTGTGCTACGGCTAGGTGGTGACAGTGGAGCGAGAAATAAAAGCAACATCACCCAGGTACGACCTTCTGTGAGCATTGCTGATCCAGACACCGATGATAGCAATCATTCTCACACCTGCCAAGTTACAGCATTATCAAACTTGGTCGAACTGTCACCTGATTTTGTAGACCAATTCTTTGAGAGCCTGACTGATATGATGTTCTCCCCTGAACAGAAACAATAATTTTTGAAAAGCATTCCAACACACAGCGTTCCCATGAACTCTGAATTCGGCCTTCAGTTTTGATCAACAAAAACTATTGAAATGCGTTGGAATTCTATTCCCCCGTTCACCATGAATTTTTTTTTTTGGTTTGAACATTTTTTCAAAATATTTACCTTTTTTCTGGCACGAAAACCTTTGCTTAAAGTAGAACTATTCATAAAGAACAGAACTTCTATTTTTAGGTAGACCTGGAGACATAATAACTTTATATCAGCCTCTAGCACATGTTACAACAATTGCATTTATATGTGATGAAATAATCTCGCCCTTCTTTTCTGTATAAAGAGATATTTCATGTGTATTTTTTCGCAAAATCGTTCACTGATTACATATGCCAAAACATTTTGTATGATTTCTATGCTTAAAGACGTACAGTACCTATATTTCATGTATTTTCATGTATTCAAATACACCATTTCAAATGCAAATATGTATTTTGGGATGGGTAATGTTACACATGCATCTTATTGCTTTAGTTTTTAGTAATTTGATGGGCATAAATTCGTGGAGTGGGTGTCGTGTTCTAATCTAGGACCCCGATCAATACTGTGACCTTATGCCCCTATGCGGCTATAATCCATTCATACCCCTATAATGGCATAAACGATCAGAGCCATATTTCAGCCATATTTCTGAAACTCGCCTCTGCAGCTCAGTACAGTAGATGACACAGCAGTAGCCACTATCTAAGATTCCTAGATTACACTCCGAGTTCTTCAACAAGATAAAACTCAGCAACCTGGGAAAACCCTGCTTGCTATGTTTTGATTAGTAATAGAACTCTAATGAGCACTGAAAGGACGATCACTTCCTAGTGACATCTTTATTGACGTCTTATGTCCAAAAACTTACATCAATCAAGGCACCTTTCAGGTATAAATATTACCAACGTTGCCTTAAGCAAGCGCAACTACGATAATGATGGTGTGGTGAATACAGTAGCAGAACAGCTGTCCCTTGCAGAGCCCAGCAGATGCAAGCAGCCCACGGACGCTGCCCCTCCTCCTCCTTGACGCGCTGAGAAAGACGCTGTCTTTTCTCCTGCCGAGAAAATCCAGCTCCGGCGTTTCCAGCCTACTCTTGCGAGTGACTGGGATATCGAGCCCTGAAAGGAGATACAAGACCTCCAACATTCTATTCCAGAGGTATGGTGTTGACTAAACCCTTAGAGAGAATTCTTGAAGCAAACCTTAGCAAAACCAACTTAACTTAAACTGCTACTTACTTACTCCCTCCCAAGTATTAGGCTTAGGTCAGGTACACTGGGGTAGGCGTAGTTAGAAGCACCAGTTGAGTACGTTAGCTAAATATATATATGAATGTATATATTTTATTCATTTTAAACCATTTTATGGCTAAGAAACCATATCAATGCTTTTACAGTATTATTTCGCAATCCTCATTTTACTGTACGCACTTTTTATAATAACGAGTCTTGCAATTGTGGCAATTCATTTCTCTTGCATGAGAAGAAAGACTGTTCAATAAATAATACCTTTTATTGAAAACGCCCGTCTCTCTATTCTCTGCATCTTGGTGAAAGTAATCTGCACAACTGACTGAGTAAAATAACTGTCTATTGTTTCACACGACTCTAGATATTGACACTTATTCTAAGGAGCAAAGTTGTCATGTTTATGCGGTTGTTGGAAAACTGAATCCCTTCTTGTCTGAGCCAGGGGAGCTGATCACTCAAGAAAGTTTCCAGTGACCTCTGAGCTAGTTGGTAACAAACCCAATTAAGTTTAGCATAGTCAGTAGAGACCTGGAAGACCGCACTTCTACGTCTACACTGCTGTTTGTTATTCCAATGCGCAGGGCCTATAGGGAAAATAGGAACTACACTACATCATTACCACTTCAAACTCAGATCCTATAAACTGTTTCGAGGTGGTCCTTTAGTTTTGTGGCTAGGTTTTGTACCCATACTGGGGGCTCCAGAGATTGGGGGCTACTTTCAACAACCTCTTTACCTCCAACCAAATTGTCTGGGGCCACCACAAGTTTTTTTTTTCACCTGTTTCCCTCTTTTTTGGGCAGATTGCTTACTAAGACCTCCTCTCTTTCTTTGGCCCCCACACTTGCCAGTTTTGTTACTTGGATCCCCAACTGGGCGCCCTTGAGCACAAGGAAGATCTGTCATGGTGGGAGCCACCTGTGTTTGAAAGGGGTGGGATGGCTCTAAGTCCTTAATTGGGGAAGTGGCTAATATCACCGGAGTCAATGAAAGGCGTCTCTCAGTGCGTTCAATTTCACTTGAGACTACTTCTATTGCCTACTGCAACATTTTATCGATGGCAGTTGGCTTGACCATTGGGGTAGGTAGTGCAGCTTTCTGCCTAGTCATTGGCCTAGAGGGCGGGGAGGTGTTCTTTCCCATAATTGTTCGCTTACTAGTCCCCCTGATGTTAGTTTGTGGCAGTAGAATTAGAATTCCAATGACAGTGGGGACTTCAGCTTTTGGCCCATCGTTTACCCCCCAAACAGCTTGGGTCTATGTCTTATAGCACATATGTCATTAAGAGTACCTTTAGTCAGCAGCCAGGGGAGGTGGCCCAGCCCAGTCTCATACTGTCTTGGAAGGGCTCCGATGGGCCTGCGCGCCTCCCGCGCATGTCCCGCGTTGCGGGAGGCTGGCAGCACTTATGTTGCTGCCCCTTGGGCCCCAGCGGATGGCGTCTCAGCGCCGGGCCGGGGTTGCTGGGGGATGTATTTTTGTGCTGCTAGCCGTTCCCCTCCCGGCGCTGGCGGTCAGGATACTTCCATTTCCCTCACGGCAGGACAGGACTGGTTAGTGCTTCCAGCGCTGGTGAGGCCATTTCCCTGAAGGCGAAATGGAGCGAGGCAGAGCTGTTTCCCTCACTGCAAGTTGGACTGCTTCCCGCGCTGCGGGAGGCTGGCAGCGCTTATATTGCTGCGCCTTGGGCTCCAGCGGATGGCGTCACTGCTCCGGCCTGGGGTTGCTGGGGGATGTAGCTTTTGTGCTGCTAGCCGTTCGCCTCACGGCGCTGGCGGTCAGGATACAGCCGTTTCCCTCATGGCAGGGCAGCACTGGTGAGTGCTTCCCGCACTGGTGAGGCCGTTCCGCTCACGGCAAAATGGAGCGAGGCAGAGCCATTTCCCTCACGGCAAGTTGGAGTGCTTCCCGCGGTGCGGGAGGCTGGCAGCGCTTATGTTGCTGCTCCTTGGGCCCCGGCGGATGGCGTCACTGCGCCCACCCGGGGTTGCTGGGGGATGTAGTTTTTGTGCTGCAAGCCAATCCCCTCACAGCACTGGCGGTCAGGATACAGCCATTTCCCTCACCGCAGGGCAAGACTGGTGAGTGCTTCCCGCGCTGGTGAGGCTGTTCCCCTCACGGCAAAATGGAGCGAGGCAGAGCCGTTTCCCTCACTGCAAGTTGGAATGCTTCCCGCCTGTATCAATTAAGAAGGATACAGAGTTGCCATTCGCCTCACCTTCTACATATTGGCTAGTCAGATCTATCTCGGCACCAAGCATTTAATCCTCCTCCCCCCCAGGCACCATCACTGTGAATGACTTATGTTTTGCTGCATCACTGAAGCTACATGCTTTTTCACATTGAATTGTACTTGATTTATTGATTAGAAAAGTTTTATATAGAGCGAACAAGACCCATGTGGGTATCAGAGCACTTTACAAGATTAAGAGAGACAGTGACACAAATCATTAAGCGTAGTAAAGGTACATACAGTGTAACAGAAACAAATATCGTAGAGGGGCAGAGAATTGAGGATCTAAACCAGAAATCTGTTCATTAACAGGAGTTCGACTTTTTTCTTGAGGCAGGTAGTGAAGGGGGGAGAGAGTTCCAAATTCTGGGAGCAATGCCTGAGAATGATCTGCTGTAGGTGTATTTCTTGTTGAAACATTGCGGGGCATATTACCAACGTTTAGCGATATTTATCGCTAACGATGCTTAGCAACAAATTTTTTAACGCTAAGCTTCGCCGGAAATTATCGCAGAGATAACTTGCTATTAGCAACGTTTATCTCAGAAGTGATAAAAATCCTCACGCTAGCTGCCAATTGAGAGATTATCGCTGGAAAACCAACGATAATCTCTCGAAGTTTGGCGTTAGCTTGATGATAGGGGCTCACAAACTTAGCCATGATATCCACCTTCCATAGGATATCATGGCTAAGTCAGGAAAATACCAGGTGTAAAAAAAGCAGTGCTAACCGCGGTTAGCGCTGCTTTTTTTTTATCACTAACAGGGTTAGCGAAATCCTTGATAATAGGAGAAATGTCGCTCAACGACATTTCTCCTATTATGTTTCTCTGGAACGCCCCCTTTGCATCTCATTAGAGATGCAAGGGGAAGCGTAGAGAAAAAGGGTGCTAACATGTGAATTTGCGTGTTAGCACCCTGTTGCTGATAGGGAGATAATGCTATCTCCGCTTTCTTGGCTTTTAAAGCCAAAAAAGCGGAGATCAATCCCTTGATAATATGCCCCTGCGTCTTTAGCAGGAGGGTGGAAGCACTTCTGCTGGGTCTAGTGCCTCCAGATAGCTTAAATTTGTTGGTGAGATAGATTGGGGTGTTGAAATGTAAAGCTTTGTGTGTCACGCATGCAATTTTCTGTTGGATTCTTGCTTTGTAAGGGAGCCAGTTGAGGGAATTCAGGTCAGGAGAGATATGATTGTACTTTTTTGACCCCGTGATGAATCTTGCGGCCGAGTTGAGTGAAGCCCTGTATTTTGTGCCTCTAGGCAGGCCAGTGAGATTAGCGCTTTCATATTCCAATCTGGGGATTACGAGTGCTTACACTGCCAGTTTGATGATCGATGTGAGCCCTGCTTGACTGCAGTGTAGGCCTGAGCCAGCGGGCAGTGCGTGCCCACCGCCACATGGTGTGGCCTCGTGGGTCACAGTGTTAGGGGCACCTCAAGGGCTGAGCGAGTGTGCAGCCTGGGATGATGCCCTGTGCATTGGTATGTCCTCTTCCATAGTGAAATCAAGACCCAGAATCAAATGTGAGACCTAGTGGCCCGCGGAGCAGGGATACATGATGTGGAGGGTGCCATGTTTGCGGCCCTCGGGCTCGGGGCTTGCACCAGCACGTGGTGGACCCTCTTTGTGACACGTCGGTGGCGGAAGGTGATCAGTGAGGCCTGGATGAGCGGGGGTGGGCATGCACTGCTGGGCGGCGGGAGGGGCTGGGGTGCAGCTGCCTGGGTGCACAGATGTGGGCATGCACGGCTGGGCAGTGGGAGGTCCAGGGGTGCAGCTGCCTGGGTGCGCAGGGCCGGGCATGGACCGCTGGGCGGTTGGGAGGGGCTGGGGTGCAGCTGCCTGGGTGCGCAGGGGTGGACAGGCAATGATGGTGTGTGCAATTGTATGTACTTTGCCATTCATGTATCTGGACTCTGTTTCAGATGTGGGACCTGGTGGACTGCACTACATACCGGCATGTGGTTGGAGACACACCGGTGTCTGCAGGTGAGCAGAGAGTCCTGGGTGCGCAGTGTCAGCACTCTCTCTACCTGTCCCTCTTTTCTTTTATCTGTGTCTCCGTCCCTCTCTTTTCATCTTTCTCTCTCTCTCCCTCTTTCTCTCTCTCTGTATCTCTCTCCTTCACTCTTTCTCTGTCCTTTGATGAGCTCAAGACACACCTTCTCATCTGATTTTTGTCTTGCAGGCTGTGACCTGCAGAATGTCCCAAGGAGAGCCGCCAAGTTTCTTCATGTCTGTTCTGTGTTTATTTGAATACATTTTCGTTTGGTAATTCAAAGGTGAATGTGTGATGTTCATTTTTGTGACGACACCTGCATGTCACCAAATGTGATTGTGTGACATCAGGTGGATCTTTTGGTACATGATTTCGTGTAGTTTATGTGGCATGTCTTTGCCTGCGGGGGGGGTCCTGGGGGTGGTGGCGGTGGGTGTAGTGGCCCTGTTGGGGCTCCCAGCTGCATAATCAGTGGCTTCATGGCATCTGTTGTTCTTCATGAGTGGCTGTCGGCTGGGCTCCCTTTTCTCGTGCAGGCTGTCGTCCAACTTTACACCAGGTCAGAGCAGGTGTTAGTTTCCTTAAGCTAACGCGCCTTATCGCCTGTTTTGGTTCTTATAACCGGTTTTGGGTTCTTATCGCCGATCTGGCTGGTCGTTGAGAATGTTGCGGAGTGGTGTTGTCGTGGCTTTTGGCATGGGAACGCCTACTATGTATATCATTAGCGTTAGTTGCCTGTGTCATTTGTGGCAATGTTTTTTGTGGCTGCTTTCGCAGGTAAACTGGTGATATGGGCTGTTAACACCAGCTTGTGAATGGGGAGATACATTTATCACAATAAAGTGCTGATACTCAGCGATAGCTCCTTGAGATAATGCCCCAGAGTCTGCCAACAGATCACACTCCACTGGATATGAAAACTAAGTCTTGGATGCCAACCTATCAAAAAGACTGCCCCAAAACCGCTAATGCCTTCTGTCGTCGGATCTTTGAACATACCATACTTTTCAATGAATCTGCAAAAGTCCTTCATATTGTGCATGCACTGATTCCTTATGCTACTGGTAGTCCTCATATTTTTTTACCAGTTCACTTCTTTCTCTGGCATCTTTTGCTGGACCATTTTGAGGACGACCTCTTGGAGTCTCCTCTGTTTTCCATGTTACAGCTGCCTTGCATTCAGCCCACAAATCCTTTGACACAACAAATTCAAAAAACATATTCCAATCTACCCAAAGCAGCTTTGCAATTGTCACTGTTCTCTTCATTTCCAGATACCGTTTATTTTGTTCTTCCCTAAGCTTTGGAAAGTTTTTTATAAATTCAAGAAGTTCTGACCTGTTTCAAGGGACGAGCACATATGCTGCTCTATCCACTTCTCACAAATAGAATTTAAACAAAATAGTTTCCATTTCAGGTTCACTCATACACTCACTTCTTATACTGTTTCAGTCCTTTTGTTTTGTGCCTTGACTCCAGCTCCAATCAAGTGCATTATGTAATTTCTGAGGAAATTTCTCTTTTTATACAAATCTATTATTAGACAAACTTTCTATACCAGTTATACCCTGCAAAATTTCTCCAAGCTCAGGTTTCAATTAGCAAAATATAAATTTCTCTCCATGCCGGCTCACTTAATTGACTGTAGTAACAATAGGAGTATCTGTGTCAGCAGTAGATGGAATTACATTAGTAGCAGTAATCCCACTAGGTCCCAATTCACTCTCAAGTGTAGTCGGCATTCAAAATGCATGCACTCTGATGCTGGTCTCTCCTGCACCCATATCCTGAGCAGATGGTCTATGTGTCTGTAAAATATAATTCTATGGAGCAGGTCTTGAATCTAATAAATTACTTAGAAAATTGTCCTTCTCATTAAATTATTCTGGATATATTTTTCTTTCATTTTCTCATTTTTAATTTTATCATTCTTGTCAAATTTCTCACTGACAATTCCAGAAAACACACCACACTCAACATTGTATCCTCTCTCCATGTTCTCGGCTGAATTCCCCATTTGGAGTCTAACCAATGACTCACAGCGTGTCTAACTTGGCTCTTCATTCTCTTTCATTCTTTCTCGATTGCTAAACAATCCCATTCATTCAACCCTTTGAACTTCGCAGATCTAGGTTGTGGTTTTCTCTCATATATCACACGCCTAGATTCTTAAGCTTTCCTACACTAAATGTACCCTCCTCAGGAAATTGCCTGTTCTTGTCATCAGATGTGATCTTATTTCATTATTTTAACCACATACACATTTGCAGTCTCCGAATTATCCTTAATTCATATACAGAGAGCCTTCCAGAAGAATCTTTTCTCCTTCCATAATAGGAACTTTAGACTTATTCAATGCAACACAAATTTTCACTCAATCTGACTATACAGAAACCACATGAAATAAACAACAATAATCAACCAATTATAGCGTGGCTATGGTAAGGACTAACTAATCATAGTGCAACATACCGGACACTTTCTGCATGGCTTCCTGTGACAATCAGCCAGTTGCAATTCAGCTCACTATGATGCAATGCCTTCAGAACCACAAACAAATGATCAAACAAATAACTCAAAATAAACAAAAAATGTTTTCTGCTTTACCTAAATGAAGAAAAGAAATGGAGGAAAAATGAATTCCACTCAGAAAGGGAATCATACATATGGCACTCTCAATCACACGCATGCAAGCTTTTAATCAGCTGCATCTTACCTGTGATCAGCATGTTCACACCTGTGCACCAAAGGATAAACAATCACCAATTTATTTCGGAATTATTTCAACGAAGCCTTTATCAATTCTGAAATCTCCTATATTGGCAGACAAGATCAACATAAATATATCTTGAGATTTTAGATTTCAAAACATCTGCTTTCCCAAAACTAAATAAAACTCAACATTAATCACAATGATTTAATTTTTTTCAACAAATCCAAACTATGAAATTTCAGCAAATTTAATGACAGCCAGCGGGGGGCAATATGACAGCCAGCTGCTGCTGTGACGATCCACACCAGAAAGAAGCTGTGAACATGATTGTGCGGAGAGTCAAATGTTAAGGCCCTTCGCTACTGCCACTTTTAGGACGTAAGAAGGAATGTAACGGGGGTCTTACCTTTTGTGGAGTCTTTTTTCTATGCTGTATGAGGAAACTCGCAGCTCACTCGACTTTCGCTGGGTTTGCACAGCCAACGCATTGAGACATGGTCTCAAAGCAGCTACACGTGTTCCTTTCCATCCTGGGTGACTGGGGCAGGCAGAGCCATAACCGTTCCAGTAAATGCAGCGCCTGAGGTAGCAGCATAGAAAGGATACATTTGGCACTGGAGCACCTCAAAGGCGATTTCAAGTAATCAAATGTCGGGCAGGCAAGCGAGGCTATCTTTTATCCAGGTACCTAGTCACAATACATTTTCTGATAATCTTGTACCCTCTCGTTAACCTGGGTTAGAGGAAGATGCACATAGGGCACTCAGATCTTCCAGTGCTATTAGGAACACAGCAATATCCCAAGTCGCATTCACAAGCCGGGGAGGCATTGATATAAGCATGAAGGCTTTGATACAAAACACATACTCCTTGAGGTCAACGCATTTGGGAAAGACTGTAGGAGAAGGCACTCAGGACAGCGTCTGAGTCAAGCACATTCCACTAATGAAAGCATGGCCAGTAAATTCAAGAAAAGCACCTACATAGAGTCCTCTAGTTCAACACAGGTCCGCTTCTAGTCTCACTTTACGTGGACAATATTATACTATGTGCCACGACCCCCAGGTAAACCTTGATCCACTCATCAAAGAGATAATACGGTTCGGGAGCTTATATCCATGGCTTCCTATCACTAAAGACAAACTAGTCCAGGGCACATTGGCATCTTATTCCATGACTAAGTTTGGTGACCTGTTTCCGGAAGGACATGTATTCACCAGTACTGAGGTGGGGAAATTTAGTGGTGCGTCTTTTATGGACCAAATTGTGTTCAATAGAGTCCGCAGAGCGCTCCGTGCCAGAATTCCGGTATATCCACTAGAGCCCGAGTCCTTTCCTTCCTGACACTTTTAATTGCTGGCGCAAAAGGGGACCAATTAATTTCAAAGCTTTATAAGGCTTGCGTGGCCCTTGTCCCTCGTCACGATGCTAAGATTCTGTAAGCATGGGAGCGGGATTTAGGACACCCAATTCAGGACAACCATTGGACATTTTGCTGCACACAGACTAGAGAGGTGTCCCTCAACAGTAGGCACAAATTAATACATTTTAAGTACTTATTGGAGGGATTATATGACAACTGCGAAGCTCCACGCCATAGACCCCAATCGCCCTCACAATTGCCTAAAATGTGGACGTCCTCTGGCCGACTTTGCCAACCAGACGTGGAACTGTCCTTAAATTAGAAACTTTTGGAGAGCTATTTTTGGCTAATACCCCAGATGACTCACTTGGATATAGATCCCACACCTGAGGTAGCCCTGCTGGGTTGTGTTTATAACATGCCGAAGGAACTATGCAAATTTATCGCTCTCCCTCTCTTGTTAGCTAAGCGGGAATTAGCACTCAAATGGGGCAGCAGAGACTCCCCTACAGTTAACACTTGGTTATCTAGTCTCACTTTCTGCAATATAAATAGTGAACTCTATACCACGATGCAGCCTCCTACCTCCCAGCCAAAAGACATTTGCAAACTGCTTAAAGAATACCTGCTTTGGATACACTCACCTTCTCCCACGCAACAACCTGCAGGTATAGTGCTGACCGGGGTGGGCTGAATAGGACACACCAAATAGAATACTAAATAGACACCCATAAACATATTGTGGATGAAGAAGTGATGAATAAGAAATGGCTTGATGTGAGGAAAAGGGTTATAGGACAATTAGCAATGTATATTTCAGACACTACCGGTTTCCAATCTATGATTTATGTATGCACACGATGTCATTGCACAGATATGCTTTGGCGTTTAATTCGTCATTTCAGTGAATTATCATATAATGCTTGTGAATATGTCAGAAATTGGTAAATAGATAATCATTTAAAAAAAGTAAAGACTGTTAAAAAGCACACTCACAGCAAAATTAAAAATAAGAGAGAGGAGCGGAACCAACACTACTACTAGGAAACCTTTGCCCTCACTGAACTCCTTTTTAGGATAACCGATAAACACTGGGAGGAGAGGCAGGAAGATAAGGAGAGACAAGTTTCCAGGGAGCCAGAGGTGAGCGAGGGTGCATCCCCACCTGCAAGTGCACCCACACCACTTGGAAATAAATTTGAGTGCTTACAGTCCCTAAATCCACTGGAGGATATAGTCAGGGGGAAGCATACCTGATTGTTAAATCCAGGCCCAGATTCAGACGATAGCAGGAACAATAGCCAAACCCCATGTTGAGCATGCAGATTGAAATAAGGAAAGTCATCTTGAGCCTTAATATAGACATAATGCTTAGATTTGAGACCTCGGAGCAGAATCAGAAGGCTATACAAGGAGTATGTCAGGTGCTAGACGCCAAACTCGATGACCTGTTTGAGAGAACTAAGAGCCTAAAGGAAAATATTAAAAGAGTGAAAATGTACAACAGATAGAGTCCCTAAAGGGAGATGGAGATTCACTCAAGAAGGAACAATTTAGGACTCTTAGGCGTTCCTGAAGGGGCAGAAGGCAGTAACTTGAAGGAGTTTGTGGTTAAGATGTTGAAAGACAGCCCTCTCTTAAATAGGCTAGATCGTGACTTAGAGAGGGATATTCAGAGGATAGCTAGAGATGCATTCAGACAAAATTAATCCCGCAAGACCCCCCTGGAAGATCTTAGTCAACTTTCTAACTTTTTCAACATAGGAATTAATCTTCACCAGAGCTCTGAAGGGAGGGCCACTCAGGTATGAGAATTCAATGGATCTAATCCATTCAGATATTGGTAGAAATACTGCACAACAACAATGGAACCTGGGGAGCAGAATTGAGTAGTTAAAAAAACTGGGAGACAAGGTGCAGCTCATATTCCCTGCCCAGCTAAAGGTGATGTGGAAAAATAAAATGTATGATCTGATTGGTACGAACTGGTTAGGAGGATGAAACATAACCCCTGACACAGCTCCTGTTTTAGGAAGTGGCAGAATTTAGAATATTACCACAGATAGGTCAACAGACATTGGGCCAGCACAGTTAAGGAACAGCACACACTACACTGTATATAGCACCAAGAATTGTGATCTTACTCAGTTAGTAATTTCATCACACAGAGGTTTCTGCAAGGCAAAAATAAGCTAGACAGGAGTCTTTAGGGGAGGCACAGGGGGATGGGAGCATTTGGGAGAAAATTACAAAATACCCAGGACTCATGTCAGCATAAAGGTTTAGCATGGTATGCTACGGGACATTAGGCCTCTGTTACTATGGTGTTTTAATTTATGGTTTTTGTTCTCAATCTCAAACCTAGAAATAGTGATTCTTCCATTCTGGAGGAAAAGGAAAGGAGGGAATGTTGATTAAAAAAAAAGTGACGAGGATGCAGGTTGAGATTCTTACCTGGAATATAAGGAAGAGACAAAGGATGGTGGTCGAGTACCTACAGGAAATTATGGCTCAAGCTATAATTTTATAGGAGACACACCTGGAGCGCACCGAATGTAGGGCCTGCTTCAGGAAGCGCAGATGGGTTCATAAAGTTATCTGGTCAGACCAGGTTGGAGGCAAAAGAGGTGTATCCATTATTATTAAAAACAACTCAGGTTCAGATTCTCAGACTATAGTTCAGGGAGATGGATTGTGGCTACTCAGGAGATGGCGTCCCTGAAGTGGACTTGTGTGGGCTATTAAGGCACCAACTGAGATGACCTCTTATAGCTAGCCCCATTAGGGTCATACCTCCCAGATATATCAGGTCCTAACTTGATGGGACAGGATTTTAATGTTACTATGGACCAGGGGATTGATAGAACATCTGAATGTAACTATGCACCAACCCCAAAATCAAGGAAGCATCTGACAAATATTTTAACTAACTTAGGGTGACTAGGTATATTTCAGATGAGGGCAGGAGTGCAGAGGGGCTTCACATTTGATGGCAAAAAATACTGACACCATTCCCGGTTTAACTATTTTTGGATTGAAATATATAAAAGGGATGGTTAAGTCAGTGATTCATATTCCACCAACACCATCAGACCACTATGCTATTAGCCTGAGTTTGGAGCTGCCGATAGCTGCAGAGAGGCCTAGGTTGACCCTCAATAAAACAGCACTTCTGGATGGAACTAACATCACCCAACTCAATGATTTAACTAATGAGTATTTTGATATAAACGTAGGTTCAGCTAACCTCAACACAGTATGGGATGCGTATAAAGCATTTATTGGAGGTATATTATCAAAGTTCACATGATCGAAATGGAAAAAGGCAATATAGAGAAAAACCTGTGAACCAGAAGCACTCCCTCTTGAATCCAGAATTTGAGATCCAAGAGGGACTTATTACAGGGTCAATTAGAACAGAGGTAGATAAAAGAATACAGTAAAGGTGGAGATCTAGCAAGCTACAACATTCCAAAATTAGAAACCCAACCCATGTTAACAACATTTTGAATTTGGGGAAAAGAGTGGAGTTATTTCATCCTTTCGAATATATAACTGTATGATGAAAATGATATGTATAATGAAGGTCCTCAACCTGGTCATCTGTTCAGGTACAACTACAGTTGAACAAGACGAGACTAAAACACTATAGGTGTTCCTGTAGAAAAGAGTCAGAACATAATGCATTTGAATTAATCTATTGTGTCTCCACTCTCTAGGGAAATCATATTGACCCACTCACAACGACAGACACCAAATGTTGTCTTGACAAAGGTGGACAAAAACGTGGAAACCCACCGAAACGCGTCGACGCACCATCGCAGTATAATTCATGACTCATACACCTTTGTTGGTATATGCTATTCTGTGGTGTGCACAATATAGGTGTTGGAAACAGAGTTGGAATATACATTTAGTACTGTACAAGTTTCATGTCTCACTGTGTTCTGTCTTTATGTTTCAATCTTGCTGGTCAATATTGAATGTCAAACAGTTTTATTGTTTTTTTTAAAATTTTGCCATAGTGGTTCTTGTATGTCCACTTTTTTAACATTTGTATTTTCAATAAATTGTTAAGAATTCTTTTTACATTAGTGAATCTTTTTATTGTTTTTTTGACCTTCGTGCTCTGTTTATCTAGCTCTGTTCAAGGGAATTCTTTCTTTGTACATTGGAACTAACATCACCCAACTCAATGATTTAACTAATGAGTATTTTGATATAAACGTAGGTTCAGCTAACCTCAACACAGTATGGGATGCGTATAAAGCATTTATTGGAGGTATATTATCAAAGTTCACATGATCGAAATGGAAAAAGGCAATATAGAGAAAAACCTGTGAACCAGTAAGCACTCCCTCTTGAATCCAGAATTTGAGATCCAAGAGGGACTTATTACAGGGTCGATTTAGAACAGAGGTAGATAAAAGAATACAGTAAAGGTGGAGATCTAGCAAGCTACAACATTCCAAAATTAGAAACCCATGTTAACAACATTTTGAATTTGGGGAAAAGATTGGAGTTATTTTATCCTGGAAAACTAAGTTAGATCCAACCAGGAAGCATATAGACCACTTAATCGATGCGGTAAAGGGGGAGTTGGTCCACACATTACAGGAGATACAGGCGGTCATGTTAGCGGACTTAAATACTTTCTATACACAGACCATAGAAGATGATCGCTCAAACAAGGCTGTCTGATATAAATCTGTCAAGAATGGGGAACTCTTGATCTAGAGGGAGACATCACAGAGGGAGCAATATTAGAGCAGGTGGGCTGGTCTAAAACTGGCAAAGCAGAGAGCCGGAAAGAATTGCAGGAGAACTGTACGAAAAATTCAAGATGCACCTGGTTGCTATTTTATCTACGTGGGAAGAAGATACCTCAGTCATGGCATCAAGCTACGATTGTAATGATTGTAGAGCTAAAGAAAGACCCATTTATCTCAGATTCATGCAGACTTATCTACCTACTAAACTGCAGTTATAAGATCTTCGCAGGTATCATAGCGAAGAGACTAGCTAACTTAATGAACTCAGTTTTTCACATAGAGCACAAAAGCTTCATTCGGGTAGACTCTCAACGATCTGACGATTCTCTTGATAGTGGCAATCCATATTGCAGAAACCACTAAGAGTCCACTCACGATAGCCACCCTAGATGCACTGAAGCCTTCGATAGGGTAAGCTGGTGCACCTCTGGGAGGCGATAATTACCCTCAGTAGAAAGCTAATCAATGAAATTGAATGCCTTTACAGATCACTTACAACTAGCATAATAATAAATGGGAGTCAACCCCGATCCTACTCCATCTTGAAGGGGACCAGACAGGGATGCCCCCTCTTATTTGATCAAATACCCATTTTACCTTATAGGCGAAAATCACGCCCTACGCAGATGACATCATTTTGTATACAGATAATCCTGAATATTTGATTCCAAAATTAGAAACCTTTTCCGAAACATTTGGGAAATTCTTGGGTTATTCAATAAATAAAGATAATACTGAGAATATGACATGGGTGAATGCAGTGGGCACCAAAGAGATTCAGGGGGCCAAAGAGCAGATCAGATATCTGGGTATAATTCTGATACAGAGCCTGGAGGCCCTTCCGTGTCTAAACTGGAATAAAGCCTGTGGAAAGGCTGAGACCCTGTAAAGGATTGGGAGAACAAATCTGATTATAATCATGATTCTCCCTAAGGTAACTTTTCTCTTCAACACTATACCCTGATCGATCCCTAGAGATCAAATCAAGAAGATTCAGAGGAAAGTGAGCAGTTTCATATGGAAATGTAAGGGATCAGGCTGTCCAGAAAGAAGCTTAGGAGGCGACTGGAGAAGCGGGGACTTACCCTCCCAGACTTTCAGGCATATTACTATGCATTTCAATTAAAAAACTGTAGCATGCTGGTGATGATGCCAGATGAGACTTACACCGGGCATATGTAGTCGGTGATGTTGGTGCTCACGGTACTGTGAGGTTAATAGAGCCCGTGCACAAACTCTACCATTTTTACATGCTCACATTTACAGTTGACATTATTTTAGATGATGAGTTCTAGCACATTTTGCTTTCATGCTTTCATGCAATAGTGTACTCAGAAAGTGTTTGGCTTACAAATACATTTCTTCATTGTCACATTATCATGCTATCGTACATCTTTTCCAAGGACCAAGTACACTGCACAAACTGCCCTTGTTTGCTGCTGTCTGTTCGGTGACAGCTCTCAGTGGGTAGAATCAACAATGACAGCTGGACCAGAGCTCAGGCATGAACCAAAGGGTACAGTTATATTATATAAACTGCACCAAGTCTTTGGTTGACAGCGAAGCATTTCTATTTATTGTTGTGGTCTCCCTGTGGCTGAGTTCAAGCCATTTGAATCTCATCACTATCCTGAGAGGCCTAGCTGCCTGTTGTACACCAGACTGGCTAGCAGATGACACACACACACACAGGTAAATAGGGAGTTAGACCACTCGAAGGTATCTGGCAGAATTTAATCCACCGTCTGCTCTCCAGAATAGGCAAGTGCTCAGTAGGAGTACAACTGTAAGTATCCATATAATCCATGCAATAACTATAAAGGTTAAATTATTCATCTTTTTCTCCATTCTTGTAATGCTGGTTACTATGCTTTATTTTCTTCTACTTACCATTACAACAAATGTTTTTTAAACAAAAATCCAATTGCTTCAATAAATGTTTGAAATGTCAATTCATGTAATTCTTGTGTTTCCCTTTGGGCATGCCAGAGTTAACAGTAAAATGATAGATCTGTTTCCAAAATTTCCTTGGGGGAATCAGGGTTGTCATGTTCTGAGTATGCAGACACCATCAGGTACCCTGTAAGGTTTAGAGCTCCAGTTGGTGCAGGAATAACGTCAGCATATTCTGATGGTATGAGCGGACACAGTCCCCAAAAGTTTTGATGCTTATGTTGCTCAAACGCACAGTCTTACTGAATTAGTATGAACAGTACAACATGGCACCACCAATGTTCTAGGTCAGGGACTTATTTAATGGGTTTCCTGAGTAGTTTTCTTATGTGTTCCCAATGCACCACCCTAATTGAGACATCTGTGGTGTTAGGGAAAACTCCTATTCTACAAAATAGGGAGCCCCTATTTCTGTGTGTAGTTTGTTTAAGCTTGAACCTTTCAAAATATCACCCCACTATAGTTTAACTTCTCTGAATTCCATTGGTTAAAATGGCTAATTCGGTACCAGTGGCTATATATACCACCAAATTGCAGACATGCATTAACACAGATTTTACAACAACAAGATCTTCTTACTAGACAAGATGTTACCTTCATGGTAGTGGCTAATGAAGTGCATAAAACAGAGGTATTCTATTCATGAGTAGAATTTCTGGCAGCAAATGCCAACACAGGAAATTTTCACATATACTCTGAAGCAACCATACCAAACAATTATAGGGCTTATGAAGATTTAGAAGGTCCACTGACATTTCAGGAACACACAAATTGCTTCCAAGACATCCTACCACATCCATTAGCAAACGATACACTTGTTCCCCTCAGCAATGACAGGGAAACATTGCCAGTCCTGTCCGGTTATACATCATATCCACAAATAGGAAATCTCACTGCAGCAGAACTTTGTGTATTTTACACAGGTAAAGATAGACTATACAGACAGCTAACATCATTTAAAATGCGAACAATCACAGCAACCCCAGCAAGGGACGTTCAAGCTGCACGACTGCATTCGCCAATCCCAGCAATTAATCCAGTCACTAATAATGCAGTTATGAATAAGGCTCCCACCAGACAGGAAGAGATTCTGTTCTGTATTGCATAAAAAACAAATCAGCTTGAAGCAGAATTTCCCCATACAGAACCACAAGGAAAACACAGAATCCTCATAATATGCCTACCTTTAGTGATGATTCCCACGATAGAAGAGTGTGCCACATGGGGCACAGTATTTGCTTCAATCTATACCATCACCCATGGTACACCATCTATAACTGTTTTGCCTGACATTATACATTTAAAAAGCCTTTTTCTGTCAAAAATAGCACCTGAAAGTTGGTATTTGACTGCATTTACTTCCCTTGGGTCACAAAATGTTTTTATTGATTACCACAAGGGTATAAGCACAGCCCAGGTTTCTTCTCCGCCCTTGTAACATTTGGTTACAAAATTTTGACCGAGAGCATTGTCCTTTTTCTATGACATATACCTTAAGGATGATGACTTAAAAACACACCAGGCCAGAATAGATCACATTATTGTAGGATTTGCTCAAATGGGCTACAAATTCAATTTCCAGAAATCAAAAATGTCTTTTTTCAGTGTCATGTTCTTGGGATACAAGCTATCTAATGAAGGCAAGAGCTTAGTGCCACATCTCCTAGAGAAATGTGCGTTCTTACAACCTTCAAATGCTATAAAATAGCTGTAATCACTCTTGGGATTTCAAAACGTTGACAGAACATACATACCAGATTATGCACAATGAGTAAAACCGTTTAATGAATTAATATGTTCAGACTTCTTAAGTGCATATTGGGAACCAGAACATACACAAATTTTCCATTCAGTGAAGACTGACATGCAGCTTCAAAACATTTATACACACAAGTCAACACCACAAAGTTGGTGATCTGCATAATCATGGGAACCACAGGATAAACATGTCACTATCAATGAGGGTGGTACAGTCTCAATTGCATATAAATCATATCTATATTCCAATGTAAAAATGCGTTTTGCACCAACAGAAAAATACTGATGACAGCACAGACAGCTCTACTGAAAGAAAGTTTATTGGCTCAGAGAAAATGCATAATTGTCGTGGCAACAATTCCAGCCTTGGAGGCTGTCAGAAAGGCTAGTGTCCCGAACGTGTAAGCCTTTCTTCAAAATGGATACAGAGGGCCAATTCATTACCAGCATTAGACATAGACTATATCTACAATTCTACATTACAAACACAAGTCCACCTACAATATGAACAATACCCTGTGCCCAATGTAATAATGCCTCTAGATCAGTATGACTTCATAGTTTATACTGATGGTTCTGCCCAATCCGCAGTTGAAACACAACACCAATATTCTAACGCTTGTGCAGCGGTAAGAGATAAAATGAGGGATGGAGTTTTTCAACATCCAAAAACATTTATGCAGTCCCTAGGTTATTACACTGAACAGCTGGCTGAACTGAAATCTCCAATTCTGAAACTTGAGAATACGGATCCAGAATTCCACACACTATTACTGTGTGATCCGTATTATTGTGCCCAGTCTTACAATAAGTATTAACACTATTGGGGACAGAATAGATTCAGTCACAAGTTGCTTTGGGGTAAAGTGGCAAATCTTAAGACAAGTTTGCCACAGGCTCATGTTATCCATACACTAAGCCACCAACGTGTGGGAATACATGTTGCAGGGAATTCACTGGCTAATGAAGCCACAAAGGCAGCAGTGCAAACTGTTGACATAGCTGCAATTACTCATTCCCATACTAAGATAGATGAACACATCATCATGGCTGTTACAGCTTCACACTGTGGCACCCCATTACCAACGTAATTTCCAGAAAAGCACTTTTACCTATTGAGTGCACAAAACATACTATTTGTTCGAATTCCTGGAGTGGGGGATAGAATCATTACAAATGCAGATCAGAGACCATAATTAATCATGGCAACACAAGAGGCTTGCATCTACCTACTCTGGTGTGGCGGCAATAGTTTTACTACTACAGCAATGCTGTTGGTGGCTAAGTCTATACAAACAGACTAAAGATTATGGGGTCGATTCACATAACTTATCTGAGACAGAATCCTAAACTTACTACTTTTGGTATTCACAGAAGGCATTTAGTAGTAGTAAAGTTGGGCCGAAATGTCAAGCTATGTCCTTCCTGGAACAGTAAAAAGCATCCTAGGACCGATTTTGGGGTTCCACCTCTTCATCAGCCAGGATAGCTTGAATCTTGTGGTGTAGCATTCATAGGACCCATGTCTGGGCATTCCCTTCCCACTTAGGGTGACATAATGTTGATTTGCTCTGCATTCCATCCAGCTTCTGTGTGTTTTTTGCTTTCTCACCCTAAGTGTGCCGGGTATGCTCAGACATGGGTCCCGGGCTCACTGTGCCACTGGATTCAAGCTAGTCTGGCTGATGAGAGGTGATGCCCGAGACCAGTCCTAGGATGCTTGTTTCTTTTCCAGGAAGGACCTGACTTGGTAGTTCAGGCTGCACTGTTCCCATGAGGAACATGGTCATGATTGATTTGCACGTGGCCGGGTTTAAGCTCGGGTGGCATGGTGAGCAAAATAACGATGGATTTAACCCAAATCTCTGGACTGGGGGTTAGTGTTTAATTTGCTCTGCTTTCTGTCCATCATCTCTGTGTTTTTTGGTTCCTGTCCCATATGGCATTGTTTGGGATAAGGTCCCATGTGATATTCTTGGTCCTACAGAAACTTTACAAACACCTTATGAATTCAAAGTATTACTTAATGACATTATAACTCCTGGCACCTTCTATGAAGATTGGGATATTAACACTCTAAAACAATGCTTTCTGAGCTGGAACATTATACTGTATTTGAAAGTAAAGATATGTACAGTGGTACATTTAATTATGATGAAATGTTTTGTTACCATCACTATGAATAGCATTACTTATGCAGAGCTAGTACTCTACACGCTGTATATAATTATACACAATGGGAATATTGCCCTACACCACCTTTAGTTAGCTCTAAAACATACTCACAGAGGTTTGCATAATTTTCTAGAACTAACCCTGTCACCCCAGAGCCTTATTAATATAAACTTCTCGATTCCATGGCAAAGGAAAATATGCTGACTGACACAAAATTAATTTATTGGGCCCCCTTTATTTCCCAGTTGTCAATACAAGGGTACAAATTTTGGAAAGACAATCAGTAGCGGCTGCTATTGGACCCAGGTAGTGGGGCAGGGGACGAGAAAAGAAAACATTAAAAAACACACTTACCTGAAATGGCCGCCGCCTCTCCTCTGTCCTCTGTCCTCTCCCTCCTGCGGTCCCAGCCAGCAGCAGGAAGCATCCTCCCTCCAGGCCTCCCCATAACCAACCATAACGCTGCAATGCAACATTGTGATTGGTCTGAGTGCCATGGGTCAGCGCTCAGAGGGGGAACTGGAAGGGTTTGCATGTTCCTCACCAGGCTGTGTAATGCAGCCTGGTGGGGGACATGCAAAGTGCGCAGGACTGCTTTGGGGAGCCCGTGACAGCCGGCCAAGCAGTTCTGTGCACTTCAGCAGTAAAAACCACTCCTCTCCCTACTCCGTCAGTCCCGCCCTGTCGAGAGCCACTGTATTATATAGGAAAAATAAAATGATAATAACAATAGGTATTAACATTTTATTTTTCCTTTTTTTTAGTGGGCCGACATTCCTTTGCCTTAGCGGAGGAGCTGCCACTGAAGACAATATTGATTTGAAATCTGTTTAGTTTACTAAAGACTGGCAAGTTCAAAGTAAAGAGGCTTTCCTTAGCGCATGTCTAAGCCCAAGACAAATGATATTCCTGAACAAAACTGTACAACAAACATCCTACCTAGGCTTGGCTGAGATAGAGGATTTGAATGCACCAAACATTCCCACATTTGCATGTTTTTGGCAACAATACACAAACTATACAGAGGGAAAGCTGAATAGTATGCTTAGGAATGATACATACAATTCTTCACATTCCAGTCCAGAGGGGTGGCTAGTGTGGCCATTAGATTCTAATGGTTGTCAAACATGTGTTTTTTAACAACACAAAGGGTTTTAGAATAACCAACTTTACGTGCAGACACAACACTCAGCAGTGGTAACAAAATACAGCATGGGAAAGTTATGCCTTCAATGTTTATTGCATTACACTTTAGATGAGGTAAAAAAACACTTGTCTCTCCTTTTGTGATTTACAGGATTTTGTATTAGGTCCTAAAAAGATGTGTCATAAATACTTTTTGTACAACAAACTGTGAGAAGTGTCACAGCAGGAAGCTGCTGAGCTATACATGAGGTTGGCAGAGTAAATTTCGAAAAGGCTCTAGCAGTAGCTGCTAATGGTATGGCTATGCTATCCACCAGAATTTATACTCTGCGTAACAATGTGTCATCAGGTATTGATAATATACAGAGCGACATGTCCCTTTTTCAACATGGACAAAACCAGCTTAGATCCATTGTGCTGTTTAGCTGGGCTTTACCAAACCCTGTGGAGCGGTCCCGTGCTCCGGAAGAACTTGAATGTTATCGATTTATTTCTGTCCTATAATTTGACCAGAGTGCAGTAAATAATGGCAAAAAAGGATGCGACATACACAATGTTAAATAGAGAAATTACGATTCACTGTGGCGGAAACACCATCAGCCAATTGGATAATTCATGAATTGATATCCCTACTAATTCTAGCATTCAACGTTTCAACCTATTTAAAACACTATTAGGTAGGCAGACATAAAGCGTTAAGGGAGAGATTTGTGCATGAGGCATGGTTCCTACCTTTCGATTTCAGGTATAGAAATGGGGAAGTCAAGGTTTTTCTTAGCAGTAAAGACTGCAAGAACACTTTCGGACATTCTTTGATTTGCAGGGAGGTCACACTTCATTGAGCTCTTAGTGCTTCATAAGCAAATTTAGCTTGTTATCGGAAGGGGTCCCAGCAGCTGTGATTTGTCTAGCATTCAGATTGCTTTCTAATGGAAGTTATTTAATGTTGAATGAACAAGGTTGCTATGGGATGAGACCGGGAGTACCATATGTGGTGACAGTTTCCAGGGTTGTGACTTGTTGCACAAATGTGCTTTCTCCACCGGTCCAGACATTTAGAGGAGTGACGGTTTGGCCTTCAATTTCTATTTTTCAACATGAACTTTGATAGTCTGAGCAGACTGAAAGCCTTATTGTTTCAGAAAGAAGTTTCTTTAACATCTGCAAGAGAGACATTTGAGCTGAAAGTTGCAAGGTTTTCTTCTGAAATACAATCGCTACTAGGCACTAACCTCCCACAACATATCGGAGAACTTGAACAGCGCTTTTGTAATGCTTCTATTACTGCAGGAGTAGTGTATTGTTACAAAGCAATTGTGTCTGTGTTTTTTTTAGCACTTTTCCATATTGTTATCGGCCTGTGTTCTGCTGTTAAGTGTGCACTTTTAAGTGCGTCTTGGATATATGCCTTGGAATGCAATCAGTCTAGTCTAAGGATGTAGAATTGCTGAGGGGTCTGTCAAAAATCCATTTACAAAGATGTCCTGCTCGATTGTCATTGCTGCAAATCATAAGTACAAGGGAAGTGCTTCCATGATTGAAGTAGTGCAAAGGTAGTGGTTGGGTGATTATATAAGTTCATGATTAGTGGCTACATGATTAAAAGAGTGCATGGGTAATACCTTGGTGAGTGCCTGGGTGATTGTATGAATGCAGCAGTCATGTCTAAGTGATTACAGCAGTGCATATGTAGTGCCAAGATCATTGGAAGACTGCATGGATGGTACTTGGGTGTTTTTATAACTGCATAATTGATGGGTCTAGCAAAATATAAAGCAGCAAACTATTACATGACTCAACTACAAGTCTCCCCATATTGTTAGAAGCATGCATACATATGGCTCTACGTTTTCAAACCAACATCATAGCTAAAAGAAATATATATACAATATTTTATGAGTCCTTGAGTACGGCCTGGGTGATTACAGAGGAACTAAGGTACTTCTTAAGTGATTGCAGGAGTGCAAAGGTAGTGCCTGGGTGAATTTATCAGTGCCTGAGTACTGGCTGAGTGATTACATAAGTGCAAAAGTATTGCCTGCATGATTGAAAGAGTGGAAAGATAGTGCCTTCTCTTGAGGCATTGGTTGCTAGATTTTCAGATCCTGGCTCGTCCTCTGCAGATGCACTTCTGGCTGTCACACCCTTAGCGGCTGCTGATTGGTTTGGATATGACCATGTTTGTTCTGTGGATGGGGTGCCAATGGAAACATTGTCTGAGGAAGCTGGAAACAACATTGTTCCACTGACTCTCAGAGCAATTAAACATTCAGGCAGTTTCACGCACTTTTTGAGCATCTATTTTATTGCCACATTTTATTTTTGTTTTATGCAGATATTGATTGCGTACTTTTAAATTTGCATTTAAGGCAATTTGTCTTTTGTTATGCTTTATTATGAAAATTAAATATTTTGTAGGTTTTAGATTTGAATTATAGGTATTTAAATTTTGATTTTAGGATATTTTTTTATAATTAGTTGAAGCTTTTAAGTCCCCTTACAGACAAAGAGTGGATGTCAAGAGGTTAAAAGGACCTGTGCACAAACACTTCCATTTTTACATGTTCATGTTTAAAGTTGACATGATTTTAGATGATGACTTTAAACACATTATGCTTGCATGCAATAGTGTACTCAAAGTGTTTTGCTTACAAATACATTTCTTTGTATGCATATTATCATGCTATTGTACATTTTGTTCAAGGACTGAGTACTCTGTGCAAACTGCTTTTGTTTGTTGTTGTCTTTCGGCGACAGCTCTGGTTGAAGAGAAAGAACAATGGCAGCGGGACCAGAGCTCAGGCACAGAACAGTATTTGACGTAGAAATGGATTTCCTTGTTTCCTTTGACGTCGAGTCCCTTTACAACTGCATCCCCATGACAAGACTCTGGATGCAATATGGATTCTTCTAGACCAGAGAGAGATGGACACAATTACCACGGTGCATTTCATAATGGAATGTGCTAGGCTAGCCATGAAGAGAATTTTTTTAAGCATGGGCGGAAAATCCGTTCCGCTCGTGGATTTTGCGGATTTTCGGTAAATTTGCAATCCGCGAACTTACCGAAAATCCGCAAATTCGCAAGCAACGGATTTTTTTTCTTGGTGATACAATATTGCGGCGTGCGGCGTTCACTTACCGTCATTCAGCATTTGCCGAGTTTTTTTTCTCGATATTTTGCGAGTGCTGCACCATTTTGGATCTTGCTGCGGGATCCCGCAGGAGTTTGGCGACGCATCGCGAGAGTTCGCAATTGCGAACATGTAGGTGCGGCGGGCAGCAACAATCTCGCACTCGCGAAATTACAAAATTTGCAATTCTGCACAAGAAATCCACTAGCAAGCAGCATAGACCTTCTGAAAATGATGATTTTTATCAGAATAACTCCTCAGGTTGACATTTGCCTGCACTTTTTTGGATTTGAGGCCTTTTGACTTTCTTTGGATCACTTTTGGATTAGAAATCAACTTTCACAAGTAAGTTTGTTTGGGGCATTACAGTTGTTGTTCTGCAGAAAAACGAGTTTTGCAAAACTGAAAGCACTCAGCAGGTGCAAAAGTTCAAACTCATCATTAGTAACCATTCCCTGTAGTGCTTCCTGACTGGGGCCCTTCCAGAGTTCAGTTGCTAGTTGCAACAATTCTATGACCCTGCTCTGACCCTCACAGCAGGCTCATAGAATAGCTACAAGTAGGCCACAAAGGTCCTGGAAAAAAAATTGCACTGCAACAGAAAGCAAATTACAGATAAGGAAGCAGGTGCCAGACTGGAATTTTAAAACAGTGACACATTAATAAATCAACCCCAAATTAATTCATGTCAGTTGAAGCAGGGCAGGTGTGCTTGCTTTCCCCCCCCATAATCTACAGTGATGAACCAGAGGGTGGCATTGATGTACCAGAGGGTGGCATGGGTGAAACAGAGGGTGGCAGTGGTGAAACAGAGGGTGCTGGGAACCTGTGATGATGAACCAGATGTAGAAACAACATAGTTGTGACCGTTGCGAGCCGACAAGTAAGTTCGCAATTGCGAACTGGTACAAAACCCTTGCGTACTGGCAGAAACCCTTGCGAACACAAAAAAAAATCGCGAGAATTCGCGGATTTTGCGGATTGCGAGTTCGCAAATACGCAAATTCGCGAACGCCAAATTCACAAAATTCGCCCATGCTTAAATTTTTTTAAATTCCAAGAGATCATCTATCTCCAGATATCGGGAACATCTATGAGTAGCGTTTTTGCGCCTAGTCTAGCCAATCTTTACGTCCATCTTTTTGAGCAAGAACAGGTGCTGACCAACAACAACCCCTTTCGTGACTGGATTGTGTTGTGGAAAAGATACATAGACAATATTTTCGTCATTTGGCGAGGAGATGTAATGACCATCTTAGCGTTTCAAACTTGGTTAAACTCAAGAAATAATTTCCTCAGATTTACAGTTGAACACAGTAAAGAGAGCTTGCCTTTCCTAAATCTTCGTATTTTCCCTTCTATCATTGGTCTGGAAAGTGAACTGTATAAGAAACCAATAGCAAGGAACTCACTTTTGGCTTTCGATAGCTATCCTCCCAAGTCATTCCGCGGAAATCTACCTGTTGGACAATTCTTCTGCATTCGGAGAATTTGTTTAGAGAAAGAAAAATTCCAATATCATGCCAAAAACTGTCTAAACAACTGCAGGACAGAAACTATCCCAAGAATCCTGTACGACGAGCGTACAAGAGAGCTTCCAATAACAATCGTGAAGCCCTACTAGAACCACCAGTACGCAAACCACCTATACCTATGGCAAGATTAACATTTGTCAATACATTCAGTACACTCTCTAATGGCATACAAAAAAGTGTACGAATAAACTGGCAGATTCTGAATGTGGGGATTGAGAGTATTCCTTTACTATTATTCGCCTTTAAAAGGAGTTCCAACCTTTGTGATAACCTAGTTCACACCAGACCCAAAACTAAACCACTCACTAGACCTAACATGCTATGGAATATGCCAGCAGTTCAAGGGCAATATCTGTGTGGTTCGTGCACAGCCTGTCCTCAAACTGGACATGCATCTACAGTAGATATAGGCACTGCGAGACCATGGATACAAACAAGACACCCCCAATTATAACAGCGATAAAGTTATATATCTAATAACGTGTCTTTATTTACTCCGTTATGTAGGAATGACCACACGCAAGGTCAAACTACGGATCAACAAACATAAAAGCACTATTAGGTGCAAAAATCAAGCCACTAGACTCACTAATCACTTTCTATTACAGAAACATCAAGCAGAGGAATTGAAATGGACAGTTTTAGAACAACCGTTCATCCCTCCTCATGTGACAGACATTACAAAATTTCTGTCTATAAAAGAGCAAAAATGGATTTTCAAGCTCAAAAGTGATATTTGAGGGTTTAACGACGATATTCTGTGGACCTTACTATAGTATGTCATAGCTCCATATTACCCATTAATATCTGTTGACTTCTCTGTGGCAATATACGGTTTGAATACTCTGTGTCACACACCAGAGATAGGTCTCATGAAACACTGGTTATATATATATATATATATATATATATATATATATATATATATATATATATATATATATATATATATATATATATATATATATATATATATATATAACTTAGCGCCATCATGTTTCGACCTGAAAGTTAATCAACACACCAGATAAACACCATACATTTCTTATATGATCCAAAATAAGCATATACCTATAGCTCATAGAGGTCATTAGCCTCTCTCATCATTAAAACAATAATATCATTCCAACAAGCAGGATCTTCTTAACTATATTTCCCATGACCTTCTGGCTTTCTTGAAGTGACATGCTCTGAGAGTGACTTAATTACGATAATGCAGTTTTGTAGTATCTATATTTTCTTTACTAGAGGGGATGTGTTTAATATATTTGAGAATACGTCTTTTGGTCAAAATCGCTTTTACATACGTAAAAGCATTCCTTCAAAAATTAGCATGAATCATCACGACAACTTGGAATGTGCGTATGTTGAAAACTACATTTACCATGAGTTGTTGGCCCGTTTCATAGTTCTCAGCAGCCGTCACTACCTTCACGCATCACAAGGTACATGTTTTGCGAGCTCCGAATGCTGGCACACACCAGTGCAAGATTAGAACTATCGGGTATTTACCCATAGGTCTCACCTTCTGCCGGTCACCTCCGGTTCCAGCTCGTGTCCGGCCCGGGGTACCGAGGTATAGGTGAGTAAACGCCAATGCAATTAAACACGTATAGAAGCCTTTTTGGGGGGGAATACGCTGATTTTAATAACTGTGTTAGCAAGAAAGGGGAAATCTATACCAGTGATTGGTCAGTGCCAGTTTTCTATCTCATGTTATATATGCTACCTGGGGTATACTTTGGACTGTAAACAAGAGATGTGTATGGTATAGCTAAAAGCGCTTGTTTGGTTAAATCATGACTTTCAAACAATTGCGCTCTTTCCCGAATTCAATTATAACACCATTATAATGTGCTGCATGCTTATGTAGTAATTGTAGGAGAGTAGAATCTGCTTCCTATGGTTACCCCCACTTTTTGCTGTGCTTCACTAGTTTATCGACTTTAGTCTGGCTGTGGCCCTGCTAATCAGGACCACAGCCTAGCTGTTCTCTCTCTAAATTGATTGCATATACTTTAGGTACATACCAGATTGGTTCCTTGGTCACCTTGTGAGCCCCTAGTATATGGTACCTTAGGTACCAAGAGCACAGGTACCCCAGAGGCCTACCAAGGGCTGAAGCATGCATTATGCCACCCCTGGGAAGCCTTCCAAAATGGCACCACAGGTCTGCACCTGCAACCTGGGTAAGGTGGTGTAAGCACCCCTTACTTAGATATAGTATACCTATATCTACCTATATATATAGACACATATTAACCTATAAGTCACTCCTATGGCAGGCCTTGACAATCCTGAAGGCAGAGTGCTTGGTTTTGCGTGAGAGGGTGCCCTAGCAGTAGCTGAGCCCCTCTGCAGCTTTCAGAAATCCTTCCTTATAGCTGTTCTATGATATAGCCATACCATATACTCTTAAGTGCATTATTACCTCACAGTAAATGCTAACTTTGGTTTTGCTTTATCAAAACATGTTGTGTTTGGTGTCAAACACTTTGGAATCCTACCCCCCCCCCCCACCAGTTTTGGCAGCGGGGGTAGAATTCCACCCTTCTAGAGGGAGAAGACAAGTACCCACATACCGGACCGGTAAAAGTTAAACAGAGCCTCAGCATCACAAAATGGATGCTGCTGCCACAGACACAAGTCTGACCTCCTGCTGCTGGACGAAACTACCGCAGGGGAGGCCTGGACAATAGGTTTTCTGTCAGGCAGGCTTTAGTGTATTGGGGCAGGGTGGGTTGCATTCAGTGAATGCTTTTCAGACACTGCCTGGGGCACACAAGGTGCTCCATGCATTTCCCAGTTCAAACCGGTTGCTGGGGCACCCAGCCCCAACTCTGGCGCGAAACTGGACAAAGGGGAAGGTGGGACCCTAGAGTTAGTCCAACCCCTAAACTTAGAGACTTTAGATTACCCTGGACGAAACTCTGAAGATGGACGAAATCTCCCTTGGGGTCAAGGAGTGACCCCCCTGTTCAAACAGGCACCAATGACGCATATTGCCAGTCTGCATTTTTAAGGCTCCCGACGGATCCTGAAGAATCTGAGACACAGGACATGGACTTCCAGACATCTCCGAGGCTGACACGAGTCCCCAGTAGAGCTGAGACCTATAGCTATCACGAGAGACGTGGGACCGGAACTCCTGGACATCCTTCAAGTTTGCAAGTGCACCTACTCCCGAAGTTTTCTTAAGTTGTGCATTGGGCTATTTGTTGCCCTTGCCCTGAGCACCTTTTGCACCAAAGCTGAGAGGCCTACACTCCACAAGTGTTCCTGCTTTCTTCACCGCAGATTAAGGCTCCTTTGCGATCTCTAGTTTGTTGGCTAGTGGGTCCCCGCAAAAGACAATCCTTTGTTTCTTGGCTTTCCTTGTTGCTCCATATGTTCCCCCGACTCCCCTCCAAAGGGTGAGTCCCTCAGAACTTGCTGGTCTGCACCGAAGCCAATCTTGTCATCTTGCATGGGTTGCTGTTGCAAAGGCTTGTTGGGTCCAATCCGGATACCGACGCTGCAGCACTCGACCTCCAACGAGGGACAGCTCGAATCCAGCTCCTGGTTGTCGTCAACGCCTCCAGGACCTTGAGGCTGAAGAGTCAAGCTTCACCTACTTCACATTAAAGCACCCGACATCGGCTGGCATCTTCCTGTCGCCATCCTGGTCCCTGGCTAGTGACCCAGACTCTGTCCCCTCTGCTTTCAGGTTCTTCAGATATCCGATCCACCCTTGGATCCATCCGGACACTTCGCTCCTGGTCGCCTGCAGCACTTCTTTGCAGCTCTTCATAGGAATCGATGACAAAACCCGAGACGAAACAACACCTCTGCACCCGGCTTCCCTGGGTGAGGTAACACGAGTACTTTGGTGCTCCGGTGGGTCTTGACTCTTGAAGTGTCCAGTACTGAAGGGGTTCCCTCGCATTCCACTCCTAAGTGTGCTAAATCTTTAACTTTGTAACTTAAACTTTCATCATAGAAGGCTATGGTGATTCGCGGCTGTGTTTAGACACTGCACGTGTCCCCCGTGGGTGGTTCCTGGTTGCCCCAGCGGTTCTACAGGCCCAGGGCCTCACTTCTATCCCTCATGTGGTTCTTATACCACTTTTTTAGTATATGGTTTGTGAGGCCCCTAGGGCAAAACGAATACTGTGCTAGTTTACTGTGTGCTATTTAAGTCCTTGTATTGTACTTTGGCCTCTAGCCTCATAAAGAGACTAGAGGGGTTGTGTTTAGAATAAATACATATATTTTATATATATATGCCTTGTGTGGTGTACTTTCATTTGATCATTCAAGAGCTTATAGACTGGTAAAACAAGCTGCTTTACATTCCTTCAAGCCTTAGCCTGAAGGCTGCTCTCCACAGCTACCACTAGGATAGCTTTCAATAAAGGTTGTCTTAAACCTACCATCAATAGGAGTCGTTTGGACTGGTGCAAGGTGCCCACTAGAATAGTGGACATCATGTGCCAGGCCAACTTCTCACATTGGTGTACAGCATGTGGGATTCCAGCTTGCATTGTTTTACCAGATAATCATGAGAATATCATTTGAAAGATCGCTAAAGGTACCATAGGTACATATAATGCAAGCTTCGAATACAGTAAGTTCTACTGACCTTAGCGTTGTGTGTCAAGGGCCTAGCACACCCTTTCTACAACTTAAGAGAGGTTTAGTAGGAAACCAAATAGTGTAGGTAGGTGCATACACCACACTTCACTAGAGTCATGACTTCAAAAGAGGGACCCAGTGGGTCAGTTCCAGATGTCAGTCCAGTACAGACATCTAAGTATGACACATTTCCTTTCCAAGAGTTAGGGACTTTGTGTGCCATGAGAAATTGAGGCCAGGACAAAATCCTAATACCCAACGCCTTATAGAGGTGTTAATGCTTGATGACTTTAAGAAAGCATCAGATCCTGACAAGGAAGGCAATGGGGTGGATACATCAGAGGAAGAGAACCCTGGTGGGTTACCCCACCAGGACTCTGACAATGATGGCGACCAGGGAGTAAATAATGATTTAAATCTGGAGAATCCAGATCTACCTGGAGATAAGGAAGGCCAAAAAGGTCCTCCCTTTATCCTCCCAAGTAGACCTGGTGGTGTGCCCAGAAGGAACAGATCACCTTCAGTGGAATCTAACCATTCTGGTACATCTATAGGGTCTTCTGCCTCTTCTCATAGGAGGGGTACCTCACTTGAGAAGAGGGAACATAAGCTAGGATGAGAGAAGCCCCGCTTAGGATAAGGAGACATGAAGTAGCTTTAGAAAAGGAAACCCTAGCTCTTGAAAGAGAGAGACAAAAGATGGGGCTAGAGCCCCATGGTGGCAGCACAATCCCTAGTGGTAGGGATAGGTCTTAGGACCATAGAAACCTGAACAAGATTGTCCCTCCCTATCAGACTGGGGATGACATCCACACATGGATTATTGCACTGGAGAGGGTATCCCAGGGGCAGTGGGCAGCAATCTTATGTCTCTCCTTTGCAGACAAAGGTAGAGATAAGCTCCTCACTATAAGAGAAGAGGATGCTGATAATTACAATGTCCTGAAGAGTGCTCCTATATATGGGTTTGGCTTAACCACTGAACAGTACAGGTTACAGTTCCGAGACACCGAAAAGGCACAGACTCAGGACTGGGTTGACTTTGTAGATTGTGCTACTAACGCTCTGGAGGGCTGGTTACTGGGCAGTAAAGTGTGTGACTTTACAGGATTGTATAATCTGATCATGAGAGAACAAATCAAATTCTTAATAACTGTCAAAACCAGCTGTTGCATCAGAACGTGGTTGACTCTGTTTGGATCTCTCGCCAAGAATTGGGAAAAAAGGCAACAAATGGGTCAGAACCAGTGTGAAGCAGAAGGTACAGATCCAAGGTGGTGACCAAAAGAAGCAAGATCAAAAGGGTGGGGACCAGAAGTCTTCACAAGGTCCCCAAAAAGCTTCTAATGATGGGGGTCCCCAATCTTCCAAAAAGAAAGAAGGCCCAAAGAAACCCTAGAGACAGCTCCTGCCACCATTGCCCCAAAGGCAACTGTTCCCCCTAGTTCAGCTACAAGTGGTGGTTCCCAGCAAAAGGGTGTAGTAGGGTTAACCCTGGGATCTGAGATGGACTCTGACCTAGTCAGAGTGCCAACTCAAGCTGTTTTGATCTGTGATGGAGACATGGATATGACCTCCTCTGTGAGTCCAAATAACTTGGGCAAGTACAGACAAACACCTTTAATTAATGAGAAAAAGGTTGAGGCCTACCAGGACACAGGGGTAAGTGTCACAATGGTGACTTCAGACTGTGTGAACCCTGGACAAGTAATACTTGGTGAGAATTACCAGGTGACCAACGTCAGCAATTTCAGGAATGCACATGCCATGGCAGTTGTTGATTTCTCCTGGGGAGGGGTAACTGGCCTTATGAAGGTCTAACACTGGACAGGCACTGGATTCTGGAATATTGGACCAGTTGCCTACCAAGAAAAGGAGCAGTAGGATTAAGGCAGTGCCTTCCCCCCTGACTCAGAGTGAGGATCAGCCTTCTGAGGAAGCTGACTGTGAGCCTGAAGAAGGAACTGTCCCAGAAGAGCTTGAGACTGATCAGGTTGAGTTTCTGGTGACAGGGGGCCCTTCCAGGGCAGATCTGAGTCATGCGCAGTTGAGCTGCCCTTCTCTTGAACCCCTCAGACGGCAAGCTGCTACTTAGGCTGCTGGGAATGCTAGTGGCACCCATAGAATCTATTGGGATGATGGACTCCTGTATTCAGAGAGTAGAGGCCCCAAGCCTGGTGCAGCCAGGAGGTTGGTCATACCTTTGACATTCAGGCGCTTCCTATTGACACTAGCCCATGAGCGCCATGAAACCGTTTGGTGACCGAGCACGGTATAAATAATTTTAACATAACATAACATCCCCTTAGCAGGAGACCTGGGCAAGAACAAGACTTGGGACAGAATTGTCCCTCACTTTCACTGGCCCCACATTCCCAAGGAGTGTTGTCACTCCTGTGTAACCTGCCAAGCCAGTGGTAAAGCAGGTGGTACCACAAAGGCCCCCCTTATACCACTACCTGTGATGGGGGTTCCCTTTGAAAGAGTAGGGATTGACATTGTTGGACCAATGGACCAGATTTATCCTGGTGGTAGTGGATCATGCCACCAGGTACCCAGAGATAATTCCCCTTAGGACCACTACAGCACATGTTGTGGCAGGAGCCCTCTTGGGAGTTTTCTCATGAGTGTGTTTCCCTAAGGAGGTAGTATCTGACAGAGATGCAAACTTTATGTCTAGCTACTTGACTGCAATGTGGAAGGAGTGTGGAGTGAACTACAAGTTCACCACACCCTATCATCCACAATGCAATGGTTTAGTTGAAAGATTCAACAAAACCTTAAAGGGTATGATTAAAGGTCTCCCAGAAAAGCTCAGGCGGAGATGGGATATCCTGCTGCCCTGCCTTTTGTTTGCATACAGGGAGGTTCCACAAATGGGGGTGGGCTGCAGCCCATTTGAACTTCTGTTTGGGCACCCTGCTAGAGGGCCACTTTGTCTGGTGAAGGAGGGATGGGAGTTACCTTTCAAACCCCCTGAACAGGATATTGTGGACTATGTACTTGGTCCCCGCTCCAGGATGGCTGAGTACATAGAAAAGGCAACTAAAAATCTTAAGGCTACAGAAAGCCTGGCATCACCAAAAGGCTGTACTGACTGTTTACCAGCCAGGACAGAAAGTGTGGGTGTTGGAGCCTGTGGCCCCAGCAGCTCCCCATGACAAGTGGAGTCGGCCCCACATTACACACTATTGTTGAACAGAAGGGAGAGGTCACCTGTTTGAAGATCTTGGAACTCCCAGGAGCCCGAATAGGGTGCTTCATGTCAACAGATTGAAACCATATGTTGACAGGGCAGACATAGGCTAGCTCATGGCTACTGATGAAGGACCGGAGGAAGAGAGTGACCCTCTCCCAGACCTGCTCTCTCAGAACCCTGATGATTAATCAGTTGATGGAGTAGCCTTGGCAGGCAGCCTCACTGACCAGCAGCAAACTGATTGCAGACAAGTTCTCCAACAGTTCAGACATATGTTTTCACTGACTCCAAGTCAGACTACCTGGTGCACTCATGATGTGGACACTGGGGACAGTCTGCCTGTTAAAAATAAGATTTACAGGCAACCTGATCATGTCAGGGACTGTATCAGGACAGGAGTCCAGAAAATGTTGGATCTGGGAGTGATTGAACCTTCAGATCACCCTTGGGCTAGTCCAGTAGTCCTAGTACCCAAACCTCACACCCAGGGTGGTAAGAGAGAGATGAGGTTTTATATAGACTACAGAGGTCTCAATGCAGTCACTAGGACTGATGCCCTTCCAATTCCAAGAGCAGATGAGCCCATAGATATGTTGGCCTGTGCCAAATTTCTGAGCACATTTGATCTAACAACTGGCTACTGGCAGATCAGACTAGCGGATGATGCAAAGCCAAAAACAGCATTTTCAACCCCTAGTGGACATTATCAATGTGTGGTAATGCCCTTTGGTCTGGAAAATGCACCTGCCACATTTCAAAGGTTGGTGAATAAAGTCTTAATAGGCCTGGAAGACTATAATGCAGCTTATCTTGATGATATTGCTGTCTTTAGCTCCACCTGGGAAGATCACCTGGTCCACCTGAAAAATGTTTTGGAGGCCCTGCAAAGGGTAGGCCTAACTAACAAGGCTACTAAGTGCCAGATAGGGCAGAGTCAGGTTGTGTACCTGGGCCACCCTGTAGGTGGAGGCCAGGTTCAACCATTGCAGAGCAAAATCAAGACGATAATGGACTGGGTTGCTCCAACCACCCAGACTCAGGTCACAGTTTTCTTGGCCCTGACTGGGTACTATAGAAGATTTGTCAAAGGGTATGGATCCATTGTGACACCCCTGAATGACCTAACATCTAAAAGAATGCCTAAGAGAGTTCAGTGGACAGTCAGCTGTCAAAAGGCGTTTGATGACCTGAAGCAGGCCATGTGCACTGCACCAAATCTGCAAAGTCCTAACTACTCCAAATAATTCATTGTCCAAACAGATGCTTCTGAGTTGGGGTTAGGGGCTGTGCTGTCACAATTGAATGATAAAGGTCAGGATCAGCCAGTAGCTTTTATTAGCAGAAGGCTGACCCCTAGAGAGAAACGCTGGTCAGCTATTGAGAGGGAGGCCTTGCTGTGGTTTGGGCTCTGAAGAAGCTGATGCCATACTTGTTTGGCACTCACTTCACAGTTCAGACAGACCATAAGCCCCTCTTATGGCTAAAACAGATGAATGGTGAAAACCCCAAACTTCTCAGGTGGTCCATTTCCCTACAGGGGATGGACTATACAGTGGAACATAGACCTGGGAGTAACCATGCCAATGCAGATGGACTCTCCAGGTATTTCCACTTAGAACATGAAGACTCAACTGGTCACAATTAGTTTAATGTCCCTGCGTTGGAGGGGGGGGGGGGTGTAGGAGAGTAGGATCTGCTCCCTATGTTTATCTCCACTTTTTGCTGTGTTTCACTGGTTTATCGAATTTAGTCTGGCTGTGGCCCTGCTAATAAGGACCACAGCCTAGCTGTTCTCTCTCTAAATTGATTGCATGTACTTTAGGTACATACCAGATTGGGTCCTGGGTAACCTTGTGAGCCCCTAGTATATAGTACCTTAGGTACCAAGGGCATAGGTACCCCAGAGGCCTACCAGGAGCTGAAGCATGTATTATGCCACCCCTGGGAAGCCTTCCAAAATGGCACCACAGGTCTGCACCTGCAACCTGGGTAAGGTGGTGTAAGCACCCCTTACTTAGATATAGTATACCTATATCTACCTATATATATAGACACATATTAACCTATAAGTCACTCCTATGGCAGGCCTTGACAATCCTGAAGGCAGAGTGCTTGGTTTTGCGTGAGAGGGTGCCCTAGCAGTAGCTGAGCCCCTCTGCAGCTTTCAGAAATCCTTCCTTATAGCTGTTCTATGATATAGCCATACCATATACTCTTAAGTGCATTATTACCTCACAGTAAATGCTAACTTTGGTTTTGCTTTATCAAAACATGTTGTGTTTGGTGTCAAACACTTTGGAATCCTACCCCCCCCCCCACCAGTTTTGGCAGCGGGGGTAGAATTCCACCCTTCTAGAGGGAGAAGACATGTACCCACATACCTGACCGGTAAAAGTTAAACAGAGCCTCAGCATCACAAAATGGATACTGCTGCCACAGACACGAGTCTGACCTCCTACTGCTGGACGAAACCACTGCAGGGGAGGCCTGGACAATAGGTTTCCTGTCCAGGGAGGTGCCAGCACCTCCCCAGACAGTCTTTAGTGTATTGGGGCAGGGTGGGTTGCGTTCAGTGAATGCTTTTCAGACACTGCCTGGGGCACACAAGGTGCTCCATACATTGTCCAGTTCAAACCGGTTGCTGGGGCACTCAGCCCCTGCCCTGGCATGAAACTGGACAAAGGGGAAGGGGTGTAACCACCCCCTCCCCAGATCCTCCCATAGGTGGGACCCTGGAGTTAGTCCAACCCATAAACTTAGTATAATTATAAGAACCCAGTCACTGAGACTTTAAATTACCCTGGATGAAACTCTGAAGACAAAATCTTGGACCTTCGACATTCCATATCGACTGGAAGATGGAAGAAACCTCCCCTGGGGTCAAGGAGTGACCACCTGCTCAAACAGGCACCAAAGACGCATCTTGCCGGTCTGCATTTTTAAGGCTCCCGACGGATCCAGAAGAATCTGCAACACAGGACATGGACTTCCAGACATATCCAAGGCTGACACGAGTCCCCAGCAGAGCTGAGACCTGTAGCTATCACGAGAGACGTGTGACCGGAACTCCTGGACATCCTGCAAGTTTACAAGTGCACCTACTTTGCGAAGTTTCCCGAAGTTGTGCATTGGGCTTTGTTGCCCTTGCCCGAGCCCCTTTTATACGGAAACTGAGAAGCCTACAGTCCACCAGTGTTCAGTGGGCCGCTTTGTTCACCGCAGCTCGAGGCTCCTTTCACGATCTCTAGTCCGTTGGCTCGTGGGTCCCCATGAAGGACAATACTTTGTTTCTTGGGTTTTCCTGGTTGCTCCAGACATGCCCTGACTCCCTCCAAAGGGTGAGTTCCTCAGACCTTGCTGGTCTGCACCGAAGCCAATCTTGTCATCTTGCATCTTGCGTTGGTTGCTGTTGCAAAGGCTTGTTGGGTCCAATCCGAATACCGATGCTGCAGCACTCGACCTCCAACGTGGGACAGCTCGAATCCAGCTCCTGGTCATCGACGACGCCTCCTGGACCTCGTGGCTGAAGAGTCAAGCATCACCTACTTCACCTTAAAGCACCCAACATCGGCTGGCATCTTCCTGTCGCCATCCTGGTCACTGGTTCACTGGTTCACTGGTTCAGGTTCTTCAGATCTCCGATCCACCCTTGGATCAATGTGGACACTTCGCTCCTGGTGGGCTGCAGCACTTCTGTGCAACTCTCCATAGGAATCAATGCCAAAACCCGACACGAAAAGACACCTATGCACCCTGCTTCCCTGGTTGAGGTAACATGAGTTCTTCGGTGCTCCCGTGGGTCTTGACTCTCAAAGTGTCCAGTACTGAAGGGGTTCCCTCGCATTCCACTCCTAAGTGTCCTGAATCTTTAACTTTGTAACTTAATCTTTCCTCTTAGAAGTCTTTGGTGATTCGCGGCTGTGTTTAGACACTGAACACGCCCCCGTGGGTCTCCTGCATCCCTACCTCGGGTGGTTCCTGGTTGCCCCAGCGGTTCTACAGGCCCTAGGCCTCACTTATATCCCTCACGTGCTTCTTATACCACTTTTTTAGTATATGGTTTGTGAGGCCCCTAGGGCAAAACCTATACCGTGCTAGTTTACTGTGTGCTATTTAAGTCCTTGTATTGTACTTTGGCCTCTAGCCTCATAAAGAGACTAGAGGGGTTGTGTTTAGAATAAATACATATATTTTATATATACCTCGTGTGGTGTACTTTCATTTGATCATTCAAGAGCTTATAGAGTGGTAAAACAAGCTGCTTTACATTCCTTCAAGACTTAGCCTGAAGGCTGCTCTCCACAGCTACCACTAGGATAGCTTTCTATAAATGTTGTCTTAAACCTACCATCAATAGGGGTCGTTTGGACTGGTGCAAGGTGCCCACTAGAATAGTGGACATCATATGCCAGGCCAACTTTTCACAGTAGTCACAAGTGCTTTTGTAGTAATCACATTTTTTTCCAACCCGTGATTCCAGGAATCTAGTTATGAATTGTTGATACTTATGGGCAGTTGGAGACATCGTCAAATACAATGCCATTTATGCCTTGTGAACCACAATATGGCATGAAACTTTTCATCCTTCTTCTGAATTCTATTATGATCATGCAAACTATTGACAGTGAAATTATTAGATGCCATATCTACAGACTGTCCAATGGATCTGTGATTATGGGCTTTTCATTTCTTTCTTTTGAATAGAGCGGTGCCTCACGTCCTGAGCTGTTTCCAGGTGAGGTGAGGAGTGCACCCGTATATCAACGGGTAAGCATTTATATGTTTTATCATGTCTGAGTAAACATACGGATATTTAGCGATGTCAACATGATGCCATTGCGGAGCACATTATTATAGTACAAGTTTTTAATTTAATTGCATCGATTACACTATGTCATGATCTTGATGTCAGAGTGTGTCTTTGTTTCTCTCTACAGGTGTCGTCCAATTTTCTGTGACATTTTTTCTAACTTTGAAGCCACAGGACCATGTAGGTTGTATTGATTCCAACTACATAGATTGAATTATTGGACACTTGTATATTTACACATATATTTTTCCACAACTTTTTGAAGTAGTGATAAAATATCTAGGTCCTGAGGAAGGCCGAGATCATAACTTGAACAATACTTAGTGGAGTGGTGTGGCTCACTGGTTAGTGGCGGCAGACCCGGAAGCAGAGGACGGCCCGGGACCAGGGTTCAATTCCCGACGCTGCAGGGTCGTGAACCAGGGTCAGCGGACTCGATAATTCTCGCCTCGGTGCCTACTCTAACCAGGGATTACACTCGGCAACTCTGGGCATTAGCTTGCCTCATCTCCACAACGTCCCCCCACAAACGCTGGGGATGCCTGGTTTCACCTTGGAGATACCCAGGAGGGAACATCTCACAGGGAAAGCCAGGATGGGTTCCCCAGCGGTCTATAGCGCCAGGACGCCTCCGGGTAGCAGTGCGCTTTACAAGACACACACATTTACATTTACAGCTGAAACACGTAGACCTGTTTTTTCAGACTAATGCAGTTATTTGTTCTAAGCTGCACACGCACTGGTTTTATATTTGACACCAGGGTAGATGGAATTGAAGGTGTTTTTCTTCCTGGTAGCCAATTTTAAATCACTTTCCACTTTATCACTGCACGCACTGCAACCATTACCCAAAAAACATCCATATTGCTTTGCTTCTAGTGGATTCTAGTAGATCCTAGTCTTGATCACTGAAAACATCCCTGAGCTCCTCCCTCCCAAGGAGGGGGTTGTAGCCCTTGGTTGCACTAGGTTTTGCAACCAAGAGGAGATCCCAGATGATGAAGCATGCCACTTCGGTGGGTGATGGGATTCCGTCCTCTATAAAGGACTCCCCTCTGGTTTAAGAGGGATACATAAAACGTGTACGGTACGTGCTCTTGAGCTTGTTGAAGCTGAGTTAGACCTGCGGATTCTCTTTGGTTTGTTTAAATATTGTATTTGGGGATTTATTCTGTGCGGGTCTTTAAATTTTTCCCTTGGACCCTCTATCTGAAGTGTTGTTGTGACAGAAGCAATGGGTGCAGTTTTATTGTATGAACTGTACCAAGCCTTTGTTTGACAGAGGAGCATATCTATCACTATCCTGAGAGGGACGGTGGCCTGTTCTACACCAGACTGGATGGCAGGCTGCTATATTAGGATGAAGTTCTGTCTGCAACAGTAGGAAAGCTGTTGAGATTTAAATATGTCCAGGTGAGCTCATGTGGGGCAACTCAAGGATGGAAGGATGATGATAGTGATGAGCATGATGATTTCTTACTGGACAAAGTTAGATTGTGAAAACAGGTTGATTTTTGGTATTGGTAGTTCATCAATGTGGAGGAGAAATATAACAACACCAAGTTTGGAAGGACGACTTGCCAGTAGTGGCAAATTAAGAAATATAGCAAGACTCTTTGGATTTACTCAATGTTACAGTTAAAGCCACCCCCTTAAAAAATAATATTCTCTTGACTATTCACAGAATATCCTGGATCCCCAAGAGACTGGCAAAGTTAACACCAGATCATCCGAGATTTAAGAAATGCAATCAGTTAAAGGTGGATTACTGCACATATTTGTGAAATGTCCAGCCTAAAGCCATGATGGGCAGTTGTACACCATGTGGGATCTTAAATTGACCCATCAAAGTAAGCCATTCTTTAATTTTTATGGGAGTGGATCCATCAGTATCGGTACAGCTGACCAATGGCCAGTGTACATTGATATTTTACCTGGTCCTACTAGCCAGATGTGAGATAGGTGCAAAATGGGTTTTCATAGATCTGCCGCTAGCCACAGATTGAATTGAGAACTGTCATCCGTATAAGCCAGCTTGACATGTTATGTGCCCCCAAAGTCTTAATAAGATTTGGAAAGACTAGGGGCCAGATGTAGGTAGGCTAATACCGGGCGGTAACGGCCGAAAATCGGTGTTTTCGGCCGTTACCAACCGGTATTAGGAAAATGAGATGTAGGTCGCCGAAAACCGGCAAAAATACTGAATCGGTAGATTACTGGCTCGGTAAAGATACCGATTCGTTAACATTTCCGAATCGGTAAAATTACCGAATCGGAACAAATACCGAGTCGGTAAAAGTTCCGAATCGGTAAAAATACCGATTCGGAAGAAATACCGAGTCGGAAAAAGTTCCGAATCTGTAAAAATACCGAATCGGAAATTACGAACTGAAAAACACCACGCCATCGAGATGTAGGTGAGCCTTAAATTACCGAATTAGTCCGAAATTCGTTAATTTCAAGTCGGTATTTAACATGGTTTGCAAGCAGGTGGTAATCAGGTACAGCCTATAAAAAAGGGCCCCAAAATGCAACACAAGAACTAGAATGGCTGCTTTTTACGTCATAGCAAAACGGCTAGGGCTACAGGCAGCAGGTGAGAGGGAATGGAGAAGGGAGGAACAGGTATATAGGCAAAGGATTACACTCTTCCAATTGATAGAGGCAAAGATACTGCAGAGATACAGACTGCACCCTGAAACCATCATGGACCTGATCAGGGACCTGCATCCACTCCTGAACCACCCAAGACCAAGGGCCCATGCCATCCCACCACATGTCCAGGTGCTCTGTAGCATACACCTCCTAGCATCTGGGAGCTACCAGAGTATAGTGGCAGCGGTAGATGGGGTGTCCCAGAGCTGCCTGTCGCGTTTCTTCAGAAGGTTTCTGGACGCCATGATGCAAAGAATGGATCACTACATCCACTTCCCAGACACTGATGCGGACTTGCTCCGGACCAAGACAGACTTTTACCTCAAGGCTAACTTCCCACACGTGATTGGCTGCATTGATGGGACCCACATCCCCATTTGCCCCCCAGCTGCCACAGAACACATATACAGGAACAGGAAGTCAACACACACAATCAATGTACAAGCAATCTGTGATGCCAAGTTCATCATCACCGATATAGTGGCCAGATACCCAGGAAGCACCCACGACTCATATATCTTCCAAAACAGTGGGATCTTTACCCGCCTGACAGCGGGCGAATTTGGGGAAGGATACCTGCTAGGTAAAGAAATGGGTGACACTCCCTTGATAGATGAAGCAGATGTATGTCAATGTGTGCATCTGAGTAATGTATAATTTTGTCTTCCACTTTAGGGGATAGTGCATATGCACTCCGTTCCTTCGTCCTGACACCCTACCTCAACCCCACAACCCCCAGCCAGAGACGTTACAATGTGGCACATAAATCCACCCGAAACATCATTGAGTGCACCTTTGGTCTCCTGAAGAGCCGGTTCCGCTGCCTCCACAAAAGTGGGGGGGCACGGCAGTACACACCTGTAATGTGCTGTAAGATTATTGCAACCTGTGCAATGTTGCACAACCTCGCAACTAAGAGGGGCACAGAGGTGGAATTGGAGGAGTATGAAGACCATGACGATGACCAGGCACTACCAGCAGCCAACACAGTCGGAGTACCAACACCCACAGATGGAAGACACAGACGGACAGAAATCACAAACAACTACTTCTGAGTAAGTATGGAGACAAAGCACGTGTTGTACCTCAATGCACGTAGTTTATTCAGCACTACATAGAAAATAAATGTGCAAAAAATGTCACATACTAGTGTGCCTGGCACTACTGTGTGTACAGGGGTTACCTCACCCTCACATGTCCAACTGAACTTGCTGGACTCACTGCTTGCGCCCATGTACAGCCCCGCGTGCTGCAGGAGCTGGGCTGGGTTCAAAGTCTGCTGTGTTAGCGCCGGAACTCTGGCGTCTGCTACTCCTCCTTACTTCAGGGACAGGGGTGCTGGCCCTGCTACTAGTGGTGTCTGTGTCCCCGACACCTTCTGCTCCTGTGGTGGCTGACTGGTTTGTCAGCAACACTTCCACCGCTGAAGTGACTCTCCCCATCCCCCGTGTGAGGTCAGTACAGCAGTGCACCAGCCCCTCCTGCATTGCAACTGACCGGCGACACATAAGTGAAGTCGCATTTGCCAGTTGCCGTATGCCGCTTGTCTGCTGCTGCGTACGATGGCTCTCCCTGCGCCTTTGGGCACGGTCCTCACGAAGTTCTTCACAGAGTGTCATGACACACTGAGACATGTCCCTGACTCCCTCTGCCATGTCCCTCATGCTGTCTGCCATTGATGCTATTCCTTTGTTCATGTCTGGGAAGTTGGTGTTTAGAATTAGCATCTGCCTGTGTACTGCACTGATCCCTTTTGCTTGCAGGCGCTGAACTTTCACCATTGTGGTCTCAAGGCCTTGGAAAACACTCTCATCACGGCCACTGCCGCCTGACTCCCGGGCCCTACGACGTCTTCTTCCTTCAGATGGCCTGTCAGGAGTGGATGTGTGAGCTGGTGCATTCCCTGACATGGACTGCCTTGACTCCTCCCATTCCCCTTCCTCATCCGAGGATGTTTGCAGGATCCTATGCGGGGGACCCTCATGCCTCACTGGCCTGAGGATTTCTGACACCTCAGAGTCTGCTGGTGTGTGTGTTTGATCAGACGCAGGTAGTGGTGAGCCTCTGAGCACAGGAGATGCTTCCAGTTGCATGGTGTCATCTGCTTCTGGTGTGTCTGTGGGTCTTGCACTGCTGGGCCCAGCATCCCTGCCTTCCTGTTCATTGCTATCCCTTTGGGGATGTGTCTTCTCCCTCGCCTGCTGTGACTTGCGTGATGTCTCTCCTGTGGACAGACATGGACAGTATCTTAGTGGTGCTTTCACCGTGTACATCAAGATTAAATTACATTTTGACATCACTATTTTTTGCTCCTCCCATGTGTCTGATTGTATTGTGTGGCATGCCTGACGACATTTCATGTTGACTGCTCATATGGGTATTCTTATGACTACCACTCCCATAATGCTTTGCAGGTGAGTACTAAAGTCAGAACTGGATTTCCTAAATACATAGCCACATTGGGGGAGGAACACAGGCAGGGGGCGTGGGATGATGGACATGTCCCTTACCTTTCTTAGCTGCAGCTCGGGCTGAGCTGTCTGCATCACCAATCCCCAGGACGCAGTCTGGCTCCAGTGTGGATTCCACTAGCTCTTCCAGGTCTGTGAGTGGAGGTGCCTTGTTCTTCCCTCCACCTGTTAAGTTTGACTCTTTGCTTCTTGCAGCCAGTTTCCTCTTGGTGGTGATCCTTAGATCATACCATCGTTTTTTTAGGTCGTCCACTTCCCTGTGGGTAACTCCAATGGCATTGATTTTCGTCTGGATCCCCAGCCAGGTGCTCCTCTTGACAGCCTCAGGTACATGCAGGGACTGTTTTCCAAATAATTTTTGGGTAGTGCTTGACTACCTCCTCCACCAACACCTGCAGTTCTCCAGTGCTAAACTTGAGCTTCCTCTTCCTCTCTGCACCTTCTTTTTGAGAGTCTTGGGGCTCCATGTCTTTCTCCTGCAGGGCTCTGCTTCACAACTGACTGTCTCTGTGTGTCTGCTCTCCTGTGTGATCAGTTACACTGCACCTGCATGGGTGTGGCCACTTCCTGGATGTGGGGTGTGGTCCATGCACAGGATTGGTCTATTGCTCTGTTGGGTGGCTGAGGGGCGGGATGGTGACACGTGATTGGTTGTATCTTCAACTGCCTGATATTTTGTTTCCCGACTTGGTATTTACCGACTCGGTATTTACCGATTCGGTAAATACCGAGTCGGTAGTTTCAATGCATTCCTATGGGCCTCCGGGCCCATAGGATTACATGTGAGTTACAGATTCAGTATTTGCCGTTTCGGAAGATACCGATTCGGTAAATACCGTGAAGGGGTTACCGATTTTTACCGAATCGGTATTTTTTACCGATTTTTGACCTACATCTCGTTTCACTTTCCCGAAATACCGATTCGGTAAAAATCGGTAATTTTCAGTCTGTAAAAATGTGTTACCTACATCTGGCCCTAGGTGAATTGCCATTATGTCCAATGATTACACCTGAATGAGATACTGAAGGACAGCATATTTGAGGCCTCTTCTCTGCGTAATAATGGTAAACTGCCGTTCCAAGGTCTGGTTGGCCCCACTACATGAAAATCCGAAGTTGTACTGATGGTGAAATGAAGACAAAAATAAATAAATAAATGAAATGCCAATGGCACCTACAGCAAACACCAGCAGTCTAATTTAAAATATATGACATCAAAATCACAATAACTAAGGCCCCGATGTAGGTAATAGTGAAATACTGAATTCTAAATACCGAATTTTACCGATTCGTTATTTAGAAATCAGTAATTTTCAGATGTAGGTAAGAATTTGGTAAAAAATACAGAATCCTTAATATTTGTTATTACCGAATCGGTAATTGAGATTCAGTAATGACGAATACCTACCCATTCATTCATATGGGCTTTGAGGCCCATAGGAATGAATGTGAAGACATTTGGTATTACCGATTCAGTATTACCAAATTGGTAATACCGGGAGGTATTTCAAGGGTGCCAGGGTGTCCAAAGGACACCCTGTTGCACCCCTGAAATGTGCATGTGTGCACATTTGGCACACATGCATGCCCTAAGGAAAGTGCTTTTTAAAAGGAATTCGGTAATTACTTTAAGTTAGTGGTAATTACCGATTCCTTAAGGCCCAAAACACTCTTTTATGTGCTTTCTACATTGCATTTGATGAATTGGTATTACCGATTCCTTAAATGCAAGGCCAATGAGGAATCTGTATTAAGGAATTGGTATTTACTGATTCCTTATTACCGATTCCTTCCCTACATCACGAATGCCTAAATACCGGTCGGTAACCGTGAAATTGACTAAATTTCACTGTTACAGACCAGTATTTGGGCCACCTACATCGGGCCCTAAGACCCCTAATAAACTGCAAATCAAAATTGCATTTCCCAAAAGCTCGCACACACTATAATTCATGTCACCACAAGAATCCACACTCTCCAACCAGAGGTTCCACAATGCACTTGGTCGAAACCAAACTACCTCACAATGCATTTGCCCTATTGATATCCTCACTCCTTTGCTTGGAAGCAGCTCAGGAACACTGCAATACTGCAAATAACCCAATATGTTCAGACCATAGGAACCAAAAGCTTAGAGAGAAAATCAAGCAAGGGAAAAATCTATAGCTAGATCCTATCTAATCTCCATGCGCCTGCAATTTCCACCAAAATTGTTGACTTTATCCCTGATAATCGGATAAAATAGTAAATAAAAAGCCATCACAGGATTGGGGGCAATGTTAGTCTTAAGGATAAATGAGAATTGTACCCCTAACGGAAACAAAACATGTCAATAAAGCAGGTAGCATAATCAGTAGAATAAGCTTTCTTTGAGAAGGGGTACAAGTTAGAAACCATGAAGGTTTCGTAAAAGATTCTGAATTCATTAAAGAATACAAACATATAGTTAGCCAATCAATATAAGAAATTAGCATAGGACTCAGCCAAAATCAGCAAAAATCTGACTAATTAATCTAAGTACTAAGCATGAGACAGACGGACATGGTCTGCTCTCTAAGAATTAAGAGATTGACGCTAGCCCAACAAGACATCCTCCCTAAGTCTGGTCACAAAAGTCAAACTAAGTCTGGCTCACATCTAGAATGATCCTTCTTATAGGAAAATACACAGTTCACCTGCCTCCGAACATGCACCGCGCCCGCCAAGCCAAACCCCAGCAGCGACCTCAAGTGCATCCTGCTCAACACCCGCTCCGTCCACAGACACGCCGTCGAACTCTGGAACCTGCTCGACACAACATCTCCAGACGTCGCCTTCCTCACTGAAACATGGATGAACACCTCCTCAGCCGCCGACATCACCATCGCCATCCCGGATGGATACAAGATCATCAGGAAGGACCGCATCAACCAGACCGGAGGAGGCATCGCCATCGTCCACAAGAACACCATCCGCATCACGACTGACGCCGACGAGACCTACACCGCTGCCGAACACCTCCACTTCCAGATTCACACTGACCCAAAGACGACCCTCAGAGGCACCCTCATCTACAGACCCCCGGGACCACGCGCACAATTCAGCGAAGACATCACGGACTTCATCAGCCCACACGCCCTCCCCTCCGCCGACTACATCCTCCTAGGGGACCTCAACTTCCACCTGGAGAACAACAACGACAACAACACCATCACCCTGCTGGACAACCTCGCCAACCTCAGACTCAAGCAACTGGTCAACACCCCCACCCACTACGCCGGCCACACGCTTGACCCCATCTTCTCATCCAGCAAGCACATCGCCTTCAGCCACTCCACCGGACTTCACTGGACCGACCACAGCTGCGTCCACTTCAGCTTCAGAAAAACCACTACCCACCACCACCCGCAACAGGTTCCTCACAGAAGCTGGAGCACGATCACCGCCAACCAGCTCACCGCCTCCCTCAGCCAGAACCCACCTACCAGCACACCAGACCCCAATGAAGCAGCCCGCAACTTCACGCAGTGGCTGATCGCCTGCACCGACGACCTCGCACCACTGAAGAACCCTCCCGGCAAACCCAGAAGCAAGAAGGCCCCCTGGTTCACCCACGAACTCAAGGACTCCAATATGACCTGCCGCACCCTCCAGAAAGCCTGGATCCTCGACCGGACCATTGACAACATGACCGCCCTCAAACACGTGACCCGCAAGCACCACCAGCTCATCCGCACCACCAAGAAGAAATCTCTGAAGGATCGACTGGACAACAACGCCCACGACAGCGAGGAACTCTTCAGCATCGTCAAGGAGTTCTCCAACCCCAGCACCGGCAACAACGACATCACCCCTTTACAAGATCTCTGCGACTCACTCGCCTCGTTCTTCCACCGCAAGATCGCCGACATCCACAACAGCTTCCGCACACCATCCTCGCACCCAACTGTCAAACCAACGCACCCCACCGCCACCCTCCGCACCTGGACCGCAGTGACCACCGAAGACACAGCCCCCACGATGAACACCATCCACTCCGGATCTCCAACTGACCCCTGCCCCCACCACGTCTTAAATAAGGTTGACTCCACCATCGCACCCCAACTCCGAGACGTCATCAACACCTCCTTCGACACCGCCACCTTCCTGGAGAGCTGGAAGCATGCCGAGCTCAGCGCCCTACTGAAGAAACCAACAGCGGACCCTACCGACCTCAAGAACTTCCGCCCCATCTCGTTCTTCCCTTTTCCTGCCAAAGTCATCGAGAAGATCGCCAACAGACAGCTTGCCGCCTTCCTCGAGATGAATGGATCCCTCGACCCCTCGCAGTCCGGTTTCAGAGCCAACCACAGCACCGAGACCGCCCTCATCGCAGCCACCGACGACATCCGAGCACTTCTCGACAACGGGGAAACAGCGGCACTCATCCTCCTGGACCTCTCCGCCGCGTTTGACACTGTCTGCCACCGCGCACTAGTCTAACGCCTCGGCAACACTGGCATCCAAGAGTAGGCATTGAACTGGATCATCTCGTTCCTCGCTGGAAGAACACAGAGAGTCCGCCTCCCACCGTTTCGTTCCGAGGCCACCGAAGTCATCTGCGGCGTCCCGCAAGGATCATCACTCAGCCCCACCCTCTTCAATGTCTACATGAGACCTCTCGCAGCCATCGCACGCCAACACAACCTCAACATCATCTCCTACGCCGACGACACCCAGCTGATCTTCTCCCTCACCAGAGACCCAGACACCGCCAGAACCAACCTCCACGAAGGGATGAAAGACGTCGCCGAGTGGATGAAGAACAGCCGCTTGAAACTGAACTCAGACAAGACGGAAGTCCTCATCCTTGGGCCATCACCCACCGCCTGGGACAACTCCTGGTGGCCCCCAGCCCTGGGCACCGCCCCCAAGCCGACAGACCACGCACGCAACCTGGGCTTCATCCAGGACTCCTCCCTCTAGATGACCAGACAAGTCAACGCCGTCTCCTCTTCATGCTTTCACACCCTCCGCATGCTCCGCAAGATCTTCCGCTGGATGCCGATCGAAACCAGGAAGACGGTCACCCAGGCCCTCGTCACCAGCCGGCTGGACTATGGAAACACCCTCTACTCCGGAACCACAGCCAAGCTACAGAAAAGACTACAACGCATCCAGAACGCCTCCGCCTGACTCATCCTGGACATCCCTCGATGCAGCCACATCTCCGGCCACCTGAGGAACCTGCACTGGCTCCCCGTCAACAAGAGGATCATGTTCAGGCTCCTTACCCACGCACACAAGTCTCTCCACAACCTGGGCCCCAAGTACCTCAACGACCGCCTGACCTTCCACACGCCCACCCGCCAGCTACGATCCGCTAGCCTCGCCCTCGCGGCCGTACCACGCATCCGAAAAGCCACCGCCGGAGGCAGATCCTTCTCCTACCTGGCGGCCAAGACATGGAACTCCCTCCCCATCCACCTTCGGCTGACCCAGGACCACCTCGCCTTCAGGAGACAACTCAAGACCTGGCTGTTCGAGCAGTAGCGGCCCCCTTCCCCCAAGCGCCTTGAGACCCTTCCGGGTGAGTAGCGCGCTATACAAGTATTATGGTTGATTGATTGATTGAAAATTACACCATTAGAATGAGGTGAGTAAAATGTTACATAGGCTCAGCAAATCACACTACAGGACATTATCCATCATCTTCTAACAGCATCACCTAAATGAATAATAATTAGACCCCTTGACAGTTATATTTTGACGGAAGGCATCCTCTGTGTTAACCAAGAACAACACATCAGCTCTAAGCATTTTATTTGTGCGCACATTTTTGCTGCAGCAGTGTGGAGAAATAAAAATGCAGTCACATTTGAAAACAAAGCGGGAGCTGCCCAATGGGATGATTTCAATTTAGATTTTATGATGCTTAGTCTTTGCTCCCGATTTCTGAAAAACAGATGCTCCCGATTTTAACTAAAATGTTAAAAAGCAGTTTTGCTATTTTGTGTTTAGATAATTCGAAAAAAGTCATAGGGTTTAGGATCGCAAAGATATCCCAACATGAATTTAACCATGAACTTTCAGATCAGAGAATGAGAGATCTTGGGCTAGCTCAAAAACAACTTTTTTACACTACGCTTGTTCTGAGATACAAAGATGTTGATTAATTGAAAAAAACATTGTTTTCTTTATTTTTGGATTTTACTGGAAATATTCAAATATTTTATGCTGTTCAAGGTAGATGACATCTCACACTTAAGTTTATCTAGCATAATTTAAATGCTGGCCACCCTGGAGGAGGGGTTTGAGCTGCCAGCACTGGGCAAGACACCTGACCTGGGTCCTGCTCAAGTTTCAAGAGTTGCATGATCTTGGATGCCGTGACAAAGTTGAGTTTGGTGTAGCTCATTCAGCGTGAGCCACCTCAGAAGAACTGTGTCAGAATATCATAGGGCTAGCCACAACACTGACGTAGTGTTGCTTTGCAGTGGCTTAAGAGATTTGGAACAAAGAACCAGGAAAGGTGGTAATCCCCAGGTGGAACAAAGCATCCTAATGCAACAGCCCCATGATTCGTTATTATGACATTTGGAGGTTGAAAACATCAAGAGTTGACTTTTCAGTATTTTCTACTTTGGAATTGGGGGAGAAATTCAAAGCTTTTGTGCCAGGATGTTGGTCTTGCGCCGCAGGTCTTTGATTTTGATCCAAAATATCTCCTCAGATGTAGTTCAGAAAGTTAAAAGGAAGCTTATGCCCAAGGATATACTCAAAGGGGATTAGGCGGCAAATAATTGAGAATAAAAGATCTGGACTGGACTCAGCTGGACCAGGTTTATGGGCATCAGAACCACAGAAATATGAAGGATAGTCTGGGCAGGGCAGATCGGAATAAAGAACCTTCTGTAGACCATATACTGTAAACATCTTATACTATATGATTAATTAAGATCTGTACCATCAACATGTATAAGACCAATTCTTTCATTTCTAAACTACTTCCCCAAAACAGAAGGTGATGATGAGCCCAAGGGTGACCAGGATGCAAACCTCAAACATGGGGGAACAAACATGGGACAAGCCGAAATGAACACAGGTGTACAGAAAGAGGAAAGGAAAAAGGGAACACAAACATAAAGTTCACCAACTAATGCAAGGGAATTGAGGGAACAGAATAAAACATGAGGAGCAAATCCCAATGTGAACTAGTATGACAAGAGACAACATATCAGGTTCCTTGCCAAGTTGTTCTTTGCTGATGCTGCCTTCATAGCCCCAGAACCTTTCCCATGCTATCTTCTCTTTGACCTGTAGCTCCTGAAGTGTATCACTAAACTGTGCCCAGCCTCAATAAGCCCGTTCTCCAGTGCTTCTTTTGTCTTGGTGTTGTTCTGACCTTCCAACTACAGTGGCTTGATGGTAATCCACCTCACCACCTGCAATCAAATTTCTCATGTTCTGATGTAAGTGAGATTGAATTCTTACAGCTGCATGCAATCAATACGTTGAAAAATTTTACGCAAATTCTACTGCACAATATTATAGAAACACACTAAATATTTGACCTGAAAATGAATAATTTAATCATAAGGAAAATGTGCCTTTATTTTAAATACAAACATGATGCTGTTTATTGTCTGCTGAAAGCTTTCATTTCTGTCATTCTCTACTTGCTAGGCCACACTGCTCATTTATTTACCACTGTCCATTTAAGAAAGATAATTATTTTTAATAAAATAATGACAACGTTAGAATCGAGCTCTAAGATTTCACTTTCTGTTAAATGTGCTGTGTCCCGAGAAAATGTGTTCTTTCTATCCTCAGACCATATGACTTCACTGTACTTAGATTCTTTTCTTTGCCACATATGCATAATAAACAAGTATTAATGAATAAAATGCTTGCTACAGCTTGCATTTCTTGATATAACCAGGACATACCAGAATTTGAATGTATCATTTCAGGGAACAGCTTATTGTTAAACAATGAGAAACCAGACAGCTAACTGAGTAGACTTGCAAAAGGTTTTATGAGAATCATTGTAGATATAATCTAATTTAATACGTTGTAGCCATTTCTAACTGACTTAATGCTGGCATTGACAGTTACAATTGGAATTGAGGGCGAGGTCAACAGACCATCGGAAGACATGTTATCATTAGATGATGATGATGAATTGCACCTGTTTTTGCAACATGTTTAGCTGTTTTCTATATTGTATGTGTTCCTAGCTAGAGAGCTCAAGACTCTTTCCATGCATCCCTACCCTGCCATGCCCCTTATCACTTTGCTGTGATAGCCTGACTTGCCATGAGCTACTGCTTACTGTGATTTCCTTTGCTTTCCATACAAATTGTGAGAAGAATTTCTGTTTTATGCTGATCATAGCTACTGCTGTGATTCCTTCTTTCTCTCTCTCTCTTTCTCTCTATAGACGGTTGCTACCGCAATTGTTAGGAGAACTCGGCTGAGTCTCCAGACCAACCCTTTCTGGGCAATTCATTCTTCCATTTAGTTATTTGAATCTGCTCGGAAATCTACTTGCTGTTTTCCAGAAGAAAACTATTTATGGGGGGTGGGGGTGTTCTTGTAAGGGTAGAATAGGTCCTTTAGTATAGAATAGGGACAATGTACTCTGAATGGAACATACTGTTTATTTTTCTATGCTTGCTCTAATCAGTTGTATCTCTTATTATATCTGTAATCTATTTGCCACTAATTGGAATAAAAGAGCAAAGATATTGACTAATTTACTAAATGAGAGGATCAACTTTTAAAACTTCACCAACACTCTCTTTACTGACTGAACATCGAATGTAATTATTGAGGTCTTTTTGATGTGTAATGCTCCATTCGAAACTGGTGGCACAGATCTAGTGTCCAAGAAAGGCACTGAACTTCCAGGTTCTCCAAGTCATTTTAAGGCAACATAATTTGTAGAAATTTTTGAGAGATTTCTGCGCTGGCAGATCTGGCAGCAGATGAAAGGTTTCACACCCTGAATAGAGCTAAAATTGTACCCAGAGGATAATTATAAATTCCTGACTCCTGACTCCAATGACCAGAATTAGAAGATCCGCAGAGCAGTACTTGAAGGTGGTTGCAGTTTGAAGATGTGAGTATTAATAGGGCAAATGTGCTGTCGCTGTGATTATGAATGTTTATTAGAATGAGTGGGTGAGGTAAAAAAGTTGCTAAGTGGTTAAAAAAGGTGTTTGAAGATTCCAGACACATTGTAGTTGAAAGATCCCAGTAAAAAATAATAATTTATAGCTTGGTTGCAGGGATTTGTGGTGTGGCATGTGAGGTGCACACACAAAAGAAGCGACCCTGAAAATTTTAACCATAGCCTTACTAAGCACTAAGTCAGTAAAGTGCTGGGCATCTCAAAAATGTGAAGGTTCTGTCCTCTGCCACCACCAGGCGTCATGTTTCATCATTGGCAGTCCTCGCTCCTTAAAAACCACGCTTGATAGGGAGCGGCCCTCGCCTGGAGACAGGGAGGCATTACTAATGATCTAAGTGAGGGCCTGTGAATAAGTGATTTTAAAAATCAATGTTATAACCCTAATACATTTATTCGCTAGGTACTACTTGGTGTTAAAAATGAAAATGTGGGGAGTGGGGGAACCATTACTCCATCACCACCCTCATCATCGACATGTCTCTGCCAGTAGCCCAAGTGGGTCTGTGGCATTCATTAGGGCGCAAATAGGGATCCTATCTTACCAATACAGTTCAGATGTTACCACTCCTTTAGGATGACCTGTGTCATCCTCTAACTGAACTGGAGTTGCTTATATCCCAAAATAGGGTCCTAATTGCCCCATCGGAAGAGGGTGAAGGGACCCCTGTAGTCACACTTGCCTCAAGGTGTGTCCCTCGCTGTCTAAGAGAAGTTCACTCTTCTTTCCCGATGGTGGTATGTGAGGTACCATCACTGTCACCGGTAACATAGGGTTATTACATTGTTGTGATTAATATTGATTAGTTTTAGTTGAACCTAATTGCGCAAACAGGGGAAGCTGCATTGATTGAATGATTTCATGCTGCTGAAGAACTCAGTAACTAATCCTGATGAGATTCTTGTGTATATGTAAAAGGTTATTTCTTTAGTAAGAGCAAACAAAGTTTGAAGTGTGAAGAAAATTACTTATGTAGGTATGGGAGAAAATTGTGAGGGAGCGTGAGCGCTGAGAGGAGTGAGGTTGTCTATCATAGTGTTTCACACTGGGATTGGTCGGTTGGTGTGCTTTCACTCTGTGATTGATTGGTGACATAGCAGTGTTGCACTGGGATTGGAGCATTAAAATAAAACGTGAATTGGGACATGTTACCAAAAGACCATGGAAATAATAGCTGGAACTTATTTGTGTTAGCAGAAATTTGATGTACACGGAAACAAAATCATAAAATTCAATCAATTGAGCTAGTTCAGATTTAAATTGTTATCATGAAATGTTTTAAAGAGCCTAAAAGTTTGGTGAGAGGGGATGTTAGTGTTCCAGTATACAGAGGCAAAGAGGCATCTCCTGAGGGTACGCCTGGGTAAGTTATGACTACCGAACATGGGTTAAATACATGTACTTGGGTCGTCAATGGAGTAGGAATACTGAGAATGAGGGTGCTTTGAGTTTTCCTTGGTATGAGAGATTTAACACCAGAATTCTTGATAATTTGAAGGGAAAATGCAGTATACAGAGGCGAAGAGGCATCTCCTGAGGGTACGCCTGGGTAACATATGACTACCGAACATGGGTTAAATACATGTACTTGGCTCGTCAATGGAGTAGGAATACTGAGAATGAGGGTGCTTTGAGGTTTCCTTGGTATGAGACATTTAACACCAGAATTCTTGATCATCTGAAGGGAAAATTGCTGTGATGTGGGAGAAGGAGCGTCCTCCATTTCTGCTTCGGTCGATGAATGGACTATGGGCTAGTGAAAGGGAGGAAGAGCGTAGTCTTACCGATGGTTGGTGGAATTTCAGGCAGGGGTTAATGTGGGCAGGTCCTTAGTTGTGTAGATCCTGTGTGCATGGGTCAGGAGTTTGAATTGGCATTTCGTCTGTACGGGGAGCCATGGAGTTTCCTCAGGTGGGTGTGATGTGGGTTTGTCGGGAAAGGCTGAAAATGAGTCTGGCTGTGATGTCTGAAGTCTCTGTAGGTGGTGTGCGGCGATTCTTATGCAGAGAGAATTGCCATATTCCAGTCGGTTGGTGATGAGTGCTTGTGTCGCAGTGCATCTTGTGTAGGAGTAGTTACTTGAAGATCTTACGTAGCATGCGCAGAGTAAGGAAGCAAGCAGAGGACACAGTGTTGATTTGTGATTTCATGTTGAGCTTGTTGTCAATGATGATTGCGAGGTTTCTGGTGTAGGTGTAGGGAGTGGGTGCTAGTCCTAGCTCCAATGCCAACCAGGAGTTTTCTATATGTTGTTGCTGTTGGTAAAGATCAATACTTTTGTCTTGTTTGTGTTCAGCTGCAGGCAGTTGTTCTTCATCCAGTCGACTATGTTTGTCAAATTTGCTTTGAAGAGTGTGGGGCTGAAGGATGAGCCCTGGGGAACACCACATGTGATCTCTTTTGGTTTGAAGGTGAAAGGTGGGAGATGGATCCTCTGGGTTCTTTGAGGGAGGAAGGAAGTGATCCATCTGAGCACGTCCTCTTGGATGCCGATGTGGTGGAGTTGTTTTCGATGACTGTGTGGTGGGATACGGTGTTGAAGGATGCTGAGAGGTCGAGGAGGATCAAAGCTGCTGTTTCTCCTCAGTCGAGGAGGGTTCTGATGTCATCGGTGGCTGCGATCAGAGCTGTGTCAGTGCTGTGATTGCTGCGGAAGCCAGATTGGGATGCATCAAGAAGCTGGTTCTGCTCCTGATGTGTCATGAGTTGTTTGTTGATGATCTTTCCTGTACCTTCACTGGGAATGGGAGCAGGGAGATTGGACTGTAGTCTTTGAGTTTGCTTGGGTCAGCAGAGGGTTTTATAAGCAGTGGTCTGACGTTAGCGTGCTTCTAGGCATCAGGAAATGTGGTAGTGGCTTCCAAGTTTGAAGATGTGGTGCAGGCAAGGGTCTGTGGGAGCTCCTGAGTGTATGGAGTTCATGGTGGAGGTGATCCAAGTGATTCATGTCAGTTACGGTGGTGGCGTATCTGTTGAGGAAGTCCGTAGGTGTCGGTTGGGATTCGAAGTTTCTGTATATGGCTGTGATCTTGTCTTGTAAGAAGTGGGCAGCTTCTGTGAGGATGTGATATTTCATTCGCTGGCAGCCAGCTTGGAGAATTCCTTAACAATGTTGAAAAGTTCCTTGGTGTTATTGGCACTGGTTTTGATGGTTGAGGCAAGAGCTGTGTTCTTTGTTGCCATCAGCAGGAGGTAGTAGAGGTTGAGGGAGTTTTTGAAGACTGCCCTGTCAGAGGCGTTCTTGTTGGTGCTCCTTCTCCTCTTCAACTGTTTGCTGTCTCATTTTGCTGTTCTGAGTTCTTGGGTGTATCAGCTGGCCTTTTTGGAGGATTTTCTCTGAATGTGGCTCTTGATGGGGATGATGTTGTCTGTGCAATTGGCGAACCTGGAGTAGATGTTTTTCACTTTCTGTTCGAGGTTAGTAGCAGTGGCAGGGCTAGAGGTGTTGAAGGCGTTCACCCTTAACCGCCAATGTAGAAGGATGAAAACTATCATAGAAGTGTCTAGATTATAACCAGTGCTTACTTCGGAGACTGCTAAGAGGGGACAGGATATAGACTCCAGAATGAAGGAAGAGGGTAAGTCAGATACAGATTCTGGAGATGAAATGTTGGAACAAATGTTAAGTTTGAGACCACCTCCACACATTTCTTCAGCAGATCCGAGTGATTCAGGTGCTACTACTAGTTCTAGTGTGCCACCTGCTCCAGTACAGCCGATAACATCCCAAATTGAATGACCTCTGCAGATATTGCAAATTGCCCTATCAATAGTAGCTTGACCACAAGTTGCTGTTCAGACTGTGACTTCTACAGCCATGGTACTGAATGTAGCTCCGGTATCAGTTATTAGTACGCCATCCATAGCCTCAATTATAGCCGGTGCTCCTCCACTTGTAGAAACTAGACCTGAAACTCAAATGATTACCAGAGGAGTACCCACTTCAGGATGTGTCCAAAGTCCCAGAACTCACAGATAGTTGCCTGGAATCAATCATTAACTGTGCAAGCCGTTATAGATCAGGAATGATGGTGAAATTTCATTGGGTGAAGTTGGTACGACCGAGGAAGGATATATTCCAGCTTGGTATGAGGAAACAGCAAGATGCAGTAAGGCAGTGGATGTTGGGATAACTGAGAAATTGGAGACTGAAAAAGAAAAGCCAATTAATATCACAAACCTTAAAATTGAAATGGAAGAAATAATAAGGAGTTGCTTAGTGTTCATACACTTAGAACAGTATCAAAGAAGAGAATTAACTTACCTGTCCAAGTAAATTGTGAGCAGAGCTGTTTTGATTCATGACAAATTAACTGAACTTGCTCAGAAATATGAGAAGGGTTTTACAGAGAATGTACATCTACACAGAAGCTATAGAAATCAATTAGATGACCCGACATTTGAGAATATGAGCATTACAGGACTGATGTTGCATTTTGTAGAATTGGTTAAACACATTTGCAGATGGAGAGAGTTTGAAAAATTGGATGTTAAATGGGCCAAGAAACATGAAAAGAAGAAGAGGGAATTTGCTATTGCAGGAAAACAAGATGAAGGGAGTGAAGGAGAAGCTGCTGTTTATCCACTTTGAGAAATAGCAGGAGATACAGATGTCCATTTTCCTTGGAGTCGTGATAATTTGGTTACATTCATGAACACTTTTCAAAATTCAAAGACAAGCCGGTGTAGTAGTATGCACCAATGGAAAGGTTTATAAAAATTTGAAAGCTACTGCGGACAGATTTGAACACACTTTTGAAGTTGTGGTGCCTGCAGATTTATGGGCAGAATGTAATACTGCAGTGCTGTGGCCTAGAGAGGAACCAGCAAGAGTGACAGGGAAAAATGCACTGTCTTCTATAGTGATGAAAAAGTATGAAGCAGTTATTACCTTTTTGAAAGGTAGAGTGCATCCAAAAGATCTGGACTGGCTCAAATTTGAAATAACTACCCAAGAGCCAAATGAGACTGTATGTGAATGTTATGGGACATTGTGGCAAGTCTTTCAGCAGCATAGTGGACCTGGGTATCCTCAGGAAAAGGATACAGGAATTTTTGTGTCCCAGCTAGTACTGGGGCTGAAGCCAGAAATTGGTTCGCACATAACCCAAAGAGTGATTTGCTGTCAAAATAAATCGATTGACGAAATCCTGAGATATGCTAAATTTTGTAGCAATGAATTGGGCATGAAGAAGAAAAAGATAAAGGAGAGGTTTATGTTGGCTCAGTGTAGTGTTGGCTTTCTAGTTGTTTTACCTATGTCATCTAATGGAATGTTACCACACAGGATGACTGTTTGGAATGTTATGCTCTGTTGCTAGAGTCAGTTGGGAGATGAGGATTGAGCTGACTGGTGACAGCTCCTGGTGGGGATTTACCGTAGAAATATTCTTACTATCTTGAACTACCACCTCATGCCAACTAAATAATAAATACATCCTTCTACAAGAATCTAAGTGACCTGATCTTCTTTTACATTACTACATTAACAACTAGAAAGCCAACACTACACTCAGGTTAAGCTGGTTTGGAAGGGTTTTCAGAATCTTTCCTTTGTGGGAAATCCAGGAATGCAGGGTGTTATGATGCCACAAATGGGTTTCCATGGAAGTCAAGAAGGAATGCCATGTCATAGGGAAGAGGTGTTCCTGTGGTTACAGGATCTGGATCAGACATTGCCACTTATAAAAAGGTTACCACTTGTCATATCTGTCCTAAAATTGAAAATTTGGAAGAGGTAATGTCAATATAATCCTGTCATTCTGGAACAAATATACAGATGCCACAAGGTATGCAACTACAAAATGTGCCCAGTCAGAAAATGAATGAAATGAAATGAAAGGTAATTTTCTAGAGCGCAAACTGCCACTCCTAATGGAGTCTCCTGGCGCTATAAATAACAACAGATCAGATGTGTAACGTAGACCTAAATTAGCTTTAGGCAGCAAGCATCCGATAGTCCGAATATCCACGTCTTTAACAGTTTCCTAAACTGCCCCTCCTGTTCAATAACTCCTTAGGCATACTATTCCAGGCTTTTGCTCCCAAAACAGTAGCTGATCTTCCGCCTCTAGTGGCTAATTTAAATGCTGGAACCCTGAGCAGATTTGCAGTAGTAGACCTTAGTGTTCTTACAGTGGTATGAGGCCTGAATCTTGCTGAAAGATATCCTGGACCCAGATGACGATGGGCTCTAAATGTCAATAAGAGTTTAAACAAAACTCTTTTGTGGACTGGGAGCCAATGAAGGGCCATCAATGCAGCCGAGGCCGATGCCCTACATGGTAGTCCTAAAACCAATCTGGCCGCTTGGCGCTGAACTACCTGTAGTCTCCTCAGGATAGTTTTGTTAACTCCTGCAAGGAGACTATTACAGTAGTCTAGCCTCAATAGTATAAGGGCCACCGCTACTGTCTTCTTGGCTGCCAGGGGGATCAAATTGAAAAACTTTCTCAAAGTTTTTATAAGTCCCAAAGCAGGTCCCGGTCAATTTCAGAACATGGGGTTTGAATGAAAGGGCAGAGTCAAACCAAACGCCTAAATTCCTAGCCGCTTCCGCCGTTGATGGCGGCGCTGTGGTGTTGTCTGGCCACCAATACTTTGGTTGAAAATGATTATCTTTACCAATTGGTAAGGTTCCTGTCTTGTTGGTATTACAGCATTGATGATTTCCCCTCATCCATTGCAATACCACTGAAAGACAGATTTTAAAGTTTCCCTCTGCATTGGTAGTGGTCTTATCCAAAGATAGGATCAATTGGATATCGTCGGCGTACTATGTGATTTCGATCCCATAGTTCGAGATCAGTGAGACAAGAGGGGCCATATATATGTTAAACAACATAGGGCTTAGAGAAGCCCCCTGAGGCACCCCTGTAGTAATGACTTGTACTGATGACAGAAAATGTCCCAGCGAGATCGATTGTGTCCTATTTGTCAAAAAGGATGTGATCCATGTCAATGCATGATCTGATATACCACACGATCTCAATCTGGCTAGCAGAATTTAGTGTGAAATGGAAAAAAACGCTGCAGACAAGTCTAAAAGGATTACAATTGCCCTCTTGCCCTCATTCAGAATGAATCTGATATTTCAAGTAACGCCGACTCTGTTGAATATTTTGGTCAGAAGCCGGATTGACGGGGATAAAGAATCTGTGCTGACACTAGATAATTAGAGAGCTCCTTATGCACTATTTTCTCTGTGATTTTACCTAAAATGGGTAATAGAGATATGGCCCTATAATTCGCAAGATTTGAGGAATCGATGTTCGGCTTCTTCTTCAAGGGTTTCACTATAGCGAATTTCCATTCTTCTGGCACCGTCCCCATGGCTAGTGAGGAATTCACAATATCATTAATCACCAGATTAACAATGTCGATGATATGATGTAAGAGCATCGGAGGACAAGCATCCGAAGGTGATCCCAATTTACAAGCCAAAATTGCCTCCTTACTCTGGGAGAGAGTAGCCGGTTCAAAGACTTGGAGGCCAGAACTACCATCACTATTTGCAGACCCCTGTGTCCCAAAAGGCTCCAAATGGTCTTAAGTCACAAAGTTCTTTTCTATGGCCTTAATCTTTTCATCAAAATAAATTGCGATATCTTCACATAACTTTTGGGAGGGAGGAATTTCTACGTGTGCCCCCTTGGGATCAGTGAATGATTTTACAATTGTAAAAATCTCTTTTTGATTATGTTTTGCCATAGTTATTTGATTGTGGGAATATAACTTTTTGGCTGAATTAATAGCTGCGTGGTATCTTTTCCTACATTTAAAAAAAATCAGACGATTGGATTCTTCATAGTCCTTTCTCCATCTGTGTTCCAACTGTTTGGATTGCAGGTGTAGTCCTTCTAGTTCTTTTGAGAACCAATGGTCCCCATGGGGTTTCCTTTTACTTGATCCAACTGGGCGACCAGATGGAAGCAATTCCTCCACTATCGATGACATCCAATCGTGGAACCGACGAGTGTCCTCTCCAGGTGCCCCTGTGAGAGTTGGAACCTTGTCGTGTGCCACTGTTTGCAATGAGTTATTTATGAGTAGGCGCTGCCACTCCTTCCTAGGGGGCCCTACCATTGTCTTCCTTACCCTTTCATCCTTGACAGGGATCGGAATATTTCATGGAATAAAACTGTGGTCAGACTAAAACTGTAGGGATGGCTTTCCTATCTGGAGTGGACTGAGGTTAGTGCAAACCGCATCCAGGGTATGCTCTGCCCTATGTGTTGACCCCTGAACCATTTGCTTCATACCCAGCAAATGAATCCTCTCCACAAAAGATGAGACCCCTGGGCTACCACTACATTCCAAGTGAAGATTAACATCGCCAAGTAGCGTAAAGTTAGCAAGCCTGAGCATAGCCTCACTAAGTGCATCGCCAAGTGAGTCCAGGAATGCCTTACTGTTACCTGGAGGACGATATACCAGTGCCCACGAAAAGGCGAAGGTATTATTAATAGTGCAGCAAAAACCCATATGTTCTGCTCCGCTAAGACCAGGAAGCGAAAAGACTTTCCATAGTAAAGTCTTCTTGTGTAGGATGGCTACCCCTCCCCCTCTCCCACTTTCTCTCTCCACCCTGCATATTGTAAAGTCTGGTGGCAAAGCAGCTGCAATGTCCGGATTAGAGTCCTCTTTTAACCAGGATTCAGTTACACATAAGAAATCTAGGTCATTATCCATAATCAGTTCCCTGACCTCTAGGGCATGTTGACCTAATGATCGTGTGTTAATCAAACCTCCCTTAATGTACCTCTGATGACCATCTCCCTTTACTTCACCTGTTCCCTTTTCCTTAACCCAGAAAGGTATCTGAGTCTTACATTTGCAGCATGATAACGGGCCCATGATTCTATCCACATCCATGAGGTGTTTGCACTCTTAAAATTTAGCTCTAATGGGTGCCTAGCTGAAAGCGTCCTACTGGATTTTGAACGGGCAGGATAACTGGCGCTGGTCGCATCTTAGGCGCGGACGGGCGCAGACGAGCTTGCCTTTGGCGCGCCTTCGGCATGCCGCAGGGCGCCCGCTGTGCACGTCCGCTGCGCTTCCGCGTCCATTCCTCCATTTATAATTAGTAAAATTAGAGACTAGGCCGTCTCTTACTCTAAAAATGGCGGCCGAGACTATCCCATTGGAAGTGGGAAAAATATTGCGTTGCGCTCTCTCCACTCAATCAGCAGACGCTGTGGTGGACCGGGAAGCAGACGCTGAAAGCGCGAAAACTTTCCAATTAGGAACCGATAGTGCTATTGCTCTGATTACAACCCCTTTATACCTTTCGGAGTAAGCAGTTGCAGCATGAAGTGCAATTGTTGTTTCCAAGCCCGCCAAACAGATTAAAATTCAGGCGCAGTGCATAAAAGTAAAGTAAATAAAACAAGTGTGTTTAGAAAGCTTAAAATGAGATGGTTAGCTTGAGATGTTAGCTGACCTTGTTGCTATATAGAAAATGCAAATGTCATCATAGGGACAGGTCCCAACAATGTTGATTGCCCCTACAGAGATGAGAAATCCTACATTTAATTGAACCAGATGCCAAAAATGAATGGGAATCCATTTCAAAATACCATGCCATAATTCCGGAACCAAAGCCAGAACATCTTGTAACAATTCCCGTTATTTGACACTGATGGTTCGGGTTCGGAGAATTCACAATGAGGGTGCCTGAGAGAGAAAGAAGATTGGGTCTTTGGTGCAGTCTTAGAGGTAGACCTGAGTGACTCATATGTAGATGCAGAGGTTTAGGGCAACTTTGTATCATTTCTTATTTATACTGGTACTACCAGGTCCACTGTTAGAACAGTGGAAGTCCCAGACTTACCTTTCTCGGAGTAGACAATCCAAGTTGTAGGAGTAACAAATAAACAAGTTCAAAATCTAGTTTCTGAAAGTGTGACAGTAAAAACAGGATCCTTTGAAGAAAGGCACCAATTTGTTGTTTGGAATTCAAGCCATGTGAACCAGTTGGGAAGAGAATTTTTGTGCAAGTTAAATTGTACAATTTACTGTACTCCAGATGGTGTAGCATTCCAAACACATGATGCAGATATAGATTTCATATGAATCAGACAACAATCTTGAGAAGGGGTTATTTCCTTTACTAATTGTTGATGAATTACCAGAAGATCCGCAAGAAACAGTGAACGCTGAAGGATTTTACAGGGAACGACATCACACTATTTAAAGGTGTATTATCAGGCTGCATTATGGGGCAACAGAATGCCGTTTACCCTAGAACATCCTGTACAATTTGACCCCAGAACCAATGGTAGGTATACAGTCAATGATTGAGGACATGTTACAAAAAGAAATCCTGAGAGATCCGATTGGAAGTCCATGTAACTCTCCAATTATGGGTTGACAGAAACTCAATGGAAAATACAGAATAGTTCAGGATTTTTGCAAAATAAACAAAATTTCTGCTACCGTATTCTTTCAGATCCCATTTGCTATAGAATGTTTTACTGTGATCGATCTATGTCAGGCTTCGTTCTCAGTGCCATTGCATGATGAGAGCCAACTTTTACGTTCCTTTATGTTCCAACAGAGGACATTAACATAATGTTGTGTCCCACAAGGGTATACAGAGAGTCCATCAATCTTTACTAAGATTTTAAAAAGGAATATGGAGACCCTGGTAAGGCCACATAGATCTACTCTGATTCAGTGTATAGATGATTTGCTAGTGGCTTCAGAAATGCAGAAAGCATGTAAAAATGACACCATTGTACTCTTGAACCACCTGGCATAGAATGGACATAAAGTTTCTCCAGTAAATCTGCAGTTCTGTCAAAAAGAAGCTCAATTTCAGGGACACATTATCAGGGAAGGAGCTAGGAAGTAGTCACCAGAAAGAGTGGAAGTATTCTTGCAGATGAGTCCACTACAAACTCAAAAAGAAACCAGAATGTTTTGGGGAATGGTTGGCTACTGTAGACAGTGGATTCCAAACCTTTTATTGGTGGCAAAGTCTCTACTACGACTAAGACATAGAGATGTGTCTGATCTGATTCCATTGCACATGAATGTGCAAATGCATTCCTGGAGTTGAAAAGATAAACTGTGTTGCATCCCAGCACTAGGAATCTCAGATTACACAAAATAATTCACACTATTTTGCAGTGAGAGAAATGGGTGTGCTCTCTTGGTTTTGACATAGACCCATGACGGATCTCGAAAACCTGTCACTTTCTTCTCTACAACCCTTGACCCTGTCTCCGCAGGACTTCCTGGTTGCTTTAAAGTGGTGGCTGCGGTAAGTACTAGTCCAGAAAAGAGCCAGAATATAATGATGGGATGCCCATTAACTGTCATTGTCACTCACTCTGTGGAGTAGTTGTTAGCCAGAACCAAGAACAGAACATGACCTATAATAGACTCAATAAATATGAACAATGAATTTTATCTTCTGAAAATGTGTCCGGAAACGATGTACTGTGCAAAAAACCCTATTGTCAGTAAATGATGAAAATTGTGATGAAAGTGAACATGACTGTTGCAATGTCACGAAATTGTGCACCAAACCCTACCTTGGCATGAAGGATGAACTCCTGATTGAGCCTGACCACGTGTTATTTGCAGATGGCTCATGCTCTTGAGAAGTAATGATGGCACACTCAGAGCAGCAAATGCTGTGTGCACCATAAATGGTGTGATTGAAGCTTCATGGCTCCAAAAAGTATTCTCTGCTCAAGTTGATGAACTGATTGCTCTTACAAGAGCCTAGAGTTTAACTGCTGAAAAGAGAGAACCCAAATTTACAGACAGCCAATATGGGTTTGGTGTAGTCCATGATTTTGGACAGTTGCGGTCACAGCGAGGCTTTGTTACTTCTTTGGTAACTACTATAAAAAATGGAATGCACATCAAGAACCTGCCGGATGCACTACAGTTGCCTGGAGAAATTGCTGTGGTGAGGTGCTTAGCACATCAAGGAGGAAGCGGATATGTTGCCTTGGGCAATTGTACGTTGACTTAGTTGCTAGATTTTGTGCTCTGTTAGCTTGTTCATTTATTGGCGGGCCCTCACGGACCCCTGCCCTCACCACATCTTCAACAGAGCTGCCAACACCATAGCACCCATGCTCCGTCACACCATCAACCACTCCCTGGCGCCCCCCTCATTCCCCAATGACTGGAAACACGCCGAGGTAAACCCCGTCCTGAAGAACCCCACACCTGACCCCACCGACCTCAAATACTACAGACCCATCTCCCTGCTCCCATTCCCTGCCAAAGTCATTGAAAAGGCCATCAACAGCCAACTCACCACATTCATCGAAGAGCACAACATCCTTGACTCCTGCCAATCCGGCTTCAGGAAAAACCACAGTATGGAAACTGCCCTCCTCGCCGCAACAGACGACATCCGCACCCTGCTAGACAAAGGAGAAACAGTAGCCCTCATCCTCCTCGACCTCTCAGCAGCATTCAACACTGTCTCCCACTGCACCCTAATACACAGACTTCACGACGCAGTGATCCAGGACTTAGGCCCACAACTGGATCAGCTCCTTCCTCTCCGACAGGACAAGGCAGGTCAGACTCCCTACACCAACAACCTGCAGCGTCCCTCAGGGGTCCTCCCTCAGCCTGACGCTCTTCAAAGTCTACATGGCTCCGCTCGTCCACATTGTCAAATCCTACGGACTCAACATTGTGTCATACGCAGACGACGCCCAACTCATCCTCTCCCTATCCATCGAACCCAACACAGCCAGACACAACTTTCGAGAAGGCATGAAAGCCGTCGCCAAATGGATGAAAGGCAGCTGCCTACAACTAAACACCAACAAGACAGAAGTACTCACCATGGGCCCAAACACCGACACCTGGAAAAACACCTGGTGGCCCCCCGCCTTTGGAAACCCACCCACCCCCAAGGACCACGCATGCAACCTGGGAATCATCCTGGACTCCGAGCTCAAAATGGACCGCCAGATCAACTCAGTCTCGTCCTCCTGCTTCCACACCCTCTGCCTGCTACATAATACCTTCAAATGGATCCCCCTTGATTACAGAAAGATAGTCACTCATGCCCTGAACACCAGCAGACTCGACTACGGCGACACACTCTACACCAGAATAAACAAAAACCTCACCTGCAAGCTACAGAACATCCAGAACGCCGCCGCAAGATTGGTCCTCAACCTGCCAGAAGACTGCCACATCTCCTAGCACCTACGCATACTCCAATGGCTCCCCATTGATGCAAGAGTCACCTTTAAGATGCTCACCCATGCACACAAGGCCTTCACGACACCGGACCAGCATACACCGGACCAGCGACTCAAATTCCACGTACCCCAAAGGACCCTACAAGCAGCCCAGCTCTCCTGGGCCTTGGTCCCAAGCACCAGAAAAACCAGATCTGGAGGCCGCTCCTTCTCCTTCCTCGCGGCCAAGGCCTGGAACGCCCTTCCACTCCACCTCAGACAGGCAACATCGCTTCCTGTCTTCGTAAGAGACCTCAAGTCTGGCTCTTGAACAGACCCCCTCCTTAATGGACTGGAACCTGCACCCCTCTTACGGGTGAGTGGTCGCACTTAACAAATGCTTCATTGATATGTGAGTCTGATGAGGAAGGTGCTTTTGATCTGTTGATGCAAATCACTGATACGTGGGATGAGCTAAGGAGGGTGAAGGAAAATATGTCAGAAGCTGAACAAAATATTTGGATAAAAGCAGGGTGTGAGAAAAATGAAAATGACATCTTGATGTCAGTGGATGGGCGACCGGTACTGCCATACAGCTTGTTGTTTCTAATGACATCATATTACGGTGGCCACACACATTTGAGGAGAGATGCCATGGTGAGACTTTTCAGACAGAGTTGGTATAACCCTATATTCAGGATGCTAGCAGTAGAGGTTTGCCATAGGTGCATATATTGTCAACACCTAAATGTAGGGAAGCTAAAACATATCACACAAACACACCTAGGGAGATCATGTGTTCTATTCAATATAATTCTGATGGATTTTATCGCGATGCCTGTCCATAACGGGCTAAGCTATATCCTGGTGATAGTGTGTGTCTTCTCAAGATGGGTGGGAGCCTACCCAACTAAAAGAAATCACAGCCTCACTGTAGTTCAATTGTTACTACGTGAATTGACCTCCAGATTTGGCATGCTGCTCTCTCTTGAGTCAGATAGAGAAACGCACTTTAACAGTGAAACCATGAAGATGATCTGCACAGCCTCACAGATTTAACAAAATTACATTGCAGTTACCAACCAGAAGCCTCTGGTATCTTTGAGCAGGTAAACAGTACCATCAAGTCTAAGCTGGTCATTGTCTGTGCCTTCACCTCTCTGAAATGGCCAGATGTTTACCATTGGTGCTGAAGAGTATTCGAAGTATACCTAACAGGAAGACAGGGTTATCTTGACACGAAATACTGATAGGCAGGACAATGAGATTACCTGCTGTTCCCGCGAATGCTCTCTTGAACATTACTAATGACATTATCTTGGACTATTGTAAGGAACTGGCTGACGTAGTACATTCTGTCTCTTATCAGGTCTCAGCTGCCACAGAAGATCCACACCAAGAACAGTGCCACAATCTCAATCCTGGTGATTGGATCTTGATCAAAAAGCACATTCGCAAGACTTACCTTGACCCCTTTCAAGTGTTCCTTACTAAACACACAGCTGGTAAGTATGCTGGAGTCCAAAACTGGATCATGCCTCACATATGAAAGAGAGAGCAATCCAGAAGAAGCATATTTGGTCTTTGACCCTGAACGAAGAGCATTGGCAGTTTCACCGCCAGTCCAAACACAATCTAGACCAGCAGCATTGTTGGCAGTTCAGCAAGATGGGGATGAAGGGGTGAAGAAGTGCAATCTGAAAATCAAATGCAAGTACCAGAAATAACCCAGAGAGGCGTTGGAGTCTCTAACGAAAAATACTCATAAAGAGAAGGTGCTTTGAATGTGGCTTTGAGAGACGAAGACTTAGGTGAAGAAACAAGCACTGGAATAAGGTGATGAAATCGACAAGCAGGGTGGCCACAAGGATATGAAAACTAAAATCCAAGGAAAAGTGCTTAAATAGCTTGAATACCAGAAACAATATCTATAGAAACTGAGTCTGGTGACAAGAGCAGCCTATACCAAAATCAGCAAAACCTAAGAAGATCAAAAAGCGCACAGGTGCCTTGTTACAGGCATTCAGTACCTGAATGGTCGTACTTTGGGCACACAGCTTTGAATGTTACACTCAAAGACTTGTGCAACGTGAACCTTGAATTATTTGACCCTCCCTGAAAGGAAAGTGAAATGGAACAAAGGAAATGAATGTAAAAATTTGAGGCTGAACAGAAGAACAAAGAAATCTGAACTGTGTCTATTAGAGATTGCTATTTTTGTTTGTTATTTTACAGAACACTGAGTTGAAAGGTACATAAGGCATACAGATAACATTTTGGAAGAACACGAAGTAGGGCTGAGAATTCTCCGGATAGGAGTTTTAAATAGAGAAGAAAGAAAAAATATATATATATATATAGCTGCATCAATAAAAATATTCACTAAACTACTTTGCCAGTTCTTTAACCAAGTGCTTTGAACTGACTCAGAGTATGTGTTGCATTACAGAACCCCCAGGATATAGCGGCATGGAGTAGCAAATTTAGCAGCACCAAAATGGAAATTTAGCGGCACAAATATGGAAATGTAGCTGCAATTTTGCGGCATTTTATTTGGCCATTTTTCCTACAACAACCACAGATATCTTCATTTTTTTAGTTATTTAACAACATGAAGCTATGTATGTATACTAATGTAAGCATTCCTCCATAGAAACACTCTTGATTTTAGTTAGGGACAGCGAAAATGACATCACATGCTCCTTGACCTTGATGCCCTCTCAGAAAGGGGCACTGAATGACCTTAGTGATAGGCCACAATTGATTTTTTGAAACCTCGAGGCTGCAGCGTCTTAATAAACAGGTGTCTATAACAAATACAGATAACCAGCTACCGAATCGAACAAAAGCCAAAGGTATACGGACTTTTAAATCACCAACAGCCAGGCTGATAAAATCACAGTAGTTGCAAGCAGCAACATAGGTGCATGGTAGTGTATTGTAATTGGATAAATATAGCGCTTACTACCTCAACGAGGCGTCGAAGCGTCTAGGCAGCAATTATCACCTCTTGTGATGTCTAATTGATGGCCTCGTCTTGCATGACAATAATCCAGCACATTTGCATAGGTGGAAATGCACAGAGGTGCTTGCCACACTTCGGGCGATGACCTCATGTCTGTGGTGCAGCCAGAGGTATGTTTCTTATGATAGGCCAGCACCCTGGCTTCGTGCAGAGTGAAACGTATGTGATAATGTGAGCAGTTTAGGGAAAGTGTTAGCCTCCCGGTGTTATATGCAGCCCTTTGGAGGGAACAAAATGGGTCAGTGATGTCACAGCAGTCAGCTTTCTGCTGATATTACCAAAAGATTATGTCGTAATCCATTCAGAAGCGCTGCAGAACAAAAACATTAAAGTGAAAATTCACCAGCCAAATAAATGACCATGTGTGCACTTCGAAAACGAACCAGCTAAGAACATTTCTAACGTTTTTTTAACACATTAATTCGTAGCTACTTAAAATGTCCACAGATTTTTTTGTTTAAATATATCAACAAGACAGAGTTGTCTGACCCGTGGAGGACACCGCTTGCTGTTGCGCAGGGAAGGCTCAGATTTCAGACGGAGTGTCTGCCAGACAACGTATGCCCGAGTCAGCCACGGCTTTTGTAAAAAGCCGCGATTTCAACAAAAGTGCCGATTTCGCGGGCACTTTTGTAAAAATCGATGCATTTTTACAAAAGTGCCGATTTCGCGGCAAATCACGAAATCGCGATATCCTGGAGGGTCTGATTAGAAATGAATGTAAATGTGTCATGGGTTCAATTATTGTAATACCAATAACGATAATAATGACCACAATAGTACTAATAGGATTGTATTTAACCCCAGAGCTTAAAGACAGGAATGCTTCTAATTTGCCCCCTCATAGCACTAGGGAAGATCCCTTTAGTTGCTCATTTGTAAGCTATAAGAAAGTTGACTATTCTACTAATGTCTATTCTAGGTTAGTACAAAAATACACTAACGCAATGAAGACAAAAGTTTGTTCTGTATGCTCACACTTACCCTCATCTGTGTCAGAAGTGGTTACCCACTATAGGATGCCTTTATCTGAAGCAATTTTTTGTAGTATTTTATTATCATTAGTTTATAGGAGAGGGCATTTTAATTATTTTTATTCTAATCACGATTTAATACTTTCCCAGGTCCCACCAATAGAAACAATGAACTTACACCCACAGGCAAAATAAAATGAGACCGTCTGTTATTATTTCTTTCCCCATAGACACTTGGATAGTGTAATGGCTTATAAAGACAATCTAACCTGTTTAATGCGACCCATAGAAAAGGGTTATATAATGGCTTTAGAAGAAAGATACATTCACATGACATGTACTACTGACAGAAAGAGTAACACTTTAGAGCATTGAGGAAGGAAGAAAATTAAATTGGAAATAAAATGGTCTATTCCAAACTGAGACTTGACAGCCAACACAAAGAGAAGATTTCGGTGTACAGAAGATGGATGTCTAAAAGAAGTAGACATGTATGGATTAGTAGCTGCGAACACACATTCAAACTAATAGGAGGACCTTGGCAAATGTTGTAAGGAACTGAAAATGCAATTCCAGTAGTTTATTAAATCTGTCGTCAGAATGCTTACTTCCTACTGCCAGATGATTGGGAGGAGATCTGCTGCTTAGGCATATTGATTCCAAACATTTATTGTGTGAAAAGTATAGCTGCATTGACACTAACACCAGCACAAAAACAGGACCTAGGTTAGTAGGGAACATGTTTGGAGCTGTCATTCCACCTGTAGGAGTCTTTTTAAATGGCAAAAAGATTGGAAAGCTGTCATCTGATGTTGACAAAGTGGCAGCCAGCACATTTGGAGCTTTGCTTCTAATAAATACAGAACTAATAGCTATAGGATCAATGCTTTTGCAAGACCATCTTGCTTTATACATTCTACATGCCAAAAAAAGGTGGAGTCTGCTGGATGCTGAAATGAACTCACTGCGGCACATTTATGCCGGATGAGAACAGGGAAATACAAGACTGTATGAAAATTTTGGGAAAGCAATCGCAACAATTGGGGACTGGATTTCAACAACAGGGAAGGGTATACTTAAAGCTATATTAATGCCAATAGTTATAATAGGACTTTGTCTTTTATTTCTTTGTGTGCTATTTCTGACCTGCAGATATATACTCCGAAAGAGAAATTCAAGATTTCAAAAGAAATTATATGATAGGGACATAGGATTAAATGCTATTATGAATGACAATTACATGAAGTCACTAAAATGTAGGAGCCTCAAAAGAAAGAGAGAAGACTCAACTGATGATGAAAGTGCACTTTGAAACAAACTCACATGAGAAACGTAGATGTGTGATGATTTTACAAATCATCAGATGGGGAAATTGATAAAGTTTAAACCTTTCATACAAAATCTACAAGACAGTAATATAGAAACACACTAAATATTAGACCTGGAAATGTATAATAAGTTAAACTGTGCCTTTATTTAACACGCAGATGTGAGAAATGCTGTTTAATGTCTGCATAAAGCTTACATTTCTATTGGTCTCTACTTGCTAGGTTGCACTGTTCAATTATTCAACACTGACTTTTAAGAAAAATAATGCTTTTTAATAAAATAGTGACTTAGTGTTAGAATAAAACTCTAGGGTGTGAGTTTTTGCTCAATGTGCTGTCTCCCAAGAAAATGTAAACTTTCTTTCCTCACACCCTATGACTTCACTGTACTCGTATTGTTTTTTTTGCCACATATGAATAATGAGCAAGTATTAATGAGAAGAAATGCTTCCTACAGCTTATATTTTTGTGATTTTACCAGGAAGTATCAGAATTTGAATGTTTCATTTCATAGAATAAATAGAACATCTCATTATAAATGGTGAGAAACCAGGCAGCTAATAGAGTAGGTATGCAAAAGGTTCTCATGAGAAACTTCATATATGTAACTTCTTGTAATATGTTGTAGTCATTTTAACTGACTTCATGCTGGCATTGAAGTTATTGCGGGAATTGAGGGTGAGGAAGACGGATCATCAGAAAACCTCCTACAATTGGACGATGATAATGAAATGCACCTGTTGATGCAACATGTTTAGCTGCTTTCTATATAGTCCGTGTTCCCTAGCTAGAGTGCTCAAGACTCTTTTCATGCATCCCTACCCAGCCATGCCCCTTAGCACTTTGCTGTGCAAGCCCGACTTGCCATGAGCTACTGCTTACCATGATTTCCTTTCAAATTGTGAGGAAAATTTCTGTTTTATGCTGATCATAGCTACTGCTGTGATTCATTCTTTCTCTCTCTTTATAGACGGTTGCTACTGCAATTTTTAGGAGAACTCAGCTGAGTCTCCAGAAATACCTTATATGGGGAGTTTGTTCTTCCATTTAGCTATCTCATTCTGCTACAAAATCTACTTGCTCTTTTCCAGAAAGAACTCTTTATGGGTTCTGGTTAGGGTAGAAGATGTCATTTAGTTTAGAATAGGAACAATACACTGAATGAAACACTCTGTTTTATTTTTCTCTGCTTGTTTTAATCACTTATCTCTTATCATTTCTGTAATAGATTTCCCACTAATTTGAATAAAAGAACAAAAATATCGACTAATCTACTAAATGATAGAATAAACTTTTACTCTCTAAGTAAGTTTAAGGTAACATCATTTCTGGAAATATATGAGAGATTTGAATGCTGGTACCATTCCCACACATGCCTTAACAACGAAGTCTTAACCACACATTAGTCTTTACAACGCATGTCTTTACAAAGAAATATTTTACAGTGCATATACCTTTACCATGCACACCTTTACAACGCAAATGTAAGTATTTTGCGGGCAAGTATAAAGTCTTTATAATATCAACTGGGAATCACCAGTGAATAGTTATAGTTAGGACCGTGTGTGCATAGAAAAAACATTTTTTGATTTGCCTTTATCTTTGGTGCCGTTTGACAAACCTTCACAAAATGTTCCCAAAAATTTGCCCATGTGATACTAGTAGTGCATGGAATGTTTCGGGGTGATCAGTCAAGCAGTGATTGAGAAAAAAGTGGGGTCAAAAAAGTGTGTTACTCATGTTAATTCCCATGGACTCTTTATACATACCTGAAACCCGAACTGCTGAACAGAATTACACCAAATTTGGCAGAAAGCTAAACTTTGGTCCGCAGATTGTGCTTTTTGGTATTTGGTGTAAATATGTTAAGTATTTTGTGAGATATTGAAGGAAATTCAAATTTGTTTATCTGAGATCGCGACAACTTTACAAATAATAACAAGTTCATGCAGGGATCTGGAGAGCTCTGACTGGCTACCTGTAATTCCACCAGGAAGTGCTGGTAGCAAGAGTCCCAAAAAACTGTTAAAAAAATAAAAGGGGGGCGGGTACAAATACCCTGACCCTCTAGCTCTGGTGGTGGGGTTCCAGAGAACAAAAAAGCATTTTTTAAATAACTTTTTTGCCATGAATTTGTGAATTTTAATTATTGCCATGAATTTGTGAAATTTGAGAAGTTGCTGCAAAAATTTTAAAAGAATGAGCCCCAGGGTGGGACACTTCCCAGGGACATTTTGGAAAAAAAGGAGGGGGATGCACAGGCTCTTGAAGCCCAAGGAACCACCACCTCCTCAGACTTAATTTAATTAAGGAAGGGGGGGGCTCTCCTCTCCTGGGCTGTTACAAGCCCTAGATTCCACCACCTCCCTGGGACTACTTCAACAATATTGTTCAGCGCCTCATTGGCTCCTTTGCGCCCCGAGGACCACTTCTACCCGGGTCCATAATAAGATTTGAGTGGGAAGGGATCCGTGTGGCCCCCATCCCGGGCCATATACAGCCAAAGGCCATGACCTACCTTGGCCTGGCCTGCCCAGATCAAAGGAGAGGTCCAAATTGCCCCCTCCTAGAGCCATGCATGGGGACTACCACCCATAGGTGTTTGCTTTCACAAGAGGAAGTGTCGGCAGCGATTTTTGGACTCTGCTTCAGCCAAGTCCCATAAAAAACAATTTAAAAAAGAAAAGGGGGCAGGGTAGGATTACCCTGACCCCTTAGCTCTGACTTTTTGGTTGTAGAGGGAGCCCGACAGGGCAAAAAAGCAGATATTTTTTTATTTTCTCTAAAAATCGCATCAGATTTACGACTCCAGTGACATTTTTTTTAAAACAAGTGCGGACTCCCATGCTTGTTTTGGAAAAATCGACTGGGTGGGCTAATCCATGGGCATGTGCAGGTATTTAAAAATTAGAGGGACGGTGTGCACAGGGCCCTCAGGCCCACCACTTCCCCAGAGCTTCTGTTTCCATTATGGGGGCCGCATGCACCTACCTGGGCTACATGGGTTTTAATATGAACATTGTGCAGTGGGCCACGCATACCCTGCTGGGCATTGGAGACCACCACCTCCTGGGGCTAAATTGTTAGGAATGGGGTGGCCGCACAGGCCATGGGGATCACCACCTCCCTGCAGCCAAAATAACATCTTTAAATCCCCCCTCTTCAGCCATATACAGCTCCGGGGACCACCACACATGCTCAGAGAAGAAAGGGGGCAATGTGGCCCCCTCCTGAAACCAATTATGGCCCTGGGGACTGCCGGCTCCTGCTATGTCCTGGGGTGACCATCCCCAGGACAAAGTTGTTAGCTCTGACTTGGCGGGGGCTTTGACAGCTCCCATTAAGTCAGAGCAAAGATGAACTCCGCTTTCAGAAAGCGAGAGCTTTGAAACTGCTCCCACTTGCTAAAAGTAAAGTTTTCATCTGTTTTCCTGCCCACTGTCAAGGGGGCAAAGAAATAGACAAAAGGAATGCTCTCACAGACGGAGCTGCATGTTTAGCAGCTCCCTTTCTGTGAGAGCAATGCTGGCTCCTGTAGAAGGCGGGGAGCTGGCAAGGACCATGGGGGCATGCAGGCTCCCCACACCACTCAACGGTGTGGGATGGGTACCCTGGGTGGGCTCCAGGTCACCCAGCATTTGAAGATCAGTCCCCGGGGGATGGGGTCTCTGGGGCAGAAATCGGCACTTAAGGAAATGTAGCTCCCCTCCCCAATTTAATTGAGGCTGGGCCAAAGGGGATGGTGTCCCCGGGGCCATATGTGGCCAAGGAGGGGAGCCGTATGGCCCCCCTCCTACTTTAAAGAATGTCTTTAGCTCCAGGGAGGTGGCGGTCCCCGTATATTTTTTTATATAGCCCAGGGGAGGTGGTGGTCCATGGGCCAAATGAAATCCCCAGGAGGGGGGTAGGTGGTGGTTCCTGGAGTATGTTAAAACCCCAGGAGGGGGGTCCGTGTGGCCCCCTCCTTTTGTTACAATAAAACTCTTGGGAGGTGGTGGTCCCCAGGGCACTTGGAGATCAATGGAGGGGAGTCACTGCATCCCTCTCCTTAATACCAGTAAAGCCCCTGAGAGATGGTGGTCCCGGAGCTCATAAATGGAAAAACAGAGGGTAGACACCGAGCAGAAAGGCACATCAGAAGGCAGAAAAACAAGCAGAAAAGGCAAAACAGGAGGCAGAAAGACAAGCAGAAAGGGCAAAACAGAGGGCTGAAAAATGATCAGGAAAGGCCAAACAGAGGACAGAAAAACAAGCAAAAAAGATAAAACAGAGGGTAGGAAATGAGCGGGAAAGACAAAACAGCAGAAGAGGGAAAAACAGAGGGCAGAAAATGAGCAGGAAATGCAGAACTGAGGGCTAAAAAAGAAGCAGAAAAGGCAAAACACAGCAGAAAAGGGCAAGCAGAGAGCACTCACACACCCACTCACATACCTACTAAGAGACTCATGCACCCATTCACAGACCCAATGAGACACTCATACACCCACTTACAAACCTAATCAGAGACTTTTGCACCTACTCACAGACCCACTGAGACACTCATGCAGCTACTCCCAGGCCAACTTAGACACTCATGCACCCACCCACAGACCACTCAGAGACACACACACTGACTCACAGACCTAATCAGGCTCACAGACCTACTCACAAACCCACTCAGCGACTCATGAACTCACTCACAGACCCACTCAGAAACTCCTGCGCTCACTCATAGACCCACTTGGAGACTCCTGAACCCACTCATAGACCCACTCAGACACTCATGTACCCGTCACAGACTCACTTAGACACTCAAGCACCCACTCACAGACCCCCTTGAAGATTCACACACCCACTCACAGACCCACTCAGAGTCTGATGCACCCACTCACAGACCCTCTCAGAGACTCATGCACCCATTCACAGACCCAATGAGATACTCATGCACTCACTCACAGGCTCATACACTCACTCACAGACCCACTCAGAGACTTGTGCACCTACTCACAGCACCACTCAGAAACTCACGCACCCAATCACAGACCCACTTAAACACTCACACACCCACTCATAGGCCTACTGAGATAGTCACACATCCACTGACAGACCCAAAGGTTACAGGGATGTTATATTTAGGAAATAGAATTTTAAAAAGCCTTATAAATTCACTGGAAAAAACAAAGGTCCCAGGGACATTACATCACTTATGACATGGTCAGTGACATCACTGATGACATCACTGATAACATCTAAAATGTCATCAATGATAACATCATCCAAGAAGCCCTCAAATACCCACTAACACCCCATACAACCTCTCATACACCCACTCACACACCCACACAATCACTCACAAACCCAATCACAGACCCATACAAGTAGTCACACAACTACTCACTGGTCCATAGAGCCACTCACACACCCACTCAATCATGCAGTTACTCATGCAACCAGTCACTTCACCATAAAGCCATTCACACAGCCACACACTCACCCCCACACACAGCTACTCACACACTCACTTATTCACCTATACAGCCACTCACACACCTACTCACTCAACCATACAGCCTCATCACACAGCCACTCACTCACCCATACAAGCACTCACACACTCACACATATACCCACACAACCACTTACATACCCATTTACACATCAATTTAAGCCAGGGGTCTCCAAACCGGTCCTGGAAGGCCGGATCCATGCCAGATTTTTGGGATATCCCCATTGAGATACATGTAGTTATTTTAAAAATCTGGCATGGATCCGGCCCTCCAGGACCGGTTTGGAGACCCCTGATTTAAGCACTCACACAACCGCTCACCCATACATCCATTCACACAGACACTTACTTTACAATGCAGACACTCACACACCAACTCACTTAATCAAAAACCCACTTAAACAACCGCTCACCCATCCATACAGCCATACATAGCCAGTCACTGATTCAGACAGCCATTGAAATACCCACTCACTCACCCATACTGCCACTTACACACCCATACAGCCACTCACACACCCACTCACACACCCATAAAGGCACTCAGACACCCATTCATACAGAGATACACACACTCACACACCCACTCACATAATATATGTAGAAATAGTGTCACTCATTAGTAGTACAGAAAGTATATTTTTTTAAGTTTTGTAGTACTTTAGTCTGTATACTTAGCACTCATTAACCTTACAAATCACTCACTGGATGATTTCATCAGAGATGTCATATGAGGTCGTAAGCAGTGCATTCCGGGGGCGCAAGTTAGAGAGACTTTATACATACCTTCAAAACAAAATTCTTACATTGGCATTGAAAAGGGCATGCATGGTGAAAGTTTCTGCTTGGTAAAATGTTGTCTGGTAAACATGTGTGGTAAAGACTTATGTGTTCCTAAAGATGCTTGATAGTGGTAATGTGTGGTAATGCCCAAGTTTGGAAAGGGTGTTTCCCCATGAAAATGCCTCCTATTGGAAAGATGTAATAGTTTTGGGGGGAATTCTTTAATGGAACTCTCTCATCACTCTAGGGACAAGTACAAATGATGCTCATCCCAATAATCTTTCTGAAATATCATACCCTTTCCACCCAATGAGATAGTGCAATTGCCCTCTCCTGGCTCAGGAAACTAGGATGACATATTTCTTGTACTTGTGGTAAATATAATTTACCGTACAAGTGTTTCCATATAATTACTGACAAGTAAAAGAATAGCTCAATCAAATGAGAGTCAGAGTCCGTGGTGTCTGAGTCATACGGGCTTTAATCAGGATGGCTCGAGCCATGGAAATCAATTCCATCAATACAACGGTTAGGGGAATATGCAATGATGGCAAAAAGATGTCAACGATTTATTAACAGTACATGACATATATAGTAAAACTGTACAATGGCGATGGATACAGTAGGCGTGACAAGTGAAAAGAATATGATAAGAACACATGTGCGTAGCAAAAAGGCGTGTACAAGGGTGTGCACGGAGGCGTGTGCTGGAAACGTCACAGAAACGTGTCATAAGTGGGTGGGTGCATAGAGGATTCTGCAGAGTCAGCTGAAAGTGCGGATGCACGCGCAACTAGCATGACGTGACATAGACGTGTAACTGGGGGGAACTTTAACACTAGTAAAGGAGACAGAAGTCTGGGATGTCAGAACGACCTGGACCTATAACATATCTGGTATCTTATGTTTGGAGGATGTATTATCTGGAGTAAAAGGTCTCTCGGGCAGAGGCTATACTATACTGAATGCTAGTGCGTGCATATGTGTCTACGTGTCTACGTGCGGGGCCATGGGCCTACTATGGCAACGGGAACTGTAAATTACTTGCATGGAGACAGGAAGACTTGCTCTTGGCTCTGCAGCCGGGGATATGTTTACCTAAATCACTAGACAGGAATGTGTTTTCGAGGAGGCTGAACAGATAACTTGAAGGCAAAATACTGTTTTGGCAGGCAGGCCAGGTTGAGCCAGGCACCGCTTCGCTTGGCAGGAAGTAAGGCAGAGGTCAGGGATGCATCTCCACGCTGCAGCTTTCAGAGGCAGAGACAGAAGTGGTTCGAGGGCAGAAATCAGGGCCTAGCTCTGCAGAGCCAGGAAAAACGTGAAAGTGCACCATGCAAAGACGTTGGCATGGCATAGTTAGGAACTGAATTATCAATCCATTCATGGTGGATCTGATAGAGGACATGTTGACGTTGGACGCAAATGTATTTGCGTCTTCAGATTCGGTTGCGGAGGGAAGTTACATGCACTTTAAACTCGTACATGGAGACGTTGGGGTACACGTTAGGGGACATACTCGACCATACAATTTCAATTACCTCATTCTCAGTTTCTCCATCAAACACTACCACTGGAGAAGGTATTTGCCACTGGGAACAAGCTGGTTAGCCTTTGGCACGTGTACCACTGGATGCATATTCCAAACTTGTAGGAGCTGTATCCTCAAATCTGGTACTCCCTCCATCTGTATCATTTCAAAAGGACACAAAAATTAGGGGTGAATTTTGGATGCCAATGTGGAATCTCTAAGCAGTTAAAGGATGGCCACACCATATCTCCCTGCCTATAATTAGGGTTCTGTGGTCTTTGTCAATCTGAAAAAATATTTCTATCCAATTTTGCCTTGACTGGATGTACTACAACTGTTTTGTGATGTTCTTCACTTTTATGTAACACTGTACAAAGAGAACTGATGTAGTCCTAAACTGAGAGACATCAGCTGACACAAAAGAATGACTCACTGAGTATGTTTATGGTTGTCTCCAGGAGGCTGAGGCAGATTAGGCGAGTTCTGGCTCATTACTCTGACTCAGCATCTTAATTTTGGAAACAAATCAAAAAAGATGTGGGCATTTATGTCTTGCTACAGTTGGGGAGAACAGGTGCTGATTACAGTTTGGGACTAGTAATGCTTGATAAGCTTAGGGAGTTTGATTCTTGTTATAGCTTGGGGCCACTGATGTTACACCTTGGGGCAATTAGTGTTTGTTACCTCATGTAACCAGTTTCATTTGCTATGGCTTGTGCTCAGCAATGCTTGATGCAGGTTGGAACATGTGTAGCTTATTACAGATTTGGGCAATTGATCCTTATTATCACTGATGCTTCTTACACATTAGGTAATTGATGCATGTGAGTGACTAGTTAGTGTCATGAACACTTGTTATAGTCTAAGACTAATTATTCTTGTTACGGCCTGGAGCATAGGTGGGTCTATGCCACCCAGGGCCAGCGCTATGCATGGGCAGCGTGGGCGGCTGCACAGGGTCTCGCACTCAGCCCACCAGCATGGGGCCACGCACTGGAGATGTGTCCTGTTGTTTCCCTGGCAATCTATTACAAAGAAAGGTGTCGCCTGCAATTAAGGTCCATTGGAGGGGGCCTCCTCCCTGGGCCTCTCATGGATTGTGTCAGGAGGCATAGGGGAGGGAGACGGAGACGCTCCCTCAATTGCAAGGAGACCATTCATAGACACTGTGGGGGGCCCATTGTCCAGCATTTTGGCGCCCCCACAGTTTTAACTTTTAGACCACAATCAATTCTCACACCTATCGGACTGAAGGTGTGAGAAATGCTTGTGGAGTAAAAGTTAAAACTGTGGGGGCGCCAAAATACTAGACAATGGGGCCCCCACAGTGTCTGTAAATGGTCTCCTTGTAAGGGCCACTTATCTAAATTAGAGGTGGCCTTGCACGGTCCTTTTTAGCCCAGGGCCTCGCAAATCCCCGAACCGGCCCTGATGCCACCTTTCACTGAATGAAGAGATGTTTTGTTTTCTAGTTAATTCCCAAATTACATGAATACTTTAGAGGATCGTATCTGTGTATCTATCCTCTAAACCACTGATACTCAAAGTACATCCGAGGGCCGCATACAGCCCCCTGGTCAACAGCAGCTCTGGGCTACTGTTTACTGGTCTAATTACTAACAATGAAAAGATGGTAAATAAACAGGCAAGCAATTATATAAATGCTAGTTTGTATTAAAAAAGGAGGTAACTGGGGGTCCCGCACTGCTCAACTCTAGGAACATCTTTTTCAAAAGACAAATGTGGCAAAAGTGTAAAAATATGATAGTCTCTTCAAAATTCAAAAAGTGCATTCAATTAATTTGCAGAACCATTTTACCTATCACATCAGATTAGACCAATGCATTGAGAAGTAATATTTTTAAAGTGATAGTTTTCAAACATGAATTTAGAAATATGAATTCTTCCCCCCACCCTGACAATAATGCCAATGGTGACCTAAATAAGCAAGTGAGTTATTATGTGCACTCTTTGGGTGAGCTGGGTTCCTATTATAAATGATCAACAGTATAGTTTATTAAATCAAACTCAGAAGAAGGTGTTGTACAGACCACATCCTTGAGTAATTTATTTTGAGGTTCTCTTATTTGTGATAATGAAGAAAAAAGGAGGGAAAGTGAAATAAAACAATTACCTAGGATCGCACAATTTGATAAAGTGGGGACGCCAGAATTAATCCCTGGTTTCCCATTGTGTAATTTAGCCACTAGAAGTAAATGCTTCACTTCCTCTACACCCACCTTATCAGCAACTCCCCCACCCAACCGCTACCCCGCTGGCAACAATGTAGCCCTCTGTCATATCACAGACCAAACTTATTGGCCCCTGAGAAAATGTTTGTGAGTACTCATGCCTTAAACTGTTCAGACGACACATACAACATTGATAGCAGTGTTATTTATAGTAAACACAGGTCAGACAAAATGATGAATTAAATAATTTTGACAATCAGACATTTCAAAACGAAGTGTGTGCATAAGTTGTAATCTTGAGGTTTGCAATCATTTATCCTTCAAAAAAAGCCCTAAAAATGGACGCACAGGGTTGGACAAATTGGATCTAGAAATGTGGAAATGGAAAACCTTTGATTCTGTGTACTGATTTTTATAAATGTACATTTTACAAAAGGTAAATTGTTGAAAGTGTGATGGCTGTATTTATTTTGGATGCTTTAATATTATTGTTTTCTTTTTGCTAGGTTTGTGTGTCTGTTTTTTATTATGAGCTCTAAGATGACAATCTTTGGCCATGAGAAGTGCTACCTGTAGTCATGGGTATTGCTGGTGTAGGCAGTAGAGAGTGATACTAAGACAGGGAGTGGCCCCATCAGCAACATATTAAGAGAGATATTTATCTCACACACATTTTTTTAAAAATTAGGCACGGCAACTGACAGATTCCTAAACACCAAGACGCTTAACACCCTGAACTTCACAATTTGCGTGATGGGTTTGGGTGAGAGAACTGTTGGACCATTTAAATGAAGCAACTGAGGCTTTGGCCCATTGATTTTCCACTTTGTACCAGAAGTCATTGGCAGTTTAAAAGGTGAAAAGAGACTAGATTGTAATGTCATAAAAATCCCATTGATGTACGTCTTGACATTGATATTTACTTCTTTCATTTATTTACCACACTTGTCCTCTCTGTATTGTTTTCCTTATCACTAAAAATGGCAATAAAATATTTTGAATACAAGAAAATGTAAAAGAGAGAAATCATTGAAATCCTTCCTTCATTGTAGTCATCTATCTTGTACCCATGGTCCAATGGCTGGGACTTTGTATACCAATACTAGGCAACATATACCTGAAGGTAGGTAATGACTCATGAACACTACCCATTAGGATAATACTGGTCAACCAGTTAAACATTATTTAAAAATCTAGTACCTAGACTGTAAGTAAAATAAACACATGTGTTGTTCCATCTGTGTCAGATGTTCGCACTTTCTGGTTTTCAGAGTTAATAATACTTTTACCTGTTTATGTTACCGAAAGTTCCAATTCCAAGTTATAACAAAGAATTCTCCGGACATTGGGTGTATTGTGTGTTAGCTACAACGGCATGCTTTATCTAAATGTCTAGCCTCTACACCTTCTAGAAAAGTATTTATTGCTAACTCTGCTGTCCCTTGGTAATCGTGTACCATACATGACTCCCCAACTGGATTGCAATATTACTTGAGACCCTCAGACATTACTGGTAAATGACTGATGTAACACAGGATACTCCAAAGTAACAATTGATTACCACAGTATCCAATGAAAATGGCTCACATATGGGGTGAGATCACTTGAATGCAGAATTCACAAACACTGAATGCCATTCCATGATGCCCGGTATACAAATAATAAGAGGAGTATTAAAATGACAAATGCCAAAGTTTAGGATGAGTCTGGACTAAAGAAACCGATGTGAAAAGAACGGCATTAGCTTTGTAAAGTCTAATGCTCTTTCCAGATAGCCATTGCAAAGGATAATTTTCTTGCTGTACTTCTGTCTTTCCAGTCCAGTTGAGATGGATTCTGTGTACCAGTGATAGATTGATGTTCTCAGTGAAAGGGACAAGTTATAGTCCAATGCTCCAACGTAGGATGCTATGTGTACCTTCTAAGTGCTCAAAACTTTTGGTGTTTAATATGTTATGTTATGTTATATTATGTTGATTTGTATAGCACACTAATCACCCAAGAGGGTATCCAGGAGCTTTGGCAGGTGTGTGGTCCCTTTGGTGCTTATATGAAAAGTCAGGTCTTCAGCTTCCTGCGGAACTCATGAAGTGTGTAGGAGGCACTGATGTGTTTTCAGAGAGGTTGTTCCATGTCTTAGGTGTGATGTAGGAGAATGAACAATCTTTAGTTTTGCTTTTGTGGATGCGGGAGTGTGTGCGATTGACAATGAGGTAGAGCATCGATGTCTAACGGGTTGGTAAAGGTGTTTGCCGCTGTTCAGGTATTCTGGTCCTCTGTTATGTCGGGTTTTGTATGTGTGCGTGAGAAGTTTGAATTGGCTACACTTGTGAATGCGGAGCTGATGAAGCTTCCTCAGGTGGGAGGTCGAGCATGAGTCTTGTGACAGTGTGCTGGATAGTATGCAGTCTGTGTAGGAGTTATCAAATTATTTCATCGAGCACTCAAAGAGTCCAAACAAAAGAGTCAGTAATGTGCTATCTTGCACCAATTTTAACCTTGAATCCTTCCAATTAACATCTTTTCATTGGATACATCCTTCAATTCAGTACATTCTTCTTCCTATATGTAGCCATGCAGTCTTGCAGCCAACACGTGTTTCGTCTGGTCTTTTTAGACCTAAAGACTTCCTCAGGGCTGCAACCCAAACAGAGTATAGTATTGCCATTAAATTAATAATGTTTGAACCGTAAAACATCTACATTAAAGGCATCACAAAAGTTTATAGGGAGACATCCCAAACCTTAGGGGTGCTCAATAGTAGAAAAGAATAAAGTTAGTTAAGGCTTGACACTAAGTTGAAACTACAGGCACCTTTTTATAGTGTATTCTGAGTAGGTAAAGAGTTGTTTCCTACTTCATATTATGTAGGTTTAAAAGTACAACAGTAATTGAAAGTGGGTGAGTTGTAAAAGGGGTGAGCATGCTGTTGGGTTTCATACCTATATTTCTCCACGTATATGGGTATTGAAATTAAGGTCCTATTCTGGTCAGGTAAGATTCTGCATAGGGTTGTAAATAATATAAAACTCAGTTAATATTGCATCACAATGTTTACAAATCTATATCGCTTTGTAAATAATATAAGGTTTTCTCACCTATTATTAAACCTTGTCCGTTTAGTATCTTGAGTCTGAATGGTTTTATATCCAGGTGTCCGTGTTCTTCACCTGCTAGGTAAGAACCCGAGTTAATATTTATCCTAAACGTATTTTAAGTGCTACGTTAGCATTCACTCGAATCTCGCATACTCCGGTGATTCTAAGAGCATATTAAGAGCTACGTTAACACTCACACCGATCTCGCATAGTTCGGTGATTCCAAAAAGTGCCATACTTCGCGTACAGTGTTATGTACTCCGGAGCGCGTCTCTCTGTACTGGTGTCCTGGTTGCGCGCCATCTTGCTATTCTCATTTATACTTAGTGGAAGCTAGCGGGCGCCATTAGAGTAAAACACGTTTACGTGTTTTAATGTTATTTCATTAGATCTCCGTCTTTCTTGTGCATAACATGGATATACGTTATTGACGTAAACTACTAATGTATATTTTCGATAATTACGTGTAAATCTAGGTTTGTATAATATTAGCGAGGACTATGTTTATTCCGTAATTGATACGGTAAATGCAAATTGATCCTTAGCTTTAGTTTATTTTGCTTTGTTTTTATTTTTTGGTACAGTGGGAGATATTTATTTACATATATCTAAGTTACAATTTGCATATGCTTAATGGCAGCATATATCGGAGCATAGTAAGAGGAACAGCGCATTCTTCGAATGGTATTGTAGTGCAATGATCTTAAATAAGATTATCTTGTTCAGTATATTAACGTGCATACTCGGTGGTCCGCTTTTAATCTCGAAAATGGAGTCCTAGTATGTTACTGAATTATGTGGTTAGTCTATTTAACAGTATGGCTATAGTAATATTAAAAATTATATTTGAAAAAAACACAGGGATATTGCCCTTCAGCATCTCACCAAAAGTGTTAGTAGCCGAATACACAGCAAAATTGTAGGAGAGTTACAAGAAAGTTTATGAATTCATTTAGAGTTGATATCTATAGGTAATTTGAGCATATTGACTGTATTCTTATTCTTAGTCTCAGTTATACATATTGGTCTACAATATCCAGTTACAAATGCATAAAATCATAGTAAATATTCATACATAAGTCAGTAATAGTTGCATTAACTTCAAGGCTATAGTAGTTTCGGTCATCTTATTAGTATAACAGTATAAATTCTTTAAATGAAGTACATTATTATACCTTTCGTTATTCCACAATACAATACAGGTAATATTCAACAGATACATTTATTCATTTCCCAGAAAGAATTCATATTCATCGTCTACGTTTAGGCCCATATCTACGTTTACGATTCAGAAAAGGGGGTGGTGATGAACAGAGTTCTGAATTAAGCAGACCACTCTTACCCAGTCCAAAGATCAGGGCTTGATCCATCACCGTTATTTATCTCACTGCACCATTCCAGCTCAGAACCTGGCTATATGCAAATCAGTCTGTCCCTGGCCCAGTGCATCATGGGAACAGGGCAGACTAAAGATTCAGAAAAGGGGGTGGTGATGAACAGAGTGTCTGAATTAAGCAGACCACTCTTACCCAGTCCAAAGATCAGGGCTTGATCCATCACTTTTATTTATCTCACTGCACCATCCCAGCTCAGAACCTGGCTATATGCAAATCAGTCTGTCCCTGGCCCAGTGCATCATGGGAACAGGGCAGACTAAACTACCAAGCCAATTCTTCACCAGAAAGGAGACAAGCTACTGGGGACCGGTTTCTGGCATTTCAGCCGTCTTCGGCCCGGCTTGCTTGAATCCTGATGGTGCAGTGAGAAAGGGACTCATGTCTGAGTATACCCTGCCACACCTATAGTGGCCAAAAACGATTCAGAAAAGGGGGTGGTGATGAACAGAGTGTCTGAATTAAGCAGACCACTCTTACCCAGTCCAAAGATCAGGGCTTGATCCATCACCGTTATTTATCTCACTGCACCATCCCAGCTCAGAACCTGGCTATATGCAAATCAGTCTGTCCCTGGCCCAGTGCATCATGGGAACAGGGCAGACTAAAGATTCAGAAAAGGGGGTGGTGATGAACAGAGTGTCTGAATTAAGCAGACCACTCTTACCCAGTCCAAAGATCAGGGCTTGATCCATCACCATTATTTATCTCACTGCACCATCCCAGCTCAGAACCTGGCTATATGCAAATCAGTCTGTCCCTGGCCCAGTGCATCATGGGAACAGGGCAGACTAAACTACCAAGCCAATTCTTAACCAGAAAGGAGACAAGCTACTGGGGACCGGTTTCTGGCATTTCAGCCGTCTTCGGCCCGGCTTGCTTGAATCCTGATGGTGCAGTGAGAAAGGGACTCATGTCTCCTTTTGGTGCTTCCTACCTGTAGATGGGCAAAGAAAAAAGTAGTAAGCTTTAACTACAATGACACAGGAGAGACTACCATAGAAAAATTCATTAACTGTGACACAACTTTTGTTGTGTATGTTATTGCATGCAGCTGTGGAAAGATATATGTTGGAAGCACCAAAAGGAGACTCAGAGACAGGATGTCAGAACACTTTAGAGCCATAAAACAAGGGGATACCCAATATCCCTGTGTTTTTCAAATATAATTTTTAATATTACTATAGCCATACTGTTAAATAGACTAACCACATAATTCAATAACATACTAGGACTCCATTTTCGAGATTAAAAGCGGACCACCGAGTATGCACGTTAATATACTGAACAAGATAATCTTATTTAAGATCATTGCACTACAATACCATTCCAAGATGGCGCTGTTCCTCTTACTATGCTCCGATATATGCTGCCATTAAGCATATGCAAATAGGAACTTAGATATATGTAAATAAATATCTCCCACTGTACCAAAAAATAAAAACAAAGCAAAATAAACTAAAGCTAAGGATCAATTTGCATTTACTGTATCAATTACGGAATAAACATAGTCCTCGCTAATATTATACAAACCTAGATTTACACGTAATTATTGAAAATATACATTAGTAGTTTACGTCAATAACGTATATCCATGTTATGCACAAGAAAGACAGAGATCTAATGAAATAACATTAAAACACGTAAACGTGTTTTACTCTAATGGCGCCTGCTAGCTACCACTAAGTATAAATGAGAATAGCAATATGGCGCGCAACCAGGACGCCAGTACAGAGAGACGCGCTCCGGAGTACATAACACTGTACGCGAGGTAAGGCACTTTTTGGAATCACCGAACTATGCGAGATCGGTGTGAGTGTTAACGTAGCTCTTAATATACTCTTAGAATCACCGGAGTATGCGAGATTCGAGTGAATGCTAACGTAGCACTTAAAATACGTTTAGGATAAATATTAACTCGGGTTCTTACCTAGCAGGTGAAGAACACGGACACCTGGATATAAAACCATTCAGACTCAAGATACTAAACGTACAAGGTTTAATAATAGGTGAGAAAACCTTATATTATTTACAAAGCGATACAGATTTGTAAACATTGTGATGCAATATTAACTGAGTTTTATATTATTTACAACCCTATGCAGAATCTTACCTGACCAGAATAGGACCTTAATTTCAATACCCATATACGTGGAGAAATATAGGTATGAAACCCAACAGCATGCTCACCCCTTTTACAACTAACCCACTTTCAATTACTGTTGTACTTTTAAACCTACATAATATGAAGTAGGAAACAACTCTTTACCTACTCAGAATACACTATAAAAAGGTGCCTGTAGTTTCAACTTGGTGTTAAGCCTTAGCTAACTTTATTCTTTTCTACTATTGAGCACCCCTAAGGTTTGGGATGTCTCCCTATAAACTTTTGTGATGCCTTTAATGTAGATGTTTTACGGTTCAAACATTATTAATTTAATGGCAATACTATACTCTGTTTGGGTTGCAGCCCTGAGGAAGTCTTTAGGTCTAAAAAGACCAGACGAAACACGTGTTGGCTGCAAGACTGCGTGGCTACATATAGGAAGAAGAATGTACTGAATTGAAGGATGTATCCAATGAAAAGATGTTAATTGGAAGGATTCAAGATTAAAATTGGTGCAAGATAGCACATTACTGACTCTTTTGTTTGGACTCTTTGAGTGCTCGATGAAATAATTTGATTGTTATAGAGCTAACCTATTACCACATAAGTAGGTCGTGGTAACAGACCAATTTTTGTCTTGAGCACCGAAATTTACTGTGCACATTGTATATTTCTGTACCTGCAGTGCGCTCTCATCTTAACAGTTACCAAATTGCTAATACTGTATTGTGTTAATCAGAGCAGCCGCAAAGGAAACATGAATAGAGACAAGGAAGCAGAAGAATTATTCAGAAGTTTAATGGCAGGTGGTTCTATAGGAGCAGCAGTTAGACCACCTGGTAACTCTAAGAAAGAAGGTCTTAGTGCAAAGTTTAGAAAATTAGAGTCACTGAAACGACAAGAGTTAAATAAATGGTGGGACGCTGCCACATTGAAACAGTACATTGCAATGAATAGGATACCAAGAGGTTTACGCTCACAGATAATACCAGCTTAGGAAGATCTAGAACCTGATCTATATAAGATTTGGGAGAAAGAACTAAGCGATAGTTCACGTAATCTCATGAAAATACTGATAGACAATGCAGACAGGAAAATGGCCAAACTTTTGATCGAAATTCAGAAAATTGAAGATGAGATTAAGCTCATGAATCTCCCAGAAGCCACGATAAAAAACTATACCATAATGAATGAGATTCTAACTGAAGTTCAGCTCGACATCAAAAAAAGGAAAGCTCGTAAAACTAAACGAGATGAAAATGATTATCGGGCAGGGAGAGTATATACATATGCTAAACGATTTGATTATTTGATGACAAAAACTACTAATGTTAGACAAACTGGCAGCACCACACCTCAAAGTGACACAGAAGCATCCTCTAGCAATGTATCTAGTGATGAAAATGAGGACACGCTAACTACAACAGCCTCAACCTCAGAAACTAATTTTTTAGAAGAGGTTCAATGGTTACGGAGGGGGAACCGAGATACAGAAAGGAACCGAATTACAACTGCAAGAGGACCAGGAGAGGCAGGAGAGGAAGAGGGAGATCCAGGGTCGAGAATAAAGAGAAGTCTGAGATCCTGGAAAGAACAGAACTAGGTGACAATGTAGAAGTAAGTGACATTGAAGTTATTAACCTATCAAACTTTCAATTAACCAATAACATGATTTGTATCCTTAAAAAAGGTTTAGGTTTCTGTCCAGCTAGGAAGCAAGACTGGGTGATGACCAAAATTGATCTTTTTAAATTTACCAGAAGATTAAAGTTATAAAAATTATTTCTAACATCCCAGAAAAACATACAACATCCACCAAAAGAGGGCTAAGTAATCTTACTATACAAGAATTAAAAGACACACAACTTCTACTGTCTTTAACAGAAAGTGAAGATGACCCTGTTACAATATCAAAACTAATAGAAGACCTAGAAGTTGAACGATACTTGACGGAGGGTAGCGGTCTCAAGTCACGTTCGAAATGGACCCCTAGACTTGCGCACGACAATACTATAGATGTATTTTTTAAAGCAGTAAGTACTGATATAGATAAAGAACTAGATCGCCGCCAACCAAGGTTCCCCAACCCTAAAGAAGACAATCTAACATCTGGAGAGAGGAAAGCTTTAAAAGAACTAATGAATAACAAGGACATCATAATACACAGAGCAGATAAAGGTGGTAACCTTGTAATACAGAACACCACTGCCTATAAAGGTGAAGTCCTTACTCAGCTTAATGATACGAAATATTATGTTAAACTTGACACCAATCCAATGAAGGATTTAACAGAGACTATCAATGATATGGTTAAGGAATGGTACGACTTATCACTATTAGATCGTGACGAATACCTATACCTTCAAACAACCTACCCTAGATCACCATGTCTTTATACACTACCCAAAGTCCACAAATGTTGAGACAGACCGCCAGGCAGGCCGATTGTCTCTGGCATTTGTGGACCTACAGAACACCTCTCGGAGTATATAGATATATTTCTGAGAGAATTTGTATATAACTTGCCCTCCTTTGTAGAGGACACCAAGTTTATACTTAATTTACTTAGTGACATGCCATGGGAAGAAGGGATGCTACTAGTAACACTAGATGTGGTATCACTTTATTCAAATATAGATCATGACCAAGGGATAAAAGCACTAGATTTCTTTTTAAGTAGAAGATCAGCAGAATTTTATGACCACTCACAAATGTTACTTAAAATGACAGAGCTAGTACTGAAGAATAAAATGTTTCTTTTTGATGGTGTATGGTACCGTCAACGACTTGGTACAGCGATGGGAGCCAGATTTGCTCCGTCTTTTGCCAACCTCTTTATGGGGTGGTACGAGGCGGAGCGAATCTGGGGCCCAAGCAATGGAGAATGGATCCAATACATACATTACTGGGGCAGGTTCATTGACGATTGCCTCCTAATATGGACAGGAACAGTAGAACAACTTAAAGGCTTTTTTGACTACCTAAACGATAACCCTTACAATCTACAATTCACTACTCTATATGACTATAATAAGATTACATTTTTAGATATAGAGCTATTTGTAGAGGAAGGCCATCTTAAGAGTAGAATGTACAGAAAACCAACCAGCTGTAATGCAATACTTCACGCCAAAAGCTGTCACCCAAAAAGCCAACTGAATAGCATTCCATATGGTGAAATGATAAGAGCCAGACGAAACTGTTCTCAAGATAGAGACTTTCATAATAATTTGAAATATATGTCAAAACGTTTTGAAAGAAGAGGCTATGACACACTAACTATAGAAAAAGCAGTCTCTAGAGTCAAAAAAATGAAACGGCCAGACCTTTTAAAGGTTAAATCTAACAAAACATGCTCTGACTCTGAGGCCAAAGTCAGACTAATAACACACTACAGCACAGAAAGCACTAAGTTGTATAATATTCTAAAGAAACACTGGCCCCTGTTGATGCTAGATCGAGATATTACACCTTACATTACTCGTAATCCCTCCATTACATATAAGAAAGGACTGACACTGGCTAACATCCTTAGCCCAAGCTATCCCAAGAAACCTGTAAATAAAGACTGGCTATCTAAGTTTAAAGGGTTCTACAAATGTGGGAAATGCCCTATCTGTAGATGGGCAAAGAAAAAAGTAGTAAGCTTTAACTACAATGACACAGGAGAGACTACCATAGAAAAATTCATTAACTGTGACACAACTTTTGTTGTGTATGTTATTGCATGCAGCTGTGGAAAGATATATGTTGGAAGCACCAAAAGGAGACTCAGAGACAGGATGTCAGAACACTTTAGAGCCATAAAACAAGGGGATACCCGGTACCCCACTTTGGCTCATTTAATCAGAAATCACTTGGATAAAGTAAAAACACACCTTTACCTATCATGGTATAGACCACATAGAATCCGACCCTAGGGGAGGAAACAGAATTCTGACACTAAGAAGGAGAGAAGTAACCTGGCTGATAAAATTGAAAGCTGTAGATATGGGCCTAAACGTAGACCATGAATATGAATTCTTTCTGGGAAATGAATAAATGTATCTGTTGAATATTGCCTGTATTGTATTGTGGAATAACGAAAGGTATAACAATGTACTTCATGTAAAGAATTTATACTGTTATACTAATAAGATGACCGAAACTACTATAGCCTTGAAGTTAATGCAACTATTACTGACTTATATATGAATATGTACTATGATTTTATGCATTTGTAACTGGATATTGTAGACCAATATGTATAACTGAGACTAAGAATAAGAATACAGTCAATATGTTCAAATTACTTATAGATATCAACTCTAAATGAATTCATAAACTTTCTTGTAACTCTCCTACAATTTTGCTGTGTATTCGGCTACTAACACTTTTGGTGAGATGCTGAAGGGCAATATCCCTGTGTTTTTTCAAATATAATTTTTAATATTACTATAGCCATACTGTTAAATAGACTAACCACATAATTCAATAACATACTAGGACTCCATTTTCGAGATTAAAGCGGACCACCGAGTGTGCACGTTAATATACTGAACAAGATAATCTTATTTAAGATCATTGCACTACAATACCATTCCAAGATGGCGCTGTTCCTCTTACTATGCTCCGATATATGCTGCCATTAAGCATATGCAAATAGGAACTTAGATATATGTAAATAAATATCTCCCACTGTACCAAAAAATAAAAACAAAGCAAAATAAACTAAAGCTAAGGATCAATTTGCATTTACCGTATCAATTACGGAATAAACATAGTCCTCGCTAATATTATACAAACCTAGATTTACACGTAATTATCGAAAATATACATTAGTAGTTTACGTCAATAACGTATATCCATGTTATGCACAAGAAAGACGGAGATCTAATGAAATAACATTAAAACACGTAAACGTGTTTTACTCTAATGGCGCCCGCTAGCTACCACTAAGTATAAATGAGAATAGCAGGATGACGCGCAACCAGGACGCCAGTACAGAGAGACGCGCTCCGGAGTTCATAACACTGTACGCGATGTAAGGCACTTTTTGGAATCACCGAACTATGCGAGATCGGTGTGAGTGTTAACGTAGCTCTTAATATACTCTTAGAATCACCGGAGTATGCGAGATTCGAGTGAATGCTAACGTAGCACTTAAAATACGTTTAGGATAAATATTAACTCGGGTTCTTACCTAGCAGGTGAAGAACACGGACACCTGGATATAAAACCATTCAGACTCAAGATACTAAACGGACAAGGTTTAATAATAGGTGAGAAAACCTTATATTATTTACAAAGCGATAAAGATTTGTAAACATTGTGATGCAATATTAACTGAGTTTTATATTATTTACAACCCTATGCAGAATCTTACCTGACCAGAATAGGACCTTAATTTCAATACCCATATACGTGGAGAAATATAGGTATGAAACCCAACAGCATGCTCACCCCTTTTACAACTAACTCACTTTCAATTACTGTTGTACTTTTAAACCTACATAATATGAAGTAGGAAACAACTCTTTACCTACTCAGAATACACTATAAAAAGGTGCCTGTAGTTTCAACTTGGTGTTAAGCCTTAACTAACTTTATTCTTTTCTACTATTGAGCACCCCTAAGGTTTGGGATGTCTCCCTATAAACTTTTGTGATGCCTTTAATGTAGATGTTTTACGGTTCAAACATTATTAATTTAATGGCAATACTATACTCTGTTTGGGTTGCAGCCCTGAGGAAGTCTTTAGGTCTAAAAAGACCAGACGAAACACGTGTTGGCTGCAAGACTGCATGGCTACATATAGGAAGAAGAATGTACTGAATTGAAGGATGTATCCAATGAAAAGATGTTAATTGGAAGGATTCAAGATTAAAATTGGTGCAAGATAGCACATTACTGACTCTTTTGTTTGGACTCTTTGAGTGCTCGATGAAATAATTTGATTGTTATAGAGCTAACCTATTAGCACATAAGTAGGTCGTGGTAACCGACCAATTTTTGTCTTGAGCACCGAAATTTACTGTGCACATTGTATATTCCTTTACCTGCAGTGCGCTCTCATCTTAACAGTTACCAAATTGCTAATTCTGTGTAGGAGTTGTTTAGAAATTCTGGTGTAGCGAGTGTTGCCGTAGTCCAGCCTGCTGGTGATGAGTGCTTGCGTGACAGCCTGTCTGGTGCTTTGAGACAACCATTTGAAGATATTTTGCAACATGCGTAGGATGTGGAAGCAGGAGGTGCACACTGTGTTGACTTTAGCTGTCATGCCCAGCTTGTCATCTAGGATGATCCCTAGATTTCTTGTGTGGTCTGTAGGTGCGGGTGTTGATCCTAGCTCTGAAGGGTACCAGACACAGTCCCATGGGGTGGTTTTGTTGCCATCATTGTTAAGTGTAAAGCGAGAATGAAGGAACAGAGGACTTTTGATTTAAGGGACAGCATAGTCATCCTGGCATCCTGTAAGTGGGATGGGGAGCTGGTTCCAGAATCAGTTTGGCGTGGTTGAGGAGAATGGGAATGCTTATTTCTCTACTCATACCTCTGACTGGGCCACCAGCCTTCGTCGGGGCAGAAGGGTTCTGCCAAGTTGGATTTCCTCAAGAATAGTCTACTGTGGGATAGTTTTCATAATGCAAATAGGGAGTGCTGCAAAAAAAGGAGTAGTTGACCTTGGGGACTTTGTGCCCTTGGGTAGAAATTGCCCAGTATTCATCCTAACCCACTTGCTGGTGAATTCTACAAAAGTGCCACCTGACCCCCAGCTCATCAGAACACTTTCTCAACCTGTGAAAGAACAGAAGAGTACCATTACCTGTTGTATGTGATCTGCTGGCCTGGAGGTCTAGACTTGCTTCCACTTGTACCCAGGTATGGAAAGTAGACTCCAATGGTCAGTAGACTGACATCTTGTTTTGCTACAGGGACATAAGAAATGTAAGAGGCCCTTTACCTGGAGTGATAGGCTGACCAGTAATAACTGGACTTGGATTGTACCTTTTTGGCATTACTGTGTGGGGCTCAGTCTCTAAGGTACGGGAACACTGAGAAGAGATCAAGAGGTATTTGCTCCAGAAAGTCTGAAAAGTTATGGCATCACATTTTTGAACCTCCAAAACTTCTGGACCTTCAGCCGGACCTTGTCGCAAAGGTATGAGATCTCGAGAGGACTTCTTTGTATACAGCTCCCAGGCTTCTTCCATTGGAAGTTTTTGGGTTCCAAAAGAGAGACTAAGTCTGAAGGTAGAAATCTTGACCATGCTAAGGTGCGAAGAGTATCTGGCCAATGAGAGGGGTCTTGCAGGCTTGAAATTGTACTTTTCTCCCTTGGAACTTTTTCCTCCAAAACCAACAGCTTCAGCGGGACCTAAGCCAATGGTTATCTGACTATGAGTGGACTGTATCAGATTGAGCCTCCAATGTGCCCTACTGGAGGATTTCAAATTCCATTTCAGAGACTAAGTCAGAAGGTAATATCTTTGGCCAGAGCAACTTGCTTGGTATATCTACCTTCCGCTTCATTGCAGTGTCCCTGAAAGCATGCCTAGGTCCTGGTCTACAGTGAACAGTGACGTGGTTGGTGCTTTACTTTTTCCTGACAGCTTTTGGCCCTAAAACATTAACAGTTCATATCTTGTGTTCCTCTTTTTAAATTTTAATCATTTTTGTGTCACTTTTCAAATTAAAATATTCTCTAATTTTAGAAATATGTTGTGGGATTTTTACTCTGTTACTTTTACACTTTATTAATTGATTTTAGTGCTAATTAGTTTACAAGCTGTTCCATAAATGAATCCTATTTGTTCTGTGCCATAGAGAGCAGGGGGTTGAACCCAGGTTTATTTATTGAACTTGTGTGTTGGACCAGACAGGATTTTGGATTTATAACTTTGGAAGGACTAACATCAGCGCAAACTAATAACCAATTGTCTTACATTGGTGTTGAGTAATGGAATACAGAGCTTATTTTTAACAGTTGCCATTCAGTTTTAAATGCCAAAATAAAGAATATCCCTCTACATAATGCACAGCAAAAACTTTTTGGGATTGTTAATCAGCATAAGGTCTTTGACTGTGTCATTTGCATTTGTTTTAATTCAAAATTCAGTTTTTTTAATTCCCATGTTTGCACCTTAAGTCTTTTGGAAACCTGGATCTGTCTGCACTGAGGAGCCTCAGCATTGATAGCGGAGAACCAGGAGAAACAAAAGGGGCTGATGACCAGAGAGTCCAAGAAGAAGGATTACCACAAATACCTCAGTCCCTGGGATATGGTCTTTTGGCTACAGACCACCTCAGAGTAGAATGAGGAAGCCCAAGAGGAAGAGGAAGCAGAACACATCTTGCCTCATCGAGGCTTCTCACGTGCATCTGGCAGTGCAGAGAGTAAAGGCTCCCACAGCTTAAACTCCGCACAGCAGGCACTCTCCCAGATGGAGTGCAGTGGCAAGCAGTAAGGTGGACCACACGGACGAGCTGGCTCCTTCACTCTATCATAGAAGAAAATTGCATTTGAGTAGCAGAAGTAGGAGAAGACCACACAGAGACTAACATCCTAATAAGATGGTGCCATTAATGGTGAGGTACCCACAGGGGAGCTGTCACTCCCTAGATTGCAAAAAGGCGTTGTGCCTAGATTTGTGGTATGGGATGACATTGGCAAAATAATTGCTTCTTATGAGATGGCATTGAGAATGCACAGGGTGGACAAACAGCACTGGGGAGTAATGTTATGGAGTTGAGTGCCTTCAACAGGATGTATGACGGTACAACGCGTGGTATTACCACGCGTACCGTTACAACGCAGGTTTTACAATGCAAGTCGTTACGACGACTTGCGTTGGGGGGCGCTGGATAGTGAATAGTTTAATTTACTATTCCAACTCCAGTCCCCGTGGATAGTAGGGAAGGTGTTGGATAGTAAATTAAACGTTTCCCTATCCTACAGCGCCCTCCAGCGAAAGTCGTTATAACGACTTTCGTTGTTAAACCTTTGTTGTAATGGTACAGCGTTGTAAGGGTTTCGTTGTAAAGGATGTTCCCCCCTTCAACAGGAGGGATATACTCCTAACTGTAGATGAGAAGGTAGCAGACTCCTATAACCACGTCTCACTCCGGATAAATACCATAAGAAGTTTAGAGACACACACACAAAGATTCACTGAGGTCTTGGAATGGCTTCACAGATCTTTCACTGAAACTTCTAGAGGGCTTGGTGAAGGGCAGTGAAGTGAATACCTATAATGGAAAACATAGTCAAGAGCAGAGCTGTTCAGCCTTGGCTGTGCTTGGATTTGGGTAAGAGTCAAAGAAATGTGAGTTAACAGACTTCTTTGACCCACTTTTACCGTGATATCGGTGGGTGGTGTAGGCTGCCAATTGTATGACCCATCTGTACAAGGAGTAACAACCATACCCAGACCCAGTCCTGACGACTAACTCCTGACCGACCCAGAAGTCCAAGAAGTCTTCTCAGATCTACACCAATATCTGCTTATTATTTACGAACATTCTCCTGTTACAGGGTGAATCTATTAAATATTATTGAAATCACTAACAGGGGACGTTCTAATCGTCATTGGTTAGGTGGTACGGGTGAGCCTCTTAAAACATTGCAAGCACATGAATATAAGTGTCATGGTCAATGCAGCACCTAGAAGCTCCGACAACGATGCGCTACATCAACAAAATGAATTTCACAGTGCTAAGTTTATATTTGTGTATAATACTGAATTCTCTTGTATGTTTTTGCGCATTGTTCTTTCCTTTGGCTTCATATAAAGATAAACATGGGTGAGGACTTTGCGTGCGCCTCCCGCCTCTGTAGCCTTCCTCTCTCTTAAGAGCTACAAAATAGTAATCCAAGGACAGAAGTTACTGTCCCGTCCGGCGGCAAGCACGGAGCGTGACTGTGTCTCTGTAAATAGCTTCTAGGGAACGCCACAGCGCCCCCCCCCCCCCCCCCCCCCTAGTTTCCCACATTTCTTTGTTAGGAGACGAGCGCTGCTGTCACAGGAGCTCACGGGAGAGGGATTCTAATTGGCGAGGAGGCAGGTGTGACAGTGCACTGGTGTGGTGGCGGAGGGGAGGTATATGTGGCAGGCCTCCCCTCATACCCTTGACTGACTTCCTTTGTGTGGCGGCGCTAGATAATAGACACGCCGTGGGGATAGCAACTGATACGGGCAGATAGCGACTGGAATCAGGGAGGCGGCGGGGGGGACGCTGACAGACCTTTGTGACAGGAAGGATGGCAGAGGGGTAAAGGGAGGCCGAAGGAGGGCAGAGAGCGGGATGTGTGCGAGGAGAGAGGGGCCGGGGCCTGGTGGCCAGAACGATTGTGAGGAGCAGTCTGTGGTTGGCTGCAGCTGTCTGGTACCCAGATAGACGCAGAGGGTGGGAGGAGGAGAGAGAGTGCGCAGCATTACAGCGTAACAGCAGCTGTTGTCGGTGCTCGGCTGGGCTGCCTCTCTGGCGGGGGTTGCCACACACATGCATTTTGCTGGGTATACCAGGGGCGACTGGAATAGAAGCCCGGACACCTTCGGGGAGACCCAGCGGGAAATTGCCAACAACGACATCTGGGGAATGTGAAATCCGCGCGCGGGTTGGAGTATGACTTATTTTGCACAGACCATATTTATCAAGGTAAGGGGCAGCCCTCTGCCGTTTACAGCCTTTCGCTGCGATCCTTGTCTCCCGCTGTCTCAAGGCAATAAGGCATGTTCTTTGCATGTAGGCTCCGGTGGGGTATGATTCCTTTGGCAGGGCCCTCATTCTTCATCGCACAGATAAGCCCCTCTGCTCACAACTCGTGTAGAACGAAAGGACATGTCAGTGTGAGATTCCCGGGTGATCTCGGCATGTGAGACAAATGCATCCTTTTTCAATCTCGCCGGGTCTGCTGTACACAATGCGCGATTGCCTAGAGACAGGACCATTCTTTTATAGCTACATGTTTACAATGATATACGTGTATGTGTTTGGAGATGTGAATTGATATGCAATGTATTGTGTACGGTCCAGATTTGTAAGGATAGATAGATAGATAGATAGATAGATAGATAGATAGATAGATAGATAGATAGATAGATAGATAGATAGATAGATAGATAGATAGATAGATAGATAGATATTCGTTCTAAATGAATTGGTTGACCTTTTTACGAGTGTTGGCTTCACATGTGTCCCATGATTGTAAAAAGCTCTGTTTTTCGGTTTTGTTAAATGGGGTCATACCTCTGCCTATAATTTCAAAGGTTGCCTCTCAGTTACCGTAATACAAGGTATAGCCGCTCACTTACATGTTCGCATCGACGCATTGACAAGAGTGCTATCCATTTGTGGCGTTCCGTTTCTCCTGGTGGCTGTGCACTGTGGCACAACGTGGGAGATAGTGTGTCTTTGTGCGTCTGCCCTTCCTTGCATTTGATGCACAATGCCAGCCTGCACATGCGTAGCCGGGCATCAGTTCCTTTAGTCTATTTGTAGATGTTGGTTGGGAGTGCGTGGAAGCGGAGCCAATGGGCAATGTTTGTATCACTATCCGCAGAGCGCTTCCCTCCTTAAAGCTATTGCACGAGCTCGCACTGTTAACTGTTATCTTTGGGGAGTGTTGTCCCATTGAAAGACGGGCGCATACCATCACACTGCCGCCTCTAACCAGGGGAACACGAAAATACCGCAGTGGTACAGCAGGCGAAGGAGTTCCCCCAGCGATGCAAGGGTTAATACTTGCAGAGCCTTTATTTAGAAATGGAAGTGGGGACTCTTGCTGGTTAGAGGCGGCAGTGTGATGCAAGTGGGGGAGCAGCGGCCGGGAGAGGGGATTTCGTGTTTGTGAACTGAGGGCCTCCATGTACTGGGGATGGAACACCAAGGGGGTGTCTCAAAGCAACCCCCTGTCCTCTGTACGATCTTACTGCATACACGCCTTTTTCTTTGCGGTCCTCTGTGTTCCGGGATGTTAATGTTCACGCCTGCGAAATATTCTGAATGTATGACAGTCGGATGTCTTTGTCACGTCCTGCTTGCTCCGGCGCAGCGATTATTGCTAATCTATGTGTGAAATAATCCTTTTATTATCCATACTCCAATGTTCGTTCTGGCACCCGTGCCGGCACCGGCAGTGGTAGCCACCGAGCTGAGCTCGCATGGACCCTGGGGGGCAGGCCCTGGTCTCCTCAGCTGCCTTGAGTCCTTCCACGCAGAGATGCGGTACTGTCGTTTTGTGATGCACTCAGCAGAAACGCAACCTTGGCTGCAAAACGTGCCCAGAGACCACGGGGAAGGGTTCCCTCTTCCCATCCTTCCATTGCCTGGGGCTTCAGCAGCCCCCGCACTCAATCTGGGCACATGTTCGGGATAAACAGAGCTGCTCGGAGGGCCTCAGGGACTGGCGACACCCCTGCCCCCCTCCCACGCCGAGATGTCACAGAGCAGGTGGTTTGCCCTGCATTTCCCCATGAATTATTTCATTCATGCCGCTGTCACTCCAATATTTAGCGCTGGCTTGGCCACTCATTTTAAAATGCAGATTTTGGCGTGAGGCGGGATTCGCTTTTTTCCCACACTGGATCTGGGATCGAGGAAGGTGGGTGCAGTATGTGCTTCACTGCCCCAGAGGAAATTGTGCACAACCAGGAAGTGTATCTCTTTATAAACAATTATAGCATGGGCCTTCTAAATATACTTAGAGGTTTTATATAGGCCTGTGCAATATTGTGCAAAATCTTCAGCGCCTCGAAATGGCATTCGGGCAACAGGAGGAGCTATATTAGTATATTGAAACTAAAATAAACTTATATATTATATCATCGTATAGTTCTTGGCTGACCAAAGTTGGCCTGGGGCACTTCTCGCGGATTTTGCAGGTAACATTGGCTGTGTATATTACTCCAACTAAAGTCCATTTTTTAAGTTTATTTCAAGTTAATATCCAGATAATGTGGCAGAGATGGACTCTAATAAGGCAAAGATGAACAGCTGTAATCTGGTTTCCCCTGCTCCAGCCCCACCAAAAAAGAAAATGCTATCACAAATATTATACTCACATCTGAGGAGCTGACTAAGAAACATTTGGCTGATGGATGTGGAGATAATCTAGCGATAATTGAGTATGTATCAAGGTTAAAAAAAAAAACATCTAGATATCCTTTCACCCATTTTGATTTCGCAATTTATCAAATTACCCATTTGTGTGTCCAGTGAAAAATGTGCACCAATATGATTTTCAAAGATTGTGATTTTGCCAAGTGGACTAGCACTTAATTTTATGGGACATGAACACACATCTTCAGCTTATGTTGTGAGATGAGTTGTTGTATATTACAAACTACAATGCAATGCTGTTACACACAGTAATGCTAGTTATTACCTATTGTTTTTATTGAATTGCAAACTTGTTGTTTTATGTGATGTTATTTTTTACTCTCGCATAAGGCATAGGGTCACTTGTGCGCATTAAGGGGCATATTATCAAGGGATTTATCTCCGCTTTTTTGGCTGTAAAAGCCAAGAAAGCGGAGATAAAATTATCTCCCTATTGCCTAGCTGTCGCTAACACCAGTTAGCGACAACTAGTAGGAGATAGCGACCTTCTTGGTCCCCGCTTTGCATGTCAGAAAAATTTATCACTAATGACATGCAAAGTGGGCGTGCCAAGAGGTCAGCGACTGGAAACAGTTGCTAACATCGCTATCTCCTATTACCAACTTTTGGAGATATTCGTGCTAAAAGCTAACACCTGCCCTGAGCAGTTCTTAGCCATGTTATCCAATGGGAGGTGGATAACATGGCTAAAAGCATTAGCTCGGTAATGCCTGAATATCGCTGATTTTTCAGCGATATTCATGCATTATTGCCGATTTTTATCGCATTTGCGATAAACCTTGGTAATACCAAGGTTTATCTGCGATAAAAATCGCCGCAGCTCGGCGTATTTTTTTTATCGCTAACCAAGCAATAGCGATAATTATCGCTATTGCTTGGTAATATGCCCCTAAGTATTTCACACTGGGAAACACATTTTAGGACGATACTCATCACAACACCTTTAATGAACCAGCACTAAATGTGTACACGATTGCTAATTGAAACTGGTAGGTGTACATGTGGGTACAAAAGCAATCAAGGTAATTATGAACCAAGGATCAGTAGGCATCCTACCCTCTACTTCAAACATTTCTAGACTGAAATAAAAGTTATTGCATAGCCTACTGAGCAACATGCACTTAAGATGAATCTTTATGTGAATGCAGGGGATTCCTGAGGGAGTGTCTTCAATATTTCACTGTATGTCTTTCAAAAATGCTATGAAAGGATGTAGAGGACTGATTGGCGTTCCTTAAGGCCATACCACTAAGGATATTTCTTAACTCACTACATGGGTTCTTTTATAAAAATGTCGGCAGAGCTATTGACATGGTAATATTTGCTTCTAAACTGATTCAGGACTTTGCTTAGTGTTAGTTATTGTTCATTAAGTATTTGAAAAATATTTGACTAGGCATCAGTGTACCTTGCACTAATTCCTGGATTGTCGTGCTACTTAATTCCTAAACAGGCGGTTAGTATATGTTTTATTATGCGTTGGAGCAGGTTTATTTTATTCAGTAGTCCACACTCAAAATGTGAGTTGTGACTTACCGATGTGCATTCCCTGCATCTCACAATCCCAATGTAGGAGGTGCTGCACCAACTAATGGAGGTTGGAAATCTTTGAATGTGGAGAGGCACGACTGCACAGAGCTGCTAGCCAAGCAAGCCCTTCTGTCTTCCTTCTGGGACAATGGGGTGAAGAGGTTGTCATCCAAAGAAAACAATGAAAACTTTGTCCCTAAAGGGCATTTTACAACATAAATGACCTAACAAGTCATAGGTTTTGAAAAGGTTCTCTTGACATATTCCAACAGGTTTTTGGTGTGCCAAGCAAGGTTCATTCGGGGTGCACATCGAAGAAAGTTGTAAGAAAATGGTTGCAAGTTAGTGGATTTTTTAGGACAACATTCTTAAGCATCCTTATACAGACAACTCAGAAAATTGAATTTCACATGCTCTATTGTTTTTCATAGCATGCTTCCTCACTTTTATATGTTACTAACTTTCAATTTGTCATCCTGTCTGTTCGAGTGAGACGTTATGACTAAGAATGTAATCTTTATACTGGGTAGGATGAAAAAATGCATCAATAACACAAATAAGGCCATAGAAAGCACAGTTATATATTCGAGTGGCTTATGCATCACTGACATCATTCAGGTTATGGGGTCTTAAAGGTTCGGAAGGCATACGGCTAACACCAGACATACATGCATGCATATACATATATACATACATACATACATACAAGGATTATTACCAAATTTTAATATAAACATTTGGAAGCATAATCCCTTTGCGCCTGAACGTCAATTTTTCAGTTAATGAGAATACACACATTTTGCTATCAAATATAATTTTTTTCAAGTTGAAAAAGAAACTCAATACCCGAGAAAAGAGGTGCTAACTTTCATGAAACACTTATTAGTAAATCCAGGGCTAGGCTTGATTTGGTGATTTTCATGAAGTATGCACTACAGCCACACATGGACAGTTGTTGCTTGCACATCCAAGTATAATCCCTTAATGCAATGGATGCCAACAGTATGCCATTAATTACCACCATAATGCTAAGGTACGCATTAGAAAAAGTGTGTATATCATCATGGCATGGATGCCTATAATGTAGCAAACATTATCAAAATGATACCAGGCTATCCTTCTTACATGAAAGGGCACCATAAGGCAATGGATGCCCACAATAAGCCATAGATTATGATTATATTGGGGTCGGCATTATTCAAAGCGTGAGCTCCATTATGTAATGAATGCTTGTGATATCAAACAAAACCTATCATTATGCCTGGGTCAGCATAATATCAAGAGTGAACACCATCAGGTAATGGATTCTTACAATTTGTTACTAATTTCCAACATTATTCCAGGGCAAGCATAATGCCAGGGGTGAGTATTATCCTACCAATGGAGGCCAAAATATGCAAAGTTTTACCTTCCTCATGTCATGTACAAATTATACCAGGTGTGGGCAGTGCACCATCACCCACATACACAAGTACATACATAATCACAAACACACACATACACACACGCACACACACACACACACACACACCTACACACACACACACACACACACACACACACACACACACACACGCGCACCCCATACCTACAGAAACTTCCACTCACATAGGCAGTCACATATACAGCATAATGGCACACACGCTCACAAACATGCACAGTGACTTTCAATACTTTAATATACTTTACTGCATCTTGCTGTGGCCACCTTCTAGATGGTGCCCACCGATTGCCCTCTTTGTTTCCATTTGGCATGTTTCACCAATCCAGAGGCATGTTCCTGCTACGTGACAGGATCTGTATCGCACTTGCAGTGGGAATGAAAGAGAAGGAACTGATTGACTGAATTACAGACTCTGGCTGTCAAATTGCCTGCCATTGTCCTTTAAATCCTGACATAAAGCATTCTGCTGGTGGACATCGGACTCAGATTTCTAGGCCACACCCCTCTAACAGAGACTTATGCATGATGAATGTCTATGACCTATAGCCCACCAGGCGATCATCTTTTTTGCATTTTTCCTATCGATTTACGAGTCTGAATTGGGAAGTGTGAAAAATATTGAGAGCCACATGAATGCTATAATGGGTGGCCCCCAACGAGCACCAGTTCTGAAATCTGGCTTGGCAATTTTCTAAACATTTTTCTTCTTTGACCCCTGGTGCAGCGCGGCTCCAAAAATTCTTCATAAACCAGCACCTTTAACCCACAGAGCTACGTACTATTTTCTCACAATAGGGCCCATCATTCCTATCTGCATTCATACACACATTTACTCTGCTCCGAGGATAGAATAAGGATCTAAAAGAAGAGTCGTGGTGCTATAGCGGAGTGCCTGAACTAAACTTTATACATTATTTACACTTGCAGTTTTATTTCTAAATACCATGGTTTTCATTAAAGCAAAGAAAATAGTATCACTCCACTATTCATTGAAGATTTGGATCTGCTAGTAAAAGTTGTCTAAAAGGATATCAAGACCAGCTTAATTCTTCATTTATTTAATTTTTATTTTAGAAATTTCAATCTCCTAGCCTGATCTCTACGTTTTATTAAACTAGAAATAATTCAGTTAGTTAATAAATCCTGAAAGAAAAGTTAAATTTCAATAACATTCAATTATTAGCATGACAGTTTGAAAGAAAATAAAATAGTGACATATTACCCAATTGTGGAAGCGAAGACATCAGTATAGAATGTAATAGTTCCAAACGAAAACCTCTCAGTCTCTCTCTCCCTCTCTGGACTTCGCACCCATTCAAAAGTTAAAGTCGAGAAAAATGTCTAAGTCCCTGCGCCTCAAGAAAAATTGCGCAGACCGACAGCATCTCGGGATGCAAAGATCAAGTCAAAAAGTGAGCTCTTTTCAATGTCCCAAATGTCCTCTTTTATACCCTTTTTCACTAACTTATCTATCTAAATTCGTAACTCTCCAGTTCGAAAATGTCTGTGATTGGTCAATTTGGAGTCGGATGAGCATCATCTCATCGTCTTTTAATATAATTTTTGCATAGTCATCATCACATTGCGGCAACTGGGGTGTCATTGTCTAAAATGTTCTACTTCCTTCAAAGTGTCCTTTAAATTGATAGTTGTCATTCTTTTCCCACAGCCATGATACTGGCTTCGCTGTCTTTTGGCTTAGGCCCCACAAAATGGCCACGTTGTCCTTGACCCATACTGCTCAGTCACAGGCAGCTGGCATCTCTGATCTGGCGCCTGCGCACTTCTGTCGCCATCTCAGAATTTCAATTAGCGTCCATCTTTCTTTTGCTCGCATAGACCATCATTTAGGAACTATCACGGAAACAAACACAAATAAGTATTGTATTGTATTGTATTGTAATTGCATTTATATAGCGCTTACTACCCCTGACGCGGCGTCGAAGCGCTTTTTCGGCGGGTAGCACGCTACTCCGGGACCCATAGAGGATTAGTGTTTAATTAGTATAGTGAAACATGCAAGTACATTTTAAGTGGTGGATAGGTTAGTCAGTTATTTATGATATGGAATGATAGCAGGAGGATAGAGGAGGACAAAGGTTTGTATTGATTTATCGCTTGTTAACGCACGCTATTCAGGAAGCCTATAAAGGATTAGTGGTGAATTAATATGGTGAAATATGAGGTAATTTCAGTGGTGGATATTAGTCTGTCACTTGGAGTGATAAGGATAGCGGAGGGATAAAAGGGGAAGAAAGATTAGCATTCATATAGCACTTGTTACCCCTGATTGGTGTTGAAGCGCTTTTCTGGCAAGTAGCACACCACTCCGGAACCCATGAAGGATTAGTGGTGAAAATTAATATAGTATAAATATGAAGTAATTTGAGTAGTAGATATGTTCAGTTCAGTTCATTTTGTCTTTATTTCGAATAAAATTCATAAAAGACAGCATACATAAAATAACATTAAAACATCTTCAAATAAGCCCCCAAAATGTAAAAAGAATGTGTCTCAATCGACATACAATCATTTCATAATAATTAATTTAAAAGGGTTTTCGATTTCTTTGCACGAATCAGCCACACCCACCCCAAAAATTTGGCTACACAGATCACGGATATTTCAATACGTATATCACGTAATTTCAAAAGGACTTCACGATTCCCCCCACAATTCAAGGTTTTGCAAATAGGTTTCAACCATTTCAGTCGAGGCGATCGATATGCTGGGCATGCGAAAAACAGATGACCAATACTTTCTACCTGGTCAGGACAAAAAAAGCATTTATTACTTGCTTTCTTCGCCCACTTTGCAGTGAAGGAGTTGGTCGGCAAAGTGCCCACCCGAAACTGATGATACAGCTTACGGTCTAGGGTTTTGCAGATCAAGTCCCAATAGGGCTCAAGGGACGGTGTTACCTTATGTGTTAAAAAAAGTCCAGTTAAGCTGTTGTCTGACGAAAGAGAGACCAGTGCAGATTTCTTTACAGCCCAGAACTGATCTTTAAATTCTTGTTTGGATGGGAACCTAGAGCATTCAGGATGTAACCATAATTCGGGGAGGCCCATTGAATACAAAATTTGTTTTACTTCCCGGAGCCATGGGATTTTGTGAGCACCCCACAATGATTTGACCTCGCCCAATTCATGAGCGAAAAGACTAAGCTCTGGGGTCGTCCAAAGGCGACGCCAGAGTGCTGCGAGACGATACTGCGCCATCTTATTCAGAGGTCTACAGCCTAAATCTAAACGCAATGGCTTTATTGGTGATGATTGTGGAAGCCCCACCAGGTTCCTCAAAAACCTATTCTGTGATGTGGTTAGTGCCGACAAGTCTTTGTAACCCCATATGTCCGCTCCATACAGGGTAGCAGCATTGGCCTTGGCCTCATAAATTTTTACCGCTGGTATGATGCGTTTGGTCAAGGTTTTTTTTTTGTTCCTGCAATAAGCATCCTGTAAGGCGAACAAATTTAAGTATTAAAACCTCCAACTGGGGGTTCCAGGTAAGTTGGTGATCAAGAGTCATGCCCAAATATGTCATGACATTGACCTGTTCAATTGGGGCACCATTTAATGTAACCAAACTTTTAATTGGTTTGTTTTTGTTAAAAACCATGAATTTGGTTTTGTCGACATTGATCTGTAGGTCATTGTTTATACAAAACTCGGCAAATCTATTCAGGGCTACCTGTAACCCGCTCCGGGTTTTAGAAAGGAGCAGGGTGTCGTCGGCGAATATTAACATGGGATATTTTGAGCCCCCCAGGGTAGGTGCGTCTGTTTGCATATCACTAAAGAATGCAACCACCTGGTTGATAAACAGGAGAAACAGGGTAGGCGCCAACACGCAGCCTTGGCGCACCCCTCGTTGAACTGGGAAGCTGCTAGTCACCTGACCCTGTTTCCCCCATCTTACCTGGGCAAAATTATCCTCATGTAAACGCCTGACTAGCTCTAAAAGTTCAGGTGGGAGACCCATGAGTCTGAGGGCTTCCCATAGTTTTGCCCTAGGGACCAAGTCGAAAGCCGACCTAAGATCAACAAAGGCGGCATAGATGACCCCACCGCCCAAGAAAACCACCTTCCAATACAGCATGGTAAGTCGGAACACCTGATCTAGGGTGCTGGTGCCTGATCTAAACCCTGCCTGCATGGGGGAGAGTATGTTATTCTGCTCGATCCACCCCTGTATTCTTGCCAGGGCCATTCTTGATACAACTTTTTGGATAGTGTCGATCAGGCTAATGGGGCAATAGTTTTTCGGTGATGATCGATCCCCTTTCTTATAAACTGGAAGTATCTCAGCACCTTTCCAGGATTGTGGTACCCTTGCCCCTGCTGCGATAGAATTTGCTAGAGTTGTAATATATGGAACCCACAGATCAAGGTTCAATTTAAAAAGGTCCGCTGGTATGGCGTCTAAACCTGGGGCTTTACCAGACTGAATAGAACCTAGGGCGTGTACAGTGTCTGAGGTGCAGAAAGTAAGCCTATCCCCATACGGTATTGGTATTATCCCCACTGTGGGCTCGATTGCCAACTCCTGTACAGTATTTGTATCTTTAAATTGGGCGGAAAAAAATTCCACCCAATCCGTAGCGGAAACATGATTTACAGGGGTTTGGGAATCCGAATCCCTGCCCCATCTAACTATCTCCCAGAATTTTACTTGGTTAGACGACTCACAGGCTTTGAGAAGATCTAGCCAGTACGAATCGTCCCAGTCCCTCTTAGCTTCCCAAAGGGTGTGTTTATAAAACTGTCTAGCTTTCCTGATATCAGGGGTTATTCTGGTTTTAACAGCTGCTATTAGTTTGCTGTGGGCTTCTCTGCAGTTTTTATTATACCATCTTTTGTGTGGGTTGACTTTCTGATTTTTAGATGGCCTAGTGAGAAGTTTTTTGAGAGCCGCAAAACATTTCTCGTGGAGATCAACAGTAATGGACTCTACCATACCATTGGGAGATAATGCAGTCATCCTATTTCTTGTGTCTAGGACCAACTCTTCTATTTGACAGATAAGCTCTGAGTCAGCTATGACCCTTGACCATTTGACTCGTCTTCTGTTGTCACACAGGACTAGGTCTGATGTTATACAAGCTGTTTCTGTTTGGGGGACACCTAATCCAGGAACCCTGAGCCCCAGGGAGAGAGGATTATGATCACTCTCTGGCCTGGTCTCTATTAGCATATCAATTACGTCTGACCAGGATTCTATATTGACCAATATATAGTCGATGCGACTTGCACTAATCCCATTGTCGAAGGTTGGTTTCCCCGCCTTGTCAGACGGACTACGGCCATTCACTGCCCGAAGCCCCCATTCCAAGCAGAGCCCCAGCCAGTGGAGGGCAGCCTCCGTTCCCCTAACACCCTTAGTTATAGCTAACGGGGGGATATTCCAGGCGGTGTCTTCATCAATCCCCACATCCTCAGCTAGACTCAGGATGGGTTCGAATGAGCAGTTCAGATCACCAGCCACTATGACAAGATGATCACTTTTATACTCATTCAGGAGATGTTCCAGGTCATTAAGAATGGGTTGCTTCCTCCCACCCTGACAACCTCGGGCATAGATGTTAATTAAAACAATATCCTTACAATTGTCCTTATTCAGGGAAATACAAAGGAGGTCAGCATTCTCCACCAGGATTTCCTTAACGCTGAAGCCCAGGGAGTTTCTAATCCATATAGTAAGACCTCCCGAAGCCCTACCCCTGGGGCCCTGTGTGGCTGGTTTATAATAATTTAGGAAGCCTACCCTAAATAGGGGATCGATTGACCAAGTTTCCTGGAAGACGATGATGTCATGTGTAATAATGAAGTCTACCCAATCGTCGTTATCCAGGCGACCCCTCAATCCTGCTATATTCCATGAGGCCACCTTGATTGCGTTAACTGGGCTACTGAGGATAATAGGCTCTAATTGTCCCAGAACCCCTGACTCAGTCGAAGTGGGAGTATAAACGTGGTCCAGTGTTATTTTAGAACCTAATTGTGATATAGAACAATCCATACAGGATACTGGCAGGGTGTTCGGAGCAGTCAAAATTGGTTCCACTGAGTGTATAGAGGCATCAATCCCCCCGAGTCAGTCAACCTCATCCAGACAACCAAACATATTAGTAGTAGGAACCCCTTGCCACCAGTTATTTTGGTTTTGCCAACCATTCCTACGTCCCCTCTGTCTAGATTTTTGGACTGTTGACCAAGACCCCTCCATTTCAAACTGTTGTCGAGGAGGATAGAAAAAGGTGAGGGGTCTAACAACAACAGAAGGGTCTTCTTCACGAGGGGCCCATGAACAAAGATGCTGTGCTGTATGGGGGTCTGCAAATGACACCACTATACAATCGCCCACAATGGATTTGCGCGTGGGCCCAACCCATGGTACTCTACGCACCATTAGTACCCGACTTCTTTGGTGATTGGGAAGCTGTCTATTTGTATTAAGCCAATGTATGACCTTGTTTTTTAGGGACCAATGATTCTCTTTGGTTTGGGGGTCAAGAGCAGGTACACCAGCTAGTACTATGACATAAGGACTAGCCTCGGGTGGTAGGTCAATATACCCACCACGAAAGTTTGAACGGCTAGATTCATAAGATGGTAATTTCTTATTTGCCAATTGATTAGACTGGTGTACGACAGCTTGTGGCCTGGGTTTAGATGGTGCTACCTTCTGGGGGGGACAAGCTTGTGGCCTGGGTTTAGATGGTGCTATATTCTGGGGGGGACAAGCGCTGGGGGTAATAGGTTTTGAAATGGTAGCAGCGGTATCACCGACTTTGGTACGGGGTTTTGGTATAGGTTTAAGTCTTGGAGGTGTAGGGGCCGGGGGTTCTAACTCCTGTGCCTGTGCCTGAGGGGTAAAACCCTCACCCTGGGAAAACCTAGCTTCCATTTGTTTAAGACTAAAGCTAGCCAATGTAACTATAGTCCTATCCATTTCTAACAGGTGGTTTTCCATTCGGTCAAGTCTAAGTTCCAGGGGGGTAAGTAACTGTTTTAGTGTGTCCCAGACAGTTTTAGGGAATTCCTCGTCCCCCCTCCTATCCCCCTCCACCACACTCAACCCACCCTCTATTGAGCCTTCCTTGCTCTTAACTGGGAGAGTTACCACCGGGGGATCAAGCACAACACAGCTTAAATCATAGGCGGTATCATTGCCCGATGAAGCGGTGTTAATTTTGGCTATTTCTTCCCCTGCCCCGAATGTGCCCAAAGGTCGTCTACTATTGAAAAACTGTGATCTCGCAATTTTTGCCTTTTTGCGAGCATAAGTAGATCTAGCGAGGCATTTCTTCTTTTGTAGGGCAACTTTTTTAGCATTTACTGCAGTGTTGGGCAAAACAATTTTAGAGGGGGAGCTTATACCGGCCACAGGGGTAGGCGGTACCAGCTCCTCCCAGGGCTTAAGAGGTGGTAATGTTGATTTCAGAGTAGGCTCGGGTAGGGATGTGGTTGGGGGATGATGGATGTCTGCCGATGTTAGCAAGGGGCGGGGACCTGACGTACGCTCAGGGGTTAGAGCTAGGGCAAGGTTGCCTAAAGATGATTTCTTGGAGGAAGCTAAGTTGAGGGAGAGTTTTCGCGCAGCTTCTAATTCTAAGGATACCCTATGTTGCATTTTACTGATTTCCACATCAATGGCCAGATTGGTCTTTGTGAGGAAATCATCTAGGGTCCCATTGGGTTTATTAAGGCCCTTAGCAGTTTTGCTGCGACTACCCCGTGTACACATAATGGATATTTAACAAAATGATGTGACACAAGTGAAATTTATCGCGATAATCAACCGTCCAACCAACGGGAATGGCCCAGCCCAGACCTCTTAGACCTCAAACGGCCTCAAACGGCCCGCTCTTAGCCCGGTCTTCACTCCGAGCTGCGTCCCGCGCTGCGGGAGTCTGAGGTTGTGATATAGGGGGGCGTGGTGGGTGGGGGGCGGGCCAGCAGGGAGAGCGGACCGGATGCTGGTGATTGGTCTTGCAGGGACTCCTGGTTGTTGGAGTCCCTGCACGCTCGCAGCCCCGCCGAAGCCACACACCCAAAAGCCGCCTTACCGCTCCTGTTCTTCTGCTGATAGAGCCCCACGCAGTCCCAAACGATGTGGCACCCGTGAAGCGGGTGCGGCGAGATGTGGGTCGATGTCCTTGAAAAGCACCTCGTGTTCAGCCGCCTCCGTGTGCAGAGAGAGTCTGTGTCCCAACAAGGGAAGGTGAGGGATGCTTTTAGTGTCCTCAGGTGGGCAGGGGGCGGGCCAGCAGGGAGAGCGGACCGGATGCTGGTGATTGGTCTCGCAGGGACTCCTGGCTGTTGGAGTCCCTGCACGCTCGCAGCCCCGCCGAAGCCACACACCCAAAAGCCGCCTTACCGCTCCTGTTCTTCTGCTGATAGAGCCCCACGCAGTCCCAAACGATGCGGCACCCGCGAAGCGGGTGCGGCGAGATGTGGGTCAATGTCCTTGAAAAGCACCTCGTGTTCAGCCGCCTCCGTGTGCAGAGAGAGTCTGTTATTCAGTTATTTGGGCAGTATATTAGTATAGTTTAATATGATATTTGAGAAGTGAACATGTTAGTCTGTTAATTTTGATTGAAAAGGATAGTGGAGGGATAAAAGAGTGAAGGATTTTTTTTTAGGTCTTAGCAGTAGGAAGAGGCTTTTGGATGAGTAAAAAGGGGTTTGGAGGGGAGGAGTCAGAGGGGAGAGTTTAGAAAGGTTTATTTTAGGGGATTGTTGTAGTAAAAAGATGTGTCAGATGATGCAAGGAGGGGTAGAGCAGGAGAGAGTCTAGAAAGGGTTATTTTGGCGATCATAGTAGTGGTATGGTTTTTGGGATACATGAGAGAGTGGATGTAGAGGATATATTGATAAATGTATAGGATGAGAGATAGGATAGTACATTGGAAGGAGTAGTAGAAAGAAGTTTGAGACGAGTCAGAAGGTTGGGCTAGAAGATATATTGAGCGAAGTATAGGCTGAGAAATAGGCTAGTGCATTGGAAATGCTAAATTAGAAGAAAGTGATAAATTTATAGATCTATAAGTACATTGAAAGTATATAGATACATAAAGGAAGTAGGTATGTTTAGATTAAATATATTGATAGAGGCACAGGATGAGAAATAGGGTAGTGTATTGGATATGCTTTTTCAGGAGAAAAGTAACAGACACACAGATCCAAGTACATGGAAGGTACATAGATGCACAATGGAAGTATGTACATGTAGACCAAAGATGATTTTTATTTATTGATTAATATTATTATTATTTAATTTTTTTCTTTTCTCTTAACAACATAATTATTTTACATGTTGCATAAAGTGATACACAAAGATAGGTACATATCTATAGTGAAAACAAATGCTTATATACAGAGGGATATGCTGTAAATTTCTGTTTCCGTATGGTGCTTATGTGGGAAAGAGCCAAATCTTGAGTCGTTTTCTGAAGATAAGGTGGTTGTCGGTGGATTTTATGTTGGGGGTAAAGAGTTCCATAGTTTGGCTGCTTGAGCAGAGAAGGATGTGCCACCCATGGTTTTTTTCTTGTACGGTGGGATTTTGAGGCGAGATGCTCCTTTAGAGCGGAGGTTCCTTTGTTAAATGTGTTTGGTGATTTTATTCCTGATGAAGAGTGGTCCTATTCCATGTATTGCTTTGTGGGTAATACAAAGCAGCTTGAACGTGGATCTGCTTGCAACCGGTAACCAATGCAGGGCTTTCAAGGCAGGGGAGATGTGGTCTCGTGGTTTGATATGCAAGAGTAGTCTGGCAGCCGAGTTCTGAATCTGTTGTAGTCTTTTCATGTGAATTTACGAAATAAAGCCCTTTCTGTTTACCTCCCCCTTTCTAATAATAACCCGGTTAGTATTTACCTAGCTTTAAGCAACATATATGCGTAATTTAACTTACAAATCTTCCTGATATATTCCAAGAATAAACAGACAAAAGAACATTCATGCAATTCTCAATTAGATTATAATAAATGCTTACTCTTTACGACACAATATACTACATATTAGTAAGTTATACTTCTCAAATCCATGCAAATTAGTATCCCACGTGTATTTGTGTGTGCACATTTTACTCTAGGTTGATTAATTTAAAAATCTCACATTTAGTACTTATTACTGTTATGGAAAGTTTATTTTACAAGGGGTATACAACATTTTTGTTTCCACCTTGCTCCATCAACTTCCCCCTTTGGTGATTTTATCACCAAATACCTCCCCAGATGTAGATTTTTTTTAACTCAACATGTTTCAAATTCTTTCCATTAGTACTTGTTATAATTCGGTTTCTTCTAGTTTCTTTGTATCTTGATAAATCTTCTCTTTATATTGCTCCATCTCAATATCACCTTTTTCTCTTTCCCTGTCTTGTTTTTCTTCAATCTTTTTCTTCAAAGTTCTTTTATTATTTCTTCTCTGCCTACATTGACAACTAAGTCTCAAAATGAAAATCACTACTATGATTTTAGTTACTGGTATTTGTATCTTCCCTATTATAGATCTACTTATCTCGTAAAACCAATTTCTAACTTCTGATAGACTTTTACCAAGTTTTTCAAGTACTCCTTCTACTTCTAGTGGTTCTATTTCTTTATGCAATTGGGTAATGTTTTAATGTATTTCAAGTAAGTAAATTCTTTATTGTTCGGTTAATTAAAACCATTACAATTTGTAGCATTCTACAACATTAAAAACAAACGTGTTGCAGAGAGTTCAACCAGTCGTAGCAAAATTTACTGCGGTACAGATTTATCTATCAACAATGTTCTTAAGTCTCAATGGGGATCCGGCAAGTGGCAGCGTGCCTTGTTTTTCCACGAAACTATCCAGGAATTTTACTAGTCTACAGATCAGTTGGGTGTCCGCTGAACATAAGGTCTGGACTATCGTGGATCGGCAGCTGCAGACTCCTAGCTCGTTGAGTTTGTCCTTAAGCCAGTGCCACCGTCCGTGATACATAGCTGGGCAGATACGGACTATATGTATAAAGTCTTGGTTACCAGCACTGCAAAGATCACATTCCGTTGTTACTTGTGGTCTCCATCTAGGTTGGTCTAGTCGTGTAGGTAAAATGCCCAGCCTTAAGTGGAGGAATTTACGTATAAAGTTCAACGAGAATGCCGTGTCTAAATAAGGTGCTAGTGCGGGCCTTATGTACGATTTAATAGTCATCCAAGCGTGAGTCCGGGTACTAAAAATTATTTTGTCATTGAGGAACAAGTGTTTCTTAGAAATCCTTTTGACTACCTGGTTAAACGAAGAGACTGGCAGTTCAGTTTCCCACAGGGCTCCGAGCTCAGTTTCCTCTAGTGAGAGCTTTTGGTATTTTGAGTACTCAGAGTTCGGGCTTGTCTGGATCACTCCCCAGAGTGCACCATTCATTTTGTTCTCCTTGTTCCTCCAGACATAGTACCAAAATTTAATGGCCTCATATTTTTTCAGTAAGACCTGAGATTGTAATCCAAATTCGAGTCTGACTTGCGCTGGGAAAGAATTATTCGGTAACAAGAAGACCCGTTTGTAGACTTTAGTTTGTATTTTGTCCAGGAGGGTGGCGCTTTTCCCGTGGTGCAGAATACTCCTGTATGCTATTGTAGGCAGTAATTTGGCTTTCATTGCAATTAGCAGAGGGGAGACAAGAGGGCCCTTTAGCTCAGCTGCCAAGTTGGTGAAGGCGTGCAATAATGTGGCCCCATTTCTTTCCATGCCTTTGAGATGCACCAGGAAATTTAAATGGTTATCTAAGTGTACCCCCAAATATTTATAGTTATTGACGGATTCCAGCTGATCGTTGTTTATTCGGAAGGTTGGCGGATTTTTACGTCGTCGTGATATGAGCATTGTCTTTGTTTTCTTGATGTTTATTGTTAACAGGTTCCTTTTTGTGTAGGCGGACAAGTCGTCTAGCAGACGTTGAAGGCCACTTCTTGTCTGGCTCAGCAGTACCACATCGTCCGCGTACGGTAAATGCGTTAGACTTGGGAGGGTGCGCGTTAAAACTTATCTAGGTTTTCTGCCAGGTCGCTCATAAATAAATTAAATAGATGTGGGGCCAGGATGCATCCTTGCTTTAGTCCGTCAACAGTGTAGATATTCCTTGGTAAGACGACGCCCATTATCAACTTTTACCTGCATCCAGGTTTCAGTGTAGAGATTAATAATGGGCAAGAGAATTGAGTCCGGTAGGCCCTGATGTTTTAATTTTGCCCATAGCATTTGCCTGTTGACACGGTCAAATGCCGCTTTAAAGTCTACAAAACAGGTATGAAGGTCATGGGAGTTCTGTAGACTTTTCTCGGCAATAAGGCATAGGGCCACGGCATTCGTCGTTGTGCCCATGCCGCGCCGAAAGCCGGTCTGGTTCAGTGGTATTTTACTGTTCGTTTCTGACCATTCAGCCAGGTCTGCTAATGTCAGTGACGCGTAGTATTTTGATTCAGCGTCAAGGAGGGCAATCAGGCGGTAGTTATTCGGATCCTTGCTCTCTCCGCCTTTATAGATTGGGGATATAATAGCTCCCCTCTAGCTCTCAGGAATACCGCCTGTGTTAGGTACTGTTCGAAACAGTAAGTTTAATTTGCTAGCCCAATACTGCGGATCCGTCTTGTAGATGGCTTGTGGAACGCAATTTGGACCTGGGGCGCTGTCTTGCCTGCTTTTCCCAATTATTTTTAAAATACTTTGTTCGCCATCATGCCTGGGCCATGATGCTATTAGTCCATTTCCCTTTGCGCTGTTCCTTTGATGGACTGGGGCAGTGACTTCCCGCACTGGGTTATCTGTTGCTTCGAGGGCAAGATGGTAGCTGCGCTCTGGCTATTGATTGAAAATGTATCCGTTAGATGCTGTGACCATTGCGATTCAGTTATGCAGGCCATGCTTATTGGTTGGGCTGTCCGGTTTACAGAGTTAACTTGCAGCCAGAAAGCCCGCGAGTCGGCTCTCTTGATATTATGCAGTAATTTAGACCAGAACTCATTTTGGAGGTTTTGTTTTTCAGTCCATATTAATTTCTTATATTGAGTCCTGACCTTGCGTACTGCTGACCACTGGCATTTTGGGTCTGTCCACGTGCTTGACGTATAAGTTTTTTCAAGTGTCTCTTTAATGGTAGTGCTGTTCTGTTAAATGCATTCTTAACTTTAGAAGAGGATCTTGTTATGTTGCTTGAGTTAGACCTAGGGAGCTGCATCAAGTAATTATTCCAGATGATCGGGCTCAGGGCATTCTCAGTCAGGAGGTCTTCTAATAGTTTTTTGGCATCATTAGCTATTTGTGGGAGGGATTCACTTGTCCACTTGAGCCGCTTCAGATTGATGGTCGTAAAGTTGCCTGGTAACATAGGAGCTGATTCGAGTTTGGGTATTTCTGTTGAGATCTCAAGATGTTGTTTAGAGTGATCGCTGTCCAGGGAGCAGATGATATGGAAGTCTTGTATTTGACTGAGCAGGGGTAGTGCAACAAATGTATAGTCCAGTACCGAACAGGAGTTGTGGCCGATGTAGGTCATTGAGGGGGGTTGTCTTGATTAGTTCTTCCATTTAGTGCTCAGAGACCGAGGTTTTCCAGGTCCCACATGAGTTGTTTACCCTCCTTGTCCTTGTTCACTACCTGAGGGAATGCCTGCGGCAAGACGTTCCAGATTTTGTTTGCAGCATTGATGTTGACTTCATCCTCCGGTACTTGTAGAAGGTTTGAGTTGAAGTCACCCGTGAGGAGTATCTCCCAGTCTGGGTGTTCCAAACGCATGTTGGTGATTACCAAGGTAATACTTTGGAATAGTGTTTTTTTGGAAGATTTTTTTGGATTTGCGTATATGTTCATTAAAATTAGGGTTATGGCCGTTGTTGTACTCTCTAATTTCAAGATTTGCATGTCCGCAGTTGAGTCAGGAGATTGTGTTGCTCTGATCTTTAAGGATGTTGATATATAGACAGAAAGGCCCCCACGGGCTCGCCCAAAGCGCTGAAGGCGAGTCACGCTTCCGTGGTAGCCCAATCGGCCGGGTATGTCAATTGGGTCGGTTTCCCACTTTTCCTGTAAGGCTATAATTGCATATGGGTCCTAAGTAGCGGCTTTGCCGTTTTTATTCATGATGTCTTTAGCACCCGCAATATTCCAGGAAAGAATGTTTATGACGTGACTTGCAGTGTTAGTTGACTTGCCGGGCGTTCAATTTGGGAATAGCAATTGCGGCTGGAGATGCTCGTGGTCTGCTACTTCGGCTACCCTTGCTCCTTGTAGGACCGAGTGCGTTGGTCGACTCCTTGGTGCTAGATTTGCGCTCTTGTTCTGCCTTCTTAGGAGTGGAGATGGGTACGTTGCCTTGACCATTTCCTTCAAGAGGATTCCCCATTCCTTAAATTTAGCCATTTCAGAGAGAATGTGGGTTACCATTCCAGCCTCCCTCCATGTCGTAACTGTACACTCTTTTTTTGGGTCATCCTCCGATGTTGTAAACTCAACCGACAGGAGGTCTGCTGAAGTAAGGTAACCAAGACTAGGGATAGCTGATGTTAAGCGGAGTATGTTCCCACGGTTTAAATGATCTTGCAAACCTTGCTGTTCGAATTCAGGAACAAAATGGAAGTTTCCCTGCATTGGGAACTCCCTCCTTTGCCGTTAGTGAATTGTCGCCGATTTTGACAATTTGGTGATGGTACGTTTGGTTACAAGACCCAGAAAGCTTTCATGTTGTCAGAGTAGCAGTTTCCAATAGGGAAATGAACGCTGTGCAGGGGTCGCTTGTGTGGTACGTTTGATGGTTTCTCTTCTCGTGCTTTACTTGTTACTTGCCTCGTTGCTAGTGGGCCCTCTTTTGCGTCAAACAAGTTCTCAGAGCAGCGACTGCCCCCTGCGTTCCTGCTGGTTTCGGGGTTGGCGCCCTTACTGTCGATTGGGAAGGTTACTCTAATGAGGTCAAGGTTTTCCCTAGTCACGTTTGTTGCCAAGCGTCTGTCTGGTTCTGTGACCACACTGGAGATGGTGATTAAGAATGGGGATACTGTGTCGTTGGTAGCTGTCATTTCCACAACCTGACTGTTGGGTCTGTCTTTTCCAGACTTTTTATTTATTAGTTCTTTCTCGATTGTTGTGGACTGCTTGTTCCGGTTCTGCGTGATTGAGATCTGTTTAGGGGAAAGTTCGGGTTTTCCCAATGTGGATTGACTAATTACTAACAGCTTGTTTGAGTGATCGTCGGTGGAGTCTTCTTGATCGGCGGAAACATTTGATCCCGTTCGGTCCCGGAGCACTGCACCCAAAGGGTTCCCTTTGCACAAGGCTTTTGTAGATGTGGCCTCTGCTAGGTGGGGTGGTTTATTTGGCGAAATTTTGCGCTGTTGCTTATTAGATGGATCTATTCTCACAACTTGAGCCTCCGTTTTTGTGGGTGTCCTCGGACCCTTGATTTTTGTGTCTTTGGGTATCGTCGTCTGAGATGGGGCTGTCGTTGTGGCACTCTTGATTTTAACTTTGGCTTGTACGAAAATAGGGAAGAGTGATGACGTCTGCTTGTGCTCAAGTTCACTGCTTAGACGTTGATTTCTGTTTTTTCTAGCCCTTTTTTCTGACGTTTGGTTAATTTTGTTCCATTGTCGGCTTCTGGCGGTTGGTCTATGATGACAGGTTTAGCGCTGCTCTGTTGGTTGGTCAAGGCGATGTCAGATTTTGAATTTAACTTTTCTGATCCATTGATTACAGTAATGCTCAGATTGTTGCGTTTGTCGTTACCTTCTGCTGGCTGTTGGTAGGGGACGACTATGTTAGCTGCCTCTAAGATCTTGGGTTTGTAGGCATTGCTTATTTGAATCGCGTTGTCCTCAAAGGAAATCAAATCGTCGTTCAATTGAATGCTAGTGGCAGTTGGATTAGTCTGCTTACATCCTGTAGAATGTCTTTCAAGATGAATGGCAGATCCTGGAGTTTTTCCAGTATTGGATGACAAGTGCTGGAGTGTGCTGGCAGGCTTGAGCAGACTTGTTCTGTTAAGATGTTGAATGAGCCAGCCATTATGTCAAGTTTTTTATTTATGCCGGCTATATGCTCGGCTATTGATCCCATTAAATATATTTGTACATCAAGCTTATCCGACTGCATGTTTAGAGTTTTTATCGATGTTTCCAGTATGCATCCCAGTGCCTTGTGTAACGTAAATATGGATTCTAAGTTGATTTTGGTGTCCGGCTCGACTTCTGATTGCGTGCTATGTTCATTGTTATTGTTAAGAGCGATGGCCGGCTCCGGTGTGGTCTGGTCGCTGGGTGGTATTCTGTGTGTCTGTTCTTGAAATGATTTTTGTTTGGTATTGGAATTTCTTTCAATAGATACTATGTCTGGTGTCAGGGAGCTTGAGATCTCTAATATGGGCACTTCCTTTGGGTTGCCCTTGTCCTTACCACAGTTGCTTGTATGTGTGAATGGTTCGTTTCCTTGTGCAGGTTTCATTACGCTGAGGGTCTTTGCCAGACTATTGGTCAATGGTCCTATGATTGGTAAAATGGGCAAAATATCTGACTGTGAGTCATGAATTGTTATGACTAAGTCCTCCAGCGCAGCAAGCAGTAATTTATCGCTTGTGTTGGGTTGATCCGTATTACTTCGAGTTGTGTTAATGGACGGGCGATCCCTGTGTCTTATGGGCTTGTCATTGGTAGTTGTGTGACAGTTTCCGGTTTCCGTGCCAGGTGTGAATCTTTTGATTTCGCTGTCTTAAGATTTAGGCTTTTGTTTAAACGTGAGATCGGTCTAGGAGTTGAATGATTATTTAGGTAAGCTTTGTCCGATGGGTCACATTGGTTGTTGTTGGTAGGACTGCCCCTTTTGCTGTCTGGTCGCTGATTGCTAGGCGTGATTAAGTTCAATTCGCTAGTGTTTGGTAATACGTTGCTTATAAAGCCTTCAGACGTGATGTCTGGGACTGTGCTTGAGGCTCGTGTTGTTGGTAAATTTTCCTCTGCGTCGGCTCGTACTAGAGGTTCATGCATATTGCTTTCCCTGTGGACTTGGGCTTGACATTGCATGGTGCGTTTCGTTGGATCATAAGCTTGTTCCACGCAGTTGTGATTCGTCTCAATTCCGTTTGACATTGTGGTTATGGGTGATTGGGGTAATTGAGCTGCCGACAAATCCTTTGTCTCTGTCATTGTGCTACAGATGTTCGGAGTCATTAGCTTCTGTAGGCCGGTTAGGGTTGTCGGCGTTGAATAAATTACTGACATTGGGTCCTTCATAAAAGTGAACTTCCCGGAGGGTTTCGCTGCTCCAAAGATCGAGTAGATGGGAGGTATTAGACTAGGGGGTTGGTCGGCTGACTGGGTCTGGGCAGGCAAATTGATATTGACCTTGGTCTTCTTCCTGATATTCCTTGGTGGGTTTACTCTCGACCTCCCGGATCTCATTTTACCCCTCAAGTGATCCCAGGTAGTTGGCTTTGTTGTTCTTGTGGGTTAGGGCTGTTTTCCGTGTTTTCGTGTTCTCTTACCGCTGGAGCGGGTACTGGTTGGATTACTTACAAGGTGTCGTGACTATCTGCGCACTGGTCGGCGCTAGTAACCTTGAGGGAGTCCGTACCTATCCCGCTTTTCCCTATTCCGAATCAGGCGTGGTTCAGATACAGTATGAACCTTCACCTTCCAGATGCTCGCTTTGCTCGATTTGACCCTTCTTTTTTTTATAGCTGTTTAAAGTCTAAAGCTTGTCGCTGCTGTCATTTATGGTATTTTGTGAGGAGGTGATTATAGCAGCAGAAATGGCGTTAGGGTGGTGTGCAGGAGTGTTGTTATCACAGCGCTTCCTATTGCTTCCTATTGCGTCCAGCGCTCACACTACCTGCAGCCGCAGCGGCTGACAAAACAGCAGTTGGAATGTATGTATGCAGGGGTGTATGCAGGAGTGTTGTTGTCACAGTGCTATCCCTTTGCATCCGTAGGTGTCCAGCGCTCACACTTCCTGCGGCCGCTGGCCCACTGGCCCGCTCACTCTCTGTGTCAAGGATAGATAGTTTGCCTGTGATGGGTAGGTGGTTAAATAAATAAATAGATAATAGCAGAAGTCACAGTGGAGGTTGATGTTATGGATCCTGCGGTTATAGGCCGCCGTTGATGATCAGCTGATCAGTTGATGGGCCGCTTGTCCACTGGCCAGCAATTGGGACGCAAACTCCCAGTGGCGCACTGCCCCACTGCCCCAGGGCCTCTCCCACAAGCTACTGACCGAGCCTGACCACTGCCTGTCCACTGCGCGGGGCGCTGCTGGATTATGTTGCCTCGCCCCCCCCAAATGGGTAGAGTCGGCAGACTTGGGGGCAGACTTAGGGGCCGGGAGGCCAAGTCCGCACACGCACCCTTGTCCACGCCTGCTCCCTCGTCAAACCCGAGCCAGAGCCCGGCAGACGGGTGAGACGGGCAAAATGGGCGAAACGGGCGAGGAGCGGCAGCCAGCGGCAGCAAGGGGTGGCGGGTAGGTGTAGCCAGGCCGTTCACCATACTCTGCCCCTCTCCGTTGATCTCCTACCTCCGGTCGGGGTCCCTGGTGCCTCAAACGGATCAGTTGGTACTTGTTGGCCTTCCGGTCGAGCACGGCGTGGTGGGCTGGCGGCTGGCGTCCTCTGACCGTTGGCCGCTACGTTCGGCTCGGCTCTCTCACGCCACTGAGCTCACACAGCTCACTGCTCACTGCTCTCTACTGACCTCTCTGACACCCACGGACAAACCGTAACTTTGAACGCTCAGGAAGAAGCTCCTTGCTGCACACACAAAAACATGTGTAATGTATTTCTTTTTCATTCCTTTTGACTGGTTGTTTCATTTACTTGATCAATTCAATTCAATTCACTTGGTCCTCTTGCACTTTTGCTTTGTTAACCAGTTTAATTTTTAGTCCTTCAATTTCTTTAGGCCAATTATCTTCTTTTCTTACTCTCTTTGTTTCAGGTCCAGTAGTGTTTCATTCTACTCTCCAAGTTCGCTTTCTCGAACTTCTCCTTAATTCAGTTTTATCATCACTGTCATCTGTTTCTGTCTCAGACCTTTCTATAGTTTCATTTATAATGAATTTCACAGGATCTGATTCTTTTCCAGAATTCGAATTCTCTTTGATCAGTTCTTTCACTCTGTTAGGAACTTCCCCATAGCTGGTACCTGGAAGCTCATCCTCATTGTGAGTTATTTCCTTTTCACCAGTTTCGAGATTTTGGTTCCTGCTCTCAGAGCTTTCAGACTGTCCTTCAGTATGTTCCAAATTACCAGCTTTCTTTTCACTTTGCTCAATGTCCTTGCTGGAATCAGTTTCTACCAAATCTCGACTTACAGGTCGATCTTCAATATTTGGTATTTCAACAATTTCATTTTCTCCTTCTGATGCAGAGCTAGTATCTGATATTTCCAGATGTCGACAAACAGGTCGAGCTTCAGTATCTGGTTCTCTTTCTGGGTGACCTTCAGTATGAATCAGTGGTGTTTTTACTCTCCTCCTGCACATTTTCAGGCTCTGGCACACGAATAGTGTGACTAGTGTGCACCCATCTTTTGAGTCCAGCTTAACTGCAGTGGTACTAACAAGAATGGCTTGTCGTGGTTTCTGCCATCGAGGCACCAAACAATTTCTTCTCCTGTGAACTTTTATCCATACCCAATCTCCAGGAACTAGATCATGAGCTGGATGTTTTTCTTTTGTTTGTGACTCCGTTCCCACCTGATGGAACACAGAAGTTACTACTTCAGACAGATTTTTGCAGTATTCCAGTATGATATCATCATTTATGCTCAACAGTTTACCAACTGGTACAAATGCTTGTCTCATTACTCTTCCCATCAAAATTTCATGCAGGCTTAATCCTGTTCTCTTGTCAGGAGTACTCCTCAGGGTCATTAGAACAAGTGGCAAGGTATCGGGCTTTTTTAGTCCTGTGGCCAAATACATTTTGGCAATTCTGTTTTTTATTGTTCCATTTACTTGTTCAACCACCCCTGAAGCTTCTGGTCTGTAAGCACAGTGCAATTTTTGATGAATGTCCAGTGCTTCACAAATCATTTGCATTAGTTCATTGTGGAAATTACTTCCACAATCTGTTTCAATGGTTACTGGGAAACCGTAGCATGGTATTATCTCTCGTAACAGGAGTTTGGCAACAGCAACTACATCGTTTCTCCTAGTGGGGAATGCTTCAACCCATCGTGAGAATAGATAAATGATTACAAGCACATACCTAAGTCTGTTACATGGAGGAAGCTTGATGAAATCCAATTGCATTCTAGTAAATGGACCCCCCCTGCCGTCCTATGGTTCCCAGACTCACAACAGTTTTTCTTCTTGGGTTCAGATGTTGACAGACAAGGCATCTCTGGCAAATGCTCTCAGCAATCATCCTAAACTTTGGATTATACCATGTCTTTCTAAACAGCCTGATTATTGTGTCTCTTCCTATATGGGCTTGACCATGATACATTCGGGCCATATTTGAAATCATGTTATCTGGCATTACTGGTCTTTCATCTTTGTAAACCCAGATCTCATCTTCTTCTCTTTGTCTACATCCTGCCTTTAACCAGTTATTCTTTTCTTCTTCACTAGCTTCTTCCTGCATTTGTTTTACCTCCTGCCATGTCTCCACTACAGTTGTTGGCATCAAAGGACTTGAAACATGTTCAGTTTGTCTATCCCGATTAATGGATGCTTGGTTTTTAGCACAGTATTTTGCAATTGAGTCAACATATTTGTTACCTCTAGTTATGTAATCATCTCCCTTCTTATGAGCAGCACACTTTACTACTGCTAATTTATCTGGCAATTGTATGGAATCAATCAACATTTTCACAAATTCAGCATTTCTGATGGGGGATCCTGCCAAAGTCATATAACCTCTTTGGGACCACAGTTGACCATAATCATGGACAACCCCAAATCCATACTGACTGTCAGTCACTATGGTGATCCTGATTTCTTTTCCCAACCTACATGCTCGCATCAAAGCAATCAGCTCTCCAATTTTAGCTGAATGGATTCCTTTCAGACAAGATGCTTCTAAGACTTCTGCTACTGTACAAACAGCATATGCAGCACTGAATATACCCTCTTCTGTTCTCAGATAGGATCCATCCACGAACATCACATAGTCAGATTCAGGTATGGGTACATCTTTAATATCAGACCTTGGTTTGGTGCAATATTCTAGTACATCCAGACATTTGTGATACACTTCATCTCTTACTTCCACATTCATGGCATCAGGTAATAATGTAGATGGATTTACATTTACACATCTTGAAATTGTAACATTGTCTGTACCTAGAATTGTCTTCTCATATTTTGTCAATCTGTTATTGGTAAGATACTGTGTCTTACTCCTTGTGAGGAGAATCTCCACCGAGTGAGGTACACATACTCTCAACGGAAATCCCATCACTATACCTTCACTATATTCAATACTCATGCTTGTAGCAGCTACTGCCTTTAAACATACCGGCAATGCCTTTGCAACGGGATCCAGAACAGCAGAAAAGTATGCAATTGGTTTTCTCAGTTTTCCGTGTCTCTGTATTAAAACTGACAAAGCACATCCTTCCCTCTCACTGCAATATAGCTCAAACTCTTTTTCATAATCTGGCATTCTCAAAGCTGGTGCTTCACATAAACTTGTTTTTAATTGTTCAAAAGCTTCCAGTTCTGCCTTATTCAGAGTTATAGGGTCTTTTACATCTGCTTCTGTCAATCTCTGTAAAGGTTTAGCTATTAGTGAAAACCCACTAATCCATTGTCTACAGTATCCAACCATCCCAAGAAACATTCTCACCTGTCTCTGTGTTCTTGGAGGTTTCATTCCCTGTATCATTTGATCCTTTCTAATGTAACCTGTCGGATTCCCTTAGCAATCTTGTGTCCCAAATATTTTGACAAAACTGTAATTTTGACGGTGACACTTTATGTCCTTCATCTGCCAGATGATTTAACAAGGTAACAGTGTCTGTAACACAGGCTTCTTTTGTTTTTGACGCCACTAACAGATCGTCAATATATTGGACTAAAACTTATTCTCCAGGTAGACTTAGATCTTCTAATGATTTCTTTAACAATTGATTACAGATTGAGGGACTTTCAGTATACCCTGAGGAATTCGACACCATGCTAAAATACGGTTTTTGAATTGAAACACAAATATTGGCTGGCTTTCAGGAAATGTGAAGAATGCATTACATAGATCCATTACTATACCATTCCGCATCATGGTATAAAATTACTGCTGGGTTTGGCACAATTGGACAATACGGAACAACTATCTTGTTTACCTTTCTCAGGTCTTGTAATATTCTGAATGTTCCATTCGGCTTTTTCAATACCAATATCTGTGAATTACAAGGACTGCTTTCTATTTCTCTCAAAATCCCTTGCTCAAACATTTTTTCTATTAATGGTGTTATTCCTTCAATTATTTCAGCTATCATTTTGTATTGAGGAATATTCGGATAACTTACTCTTTCTTTTACAGAAACTTTTACAGGGTCTACATTTTTCATCAAACCAATATCTTCTCCTGTATAGTTCCACACTTGTTCTTTGACTACTTATTTCAGTTCTTCTGGTATTCTTTCTCGTTCAAACACAGGAAACGTTTTATTCTTTTCTGCCTCAATTAGTGTCATTGTCATTTTATACAGACTATCGTCATCTGGAGTTTGGAGCTCTATGCCATCTGGTGAGCAATACATTGCACAGTTCATTTTACACAGTATGTCCCTTCCAAGGAGATTTATAGGACTACTGTCACAGACAACATGCATGTCTTTGAAATTTCCAATTTCAATTTCTATCGGTTTTGTTAAGGACGTTTTAATCTGCTGATTTGCTACACCTACCACTTGTATGTGTTCATCCGAGAGAGGAAGATTTTGTATTTCCACTGATCTAACAGTACAAAGGGTAGCACCTGTGTCCACTAGGAAAGATATATCTACATCACTCACTTTTCCATTCCCATATGACCATACTGATCTACCTCCAGAGTAGCGCCAAGCACGCACTCTTCTCCCTCTCTCAGGCACCTTCAGAAGCTATCATCCGACTCACTCCCGTCTTCTTTCAGCCAATATTGTGGACTCACATGCACTGTATTATTTCTTGTTACCTGGTCTCCTGCGGAGAATCCTGTCCCTGTACTGTATCTATGTAGGTTTACATTGTGAGGAAGTGGAAGTTGTGGCACCTGACACTGTGGATTAACTACTTGCTGCTGTGTCGATGGTTGCTGAATTATCTCATTCTGCACCTGTGGATTCAATGATGTATTTTCCGGATTAAATTTTGGTGGATACTTACACTCTTTCTTCCAATGCCCCAACCTGCCGCAATTATGACATGGATATTTCTTCTAAAATTCTTCTATATTTCCCGTTAACTTTGGTTTGCTAGGATTCCCTTTCACTCTATTTTGATTACCTTCTGCATTCTTATTTTCTAACTGAGATGCTTGATGCTCTGCAACCTTTACCTGTGCCCACATTGCTTTCTCTTTGAGTTTTCTCTTTTTAACTTCAATTTCATCACTACAATATTTTGCATGTCTTAGAACTCCACGGAACATGATTGCCATCCCATCAAATTATGCTTAATCATGTCTCCTATTTCTGGTCTCAATCCAAACACAAAATGATATACAAAGTGACTCATATCCTTTTCATTCAATTCCTCATAACCACTGTACTGTTTAAATACCAATAACAGTCTTTCATAGAATGCATGAACTGATTCCTTAGCCTCTTGTATTGTCCTGTCTATTTTTACCAAATCTGTCTTTTTTGGTGGGATTTTATTTTTCAAAAACACTATCACTTGGTCGTATTTTCGCATCACTTCAGGTCCAGGAGCACCTGTCACTTTATCTCATGGATATTCTTCTTTTGGCCAATCCACTGTAATCTTACATTCTGACCATTAATCTGCTGGTACAACTATGTCAATCAACCCTTCTAAATCTTCCCATAAGACCTTTGAAACCTTCACAAATCAATCTACTTGTCTATACCATTCCAGTTTGTGAATGATAAAATATCTTGTCTGCTCCAAGGTACATGTACATATCTTCCTCCAGGTTTTTCTCTCATAGGAAATTCTTATACCACTTCTTCCTTTTCTCGTACTGGGAATGCTAATGTGGATTTGTCACGGCTTTCCTCTCTTTTCTTTGTCCAAATCACTTTCCACTTATCCAAATCTCCCCGTTTTCTTAGTAACACAATTAATTCTTTTATTTGAGTAATTCTTCCTGATGTATTCATGGTTCTATATCTTTGTCAGTAAAATCCACTCTATACGGTTTCGGCAAAATTTGGTATTTTGTAAAATCCACATCCATTTCACTTGCTAAACTTTCAAACCTTTCATGCATGCTTTTTGTTTTCCATGTAATACTTTTACACATAAATGTAATCTCATCATCCTGATAATTTTTCAATCTATCTGTACCAATTGTTCCAATTATTAGTTCTTCCATATCAACTTTTAATCTGTCAACATCTAGCAGTTTTGACTCAGTCATTTCATTTCATCAAGCTTTATTTGGTACATTAAAACAATGACCATAAAAGCACACAGACAAATGTATTACAATATAACAAATACAGGTTGAAAAGACGAGTGGTTAAAATATCATACTTTTCCTAGACTGAATAGATTTTCATATAAAAGTAGCAGTATAAAAACATTTGTTCACAGAGTTCATATTATAAATCAACTTCATTGTGTCTTCCACATTAAAAATACCATACTTTACAAACAAAGGTTTTAAGTAAACAACCCTGAGATTCAAAAATAGCATGCAAATTAGCATAAAGTGCAGGGTGCTTTGTTTTGAGTGCCCATCACATGGGCAAGGGCCAACAGGATGCTTCTTAGGGTGGGGGAAGGCCACCAGGACATGGGCCGTTCCAAATCTAAGTCTTGTTAAAACAAATCTATGGGCTGGTCTAGTTACCAGGCTCAAGTACTGCCTTCACTTTCAATGTATTTATTATAAAGATGAACTGTAGTAAGGCAACCATTAGTTACTCGGCGATTTTGAGCTCTATACAACATAAAAATATTTTTCATATCCTGTTTAGGGATATTTCCAGCAGAACATGGGTCTGTCAATATGTTGAGCCCATAGATGATCTGAAAACTGTCCACGACATACTTAAGCCACGGTATCTTGGTCCAATTATCCAGGTCTAGGCAGTCCTTAATGGCAAGTTGATTAAAAACTGTCTCTTCCTTACACCATATAGCTCGCCAAAGCATCAGGGTCCTTAATGAAATGAGATCACCCAAATAAACAACCCCAACTTCCTTGTGGATCAAGTCGGTTGGGGCTGAGGTAGGTAAACAAAGAAGTTTTTTAAGGAAGAAATTTTCTTCCCTTTGCAGAGAGCCTACATTGGTTTAGCCCCACAGTCCTGCCCCATATAATGCAATAGAGACACTCCTTCTCTTATAGATCTGCAACATATCCCTGATGCGCCTATCACCGATCTTGGAGGCGAATTTAAATATGCCATAGGTGCTTTTTACCATCTTTGACCTAACACTTACTAGATCCTGGGACCAACTACCATCAGGTGAAAAAATAACACCCAAATAGCAAGATTTTTCCACCTGCTGGACTTTCACCCCTTCTATAAAAAAAGGTGTGATTTTTATTAGTTCTAGCCCCGCAAATCATGATATGGGTTTTACTTTTATTGATCAGCAACTTCCTCTCCCCTATAAAATCAGGGAACCGATCCATCAGGCGCTGTAAACTTAAGGGGGTCCATGAGAGGAGCACAGCGTCATCTGCATAAAGCAGAACTGGCACACTGGACCCATCAATCTGGGGAGCATCGGCCTTAACTGTCTTCAAAGCGGAGTCTACGCCGTTAATAACAAGAGAAAACAACAATGGGGCGAGCATACAGCCCTGTCTTATTCCGCGCTTTACATTAAAATTTGGGGTACACTCCCCACTTGTCCCATAGCGCACACAGGCCTGCATCTTATCATATAATCTTGCCAAGAAGAAGATAATTTCCTCTGGTGCTCCAAGCTCTAACAAAACTGGCCATAGAAGGGAGTGGTCGACCAGGTCAAATGCACTGCTTAAGTCGGCAAAGCAGAGATATAAATTACCAGGCTTAGCCTTGGTATACTTGCCAATTAATAGATCTAAATTCAGGCATTGATCTAGTGTCCGACGACCCTTTCTAAAGCCGTATTGGGAGTTCACAAGGATCCCCTTCTCATCGGCCCAGTCTTCCAGTCTAGACAGCAGCACTCTACTCATGATTTTCACCGATGAGTCGAGCAGGCTAATTGGTTGATAATTACATGCTGCTGTCTTGTCCCCCTTTTTATAAATTGGGACAATAATCGAGTCTCACCAAGTAGGTGGGATCACGACTGTTACTGCTGCATTGAGGACTAGGGTAAGTATAGGGCCCCACATTAGCAGAAGTGCCTTGTAGACATCGATGGGGACTCCATCAGGCCCCTGTGCCTTTCCCCCCTTACTGGCTTTTATACTACACTCAACCTCTTCTAAGGTGATGTTAAATGGGGCTACAGGCCAGTTCCTTTCCTCTTCATTATTCGGTCTATTAGCTTGGAATATGGCTGAGAAATGGGAAACCCAGGCATCGCTACTGACATTAGATGAAAGTTGCGGAATTTTATCATCTTTAAGAAAGGTGGAGTTAACTGTAGACCAAAACAGGCAGCTATCAGATGTTTCAGCTGCCCGTGTTAGACTATCCCACGCCTATTGCTGCAATTCCCTCTTCCTTTTAGAGAGTGCCATTTTATAATCATGTCTCAAGAGTATAACTTGATTCTTATCCCTAGGTCTAAGGGCTAAAGCATGTTTCAGTTGGGAAAGAAGGGTTGTACAAGCATGGTCAAACCAACCCTTGCCATGAGTAATCCTGCCTGGCCTGTTTCCTGTAAATATAGTATCGATAGTTCTGTTAATATTAACAAAATCATACACAGTAGAGACAGACACAATTCCTGATGTCAAGATGGCATTAATGTCTACTAAGGATTTAGATAAAATTATAGGAATTACTATTGCAGATTTTTCCCCTTTCCACCTTAGCCTAATTCCATTTCCCCTATGGGGCTCAATATTAACTAGGGTTCTTGACACCCGCTGATTTCTGCACTTCCAAGTTTCTATCCTCATTACAATACAGTTATGATCACTTAAACTGGGTACTTCTATTACCATTGTCAAACAGTGTGGTACGATACTAGAAGAGACCATAATATGATCAATGCAGGAATTAGTATTCCTCCCTGTATAGTTAGGGATAATGAGATTATTAGCGTCTTTTTCAGGCTGCACCATTTCTAAATCATAGGTTGTCATAATACTATTAATTGCCTCCCCGTAGGTATTGTGAGGGAAATGTGGTGTGTACTCATTACTATCGTTTTGTACCCCACATTCCCTTGAAAAAGACAATGGACAAATCGGAGAATTAAAATCGCCTAACCAAATGTAATTAAAAATATATTTTGCTTCTGCTACAAGCTTCATGAGGGCACTTTCCAATTCCTCTATAACTTTGTGCCGTGAATTGTTAAAAATATTGTTATAGAAGTTCATTAAAAGCACTTCTGGACCTTCCTTCATCTGTACCCATAAAATTTGGGAATGAGTTCCGACTGTTACATGTTTTACAACTATCAGCGTTAAATCCACAGATAAAAGGAAAAGCAGACCTCCCTTCGCTCTGCCATGCCGGGATTCTAAGGCATCTAAGCTGTACTAAACAAATCCATCAAAGCTGCGTTTTGTCGTGCATCAAGACTCTTGGAGACATAATATATCATATGACTTGATCATGTCCTCCCACCCCAACTTATTCTCTTTTGATGCCCAACCCGCTATGTTCCAACTAACAATAAAGGTTCCCCCTGTAGAACAATTTTTGGGTTTATCTTGGACAATATTATGGGTTGCACCATATACATGGGTATCAACCTCATTTAAACCAGCATTAGGATCTTCAGCACATAATGATTGCTGGTTATTCACCCCCTCCTCTATAACAGGTGCAGATTCTAACCCATTATCAATATTCGCTTTCGAGGTAATGTCCCAGGATTGCTCCAAATCTAAGTTAGTCCCTCCCAAATATTTTTCCTGGTCAGTAAGAGTTATGCTCAATTGGGGACTAATAGCCTTTAGATGTCAATCATTCTGATCCAGGGAGCTCAAAGCTTCATATCTGTTCTGTAATGGTACCTCAAATGCTGGACGGTGATTGGGGGGGGAAGGGTCTATCTCTTTTAGTAGCAGGAGATGACTTACTAAGATGATTATAGAAGTAACCCAATGGCCGCACCACTACATCATTCTCGTTCGGGGTTAGAGAGGCAGCTCTAAGCAGGACAGTTGCAACATGCTGAGGGTATTTAAAATTAACAATGACACACTCACCCCTACAGGACTTTCTTGAGTTGCCAATCCAATTTACCCTTCTAGTTGTTAAAATTTAGTCAGAGTAGTTGGTTGGGAACCCACACTGCCTGTGTAACCATGAGACCGTTTTGCTTTTAAGTGAATCATGCGATTCTTGAGGGGATTCATCCTGACTAAGGTCTAGAGGAGGGACGTTGGAAAGGACAACTACATAGGGCGCACAATCTGGCGGAAGATTAATAAAACGACTTTTCTTGGGTACTGATACTCCAATCATACTTGCAGGTGCTGTTAATACCTTAGCAGTTCGTTTTCCCGCTGGCTGGCCTGGTGTAACTAATTTGTTAATGCTGGTCCCCCAGCAAGCGGCTTCGGGAAAGTATCATTAAGCGGTACATCCCTCTCTTTAGGCCTAGAACTGTCAATCTTACCAGTATGTGCATCTAAGAGGCTACCTAGTCTAGACACTTCGGCTGTAAGTAGGTCTATTTTATCCACCAATGGTTTAATAATAATTTCAAGTTTTCCCTCTATAATGCTAGCTAATAGATCCAATTGCTCAGTGTTAAAGTTGACAGCACTGTTCTTGGGCAAAGTCTTGGGCAAAGTCTCATTGTCACAGACAGTGTTCTTTGGTGTGTTATCAACTCTTCTCTTGATATTGTTTACCCCACGCTTAATTTGTAATTTTCTACAGGCCCTCATAGTTCTCAGGGCTGGAGAATGCCATGGCGGGATATCGTCAGATGCTTCGGGAGAATCCTGGTTAAGAGCCGGCGTTACTGGTAATTATGTCAGTATAGCATCAGGATCACAATTTACGTCCACAGCCACTGCAGTATCGACTATAGGAAATGAAGGGGGTAGGTCAGGTGGGCTCTCCCGTCCCAGCAACTTTCTCCGGTTATTGTTAATCTTATGTACCACTTTTACTAAATAATTATCGATAGTAGATTTATTTTTAGACATTTTGGTTACCGATAGTTGATCCCAAGAACTATGGATATAGATAGTTGTTTCAAGGAATAATGTTATAAGTCTGTGTCAGAGCACTAGATGCCCATGAACATGGCGTTATAAGTAAAATCAATTAAAAAATCTTTGTATTAGAACTTACTGGGTAGTCGAAAACAACAGCCAAGGGGGATTGACCAGCCCAGCGGGGGGCTCGCTGTTTAAATGCGCCTCCTGGCACTGTGCTGGCGTCTATGGTGCGCACCGCCGCTTGGCCTGCCGGGAGATGTAGTCCCGGGGCGGCGACGCGAGGAGAATATGCCTGGTGACTCTTGGCGGTGGCGGTGAAGCAACACTCTCCCTTGCTGCCTCTGGTCGCAATGCAGGTAGGGACCTCCCAGTCTCTTTTAATTTTAAGGTCTTGATCCAATCACTTAGGGCCCGATTCACAGAATGAACTTAAGACTAAAACCTAAACTTACTACTATTTGGTATTCACAGAATGCACTTACTACTTTCGGGATTCACAGAGTGAACTTACTTATTTCGGTATTTACAGAATGAACTTACTACTTTCGGTATTCACAGAATAGATTTAAGACTACTAACTTTACGTCCACACTCGGGCCGGAAATTCCGGGCCGGAGGCAGAGTTTCCGGCCTGGAGGCGGAGCTTCTGGCGTGGGGGTTGAGCTTACGGCCCAGAGGCGGAACTTCCGGCCCGGAGGCGGAGCTTTCGACCCAGAGGTGGAGATTTCAGCCATGGCTAAATTCCCACCTCTGAGCCGGAAGCTCTGCCTCCGGGCCGCAATCTCCGCCTCTGGGCCGCAAGCTCCGCCCCACGCCGGAAGCTCCGCCTCCAGGTTGGAAACTCCGCCTCCAGGCCAGAATTTCCAGCCCGAGTGCGGACGTAAAGTTAGTAGTCTTTAAGTTTAGGATTTAGTCTTAAATTCATTTTGTGATTCGGGCCCTAAATTCTTGCTCAGTTGGTCAAATTGGAGTTTGTGTTAAATCGATTTTCTCTACACTTTTCTCGGGAGTTACAGAATCTGATTCTGCTCCTGATGGGAATTTATACGGAAGACTCTGATTGAATGTCAAATCTGGCGATGTCATTTGGTTAGTACGTTTAATTCCTGACAAATCTGGATAAACCTTTTCTTTTACTTTTTGCAAACTCTGATTTAAAGGAATAGTTAAAGATGGCTCTTTTATTTTCTGGTTCCCAAGCAATGGGATTACTGGACCTATTGTTAGAGGAACAGTTACAGCTTCTATATTTTTAGTAAGCTCCTGTATCTTTTCTGCTAATTCATTGAACGTATATATTCAGCAGTACTCTGTTGTGCTTCAACTTGTTGCTCTACTCTATTTTCCATACTCTCCATTTCACTTCCCTGTTTAGGTGTCCCCGTATATCTTGTCCCAATTAATGGAACATCTGGTTCATATCTCATTTCTACTCTCTCTGGGAGATCTCTGAAATTTGAGAATTGTTTTGGAGTTTCCGATAATCTATCCTCTAGCTGTGGTGCACTTGGAGTTGTACTCATAGAGTTTGCTTGGTAGGGCGGTGGTCTCCTATTTAGGATCTCTTCCAATACTGCGTCCTCAGACCCACAATCCTCATAACTCCTTTTTCCTGTTTCTATATTATTTCTTTTTTCTGTACATTTTCGCCCCTTTTCCTCATCTACCAATCTAACTAGATACATCACACATGTTTGCATCTCTCCACCTTCGCATTCTAGTCTCATGTGTTTCTCTCCAAAATCTACGACCTCTATTCCTTCGTCCTAGGTAATCTCCAAACCTTTCTTGCTCTAGATCATGCATTTCATCTTCCCACTCAGCCAAAGCTTCAAATTGTGTTGGTCTAGGTCTTGGTTCAAGCTTCATCATTTTATCTCTCAGATTTCTTAGTATCGCAAGACTAAAAGATCCTTCTTCTGGGAAAGCTAAGTATATCTTGCCCAATTCTCTAAACATATACATATATGGTAGCCATATTTTGTCATCATATATGATGCTGGCGTTTTTGGCCGAGGAATTACTTTTCCCTCTCTAGTTTCAATTACTTTGTCTTTTTTTAATACATTTTTCAATTTTTGAAACCATGAAGGTTTATCTTTCTCCATTCCATAATAGAATTCCATTTTGTTGTTATTTTCCTGACTTTCAAAAGATTGTGTACTCTTCCGTAAACTGCCTCGTAACACCAGCCTATCACAGCGCGGTTCACACTAATGCACCAATTAGAACAAGGTACATTAGTGCTCAACCAATTACTTCGCTGCTTTTACTGATGCACCAATCAGCCCTTACTCTGTTTTGGTCACGCGGACCAATCCTAGCGCGACACTTTTGACGTCAGCCCTGCTCCGGCTTCTGCAGCTTTGACTGACCCCTGCTTTACAAAATTCAGCACACTGTATTTACACTTTTATACAGCAAAATCAGTTAGTATTACATAAAACAACTCCATTAGTCTGTTTCGCTAAAACTAAAGGGATAGTTTCTTCACTTATACAAGAATTCTGTATTTCCAGTAGACAGCGCTTACCTCTTCTCTACCACAGACTTTTTACTTTCGCCGATAAAGTAGCACTTCCCTCTACCTTACCCTTCTCTCAAGCTTAGGTTAAACTTTATTACTCTCTCCGGGTAGAGTTTTATGCAGGATTCTTAATAATCCCTGTGCTTAGACCCAAGATTTCACAGGTTGCCCTCGCTATACATCCACCACTTTTACACGTAAAGGTCCCTAAACTTCACTTATAACATACGATGATGTCACCACTTTGCAACAGACGATGCGATGTGCGACTTCACTTGCCACACTTCCTCTGCCTGCAGACAGAGTAACCAGCTTCCCACACTTTCCGGAAGCCTTTTCAAGACTACATATAACGTAATACGAACTCAACAGATGTTAGTCCAAAAAATCTGTACTTCAATTCTATATATTTTACCCTACACATCATATATCCTAGTCAACCTATAGCAACCAATGCTCTGCTACCAAGTATTACTGGTGCAGCGCGGCTCGAAAAATTCTTCATAAACCATCACCTTTAACCCACGGAGCTACTTACTATTTTCTTACAATTGGGCCCATCATTCCTATCTGCATTCATACACACATTTACTCTGCTCCGAGGATTCAGTAAGGATCTAAAAGAAGAGTTGCGGTGCTATAGCGGAGTGCCTGAACTAAACTTTATACATTATTTACAACTGCAGTTTTATTTCTTAATACCATGGTTTTCATTAAAGCAAAGAAAATAGTATCACTCCACTATTCATTGAAGATTTGGATCTGCTAGTAAAAGTTGACTAAAGGGATATCAAGACCAGCTTAATTTTCCATTTATTTAATTTTTATTTAAGAAATTTCAATCTCCTAGCATGATCTCTATGTTTTATTAAACTAGAAATAATTCAGTTAGGTAATAAATCCTGAAAGAAAAGTTAAATTTCAATAACATTCATTTATTAGCATGACAGTTTGAAATAAAATAAAATAGCGACATATTACCCGAATGTAGAAGCGAAGACATCAGTATAGAATGTAATAGTTCAAAACGAAAACCTCTCTGTCTCTCTCTCCCTCTCTGGACTTTGCACCCATTTAAAAGTTAAAGTTGAGAAAAATGTCAAATTCCCTGCGCCTCAAAGAAAATTGCGCAGACCGACAGCATCTCGGGGTGCAAAGATCAAGTAAAAAAGTGAGCTCTTTTCAATGTCCCAAATGTCCTCTTTTATACCCTTTTCACTAACTTATCTATCTAAATTCGTAACTCTCAAGTTCTAAAATGTCTGTGATTGGTCAATTTGGAGTCGGATGAGCATCATCTCATCGTCTTTTATTATAATTTTTGCATAGTCCTCATCACATTGCCGCAACTGGGGTGTCATTGCTTAAAATGTTCTACTTCCTTCGAAGTGTCCTTTAAATTAATAGTTGTCATTATTTTCCCACGGGCATAATATTGGCTTCGCTGTCTTTTGGCTTAGGCCCCCAAAATGGCCACACTGTCCTTGACCCATACTGCTCAGTCACAGGCAGCTTGCATCTCTGGTCTGGCGCTTGCACACTTCTGTCGCCAGCTCGGAATTTCAATCAGCGTCCATCTTTCTTTTGCTCGCATAGGCCTCAATTTAGGAACTATCACGGAAAAAAACACAAAGGAGTGTGAATTTACGAAAAAAAGCCCTTTCTGTTTACCTCCCCCTTTCTAATAATAACCCGGTTAGTATTTAACTAGCTTTAAGCAACATATATGCGTAATTTAACTTACCAATCTTCCTGATATATGCCACGAATAAACAGACAAAAGTACATTCATGCAATTCTCAATTAGATTATAGTAAATGCATACTCTTTACGACACAATATACGACAAATTAGTAAGTTATACTTCGCAAATCCATGCAAATTAGTATCGCACGTGTATTTGTGTGTGCCCATTTTACTCTAGGTTGATTAATTTCAAAACCACACATTTAGTACTTATTACTGTTATGGAAAGTTAATTTTACAAGGGATATACAACATTTTTGTTTCCACCTTGCTCCATCACCCTACACCCCCCAAAAAAATGGTTAAGTTGTCTAAACTTTTGAAACATTTAAATCACACAATCATAATTTTTTTTCAAATTGTGCCAATATAATCAATTATATGGATTAATGGTATTTATTATTAAAGCAAATTCAAATTCAAATTCAAATAATCTTTATTCGGATACAAGTATCTATAAAATCACAGTTCATCACCACCAGCAGGAAAAATACAGTACAAGTTTAAGAGCGCATAGATCCACATTAGAATCCAGTACAAATACAATATTACAACAATACATTTCCAGATAAAATAATAAAAATAACATTAAAAGTGGTTGGGCAGGCATGCAAAATCTAGCAGCATTAACAACATAGTGCAAATATAAGGTTATGCGAGGATACAAAATCAGCAACATGTTGTGAATAAAGTGTAATAAATGTAGCAGCATTAGCAGCATGGTGCAGACATGATTAATTATGATCACCCATTCCTGGTCATGCCAATAGTGGCAGCAACATGATCAAATAAAGTGCTTTGTTTATGGGCAGTATTAACAACATCGACGTAAGATAGGTTTATATATGTAAAAAGAGGCAATGATAGATATATTTCACTGAGCAATATTAAGTTCATTTATCACATTAAGATTCGCCCATGGAGGCACGTGAGCGTACCGCTGCTTGTAAGAACGCACTTACACAGCAAATCAGATCATCACTTCCAAGCTGTAAAATTTCAAAATGTGCTAATTTAAAATCAAAAAATAGCCGATGCTTTAAAGTACGGAATCAAATACTGTTTAGTGTATTTTACATAAAACTTGCAAAAGAATAAAAAGTGCATCACCGTTTGTTTGCTACCAATGCCGCAAGGGCAATACATCTGCTCAAGGTTGTTATTAAATCCCAAAAGGAAACAGAGTAGGTATTTTATACTGCCATCCCTGAGGCGGAAGAGTAAACTCCTTTTCCATCGCCCAATACTCTTCAAGAGGTATTTACGTGGCATATGAGGTTGGGTGCCTGGTACCTCCAAAAGGGGCATGTTCCTAACAACCGATGGTTTTAGACGCTCAATGTTGTATCTTTCTTGTACAAATCGTACAGTGCCCCCCCCTAAGTGATTTATTGCTTATACCCTCTAGGGCTAGGGGACGTAAGAAAATATCTTCCAGCTTCACACTGGTTAACTTTTTCTGACCGCAGCGAGCCAATGTATGGAGCCGCCCTTGTCGCACTTAAGGCAATCTACAATTACCTCTCTTGTTAAGATTGCTGCAGGGTTCTGCCATATTTTTAGCCAGAATATAGCTGGACGGGACCTGATGAAGTCCTCTACATAACATACATTCAATTCCCTATGACATAAGAGGAAATTTGGGCCCAAGGATTTTTCTACAGAATCTGTTTACTTCTATTTGAAACCTGCTGCAATTTGTATATCCCCAGACTTCCGCACCATAAGTTGCCGTTGGGGCGCATTGCAGTTTATAAATCTTCGTTATGGGTAGGACCACCTTCACTTGTTTTGGCTGCCGGAGGCTCAGAATAGAGTTGATTGCTTTTGAGAATTTACTTCTGCTATGGGCCACATGAGCTTGCCAGGATCCTATCTTTGAGAAAACTAGGCCCAAATAGGGAAAAGTGCTTGTGCGTGTTAGGGATTCGCTACCAGAAGTTATAAAGTTAATGCAGTGTTTTTTCGGGCCGCAGGTCATTATATACGATCTCTTAAAATTGGTGCAAAGCTCCAGATCGGCCATGAAGGCCACATAGCCCATAACTAAAGTGCGCAGTGCATTGGGCGTGCGGCCCATAAGGACCGCGTCGTCTGCGTATAGAAGCGCGGGGAGTAATTTACCATTGATTTTGGGGACGTCATTGGTCAATTTAGACAGGGGATTGTGTAATTCGTTTATATAAAGAATAAAAAGTAGAAGGGCAAGAACACATTCCTGTCTAAGCCCTCTACCAATGACAATATCCCCAGAGACCGCCCCATCATTACTAATCCTCACCCGCACCTTTAAATCCCTGTGCAAATGTGCCAAAAAATAAACCAAAGCCTCGTCCAACTCATAATTTAAAAGGACCACCCATAAATGAGATCTATTAACAAAATCAAATGCTGATGTGAGGTCCATAAAACCCAAGTAGACTGGTGACTTTTGTGCAATCGTGTATTTACCCAAAATGAGATTTAAATTCAAACACTGTTCAACAGTTCCAACATTACTTCTAAAACCCAGCTGACAGTAATTTAAAATTTGGTTGTCTTCAGCTCAAGTCCTAATCTTATTGAAAACAACCCTGCCCAAGGTCTTCAAAGTATTGTCTATCATTGAAATTAGGTGGTAACAACTGGGGTTGGATCGACCTCCTTTTTTGAAGATGGGCACGATAATGCTAGTCGACCAGGTGCTCGGGATGACTGTATTGGTCAGGTTATTAAAAACATTACATAGGAGAGGTGCCCAAAAATCCGGTTCAAGTTTTATAAGATCAATTGGAGCCCATCCGGTCCTGGGGTTTTATTCCCTATACTTTGGTGTACGGCATCCTCACCTTTGGTTACTGTTATAATGACCTTTGTGACTGACAGGCTAATATTGATGTTGCGGGTCGTTAGAAGTACCATATAGATTCTGGCAAAATGTGCCTCCCATGATTCGCTCGTTATATTACAGCTTATGGGAGTAATATCCAAGCCCGTAGATCTCATGGCTTTCACTGCTTTCCAGAATCCAGTTCTGTCATTGAATGAGGCGGTACTAGCAAGATTAGGCCAGCATTCTTTTAATATCTCATCTGTGCGTGTCCTGATCGCTTTCTTGTAGCAAGCTCTTAATGATCTGACTAAGATTATGTCCCTGGGTGTAGCCGCTAATGCTACACACAGTTCTCTATGAGCCCGCGAGCATGTGCCATCAAACCATTTGGGTTTCTTGCTGATGTTAATGGCTGGTCTTGAAATTATATGTTTAATGCCAGCACATAAGCTACTGAACGCCTCAATGATCCCTGCGCCAAAAATGCTACTTGATAAACAAGTTTCTATGCATAGAGGATACAGTTTTATCATGTTTCCAAATAATACTTTGTTATCTATGCCCTTCCAGATCACTCTGAGTTTATCAGTGGATGCCACTAAATGTTTAGCCCCAACTTCTCTTATCTTACTTGGTTTGGTCTAATGATTGTCGAAATTGGGTTGTGATCGCCTAGGCTGGTACATAAAACCTTCGCCTTTACTAAGAGGTTTGCCAATGAGGACGATATAAAACATAGTCTATTGTAGATGAACAACCACGTCCCTTATAAGTAGGCAATGAGCGATTGTTATTTGGGTGTACTCCAACCCTTTCCATTACGTTGGTTAAATTACACAAGGATAAATGGTTCTGAAGTTCCACCCCTCTTTTGCATGTGGGTTCTCTGACCGAGGTGATGGTAATGATATCAGTATCACTAAAAAGTCATGCATTAAAGTCACTGCCTAGGCAAATTCCATCCAGTGTATCGTGCACGTATTGATGTTCTAAATTATTGATAAACAAACAAATTAATAAAATTCCTGTTTGGTAGTGATGTAAAATCATTATTGTAAAAATTAATAAAACAAATCGATACCCCCTGTGTGTAAATCGTGGCTTGAAAATTCTCGTTATTTGTCACAAGGGGTTTTATGCTACTCCCGGCTGAAATATTTATCCATGTCGATAGACCACCAGATGGACGACCGATTTTGGGACTAGGTACAATGCTACACACAAACCCTTCTAGGAATAATTTGTGCACCATATCTCCTGGAACATTAAAATGTCATATTTATGGAACAGATCAACCCACTCCATGGAATTTAGCTTGGCTGCTAATCCTGCAATGTTCCAACTATGCACACCTAAGTTAGAATCTTGGGGTCTAGGATCAGTAGCAGTGGGGCGATCTGTTGGAAATTCCGTAGACTCAGGTGCAACAGTCGATGATCGGTTCGAACTATGCTATAGAAGGTATAATATAATTCTATGATAAGTAATTCTTGTGATACAATCAACTCACAATGAACACGATTGTGAAATAAACACAGTCATACTTTGAATGTTGTATATGGTTTATTTTGTTTAATAATGATTAATGCTACAAATCTGTGGTGAACTTTTCTCCATATAAAACGGACTGATGTTTTATAAATAATTGCACACACTAGGACCATTCTCTTTGTACTGTATTTAACGACCCAGGTCCTTGAGTTGTTTTGGGTTTACCCCTTTCTATGTTTTGTTTCAGACAATGGAAGTGATGTGTGCACGTATATATAAGTATTTGTTTAGATGTGTCTGTGTACATTTATGTATGTGGTGTGTGTGCCTGGCATTATCTACCTCTTTGAAAGGCATTGTCTCTTTCTGGAAACCCATTCCTGCTGTCAGGGACCATCATGTGTATCCAGTACCCCCTATATTCCCTATACTTCCTATTCCTGGCATAACTTTATCTTTGGAACATAATATTGGCAGTGGCATAATAATGGTGAATCTTGACAAACAATGGTGTTAGATCATAGGGTCGTCTTCTCCTTCATTTTTTGCTGATCTCGTTTTTGATGACCTTAGGACTCTGTGTACTTTATCACTGCTGCCCAGTGCTAAAGTGGGCCTCTTCTCTCCTTTAAACATGGTAACACTGGCCGGGGAACTTTGTATTCTTTTTTGCTTAATGATTGATTGGACAAGTACACTGGACCCCATTAAACATTGTCCACATTTTGGTTCCTCATCTTTGTACTGAAATTCAAGCGTGGGTCCCACCCACGGAACCTCTCAGGTTACCTACAGTTACAATTCACTGGCAGGACCAACGGGCCCCTGCAACCACACCCTGGTCTCTTAGGGCTCCCCGTTATAAATCTTTCTGAAAACCACTTAAGCTCAATAGTCAATACTACCTAGCCGTCAGCGACCTTCCCAGCATGGAAGACGTCCCAGGTTTGAGCTTTGATGAAGAGGCTATAGCAGAGGCATTAAGATCAGCACCCCCGCCCTTTGGGTCTGGAGGCGCCACTGCCTCAAACTCTACTAACGATGATTGGTCCACGTTGACTATAATGAAAAAAGAATGGCTTAGGATAACTTTTCATAGGATCATGATGACAGAATATTTAAGGGCGAACATAGCCCCACAGGGGCTCCTGGTTAACATCATACCAAGACTCTTTCTTGAGGACAGTCAGTTCAAGGGAGACTGGTGCCAAGTATCTTGGAAATGTACAAAAGACTTACTATTCCTAATTGTCAAAACAGCCAAAAGGCTGGCTGATGCATTACTAGTTAAAATCACAGCCATGGAGACGGCCATCAGGGGTACTTTGACTAAGACCCCTTTCACTACCAAATTAGCGGAAATCAACCAAGAGATTTCGGATAGTCAAGAATTCCTACTCAAACAAAAAATGACAAAACTCCAAAAGGACGTGTCTAAGTTTGATAAGGAGAAGATATACCCGTATCTCAAGGATGGCTACACCAACAAAAAGACTGGCTACTCTTCTGATGAGAGCTCAGAATTCAGTAATCGTAGGGGCTCATCTAGTAGTGATTCCAGTGGAGGGTATCTCCCTAACAACAAACGCAATCAACAGCGGCCCAAATGGAACCAAGGTTACAATCAGGGCCAAATGTTCCAGGGACCGCCACAAATGATACCACCCTGGCAATACCCTTTCTATCCTCAGGGACCACCACCGCAATTCTTCCCCATGAATCCCCCTTTTCACGACCGAGGTTGGGGCAGAGGAAGAGGGCGAAAGCGAGGAAATTAGAAAGGGGTGCAATTCCAGGACCAACAAACGGCATCAACATCGATGGAGACAAGGAGCACAACCAGAGGGAGGAGAGTTTAATAGTCAATCTCTCTTCAAGACCCCTGACCCTTACTGAGACGGATGTCCTCGAAAAGTCTTTAGGCTTTGTCCCCACCCCTTGCCCAGATACCTTCAATGAAATGTGTGAGGTCAAACAACTTTTCAGAAAAATACGCCTACGTGCTTACTTTGGAGAATGATTAGAAAATGATCCAGAGGACACGGGATTACGTAAACCCTCCACATTCACCCCTACTGATGGCATGGTTCCACCAGAAATCTTGGTCTTTGAAAAGGCAGCCCTTAAGACCTTGGAGAACAAACCCAATATATGTCCCTTCAAAAACCTATCAAATGTGGAAAACCGTGCTGTACAAAATCTAGGCAATGATAGTTCCATTGTCATAAAACAAGCTGACAAAGGGGGTGCCACTGTAATTCAGAATACCACAGAATATGATACTGAATGCAGACGTCAATTGGCAAATACAAACCACTACAGACTCTTAACAGCAGATCCCACTCCAAGACTTACCACCGCCATCACTAGCTTGGTTATGGAAGGAGAGACTAATGAATGGATCTCCAAGAACGAGGTTGATTTTTTACTCAAAAAGGACCAGGTGGTTCCTTATTTCTACACCCTACCAAAAATTCATAAGGGTACCACCCCAGTCCCTGGAAGACCTATAGTCTCCGGCATTGGCTCACTACTGGAGCCATTGTCCACGTTTTGTGATGTGTTCCTTCAGCCCATAGTAAAGAAGATACCATCCTTTCTCCAAGATACTAGAGATGTCCTCCGCCTCATTGAGTCCATCGAGGGGAGTGAGAGCGTCGACCTCCTCCTTACTTTGGATGTGGAGGCGCTCTACACGAACATTCCACAGCAGGCTACCCTGGAAGCAGTTGAGAACACCCTCCGGCTGGAGGACTGGATCTCACCCACGCCCATCTCTTTCATCATGGTGTGTGCTAGTATGGCACTAACTGAAAACTTTTTCCAATACGGATCCCACTTATACCATCAGATCCAGGGGACTTCAATGGGTTCGACTTTTGCCCCCAGCCTAGCCTGCATCTACATGGCTACTTTTGAAAATGAATGTATCTACTCAGATAACAATCCCTATAGCCAGAATATTACACTATGGCGCAGGTATATAGATGATATTCTGGTCTTATGGCGAGGGGATCGGGAGAGTTGCGAATCCTTCTGCCTGTGGATCAACTGTCAAAACCAATTCCTTAAGTTCACAGGCACAATCTCTGACACCAAGATACCATTCTTGGACCTTACCATTCATCTAAACCAAGAAGGACTGAGCACCTCCCTTTATCGTAAGGAGACCGATAGGAACAGCTTACTCCTCTTCGATAGCCACCACCCCAGAGCCCTTCGGGAAAACCTTCCCTTTGGTCAGTTCCTGAGGATTCGAAGAAACTGTACCACCACTTCTGACTATAAAAAAGAATCAGCTATGCTTCAACACAAATTACAGGATAGAGGGTATCCCGCAAGACTGATCCACAACTCACACAAGAGAGCCCTCAATAACCCTAGAGAGGCCCTATTGGCTACACGCCAAAAAACACCTGCTGATGTAATCACATGCGTGACATGCTTCACGAAGAATTCTGCATTTCTGAAAAAAACTGTGAACAAACATTGGGGACTACTGAACACAGGGGACCTTGAAATCCCGCGCCCCCGCTTTGCCTTCAAGCGCACGGCGAATCTAAAAGATTCCCTCATCCATACATGCCCTAAGAAACCAAATACCACCAATCAGAATACCCTGTGGAGTCTTCCACCAGTGGTAGGGCCTTATCCTTGTGGGGGGTGTGTCGTATGCCAACAGACAGTACAATGCAAAGACATTAAACTTTCAGACACCTTCACCTGGCACATGAATAAACACACCAACTGCAACAACTGTAGATGCATTTACCTACTCACTTGCCCCTGTGGAAAGAACTATATTGGCATGACCATGAGACAAGTCAAACTGAGGATAATGGAACATAAGAGCAATATTCGGTGCTCAAAAAGCCACACTAGACTCTATGAACACTATGTCCAACATGGCCACCAAGCTGACAACATCAAATGGCTGGTCCTTGAGTCTCACCCTTCCTTTACACGACAAGCCCTTTTCAGAATCGAACAACGATGGATACATCGCCTCCAATTAGACACACTGGGCTTAAACGATTCTGTACCATGGACATCCCTTGCCAGATGAACTCCTGGTTTTCTCTAGTACACTGTCCCCTGTAGCCTTTTGCTTTGTCCGGCATTGAGATCCTTGCTGGGTATAATATATGACTGTCACACCATGAATTGAATAATCCAATTACTTGGACACTGCCGTGACAATACTATTCTATTATACCCATCCACACCCTATGAGCGCCTTGCAGCCTCACTGGTATCTTTCCCTCCTCACTATATCTAAATCCCCCCCTGTGTAAGGGTCTCTGAGGGTTAGGGACTCACTTTGCAGATACCACGAAGCACATTAACTATGTGTATTCTATGGGACCACAGGTTGATCTACCAAGCCCGACCACAATACCAATAAGACTACCTCGCGATCCCAAACCATCAATTTTTGGTAGCTTTGGATGATACACCCCTAGTTTGTGACCTACGCTAATTTTCCACCATAACATTCATTTTCTGCCTTCCCATCTCTATACCACTATAGGCTAGGTTAGACAATATGTGCGTTATTATTAACGTTGCCTCAGTATTGGAGGCATTACTTCCTTAGTGGGCGTGTGGGTACTGCCTTTTATACTAACTTTACCCCTGCTAAGATGGCCGCCACATTACTACACGGCCCGCGGTAACTGCCTCGCGCCTCACGCGTCCACTGTAGCCTCGCATGCGCAGTCAGGTGCGGGGATGCCACGACCACTGACGGGGCGATGCTGCGCGGTAATGCGGAAGTGCGGGATCCGATATCTAATCCCGGTTGCCGAGGCGAGTCTGAACCAGCTGTTCCGCGCTACAGAGTGGGGCGCCTTCCGTGATGGGTAGGTTCTACGCCCTGGCTGTTCTGATCTGAGGTAAGCGGTGTGATTTTCGCCATGGAGTCGAGGCTTCCATTGTGTGGTGTGGAGTTCTGCACTTAACCGAGTCTCATTGGTGCTACCCTGCTCTCTTACCTCGAGGGCACACCTGGAGTCATCCTGTGTCCTCATTTTACCCATGATTTGATGGGTTGTCATTGGTTTAGCCTTACCACGCTACCGTGGACTGGCCTGGGGGGTGTGTTTGGAGGGGATACCTACCATGAGTTGAGATAATTCCATTGTCCTACCGGGCCAATGTTGACACTTTCTCATCCTCTTGGAATGTGGTTATTCCTCTCTCCCTCCCTTTGACCTTCCCCTGCTGTATACGGGGGGCCCCATGCACACCATCATTGGGGGTCTCTCTGGGGCTCAACATTACCTACAGCTGCCTGTGATACAGAGGTGGGATCCACGATGAGCCACCTTAGTCATTATTAACAGAGGCTTATCCATGTACAAATAGCCTCTTCCTGTTACCCACAGTTGAGTTCACCTTAGCCTGCTTCCCCTGTTGCCCCACCTACATGCCGTACTTCCCTCTCTGGAAACTACCTGTATGGCTGTATCTGTTCCTCTCTTTCAGGTATCTTACCTTTACAAACAGCCCCACGGGAACAGACTGCGCGGCCCTTTAGGGTTACTTTTAGGGTAAGCACCAGACCAATCATCCGTTAAAATATTTGTACCACTTCATCAACCCATGTTTAAGCTAACAATGTTTTGATGTACTGACAACAGCACTGACTCAGTACCACTGTGTAAGCTGTGGACGAACTAATCTTAATCGTCAATTTTGGTATGATTCAGGACAGTATCCTGTCTTAAATGTTATGCGTATGTGTGCTTTAACGATTACTGTGGTGACCTATGTTTTGTTGAGATGATGCCATTGTTATTGTACCTGGCTCACTTCTGCATATTTCTTTTAGGTCTCCCCTTTTATAAGCAGGACCCCTTGGCCTGCAACCTGATTGACCCAGTGAGGTTGTATTTATCTTTTTTATCTTTCTCACTGTGTAGTACCTAGCACCCGAGGTCTTGAAGAATTGCCAGCAAGGCAAGAAACATGTCGACCTTTTTAGAGAGTTGAGTTAGTTTACTGTGCACCTCATGGTTCCTTTCTCCCCTCCCACCATTTTAACTAAGGGAGTCAGCCACGTGAATAAAGTCCCCAGTGTATTGACTCACCTTTTTTAAACCTTGTTGCGTGCTAATCTAGGACCCTGATCGATACTGTGACCTTATGCCCCTATACGGCTATAATCCCTTTGTACCCCTATATTGGCATAACCGATCAAATGCAATATTCAGAAACTCGTCTCTGGCCTCACACGAACAGAGCCACATTTCAGAATCGCTTCCTCTGCCACTTCCTTTGCAGCTAATTAGTGCAATGACATAGCAGAAGTTACTATCTAAGATTCCTAGATTAACACTCCGAGTTCTTCAACAAGATAAAAACTCAGCAACCTGGGAAAGCCCCGCTTGCTATGTTTTGATTAGTAATAGAACTCTAATGAGCACTGATAGACGATCACTTCCTAGTGACATCTTTATTGACGTCTTATGTCCAAAAACTTACGTCAAACAAGGCACCTTTCAGGTATAAATATTACCAACGTTGCCTTAAACAAACGCTGTCTCGTTGCTGATGATACCATCGCTGCTATCGCTACTGCTATCGCTGCTAAATGAGCTAACAATGGTGTGGTGAACTTAGGAGCTGAACAGCTGTCCCCCTGCAAGAGCCCAGCAGATGCAAGCTGCCCGCGGACGTTGCCCCTCCTCTTCCTCGATGCGCTGAGAGAGACGCTATCTTTTCTCCTGCAGAGAAATCCAGCTCCGGCGTTTCCAGCCTACCCTTGCGGGTGACTGGGATATCGAGCCCCTGAAGGAGATACCAGACCTCCATCATTCTATTCCAGAGGTATGGTGTTGACTAAACCCTTAGAGAGAATTCTTGAAGCAAACCTTGGCAAAACCAACTTAACTTAAAGCTACTTACTTACTCCCCTACCAAGTATTAGGCTTAGGTCAGGTACACTGGGGTAGGCGTAGTTAGAAGCACCAGTTGAGTATTTTAGCCTAATGTATATATGAATGTATATATGTTTTATTCATTTTAAACCATTGTATGGCTAAGAAACCATCTCAATGCTTTTACAGTATTATTTCACAATACTTATCTTACTGTGCGTACTTTTTATAATAACAAGTCTTGCAATTGTGGCAATTCATTTCTCTTGTACGAGAAGAAAGACTGTTCAATAATGTTACCCTTTATTGAAAACGCCCGTCTCTCTATTCTCTACATATTGTGAAAGTAATCTGCACAACAACTGACTGAGTAAAATAACTGTCTATTGTTCACACGACTCTAGAGATTGACTCTTATCTGAAGAGCAAAGTTGTCATGTTGCACGGTTGTTGGAAAACTGAATCCCTTCTTGGCTGTGCCAGGGAAGCTGATCACTTCCTATTCAGTCAAGAAAGTTTCCAGTGACCTCTGAGCTAGTTGGTAACAAACCCAATTAAGTTTAGCATAGTCAGTAGAGGCCTGGAAGATCCGCACTTCTACGTCGATACTACTGTTTATGTTATTCCAATGCGCAGGGCCTATTGGGAAAATAGGAACTACACTACATGGCGCCCAACGTTTGGTAAGGCGATAAACTAACGCAAGACATTAGAGTAACTCAGTTGTGCATATTTCACACAGACCCCTTTCTCCCGTAAATACTCCAATAGACGTCTGGAGTGGGTGAAAGGTTAAAATCCGCCCGAACTCAGTAGGAAGAGATTCCTATGTAAAGCTCTGGTTTATTCAACGTTGAAGGATACAGTGTTCCAAAATATTGTGCACCTAATCTTTGTCTTCTTGGAGACCTGCTCTGCAAAAACCTTTCTGACAATAAAATGTCAGACAGTGAAGAAGAAAGGGAAGCAGCTAGACTGGCAACCCTACTAATAGAGGAAGACACGAGTCTCCTACAGACTAAACCGGATGCAATAATCATCCCGGTCAATTTAAGAAAGTCTATAACTTTAAAACTTATAGAAAACAGACTGACACCACAAGGTGGTACAGTGATTTTCGTGATAGAGGCACACGAATATCGGCAGACAGAGGTATTCTATTCATGGATAAACTTTCCAGCGGCAAACGCTAGAACAAAAGAGTTTCACTATTACAAAATAGAGAAACCACCGGATGAGTACGCTCCTTTCGAGGAGACTGAAATCCCACTAAAATACCAAGAACATTTACTTTGGTTTAATGGCGCCCTAAAGCACAATGATCATATTACCAGGCTCGGTCCACTAGGTAGACCAGGAGCAACGTGGCCGGTTCTAGCCAGCTACACACCACATCCGGACATTGAAAAAATGTCAAAGGAAGAGCTGTTAGTACAGCTAAAAACATTAATAAAAATACATAGGCAATTAGTCCAATATGTAATGCGGACTGCAACAGTCCAACCAGCTGTTAATGTACCACAGCTGACCCCTCATCAGGGGAACACTAATAAAATTACACCACAGAACATACAGTCATGTCTTGGTAAAACACCCATAAAACGGGAACAAATTCCTTTCTAGTTAGCGCAAAAAATCACTCAAATAGAGGCAGTATTTCCGGATACCACCCCTATTGAGAAACACAGAATCTTGACCATCTGCCTTCCTATGGGAATCGCACCACACGTGGAGGACTGTGACACTTGGGGTACAGTCTTTGCTTCCATCTACACAAAACACATGGTGTTCCGTCTATGGCGGTAATACCGGATGTACTAAGACAGATTCAAAATGAATACGGTCCAGAACCTGCTTTAACTCTGGGTATGAAATTACTGAAAGACTTCAAGCAGGTCTCGGCTATATTATAAGCCAACATAAAAGGAGAAGCAGCATCTGTGGCGATCCGCCAGAAGTTGAAGGAAACAGATATAACAGATCAACCAATCGAGCTTGCCAGAATCATAGAGAAATGCTATGAAGAATTAGGTAGAGACAGCTTGGGTGGGAAACCAGTAAAGCCCCAACTGCTCGAAAATCCTGAAAAATTATTTATTAAAAATAATTCAAATACTCCTAAAAAGAGCTGGGATGGAAATAAACAATCCACTCCCAAGGAAAAAGTTTTCCAGTCCAGAGGAAGGTCTCCTCGACGGAGGGAAAGAACTCAGACTCGAGAACACCAGTCTCCCCAGATGGAGCCCTCTGAGAAAAGATATAACCGTAGAAATAGGGATAATTTGAAAAAACCTGATAGATATCAAAGTATTGATACACGTCCCTCTCGATCTTTTTCGCAGAAATCGGAAAGAAGAGGACGGTCAGACCCAGGAGAGCACACCAAGTCCAAAGACAAGGAACCTGCTCAGAGTAAAAAATCTCAATTTCCAAAAAAGAAGGTAGCCAGTATTAGAGTAATCAACCATGCCGAGAATACTGAGGACACAGTTGAAAAACGGGGAGTGGGCACAGACAATGCTAGGCAGTGCAGCAGAAATCACTATAGCCCGCAAGATCTTGATGAGTCATCTGGAGACAGTGGACACGAATGAATACATTCAGGTTGAAACTGCCGACACCAGACTTAGCGAGCCCCATAAGGTATACGAAATAACACTGCGTATAGAGGGTGATAAGACTAGGACAATAAGGGGTCTATTTTGGGATAAACTCTCAGAAGGTTATGATATTCTGTTCGCTGAAAAAGATTGGCCCCCAGAGTTTGTCAAGGAGTGCCCTCGTGGCGAAGAAATGATTATGCCTGCCTTCTCGAATCACATTCCGATTCACAAAAAATATACTTATGCAAGAAAATGGGCAGTGGCCCAGGCACCTGCATTATATAAAAATCATGTAGGATGGGATGAGGACTCTCCTCCCCACAAAATCCAGTTAAAAAGTGAACCAACTGCCCAAAGGCAGTATCCCATTAAGCAAGAAGCTAAAAAACAAGTCAGGGAGATCTTAGATCAACTGGAATACCAGGGGGTGATTGAAACATGCACCTCCAAAATGAACAATCCTTTGTTTCCTGTCTCCAAACCAGACAATTCATATCGTCTAGTTTTGGACTACAGACACCTTAATGCATGTTGCAAAACATTTGCAGTACAAAATTTGCATAGTGCTGCACTAATGAACAACATAGTTAGGGAAAAATATAAAACGACATTAGACATATCTAATGGTTTCTTTTGTCAAAACATTGCACCAGAAAGCAGGTACTTGACCGCTTTCTCCGTAATGGGGTCTCAGAAAAATTTCTGTAGGCTCCCACAGGGATTCAAGAACAGCCCAGGACTATTCTCAGCTAGAGTAACAGAGTTACTACAAATATATGATGATGAGGCATCATCTTACGTAGATGATATCTATCTCACAGACGACGACTTGGAGACTCACTTGAAAAGAGTGAACACCATTATACTTGGGTTCGCAGCAGAGGGTTACAAATTCAACTTTAAAAAGTCTCGAATTGCCCATCTGACAGTATTATTTTTAGGATACGAATTATCAAGTGAAGGAAAAAGCCTAGCGGACAACTTCTTAGAGAAGTGCGCTGTACTCCAAGCACCAAAAACGCAGAAGAATTTACAATCGATTCTAGGCTTTCTGAATTTCGGTAGAACATACATTCTAAATTACGCAGAGAGGGTTAAACCTCTCTACGAACTCATTAAACCTGATTTTAAACAAATCACCTGGACTCAAAAACACACAGAAATTTTGATATCACTGCAAACAGACATGTTAGCAAAAAAAAATTAGATACACGTGACAACACACGCAATCTTGTAATCCGAGTCATCCCAGGAAGATGCGGATTCACGTACCTGACCTCTAGTGAGGGAGAAAAGGTACCAATTTCAATTAAATCTTACTTGTACACACAAGCAGAAAAAACATTCAGTCCCACAGAAAATACTGTGAAAGCAGTGCAAATTGCATTAGCAAATGAACGAGAACTAGCACACGGCAAAAGGATTAATATCCTCACAGCGGAATCCGCCTTCGAGGCGCTATTCAGCCCAGTAAACCTGCCTACAGTGTCACTGGATCCGAAATGGATACAGTATGTAGATTCTCTAGGAGCGGAAGATGTGAAATACTATTTCGCCCCGCAATTCAAAAAACTGAATGATTTAGAATATGAAGAAGAATATCCTCTGCCAATCGAACTTCTGCCTCTCCCACAGTACGCCTGTATAATCTATACAGATAGATTTGTGCAGCATTTCAACGTAGAGAGAAAATCCTACGATGCAGCCTGTGCGATTGCTAAAGGTCGTTGGCTGTGCGGTAAATTCAGACCGAAAATAACAAAAACTGAATCAGTAAGAAACTGTTCGGCTCAGAGAGCTGAAATCAGATCTTTAAAGATGGCGCTCGAAAATGCAGAACGTGAATTCCCGACACTAATCGTGTGCGATTCTCATTTATGCGTCAACTCTTACAATAATAAACTGCAGAGCTGGATTGAAAACGATTACAAAGATGACACAGGTGCCACAATAAAGCATAAATTGCTCTGGAAACAGGTAGCTCTTTTACAGAAAGAACTACAAAAGACTCACGTGATACACGCACAGAGTCTTCAAAGTGATGGCGTTCACGTTGCAGGGAATTCATTGGCTAATACAGTCGCAGCGGAAGCAACTGAACCGGCTTCCGTAGCCACAAAAAAGCGTGCAGAAAAATACATAGATGGGGAAACCATGCTGGCAGTAAAAACGTCCGTAAAAGGCGACTGTGCAGCACTACCCGTGAACTATCCACTCAATTATGCATACGTAATCGATGCAAACTCCGTTCCTTTTGCTCGAATCACTGGAGTGGGGGATAGGGTAATTCCAAACAGGGACCGGAGGGGCTTCCTCACACAGGAAGCACATATGGGGTTGGGTCTAAGACACCAAACAATCAGGGACTCTCTGAGAGAATTAGAATCAGAGTACTGGTGGCCGGAAATGAGTGAAGGTATTCATGACTTTGCAAAAAACTGTGAAGACTGCAACAGTGATCGCAGTGTAGAACCGGCAAGTGTAGTGTCAGAAGCCCTAATAGAAAGCATTAGGCAATCTATTTGCGCTATCAAAAAAGAGAAACGCGTCCCATTGTACATCATTAAGGCTAAACACACTTAAAAAATGTGGCCCCAGCGCTCGGCTGACGCCAGAACGGTTATAAAAGATCTGCGAGTCTTTATCGGCACATACGCAATTGCCATGTTCCATTCTGACCAGGGTCCTGCTTTTAGCTCTCGAGCTTATAAGGAGGCCGTGGCCAGCATGGGAGTTGGGTTGCGGTATTCTTGTCCGTCACACCCCGAAGGGAACAGTGTGGTAGAAAGAAAAAACCGGGACATAAAGCGATCTATAACAGCGAAGGTATTAGGTTCGGGTGCTGGGTGGGTCAAACATCTAATAACTGTCCAAATCAGTCTTAATAATTTGCCAAGAAATTCTCTTAAAGGTTTCAGCCCATACGAACTATTGTTCGGAACTAGAATGAGAGTTCAGGACCTAGATGGTCAAGTATCAGTGGTACAAGATAAGAAAACAGACTTTGACATCAAAGATCGTTTGGCTGTTTTACAGGACTTGAATGAAACAAGAAAATCCTTAAGCAACATAAAGTTAAAGCAACAGCCAGATACCACTGATGAGGCACCACAAGCAACAGCCCTGTCTGGATTCCAAAGATTGGGGGTCTAGTCAGAGAAAAAATAGCGGTGAAGAAGGAATTTGGGCCTTCTTACAGAAAAGCAGTACCTGTCTTGGCAGTCACCGGAACAAGATCAGTAGTACTACCGCCCCTTGCTGATAAAAAGGAGAACAGAGTTGTATCAATCGACCTGGTAAAACCACAAGCATGTGGCCTATAATCAACAGTAGGCCCAGTGGACTCCCAAGAAACAACAGAATACCCAAACTTGCAACAATCCAAGAGGTTCAAACTGAAAGACTAATCACATTCGATCAGCCTACAGTGCACAGAGAGGGACTATGCAATAATGCCATGGAACTCGTGCCTCTTGAGACACAGATTGAAACAGTTCGTCAAGAACCACCAGTCTACAATGATGTGGCATCTGAAAGTGCTACCGAAAGACAAATTGAAAGAACAATCCCAACAATTGACAGAACTGCCTCTGGTTATTTCATCGACTTCGACAACTTTTCCGAGGATCAAAGCAACCCCGAAGTGATGCCAGAAACAAAAAAGACTTTTAAAGAAAAAGCAACAGAACTCTTTCAACAAGTCAAAGAAGTATATCTGGATGCACCGTTGATTGAGCATTGGATTATTTCAGGGGTATTCATACTCCTACTATGCCTAATTTTAGTTTTAATTTTAGGAAAGTTTATTACAATACAATGGACACAGCAAGTCAGAACATCAACTTAGTCCTCAAACCACACAGATCATCCCACGTGAAGAAAAGAGAACTGTCAACAGTAAATGTCACAGCCATTCCAATACCCGGTGGGGTAGTATGGGAGAAAACTGACTATGAGATCTATGGTCCGGTCGAGATCCTGAAGTATCCTCATCAACTGAAGGTTTCCTTAAGTGACTTTGTAAAACCTAGTACATTCTCTGATGATTGGGACTTTGACAGTATTAATAATATGATGTCAGATTTAGTAATGTCAGCTAGATTCACAGATCATGATTATTTACAAGGTTCGCCTAGTTATGAACAGATGTTCTGTTTTACACATTATGGCGATCATTATTTGCATAACTCTGCACAGCCTAGAAATGTTTTTAAGTATAATCAATGGGAACATTGTGCTACACCACCTAAAAGCAGTTCTAAAACATTCTTTGAGAAATTCAAGTACTTCTCAGGGTTTAACACCAGTGATGCAGAAACGTTTTATTACAAACTGTTAGATAAAACAGGAATGAAAACAATGCTGACAAACACTAAATTGATATATTCAGAAGCATTTTATGAAAAAATTATGACATTTGGTTTTGATTACTGGAAAAATAACATTGAAACAAAAACCATTTGGGGTACAAAAGATTGGCAGGTACAAGGCATAGAAGCGCTATTCAGAACCTGCATGATACCAGAACAAATGATGTTTTTAAATGACACAATTCATCAAACATCCTGTCTTGGCCTAGCTAAGATCAAAGACCTAAACAAACCGTCTATTCCAAAACCAATACCTAAGAATGCAACAACAGATATTGAGATAGACGTAACTAAAATTTTACATTTAAACAGAACACATCCTGATTGGAAAAAGTGGTTAATCTGGCCTACTGACACAAACAACTGTCAAGATAGATTCCTGAATAAAACACAGGGGTTAAAAATGACCAGACAAGACCCTAGATACTCCCAGAGACAACATCCAGGGATAGTAACAACATACAGTGTAGGGAAACTCTGCCTCGAATGGCTAGGATCATCCACACTGGCTGAAATTAAGCAACACTTGTCTTTACTTAAAGATGGTGCTGATTTGCGCGATTTTATTATGGGACCACGCAAACAGCGTCAAAAGCGTTTCATAGCGACCAGTATATATGCTGCATACAACGAGGCTTGGAAAGTCACACAAATTGAAACAGCTGAAAAAATACGAGAAATTGATCGTATTAATTTGGAAAAATCACTTTCTGTAGTGGACAATGGGTTAATGACTGTCCTCCAGAATATATTTGTTGGACAATATTGTATCCTCTGCCTTTGATATAATAGACAGAGACTTGCTAATGTTACAGCATGGCCAGTCGCAATTACGTTCTATTGTACAATTGGGCTGGTCGCTGCAAAATCTTCGTTCAGGCTATGTGCCTTGGCGTTTAATCAACACAACGTCATTGTTTTCCATTTTTAACCTTACTGATAAACAAATCAGCTTGGCACAGAAAGGAGCATACTATACAATCCTGAGCATCAAAAAACTTGAGAGATTACCTTTGACAATGTCAGAAAGTCCTGTCATTGAATGGATAACACACGGAATTATCACAATCCCGATAACAACTTTCCGATTTAAAAAGTGCCTTGAATACATACCTACTGGCCAGTATGAACGATTAGGTAAAGGATATGTTAAGTCAGCATGGAAATGACCATACACACATTCATGCTATAGTGACAGCGACAAAAATGTATTTCTTAGTGGTGAAAACTGTAAACGTTCACTAAGCGGTATACTTTTGTGCCAGGGTATTAATTTCACACGGAGCCTGTGAAGGTAATTCTAACAACCTTTCATGCCACCAGCTTGTCACACCTGCAACTCAGATAGAGCCCTTCTTTATGCAACTCGCGAATGGGAGTTACATTCTAAGAACGGATCACAGATGTTGTGGCCTTTTGCCAGGGAAAGCGTATCTCGTAAGCGTAACTTCCATGGTCAAATGCTGTATGCAAGCAATGTTCCCGAGCGGCCCTGGAGACATAGAGACTCCCATCTGGCCTCGTCTGCATTTCTCTTCTATACGAATTGATACTTTAAGCAAAATGAAGTCTGTGCTTTTGCAGACAACAGTGCCCATCACGTCATCAAAAGAGACGTATTATCTCCTAGTTGCAAGGACAGCTACGGAGGTTCATGACCTTTTATCAACAAATTGTCCCGTGCATTTCGTAGAAATGTTGAGCCAACTCCTTAACATGTCTAGTGCCACAGGCATCCCAGGCATATTTAAGACGATTTTTACGGGACTGCTTACACCATTTCAAGCAATTCTGGGAATCGTTCCAAATTTTGTCCACTCTGTTTTTGGCGGCATACCCCTATTTTTGGGACTTGTAGCAGGGATTTTATTTTTGACCCTCCTGCTCTGATATGGCAAGCCACAGCTCAGACATGACTCCTATGGGAATGGAAGAAACAATCCTAGCAGTGCGCTACCGGGACAGAATAACTAGAGTCCTTGGATTGGCCAGGCTGAGAGATCTGAACATGACCTGGTTCCTTTCATTCAGACCGATATGGCAAAACTGCATCTTACCTGTACTTCGATGTATGCTATGCGGAGATGAGTGCGTGTTGGACATCTGTCTTGCACTTCCATCAGCAGTACCAATGGATATCGATACTTTGCTAAGTCCGATAACGGCTCACGCATTGTGTTGTCCCCAGCGGCTACCAATCCTGATGACGGCATTCGTTGAGACTCCTGTACTACGACTAGGTGGTAACAGTGGAGCGAGTGACAAAAGCAACATCACCCAGGTACGACCTTCTGTGAACATTGCTGATCCAGCCTTTGATGACAGCAATCATTCTCACACCTGCCAAGTTACAGCACTATCAAATTTGGTCGAGCTGTCACCTGATTTTGTAGACCAATTCTTTGAGAGCCTGTCTGATATGATGTTCTCACCCGAACAGAAACAATAACTTTAGAGAAGCATTCCGACACACAGCGTTCCCATGAACTCTGAATTCGGCCTTCAGTTTTGAACAACAAAAACTGCTAAATTCGTTGGAACTCTATTTTCCCCGTTCTACAAGAATTATTTTGAATTGAACACCTTTTAATATTCACCTTTTTCTGGCACGAAAAATTCTTTGCTTAAAGTAGAACTATTCATATAGAACAGAAGCTTATACTTCTATTTTTAGATACATCTAGAGACATAATAACTTTACACCAGCCTCTAGCACATTTTACTGCAATGCATTTATATGTGATGAAATTATCTCGCCCATCTTTTCTGTATTCAGAGATATTTCATGTGTAATTCTTTTTTTGCAAAATCGTTCATTGATTTCATATGCTATAATTCTTGAATGATTTCTATGCTTCAAAAACGTACAGTACCTATATTTTCACGTATTACAAATACGCCTATTTCAAATGCATATATGTATTTTGGGGTGGGCAATGTTACACATGCATCTTATTGCTCTAGTTTTAGTAATTTGATGGACATGAATTCGTGGAGTGGGTGTTGCGTGCTAATCTAGGACCCTGAGCGATACTCGGACCTTATGCCCCTATACGGCTATAATCCCCTTGTACCCCTATATTGGCATACCGATCAAATGCAATATTCAGAAACTCGTCTCTGGCCTCACACGAACAGAGCCACATTTCAGAATCGCTTCCTCTGCCACTTCCTTTGCAGCTAATTAGTGTAATGACATATCAGAAGTTAATATCTTAGATTCCTAGATTAACACTCCGAGTTCTTCAACAAGATAAAAACTCAGCAACCTGGGAAAGCCCCGCTTGCTATGTTTTGATTAGTAATAGAACTCTAATGAGCACTGATAGATGATCACTTCCTAGTGACATCTTTATTGACGTCTTATGTCCAAAAACTTACGTCAAATAAGGCACCTTTCAGGTATAAATATTACCAACGTTGCCTTAAGCAAACTCTGTCTCGTTGCTGATGATACCATCGCTGCTATCGCTGCTAAATGAGCGAACGATGGTGTGGTGAACTTAGGAGCTGAACAGCCGTCCCCCTGCAAGAGCCCAGCAGATGCAAGCTTCCCGCGGACGCTGCCCCTCCTCTTTCTCGACGCGCTGAGAGAGACGCTGTCTTTTCTCCTGCAGAGAAATCCAGCTCCGGCGTTTCCAGCCTACCCTTGCGGGTGACTGGGATATCGAGCCCCTGAAGGAGATACCAGACCTCCATCATTCTATTCCAGAGGTATGGTGTTGACTAAACCCTTAGAGAGAATTCTTGAAGCAAACCTTGGCAAAAACCAACTTAACTTAAAGCTACTTACTTACTCCCCTCCCAAGTATTAGGCTTAGGTCAGGTACACTCGGGTAGGCGTAGTTAGAAGCACCAGTTGAGTATTTTAGCCTAATGTATATATGAATGTATATATGTTTTATTCATTTTAAACCATTGTATGGCTAAGAAACCATATCAATGCTTTTACAGTATTATTTCACAATACTCATCTTACTGTGCGTACTATTTATAATAACAAGTCTTGCAATTGTGGCAATTCATTTCTCTTGTACGAGAAGAAAGACTGTTCAATAAATGTTACCCTTTATTGAAAACGCCCGTCTCTCTATTCTCTACATATTGTGAAAGTAATCTGCACAACAACTGACTGAGTAAAATAACTGTCTATTGTTCACACGACTCTAGAGATTGACTCTTATCTGAGGAGCAAAGTTGTCATGTTGCACGGTTGTTGGAAAACTGAATCCCTTCTTGGCTGTGCCAGGGAAGCTGATCACTTCCTATTCAGTCAAGAAAGTTTCCAGTGACCTCTGAGCTAGTTGGTAACAAACCCAATTAAGTTTAGCATAGTCAGTAGAGGCCTGGAAGATCCGCACTTCTACGTCGATACTACTGTTTATGTTATTCCAATGCGCAGGGCCTATTGGGAAAATAGGAACTACACTACAACCTCACCACTCCCTCACGACTACACCTTCACCAGACCCCTCACACGCACTCAAATCATTGGCTGTAACAAAAGATCTCCAACATTGCAGCGCCAGTCTGACGAGGAGCAGGAGACCAATGATGAAGCATGACACCTAAAGCTTCTGGGTGTGTGAGGTCTCCTAGTTCCAACAAGGGAACACCCCGTTCCCTGCGCTTGCTTTAATCCAGATTCACACACACATACCTACTTTGTTGTCCCCGGGGAACTTTGTATTCTTTTTTGCTTAATAACACTGGCTTACACCCAATTGGCACATTTAAATTACTAGTAAGTTCCTAGTACAGTGGTACTACATGTACCCTGGGCCTGTAGATTAAATGCTACTAGTGGGCTGCAACACTTACTGTGCCACCCACTTAAGTAGCCCTTTAAACAGGTCTTAGGCCTGCCAGTGCAGCTTATAAACTGCCAGTTCAACCTGGAACAAATCAAACTTTCACCCCTAGGATAGGCCTCAAACAGCGTACATGGTAGGGTGGTATGTATTTATAAACAGTAGGACAGGTACTTTTAACTTTTACATGTTCTGGAAGTGAAAAACTCTTAAATAAGCTTTTCACTACTACAAGGTCTACCTCTCCCTTTAGGATAACTGTTATATTGTATTGAGATGCTGGCTGGAAGGGTTCATCTCTGTGATGTACTGTACATTTCAGCATGATGTCACCTTAGTAGCATCATTGACAGTTGGTCCAGCTGTGTCTGGCAAGGACATTGTTTGGGGGCTTTCTCCTATAAAATAAACCCTAATTGAAGATTGTCACCTGCTGTCTCTTATGCTTTTAATCATAACAATTTTGGCGACGAGGATGGGATTTATGCTGTTAAAAATAAAGGACAGACCTTGGCCAGTGGTGGGAACAAAAATAAGTATTGAAAAGGGATAAGTAAACCACTTGGAAAGTTTGCAGGTCGACATTGTCTCAGGTGAGGTAGCAGCTACCATATGGCTAACTCTAAGCAGTATTATGGTGTTGGGAAGGAATGCTAAAAATGTGGCAATAAAGGACATTTGGCACGCATGTGCAAACAGCAAGTGGAGAAAATTGGCTGTATAGAAGACGTACAATCTAGAGGAAAAGAGAAGAACACAACCAAAAGCTGAATTTGAGATAAATGGAAAGAAAGTTTCAGTGATGGTGGAGACCGGTTCACTTTACACAATTATTCCATTTTCTGTTTATGAGGAGACTTGGCCTGATGGAACGTTAACAAGCTCAGATGTTGTTTTAAAAGCTTATCAAGGAAGTGGTATTAGTGTGGTGGGATACATCGAAGTCAAGATTGTATTTGAAGAAAAAGATACTCTTGGCAAAGTTTATGTGGCTGAAGAAGACCACCAATTCTAGGTTGGCCACACCAATATGACTTGAATATTAAAGTAGAACCTAGGGCGGATGTTCCTGTTATGGTTGTGGATACATGCAATTCATTGAATCTGAATGAATTGTTACAGGAACATCATGCTGTGTTTGAGCCAAGGTTGGGAAAATTTAAGAACTATGAGCATGTCATTAAATTAAAGAAAAACTCTATTCCTGTTAAACATGTAGGAAGGAGAGTTCCAATGGCAGCGAGGGCAAAAGTGAAGGAGATCATTCAGCAACTCTTGGATGATAAAGTGATAGAACCTGTAGAAGCGGCTGAATGGTTATCTCCGGTTGTGATAACGAAGAAGGCTGATGGATCTCACAGGTTCTGTTGGGACTTGAGAAGTTTGAATGAAAGTGTGATAATGGACACATTTCCTTTGCCAAATATTAATGAACTGATATTGATGCTCAATGGCGCAAAACTTTTTCCAAACTTGATATGAGAAGTGCATATTACCAAGTTAAACTCAGTGCAGAATCTAAATCTATCACTTCTTTCATTACTAGTGAGGGCACTTTTCACTTTTGCAGACTGCCATTTGGCTTATGTTCTGCTGCGAGTGTCTTTCAGCGACTAATGACCTCTGTTCTTTCAGGTGTGGATAAGGCTGTTGTGTTTCAAGATGACATTCTTGTCTTTGGTAAGGATGATAGTGAGCACAATCAGACTCTTGCTAAAGTATTAGACAGAATTACAAAAGCTGGATTAACTTTGACAAACGTGAAATGCAAGTTCATGACACAACAGGTAGAGTACTTGGGACATTTAGTTACTAAGGAGGGAATAAGACTGAAAGAAAATGTAGTTAGTGCTATTGTGAATGCACAAGTACCACATGACAGAGACTCTTTAAGATCCCTTATGGGTCTTGTAGAATATTATTTAAAATTTGTTTTAGATTTTGCTCACAAGACAGAACCTTTGAGAGTACTATTGAGACGTGGGAAAAGATTTGTTTGGGACGAATCACAGCAGTCTGCTTTTGATTTAATCAAGGAGGAAATAGCTCATGCATGCGTATTAACTCCTTTTCAAAATGGTCTTGACAGCATTGTTACGGTCGATGCCAGTGCTGTGGGCATTGGGGCTGTTCTAGCACAAATGTGTGGCAGGGAAGAGAAAACTGTTGCGTTTGCCTAACGTTCTTTGTCTGAATCAGAGCGTACTTACTCTGTGATCGAAAGGGAGGCTTTAGCGGCGGCTTGGGCTACTAATCATTTCAGAGTGTTTTTGCGGGGTAGCTCATTTAGGTTGCGTACAGATCACAAACCTTTGTCAAAGGTTTTGGGTCCTGGAGGGATAAGAAATTGTTCTGGAAGACTGACAAGACTTGCTGTAAGATTGCAAGAGTTTGACTGCAAGGTAGAGTATGTTCCTGGCTGGAGAAACAGGGTGGCAGACTGTTTGTCAAGGCTTCCAGATAAAGAAGCAATTGTATCAGACTTATCTACTGAAGAAGTGGTGGCAAATGTAGATGATGCAACGGAGGGGTTTTCTAATGCCATTCCAAGGAAAACCTGGATTAAGGAGATGGAAGAGGATGCAGTTTTGATGGGTGTGGTGAGATTGATAAAGGGTAGTATCAGGAGAGAAAGTATTATTCCAGAAGGTGTGAGACCTTTTTAAAAGCTAGTGGATGAATTATCCTTAACTGATGATGGAATGAACATGCGGCAAGATAAGTTGGTGCCACCTTCTGATTTACATGCCAGACTGATTAGTTTGGCACATGAGGGGCATTTAGGGCAAACCATGACCATAAAGAGATTAAGGGAAAGTTATTAGTGGCCTTCTATGGGTCGGCAGGGCAAGGATTGGGTAGAGAGGTGTGTAGCTTGTAATGAATCAGAGAAAAGGTTGAGGGTTGGTCTGGGATCTTTAAATGAGTCTCAGCATATTTCTCTAGCTGAGAAGGTTTGGGAAAAGGTGTGTTTGGACTTTATTGGTTCTTTTTCTTTTCTACCAGATAATGAGAGATATGCTGTGGTGTTGGTTGACACAAAGTCAAAGTGGGTTGAAGTTGCCTTCATGAGTTGCATTACCACTGCTGCTACCATTGCTGTCTTGCGTGATGTGTTTAAGAGGGAAGGATTTCCTTCTGTACTGCTTACTAACAATGGTACGCAATTGACTTCATCTGAGAAGAATAATTTTTTGGATTCTGTGGGTGTAAAACACTCATGCTGCTCATTGTATAATCCACAGGGAAATGGATAGATTGAGCGGGTAAATTGAATGGTTAAAGGCACTATGCAGTTAGCACATGGTGCAGGTTTGTCTGTGCACAGTTCTGTCAGCGAAATGCTATGGGCATATCGCACAACTGCTAATAGTATTTTGGGAAAGAGTCAGTTTGTAATGATGCGTGGAAGGGAAGCAGGTACCAAATTACCACTGGAGTGTGAAGACGGCGCCACAGGTACACGGCAGGCTCTGATCAGAAAGGCTGGTCATCCCCTTGCCGCATTACTCCCGGAAGCATTGGCTGCTAATTCCCAGCGTATGCAGGAGAAGGGAATCCCCCTCTCACACCTAGAAAAACACCTTAGCGAGTGTAACACATAGTCTGTATTACACCAAACCACCTTTCAGCCTGCACCAGCACTATTTTAAATAGGTCCTGAGGATAGCCAGATTAATCTTACGGCACTGGCTGAAACATGTCGACCAACAAACGGATGTAGGAGGTCGTAACTCACTACCTAAACATCCTCTACCCTTATTTTTTACCCTAGGCGGCGGCCCAGTTATTAAAGTTTAATTTACCCTCGGGTACTGGGATCCTCGCCAAGCAGTTTTAATTGTCACTTCACCTACACCCTACACTGCACTCTCAGTAACATACCAGCTCCGCTGTAATCAGGTGTTGAAGAACACCCGGGACACATTAGGTGTCACTGGGTGGGCCCGATGATGAAGCATGCCACCAACTAGGTTGGTGGGTGAGGGCTTCATGAACACACCAACAAGGTGTCCACTGACAAAACTAGTCAGAGTCCAAACAATAAGTCATATTGAGCTAGTCTTCTTTGTTGATACTCCAAATTACTTCCCTCATGGATGCGTTAAAAAAATCAGTTTTAGGAGGTTTAAATAACAGCAATTTTAAAGAAAAGGACAGACGTTTCATCGATGTGGGTGATTGGATCAAAGTAAAACCTGGTGGTCATAGCAACTTTTTGAATACATTCAAAGGTTCTTTCAAAGTTAAAGCTGCGGGAGGAAATTGGGTCAAATTAGTTAATGGCCAAACATGGAATTTGAGACGTGTTGCATTATATCAAAGGCGAAATTGTAATCTTGAAGACAATTTTGAGCATGAGTCTGAATCTGGTGTTTGTTCACTGTGGATGTTGATGACTGATGCAGAATTTTCAAGAGAACCGTCTGCTGTTCCTTCGTTTTTTGATGAAGCCACTGGGTCTGATGAAGAATTTCTAGTTGCAAGGGAGGGAGAAGGGTCGGCGTGTTCATCACGTGTCTTGAGGGAGGCTGGGCAAAGAAGTGCTCCAGCGTATTTGAGTGACTATGTTGCTTGAGTTGTACTTGCATTTCTAATGCATGGTTTTATTCCTTTTGTTGTTCATTAATTTTTTTACTTATAGCTTGATGTATCTTTTATTTTTCTTCTGTTTCATTCTTAGTTCTTTGTTTTACTGTAAGATGGGGAGATGTGTTATATTGTATTGAGATGCTGGCTGGAATGGCACTTCTCTATGATGTACTGTACATTCCAGCATGATGTCACCTTAGTAGCATCATCGACAGTTGGTCCAGCTGTGTCTGGCAAGGACATCGTTTGGGGGCTTTCTCCTATCAAATAAACCCTACTTGAAGATTGCCACCTGATGTCTCCTATGCTTTTAATCATAACAATAACATTGGATTACCTTACTATGTTTAATAAGTGCTAACTTTCAATTGGGAGCAAGCAGGAATATCAAATTTGGTGTCTAAGAAATTGTAATTTTAAAACCTATTCAGTGGTAAAGTCAGATTTTACGTAACAATTCTGAAAATGCCACTTTTGTCCCAACCCTTTGGTTCCTACCGCCTTTGTCCTGGGTCACATGAATAGGTGTAGCTGGCAGTTGGCCTCTGTATATTGCTCCCAGACAGTGAGACAAAAGAGGGAATAGGTGTTGGCAGGATAGGCCATCTCTGACTTGATAGGGGGGAAAAGCTGTTAATGACAACACTTGCACATCACAAAGCCTTTGCCTGAAAACACTCAAAAAAGGGATTGGCACTCTTCTTTTATGTATCCAGACAACCAAGGGCCAAGGCAGGGAGGCAGAAAGTTCCAAACACCTCTGGGGGTAGAAACTTCCAGAACCTACTCCTACTTCAAAGCTGGCACCAAGTATAAATATCGGACCTTCAGACCCATCTCTTCAGTACACCTCTGGACCAATGGATGTTACAAAAGAAGGACTACTGTGCTGCTGTGCTGTCAGAAGGACTGCTAATCTGTTGCAGTGCTACTCTGCTGCCCTGCTACCAGTTGCCCTGCTTGCCAAGAAGGAAGACTGGGCCCTCACTCTTTATCCCAGACAGAAAGACCTTCAAGGATCAGCTGACTGACCTCCTGTTCTGAGCTACAGGGACATAAACATCTCCAGAGTCCACCCTGGATCTGCCCATTTTACCTGCTTCCTGGACATACAACGTATCCTGGCCGAGAACTGCTGGCCTCTAGTGGAGTGAGTTCCTGATACCTAAGAGGTACCTCTCAGATACCGGACCCTTGGTGTGAAATGAGTTGGGCTCCCTCTCCAAGAAAACGAGAAATCCTGAGGTTAGGGGTTCTTTGCATCTGTAAATGGGCCTGTTCACGTCAAGATCTTGCTGCCCCCACTGCCTGCCAATGCGAAGTTCCAGGAAACCCAACCCTTCCCGTCACAGTGTCCACCAGCACCGACCAGCAACACAAGATCTGCACTTCGCTCTACCACATTGACAGCCTGCAGTGACCACCAATGCGAAGCTCCAGCAGTGACCATCTGGGGTACCCAACAGGATCTTCATGCTACAGCAATGACCAGCCGCAACGACCATCCAAAATGCTATCCCAGCTTTTTGCAACCCTTCCACTGTGGATGAAAGTCTTCACACTGGGCTCTTTCAGCAGGACTTACTTGGTCCCTGTTTTTAGCCCCTGCTCCATCGCAGTCGGTCTGAACTAGTGATTTTCACTTGGTCTTGTATGGCCAGATGACTGCTAGAGTGTTTTGTGCTTTTAGGTACAATATTTACCTTGATCTTTAAATTCCATATCTCCGTTTCTACTGGTTGGATTTTTGTCAATTTGGCCTCAAATTATTTATTACATTGCACTCTATCTTCTAAATTGGTGTGGGATTTTTCTTTTGTTGTAGTTTCATTACAGTTTGAAGTGCTGCAAAAATACTTTACACACTGCTTCCTAGTTCAGCCTGACAGCTTAATCAGTGGGTTAAACATAGGTTGATTTGGGGTTTGCTTGTCTTTCTCCCTGACAGAGATTATGGTTGCTGCTTGAGTAGAGTTTTACCCACCCTCAACCAGTCATTCAATTTCGTACAAATTGGTTAACTGAAGTAACAATAACTCGTGCCATCGCAATGCACAGTGTTGTCATCAATTATGTAATTTGAGTTATCATCAAAGATGTCTATGATGTCATAGAAAAAGTCACAAGTGTTCAAATATGTGAGAGCATAAGCACTGCATGATGGCATTGTGAGTTGCAGTTTCTTAAGTTAACTATTACCAGTGAATACTGGGTTTGCTAAAGGGTCAGAACCACAAAATCTTGAGAACAGGCCTATTGGATTCATCAGGCCTTAGCGAATCAACATAAATAAAACAGCCCCTTTGTCATTAAATCACCACAAATATTTAGCAATTAGAATCCATTGTATTTCAATGTACATACATGGTAATGATTAATATTAATTTCAAAAATAGTTTGAATAAAGCATTTTTTACTCAATAAAGCCAAACACATCTTGGACTGTCTCTTAAACACTCTTCAGGCCACAAAATTCAGTCATAGAACCAACCACAAGGGGTTCCTCCCCTCCAGCTCAACAACATGCATTTCTACCTTAAAGTGCTCTACACCATTCTGATAAGCTCTCCTAGGTCATATATTCAATGACCCTGGAGACTTACAGCAATTTGTTTTAAATGTTCATAGTGGGGCTGCTCCACTATATGCTGTATCCACATTTAGAAAAAAATAGTGGTGCCCTAGTCCCATCTAGGGGCACAAGGAGAATCGACATATTAAAATATACACCCCTAACAGGCCATTATGCGGTGCTCCCTTGAGGGAGTGGTGAAAGTGAAATGAACAGCCACTCCTCTCATTTCACAGCTTTCTTGTTTTATTTGTTTTTTAAAACTCTTTTTATGTATGTGGGGTTTGCAGTACTCTTCCATCATACTTACAGACAGCACAGACTTTCTGAACAGGATTAAACAAATCCCCTGTGATCCATCTTATACACTTGCTACATTGGATGTTCAATTCCAATATACAATAATTAGGCATAAAGATGGATTAAAAGCAGCAGAACAATTCTTGGGAACTAGGCCGTTATGTTTATTTGAACATAGTAATATTTCATCAGTCATGATTCAGTATTGCCTCGAAGAGAGTGTCTTTCTTTTTGACAGAGTGCTGTTCAGACAAGTTCAAAGGACCGCAATGGGCACCTGTTTCGCCCCCAGCTACACAAATCTTTTGATGGGCTGATGGAAGGAACAGGTGTCCATAGACCCTCAATATGGAAGTATTTACCAAGCATTTGATTGGCTTCACTATAGTGACAATTTATGTATACCCTGGAGTGGACAAGATGATAAATTATTTGACTTCTTAAAAAGCCTGAATGCCAATGACATCAATTTAACATTTATATAATACTGTCCTAAATACACTCAGCAGTTGTCTAAGCTAAATGAAATTGAATATGTCTTAGGGGAAATTGGAGAGACTTAAACACAGTCGTAGAATTGAAGAGAAGTTTCTTGAGGCACAAAAAGATACAGTGAGGAGATTTGGGGCTAGAGGATATCCATCTAGAGAACTAAACAAGGCTATTGTAAGGATTAAACTAGCAAGCAGAAAAGACTCACTATATAGAGGATGGGAGGGCCGAAATGCATTCTTACATGTAGCAAGAGAGGACAGAAACAAAATCTAAATTGTCGCATCCTTCAACAGTCAGTCAAAAAAAATTGTCAGTATCTTCTCAACAAATTGGCCAATTTGAGAGAATCAGGCAGCAATCCCAGATCTGATTGGACAGACCCCTAGTGTCACATATCGCAGAAGTAGAAACATCAAAGACATGTTTGTTAGGAGGCACAAATAATTATGTAGGGTCCATGCATAGTGAAGGAACCACTTGGGTTCTATGCATGTAAGAACAGCAAGGCATGTAAATTCAGCCCTCCGAAGATGAGTTATGCTGTTTGCTTTACAACCAAAGCATATGAGATCAGGCAGTATGTTTCCGGCAAAACCAGTTATGTAGTTGATTGCATTGAGGGCCCATGCCAGTGAAGATACATAGGCAGCGCTATTTTTCAGGTAAAACAATGATTTTAGAGCATGCTATCAGCAATACCAATTCTAAATACCCAGTTGCTCAACATTTCCAAGCTAAGTTTGAGTGTGAATGGACACAGGTGCAATTCTTTTGCCAGGGCAAGGTGCCTAAACACCAAAGAGAGGAAGATAGATGCCTCAGACTTCACAGACTAGAATCAGTGAAAATTATCAATTTATGTACACGAGAACCCTTGGAGATAAATATGAGTGAAGAACTAGCTGTCCATTTGAAGGTATGAGCATAGAATGTATACATGTATACTTACTCTAGTCTCCGAATATTTTCTCCCTATTATTTTTTCCAGTTAGTTGAAGGTATTTTACATGTCTTTTCTTCTTTTTTAGAGTGAATATGAATATTTAACATCAACATATGTTAAATTATAGGGAATTTGTCACACCACACTGTTCAACGTTATGCTCCTATGAAAAAACAAAATGTTAATCCGGAGAAAGTGCACTCAATTCTAAAAAGTGTGATTATCAAAAACGTTTATTATTGTCTGGCGTGCCGTCTTGGAGTATTCTCTGCCCTTAGGTTGTAAATTAAAGCATAAATATAGCTGGTGGTAGATGTCTGCTCACCAGTCCCAGGATACACTCTGATGTAATTGACAAAAAAGTCTCAATCAATATAGATCACAATTAAACTGCAGCTCATCCAATCAATAAATCATCAGACTTTTAATGCTTTATCAATATTTTTGCAATTCTATCATTACTATATTAATGAAAAAAAGAATTTTAAAGTAAAGTTATAGTTAGCTGAATTTGTCAGTGTGAACACAGAAAAAAACCCACAGAACTTCTTCATAGTTATCAATGCTAACTATATCTTCTGCGCCTGCCATGCACTGCTTAAGATCTCACATATAAAATCACTTATAACGTGCTCTATGACGTAATTTATGACATGCATGATGACATCTCAAATGCCATCACTGATTATATCATTGAAGACATCGGTGTGCGAGGTTGTATTACAGTTTATATAGTAGTGGGTAACTATCATTACTTTTCTATGTAATTTTGTACAGGTTGGATCCAGCTAATGGGTGTAAGTGTTTAAAAAATGCATGTGCTCCTATTGAAAAATAGCTGTGTAGTGGTATTGACCATGTTATAAATGTTTACATTCAAGAGTAGTTCAGTGTGCCAGTGACAGTTGAGTTATTCATTAGGCTCCACCCAACTTTCTGGTTCTGCAGAAAAGGTTTCCAACAGGAGAAATATTCTACGTAGCAGAAACTTACTTTTGTGGTCAGCCTTGAGTTATTAGAGAGAATTGCGCCAGCAACATAATTTATACTTCACATTGAAGAGTGTGTGCACCAGGTACTTACCTATGTATGTGTGCTTTTTTTGCTTCAGAAAATGCGACATCTGTAAAGTTTTCACAACAGTTTGAAGGGTACAGGAATTATGATCTTGGTTATTTTCAGCAAATAGTGTATTGTTTTACAATTTTTGCATTGAATTCTTTTGAATGCTCTGTGGTGTATTTCTCATGAGAGTTAAAGTGTTTGCAAACAGTGAGGTATAGAAGGAACTGTCTTCATAGAGTAAACACTGTTTACAGTACTCAGTTCTCTACTGATATCAAGTTCATGTCCTAATGTAGGTTCGATGTGTGTCAGGGGTTTGATACAGATAAAAGCTGTCCGTAGTACGGCAGTAGTTTTGGAATTGGCATTCACTATTTTGGCTTTCTCTGAAAAGTTGTATACATATTTAATACCATACTCAATGAGGGTTTCCCATATACCTGTGGCTGATTGTTGATGTGAAATATGCAATTTGTAATACCATAGCACTTTATAAAGCAATATGTGGGAAAACAAATCTAAGATGATGTCATCAGTGATGCCATCAATGATGCTATTTGAGATGTCGACAGTGATGTCATGAATTATGTCATAGAACATGTCATGAGTGATGGCAAATGTGAGGTCCTAAGCAGTGCATGGCGGGTGCACAAGTTATAGTTAGCGCTTCTAGCTATAACTGCTGATTTCCTGTGTTTTTTTGTTCAAAGCGTTAATGTTGACACTGACAAATTCACCTAACTATAACAGCACTTCAACCTTTGGTTCTTCCTGCGAATTTCTAGTTTTAAAAAAAAGTAAATTTATTATTTTTGTGAGCGTATTTATGGTAGAATTACTTTACAACAGATGTTGAGTTAGTAAAGTAATGTGTTTTCTTATTGTAACAAAACAGAATATGGTTCACAGTTTGCAAACTTTTTAAAATGCGTGTGTGTATGAAACAGAAAAATTCAATAGAAATTCTTTATTTGCTCAGTTATTGTAACTCTAACATCGAGACATGTCACGCTCGCAATGACAGGTGTGCCTATTAAGGTGTGTAGAGTGACTGGGATCCCTCCTGAGACCTCTCGCTGTAATGTTGCGTATACATAGTGCAGTGTGGAGAAGGACTGGCTTCTCCTTTCAGATCTCTCTCTCAGATGGCAGGTGTACATGGTAGGGTGTCGGGAGGGACTGAGCTTTCCCTTTAAACCTGTCTCTCAGTTAACAGAGGAGCATAGTAGGATGTGTGGAGGGACTGGCCTCTCTGCTGGGATATCTCTCTGTAATGATGGGTGTGCATTGTAGGGTGTGGAGAGGGACTGGTCTCTCCTTTCAGACTTCTTTCACAGATGATGGGTGGGCATAATACAGTGTGGGCAGGGACTGCCCTCTCCTTTTAGACCTCTATCCCAGATGACGGGTGTAGGCAGTAGGGTGTGTGGAGTGAGTGGCGTCTCCACTGAGACCTCTCTCTGTAATTATAGGTACGTGTATTAGTGTTTGAGGATGGACTGGGCTCTCCTTTCAGACCTGTTTCTCAGATGACAGGTGTGCATAGTAGGGTGTGTGGAGGGACTGGCCTTTCTAGTGAGACCTCTCTCTGTAATGGTGGGTGTGCAATGTAGGATGTTTAGGGGGACTGTCCTCTCCTTTCAGACTTCTTTCTCAGATGAAGGGTGTGCATAGTCGAGTGTGGGGAGGGACTGCCCTCTCCTTTCAGACCTCTCTCCCAGATGACGGGTGTGTGTAGTGGGGTGTGTAGAGTAGCCTCTATGTTGAGACTAGTCTCTGTAATGATATATGTGCATAACAGGGTATGAGGAGGGACTGGACTCTCCTTTCAGACCTCTAGCTCAAATGATGGGTAGGTGTAACAGGGGGTGACTCCCTGTGAACACTTCAAAGGTTGCTCTTTGATTCAGTGCAAGATCACGAGGAAGGTGCTTGGACACATCTCAGGAAAGAAATGGGCTAATAAGGGAATTATAAAGAGTAGGTCTAGGCCCGTATTAACCTTTTAATGCACATATCACTTTGGTTGACTTCCAGGTGTGAAATCTAGTCATTCTCATGACGTGTGTTGTGGGACTATCAGTTTCGTAGTCTCTCATGCTGTGACACACAGTCTTTCAAGAGGAGGGGAGAGGAAAGAAGGGTGCACTTCAAACGAAGCAGAACCCTGACATAAAACTTCAAAGACCCAGAATCCTAAATCCCATTTGGTATCTGGAAGTGGACTATAAGAAGAGGAGGATGAGACCCGAAAAATTGTCATCTGCCAATCAGCCAGATGGGCTGTGTGTGGAGGGGAATCTCTGCAGGACTTCTGCCTGTGACCAGGATTCGGGCCAAGGCGAGCCAGTCTCCCTGCTGGGAGAGAGGGTCATCACTCTGGGAAACCAAGACCACCTGCTCTGGAGCACCAGCGCCTGCTTCCTTGCCAAGACCAATGTGCCCTGTGACGGAGAGGAAAGCGCCAGAAGTTGTGCAGTCCAGAGGGGAGCCCGCACAAGAGGACTGCAAGTGTGAGGTGTGAGGAGACTTCTGCTTCACCGAATAAATTGTTGCCCATGTGCCAAAACAGGCCGGCAAACTCCTTATGTCATGAGAGTGGCACCTTAAAGATAGCCATAAGCAAAGTGCCTGTAAGCCCATAATGCTCAGCTGTGGTGACTCTGTATGCCAGGAAGGGCTGCTGTGGTGTGGACTGTCATGTAGAAAGGACTGACGCCTTGTGTGTGGTACAACGGCAACCCCATATGCCAGGAGGGGCTGCCAGTACTAATTAATATTTGGAGTTCGGGCCACTGCCTGTAAACTGAAGTACAATTTGTAGGTTGAGCTGAATCATCGAGTAAATTGCCCCTGAACTGCCCCTTTGATAGAAGAGTACACTGTGAGTGCCAGGATCAACCCCCTCCCCTAATGGGGTGCGCTGAAATTACCTTGGAGGTAGAAGCTCTGGGCACCTCCAATCACTGCTGGAGCCTGCAATGGAAGCTCTTGGAGAGCTTGCACCTGCCAGGTGCTGCCACGCCTCCAGCATGGAGCCCAACTTGATCGAGCAGGATTAGCGCAATGTGAATACCTATGTTAATGGCACCCGCTGAGACACGGAACACTTCCCTGTAGCTGGAGGGGATAAGACTTGATAAGGGCCTACAGGGGCCTGGAGACTCGCTACTATAGGTGATGTTTCACCACAGACACCTTTGATTACTTCCTAGGAGTCAGAGTAGACTCTTGAGTGAGGCCTATTAGTGAGCATTCCCTGGATGTGGCCACCAGTAAATGGGGATTAACCCCAAACATGTTACGAAGAGCTGGTGGGGCAGGGACGTGCCAAAGAAACACTAGTAATTTCTTCTCTCCGTGAGGCTGACTTCGGCAGCCCGCACGTAGATTGGGTGCATGGATCAATGTGTTTCCCTCTTTTATAAGAACCCTAAGATGTGCTGATTTTTTTTGGTCACCTGACCCAGGCGGTCCCATCTACAGTCTAACATGATTCCACGTGGTTAGTATCATAGGGATCATCCCAGCTTGTCTGGGCTCATACTTTTCTGACATCACAACCCAGTTCTGTGCCAGCTTTGTGGTCTTCCCTCACTAGGCACCTGGCAGGGTACTATGTGGGTATACCCTCCCTTCTCAATCTTCATGTGGACACGTCACCAAACCTGACATTGATTTTTCATTAGTTTATCAGATGTCCCTTATATCTTTGTCCTGATGACACCTTGCATTGTTTCAGGGGTTGAAAAGCCATCGACCAAGATTCATAACATTCTTTAACCTACCTGATTGAAAGGAGGCACTTTAATTGTATAATGTAATAACTCATGGTCATTGTTATGTTTTAAGAAACCTCATTTTATGAAAAACTTTTTTTGTCACTTGGTTTGTTGGTTCTTTTTCCACTTGGGACACTGAGCACAGTCCACATGATTAATTATTACTTTTGTTACAAAATCAGTGTTTGGTTGTGTTCATTATTGTCTGTATTGAGGTTCTTTCTTGGCATTCTACATCAGTGTTTATTTTGCCATTGTGCCTACAAACATATTATTTATTATTGCTTTGCCCACGTGCACCATTGTTTTTCTAATAGAGAACACTAGAGCCACGACCTCAAGGAGATTGTGGTTGCGTATGAATATCATATTACTAATTTGAAAGTGTAGAGTTTGAAATAAAATGCTTCTTTTTAATATAAAAATAAATATTCAACTGTACTTGGATTTATTGTTATTACTTTGTGCTTTTTGATTTATGAGTCATGTTCACTAAGCTATATCCACACTTCCTCCCAAGAGAGCTTTGGTCTGCTCAACCACAGCCACCACTGAGAGTGAAGTGCAGAAGGGGTACTTGGCCTAGTTGGTCAGAATCTATAGTAGGTCGGGCCCCAGGACACCAAGAGTAAAGGGGCTCAACCACCATGGGTGGGCCCTGTAACCCCTGTGTGCCCCATGTCCCTCTGAATGGCGTTCTGACAGATATTCTGTTCTTGCAGCTGCCTTTTCAAGGTCTCTTTCGCTGCTAAATATCTTTCTGGTATATAACGTTCTTGAAGCTAATTACTTCCTGGGATTACTCCACCATGCGTACTAACTCATGGTGGAATCTGCACAAGATAGGGCATTTGCTTTTACTCAGTGGATTGTTTAGGCTGTGCAGACATAACCCATGCCCTTACTATTTCAGGATTTGATGCATTGGCACCTGTACACATTGTCAAAAGCAAGTTCAGTCATCTGATGGGCATGTTTTCGGGAAGAATGGGGAGTCTCCAGCCTTTGCATAAAGAGCAAAACATCACTCTGCCCTCTGCATGCATCACATCGCTATACCCTCTGGGATGGTCTTCTGCTGTTATTTGTGACTAATTCTTTATGACCTTCACAGTCTGCATGAACGTCGCCATTGTGCCTTTGGGTTGGTGGCTGGCTGCTCCTAAGGAAGCCCTAAGTTCCTCACAGCCAGGTGGTGTATTTGTAGGATGCCTTTAGGTTGGTTAGATTCCTCTGTGGGAGCATGGTGCAATGCTGCCAGACTGACCTGCAAACATAATGAGCTATTTCACGTACTCCAAAGAAAAAAAGTGAATGCAATCAGAGAAAAACACAGAGTCCAAATTTTTAAGAAAAACACAAATTCAAAATGGACTAAACTGTCTAATCGTCAAACAAAGGGGACAAGGGGACCCTACTCACTGAGGAACCAGGGTAGTTATTTTATTATCAGAAATAGTGGTTCCTGTGGAATAGTACAACCAAGTTTTGGTAATCAAATGCGCAATCGCAATGGAAGGCTTAGAGTAATGTCAGAGGAAGAAGAAACCATATACACCTTTGGTTTAGTTTAACACAGTATTTAAAAAAAATGTACAATAAAAAGATAGTGCGTAGTGTCCTCAGTGAAAAACAGGAACCTAAAGTATTGGTGACATATTGTGACAATATCTACAAGGTTTCCAAAGTGTTACAAAATTGGACCATTGCAAACACTATACATAATAAACAGCGACTATAAGAAATAAACTCTGTTTGTCTAAGGCACAAATGAGTAAAAAAAAAAGCCTGTAACGGTTTGTAAAAAAATCGCAATGGAAAATGAAAGTCTTTTCAAATGGAGTTGCTAAAATGCAGTTTAAACAGATGTCCATGCCGAACAATAGAACATATAAAACTTTCTGGAGCAAAGTTATGGATACAAAATTCAATATAGGAGTAAAGAAGTCCTCTAATGTTAGGTCAAATGCTCTAAGCAAGTTTGAGTCCTCTGCAGGCTTGTGGTGCACTGCCACTAGACTGGTCTGCAAAATATTGACTTACTTTACTTATTCCAAAAGAGAAATAAAAAGCATGCAATCAGTGAAAAAAAAAGGAAAACATGATTTTAAAATGCACTAAAGTTGGCTCTAAAGTACCTGGATCTAACATAAAATGATCAGAATTAGATTAAAATAATCACAATGGAATTTTTTTTCAATAGGATAGCAAGCACAGGGGCATATTTACAAGTTAATGACAAAGCACAGCACTGCAAGCCATCTGGCTGCACCAAGCTGCATCATTAGGAAAGTGCAGGGATGCATCGCATTTATGATAATACAACGCATCCCTGTGCTTTTCTCTTCGATGGCACACAATAGCTGCATAGCACCATCACATGCACCCTTGCACCATGGCCCAAGAGTGTCTGTGTTGCATGGATGATTGCTTTTGTGCAGGAATGTAAACCTTCAGAGGCAGCTTGGAGGGAACGGTGGCAGGAGGGGTTAGAAAAAAATCAAAAAGAACTTACCTGTGGGTCGCTAGCCACCGCCTGTCCTCTGTCCTTGCTGTATTCTGCCTCCCGGAGGCACCCAGACTCCCCTAGCCAATCACGAAGCTGCCTTACAGCAGCATCCTGATTCGTATGAGCACCGTGGTTCAGTACTCAGATGGGCAATGGGAGTCTGTGCATGTTCTCCACCTATGCTGTATAATACAGCTGCTGGAGAAAATGCAAAGTGCGCATGAAGGTTTTGCCAGCCCAAGTCGGCGGCCAAACCGACATGCGCACTTAAGGTGTAGCAGCCTCTCCTCCCTCTGGGTCATGGGAGCCCAGCCCCACCCCACTCCGCCCTAACTTGGAGCTTGCAGCCAGACTAAAAATAAAATGATAATAACTTTTGGTTATTATCAGTTTATTTTTTCTTTGCAGAAAGCAGCACACATAGAAGGAGGAAAAAATGAGTTGAAAAATAAGTATTTCTCCTTGTTGCCCTACTTTCATGTCTCGTTGGGGAGGCGTTAAAATCTGACGCATTCCTAGGTTTACGAAACCATGTAAATCTGTGAATGCATCAGAATCCATGGTTGTTGCATGGGAACACCCAAAGCAACAGCCATGGATTACCCCTTTCACTCAGAGTAATGCGCGAAAGGGGGCCATATTTACAAGGCCGTTTCAGACCCACACACACAAGTCAGATCCATGCAGGCAAATTTCAGTCCTCTGTTCGGCAGTTGAAAGACTGTTGCTTGATTGGTCTGTAAATATATTCATTGTTATTTTATGTACCCCAAATAGGGGCGCTATAGAGCAATTGAAGAAACGGATAAGGTCAGGTAACAATGTCTTAACTTGCACCATAATCTGTTTAAGAGTACTCGCAACAAAAAAGGAAAATCAAAACTGAAACAAAATGGCAGTGGAACACGGGTGGCTGAGAACAATGGAAAACATGGAACTGTTTGGAACAGATCCATTAACACAGGTTAAAAACAGAACAGCAAAACAAGACAGAGAAAAGCAAGAACACTTTTGAATCTAAGTTACAGGAAGTCAATTTTAAACAGAAACACTGATTTAAAAATAAATGCCACTGTTGCCAAAACAATTTTGAGGTAAAAAGATTCAAACTTGATTCAATTAAAATCCCAAAAAAGTTAAATATTTTACAAAAGCAAGAAAGCAGTGGGGAGAGGGTGTTGAATTGAGGTCCCTCTGCATGTCCCATTTTTTTTTTAATGTTTGGACCCGTGTTGGGGGAAAGAGGGAGTTGATGAAGATGATGTGTCCAGGCCTGATTTTCTCATTTTAATTCTGTCCTCATATTCTGCTGCATGTCCCATGGGCAGTGGGCTTAATTTGCTATAGTTAATTGTTTCACGACACCCCACATGCCTTCAGCGTGTCGGTGGTGTTATAAAGGAGCTGCTCTCTATTTAAAGAGTTCCCTGGTTCCTGTTTTTCCATAAATGTATATAAGAGAGAGTGGGAGATGCGAGTAGATCTCTGTAATCCTATAATGTGCATTAATGAGGGGAAACGAAATATCCTACTGACGGAGTACAAAGAACATGTTCAAGAAATGAGTAGACATTTTTTGTCAGGATTGGATGTGCACTCTTACTGTATTCCTTCTGACGATTTTTTCATGTATTTTACATTTACGAGTATGAAGTGTTTCACAAAGAGAAATAACGGTAGGGAATCCTATAGTACTTCCCACCCAGAGCCCCCAAAATCTTTACATTTCTATATGTGTGCTGCTATTTACCTCTTACATCCTTTGGTTGCAATGTATTTTGTTGGAAAACTCGGAATCTCTGTCTTTGAACCCCAAATGTCCCTCTTTAAGCTGCTTTGTCTGTACTTGAAGGGTTGCTTTCCAGGGAGGGGTTCTGAGAAGCCGAATCACAGGCAAGTGAGGCGCTGTCTAAGGCAAGGAGATTGTAAAACAACATGGCTCCATTCTCCCATCAGAAAATTACATTGCAAATGTAATGAAATGTTAGTTAGCATCATATAAGGAATGTTGAGATTGTTTTAGCCAATGAGCCTGACTACTATGCTCGCACTAACTGTAGTTTTGCTTTTTGAATTCGAGGTAGATTCAGTGGCAGGGACAGGAAACAGACGATGGGTCTTTTTTACCCATGGTGAGCGATTGGTGGTTACAGCATTTTCAGTTTATATGGATAGATGATGTGCAGGTGCACAAAGAGGGGCATATTGACAGTGAAGTAACAGAGTGCAGCGTTAGCATTCCTGGCTTAACACTGCACTCCGCCACTTCAGAACTGCAAGGCTGCACCATATTTACAACAATATGGTGTAGCCCTGCGTTTTCCCCTGCACTATCGCTAAACTTAGCAGCCTAGCGCCAACGCAGACACCCTTACACCATAGTGCAAGAGTGTCTGCGTTGAGTTGAAATTGTTTATGTGCAGGAAGGTGTCCCTTCCTTCACATAAACAATCTTTAAATTACTTTGTCTAACCTATATATGCTGCTTAATGCAGCGCACATAGAAGTTTCGAAATCTAATTTTTTGTTTTGATTGTTTATGTGCAGGAAGGGACATCTTACTGACTTGAGGCACAGCTAAGGTGATTGCTTTTTCGCAGTGGGATTGTTCAAATAATAAAAGACATACCACAGGAAAGCGTGTGGAACATATAACTTTTGGTGTGTACAGTGCTTTCCTAAAATATAAGTGTATGCATTGAAACAATTTAACATGTATACACAATGGGATATTTCATCAGAATAATCAAATAAAAAAATACGTCAAGCCTATACACTGGAACCTAGAAATGTGATCTTTTGCCCTAATGCCTTACACTTCGACCTTCACACCCACAAACACCCACAACTGGGGATAGAAATAGAGTTTCCATGGTGTTGAAACTCGCTACCCATGTTATTTCCTCTTCTTTTCTTCATAGTTTAAGTTAAGCAAGCAAGGGACATCAAATGGAAGATGAATAGTTTTGGGGAATTACCTTTGCCATGGACATCTGCCTTTGCCATGGGCAACACAATCCCTAATAGCATTATTCAATAGCTGAGTGGTTAGGTTCCTAGCAAAGGGGCTACTGCCCATCACACCCTTGTTGTCTGGCAGCTGCTACCTAAAGAAACCTGACCTTGGTGCCATGTCCAGTGCCTTGAATTTCTATTGGTTTGTGAAGCAGGGCCACAGTTCTTATGCTGCCCACAACTCACCTTGAGGCCTATTCCTGGGGTGCTGAAGCAGTCAGTGGTTGGTGGGCAGTATCCTAGGTGGGGACTGTTATTTACTACTGGTGTTGCTGTGCTGTTACTCCATTTGGACTAGTTTTTCTCTTTGAGCACCTGATTCTTCTGGGGTAGCAAAGTTAATTAGCAAAGACATTTTCTAGGACAATCTTCAATTGATGAATGTTTTCATTAATGCCACACCCCATCTTGAGTTAATTGAGAAGGGTTAATCGTTCTGGCATGGCACATTAGAAGTAAATGGCTGTTTTGAACTAAGCACAGAAATAGCACAGTAAACATGATATTCAACTATGTATGACCCCAAGCTGTACGCTCTGAACATTGTGGACCTGATTCACAAACTGCATTTTGTATTAAGTTTTGTAGTACTTCAGTAGTACTATTAAAATTCACTATTCACAAACTGCGCTTTTATAATAACTTACACATGCACCTTACACTTTTGTAGTAACTTACATGTGTAGCTTACACTTTTGTAGTACGTACAGCACTACACATGGCCAACTACTGGCACTGCAACAGCCAGGGACTTAAAATATAACCCCATAGGAAATAATGAATATTACAAATTTAACATGACATTTATTGAAATAATTGCATTTATTTTAATTAATTATTTTCAACACCTTTCTTCATTATTAATAATTAATTTGTGTATTTTCGGTTTATGTTTTAAAAATAAATTCCATATATTTTCCCATGCAGTGATGTCCACCCTGACTGCAGAATTTCCCTTTGGCAAAGTCTAAGGAAAATGAAAAAAAATGTATTGAACAAAAAAATGTATGTTAATATATTTTGGTGTAAATAGTAATTTAAATTAATTGTATGCATTTATTTTAAATGTAGTACAAAAAAGAAAACATGCTTAGGCACTATTACATTTAAATTAAAACTTTAATTAATTGAAATATATTGAATTAAATGACAGTTATTTTTCTGAAGTTTCAATAAAAAAATCCCATCTGAAGAAAAATAATATTGTTTTAATGTGTATTAATAATTATTTCAAGTGAGATATAGAATTGATTAAAATTAATGTAATTATTTTAAATAAAATGTAATGTTTCATTATGTTTAAATTAAACTTACTCTACATTTTTATATATTTTCTATACACTAATTTATATTTATTTATATAATTTCTAAATAATCTAATTTAATTTAACATTATTTCCTATTGGGTTTTATTTGAATTCCCTACTTCCATTTTTATTTTTTATGGGACGGTGTTGCAGTACCAGTGGTTGGCTATGTGTTGTGCTCGACTTACTATAGTGCAAGTTGCTACAAAAGTGTCAGTTAATCGTGTACATGCCCACAAAAGTGCACATTACTACAAAAATGTAATTTGTTAGTACAGAAAAGAAGTGAATTTACTCAAAATTACTCAAAATTATAAACTTCCTCAAAAGTGTAGGTTACCTTTGTGATTCCGGCCCTAAGTGTGAAGTGTTCCCAGCAGAGTATACACACAGGAAGGAGCAATGTCAGTTAACCTCCCAGGTACAAAATGTGTACCACAAGCAGCAAGGCTGTGGCTGAATCTGACACAGCAATGCAAAGGTCACACATATGTCAACAGCAAGCTTTTAACGCACTGAGCTGCTTTACCAATTTGATGTTCGAAACACAAACTGTCCTGTGGAGTTTACAGACTGTAGGTGATAATGAACCCTCTGAAAACAGATAGAAGAAAGTACTGTCTCCTCAATACACATTAAAGTTTTAACTTGGCTAGCGAGTTTATAAAGTCATTAATCTAAGGAAACACCAATATTTTGTTACAAACAATTTCTGCGTAAAGACTAACTAAAATTTGAGGCACCTAAATTCAGGACGTCCCTAATCTTGAAGCAGTCCTTTGCAATCACAGAAGTCACATTTTTGAACTCTCTTCTCGTACAGTTGAGATCCGAACCTACACTTTTGTCCTTCTGATAGATGCTAAAGACCCATCTCTTCAAGATGTATTTTCGTTTCCTCACAGTCCACCTTAATGTATAGTTAGCCCACATGTTTCATTCAGTTCAGTTTGAATGTCTGTCTAAATATGTTTCCTATTGTTTCCTTTTCACTCACCAGTGCTCCCTCAGTTGTTGTCCAGAATGACATCACCTATCTGATACATTTTTCTGAACATTACAGTCATTGTATATGGTCCGTTTATTGTTAAATCCTCTGATAACGTCCCTTGCAACTGTGCTAATTTGCATTGTAGCATACATAAAGCAGTCTGTGTTGAACAAACATGCCTCAGACGAACACCTTGATTTAATTGCCTAATCATTAACATATTGAAAAAGAACAACCTTGGCTATCACTGGAAGGTTCGTTGCGAGATCATGATCTACCCTGGAGTGTTCATTGGTCCAGTTTGAATAAAAAACAATGGAGGGTCCATGTGGTATCACTGCACTTGGTATGCAACACTGTGTGGTCAGTATAAAAATGTATTTTAGACAGCTGATAAGTCAGGTTTCTTGAGAAATTGGTTATTGTTTGTTGCTTTTTCCAATCAGGATTTCTTAATTATTGTGGGTGGACACCTGGGGCCGTATTATAGAATACGGCACACTCTCCATGTTAGCACCAAGCACACCTTTCAAAAGGTGCACTTGGCGCTAATAAGGAGAATGTGGTATATTAAATTGAATGTGCTGCCCCCAAGGCAGCCGCAAAGTCGTGCTGACCTGCAGCGCATTCACGAAAAATACGGAGCAGCTTTGAAGCTGCCGGTCCCTGCTTCAGTGTGCAGGTAGAAACCTGTCTGCACTTTTAAATCGGATGTCTGTATTGGGACCCCCTTTCCCCCCTCCAGAGGGCTGCTATCAAAGGCTGCATTGACACTGCTCCACCTTTTAAGTTCCACACTCGCAATGCCCCTCCTGACAGTTTCTTTGCCTCTGCTCCTGCACCTGTAATACAGCGTGGGCACAGAGGATGAGGATTCCCTCATTTGCATGGGGCCATACCCCTATGCAAATGAGGGAACATCCTCTGGCGATAGCACTGGCGCTATATGTGCGCTAGCGCTATCTTTATAACAACAAGCATCTGTGGCCCATTCTACAATACCAAAGTGTCCTGGGGGCACTTTGTATAATATGGCCCCTGGTCATTGGCATGAGTGATGCATTATTCTCAAGTGAACGTGTGGTTTAGGGTTTGTGGCTAGGAGTGATAAGAGATAGACAGCAGCCTGGTGATCACTTCCAGTGACCACTATCTGAAGTCTAACACTATCTTGTTCTGTTAGTTGGCCCAAAGTGACAAGTTAAGGTCTAGCTGCTTAGTCTCCTTTCAAAATTAAAATACAGGAAGCAACCCTGTGCTTGCACAACCATGGTAATTAATTTTAGAAAGGCTAGTCAAATAATCCCACCTTTTATAACAATATCATACTAACTCAGCATGCCATGTCATATGATACCTTCTGATTGCCCCCTCCCCCATTGGTCAATATCCACCAGGATAATTCACCTAAATAGCACATTCTAAATGTTGTATAGGAATGTGTATGTTTTTGCCAGGCATCTGTTAGTTACACCACACCAAAATATCAATAAAGTTGTAAAGCTTGCAGTATGGATGATGTCCAGAAATGTTTTATTTGTATTTGCAAAGAGTCTTCTAATTATTTAAATACGCTAGAATTTTTTTTATCATGATCTTGCTTTCACTGAATCACAACCTAGCCTCCTACAGTACCCCAAAAACCTGATGTCATCGTGTCAGGAAATGGAGAAGTATGGTCAAGCACATGAGTAGCATGGGGTTTGGCTCACCCACCTCACTGGAGGAGCCTGGACCAGTAAGATATAGGACCTATATAACCTGAGGTGGGGTAGGATTGAAAAAGAATGACTAAAATACCTCCTGAAGGTGTTGGATGTGTGTGAAGAGAGTGTATCCATGGTATGACTGGCAAGCTTGCAATTCCTTTCTTGTCTCTCTCGCTTTGATCTCTGATGATGTCTGATCTGTGCAGTAAAAATCATACAATATTAGGGACCATGCTAGAGTTTGTTTAACACCTTTGTCTGTGAGTACCCTTGGGCCCACCATACTTAAAACAATGTACATCTTTTTGCCAAGGGGTAATTCACAAAGCCATTAAAAGAGACAAACAACTTACCTTGTCAGACACACCAAGTATGCGCCAAATCAAAATAAACAGTTCTGTTGTATTTAATGGAAAATATTTAAACTATAAATCCTAAAGACGAGCCTCAATTCAAGTACTGGTTATGAGTTTATATTGCTCTTGAGACAGGCTCTCTCACTGTGGAGTAACACCTCAATTATTCTGCTGGGGATACACGTTGTAATCTTGAGAACGTTTGCTGTTCTCTTTCCTGTTATGCCAAAACAGTTTTACACTCAATATAGTGGTTGCAAGGATTGTGGTTCTTGTATAGCCCAGTCTGATACGTAATAGTGCTCCATTTAATAAAAATATTGTCCATTAGACTCGTGTATCTTTGGCGTACCCTCTGCCCAATCTAAAGTAGAGTAAAAACTAACCCTATGAAGAATATAGTCCACTTGTGCACAGCTATTAGTTGCAGTATATGCATACTTTTATGGTCTCTTTCATGAGATGATTTAATGAAGCTAAATAAGCATTGTACATGAATATAGCTTTTGGGTTCCTTCAATAAAGAGTAAAGATCTATACAGAGTTGTTTGGAGATGTCCAAGTCCAACTTTCATCTTTGTATTTTTATATCCTAACTGGATGATCAACTTTAATTTATTACAAATTTCTGATCTGGTGACTCCCATGCATTAAAAATCATATGTAGGTCCTTAATCAGGTGTGCTATTCATCATAGTTAACTACCTACCTATATTATCAGAATCATGTGTGAAAAACAGGCCTGGACGTGGGTCAGTAGACTCAGCTCTCTAGGTGGAGAAGCTGAGACCCGCTCATTGATTTACCCAGCATCTCACAGTGCTGAGCGTCTTCTTGGTTTTTATTTTTAAAGCAGTCCCATTTTATTCAAGGAAAAGCAATCACAAGAATGGTGGTTTGTTGACCCTTGCAGGCAACCGTTTCTTTGATTGTGATCCATTGCAGTGAGTCGCAAATTGCAAACTGCCGAAGGCATGGTGGTCTGTGATTCATTTAAATTCCTTATTTTGCAAACCGACCTATTGGTAGATAGATTTGCTTCCAAAATAAGTTTCTTGTCTCAAAATGTAGAGTCCCAAATTGCAACTCTTTTTGAGCCCTTTTGAGCCACAAAGTTAGCGCATCTTGCCCAAAGTGCATTGCCTTAGTGCCTTACCATATATATATTTTTTTAGTTCAATATATTTTTATTAAGATTTACAACCAGAGATAGACAGTGGCAAAAGGAAATAAATATACAGTGGGAAAGGGGGTTACATTGCGGGGGAGAAGGAAAGGCTGTGCATAAGATTAATCAATATACAATTATGCAGTAGATATAGATAATTTCTTTGCGTGTGAATAAATACAGAAACTGGCATAAATATTAAAGTGAATTCGTAGAAGGACATTTTTGTATAATCATACATTTAAAACATTTTTGATGCAAAAGATCAAAAGATCCAGTCTGATTAGTGTACCTTGGCTTCTATGCTACTTCGAGGGTCATATCCTTATTTAGATACTTATGCCACTTGAAGCAGTTTGCACCAGTGTGGTTATGCAATGTTATGGTACCAGAAGGGACACAGTATATATATATATATATATATAAGATGTGCACAGATGTGAATTAAAGGAATTTGTCTCACATGAGTGAGGGAAGATGGTTGTGAGGGTGACCTTGGGGACCGGTGTAATGTTGGCGGAAGCGTATTTTATCCGTCGTGAACGAGCTTGCTGATGAGAGGTGATTTTCTTAGAGGAGAGATCATGGAGGTTTGTGGATAAAGGCACTTGTGTCTAGCGCGTTCCATATTGAACAATGCGAGGATCTCCACGGGGATAGTTGAAGAGCAATGTTATCGGCCCCTCTGAGAAAAGTTAACCACTCTTGCCACATAGAGCAAGAGACCGCTTTAAAGTTTTTCCAGTCGTTTAGTATTAGCTTGCAGGCTAGAGTGAGCATTAAGTCTAGTAAAAAACGATTGTTGTCTTTCTTGAGTTGGGGATCCAGCGGACCTAAAATAATGTATGAGAACTCTTTTGTGGGAAGAATATTTAGGGTATGACTTGGAGGAGGGGGCACTCGAATGTGTGCTAGGAAGCCCTCTTGCTTGTGGCAGCACCAGCAGTAGGGATCTTGTTTGAGTCCAACCTTTAAGAGTCTGGCGGTAGTCCAGTATGTTCTATTTATTATCATATATTTAGTTGGTGATAAAATAGGTGAGATTTTATGAGAGAAAGGGGATTTGTTGATGGCAATCCAGTAAATGGCAATGTCTTTCTTGTTAGATTCAGCTTCCCATTTTCGCTGGTTACGAGATAGGGTTTTATTTTGGTTCGGTAGGAGAGTTTTGTATATGTTAAAGACCAGATGCCCTACTTTGAGTAAGGGGCTCAGAAGGGTAGTGAGAGAAAGGTTGGCACCCGAGAGATTCTTTTTGGCAAGTCTTACTTTAAGCTGCAGGAATTTATAAAAATCTAGATTTACGAGATTGAACCGATTTTGCAAAGATGGGAATGGTAGAGAAGTACCTTCAAAGATGTCTTGCACTAGGTTAATGCTTTTATGTGACCAGTCCGACCAGAAAAATGAGGAACTGTTAATTTTGAGTGTGTGGTTATACCATGGTACACACACAAAATATCGAGATTTAAATTTCGATATACAATTATATTGAAGTTTAAATATCGAAGGGATACAATATCGAAGGTAAGTAATATCGACACTCTTAATATCGATATTATTAATATCGAAGTTTTAAATATCGATGTCAGTAATATCGATGTAAATAATTTCGATGTTACTAATATCGGATTTTTAATAATTTGTGTGTATATTTTATTATATTTATTATGTATTTTAAATTTTTTCATGTAATTTAATTACATTTTTTTTTTTAGTACTGTAGCGGGTTGTGAGTTTATAGGGGAATAGGGTGGGAAGTAATTTAATTATGTTAAATTATTTATTAATTAGTAGGAATAATTAATTAAATGTAATTAATTAGTAATTATTTATAATCATTTTAATTAATTGATTATTAGATAAATATGTTCTGTAGCGGGTTATGGATTTATAGGGGAATAGGGTGGGAAGTAATTTAATTATTTAACAATAATTATTAATTAGTAGTTATTATTAATTTAATTAAAAAAATTGGTAATCAAATTTAATTAATTGGTAAATTATATTGTTATATGTTATCATTGTTCTAGCGGGGGAAATGTACTTTTATTGTGTATATGTACTCTTTTATGGTGAGCAATTTTTACCGAATAAAGATATTCAAACAAATTATTTTAATTAATAGATTAATTGATAAATGTGTTCTGTAGCGGATTGTGGATTTATAGGGGAATGGGGTGGGAAGTAATTTAATTATGTTGAATTAATTATTAATTAGTAGGAATTATAAATTAATTATAATTAATTGGTCATTAATTATAATTAATTGGTAATTAATGTTAATTAAATCATTAATTGATAAATGTGTTCTGTTGCGGGTTGTGGGTTTACAGGGGAATATGGTCGGAAGTAATTTAAATGTAATTAAGTAATAATGTATTTAAAATAATTGAATTGTTAATTATATAATTGTTAATTAATTAATAATTGGTAAATAAATATTATAATATGGTATTTTAAAAAAAAATGTAAGTTAAATATATTTTGGTAATCATGTTTTCAATAATTATGTATATGTATTGTAAATGGTTTATATTTATTTAATAGTTTATATTTTTATTTAAAAAAAATAAACATTTATTTATAAGTATATCATTTTTACCTCTAAGCTATCCAACAGTTTCCCTACTGTTGCACCCTTTGGAGTTGGAATAGTAATTTTGACCCCTACGCTATCCAACTTTTTCCCTACTGTTGTACTCTCTGGAGTTGGAATAGTAATTTTTACCCCTACGCTATCCAACACTTTCCCTACTGTTGCACTCTCTGGAGTTGGAATAGTAATTGTTACCCCTACGCTATCCAACACTTTCCCTACTGTTGCACTCTCTGGAGTTGGAATAGTAATTGTTACCCCTACGCTATCCAACACTTTCCCTACTGTTGCACTCTCTGGAGTTGGAATAGTAATTGTTACCTCTACGCTATCCAACACTTTCCCTACAGTTTCACTCTCTGGATTGGGAATAGTAATTGTTACCCCTACGCTATCCAACACGTTCCCTACTGTTGTACTCTCTGGAGTTGGAATAGTAATTTGTACCCTTACGCTATCCAACACTTTCCCTACTGTTGCACTTGCTGGAGTGGGAATAGTAATTTTTACCCCTACGCTATCCAACACTTTCCCTACTGTTGCACTCTCTGGAGTGGGAATAGTAATTGTTACCCCTACGCTATCCAACACTTTCCCTACTGTTGCACTCTCTGGAGTGGGAATAGTAATTTTTACCCCTACGCTATCCAACACTTTTCCCAACTGCTGCACTCTCTGGAGTGGGAATAGTAATTGTTATCCCTACGCTATCCAACACTTTCCCTACTGTTGCACTTGCTGGAGTGGGAATAGTAATTGTTACCCCTACGCTATCCAACACTTTCCCTACTGTTGCACTATCTGGAGTGGGAATAGAAATTGTTACCCCTACGCTATCCAACACTTTCCCTACTGTTGCACTCTCTGGAGTGGGAATAGTAATTTTTACCCCTACGCTATCCAACACTTTTCCCAACTGCTGCACTCTCTGGAGTGGGAATAGTAATTGTTATCCCTACGCTATCCAACACTTTCCCTACTGTTGCACTTTCTGGAGTGGGAATAGTAATTTTTACCCCTACGCTATCCAACACGTTCCCTACTGTTGCACTCTCTGGAGTGGGAATAGTCATTTTTATCCCTACGCTACCCAACACTTTCCCTACTGTTGCACTCTCTGGAGTGGGAATAGTAATTTTTACTCATACGCTATCTAAAATGTATTTATTTATTTTTATTAGTTTAATGTTGTTATTAATTGTTATTTATATTATTATTTTATGTATATAAATTTATTTGTAATTTATTATATATTTATTTATTTATAAGTTATTAAAATAATTAATGTAGAGTTATTTTGTAATGAAAAATATAGTATGTATTATATCTTAATTATTATTAATTTGCATTATATTATGTATTATTTTTAAATATTATAATATAATTTTAAATATATTTATTACATTTATAAGTATTATTTTGTTAATATTACAATTTTATTTAAATAAAACAAAACGATATTTTACAAAAAACTATATTTTTGACATTCTATATTATTTTTTCGATATTTTTGTACTTACCTTGTTAGGTATAGGATCCCGATATTTTTGCCATCGATATTTTTGTTGCGATAATTCTGTATGTCGATATTAGTGTATTCAATATTTTGTCATAGATTCTATACCATAGAGAGGATGGGTAAGAATGTTGTACCTTGACCTCCAGACGTGAGTCAAGGATCAGGAGGGCTCTTTTGGTGTTCTGTATAATGTTTCTAGAGTGCGGTAGATGAGTTGTGTCTATTGTGCCTAATTCAGCGAGAGGGATGCTCTGTATGAGGGACTTTTCTTTCACCACCCAGGGAGGTTCATAAAATGGGTTATCAATTATCAATGAACCAATTTGCAGCCTGCTTGCATAGAAAGGCTGTTTGATAATTTCTGAAGATGGGTAGGCAAAGGCCTCCATTTGTCCTTGACCAGCTTGAGCTTTTTCATAGAGATTCTGGGCTTTTCGCCCTGCCATAGGAATTTACCAAAGGTCTTGTTAATCTTTTCAAAAACTTATTCTGTTAGGATCATGGGCAGCATGCTAATAAGATAGTTGATAAGAGGAGTGATCATCATCTTTAGAGTCTCGGCCCTGCCCCACCATGGTAAGAATTTAGGAGACCAACTATCTAGAAGGGAGTCTTTTTGTTGGATAGTATTTTTTCATTCGTATGTAAAGTAGTGATTAGTTCATTTGTGAACTCAAGTCCTAGATATTTGATAGAGTCTTGTTGCAAGGTGAGGCCTGACAAGCCTAGGATACTTTTATCACCACACGGCTGAGGAGTTTTACCTCAGATTTGTCCTTATTAAGGGAGTATTCAGATTCTTCTGCTGAAAATTGGTATATGGTTTTCATCAGTGCTGGAATGGCAGTGGAGGCATCTTCAGTGACAATTAGCACATTGTCTGCGTATGCAGTTAATATGACGTTTGTATTACCAAAGGAGACACCAGCAATGTCTTTGCTTTTCCTGATATGTTGGAGGAAGGGCTACAATGCTAAGACAAAAAGGGGGGGGCAAGCGAGGACAGCCCTGCCTTGTCCCTTGGTTCATGTTAAATGCAGAGGAGACTATGCTTCCAACTCTGAATTTGGCGGTTGGTTTGTGGTAGAGAGCCATTATGATTTTGATCTGGTTTTCGCCCAGATTAAATTTCTCCAGAACAGCCTTTGGGTATCTCCAATCAACCTTATCAAAGGCTTTTTCTGCATCCAATGTGGCTACTGTGGGTGAGTCAAGGAGTCTAGCCTTTTCTATGGTATGACACAACAGAAGTGTGTTGTCACTGGAGAGCCTGGATTTTCAAAAATCCCACCTGAGATGGGTGTATTAGTTTTGAGATGTGTTGTTGAACCCTATTGGAGAGAATTGCTGTATAGATCTTGCAATCAAGATGTATTAATAAGAGGGGGTCTTTACCTTCCTTGGGCAAAACAGTTATGATTGCTTCAGCTGGTGTACCAGTAATCTGACAAGTTTCTGAGAAGTGATCAAAGAGCTTCAAAAGTGGTGGCAGTAGGGACGGAGAGAAGGTTTAAAAGAATTTAGCATTGAACCCGTTGGGTTCTGGGGCTTGACCAGTTTTCAATTTATTGATCTCCATTAATACCTCATTTTCATCGGACCATTTATTGAGGATTTTTCTGGATCTGTACGGCTAGGGAGAATGATACTACTTAGTCATGACATTTTATGTGATGTACAATAGTATTTTCCTCGTAGAGGTCTTTATAGAAATCCTTGAAGATACCAGCTCCATTTTAAGGATTAGTATAGATGTTCCCTTGCTTGTCTTTCATGGCGTTAATGGCATATTTCTGTATTTAAAATTTTAGGTAGGATGCAAGGGATTTGCCTGCCCTGTTCGATTCACATTATTTGATGCTTTTTTGTTTATCGACCCATATCCCCTCCCAGTTACTGATGATTTTATTATATTCATATTTCTTGTTAAGGATTTTGTTTAGAGTATCATTGTCTTTATTACTGATATACATTTTTACTAAGTCCGGATTTCTATCTCCAAATTAATTAAGTTAGAGTTAGCTACTTTGTTCATTTTTTATATGATCCTGATTATTTTCCCTCTTACGGTTGCTTTTATGGCCTACCATATTGTCAGATCGGATGTCACACCAACCTTGTTTTCATCAAGAAAGTTATGAATCGTAGCTTTAATTGCCTGGAGGCTACCTTGTTCAGTTAGTATCTCATCATTTCATCATTGAAGCACCTGCTTGGTTTTTTTTTTATGTGGTGCAGGGTCAGAGATGGATAGTGTAATACAGAACTGATCTGAGATCACTCTGGGTTCAATTGTTGTTTGGTCTACATTACATAGTGTATTGTTGGAGACTAAGATATAATCTATCCGTGAATACGACTTGTGGGGAAAAGAGTAAAATGCGTAATCCCCTTCTGCCGGATTTTGGATTGTCCAGGCGTCTACTAAGTTGAATTTAGAAAAAAGAATCTTCATGGCTTTATGCAACTTATTTGGATGGAATGGTAATCTAGAGATGTTGTCTAAATGTGGGTCAATAGGTAAATTAAAGTCCCCCAGTAGAATAATGGTAGCTGTGTCAGGGATTTATCCTAATTGTGAGTACCGGTCATCCCAGAAAGACGGATCGTCCTTAGTAGGTGCATAAATGTTAGCTACATAAAACTCAACCTTATCTTTGATAAGCTTTGAGATGACCCATCTGCCTTGAGAGTCAGAGGAGTTTGAGATTAAGTTGATTCTGGAGTTTCTTGTAATTAGTGTAAGTACCTCATTCTTAGGTCTCGGTTAGGCAGAGCATGCGCTGTCTCGTCGAGAGATGCTGTATAAAGTATAGTGGGGGAAGCTCTGCCCTCTATCCTGCCTATGTTTTTCATTGGCTTGTGTGTAAATGCTTGCTTTTGATTCATTATGTGGCTTGTTATCTCCTCCATGTCCTCATTTCATTCCTCCCATGGCTATTGGCCCCTTTACTAGATTATTGCACCAGACCTGTTCTATTTTCTTAATTGAGTTTCTCCGAACTCAAGCACGAGCACATGCTTCATTCAGCGGCCACGGCCACTTTCAAGGCAGCAGGACAATTACATACACTCCTGGAACAGGTCAGGAGGCGAGGGCTAGGGCCTTTGAAGTTGTCTGTATAGTACAGGACTCTTGTTGTTCTTAATGAGGGGTCAGCATGCCGGAGGCTTCAGCTCTATAACTCTGAAAATAACTCATCTGCCTCCCTAAAATGTGCACACTTACGGGTAATGTAACAAGATTTATTTTATGTTCCACGGCACTGGGTACGCTCGAGGTGGCTCTAGCAAGCAGTGTTTGGTGCATCAAACTGACTTCAGCCACCCAGACTGTACCTTAGTTTTCATACGTCACTGCTCCAATGCTAGCAGGGAAGCCACGCCTCCGTCTCAACTTCAGAGGGCTCTCATTTGCTATAAACTGGTCAGGCTCCATTGTGGTTTTAATGTACCTCTCGTCATTATAGTATTATATTAAAGTGAGTGGTTTTGGTTTTATATTGCGTGTAAAGGTGCTGAATTCGTTCTTTCTGTGAAGTGCGCGCACACGGAGACGCACTTGGTGGGATCGTGAAGTGCTTCCCTTTGCACAAATATGCTGTAATCATGACTATTTTTCCTTGTTCGTAGGGCACTCACTTTGAGATGTTTGGTCATTCATCCAGAGCTGTTAAATTCACACGAACGACCATTGTTACCATTGATAGTAACTGGGTACTGACTTTAACTATACACCTTTAGTGCAAATGCGTGTAGTGTCTGTCTGCCCGCTTGTGGTACCAGAACCAGCACCTGCAGTGACTCTCAATGTTTTATACCTGCCCCACTTTTCCTTCAAATCGGCATATATTGTGCTTTTGGTTTTATTTACACTGCACTGAAAGCGGAATTGGGAGGGAGAAAGGGGGGCAAGCCAGACCGACAACCCCATTGGGTGTGAAATAGGCCGCTTTATTGAAACAGGTGCACATCACAAACTTTATTAAACTGGCTCCCCGTCTAACAAAACTAAAACCTCTCTAAACATCGAGTTACCTAACCCCTTGGTCTTTATCCACCGCCCCTACGATCCCCAAATGATAGAAACATCCCCCACCCTGCAAAAACACAATACATGAAATGCAAATACATTACATAAATACACCATAATACACAATCTTATCCCATAACCTTTGACCTTCATAACCCCCAAAACCTAACCTCCTATCGTCTTCTTGCAACTGTAACTAATGAGCACCAATGTAACACCTCCAACCTGTTTAACCTTTCCCCTTTCCTGACACCAATTCACCAACTTAACCAAACTACCAAAAACTCCAGCCAAACTTGGCCAACTTCTAAAACCAACACCGCCAGCACCTGTTCCAAGCGACAGCATACAATTCGGAAAAAACCCCTGCGCACCTGTTCCTAACCGGCCCTGTAAAAACCTACCACCAACTTAACAAAAACCTCCCAAAAACCCAAAAACCCAAAACCCAGGGAGGGCGGGTGGGGATAAAAACCTATCCTGCAGTGCTCCCAGCCACCAGGTTACCAAACCCTAAAATGGTGGCTGGGCAGGCGCTGTTAACCCCTATATCCCTTGGGCTACCTTTTTAGATTTGGGTTGCTTTTGGGCTTTCCCCTAGCAGCCCAAAAACGGCAAGATGTCTGCCGCCAGCTTGCCCCCCTCCCCCTCCCAATCTGCCCTGAGGGCAGACCTCAAGGCTCGGCTGCCCCCCAAACCCCCCTTGGGCGGGAGAAAGGGGGGCAAGCCAGACCGACAACCGTATTGCGTGTGAAAAAGGCCGCTTTATTGAAACAGGTGTGCATCACAAACTTTATTAAACTGGCCCCCGCCTTACAAAACTAAAACCTCTTTAAACATTGAGTTACCTAACCCCTTGGTCTTTATTCCCCACCCTTACGATCCCCACATGATAAAAACATCCCCCACCCTGCAAAAACACAATACATGAAATGCAAATACATTATATAAATACACCATAATACACAATCTTATCCCATAACCTTTGACCTTCATAACCCCCAAAACCTAACCTCCTATCCTTCTTCTTGCAACTGCAACTAATGAGCACCAATGTAACACCTGCAACCTGTTTAACCTTTCCCCTTTCCTGACACCAACTCCCCAACTTAACCTAATTACCAAAAACTCCAGCCAAACTTGGCCAACTTCCAAAACAAACACGCCACCCAGGAAAAGTCGGGAGGGTAGGTGGCTACACCGCCTCCCTACTTTCCCTGCCCCCTCCCTCACTCCCCTCCCCGCACCCTCCAACCAGCAGAAGCCCTTCCGACCTCTAACGCACCCCCAACAACCGGGACAACACCTCGCGAAGCTCCCACAGGTATAGATCCATGCATATATGGGACAAATGGACCCCATCACCCCTAAACAATTCCGGGGCATCATACCTGACATCCTTGTGCCAAATCCTAGAGAAGCCCAGGTGCCTACAGAACCTCACCATCTCCACATTCACCTTCCTTCTTGCCTTGTCAATTGCCTAAGGATGCACCGCGCCCCTCCACACCCGACGCGGCACAATCCTGCAGCGCTCCCAGCCACCGGGTTACCAAACCCAAAAATGGTGGCTGGGCAGGCGCTGTTAACCCCTATATCCCTTGGGCTACCTTTTTAGATTTGGGCTGCTTTTGGGCTATCCCCAAGCAGCCCAAAAACGGCAAGATGTCTGCCGCCAGCTTGCCCCCCTCCCAATCTGCCCGGGGGGCAGACCTCGAGGCTCGGCTGCCACCCCAAAACCCCCTTCGGGTGGTCAGTTTTGTACATATACTGATATCGTTCTTCGAGGATTTAGCCTTATGGCTAGGGCGGCCCACCTCGAATCTGGGAAAAATGTTCGAGTCTTGGCAGGTACGCTCAACATCCTGTGATTCTGGGCAAATCACTTAATCTCCCGGTGCAACAATAAATGGGTGCGCCCGTTGAGTATGAAGTGCATTTTGTGTTGGATGCATAATTAACTTAGGAAATACCGTTCTCTTTTATGTTTGCCAATTTTACATTAATTTCCCTCGCTCAGCCTTCACCTAGACACAGGGACCAACTTACATGTACAGGTGAAGTTTGCGGTCCTTGGCCCCACTTTCTGGAACTCCCTCCCCTCCAGCGTTCGATCTATCCCACTTTACCCTGATTTCCGTAAGGCCTTAAAAACCTATCTCTTCCTGCAAGCATTCCCAGCCTAGCCCTCCCATAGGCGCCATCCGGGTTCTAAAAGTCCTCAGTGCCAAGAAACCGCTAGGTAAAAGCGCGCTTTATAAGTGTTTTTAAATTCAAATTAAATTCAAATGTAGCTTGAACCTATTATTGTTGTTTTTTTATTTTAATGACCTCAACTGAAAGGTTAGAGCACGTTGCATTAACCCGTCTAAACATAGTGCGGATTGATTCAATGCAACTGGGTTAGCAGGTGTCACTATTCTAGCAATAATTTTTTCCTGAAAGGTCAGGCGTCCATAGCATGACAGAGCTCAGCTGTCCGCGCATTGGTAAAAATCCCACTGAAGAACCTGTGAATGTCCAGGCTCTCCGTCTTGCTTCACCTGAATGAGCCTTCCCGTGTGCTGGTGATGTGGAGGGAGCAGTTTGGCAATTAGCTATAAATTCCTGACATTCCCTTGTCCTGGGGTGCGAACAGGAAGCGGCAAACAAAGGGCTCCTGCCTCCCACCCCATTCGCTCCAACTTTTTGTCTTCTCACAAAGTTTCAGTCCAGGAAAAAAGACAAATATACTCCCTGCGAGTTGTGAACATTTCATTATATTAGTATTTCCAAAAGTTTATTGTTGGCAAAATTAAACTAATTTTTTTCATTTCAGTAGACTGATTTGAGTCACAGCTTTTAAAAAAAAATTTGAATGCAACTTCTCGACTTTCATTGGCCATGTGTTTAATAACACGATCAGGCTAAACGCATTAGGTCCTGCAGCAGGGGTTTCTCGTGTCACTGGCGGTACTTGTGTGTGTGTATGAATGAATGTAAGCATGCCTCGTGAAAAGAATGGATGCTGAAAATGACTCTTAACCCCTTCGATGCTGATGACGAGCTCAGCTCGTCATCACCCACGGGGGTCGTGTGCTGATGACGAGCTGAGCTCGTCATGGTGCCACTAAAATGGCATTTTCCAGCACACAGCGGGAAAACGCCTAGCATCCAAGTGGTTAAACAAACTTGTTGTTAAATCTACAGCACTTTGTTGCAGATGGCCACATCTTGGACACTTACAATTTGTAGCGTGTAACATACAAGTTGCAGACTCCCAGTTATCCAATCCAAGGACTATGATGTTGCTTTTCTAAAAGTGTTAAAATACTGTATTTTAGTAGCTGAATGCAGCAGCAATTCAATGTGTATTTTTAAAAATAAGTACGTTGTTCGTAAAATGTTATATTTGTGAAATGGCTAAACACTTATAAGCAGTGGTTAATTTGTAACAATAAGTGCTGGGGTTCTAGTCCGGAGGGAGCTTTGACCAGCCCTTTTCTCCACAGAACCAACAAACCATACAAGTGGGTAGAGGACGGTGCATAATGGCCGGAGCTGCCGACCTAGGAGCTGGCGAACCAGGTTCGAGTCTCTGCTTCGGCTCAACATCCTGTGATTCTGGGTGAATCCCTTAATCGACCTCTGCCTACCAAAAATGAATGTCTCCTTAACTAATGCTCAAGCACAGGTGTTAATGATTAAGTACCGGTGCTCAGCATCGGAAACCTTATAAGGCCCAAAAGGCAAGACCGATTGCATTGCAAATGCTTGTTCTTCTCTACAGCTGCTGAGTAGGCACCATCTGAGAAGTGACAATTAGCAAAGTTCTGAGTTAGTGCTGTCCAGCTTGGTTCCTTGGAGGAGAATTAAGTCACCTTTAAGTCTGTTCAGATAATCTACTAACTTTCTCCTCTTTACTGGATGATTCATTCCTTTCACATTTAATGAGACTAGCTTAATGCATTGGTTCAGACCCGCCTTTTGATACGTGAGAGAGATTTTCTTCAGCCCATTGACACCCTTCTATGAAGTGGGGTTGTCAGAGGCGAAGCCTGGTTGTGAAACTTCCCTTTGACAGTTTAACATGAGACATAAGGAACGCAAATCAATAAGCAAGGGAGCCTACAAAAGATATAGTAATACAAATGGAGAACCCAACCCATATCAACCCCCCCTCCGCACCATCCCCCACATTCGCTAATGGGTGTAGCGATAAGAGGAGAATAGCTCTTCCGTAGGAACAAGTTTTAAGAACTTCATTGTTTTGGAACAGAGTCCCACAAATACAAAAAGGATCTAACATTGTGAAAGAGATCCACAATGCACATAATAATGCATATAACAATGTATGGATTTAAGTGTGTATGTAGGAGCGTATGTGAGTGTGTGTGAGTGTATATTCAGACCATTTTATTTGTGTGGTGTTTGGAATTATAAAGAGTGTAGGAGTGTGAGGAACACGCTGTTACAAACAACAGGTGTGTAATAGATGTATACACTGAATATGTGCATCAGGATTGCATTTGAGAACTGCTTCGGAGAGACCAATTCGTGGACATATGTTCATAAACATTTAGTGTGATCTTTCATGTGTTCTGAGGAGTCAGTAATGGTCAGACCTGAACATTGTCTTACCACTCTATAGCAAACGTATGCAGGATACAGATTTGCGATTTCAATATAGAGGCGGACATATCATTTTTTGACCAAGTCTGCATAGAGTAATACAGTTGGCATGCAAGCACCAAGTGTATGCAAGTATTGTACATGTAGGACCAGGTATAATGTGCGAGGTATGTAAAGAGTTTTAGTGATTGCTTGTTGTCCTTTTCCACCACTTTTGGCAACTGCTGTGAGACTGAAGAAGCTGGACTTGTGGTCGACCAAGGATGGTACTATTGGTGATCGAGGAGGCACTGGAATTACACTGGGACAGCCCTAAGATTGCGTTTTCTTACTGGCACTCTCATGAGCAGCGCAAATCTGATAGACTAGCAATCCTGTGTGGCCATTTCGCAACCATACGTTTAGTGATGCAGACCCCAGACTCTTGCTAGTTTTGCTGAGCAAAACGTTGATTTGTAGGTACCATTGGAGTTCATCATATATTTATACTTTTGGCAGGTTGCTGTGCATTAGCTGTACATGAGTAGAGACCGGATTAGCAGTATTAAGTGCCGGCTGCTTATTCAGATCAGACCTTATCTGGGCACCATTTTAGTGCAGACAGCAATACAGGAGTAGGGTTTCATTCAGGTTTGTGGCCGCTACTGCAGGCTGGTCTATCAGAAGCTGAGGAGCAGCGAGACAGGAGAGTGATGTGATGAGGTATTTGGCCCAGGACAGTCAGCCTCTCACCCCTTTGAGAGCAGATCACTGAGAGGGGCTGGTCGATAAAGAGAAGAAATTACACCATCAGTACACTGTCAGTATGTCAATCAGGTCTAATATGACCTGTGATGGAAATTTGGGGATTTGTTTCCAATAGGCAGCAAATAGGCAGCAAATGATGATCACCTTGATACTCACATTGGATCTAAATGCTTAAGCAACCGCCATCTTAAGGTCAGGCAACTGGAACAAGCTACTCGATAATCAGCATTTGTAATCCATTACAAAAATTGCCAGGATATTGAGATATGCATTGCGATTTGCCCGTATTATGGATTGATGTGGATTAATTCATTAATAATGCCTTTTAGCATGTCAAGTTGAGAAAGACACAGGAGTGCGTTGTTGAGCGGCTGCCATTTTAGGTTCAGGTATCCGAGCCGGGTGGCCTCCGGTAAGCTTCACTGAGTTAATTAAAGATATTTATTGTATAAATCAGGTTGGGAGCGCCACTTATCAAAAGATTGTTTGTGCACTTACTCTTGGTACGATGAGTTGAGAGAGACACGGGCATGCGTTGTTATGCGGTTGCCAATTTTGGGTGCAGGCATCCGAGCCGCCAGGCCTCCAATAAGCTTCACCAATTTCATTAAAGGATTTTATTGCATAAATCAGGGTACTAAGCGCCGTTTATCAGGAGACTGTGTGTGCGCTTACTCTTGATACCAATTAGAGGGTTCCGCGATACGTTGTGAGGGAGCCCGGGAATCACATGGCTTGCCTCACTTGCGGCCCTACCTCCAGCGTAGATCTGGGACAATTCACAATCCCCCGGAATACTCCGTGTTTTGGTACTGTGAACGGATCAGGCCCTTTTAGCATTCTTGTTGGTGGGACCTCCTTTTCCAAGAGGCTGTGTCTCAAAACACCACCAAAATTAGGGATAGCGTGTTCCTCCCGAGTGGAGCTGAGCACTCACACCGCCATCTTCCTCCACATCCAAGCCACGCCCGCACCTTACCATTTTTTAACTGTGAAAGCTTAATTGAATCACACATGATAAATACAATCATTTTCAATATTTGTTTCCCTTTTTATAGTTAGGATCTTCTAGATGTTTTTTAGAAAAAAGTAAATGAAAACACAAAGAAATCCTAAAAAGACCTCTAATGAGGAAATGGCGGCACTGAAAAATATGCATTATAAATATAAAGGAAAATAGCAGAATCTCTATATACAGTTTTCTGCTTGACTTACAATAGTTAAATCAATCATAAAGCCAAAGAAGCTGTAAAAGTTTGTTGCAGTAGGGTATTTGTAACATTTCTATGTAATAATATTTTGTGAAAGTTGTTTATAAATCTATACATTCTTCACTTGAAGTGATTTAATTTCATTATATTTGAAGTAAAGTCAAAGCTAATTTCATTTAAATGTGCAATGCTAACTTAAAGGCCTTCATAGAGTACTTTTTTCTAGTGCTGACTTTTTACGGATTTAATACAATGAATCGTTCTTTGCAAGTAAAATGTTGCTTGTGATGTCCTGGACATGACTACACCCTGACATTCTTGTATGCTTTTCCAATGTCACAGTGAAATATTCCTGTGGGAATAACATTTCAGCTATAGCTGTAAGTCACAACTTGTATGTGTTTCCTACTACTGTTAGGACTGGGAGGGCACAAACTTTTGTTTCTCATGACTAGCCTGGGAAACCAGCTTGATGTTAGCTTGATCTTACAGTCTTCTCATGTGATAAGAAGTTAACAGGGACGTGATAGTCTTTCAATGGCAGTGTGATACAACGCCACTGGACATTTCTAAAATTCTATAAAAGAAGGAATCCCAGAGGAGGGTCATTGGCCACCATTCGGATTTTCCCTACTTGGAATCAAGATGCTATGCTGATCAATGTGTTACTTTGGACTGTATGTTGATGCTACAATTGGTAGCTGATGGACTGAGACCTTCTTTGTCGCACTATTTTTAACTTTTACATTTTCTGTTCTATCTTTAGCACTAAGCCAATGGATATGCCATTAATGAACTTTAAGTCTGAACTTTCCCTTTTTTCCTGAAGGACCTGAGCTGTTAGAACTTGAACCATCCTTCTGGCTTGCTTAAAGGGTAGTAGGACTGTGTAACTCTGAATTTTATAACTACTTGATAAACATTTGCCTAAATGCTTGGTGCTTTAATGCAAGCTGTGATATTAGGGACATAAGTCCTTAAGAGAGTGCTTATTCTAATAAATTCTGATTCTTTAGAACATTAACTTAATTTACTCAAATATCTGTTTGAGTCTATTATTGAGTCCTGTTGATTTTTCCATTTTGACTGTGACTAATATTTTAATTGCGTTGTACGGGGAATCAGTAAGCTTTGTCAGAACATCAGGTATTACTTTTTCTGTTTTGTGTCGCAATTGCTGAGCTTTTGGTTTGTATAATTCTCACTCAACTTAACTTCTTCAGGAGGTTGGGTCTTCCAGTTGCAATTCTTTATTTCTACCTACAGCATGGTTTTAAGAGTGGTGTACTTAAACTTGATTTAGCCCTTGTAAGTGAGCTGTCAATTAATGGTCCTCATCTAATGTGGAGTTTGGTCACCCTTATTTCCACCCCTCCAACCTGCACAGAAAGATTAATCAGAGGGTTATTGCCTCTGTGGTAAGGGAAACGCTTCAGACTGCCTAATCGTAGAGGGCCCAGTACGGTTAGAGTAGTAAGGAGAGTAAGCATACAATTGAAATTTAAGCACTGCTTCACACTTCAACAGCTTTCTTGAACTGTTTTGGTTATAAGTTGAATTGAAGTAGCAGTTTGGTACACTTTGCAAAGAATAGAGGTTTGAAATAAAAACAAACAAGATCCCTTATTGTGGCTGAACTGCATGTCCTCCTGCTGCACCACATATCAGTAAATTGATGGTACTCAGTTTACTGATTTTGAAGAATGGAAGGGTGGGCTCCGCTTGCCAGCATTCAAACTTCTGACCTGCAGTAAACTGGGAGGCTCCTTTGAAGGTATCCGTGCGCTTTCAAAATTGTAAATGTCAGGGGTAAGCATTTAACTCACTGAGAAACAACTGTCTTACTCACTTGATACACAAACAACATCGGTGCATTTCAAGACAAGATGACAGAACATAAAAGGCTAGCAAAACAATGAGAAAATGTTAAAGGTGACATGGGATTACATTTGACATATCTTTGGATGCAATGCAGAATTCCAATATCAAAGTGAGTTTTTTTTAAATTTCAGATCAGACCAAAATAAGATGCCTTGAAGACAATGAGCTCCCTGCTAAGAAGAGATATCAAAATATGGCTGGCAGTTCTCCACCAAGTGAGCAGAGGCCAGGGCTGGTGGGCTTTCTACTAGGGCATAAAAGACTCATATACAAAGCCTTCACATATGTGGAATCAACTTTCTAGAAATATATCATGGTACCAGGGTAATTTATGGCACATTTAAGTTGGCAATAAGGAACTAAATCAGGCTAGGATCATTACACTTGATCTGTTAGCAGTGTCTTTCTTTAATTCAAGAACATCAGTGCAAAAGTGCATTTATAAAATTGTGCTAGAGATTGCGAGCTTCTGAAAGGGGATTTATTAATAATTTATGCTGGCAGGAAACTGAGGAACAGCAAGGCAGTAATCCAAAAGGCTCTGGGGAAGTTACTTGAACCTGGTAATTATAGATTTAGGTTATCAAGAAGCATGGGTAGCAAATATGGGAAAAGCACCATTTAACCAAGCACTAAAGGCCTCGACTAGATTTGCATCTACTCTAATAGATAACAAGGCACTTCCACAAAGGAGACATGCCTGGACAGTTATAAACTCTTATTCTAAATTAAGCCCTAGGGGTATCTGGCAGAGCATTTCTAATTAGCAATAAAGCATCAATTTATGTAATTTCGCTTTGGTAATATGGAGTCAAAAGACTTTATTCCCTCTTGGAAATACCAGACCCAGAAGCCAACCTGCTGACTTTGTGGATACAAACAAGAGACACTAGCCCACATTTTATGCATCTGTCCAGTAGCCCTGCTGCAAAGGAAAATCCTTTTGAAAGCATTTTACAGGAACATGGTAATAGGCTCATGTAGGCAAGCTGTTATTAACTGGCAAAGTGGAATGTCATTACCCCTTGCTTGTAGGGGGTAAGGTTTTTTAATGCCAATATTCAAAGAAATGTCTAAAAAGAAGGAGTAAGGACAGGCTTAGAACTGTACTTCTTAACTGCACAATGTACTCGCACTTTAAGCTCCGATACAACTTTGTCCTATGAACATCTTGGTCCTTTAAAGCAGTTTTTCATGTTTAGTATATTCTGGTTTGTGTTTTAAGGACATTCACTGATTATGAGAACGTCTGTGAACCATTATTATACTTTTTGAAGGTGCTTAACTGAGTTTAATGCCAATATTCAAAGAAATGTCTAAAAAGAAGGAGTAAGGACAGGCTTAGAACTGTACTTCTTAACTGCACAATGTACTCGCACTTTAAGCTCCGATACAACTTTGTCCTATGAACATCTTGGTCCTTTAAAGCAGTTTTTCATGTTTAGTATATTCTGGTTTGTGTTTTAAGGACATTCACTGATTATGAGAACGTCTGTGAACCATTATTATACTTTTTGAAGGTGCTTAACTGAGTTTAATAGTATGAACGGTTAAATCAGTTAGGCAAAGCAATTGGAAGTGAGTTGAGTTACTGCCTTGTCCAAAGAACAAACAGCTGCTCTATTTATGATGCAGCACTCTTTTTAGATTCCGTTAAACGTAACTACAAAGCTGTTAGTTCTTGAATGTATCAGCGCTGTTTGAACATGGGCACCGAGCTGTGTTAAAGCTCTGGGGGGTAGCAGGTTTTTAAAAATATGGCTTTACTGTTGATGATCCTACCCTTTTGATTGCTGTCCCTCCTTATCTCTGCACGTAGGTCAGTTCCTGCAACTTAGAGTGGGCCCCCGTTTTGTTTAGCGTGCTAGTGTTTTTTTACCTGACACTATAAATGTACACACTGACGCACCCACTCAGCGCTGTTTGAACTTGGGCACAGAGCCGTGTTAAAGCTCTGGGGGTAGCCGGTTTAAAAAAAAATATGGTGTTACTTTTGATGTTCTTACCCTTTTGATTTCTGTCCCTCTTTATCTGTGCACGTAGGTTAGTTCCCGCAAGTTAGAGGGGGCAGCATTTTGGTTAAGGTGCTAGTGTTTTTTTCCCTAACACTATAAATGGACATGCTGACGTGCCCGCGCAGCGCGGTTTGAACTTGGGCACAGAGCTGTGTTAAAGCTCTGGGGCGGGGTAAGAGGTTTTTCAAAAATATTGAGTTACTGTTGATGATCCTACCCTTTCGATTTCTGTCCCTCCTTATCTCTGCACGTAGGTCGGTTGCCGCAACTTACAGTGGGGCCGCCATTTTGGTTAGCGTGCTAGTGTTTTTTACCTGACACTATAAATGTACATGCTGACGTGACCACGCAGCGCTGTTTGCACTTGGGCACAGAGCTGTGTTAAAACTCTGGGAGGTAGCAGGTTTTTTAAAATGTTGCATTACTTTTGAAGATCTTACCCTTTTGATTACTGTGCCTCCTTCTCTCTGCATGTAGGTCGGTTTCCACAAGTTAGAGTGGGGCCGCCATTTTGGTTAGTGTGCTAGTGGTTTTACCTGACACTATAAATGTACATGCTGACGTGACTGCGCAGTGCTGTTTGAACTTGGGCACAGAGCTGTGTTACAGCTCGGAGGAGGTAAGCAGGTTTTTAAAAATACTGCAGCAGACACTCGCAGTGGGAGTGCCGCTGATGTGCCAAAGGTAAGCCCGTCTGTGCCCGTCCGAGGCTGGAATGCACCCTACGCCAGAACCCTTGCTCAAATCATGAACCAGTCCTGTTAAAGAGAGGCTTTAATGAACATAGGACACACAAGTAAACAAAGGAAATGCACACCAATAAATTTTCAGGGGCACACTAACAAATGGTGCTGCCCCACGTGTAAATGTGTGATTTAACCATATTATAAAGACACCTTAAAACATCATGTTAGGCTTGCGAGCTCTCAATCCGTTTACAATTGTGAACTATTGGACTCCGTACTTACGTGTGTGTTACTAAATACTAGGTCACTCCCCAAACACAAATACAAATTTGCTGACTTTAAGGATCAGTACAATCGTGACTTAATTTTTCTCACAGAAACCTGGACTAACAGCTCTTCTGATCCTGATCTGAAAATCGCCATCCCAGAAGGGTACAAGCTCTTATGAGTGGACAGAGAAGGGCAACAGGGAGGCGGGATTGCTATCGTCCACCATATTAATATTAAAGCCACATTTGCAATCATTCATCAGTTAGAGGAAGAAGCCATTATGTTTCTTCTTAAATTTAACAACAAGGTAGTTTTCAACTCGGCCTTAATTTATGACCACCTAGTCCTAGGAATAGATTTATTTCCTCCATACAGACCTTTTTGGAATCCTGCATGGAGTTTCCCAATTTCACAGTACTGGTTGATTTTAATTTTCATTTGGGATCTAAGCAAAGTAGAGACACCATTAACTAATTGACTGTCTTAAGAGCTTTTACCTAAGCCAGAGTGTCTCAGAGCCAACCTATACAGACAATCATAACCTTGATGGCAATTTCACCAATAATTCACAGATCATTTCAACAGAGTTCTACCACTAGCATAGACTGATCATAGTGCAGTATTCTTTGGGTTAGTTATTCCAGGAGAGATCCTCAAAGCACCAAATACTGAGAACACGGTCATAACACACCCTTGGAGAAATATAAACACACTTGATCTAATTAAAGCCTTATACTCCCATACCCCATGCCTCCGACTCCAACTTGGCAGCCTTCAATTTTACAGGTTGGATCGACTCAGTGGTCACCAAGGTCATCCTAAAATAACACATGCGAAATTGCATGAACCAACCATCAACTCCATGGTACACGGCTGAGCTGAAGGAACTTAAGAAGGAGTGTAGGGCCCAGGAACGAAGGTGGAGGAAGATTCCTTAGAGGAAAAAAATACCTATAAAAGAACCATCGAAGATACAAAGAGGCAATTGTTTTATCAAAATCACACTTCTTTACTGAGTAAATTAGCTCAGTGAAAAATTCAGCCAGAAAGCTTTTTAAAAAAGCCACTGCACTATAAAACTTCGATGAAAGCAAACAGTTTACCCCCGACCCAGATTTCTACAATAAATTAGCAAATGTCTTCTATAACAAAGCAAAACTCATACATGAAGAGTTCTCAAGCCATCAAATTGGCTCCGACCCAGAGGAGCTAGCTTGACTGGATCATAATGATGATACTACACAGGCTCGCCCAGAAAAGTTGACGTCTGAAAGAGTGGAGAGGCTCATACTATCAACCAGATTCGGATCCCCACTGGACCCCTGCCTGGCGTTGGTACTCCACATAATCCTTAGCACTATTGCATGCTATCTTGCACCCCTCCTAAATCATAATCTTGACTCAGGGTCTTTCCCAAGTAACTGGAAAAAATCATTAGTACATTCTATTCAGAAGAAATCCTCCTCCTGTCTTCCGTTTCCATTCAAAGTCCTAGGAAAAGCCTAAAATGAAGACCTGGTACAGTTTTTAGAATCAAATGACAATTTAGACTTATCACAACATTGCTTTCGGCCTCTACACTGTACAGAGTCAGCATTAATTGCAGCCACTGAGTAGATCCACATCCAGGCAGACGGGGGAGGGAAGACCTCTCAGCCACGTTCGATATGGTAAACCATCAAGTACTCATTCAACGATTATCCAAAATGGGAATCACAGGTAGGGCATCGAGCTTTATCAGACCATTCATAACAAACAGGGAGCAAACTGTAATGATGGGAGGGCATAAATCCCATCCTTACGCTCTGCCATGTGGGGTGCCCCAGGGATCCTCGGTATCCCCAACCCTGTTCAATGTCAATGTTACCCCACTGGCCAAACTCATCCGTTCACAAAAATTTACCACTCTTTGCTACGCCAATGATACACAAATAGTGGTATCACTATCATCAAAGCTTGATGACTTGGGGAAAAATGTCATAATTGTATGGCCCACATCATTAGATGGATACAGGACAATTGTTTAAAGCTAAATACAGAAAAAAACGAGGTGTTATTATTCAGCAAAAACACCTCCTTCTGGAACAACTCCTGGTGGCCGGAGGTTGCCATACCATGCCCATCCCCAGTAAGGAAAGTAAGAAGCCTGGGAGTTACTCTAGATGATCAGCTATCCCTATCTGACCAGGTTAATCTCATTACATCTTCCTGCTTCTACACTTTGAATATTTTAAAAAAGGTCTTTCCTTTCATCCCGATGGATCTACAGAAAACAGTGATCATAGCTCTGGTATAATCGAAGATAGAATACTGTAACCCCCTCTACATGGGAGCAAAAAAGTGGACCCTACGGAAGCTACAATCACTCCAAAATGCAGCAGTACGTTTACAGCTAAAAATCCCCAAATTCAGTCCGGTGTCACAAAGTATTCGGGATCTGCATTGGTTATCGTCCCAGGTGAGGATTCATTTTAAGTCCTTGTGTATTGTTCACATGGCCCTTCTATGAGGCCGGCCCTGGTTACTTTAACAATTTCATCAGATGGTACGTCTCAAGACGCACCCTTAGATCATCTACTGCTTGTAGTCTGGGCATCCCTAGGGCAAAGACCATAAAATGGGGGGGGGGGGCTGGGAGGGGGTAGAAGCTTTTTTCCATTGGACTACAAACTTTGGAACACCTTACCCCTTGAATTGAGGATTCAAACCAACAGAGAGACGTTCAGAAAATCTCTAATATGGTTATTCGTACCTAAGCTTTAAGTCTGTGCTTGTCTCTCTGTTCGATCACATAGGCAGCCCCAGTGCTAAGACGCCGTGGAATTCATAAGCTATAAAGAAACTTTCATTTCATTCATTCATACCTGTAGAATTGTTGGTATTTTAAGCATTTATTCACAAATTGTTTTTAACTCACTTGTGATCTGTGTATTTATAATTATGAAGAACAAACAGCTGCTGTAATCATGGCTCGGCACTCTTTTTAGAACCTGTTAAACGTACTTAGAATGATGCTAGGACTCTGAGGTATTTGAAGAACTTTTGATATTCTATGTATATTCTCATTAATTGTACTCATGTCAATTGAGATTCGTTTACTCCTTATAATGATTGTTTTATTCGCTTTTTTGTACTTTGTAAGGGTTTTAAATAACCATACACAATAAAGAGTTTGACTATCGCTAATTACAGATTGGGTTGCTTTTATGACAGAACCATGGTTTGCCCAGACTGTATTCTATAAGGGGCTTGATGAGGATATGCTGTACATTCATCACCTGTATTAAGAATAATGCATGGTGCGGCAATACTAGTTCCAGCAGACCCAATTGCTGGACTATTGCTGCTTGGTTCACACATAGCCTACCCATATTAATACATGTACTCCCAACTGTGCCATGGACTGTCAAAATTCCATTCTTAAAAATGCCATTGGGGTCGACATGGTGAGATTCACTAATTTGTTGTAAACTTAAATGGTGCTGTCTCGTGGTAGGTTTATCCCTTCTTTAGAATGCTACTCCCTCCATATTATGGGTATAGTGTCACTCGTACCCAAATCGGTTGGATGACCTCAGACCTATGAGACATCCTGTATTTTACCATTTTCTTGCTAATAAGAATGAAGGTATCAACATCACTGCACACAAAATGCTATGTTTACCATTTTATGGCAGTGATGCAAGGAGTAGAATTTCTGCTTTTTCCAGCATCTTTCTTTGCTAATGTAGCCATCTTTGTTTTTTTTCAGGGAAATAGATCCTTGCTCCAGGAGCACGTGCATAAATGTGAAGCTCTACACTTTTCGACAAGGTTAGACATCTGACGATCAAAGGACATGATGTAATGAGGTTCAGAAAGAAATTTAAGGTATGAACATAATACAATTAATGTTCAGGGAAAGGTCATTTTGCCTACTAAAACATTTTTATCAAGACAATGGATGTCTTTCGTGCTTAAGGGCCTATTAGGATGGCGGACGGACCTGCGTCCGTCCGCCACCCCCAAGGTGGAGGGACCGTCCGCAGGAGCAGCGGCGGTCCCTCTGGTGCAATTAGGATGTGACCGCCACCCTGGCGGTCACATCCTGTATCTTTAACCTTGCGGCGGGTGCTGCTTGAAGCAGCACCCGCTGCAAGGTTAAAAATGCATGTTTAACATTCTCATGAACAAAGCCACAGGCACCTCGCGTTGCCTGCCGCTTTGTGCATGTAAATGCTGGAGAGTACCATAGGTACCCCCCATGTGCACCCCCCACCCGACACCCTGGTGGCCCGCAACGGGCCCCCAAACACCAAAGACCACATGCTTTTCCACGGCGGTAAACCCGCTTGGAAAAGCATGTTTCCGCATGCATCCTAATATGGCTGGCGGTGTCTGATAGACACCGCCACCATATTAGAGCTTTTCCGCTGCGGGACCGCGGCGGAAAAGCGGCGGACGGTCTTCCCGTCCACAGATGACCCCCCTGCCATCCTAATCTGGCGGGGGGGTCTTTGCAATCACCGCAGCGGTGAATCTGCATCCTTCGGGCCGGCGGTGGCTTCCGCCGGCCCGGAGGATTCGGATTCACCGCAATCCTAATCGGCCCCTTAGTTAGGGGCTACCACGAGCCTACCAAATCAAGCGGACAAGAAATGCTAACAACATCAATGTACAGAAGGGCACTAGAAGTAATATGCACTGTGCTTTGCAAAAGTTGAGGCAATATTTTTATAGTGTTGGTCTAGTTTGATGTCAGAGTCCTCACAAACTAAGCCAATTACGTTCTGTTCCCGAAATAAATTCATCCTTTGATGAGTCACACAGCAGTCACAATGCCAACAAGAGGATGCACATCAAAAGGGCATAGCAGTAGCTTTTTAAAATTTAGAATCAGTGTAATGATGCATAGTAGAAAAATGTTTTCAGTTTTTTATAAAGGTGTTGTGAATTGATCGTTTTCTAAAAATAAGTAAACAGTTTCGCTGGAGTAGAATTTAGAAGCCTGAAATTATATCTACGAGTCATTTGAGAGGAAAGTGACATTGACTCCAACAGGAGGGCAACGAACACAGCACATAATTACATAGCGAATAAAAAAAAAATTCACAGTACCCAAATTGAAAACAGGATGACATACAACATTAAGCAGCAAAAAATTGCCAAAACAAAGCTGATATCAAAATCAAACCCCGTTGCTATCACATAGGCTCGTCTCTAAAATAAAAGCCCCCATATTGCATTTAATTTTATCATAGAACGGGCACCCCTTACTTTTGCCAGTGCATGTTCCATTTCATACGTTTCCCAAACCAGCATCCACCAATCACTTATAGAGGGAGGTTTTGAATCAATCCATACCAGGCAATTGCCAACCTGGCGGCTACAAGTGATATTAAAGATAGATGGGTAAGTCTATAATTCGGATTCTCAGGACCAATCATAATTTCCATAATTGAAACAGGTGAATCTATCCCCAATCTCTGAGAGAATACTTGACCCACCTGCTGCCAGAATATTCCTAATTCCGAACATGTTGCAAACATATGCGTTATACTCGCTGCATATAGATCACATCTACGACATTTCGTCCGAGCACTGGCTAAACCAGGCAAAGTCCATTTAGCAATTTTTTCTGGCGTGTAATACAACAGACATATAGTTTGAAATTGTTGTAGCCGCAAATTAATAGAATGAACTGAGTCATTGATAACACTTAGTGCTTGTTCTATGGCAAGTGATGGGACCGCTGTTCCCAGAGTCTTAATCCAGCGTTCCACCAAACTTTCATCATCACTTTGTCTATAATTAATGAAACATGTATACATATGACTTATCAGAGATTTTGTCTTCTTCCTATACAAATAGTCCCAGATCTCAGAGTTAAACGTTTTTGTCAAAGTTAAATGTTTCAACAAGTAGTCGCTAATTTGGAGATATTTGAAAAACATGTAATCCAGTAGCTTAAACTGTAGCTGCAAGTTCTTGAAAGATTCAAGACCATTATGATCAAAAAAATCTCCAAGACATGTAATCCCATAGCTAGCCCAGCGTTTACTAGCAACATCTTGGAACACCTCCGGAAATATCAGATTGCCCCATAGGGGAAGTTTATCATGATGGAATGTGATTTTACATCTAGAAAAAATGGCTCGCCATATATATGTGCTGTCTCATATAGTGTTAAACTTGACTCTTTTTAAATAGTTTGGGTCGTTGATTCTATAAACATACATACTACTATCCTCCCCCAGCAGGAATTGATGAAAGAAAATTATATGTGTAGGATTTAGGAGACTATGAAAACGACCAGCAAAATCAGACTAAAAATACATTTTGAAATCAGGAAAGTCAATCCCTCTCTGCTTATATGGAAGCTTTAACAGATCTATAGCTCCCCAAGCATTTCTATAGCCCCAAATGAAGCTCCTTAAAACACCCTCAAATCTCTTAAAAAACAATTGGGAACCCGCAAAGGAATGGACCGAAATAAATACAAAAAGTTGGGTAATATCTTCATTTTAATAATATTGGAACGCCCAATGATACAAATAGGCAGTTTATGCCAGTTCTTCAATGATCTAACTGTAACTTTTATTAAAGATTCATAATTCAAATAAAATATCCGATATATCCGTGCAGAAAGCATAACCCCTAGATAAGTAGCTACAGAGCAAACTCCATAAATTGATTCCCCCAGCTCAAAATGAAGAAGTATTTGTGTTTTTTTAACGTTTAATTAATACCCTGAGCAAGAGCCAAACTTGGCTTCTTCCTCCTCAATAACCTTTGTCGCGCTAGCTGGCTCTGTTGTAAAAGCCGTAATATCGTCTGGGTAGGCGATAACTTTAAGCGGAATTACACCTGACACTAATGGCGTGATTTGAGAATTTAATTGTAAAGCATAGATAAATGGTTCAATATATAAAGCAAATAGCAAAGGTGAGAGTGGACAGCCCTGCCTTGTACCGCAAAGGATTGAAAAAGCTGGTGACTGTAAGCCTGAGTATGGTAGTTTAGCTTGGGGTTTATTATATAAAGCTTGGATCCATTGTTTATATTGTCCCTTAACACCAACCATTGTGATTATGACCCACAGGAATTCCCAGCCCACCCTGTCAAAAGCCTTTTAGGTGTCTAAAAGTACCATACCAAGAGAAGTTATCATCTTCCCTGCCATATCAAAAGCGCCAACCGCCGTGTTAACGTGGGCTGTAGTATCCCTATATTGAATAAAACCATGTTGATGAGGAGATACTAGCCCCGGCATAGCAGGGGCGACACGGTTTGTGAGTATTTCTTCGAAACATTTGGCACCCGCGTTGATGAGTGAGATTGGCCAGTACGAGCTGCACTCATCAGGAGGTTTATCTTTTTTCTGAAAAAAAGACTATCTCTGTCATGTTCCATGACGCTGGTACCTTATCGCTTACTCCAATATGCTGTATAACCAATCTGAATAGCTGAATCAGAAGATCTTCAAAAAGTTTATAAAATTCTATGGGAAAAGAATCTTCCCCAGCCGCCTTACCCAATGGCAAGGTGGATATTGCCAAATCCATCTCTTCCTTTGTGATATCCTTTTCTATTAAGGCTGCTGTCTCCTCATTCAGAGATGATAAGCAAATACCCTGCAAATACCGCTGTATGACTTCCTCTTTCAGCGCTATAGTTGAGGTATATAGCTCTTGATAATAGATGGAAAATTGTCCTAAAATCTCCTGTGGTTGTGTATACAATATACCATTTGCCCCCCTTACAGCTCTGATATAAGTTTTAGCCCGATCCTCTGCGACCTTATGGGGCCAGAATCCTGCCTATTTGCTCGCCATATTCATATTGTGTAAAGCGATATTTATCAAATCTAGCTGCAAGTCTCTCCCTGAATGTCTTCATTGTAGCTGGTCTAAGATCTATTAAGGAGAGAAGCAGTTGCTCTTGATTGTTAGTACCCGACAGAACTGCCTCTGCATGTTGTTCTTCCACTCTGCGCATAGCTTGAATAGCCGCCTTAGTTGCAATTTTGCGTGCTTTATTCTGTTGCCATACATATTGTTGAGTTATGTCTCTAATAACTGCTTTCCAAGTATCCCAACCCATCAGCGGAGAGGCTGACCCAATATTCCACATTTTGTGTGTAGGCCCACGTCTGGTTGTATCAATACTATAGTCCATAATCCAATTAAAATCACCCATTGCCACCTATTCTCCCTCCCAGTTCAACATTTCCATATTCAACAAATCAATAACTAAAGAATCATCAACATTGGGACCATATAGAGAGCAAAAAACCTATTTCTTCCCCCTTATTTCCAACTGTGCCATTGCCCATCTACCTGCCTAATCAGCCAAAATCTTATGTATTGTACATAAAAAATGCTTATGCTTTAGTATTGCTGCCCTCTCGTTGAGGAAGCTTTTGACATACATACGGATGTATGACGTTACAACGCATACTTTTACCACGCATACCATTACAACGCAGTATTTACAACGCATACCGTTACAACGCATATCGCTTAGAGGTGCTGGATAGTGGTAAGTATAATTTTATATTCCAACTCCAGTCCCCGTGGACACTAGGGAAGGTGTTGGATATAAAATTATACTTATTCCCTATCCTAGAGCGCCCCCCAGCGCAATGCGTTGTAATGGTATGCGTGGTAATGCCTGCGTTGTAATGGTAGTGCGTGGTAAAAACTTCGTTGTAACAGTTGTATACCATACATACTATAGTTTCATAGCCCAAATGTTTCAGAAAATTCTGGTCCTTAAATGAAAGATGCATCTCTGTTAGCAGAACTAGCTGGGGGTTGTACATTTTTAGCTCTTCATAAACGAATTGTCGCTTAAGTTTACTGTTAAGACCAGCAACATTCCAAGCTAAACTATTAATCCAATCCATTACAAATATTATTAATTTCTAGTATATTACTACCCAACTCTACATACATCCTTATTCCTGTGCGCATCCCCTTTTTATTATCTCTGTTTACAAGTTTGCATCTGAGTTTCTTATGTGCCCCAATGTTGACCTTTTCTTCCCTGCTAAAGTCCACCCTCCCCAGCCCCAACACTTGGCAACCCCCACCCCCACCCTGTGTCGTGAAGGAGGATTCATCCCCTTTTGTGAGCTGCTGCTGATTTGGCAGCTTCTTGGAAACAGTGCTGCCAAGGTGGCTCCCGAGCCATGCCCACACCCACTATTGAGAAACCATTAAAGGTTGAAAGTTACAAAAGAAAAAAGAAAAAGAAGATAAACTGAGGAACGCAGAAAGAGAAAAATAAGCAAAAAACAGACAAAAGCTCTTCAAACTTTATCCGCCCCCTAAGTTTTCCATCTACCGTAGCCTCTTTTGCTTCCTTTTCAGTCAAAAAGAAGTACGTTTGGCCCCCACAGAACTTTTAAACATGCAGGCTCCTCTAGCCGTAAGTGGCTCAATCAATTGCCGTAATTGTCAGTGTGTGTCCATTGAAACTTTACAGAGATCTGACTGTACAAAAAAAGTGACAGAGTCACCCGTCAACGGGGAACTAGGTCGAGCTTTCAGATATACAGCCTGCCAAAGCAGGAAGTTTCCCCAAAAAATCAAAAATGGCCTCACGTAACGAGACCCCTGCTTGTGCTGCACAAGTGGGAGTCTATGAACACTTTGCAACTGGCAGTCCTAATCCCAGTCCCCCAGATCCGGAAAAGCCTTTTGTAGAAGCTGAACTATAAAAACTCTAGGATCCGACTCCTCCTTCCCCTTTGGAATTTCAAACAGTCTAAGGTTATGCCGACGCTGGCGGTTCACCAAGTCTTCTATCTTGAGCTGCAACGCTGTAATATGGGCATCATGAGTCTGAAGGGAACCAGCCATTTCTGAAGTAGTCTCCTCGGAGTTTGCCATCTGCTGCAGTAATTCTGTAACATCACTCGCAAGTGTCCCGACCTATAGTGTCACCTCCTTCAATGACTGCTGGATGCAGTGATTGTCGGCTCTAGTCTGAGTGTAATGTTCCTGTGCTTCTTGTCTCTGTACCTTTAAGGTCTGAAGAATCAAAGTAAGTGTTGTCTCAGCATGACCTTGAAGCTTCCCCTTAGTTGTTCCATGGCTCTCTGCTGTCGTGCTTGTGGGACATCAGATGACAATGAAAAGCCAGCCGAATTAAGGGTGGGTGATTGGCCGTGAGATGTAACAGATCCTAGCTCAAAGTTATCTGTCTCTATTTCTGTAGATCCCATAATACCAGGGCCATCATCCATTGGGGTAGTGCCTGACAACCAAGATATTATTGACTTAACCCCACCCTTTGCTTGAACCCAGCGGCGTAAGGGGCTGTCAGCTGATTGATTGATTTGATTTATTGTCTTGTATAGCACTTGAATCACCCTCTGGAGGGTATCTCAGCGCTCGGGACATGCAACAAGAGCTGAAGCATCTTTATTTCGTGGGGGAGCAGTACGTTGTTGGTCCAGGCCAATTTGAATTTTCTTACTACCCTTAGTAAATTTAGGCTTTGTATTTTTCTTTTTAGCCGATGTATTAAATATCGGTGAAGTCCTCTTTCCCAGAGGTTTATCAGCGGCTTGTTGGAAGTCTTGCGACTCAGATAGAGCAGCATCCTCGCGTAACTCACTGTCACTGGACAGTTTCCGAGATGTAGATTATGGGTTGCAACCTGTATCAGTGTCAAAGCTTGAGCTAGGAGGAGCCAAAGTGTGGACTATTACTGAGGTTGTAGCTAAAGACCAGTCATTAGCCCCTGAATTCTGCTCAAAACCTAGCAAATTGTCAGACACTGAACATTGACTGTTATGCAAACTAGATGCATTGACAGGCTCATTAAGTTCAGTTTCTAAACCGTTCTCCCCCAAATCCCTCGCTATCAAAGGCCCCATTAGCTCTGTTGTTAGTATATGCGAAGCCATTGGGTCACATGACTGTGTGGAAATAACCACAGCATTATCAATCCCCTTCATCTGTTCAGAGATAAACTTTTGCATAAGCCTTGGAGCGCTTATTTTACCAGAGGAAGTCTCAGAGCAACTTTGTTTCACTGGGATCGCCTCCAAAATGATGCCTGCAATTTTTTTTGCCAGTAATTAGCTAGGAGGCAGCACTCGCCGCGAGCAGCTCCGCCGCTTTCCCTGATTGCAAGAGGCGAAGCAGTGGCTAACCGACTTTTGAGGCAGACTTCGTAGAATCCCCTAGCTGTATCACCAGTGCCTCTTCTACCTCACCTACATGTTCAACGCCTGTTGCTCCTGTCACGTTCGCCGGTAGCCATCCTGCCCGTGTGCCTCTGGCCGCTGTCTTCGGGGGAGCCATGTTTTTGCTGGGGGCCAACTCTGAACCGGCGAGCAATCCAAAGGCTAGTCTCTGCCAATGGATCGCCGAATTCCACCCGGTCACCAGGCGAGCGATCGGAGAGTCGCGGACCAGCCATTGAATGCCACGGAGTGCTGCTGCCTGCAAGCGTCTCGGCTGGTTTATTTTCACGGTAAGTGTTTTTGTCTTCCTCGGTTATATTATTTTCACCGCTTTAACAGTCTGTATCCCGTTAACATGCCATAATGGATGTGAAATCTCGGAAGCCTCTCCGTGTGCCTGTGCTCTCTGGCAGCATCAGTTCGCCATCTTGCTCCTCCCTTCGCGCATGCCATTGTGTTAGAGAGACTCAGATGTGGTTTTTTTTTGGTATTTTGTTTTACACTAGGAGTAAAGTAATAGATATATAGATACATAAGTACATGGAAGGGATACGTGGATAAATATATCACAACATAAGTTGTATTTAATAAACTAAGACGTTCAAGTTTTGCTGTACTTTAAGCTAATTTATTTGTGTGTTTTTATTCCTTTTCAATAATTGAATAGTGAAGCAATTGTGGTTAAATAGTTATGATAACATTTGCATATTGTGCTAGATAAGAAATAGCATCTGGAGATGCTCATACAACTACTATGCAAATTCCTGATTAGCACATTTGCATCAAAAGGCTCTTATTATTGTTTAACAAATGGTACTGTATTCCATACAAATGAGGAGATATGCATCAGTTAGGGCCCACGCTTCCTGCAAGGACTTCAGGAACTCTCCCCTGGTGCAAAGAAGCTGCCCAAAAATATAGGCTGTTCTTTCACTTTTTATTATGTGTGCATTGATGTTTTTTGCCTTAATTAATTGTTTATGGTTTGTGTAATTGTAATTTCGTAAAAACCACTGCTGGATAAAATATTGATTGCCCCTGGTTGAGGTGTATAGGGCTGCAAGCTGCAAGCTGAAACATGTCGACCAACCTGCACAGCGCCATGAGGTTGTCTTACTACCAGGCGTGTTTTTAAACCTTGACACATAGATTTCTGTATACACGTTCTGTCAGTATCTGTGTAGCCAATTTTAGTCACCATTATCACCTAAGCACTGCACATTATCAAGTCCACTCCATGGTTAACATCATGGCTGGATATCTGACATCCATTCCCACACCAGCACTGATTGGCTTGCTGTGGGTTTGTTTAATCAGCAATTCCCACGTGACGTAAACTCCACCGTAAGGGTGGTCTGATGGGTCTTGTACCAGCCATGTGGTTTCCAATATTTTCCAACAGCATTGGTTTGCTCATGCATCCTGTTGTTTCATAGTTACTGGTTCAGTTACACACCATTTCCAGACCTGTTCTGCTCTATTATGTGTTTTGTGTATAGGGCTGCCCCTGTGGTGGTTAATGATCAAAAATGTAGGGTAGCACTAATGCTCAATATGAGGTAAAAAAAAGTTTACATCTACACAAGAGATAAAGAGGACAAGAAAATAATTTAACACCTGAACATTTTGGACCTCAAAAGAGTAAGAATAGTGGCCTCCTACCCAGCTGCGGTTGGAAGTGGGAGTACCTGCGGGGCGGTGACTTGGGGAGGGGCAGGGGCAGGGGCAGGGGCAGGGTGGGGGTAGTAAACTATGAATTATGGAGGTTTACAGGTAAGTAAACATATAAATAAATTAAACGGATGTTGTTGCGTGCACTGCATCCCCAAATGCGATGCATGAGGTCCTAGGATGCTTGTTTCCAGTCCAGGGAGGACCTGGCCTGGCAGTTCGGGCTGGACTGTTCCCATTGGGCCCAGGGTAAAGACTGATTTGCATATAGCTGGGTCCAAACTGGAATGGCATGGTGAGCACAAAAACAATGGATTTATACCCAGATCTCTATACTGGGGTGAATGTATGACATTGTTCTGCATTCTGTCCATCAGTTGATCTTTTTTCAGAAATCCAGTGGCATTTCACATGGTTTTGTGGTTACAAGCTCTGTACAGAGGCTTATTCGATTTCTGACTTAGGTCCTCAGTATGAGTTTGGCGATGTGGGAGCCGGGCGGTTCACTACCACCCTGCTCCGCCAAACCCGAACACTGGTCGTCTGCCATATAAATCGCTGTTTGGCGGGTGGACAGCGTGGGTGTCTCGTGGGAGTGCAGTAAAAAGGCTCAATGAGAAGTTAATACTGCCCTGCACTGGGACCACTTCAGTGTGTTCCAGCACAGCATGGACCATTAAGTCAATGTCGTGCTGGAACTGGGTAAGTGCTTGCACACAGGGAGGTACAGCATGTGCCCTTCTGCATGCACATACCTGCATGGGAAAAGGGGGTCCCTGTAGGGTCCCCATTGGTTCCCCACCAAAAGCTTTAACATAGTAGTGCAGACCACCATATAAGACTGGCAGTCATGAAAACTCAAAATATGCATGGCGGTATCGCAGCAGCACCACCAGCATTTTTTACTGAGCCCCTGACCACTGCATCACCAATAGGGACCACGGTTCACTGGCAGTTGGGGTGGTTCATTGGTGGTCTAACTTCCAATCTTATAATACTGCGATTGAACCGCCGGTGCAGCGGTGGCTGGACCGCCATCCGGCGAGTCTGGCAGTCCATGGACTGCCAGACTCGTAATAAGGCCCTATGTCTTAAACATTGATTTATTGGTTTCTGATTTGGTGTCTAAATGTTAGGACTACAAGGAACTGATATTTACTTCTCCATATTCTAGTTTGGTAAGCATGCCCCTTGCCCAGATGATTTGTTTAATTATGTGATGTTTCTTGGTGAGGGCAAGTGGGTATATAGATAGTGGACTGCATAGCATATCTGGGGCATGTTAGATGAATGTTAAGCACTTCTGCCAAGTGTGTTATGGTGGATGTTAGTGTGTGGTACAGCATGCTGGAAGGTGGCGCTGTAAACCCAGCATTGAACAATCAACTCTAAGGCATGCATATGCTGTGTTGGATACATGCAAGATGTTCTATAATTTGTTTTTTGGGAAATTTGTATCCCTTTTTTTTATGGTTTTCAGTGTTGTGAGCCAAGCAACAGCCAACTCTATGGTATATCTGGGCATATTTTTTTCAGAGTTTTATATAGCGCAAACTTGACCTGAAGGTGTCAGGTATCGGAGCTGTTTTTCACGTTATTCCTACAATTTAAAGTTATTTTGCAAAGTAACAATTTTTTCAGTATTGTATGTTTGAGTTTTGTTGTTTTGGGTCTTGTTGGTTTAGATAAAGTTTTGCTTATTTTCCTAAACTGGTGTGGTGCACATTTGAAGTGTTTTCACTGTGTTTCTGTATGCATGCACAAATGCTCTACACACTGTCTCTGAGATAAGCCTGTCTGCTCTTTACAAGCTACCAACGAGGTGAGCAGGTTTTTTTTAGAAGTGTATCCCCCTTACCCTGACTAGGAAGCAGGGTCCATACTTGGATAAAGGTGAAACCCCTTGCCAACTAGAGGCCCCCATTTCTAACAGTGTCCTACCTTCTTTTTTATGACAGTGCCAATACCTTTATATTATTTATCTGTAGAAGCTGTTCTTGCTTTGACGTGTCTCACAGCCTTCCAGAGAAGCCTGAAGAGTAAGAGTCAGGCCTTTATGGTTTCAGAGAAATCACGTGATCTTTGACCTCCATAACTGGAAGTGACATTATAGGACCTTTCACCTGGTAAATTCACCGAAAGAACATCACAGAATGTGCCTTGAGTAAATACCTGCATGCTCATAGAAACATGTCTTAAATTAAATATGGAGTGAAGGTCATTCCCACTGTATTTATTAGGGTTTTGCCTTGACATGGACTGCTATATATTCATCACTGCTACGCTTCCTTAAAGCAAATCCAGGCTTGTTGTCATATTTAAGTGGGGAATTATTACCTGATGTTTTCTTTTTCTAAATTGCAGGTCAGTGTCACATTGTTTGGAATAAGGGATGTGAGTTTGTATTAAATTACATCTGAACCTGAGGGATGTGAGGATCTGGAAGGATGGATGAGGCTATATGAAAGTAGATCAGGATGGAAGGTTAAAGCAAAAACGTATCAAGTCACTTTCAGGTGACATGAAATGTAGGGAAACAATGGAAGGATGAGGAAGCAGGGAATATGTAAGAGTCTTCAAATAACTATCTATCTCCAGTTCACTCCATCCTTGATCACAGTCTCAAGATCACAGCACCACACTGATAGCACTGTGATAAACCAATGAAGCCAAGATAGACTGTTCATACCTGGAAGGGCAGGAGGCTGAAGCATCCAGCATGTACACATGAAACCCTTTTGAGAAAGCCCCTCCTACTGGACAGTGATGTAGGATAACCATCATGTGCAATACGAGCGACCTACAGCTGCACCATCACAAACATCCTTTATGCCTTGGGCTCATGTGGAATCCACCCACACATTTGCTGCCTCTCTGCCAGTTAAAAACATGGATAGGGAGAAAGGTGACAGCATGCTTTGCCCAGCTTGTCCCACTGAACCTCACAAGACAAACAGCAAGCTCAATGCCCCAACCCGATATGTTGTAAATGGTTCACTGACAAAATATCAAATCCACAAATATTGAGGGTCATAAATATTGTGACAAAAATACAGTGCACACAAATATTGTTATCCTATATTTATAATGTTAATAACAAAAATATCGCAAAAATATAATTATACACTTTTATCAAAACAAAAATATTAATATTGGTTTTTAATATAAACATAGTTAAACATACTAAACATTAAATATATTGACCTTAAACAGTGATATAATGTAAATGAAATATAGTTACATCATTCAACATTATATATGAATTATTTGCAAAAAAACTCAAATATACGTGTATGTTTATTTAAGCATATATAAATGAAACTATCATAAAATAATAATTATAATTAATGCTAAAATGTACTAATTTTTTGTAAACTTTCAAAACAATAACAAATGTATATATATACATATATACACACATACACACAATACATTATAAACTGCAACTAATAAATTGGAAACAACTCTAAACAACATACCAATTTAATTACACACAAAAAGTAAACAACATAAAATACATATTACAAAGTTAATAAATAAAAATAATATATTGCTAAATAAATAGAAACATCACAATAATATGAATTTAAACAATATAAACAAAAGTATAACATTTAAGGAATAATACATATACTATTTCTACTCGAGTCTCTGCAACCGTAGGGAAAGTGTTGGATTGCGGAGGGGTAAAATTGACTAATCCCAGTCGAGTCAATGTAACAGTAGGGAAAGCGTTAGACTCCGAAGTGGTACAAATGCCTAGTCCCACTCCAGTCGGTGCAACAGTAAGGAAAGTGTTGGATTGCAGAGGGGTAAAATTTCCTATTCCCACTCCAGTCTGTGTATCTGTAGGGAAAGTGTTGGATTGCAGAGGGATAATCTTTACTATTCCCTCTCCAGTCTGTGCAACAGTAGCGAGAGAGTAGTTCACTTCAAAGAAATACATTTTTTTAACAACTACATAAAGTAAGAACTCATATAAATATTTCAATTTAAAATATATAAATAATTGTTTTTTAATGAAAAAGTGGCATATTTATTACAATATTATATAAATATTTTAACTGAAAACAAATAATAATAACATAATTCTAAGGCCACACTCTATCTTCACAACAGCCAACAAAAAAAGGTTATTACAATTAAAAAGCATAACACATTTTAAAAACAATAAATAACAATTTTCACATTTATTATTACTTAAATAACTCCCTACCACACACCTCCACAAAGTAAACAAGACACACCGAAAATGTATCTTGAAATAATTATAATTAAAACATGTGCATAATTAATTATCAACATGTGCATAATTAATTATCAAATAAGCAATTAAGTTCAATTATCTAGTAAGAAAATAATTATATTTAATAAACTTCCCACCCTTTATCCCTATCTACCCAACAACGTGCACCCAATATAGATTTAAAAAAAATATCTTAATTACATAATTTGCATGATTAACTATCAATTAAACAATCAACAACAATTAACTAATAATACATTAATTAAATTTCATGAACTTTCCACCCTTTACCCCTACCCACACAACGATCCGCACTTAAGATATAACTTTAAAAAATGTAATTACATAATCTACATAATTATTTATCAATTACATAATTATTATGAATTCACATTAATTATTAATTATTATAATTACATTCCTTCCCATCCTTCACCCCTACAAAAATCACAACTCATTGCAAAAATAGTATTAAAAATGTAATTGATAACACAATTTACATTATCAATTAAATATTTAATAACACTTAAAAAATAATTATTAAATATTTTATCATTTTAATTACTTCCCACCCTCTACGGCTACAAACCCCACAACCTGCACCTGAAACTTAACATAATTAAAAAAATGTATTACACAATTAACATAATTAATTATCAATTACATATTTAATATTAATGAATAGCAACTTTTTTTGTTATAATTAATTTAGTCCCCACCCTATACTCCTATAAAGCCACAACTCACTATAGCACAAAAAATACAAACAAACTATTACATTTAATTGAACGGAAGAATAAAATACTTTATTGTTGATTAATAAAAATCATTACAAAAAGGAAAAATTCTTTGGATTGTGCAGGGAACATAGTTGAACCGATTTGATCAATCAATTATATTATCTTCCAGTGACAAAGACACATAATACGTTGCAATGTGTAAAATAATAATGGAGATACATTATGTTTAAGTTCTGAGTTTCACACGGAACACAAAAGACAATGCTACATTATATACAATAATAATAAAATAGTCTCAGCAGAACTACCTACACTATCCCCTTTTTAAAATTCATACATTAAAATGCCATAATTAAAGTGCCAAGGTTAAATTGCCACTATGCAGTTCCTTTCGAAGAAACCATTCTTACATCAAACAATATTCTATATAATTAATTTAAAAGGATAACATCTTTCTCACCAAAGAACCTACACAGAATAAACAATTAATTTGAGATTGGGATTTTACCCAATTACTGCAAACAATGAAATCCTGTTAAAATGTCAATTGTAGAGCCATGTGCGCAACTTCAAGATCAAATTATGGAGTTACAGTTGACAATCAGCATCTTTGGGACTGACAGCATTATCGAGAGAAACTGATTATTAGTTATCAACACTTACCCCTAATGTCAGGTGACAAACTCTGAGGTTAATGTTTTTTTCTGCAATAAGAATAAACTTTATGAACTGTGTAGTCAAATGGGCCGATTTCCCAGAGAGGCAAGTTGTGATTGTTTGTGGACATGTTCTCACCCCGATTTCTTCAAAAATGGATTTTAATAAGGCATTCCTCTCTTCTAACAGTTGAGGACAAATGGATACAGCATGCAAGAGAGATTCATTATAAAAACCGCATAACCTACAGCTATTAGTGAGCCAATTTTGTTCCCATGTGGGAGTTCCATCATTTGCGGGGTATCTCCCAAGTCATAGCAGCATACATTTGTCTCTTGTAAACGATTTTAAATGGGTTATGAGATACGATTGTAGTTCTAATTTAGTGAATGAGTTAATAACTGACCAGGCATGTCTTTTTTTTTAGCAAACTCATCCTTATCCAATAGAATCGATAGGAAGTTAACTTATTGATTTAATGTCTATCCGAACACAGCTTTGTTTGTAGCTACATCTTGAAAGGGCTGAGAATTTAAATTGTTTAGGCTCTCCATTAAATAAGGTCTCCAACGCTTAGCGTGCTCATATATCATTATTTCCTGCCAGCAATGGTTACAAGTGTGCCTGGGTCAGAACAAAAGAAAGAATATAAACATTTTAAAAACTGCAGATTGGCTTATTAAAGCTTGTCTTTTCAAATCAAATTCCAATCTAACATTGGCATGCCAATATTCTTTGGAATCCTGAAGACAGATTTAAAAACAACGAAATATTTAGAAACTATTTTAAAAAACATTAACAATAATTATGCACACAATTTCTAATATATACAAATAAAATACATACTAAAATACATATAAATCATTAAAAACAATATTATAAACAACTATATTTTTTGAAACGATATTAACAACATAGATATTTTAACATTGATATTACTTACCTTAAAATCGATATGCTTGTCCACAATATTTTTGCACACAATATTTGTGCATCACTGTATTTCAAACTGGATATTTATACTCCTCGATATTTTTTTTTAATATTTTGTCTGAGTAACGTATTGGTACACTCAAGGACAAGTTCGCTTCCAAATGCTGTTTTTAAAGCTTAACAGCTGCTCTGTGCTTCGGCTTCCATCCTCTTCAGAACGCATTTACTGGAAGTAGAAGTGACATGATGGACCTCAGACGTAGCCAGTGCAAATGAGTGGCAGAGTTTGTGATATCATTACAACAACTAAATATCTGATTTACTAAGGTGCTACCTCCAGGTTTCATACAATATTTTTGTAAACTCTCATGCCACCTTGTAACTGACAAATGTATTGTATACTGGCACTTACACGACAACTGTGGCTGCCAGTGGGGGAAACCATTCAGCTTGCAGGGGAACAAGTGTGCAGAAAGAAATGATGTGTGAGACCCACCAAATGTGGCTGATGTGAGAGTTCTCTCCTTGCTATACTTCATTGTCAAGCATTAATACATACATGTCTTCCTGTTTTTTTCTAACTCACACCGGCCCCTCAGCCACCGTTCACTGGCAGCCTCCACTGCTTATAAGTAAACCAAATGTACTGATTGGGTGTTAGCCAATTTTACAATGTTTAAGTGAGAGAGCACAAGAACTTTAGCAATAGTTAGCAGTAATAAAGTTCACAGAGTTCTCAAAACCAACAAAAACGAGTTCAGAAAACAGGCGGGCGAAGGCAAAACATTTAGGGGTGACACTGCAGAGAGAAAAGGTCAACAACAGGAATTCAATACAACAGAACAAAATAATCCAACCACTTTTTCCCATTAGCAGTCATTTATTCTACAGCTAAACTAACTTCACCAGTTCATTATTTGTTGATTTGTGCAGCGCATTCCAATAAGATCCTTCACTGACTGTGATACATGTATAGTATTTATGTTCTTCTTTCTGATTTATTCGATCTCACATGACTGCTCAACTTTGCTTAAATCCATGAACCTTAGATTTGCTATTAGGAAGTGATGTTGCTCAATTCAAGAACATTGTGACGTGTAACATAAACATACATAAAATCTGTTGTTCACTGTCCCCTTTTTCTCAAAGACCCTTTACCCTTGACTTCATATATTTTTTAATTTGAATATATTTAACGTTTATGTAGTAGAGATTTCACCAAAAGGGATACAGGACACTGCTCAAAGTAATACCGTTCAAAATAAGACCAATAAAACCTTTTACTGGAGAGAATGAAAATTACGTATTCGAACAAAAATAATCAGAAAGAAACAGACAAGTAAATTAAAGATAATGGGTAACGAGATTTGGTAGAGACAAGAGACATGCACAATTATGAAGCATGTTTCTGCGCATCCTACCTATTTCTATGCCTCCTATGCCTTGCTATAAATTTTATTCCACAACTTGCAGTGCTGCCTGTCACTACAAACGCAAGTTTAGGGAATGAAAAACAGCATCACTCTAAGCCTGAGGCGTGAAAATACAAGGCACAGACACAGAAGGCAGAGGAAGGTACAGTTTGCTCAGAGACACAGCACACACAGTCTGTGCACATTTGTGCATGCCTTTATTTGAAATGTAATGTAAAAGGCAAGCATGTGCGAATAGTAAAGTAGGGCGCGTATATTACAGAAACGTTGTACCGGTGTAAAAAGCGTCTGCTGGCTTGGTAATGAGAAGTGTATCTGAATATTAAGTACTTAAAATACATTTCCTACCCTTTTCAAATGTGAAATATGGAACTTCGTTTGAAACAAAACCATGTCATTTATATGAGTTCATACATTGTGCAAATTCGCTTTGCTTGTTCGGTTTTTCTAACAAGATTATTTGATGGATTAGGAGTTGTTCACTCACTTAAGAGGATTTAAGAGCAATACACCCATAAACTACCGTGTAGTATGCTGTAATAAGGATGTTGATGCAGACATCAAATCATTACTTACAACAGGAGGGCCTCTCTCAAATACATGGAAGATATTGCACAAGATACAGTTGAGACATAAATTAGTCTGGACTTTGTCCGTCTTACCTCCCTTCTGGCTAATGGGAAGCATAGATTCTGGAGCAGAAACCGTGCGGGGTTGCCTCTTTTTACTGAACACTAATGAGCCATTTTGAGGTTATGTCTTGGAGAAGCAGCAAACAGAGGCCTGTTATATGGGAGCTCAGCTAAAATTAGCTTCTTCACTTCTCTCCACACGAGTCTCCATAATTGCATGGCGGGGCATGTGTCAAGCAGCAATTAGCCAGCCTTCTCCTTCCTTCTGTGCAATTTACAGATTTGGAGGGCAGGAGTCTAACTAAGAAAGCAACAGACAGCGTAGCAAGAGTGTCATAAGCCATAGTGCAAGCACTGGAAATACCCCCCCTGGCGGTCTATGGATCGTAAAACACAGCAATAATCAGGGTTCAGTGGGCCCCTCGAGCTTCCTGGTATGGTGCCACTGCACCTTCTGCACAATTGCTAGCTTCCCCTATAAATGCATGTGCAAAAATGGGTCTTATGCAGTTCTGACTAAGCGAGAAAATATCCATGTCTGTGTCTACTTAGAGTATTATAATGTATCTAGTGCACACACGCTCGTCTATCTCTCTCTGAGCTGGCCTCGTCGAAGACACGCCTTCAAACCAGAAGCTATGGCAACCCCTTACTAATTAAAATCTTCTGTAAAGTAGAAAGTGCAGAGGTGTAAGAAGCCTTAGAAACGCCAAAGGAAAATGTAGTGCCATTAAAACCTATCACGAATGTGGAAACCATTCATTATTCGTGGCTGGTGCATCACATTTTTCAAAGCTGGGGAGTTCCACGCCTTTCTCGGGAGGATGATCTTGTTTGTCTTGCTTGATATAAAATAGTTTTTCATGTAAATAAACAAAATGTTCCCGATCAATGCCTCTCTCTTTTACAGCACACTCCTTCAAAGCGGATAGGGGTTGTTGTTGTTGTTTCAGAGGATTGGCAGTCCTGCAGTAAATAAAAAAGTGTCATTTTCAGGAAACGTACAAGTGGAATTCCTGCATAAATTAAAACACTTTTCTGTGTAGTGTACACACCAAAGAGCAGAAACACAGGGGAACATCTACTTGACGTGAGTGATGTAAAATGCAGCGTTGAGTGCAGAGAAATAAATTAAGGGAAACTATCAAACATTTATTGCAGAGTCTTTAGCTGCAAACGAGACTGGGTGTGGTACTTTACCAAGCCATTGAGTACTTTAAATGGGTGTCCGTCATTGTTTTGCAATAAGCTGAATGATAGAGGCGAGTTTGGGAATGGATCTAGTATGGGCTGTTGTATGTAGGTTAAAGTGTGTAGAACATGGAATGAAAGAATTCAATTCTACAGTTTACTGTCGCAGATTACTTCAGATTGTGACATGAACCACTGTTCAAACAAAACGGAACCTATGCAGCGTGAAACCATTGTACGCAAAATAATTTACACGAACATGCCATTTAAAGACTGGTCCCCACACCACTTATCCTCAAAGGGAATGAAGCATCTTACCACACAAGTAATTTTTGCTTGTTAAGGAGTAGAGGGAATATCGACCACAGCTGACTTATGATAATTCTATCATGGACACATTGGTATTGCTTGGTTGTGAGTGCATTGTGTCACTTGCTGATTTGTTCAACCACATACAGGGGCATATTACCAACAAGTAGCGATATTTAACGCTAAATAGGCTTAGCAACCATTTTTTTATCGCTGAGCATCTCCGGAATTTATCGCTGAGATAACGTGCTATTAGCAACGTTTATCTCCAAAGCGATACATTTTCCAGCGATAGCGGCGAAATGCATGAATATCGCTGAGAATACAGCGATATTCACGCATTAGCGACGAAATACTCTTAGCCATGTTATCCACCTCCCATTGGATAACATTGCTAAGAACTGGTCTGGGCAGGTGTTAGTATTTGGAGATATTCGCGCTTAGCGCGAATATTTCCATTGCTTTGCCTGCCTTGCTAATAGGCGATAGCGATGTTAGCGACTGTTTTTAGTCGCTAACAGTTTGGGTACGCCCACTTTGCATGTCATTAGCGATAAATATTGCTGACATGCAAAGCGGGCCCCACCCGCTCGCTTTCATCTAAGAGCTGTCGCTAACTGCTGCTATCGACAGCTTGCTAATAGGGCGATAGAATTATCGACGCTTAGCGGCCACCCTTGATAATATGCCCCTCAGTGTGTATGTAAAAGAACGGTCGTCAGGACCTCTGTACTAATGGCGCAGCTGGTGGGGGGGGTCACACATGAACAGCCCTTGTCATTTCTACGCTTATCAGTGACACAAGAACGTGTGCATTAGAAGCATGCATGCTGGAGCCATCTGAGCTTCAGCCTCCCATGAATGTATTGATCAAACACCTCCTTTGCCGCAGGTGTGTAAAATGGGGAGACTCATTGACATGAATTCTAACTACCCAGCTGCTGACCCGGAATGTTTGAAATTCCAGAAATCTCAGGACAAATTATGGAAAATTCACGTAATAATGCAAAATGCGAAATCGCCATGTAACGCTATATAAATTAGTGCATAATGCATCCTGTCATCAATTTTTGATGAAGGGATGCATTTTGCACTGAAAAGCTTGAAAAATACATGCCGCGGACAACAGTCACTTAAGTTTTGACCGTTTGAGTTCCTCCTGTGCAATAATTTTGCCATAAATGTGAGAGTTAATATGCAAGAATGTATAATGTTGTAATTTGGGGAATTTATTTGTACCAAATGTAACACAAAATTCCTCAAATTACGCCATTCACCCAGGTCTACTGCAGGCACGCCTTCTCTTTTTCATTTGCCAAAGTGATTAGGCATCTGATGGGAATGTGATGAGGCTTTCAAGAAATAAAAGTGATTGAATGAGACATCGCTTATGAATACCAGCACAGATCTGAAAACAAATAATAGTAATATTCAACTAACTGAAAAATTGGAAGACTGCAGTGAGTAGGTGTAATCAACCACAGAGCAGCTATGACTCCTTTAAGATTTCTATTTCATTGCTTGAGGTTCAAAGAGATCTAGCTTTGCAGGAAAAGGACATGATTGTTTATATTTTCCTGATACTAACAGGTCTGGACAACTTTGTATCAGATAAACAGCATGCAGAGTGTGCTTCCTCTTCTATTTCTATTACAGCTACAAAGAGAAGCATAGGAAGGAGACTTAAGCATGAGTTGTACGGGCACGACTGTAAGTCAGGCACCGTTGGAAATCGCCACTGATATGGAAGGGCAGCCCACGGTCACTCCCCACAAACAATGAAGACCGAATGTGAAAATATGAAAAGTATTTTTCAAGAAGCTGTCAAGCACTGAAAACACTGTGAAGTAAAGTTAAACATAGTGACCTAGAGGCACGTATTTTGGGGTTCATGAACAAGACTCAACAGATTTCATTGAAAAATAGGTGGGTAAATAAGAGGTTCAGCCTCCGTGTGTAATTTGGAATGGATAACACAGAACCAATTAATAGTGCATTGCTACAACCCAAACATGAAAGAGAGCCTGTGGTTAAGTCGAAATCATGTAGTTTAACAAGTGACGAGTATAGCTCTATTAATTAAGCATTCATGTCATGTAGAATAGCAAAGCAGACAAAACATAACAAGATGATGGACATGGTTGGTGGGAAGAAAACAGGTAAATAAACAAAAAATTGCAGATATCAATGTCAGCTTTGCCGTACAAAATATAAAATAGAAGAGGGGAGTGAACGAAGATACCACCGCCCTGATGAATACCATCCACTAAAGATCCCCCTCAGAACCATGCCCCCACTTCAACAACAACCTTAGAAGAACCATCATCTCCAACACACTCACCGCTATCATCAACACCCTCCATAACCACTACCATCTTCTTGTCTTGCTGGAAAATGCAGAAGTCAATACCCTATTGAAGAAACCAACAGTTACAGTCTTTTCTATCTAAAGTAATGGAGAAAACCATCAATACCCAACTTACAGACCACCTAAAACTCCATCAACTCCTATACAGGTCTCATCAGGCTTTCACACCAACCACAGCACACAGATAACCCTCATTGCGGCCACTGATGACATCAGAAGCACCCACAACCAAAGAGAAACAGCCACACTCACCCTCCTCGACTGCTCTGCAGTTTTCAATGTGGTCTCCTACAAGTCACTTATCACAGAGCTTCAGTACTTGGGTATCTGCAGATTGGCCCTCATGTGGATATCCTTCTTCCTCATGGACAGAACTCAACAAGTTAGGCTTCTCCCGACACCTCAGAACCCAAGAAATGTCTATGGGGCAGATGTATCAAGATTCCGATTTGTGAATTCTAAATAGCAATTTTTTGCCAATCGCTATTTAGAATTCGCAAAATGGAATGTATGTACAAAATCGGTGTTTTTTAGCGATTTCTTAATATTCTTTATTTGCTAATTCGCAAATAAGGAATAATTTCCAATGCATTCCTATGAGCCAGGAGGCCCATAGGAATGATAATGCAATAATTCTCAAATTGCAAATTCGCAATTTGCTAATCACAATTTGAGAATTATTTCAAGGGTGCAGGGGTGTATCAAAGACACCCTGCTGCACCCCTGAAATTTACATGTGTGTGCATGTGGCACACATACATGCCCTATGGGCATGTATGTGTGTCACATGCCACCCTCACAAATGCCAAAGAGGGCATTTTTAAAAGAAATCGCAAATTACCACCAACTACAAGTTGGTGGTAATTTGCGATTTCTTAACACAAAATCGCTATTTCAAAAAGTTTCATACATTTCATTTAAGGAATCGCAAAAATTGCGATTCCTTAAATGGTATGGCAAAATAAGGAATCGCAATTTTTTGCGATTCCTTAAATATCGATTTTTTGATACATTTGAAATCATGCTAAAAGGCCGCTTGCGAGTCGCAAAGGCCGAAATTCGCAGAATTTCGGCCTTTGCGACTCGCAAAAGCCTTGATACATCTGGCCCATAATGATCAGAACCCAGGGCATCAACATAGTATCCTTCGCCAATGACACACAGCTCATCGTCCCCCTTACCAACTCAAACAGCATCACCAGAGCAAACTTTGCCAACCGCATAAGCAACATCAATGCTTGGATGAAAACCAACTGCCTCCAGCTCAACACAGACAAAACTGAAGCCCTAATCTTCAGCAACAACTCCCCCTGGGATGCATCTTGGTGGCGCTCTGAACTTGGTCACCCACCCACCCCTGCTGACCATGCCAAGTACCTCAGTATCATCCTGGACACCAACCTGTCCATGAGCAGACAAATCAATGCCTTGAATGCTATGCAGGATTTTTAAGTGAATACCATTAACACCAGATGAGCAGTCACCCAGGCTCTTATCACATGCAGATTTGCTTACCGAAACGCCTTATACGTTGGAATCCCATCCCATGTCCTACACTAACTCCAAACCACTCAGAATGCCACCTTCAAACTCATCCTGAGCACCCCGTGAATTAACAATATTACTACATATCTCAACAATCTCCTTTGGCTCCCAGTCCAGGAAAGATGTAAGTTAAAGCTACTCACCACACCTCCAAAGCTCTCCACAACATCGGTCTAGCTTACCTCAACAACTGCCTCAACTTATACCAACTCACCAGACACTGTCAATCTGTGTCTCAGGCAACAGCACGCCTTCCTCGCATGAAGGAGACCAGAAGCGGAGAATGCTCCTTCTAGTACCTCACAGCCAAAACCCGGAATGACTTCCCAAAACATCGCTGAACCTCCCCCTCCCTCATGGACTTCAGCAGAAACCTCAAGACATGGCTCTTCCTTTTGAACAGGCATGATCCCCTCCTCCCCCCTCAGGCCTGCCCTACTCAGCCCCTGAAGACCCTCACCGGTGATTAGCTGTAGAAATGTGGTGAAACTTTCCTGGAAAAGTACTCATTCAAGAATCCATGTAATACTTCTGGTATTGTCTTTTGTTACCCAGCAATATATCAATGTAACACATTTTTTTTCTCTAGTGATTTCTAAGTAGTAACTACAACTATTCTTCTATTGTGTCCACTGAATTTTCGGTTCCTCAGGATTTCTTAAAAATATGTTGGGTGTTTTCATTGCATTACCAGTCTTTGTTTCACAGCCATTTCAATGCTCTTTTGAGGTGTGGCCGTTGAGACAGCTTTAGCTGTTTCCCAGACTATTTTTTTTTACCAAAGAACATATATAATATGCAAAGAGAGGGGTTTTTGGTCAGTGGAATTCACCCATTGGTCTATTAAATTGTCATTCACATTTTGTTCCTTTCACACCAGCATACAGCAAGGAACTGTGGGTCAGTACACTTTACCTACTGGCTCACTTCACTTTAAGTGAATGCACAACGCCCATGCACATTGTTGAAATCCTAGTACTGCAAATCAGTAGTCAAAGTGGGCAGGGTCGACAGGGCACGGTGTGCCCTACTTCTTTTATTCAATAGATTCCATTCCCCTACTTTTTCTTTAAGCATGCATCCCAGGAGGGCAGTTGAAGCCAAGGCCTACAGATAAGGCTTGGTGTTTGTGGCCGTTCGGGGACGGGCAGAAGGTCAGGGAAGGAAAAGGACTCTGTCCCTTCCTGCTCAGAGAAGACAAGGACAGTGTCCACTTCTGCTCTTCCGCTGACAGCAGCACCCCCTCTTTTGTCCTCTTATTCCCGCTCTTTCAGTCTAGCTCCTCCTCACTTACTGAAAACCGTCACTTGAAGAAATGGTTCTCACCTCTTTCCATCTTTCGTTTATCTGTTCCCCTGTGAAATTGATCCAAAAAAGAAAAACACTTTTGCTGGAATTGTATTTTCCTGACATTTTACTATTAAAAAGTGCAGCCTCAGGACGGAGAAAAATAAAAGGTTCAAAATATGAAAAATAAATACATTACTAAATAAAGCAAGACAGAGTGGTTGCAAAGTGACCAGACTGATTTTATTTACACCCAAAAACATTAGCGCCTCTTTATAGAGTTTGCCAGTGAAGCACTACTTTTGTTTTCTTGTCTTTCTTTGAACAGCACTGTTTTCCCTAGTTGGGAAAGTGCTGAAGGCAGCATGAGATTCCACTAAGTGGGGCAGTATGGTGTTCAGTGAGGGAGAGGATGGGGCACTATGGTCATAGCTGACAAATCTGGAACTGGTTAACCAGGTTCAGCCTTCACGACCAGTCCCCAGACAACTGTCCTGCGGGAGCACATTCCCATGCTAGACCTTAGAAGGCCCCGCAAGACCTTAGAAGCTCTGGTGTCTTAGCACCAGCAGGTGGACCTTAGCGGTGGCAAGCGTGGGTTAACCTTGATGGCCTGTCCACTACAATAAACACTGAAATTCACCTCCAGTCTTGCGGGCAGGCCTATGAAGCAGCACACCATAGAGCAACAGTGATTCTGTCACTGAAGTTACAGGACCCTTGAGGAGGCTGATTTCAAGTGGGGGAGTAGTGTTTGTAAGTATATTATGGTTTTAACCCGTTGACCGCGGCGCGACTTACGCCACGTGGGGGCACTTTAATCAGTGGGCGGGGTTTGGACAGCCCCCGGCTGTCCTCCGCACATGCTCACCGTCACGTGGGATGGCCGGTGGCCGTCCTCAGCACCGAACGGGTAAAAACACTTGCTGCCCCCTTACTGGCCTCCAGCAGATTTCAGTAACAATAACAATGTCATGATAACTCCAGTGCTTAAAGTTCTTCCTAGAGAGAGATCAGAGTTTTGTCTAGTGTATGGGCTGACTCCTGGAAAATTAGCGCAGAAGGTTAATGTGCCTACTACAAAGAACATGTTACCATGCAGAGCACAAAGTGCACATAATGAAACTAGGTCAGTGGGTTACTGCTTTTGTCAAAGAGATCCTTTCGTTACTTGCAGTTTATAAGTTAAAATCCTAACATAGAACAGTCAGCTAATAACTATCATCAAAGAGCTGCATGGAAACCGCAAGGTAAAAATTACAGCATTATGTTTTTCCCCACTCTTTGATTATCCTATGGTTGCAAAAAGTGTTAATTTGGATAGAAATCCATTCCGATTATTAAAGAGAAACCCCAACCATGGTATTACTTTTTAAATTCTGAGTTTGTGTTTCTCTAGAGTCTAGACCAATCACTATTAAACCATAGTGCCTACTCGTATGGTTGTCATGTAACTCCAACACCTTGCATTCCTTTGCCTTATGTAACATTTCCTATACAGTGATTTACACATGTATGATTGATTGTCTCTGTGTAATGTGTGAGATGTAAAGTGGTCTGACACCCTACTCTGGTATGAGCAGCGCTGTAAATCAAAATATATGCCTCTGAGAGAGAGTGTGATTATGGAGACTTGAGTGGCACTCTTGAAGGGTGGTAGTGAGGTAGTCTGTGATGGAGGAGGTCATTGGGCAGCACCAACAAACATTGTTGCATAGGGCACCACCAGTACTAAAGCCTGCCATGCCCTTGAGGCCAGTCCGCCACACCACTTGGTACCTCCATTGACCTAGTTTCAGCAGTAGCAGTTGCTAATCACCAGGGATCAGAAATGCAGGATTTGCATGCACACCAAACTAAGTTCGCAAACTTCACAGTCGCTCTACTTCATGCACAAGCACTTTTAACATGTGCTGTCTGCTGTAGGGGCACTGGGGACAAATGGGGGACAAAATTATGCCACACTGTTGACTAAATTGTGAAGCAAAAACAAAACTGCACCGTAATGCAATATATTTTCTGATATTTTATTATTTTGACATTTTTACACATGCTTACAGTCTCTGCAAAGTTTTGCCTGATTAGTACCAGTGTAACATACAGATGCAGCAGTGAGAGATGTCAACCTTTGCAAAGGGCCGTCCACTTTGCAGCAACACAAGTCAATTTAAAAAAATGTTTTTATCCGTTTGAGCTACAAACAATTTATTAGTTGAAACTGTAAGATTATGCAGCGGATGATGTATTATGTTGCAAATGTGGCAGAGCCATAAATATATAGAAAGCATATGTAAACAAGGATAGTTTGTCATTCATGTTTGAACTGCTGTTGTGGAAAAAGGGAGAAGTGCTAATGTCAGAACTGCATGCTTCGGAGACAAATAGCTTGTGATTCCACTTCTAAGTATATTTGGGGCATTCAGGATTGGAAACATATCCCACTTTGTGAATGTATTTAAATGTAAATAACTCATGTTAAACCTTAAATGTATCTATTGGTTGAATTAAATAACATAATAAGCTGCAACTGGTCAGTGAAATGGCAAACAAATACTAAAAATCTGGATGTTTTGAACATTCTGGCCACACCTCTGACACCACCCACTGATCAAATCCTCGGATTATTCCTGTCCTCCGATTCTCCGCCCACAGTTCCCCTACTTTTTTTCCCCCACTTCACCACTGATGCAAATGGTACATTCTGCTTAGCGTCCCTTTATTTTGTTCACAAATTACAATGCTGCTCTGCATGAACAAGTATTGTGCAAACATATTTCTTAGGTACGTCGACGTGAGGTAAATGTGTAGCTAAAAGAGCATTTACCTGTAAGCAGTGCTTGAAATGGAAAAATTGAAGTGCAGGTACTCTGATACAGAGTACCTGCTCTTTTCTGAGAAGTGCAGGTACTCTCCAATTAAACGTATTAAATTTTTCTTGAGAAGTGCTGGTACTCTCCTGCTCAAAATAAAAAAGTGCTGGTACTCCGTACCGGACTGTACCGGCCCATTTAAGGCACTGCTTGTAAGAGTATACATGTATTGTAGTTCCCCGCCCTGACACCTTCCTTTTCTGACTTGCCTAGAGCATGTCTTTGTTCTTTCGCCGCTCCAGCTGCAATAGTTAGAAAGTTCCAACCAGTCAGGAGCATGATCGAAGGGCAAAGAAATGGTCCCTCAATTTACCAAGGAGCATAACCTCCCAGGCGCCTGAAGTGATGTCCCCTGTGCATGGTAGGAAGTGTAAGAAGAGCTACTCGGCCCGGAATCCCGCGAGTGAAGCGGGGATTTAGGGGGGTAGTTAAGGAGCGTAGACAAGCAGAATTTCCCCCATTTCCCAGGAAGACAAGGTTTACCCAATAATGTCTCTTGCCTGGGGAGAGACTAAATGAATCCCTTAGATATCTTTGGGGGCGCTACTTCACTGCTTGTAGGAGCTCCCTTGTATTGCAGTTGTCAAAAACCAAAATGAAAATCATGTATTGCCAAAAATATATACAGTAGGATATGGCAGCCATTTTCAAATGAGACGATTGTGAGTCAGTTTTTATACATCTTCAGCTTTTTGCTGCTCTTATTCACAAAGCTTTTTATGGTGAACCGTAGGTTTGGGTATTCTGATATGTTAAATTAGATTCTTATAGCATTTGTCTCTTAGGTTAATGTTATTTTAATGCCCTTGCACTTTATTATAATATATGTATTCTCAGAGGTGTAATTTAACCAAGCCACAGTTGTGGGAATCATAATTATTTTTCTTTGTAAGCTTTATTTACTAATCAAGCATGCGTAATAGCTCAGCTCTTAATTTGTAGTTTGCTTAAACACTGTCTGTGTACCAACATTAATGCTCGAGCCTTGGATGTATTTAAAGCAAGGATTATATCTATGTGGTCAATACTACTTTGTGGTAAATCCCTTAGATCTGCTGAGGCTGGTGCACATTAGCTGCATCTGGAACCAACACAGTGTTTCTAGCTCTTTTTAAATCCACATTTAATTGGAAAATATTTCAGTTCACCCGTCTGTCCAGCCACCCGCCCGACAATCCATTTTTAGTCTCTCAGTCTGGCTTTCTTTGGGACCCATTACAGAATTCTTGACATTGAGGTGAAGCACCAAATTGTGGCACCTTGTGACCCATTGCATAATTCCTAATATTGAGAGCAAGCACCTAATCTGGCTCTCCTATACTGCATCGTCGGGGGATGAGGTTCATTATTATGTGAATGCACACCATGCATATAAACTACTCCCCCAATCAGCTCTTTAATCCTCGACCGCATTGTGGAGGCTACTTGGCACTGCCAGAATGAAAACCAGCAAATGGCCATATGTTATGGACGGGAAGTTTTTGAGATCCTAATGTCATGCTGAAGATGGGGAGAGGATGTGCCTTACGGCTAGAGGTGCCGACTTTGGAGCTGGAGAACCAGGTTCAAGCCTCAGTGTCGGCTCAGCATCCTGTGATTCTGGGCAAATCGCTTAATCCCCCCATGCCTACAAAAAACACGAATGTGTCCTTGTGTAAAGTAACTGGTGCTCATGTAAAGCATCCAATACCTTCTGGCCGAGGTCACGCTAAATAAATCTGCAAAACAAAATGCCTGTAAGTAAAGACTTGCCTTGCTCAGGAGAAACTTTGAGCCCCCAAACACTGGCCTGGAGCACTGCAAGTACCTATGGGTCCATTTTACCACAGGCTATAGTAGAGAGGGACTATTTTAGGTAAACCCTCCCACCTGAGGCATGTTACTTTTGTTGTGATGAATACTGAATCTCCTTGCAGAGGGGTATTTACTTTACATGGTACATGGAGCAGCTCTCATCCTACCTAAGGAGACCGCCCTTCCAGCATTCACCTAATCACGAAAGGAGGAGAAATCGCTGACTGATCCTGCTCCACCTCTCGGCAGCGTTTGAAACGGTCTCTCATAGTACCCTCGTTGCCAGACTTCAGGAATCAGGAGTCCAGGGATTCAACCTCAGTTGGATCTCTTCCTTCCTCTCCAACAGGACACAAGGGGTCAGACTCTCTACTTTCACCACTGAACCCAAGAAGCTCATCTGTGGAGTCACCCAGGTGTTCTCCCTCAGCCTGACACTTTTCAACGTTTACATGGCACCTCTTGCCCACATCATAAGAACACACAGCATCAACATGGTCTCCCACACCAATAACACTCAGCTCATCCTCTCCCTCGCTGACAAAAACAACACCACCAGAAACAGCTTAACAGCCTACCTCCCTGATGTAGCAAACTGGTTGCGAGAGAACTGCTTCAAACTCAACGTGGATCAAACAGAGGTCCTCATCTTCAGAAATAAGAACTCCCCCATGGACTCCTTCTGGTTGTGACCCAACTTGGGTCCTACGCACACCCCTACAGATCATGCCAGAAACCTTGGCATCATCCTTGATGACAAGCTCTCAATGAACAGACTAGTCAATGCTATGATATCATCCTGATACCACATTCTCAGAACGCTTCGCAAAAACTTAAACTGGCTCCGAACGGACACTAGAAGCATGGGCACCCAAGCCCTCATCACCAGCAGACACGAATATGGCAATGCACTATATGGCGGCATCTCCAGTCACCTAACTCAAAGACTTTAAACCATCCAGAACACTGCCACCAAACTCATCCTAGACATCCCCAGAAGAGCACACATCTCGCCCTACCTTGCGGAAGTACATTGGCTAAGCATCCAGAAATGCAGAAAATTTAAGCTCCTCACCCACGCCTACAAAGCCCTACACAACACAGGGCCAGCCTACCACAATGACCTACTCCAACTCTACCACCCCTCCAGAAACCAGCTCTCCACTTCTCTCTGCCTTGCACAACTCACTGCATCCACAGAAGCAAGACAGGATGTCGCGCTTTCTCCTGCATCATGGCTAAAAGCTGGAGCGAACTCCCTGTACATATCTGGAGCACCACCCCACCCCTCATCTTCTGCAAGAAGCTGATAGCATGGATGTTCAACTAGGAGCACCTCCAGACCTAAGCTCCTGCTCTGGCGCCTGGATATCCTCACAGGTGAATAGCTGAGTCTTTGTAATCTCCATACCATAACATACCATAACCACCCATCATATTATACCTATAGCTACCGGTTTATATGGTGAATTATACTTCAGTCTCTTATTATGCTCCTTGTCTGTCGCCTGCTTGTCTGCTTAGCTATGCCTTAGCCCATTTCTTCTTCACGGCGTATCTATCCTTTGTTTTATCTTTTTTGGACTACAGCCATAAAGAAAATAGTTTGTGTGTGTATAGTAAGCTTTTTAACAAGGCAAACTACAGTGTAAGGGTAGATGTTAAGAGTGGCATCATTGGGAAGCATGGAAGCTACTTCAGTTTATTTGCAATGTTTGCAGCGAGGAGTAAAGCCTGTTTTAGGTACCCCATCCTGTCACAAGTTAACAAAAGCTTTGGCTCCTCCCACATAATTCTGCATAACTCATGCTCAATGTGTGCAGACCTATATGTGAGAAAGGGCTCCTTGAAGCAGCCTGCTGGCTGCCCGAGGCTTCCTGGTCCTCTCCATTTCATACCCAGATGTTTTGGTCTTAGCACAGAATACCATCATGTTGGGTGAGAGCTTGTTGTTCTAAGTTGTTTATTAAATTAGCTCCATTCAAGGATTTCAACAGCACTCTTTAGATTTGTGTGGCATAAAGAATCCCACATTTTATTTACTGTTAGCACTAGAAGCCCCTAGGATTCCCTGTTACCTCCCTCGAGAATACATTGATAAAGTAGCTATATTAATGTAAATAGTAACCCGAAGGCCAGAATGTTTGAGTTGTAAATCTTGTTTTTGGTCACAAGTGCATACACCACCACCAGAGCCATTGGACAAATGATATTGAACTCTGATGCATTTTCTGCATAAATATGAAATGGCCATAGTCACCCAAAATCCATCAGTTGCTCCATTATTTGTCAATATTTCCTATTTTTTTTTAGCCCAAACCATTCAAAAGGTGATTAAATTGCAGTAAAAAGTGGGGCGAAGACGTTGGGCGCAAAGGTACTCCCGAGCCAGTGACACCTATATGATAAAAGTTAACTGGTGATCTTTGGTTGTTGATGGTTGTACTTGGTCTTTTAAAGAGGTGACTGCTACCCAGAAAGTGTACTGGACTGGGGAAAGACCGTTTGTCTGCAGCAGGAAACAAAAACTTTAACACTTAAATGTCTTTCAAACTGTGTGGGTGGTAACAATCGTTCCTTCCTTGCCAAGAATATTTTTAAATTTACTATTAACACAAATTCACGTTCACATCAAAGACACTGGTCTCAAATTGCCTTTATTTGAGAAGATAGTCTGGACTCTGCAATAAAAACAAATATGTTGCAGTTCTTTTGCAAGGTGTTTTGGAATCCAATATTAACTCTTAGTGAGACACTCACATAATAAACATGACATCTACTATACTGTTCTGTCTAGTTTGTTTTAGTTGAAAGAGGTGCTGTATAATTGCTGCATAATTTGCCTTCCCTTGCAGCATATTTTACTCAAGCTTGCCACATAATTTGTCCCTCCACTGCCGATAATTCCAGTGGCCCTGACTATGATTGATGTGGCGAATTGCCTCACAAATAGAATTGCGTCACAAATAAATTCATTACTCATTAAAAACTAAGAGGCATATTATCAAGACCGGCGATAAAATTATTGCTGCTTTAGCCAGGAAGCCCAGGTTAACACCAGAACCTGGCCTGCTATGGGAATTCATAAGGACATATTATCAAGCCCATTATCGCCACTTTAGCGACAGTTTCCTGCCACTAAAGCGGCAATAATTTTATCGCCGGTCTTGATGATATGCCCCTAAGATATTTCTGCTTCTCGGTTTTGGGATTCAGTCAAAAAAGGCAATACCGTGAAACTATTAATTTCTCCCTGAAGGCGTCAATGCGATTGTCCTTCGAGTACAACAGTAAATGTTATTTATGCAAGAGACAGCCTCGTGGCCTGCACTTAGACATGCCTGGGAATGATGGCGAATACAATTAGCATTAATTTCGAGATGTGCTTCCGTGACCATCTGCAGCGGGGCTGTATCCGCAGTATGCTCATGTCCGCCTTATTTTCCTTGAAGTGTGTGCCTCTGGCCATCGAGATGTCACGACTCACCAGTCTTCTTGAAAAACAACTGATGTTGCAGCAAATGTGATGCAAATTAAATTACGTAACTCCAGATTTCAGCTAATGTGTCCTATATTTGTGCTTCTGTGTCCCTGTCAGGTTCGAATCATATGAGCAGAGATAAAGAGTGGAACATTTGTCACTAAAGATAGTTGTTGCCTTTAACATGTACATCTTGGCTTCCAAAAGCCCAGCTGTAAGATGCTATTGGACCTCAAAACATGAAGAAAAAACACTCGGACTCAAGCAAGCTAGTTTACTCTGCATTGTAGGAGGCAGAACTCCCGCACTATATTTAAAAGCTGGAAATATAATAACACGTCTCAGTACATACAAATACTAGCAGCCCGTCCCGACGTTGTCCGGGTATGAATTGCTGCCGGTTAGTAGTATATTGTTTTGTAGTATTTCGTTTTGATAGCATTTCTTATCTGTGACAGGCCTGTGAAACGCTCCAATTCACAGTGCACTGCTGATGCACTTAAGAGTACGTGTTCAGTAGTGTGTGAACTCGAGTTTCCCTACTTTATTTTTCCTTGCAATATTATGTAGCGCGAACTCGACAACATGGCATGAGCACAATTTACATTACAGAAGAACACATTCATTTGTGGTAGGCACGGGGAGACAAAGCGATTTGCCTGGAATCACAGGATGTTGAACTGATGCCGAGATTCGATTGTAGCTCCCCAGCTTTAAAGTTCGCAATTCTAGAACTTGTGGCAGGAGGTGTGTCTAAAAGTGTATGTCGGTGCTGGCCATCAATGAGAGAGACCTGTGCATTTTTCAAATGGGTGGTGAAAAAATATGAGTTTGTTGCTGGAGATGTGGGCCACCGTGCCACCAATGTACTTACCGGGGGAGGGTAAACACCCATTATTCCGCAACTTTCTTTCGGTATACCATCACTGCATACTTTCATTACGAAAGTACCATGACTCAGCAATGCCATTATAACGATTGGCATTACATTTTATATGATTTTACCATGCATACATTTACAACGAAATTCGTTGTAAATGCATGAATGGTAAAATCATGTTTTTTAAAAATGTTTGGATAAGGTAAGTATGGGTACAGGGGTATATGTTTTGGGGTACTTAGGTATATGTTTTGGGGTGTATGGGTATTTTAAGGGTACAGATATAGTTTTGGGTTATGGGGTACAGGGGTAGTTTTAGGGTTAATTTGGGCTTTGGGGTACAAGGGTATTTTTAGGGTTCAGGGCTAGGTTTGGGTTTTGGGGTATAGTGGTATTTTTAGGGTTCAGTGGTAGGTTTGGGGGTACAGGGGTATTTTAAGGGTTCAGGGCTAGGTTTTGGTTTGGGAGTACAGGGGTATAATTAGGGTTCAGGGCTAGGTTTGGGTTTTGGGGTACAGGGGTATTTTAGGGTTCAGGGGTAGGTTTGAGTTTTGGGGTACAGGGTTATTTTTAGGGTTCAGGGCAAGGTTTGGGTTTTGGGGTACAGGGGTATTTTTAGGGTTCAGGGGTAGGTTTGGGTTTTGGGGTACAGGGGTTTTTTAAGGGTTCAGGGCTAGGTTTGGGTTTTGGGGTACAGGGGTATTTTAGGGTTCAGGGGTAGGTTTGGGTTTTGGGGTACAGTGGTATTTTTAGGGTTCAGGGCTAGGTTTGGGTTTTGGGGTACAGGGGTATTTTTAGGGTTCAGGGGTAGGTTTGGGTTTTGAGGTACGGGGGTATTTATAGGGTTCAGGGCTAGGTTTGGGTTTTGGGGTACTGGGGTATTTTTAGGGTTTAGGGATAGGTTTGGGCTTTGGGGTACAGCGTATATTTATAGGGTTAAGATGGGTTAGTGTTTAAGGGTGTTGGGGTATTTTAAGGAGTAAGGGTGGGTTATGATTATGGGGTGCAGGGGTATTTAAATATGCAGGGTGGGATTAGCACACGATATGAGACATGGCATGAAGGGCGGAACGTACCACACGCCCCCAGCGTTTGTCACGCCCCCAGCACATGCCCACAGCACAACGCAGACACGCCCACAATGGACTACTTTGCTGGCACAGTTCTTTTACCTTTTAAATGTATATGGTGAGCGTCTGCATAGCCTATGTCCTTCTGCTGCAACTGCCCTTTCCAACGCTGTATTGGGTATTGTGATTGGTGCTGTGGTTCCTGAGATTACCCGCCTCAAAGGTTTGGGCTCTCTCTTTATTATAGTAGTATGGATGCTGAACGTTTTTATGAAAGTGTCACATCAGTTCTGGGTCATTTATCATTATGATTTGAAGTGCAGTTTTCTCTTTTTAGATATGACTACATATTGTTTTAATTAGCTAATTTTTAGAAATTGGTTTCTGGTTGGCAGAGGTATGCACTCTGTCAAGTAGGAACCACAATCCTTGTCAGGGTAAGTGTAGTACAGACGAAAAGTTTACCTGCGCTCACTCTCTGGTAGCGTTTAGCAAATAGCAGTCAGGTTAAGCTAAAGAGGCAATATGTAAAGTATTTGTGCCCCCACACAGTAACACAGTGTAAATACCAAAAAAGTACTCCACACCAGTTCAGAAAAATAGCCACTATTTATCTGAGTAAAACAAAACCAAAACAACAAAAATAGAACATGCACAGGTCAAGTGATGCATTTTACAAGATTAAATAAAATGCAGCGCTTAGAAGTCAATGGCTTTAACTGGGGATATCTGGTTGCGCTTGACTGGGGCAAATCCAAAAGTACAGTCTGATGGCGATGGAGCACAGGCTGGATACAGGAGTCTCGTAGACCCACTGACAGTAGCTTGGATGCTTCGATGCTTGGGGACGATAAGTTGAAATCCAGAGGTTTTGCTTCACTGTAGCAGGCGATGCATCAGTTCCAAAGTCAGGCAATGTCATTGATGCGTCAATGTCAAGAACGCTATCTGTCGTTTCCGTGGTTTCCATGTCAAGCCACTGGGCCAAAGGTGATGTGTCAGGTAGAAGCCATGCTGGGCCAAGAGGTGTCGGAGTCGGGACAGGGCATAACAGACATTTACGATGCATTGTCCGGGGCTCACAGAGCAGTGAAAATTCGGAGGTGCTGCGTTGGCAAAGTCAGGTTTCCACAGCTTCAGGGTAGGCAGTGGCAGGACGTCGGCTTTGCAGGGAATGCGCCGGTTCTGAATGATGCTTTGGAGTTGATGCGTTGGTTTCTTGGGTTGCGGCACCAAATACTCACTTGCATTGACCCAGGACTGGATTTGGTCCAACTTGGCAGAGCAGGACTCACAGCAGAGGAGCCCAGGTGCTGGTAGCATGATACAGGTGAAATCTTTGATATAGGAAACACAACAAGAGGATGTATGGAGTGCTGAAACATTTCAACCCCGTCAAGAGATCTGGGTTTAATCCATTGTTCTTTTGCTCACCATGCCACCCCAGTTTGGACCCAGTGGTATGTAAATCAGTCTTGACCCTGCTCCTCATGGCAACAGTCCAACCCGAACTGCCGGGCAAGGTCCTTCCTGGACCGGAAACAAGCATGCTTAGACTTAGAGAATGGCTAAGTATCTAATCAATAGTACTATTGATGTAATTGTCATACTGATATGATCCAGCAAATGCTGCCCCAATATATATATAAGTTATGATAACCACTTTGGGGTCGAAACTGTCACATCCAACTACTATGGTTTAGAGCACTAATATACCTTCAATATGCAATGTGAATAGATTGAGAATTACTGTCAATAGAAATATGTCTCTGTTAAAAATGGGGGTCTCTAGCTGGCAGAGATAGGTACCTTTTTCCACTTGGGGACCCTTGCTTCTAGTCTGGGTAAGGGGGATACACTCTTTAGATAACCCCTGCTCAAGCCCTCGGTAGCTTGGCACGAGTAGACAGGCTTATCCCAAAGGCAATGTGTAAAGTATTTGTGCCAACACTCAAAGTAACACAGTGAAAACACCACAAATGGACACCACACCAGTTTAGAAAAATAAAGTATCTTTATTTAAACTAAACAAGACCAAAATGACAAACATGCAACATACACAGTTAAAAATATGACTTTCAAAAGGTTTGCGTCACTTTTCACCAAAGTACCTGTATATGCGTCAAAGTTCCAAAAGCCAAACAGCCGCAGAGTCGGAAAACAAAGAGATGCAACACTCCTGAGACCTTGGGGAGGCGATACAAGAGTTCTGCGACACACAGAGGACAAGTTGCGTTGAATCCGGTCTGTATGGGGAATGATGCGTCGATTCTTCGTGACGGTTCCGGTTCGCAGGTGATGCGCCTGGAAAGCGTGCCACACAGGTATGATGTGTGGAAATCCGGCATGCGTTGGCGATTGATGCGGCAGCTGCGAGTGGCACTGCGCTGGTCTTCTTCAGCCGCGATCCCTTGATCCATCAATTCTTGCAGCAGCGAGAAGCGCTGTGACAGTTTTTGCAGTGGCACAGCGATGCATGGAAAGTCTTCCTGCACCATGGAGATGCGTCAAAAAAACAGCTGCAAGAAGAGTGATGCGTCGATTTTAGCAGTTCTTCACGTTTCTTCTTTCTTCCAGCTCCAAAACATCAGCAACAACCTCCTGAAACCCAAAACTGGTACAGGCACCTCTTGGCAGGCTAGAACACACTGCAGCAGAGTTTAGGAGAGCTGGGGGTGAAGTCTTTGTGTCCCTGACACTTCTGAACAGGAGGCCAGCTTACTTCAGGCCCTTGGAGATCTCCTTCAAGCAGGGGACACAGCACACAGCAAAGTCCTTCTCCTTTCCTTAACAGAAACAGCAACTCCAGGCCAACCCCAGACACACAGCAAGGGCTCTTCTCCTTGGCAAAGGTTCTTCTTGAATTCCAGGAATAATCTAAAGTTCATTGTTTTTTGGTCTATTACTTATACCCCAAAATGTCTTTGGTCTCTTTGTGCAAGGAGCTCTGAGCCCAGTTCAAACCACTTCGGGGGCACTCTGCAAGTGCAAAACAACATCCATTGTCAGTGTGAGCCTTGTCCCCAGACACACCACAGGGGGGTGGAGCCAGCATTGTAGAAGGCAGGCGCAGCCCTATTCAGGTACAGGTGCTACTCCTCCCACCACTCAAAAAGACAGATCAGGTCTATTCAGCCTAGTGCTGACTCATCCAGACTCCTGGAGCCACTGCACCTCCCCACCCCCTGTCACTCCTAAGCCAGACAGTCAATCCACAAACAGGCAGAGGAACACATGATGGTTAAACAAGAAAATAGCCACTTTCTCAAAGTGGTATTTTACAACACACAATTTAAAATCCATCTTTACTAAAAGATGTGTTATCAAATTCTGAGTTCAGGGTTACCAAACTCCATTTTTTCAGTCTTATCCCTATGGGAAGATATGCTTGTAAAATTTTATGAAGCATTCCCCATTCAGTCCTATGGAGCAAGATAGCTTTTCAATAGTGAAAAACGAAATTGGTAGTATTTCACTATCAGGACATGTTACACACACCAGTACATGTCCTACCATTCACATACCTTGGGTCTACCATAGGGGTGCCCTATATGTAAGAAGAGGGAAGGTTAGGGCCTGGCAAGTGGGTGCACTTGGCAAGTCAACATGACAGTTAACAAACTGCGTGCAGCCACTGTGGTGGCAGGCCTGAGACATCTTTTCTTGGCTACTCATGTGGGTGGCACAATCAGCGCTGCAGGCCCATTAGTAGCATTTGATTTACCAGCCCTGGCACACTCAGTGCCCTTTACTAGGGACCTACTGGTAAAACAAATATGCCAATCAGGGAGAACCAATCACAATACCAATTTAAACAGAGATAATATGCACTTTAGCACTAATCAGCAGTGGTAAAGTGCCCAGAGTTCTATAGCCAACAAACACAGGTCTGGGAAAAATAGGAGGAAGAAGCAAAACGTTTGGGGATAACCCTGCAGAAAGGAACATTTCCAACAGTCTCCCTTCTTCAAGTCACTTTTCTGCTGCCCGACAGCCAGTACTCACTGACCAGGATAACATTTTCATTATCCCAGAATATGTCTGTTTGACAGTTTCATTTTACATTTAAATTGAATTATATTGCTTCATTGTTCTATATGGTAATCTCCCTGGCGATCTTTTAATTAAGTTCGAAATAGGCCTGAACAATCAGGCCTGGATTATATTAAGCTTGAGAACATTTGTGCATATTACTGAAGTCTTGGCCACATTGATTCACTACTATTCACAGAACACACAGTTTTTAGGACTCTAGTTTTAGTATTCTAATGTCTTTATGGGTGTGTTCTTGAATAATGAAAAGATTCACATTAGAGAGTTGGACAATGGAAAATTAAGACAGGGAACTGCAGAATCAGATGAGGGCTGGGAATTGGAAAGTAAAAGAAAAACATCGGCATGGTATTTTAGAATGCCAGACGTCGACCAGTGCTTGTGCACATAAGCATAAAGAGGCACCAGGCATTGGTCTGATCACAAGCGACAATAAGAGTTATTTAGTGCTGAGACATGATAGCGTTCCAAGGCAGATATACCTGTGGGGCCAGATTTATTAACACGTGATGCTGGTGCAAAGTCACCAAAAGTGGAGCAAACTGGTGCAAAGTGTAAACTGGTTATTTACTTTTGAATGAAACACTTGTTTTGTGCTGGAGAGGTGCCTAAAAGTAACATAAAATAGCGTTTTACCCTGCCTTGCATTACTTTATGTTAAGAGAGCATCGCTTTGATGGTACATCAACATTCCCATGTTACCACCCATGGTGTTTGATGAAAAGCTCTAACTAATAACAATGGTATTCTAGGCGTTATGCCATTAAATGACGCCTGTGTGAGGGAGGTGCAGTCTTTGCAAACTGAATGTGTGCTGCATTGCACAGCACACATAGAAAGAGGGAAACTTTTTTAAGCATGGTGTTCTGTACTGGAATACTACCCTTCCAGTACAAAACCTATGCTAGGTTCATGCAGACACCTTTGCACTATGTTGCAAAGTTGTGTGCATGAAGCTAAATAGCTTCATTGTATGCCAGCATTTGGGAAGAAAGCCGCAGCAGCATATTTTTGTAGCTAGGACCCTTCCTTGCTCTATCCTTTTCATGCAACTCAGTGCAGCAAGCGTGCACTGCGTTGCATTAAATAACAATACATTTGTCCTGTTGTGTTGAAAGAGGTGAGATTTGTGGGTCTTACAGATATTTGTGGGCTGATTCCTCCAGAATGAATGTGGTTTGGATGTGCTGTACTGCTGCAATGCTAGGCACTTGTGGTCTGGGTGAGAGGGCTGAAGACATAATAGACACAGTTTGACCAAGAGGTGGATATCCGAACATTGAAGCTCCCTTGGAGGAAAGGTGTGCGCGTCTCCTCCTTTAAGAGGAAGGTAGATAACGCGGTGTGGTGGTTGGGGGACATTCACCTCGAAGACAGCAATTCTGTGAAACAGGCTTTGTTTAACACCTTAGCAGCTATGGAACGTCCAGCTCCAGTGCTGAACGTTCCATTGCGCAGGTGCAGTTGGAACGTCCAACAGCCGACAGCAGCACTCCCGAGGTAGTGGTGCCGTCGGCCGTTGGACTGGCGCAGCACTTATGAGGTTAAGGAAAAATAATCAGAGTATACAATTAGCAGAATTCAGATGATCCTTAAAGGCCAATATATGTTTTAATCAATGGCTTCAAACGGGTATGAATTGTTCCTGGGAAGGAAACGTACTGTCTTTTAACAAACCACTCCACTTTGTCTGAGGACTTCAGGGAAGGTAATTCAAAGTGTAAGCATGTCTGTCTCCATGGCCCAAAGGTGAGCAGTATGACAGCGATCGGTCACTATAAAGACTGCACGGACTTACCAGAATCTCTAGTACAGTGGTTTATTTAGGTGGGAGTCACCACTTGGTCTGGAGACACCAGTATATACAGTTGTCAACTAGGTCTCCAAGCACAGAACAGCCCCTCTAGCTTTCAGCAAAAGCAGATGGTTTTATACAGCCTGTGACGCAATAAAGATATCTGAAGGATCTTTTCTTACAAACGTGGGCATGGGAATGTAGCATAAGATATGTACATATGTAAGACAGCAGCAATGTAATGGGGGAGTTACTCATCTGTAGGGTACAATGTAGGTGTACATCTACAATCTTTTTTTTGTTGTAATTTTTTATTGACAAACTGATGAGAAAAACATGCCAAAGTACATATAATAAAGAAAGAAAAAAAAAGAAAAGAAAAGACCAAAGTTGTACAGAAAGAAAGAAAATATAGATTATTATCGGAACAGAGCTTGTTACATTTTCGTGTTCAGTTTTCAATTTCCACTTGGAGTACATTAAACAATAATAATTCATGTTAAACAAACAACTAGGCAAAGACAACAGAGAGAGATAATAAATGAAGCAGCCAGACTTCAACCAAGTGAGCATTATTACGATAGGGGTACATACTTCAAATAAAATTTACCCATATTTTCTCAATTTTTTTTAGTGAACGAGCTCCGCTTAGTGTTGCCAGGGCTGACTCCATAGAGTGAATTTCAATTACTAGAGACCACCATTCCGAGATATTAGGAGGTTTAGGGCAAGTCCAGGCTCTGGCCAGTGTTAGTTTAGCACAGGATAAAAGGATCGTCACCAGAGCTGGGCAAAGTAAGGGGGAAGGGTGCACATCAAGCAGAACTGTAACCGCAGTAATGGAAGGTAAATAAATCTTCTTGATTTCCAAAACTTTATGGACTTCCCCCAATAATCCCTTAGAGTTGGACAAGAGAACAACATGTGTTCCAAGTCTGCTGCATACGCTGAGCATTTAGGACATTGGGTGCGGTCGCTATAGCTGCTATTGAGAGACCACTTTGAGATCTTTTCTGGTGTATAATATAGCATGCACGTTGTTCTAAACTGTTGCAGCCTTAAACTGGATGATCTTACTGAGTGGTTAATATTGTATAAAGATTGAGTTATTTGTTTTGGAGTGATATTTAAGGCAGTTTTATTGCTCCATTTCCTTGCCAGTTTTAAACAGTCATCAGATATAAAAGCACAGAGATGTCTCTAAGCATCGCTTATAATCGATTTATTTTTGGTTGCATATAAACGTTTCCAAATATTACAGTCTGAGATGTCATAGATTTGTTTTTTTCGTACCAAAAAGTCGTGAATTTGAAAATATTTAAACCTAAACGTTTCCGGCAAACCATACAAGATTTTAAGTGTATGGAAATCTAGGAACCCTTGTGCGCCGTGTAAGTCCCCCAAAACATTAACTCCCTGCATAGACCATCTTAGAGAGGCAACCATCATTAAAGATTCCAGGAAAACCCGGGTTACCCCATAACTGTAGTTGCGGATGATAGATGGTGGTCTTACAGAATGCTAATATATTCGCCCAAATCCTCACTATGTCCCTTGCAGTCTTAAATTTCACCCTTTTAAAGTAATTGGGGTTGTTTACTCGAAATAAGAACAAATTTGAGTCAGCTTTTAGCATAAATAAATTAAAAAAAAGTATCTTCTCTGTTAAGCAGGGAACAAAGACGCCTAATAAACGAGGACCAAAAATATAACTTAAAATCAGGGAAATTGAGACCACCCTTGTCAGTTCCATTCTTGAGAAATTTCAGCGATCTTCTGGCTTTTTTGTAACCCCAGATAAAGCTACTGAATATTCCGTCCAGTTGTTTAAAGAATTATCTAGTGCTAAAGGAATGGAGCGGAATAGTAAAAAAAATGTGGTAGTACCTTCATTTTCATTAAATTGATTCTGCCGATTAAGTTCAGAGGTAGTCTGTGCCATTTCTTCAAAATTAGAGTAGTAGATTTAATCAGTATTCTAGATGTGATTTTTACGCCTAGATATGTAGCGACTTAACAGATCACCGGTGTCGCTACTGCAGGTGTACATCTACAATCACTAAAAAAGATTAACCTAACATGTGTATTTGTAAAGTGCACGTTAACCCAAGGGTTTCTATGCACTGAATAACAGATGTTTATTGTTCCCAACTTAATGATACTCATTTATCGACCTCGGACGGATGAGAGGCTAAGGGGGCCCACTAGGATTTGAACCTACTAGTGACTATAACTCTTTCATATATCTATGTAAGATTATGCTTATCATATACTAGGCACTTAAACGTTCAGAATATATAGAAACTACAAATACCCATGTCATATGCGTCCAAGAAGCATGGGTAAATGTTTAGATGTCATTAACCAGACGTCGAAGGTGCAATCATCAACACTGTACACACCTTACTGGGGAGCGAAATACAGAGAATGCAGCGGTGTTGAGCTAATCTGCACTATTGCAATTTTGCAGTACTACATTCAATTACAGGACAATGAAACTGTTGTTTTACACCCATACGTTTCTGCATTTGATGTCACAGAAGGGATCAGGTCTACCATTGAATGATACTGATGACACTGGTACAGTCCACTTAATCTGGCCCACTTGAGGTCTGTTTATGGGAAACCCAGCAGTGCTTCCTAGAAGGATAACATTATCAAGGGAGTATGACACTACCAAATTCAATCAACCTAAGAGACTAAAGAACCCACTGTCAAAGGATTTAGAAATATTGAAAAGACGAATTTACATAAAGATATTCAGAGTGATGTATTTTAGTTCCACAATTTTCTTCTGCGCTCTTTATGTAAAAGCGAAGCATCTATTTGAACAGCAGATGGTTGGCATGATTCAAACTAGAGATGTTTAAAAACAGAAAATCTATTCACAGAAAACCAGACACACTGACTGTCACGGATTCTAATTTTAAACCAATAGCAATGAGACCATATCATCATGTCTGTCAAAGTTTCTTCTCGAAGGCCAGTGTTGTAATCTCCATTGCACTCGTGTTCATTTCACAAATATTTCATAATTTAAAGCTGGTAAGTGTAATAATTTAAAGTGTGAAACGCTTGATATGGAAATTCAAAGAATGTGTTTTTCACTTCTGAAATTACATTCCAGGCATCTTGAGTCAGTGTGTGGGTGTTTTATAGTTTCATATATGGAAAATAGATCTTAGTGCAAACAGAAAGATACTGTCATAGATCTGACTGTGTGTCTTATGTTTACAAAAAAGCATAAAGACGCACCTTGCAAACATAATAACCCCTACTTCGTTTTGGTTGCTGCTTGTGGGAAAACACAACACGTAGGCGAGCAATCATTCTCAATGGCTAGGGGAAAACAACAAGCTCTTACTTTGATGGAAGAATCTTTTGACATCCAGTTAGATTTAAAGCTACTCAATATCTTTCAGACTGATATTCTAAACTTTTTGTACACTGACTTTCACATTAAATGATTCACATTTTGAAAATTGTCTCTGCTCAAAACTGGAAACGTTGAACTTCAACTAGTTAGAAGAAGCCAGCTTTAATGGATCTGGAAAAGGAGTAGAGAAGTAGGGCAGTGTTAGAGGTCACAAAATAAACAATCCACATTAGCTCCAACATTCTTTTCTGGCTGTCAGATGACACACTTGTTAACTCTCATACAGTCTCTTCTTTCCAAGGGAAACTCTTGCAAAATTTCACAGATCCGATATTTACTACTCTCATAATCTTCTTTTTAGGACTTTTAGAACAGGTTTCTGGCTGAATAGAGCAATGTCTTTTAAGAATGACCCCTATATGATGTCAATAATACATAATTTTTCCTGCAAAAATTCAGTGGTTTCTGTTGGTTGTATGTTGTTGGGTGTTCAGATCACAAGTTAGTTAGTTATCGGGGTTTGTTGACACATTACCACGCTGTTTGTCTTAAGCAATTGGGCTGAACGCTGTAATTGAGCTCTGGGGCCAGGTGTGAAAAGGATGACAGCGGCATTAAGATGTCTACTGCTAGGCAACAGCCGGTTTCACAGTTTTGCTAGCCCTTGAGTGTCACTTTGTCCCTTTGAAATAACCCTCCATTTGTACACTGAGCAAAACCACAATGGCACTTTGCTTCCAACACCATACAGCTTTTCTGCCTCACTTTGATTTGTCCTGCTCTCGTCGTTGCCATTGTCTTCTCTTCCATGCCAAGCTTTCAATCCACATATTGATTTATTGATCAAGAATTATTTGTTGTGGTATTGGTATTTATCCGTGCAGGCATTGTGAATGTGATCACTATTAATCGATTTTAGAGGAAGATGAACAAATTAAAAAATACCTATTTGTAGCATGTTGGGAATTGTTTTGTTCTATGAAAACCTAAATAGATGTGCTGATATGTGTACTGTTTAGACATTTCCAGTCCAATATTGAGAATACATTTTTGAACCTTCATGTATCAGTCTAGGTTTTGCCTTAGGCCATTTACTGTCTGATCAAGATATTTATAAAATATTCTTGCGTGGATGATGCGTGTCGCTGTAAGCGTCCTTAAAAAATAAAAACAATCCATTTTTATTTCAGCATCTTACTGGTTCTATTCTATTTTTATAATAGAGGCTGCAATTGATTCCTGTCACCAATGCTTTACTACTGCTCCGAGATCAGCTGTTTTTGGCTGACCTTCTTTTGAGGGGCATTTTACTGTATTCTAATGAACAATGATATTAGCTGGCATGTTTACAGCACCAAATATGTGAAAACTGGGGAGTTGCAAATAGAACTGTAGAGCAGGACGTGCAGAATGGTCAAAGCCACCAAATAATTACGCCATCCCACCCCTAATTGCCATCTAGGTTTGCTCAAAGCAGAACTGCTTCCACAAAAAACCCAAAGGATAATATTACCAAGTATGTAATGTAATGTAATTTGTATTTATAAAGCGCACTAATACCCCAACTGAGGTGTCCTGGCAGAGTAACGCATACCGCTGTGGAACTCTTCTTGGCTTTTCCCTGTGAAATGTCCACTCCTGGGCACCCCCAAGGTAAGGGCAGGCATCCCAGCCCTGTTGGGGCCATCGTGGAGATTAAGCAAGCTATTGCCCAGAGTTGCAGAGTGGGACCCATGATTAGAATAGGCACTGAGGCGAGAATTATCAGGTCCGAGGAAATTGAGCCCAAGACTCGCTGAGGCAGGAATCGAACCCTGGTCCCGGGCCAGACCTCTGCATCAGTGTCTGCCGCTCTAACCTTTGAGCCACACTTCTCAAGTATGCACTCTTCTCTTAACATAGCTCCTGTAGGCATAGTTTCCCTGGGCACAGATAACACTTCAAGGTGCAAGATTATTTTTTCCAGTATAACCCATGCACACCAAAATGTGAAAAATAAAATGAATGAGCCAGAGAAGAATTAGTAAAATCTGAGAATGTGATGCATCATAGAGAGCGCAAAAAGTCACTTGACTGTGGATCACAAACAAAGTGACTGAAGACAGGACCATCTGCTGCATTTTCGAATATATTTTGGTATACGAAGCACTTATAGAGCGCATGGCTACCCAATGGGCCTCTCAGCGCTAAATGTCATGTCCGTCGCCTTAGAAGAAGCACACTTCTCAAGTCTTGCAATGTTTTCTTTAACAAAGGGTCTCATTGTGATGCTGGTTGGACCGACATCCACAGCTTCATTGGCACCGGTCAGACCGCTACGGTCTCATCGGAAGCAGTCTGACTGACCACCGAATTACGATGTATGCTGAATGCAGTCCGACCAACCGCTGGAAGACCACCGACTCCGACAGCCTTTCTCGGACTACCATCTCAGCAGTCAAAGAGCTGTACAGGAAATCCCTACTGTATATATATATATATATATATATATATATATATATATATATATATATATATATATATATATATATATATATATATATATATATACAGTATTCATGTGACCAAGGCCTCTGCGAAGGCCGAAACGTTATGCTGGCGTGGTGTACTGGGAAATAAAAAACTCACCTGCACTCTGGGTCTTCCGTGTTCTTACTGGTCGATGGCTGAGGATTGAAAGTCCGTCGCTATATATATATTTTAAAACATTACATTACCCGGGGGCCCCTTGGATATAGATATGTATATATATTCTGAATAGGGGGAGTCTGGCCCTGCGCCAAATTCTTAAGATTGAAATAGTGGAGCGGGAAAACCCAATATACCCTTGGAGGCTTGGGCAATTCTAATAGTATCGGGTAAAGTGTGCCAACAAGGGATTTTGTTCAAAAATATGTAATTACTTATCAATTCTAAACACAGTTATTCACCAGTCCAATGTTCACAAATCTTGAACAAACATTAAAATTAATTAAATAAATTGTGCAGTCAATGCGCAGAGAATCAAAGCAATGAAATAGGCACGGGAATATCTTATAGTCAATATTTTAAATATATTTGGTAGGGTACAATCAAAACTGAAGTTAATTCAATGTGAACACATGAAAAAGGTACAATCACTTTAACCTATAATTCATGAGTAAAAACATCTATTCCTAGTTTAATCGGGAAATTGACATATATCCTAATAAATAAAACAGTCACTTAAAATACATCAATTACTAAGGAAATGGACAATACAGTCGACGTTTCGGTCTGAACTGGTGATTAACTGTGTTTAGAATTGATAAGAAATTACATATTTTTAAACAAAATCCCTTGTTGCCATTCTTAAGATGCCACTGGTGACACCCAACCGGAAGTGTCTGGGTGGTTTACCTCACAAGAGTTGAGCATTCAGTGACTGCACCCACCCATGTGGGTATATTGCACTTACACGTTTTTGTTTCCTAAACCGTAAACCAAGAGTTTTCAGTACTCCTGAGATATGCCAGCCACACTTACATGCTCAGTGCATGTGTCTGTAACGAAAGCTTGTATCGATAATGTTTGGGTGGAAGTGTTAATTCCCTACAATAATCCATTGCTAATGGAATTACGTATGGTATTACAAATTATATCAGTGACAGTATCACTGAGGAAATCACTTATGAGATCACCAGCGAGGATCTGAATTGCATCTCAAATACCATCAAATGTGGTGTCATTTACTGGTTTAGTGAGTGATGGAAAATAAATACCCCATTGGTGTTTGTAAAATGTGCTTGTAAACATGCACAGCTCCTGTCTTTGATTCCAGGACACCAGAACCTGTTAAACATGTAAAATTCTGCCAATCAATCAAGGTGTTTGTTAAGCGCGACTACTCACCCGTAAGGGTCTCAAGGCGCTGGGGGGGGGGTTCGCAGTTGTTTTAGGTGAAATAACAAACATCACATATCACAATACACAGAAAATATAAAATATTAAAGTAACCCCACACTCAGACTTCACTCCAGCAATCTCTCCTGTCGCACCATCACATTCATACTATCATTCCTACTCCAGACAAAAATGTCCTGTAGGAGATCCTCTAACACAAAGTTTTAACCTTTTTACACCAGTTATCCAAGAATAATCAGGTTGTTTTCAATTGTGCATTCTTGTCCAATCACTTTAGTCCTTTATGAATGTCTCTAAGAGGAATCCCCATTCGTATGTCGTTGGTCTTTTATGTTTTATATTTTTTGTGTATTGTGATATGTGATGTTTGTTATTTCAACTAAAACAATGAAATTCATCATAGTATGGACAAGGTGATTTATGATTTGAAAACTTTCCTTGTACCCGTGCAAAAATTATGTATAGTTGCAATAATGTGTTCTTATTGATCTGTAATGACCGTAAACTGAGATAAATATAAAAAAGAAATTCATACTGATTTAAAAAAAATAAAAGACATATTTTTGGAATGAATTACTGATTGTCACTTGTTGGGTGGGAACTGGTTTGGATATAAGAGCCAATGTAGGCCATAGAGGTTTTGCTTTAGCAGGGGTACAAATAGGACCAGCCCTCAGCCTGCAAAAATTACATTCCTCCTTTTCCCAGGTCAAAACAAAACTGTAACACAAACATTAAGGCATAAACTGCAAAAAAAACTCTTTTGGGCCAAAGGATACTGGTTCTAATATCACCACATAGTCCTGGAATTTCTGGGACAGAGTGGCATTCTTCCGTAAATTGTTACCGGACAGGAAATGCCTGCAACTCTCCTGCCTGGGGTTGGGGACCCTGTGGGCTTATTTTTTTCCTTTGGCTTCTGCTGTGGAGATCCAGGTTGTAGCGTGGGATCAGAAGTGGGGTGCTGAAATGCTTTCAAGCCCACCTGAGGAAAGACTGATGGTTCGGCCTTTTCATCCGGGCCATCACTTTTCTGATGACTGTGCTTGTCCGACGGCATTTTGTTTGCTATGTCCCGGCAGGCTCCCAGGGGCTGCGTGGAACATTTTGGAACAATAGGCATTCCTGGTGACCATTTCCCAGTCTTGCTTTGTTTATCCCATGGGTCCTTGAATCCTCGTGACTTGCCATAGTAGGTGTTCGCATGGGAAACGGAACTTCCTGCTGGAGTGCAGTGTTTCATCAGCACCTTATACCCTACACAGACACTTTGGGTTTTAGCCTTTCTGCAGAGCAACATCTATCTGTTCTGCTTTTGACATTAAGACGGGACTTGACGGGACTTCCTACACAGGGTGATGTGGGATGATGCAGGATGATGCCATCAGCTCTCTGTCTAAAACAGATGATACTGGGTGCTATTCATGTGGTGATGTGAGGGGTTAGGCGGTAGTTTCTCAGAAACACATAGATGGCTTTTTCAGCACACTGTTGCTCAGCTTGGGCAATGCTGATTGTTTTGGTGATGGTCCTCGTGAACCTTTCGACCTCCCTGTTGTCTTGGGGCCAGCTTGGTTTGATCTTATGGTGCTGATCCTCCATGAAGAGAGGTAGTTGGTGAAATGGTGGCTGTTAAAGGGGGGGTCCATTGTCAGTGTGCATCTCCTTAATCAGGCACTGGGTAGCCATGACCTTCTCCAACTTTGGTATGGTTTCTACTACGGATGTGGACTTCGCTATCTACACCTCAAGGTATTTGGAGAAATTGTCTCTGACCACAAGTAAATGCCTGCTATCTGGGAGGCTGCTGAAATCTACACTGGTACGGTGCCACTGCACCTCAGGTATTGGTTCAGTGATGATGGGCAGTGGGGGGTCCGGGCGGCAGTGGCTTGACATAGACCACACCTTGTGACAGTCTTCTTGACTTGGTCATCTAGTCCAGGGAAACCACACTTTGCTGCAGAGACTATTTTTTGTTTTAACGATCCTTAGTGGGATATGTGGGCAAGTTCCACCATCTGTTCGGTCATGCTGGTAGGTATGATGATTCGGGGTCACCTGAGCAGTTACCCGTCTGCTGTGACTGTGAGTTCGCCTCTCACGTGGTACATGGATACCAGTGTATGCCTGACTTCTGCTGTTTTTTGGGACAGCTCGGCCGTGATAGCATTCCACTTCCCTAACTGGGTAGCTGCAATGACTAATTGGAAGCAGACATCGGTTTGGTTGCCTCTATGATCTCGGTTAAGGATATGGGGATTGGACATGACCATCCTACGACCAACTTCACATACTCCTCCATGCCAGCTGCTTCCATTTCTGTTTGAGGAGTGGCTTGTTGGGCATGCCGGGTCACATAATCTGCAGGATTGTGGACTCCTGGTTTGTCCATTCTTGAAGTTGGAGGATCCACTTTTCCATTTGGGGTGGAGGCTTTGACACAGTCTCTTTGAACAGTGGGATCAGTGGTTTGTAGTTGGTGTTCAATGTGAACCGATATTGGTAGAGGTAGATGTGAAAATGCCGACACCCCCTCATATTACAATGGCCTCTTTTTCAATGTGGGAATACCATTCCTCTGTAGCGGTCAGTGTGCGGCTAGAGTAGGAAATGGGGACCCACTCCCTACATTGCTGCTTCTGAGACAACCTCTAGGGCAGTTGGGCTGGCATATACTGATAGCTCAGTGTCTCTGCTCGGATCAAAACATACGGGGGGGTTCTCTGACAGCTCTTGTTTAGTGATCTGAAAGGATTGCTTTTGCTCGGCACATCATTGCCAGGGTGTCAACCCCTTTGTGAGGTCATGGAGCGGTCCAGGGAGCTGGGTGAGGTTCGGCATGAAGTGGCCACAGTAGGTGACCATGCCTAGAAAACCTCTAACACCAGTGACTGTAGTTGGCACTGTGATGACTGGATATCAGCGCCAGCCGTTGCATGGATGACTTGGAATCAACTCCCAGGGCCCACTTTGGCTATTATTAGAGAATGAAACCTGCATCAAAAAGTCTCTGAAGACCTGGCTCTTTCTGTCGCCAGATACCCATTTCTATTCTGTGTACATCTCCCGCCGCTTGTTCACTGTTTGACTATTACTTACCTTAATATTGGTGTTATTTGGGATGGCGCCAGTATGCTCCTGTTGAATGATTGTGGGTTTTATAAATGCTATATTCATTCATTTATTCATGTAGAAGAACTTGGCAGGGCCAGGGGTGACTCCTTTGGCAGAGATGTGGTAGCCAAAGAAGCATATTTCCTCTTTGAGAAATCCACATTTCTCTTTGTGTAGGGTGAGCCCACATTCCTGGAGGCATTTGAATACTGCTCTGACTGTGGAAGTGTTCCTCAAGGGTGTGTGTGTGTGGACCCCAAGATGTCATCACTGACATTTAGGACTCCCTGAAGTAAGGTCAGCACCCCTCTGATGAGGTCCTGGAACACCTCCGCGGTGCTAGAAATGCAAAGTCGAAGTGCTTGTTTCGCCTCAGTCCGAGGTGGGTGGAGCATGTTGTAACATGATAGGACTTGAGTTCCAGGAGGATCTCGTGGTAGTCAGGCCTCAAGTCCATTTTTAAGAACCAAAGGGAGCCTGAGAGTTCTCCTGTAATATCATTGACTGTTGGGGTTATGTACTGTTCTTGTTTGATCGCAGTGTTCAGTAGCCTCACATCAACACATATCATCTCTCCACCAGGCTGTTTTAGCTTTCTGGTTACCACAATGGGTGAAACCCAGAATCTATCCATCCACTTTTTCAATAATGTCCACCTCCTTAAGCATCAGTAGCTTTTCACCTACGTGGTGGCACAAGGCGACAGTTTGCACTGACTGATTGATGTTTAGGTGAACAACTTGGTCTTTCTGACAGCCGATCCCTTTGAATATGTGTTCATATTCCCCAAGGAGGGAATCCACTGCAATGGTGTGGATTCTAAATGCAAACTGGGCTAACTGAAGGTGTTCAGCCATGTGGCAGCTAATGAGCATGTCTGACCAACCTCGAGTGATGTACACTTTCGCTCTCATGGAATGGCCTTGGTGTCCAATTGTGGTTGTGATAACACCAGTGAGGGGGAGGCATGTAGTTGTGCCAAACGCATACACTCTGGTAGTAGTGGGGCGAAGGGCTGGTGGGACGCGCATAGTCTGATGTATCGCTAGAAGCAGAATGTTGATTAATGTCCCTGCGTCCACGAGGACCATGAGCAGCTGCTATTCCATCGCGATCTGACAGATGATGAGGGCGTGGTGGGCTCATTTCTGGGTCAGTTTGATTGCATGGATGACGTGCACTGTTCCTCCTCAGCCGATGTCGTCCATTTTATCATCATCCGCTAGTACTAATTACATTTCCGTGATGAAAGTAATACCTCAATAACAGCGCCATCAGTGGAAGGGCAGTAATGAAGCTGAAGCGGTTACTACTTGGTCCATGTTCCATCTGAAAGAAGAGAAAGTGAAGCCAGCATGCACTGGCCAGTTAGAAGGCAGCAACTAATATTCTAGCCAATGAATGTTAAGCAATGAGCATCCTGCAAAGCCCCTTATTGTATACAAAATCTCTTGCGAGCAAGAGCACATGCAGCATATGCGCTGTTGCAGGCGAGACTTAAAAAGCTCACTCCCTAGCAGAAGCAGAGTTAGACTTAGAGTTGTTTAACAGAAACTCATGTAAGAAGGGTTTGTTAAGACACATACTGCTGAAACTCAGGGGCCATAAGGGAGGGAACAGGGGTCTTCTAAATTGTGTGGTGTATCACTACCAAAGTCTTAAACAATACACTTTTCCTGATTTGGATCCAATGTAAGGTTTGCAAGGTAGGTGTGACTTGATCTCTGTATCTGGTGCTAGTGACTAGTCTGAGGCATTCTGAAACAATTGTAATCTTTTAGGAAGCTTGACCGGTAGGTCAAGTTAGATGGAATTTCCAGAGGGAAGCCAGGATTGCACTAAGGAACTTACTTCCAGAATTTGATGTTGTGACTCAATGTAGGCCAGAATCTTCTTCATAGTGAATTCCATATCAATATAAATATCTAAACTGGAGACAACTTTGGAGAGGAAGTGGGGAAGCAAAGGGCCGATAAGATCGAGGCTGGAGGAGGGATGTCATTATCAACCGAATTTTTAGTTATGAGCTCTGTCTTTGCCAGTTTCAATTTGAAAAATGTTAGAGGCCATCCAGCAGTGCATAGTTGTTGGTACTTCTAAGAATGTATTTTGGGTTGGCAAAGAGAAGAAAGTATTCTCATCAGCTGAAAGTCTAAACATAAACTTTCATCTACACACATACAAACATGCACTCCTGTAGTAAGTAAAAGCTATGCTTAGGGCAGTGTGTAGATTTTACACAAAGGAGAAGAGATGATAAAACCCTGGGAGACACTGCATACCTAAAGGTGGAAGAAAAATAGTTTGGACCCGTTCAGTCAAAAAGACCTCTGTCCTTTTGAGGACCAAGTCCTCAATGCCTATTGAGGGAGAAGGAGTGATTCATGGTGTCGAAGGCCGACAAATTGTTCAGGGGAAACCAGGATATTAACACTACTATTATCAGCCAACCTATAGAGATCGTCTAATGCTGAGATGACAAAGAATTCAGTAGTCTTGCTTGGCCTCAAATCTGCAAGAAAGGGAGTAAAATGTTATTGGTTTTAAGGAATGTTTTTAAGCTGGTCAAAAAGCAATATTTCCAGATTGTTTCCAAGATAGGGAAATAGGGCCAGATGTACGAAAATGCAATTTTGCATTTCCTAAATAGCAACTTCTTAGAAATCGCTATTTACAAAATGTAAAATAATATGTATGAAATATCTGAAATGCTAATAGCGATTCCTTTAGAGTAGGAACCGCTTTTAGGAAATTGCCAATACGAAATTCCAGGCCATTCGTTCCAATGGGCCTGTTTAGCATTTTCTAAATAGCGATTTACTACCTGGAAATCGCTATTTTGGAAATACTAAACCAAGGAAGGCCCCCTGTGATGCACCCCAAAAGTAATGGTGTACAAGTAGAGCAAACGAATGCCCTAGCGGCATGTGAGTGCTCTATCGCACTTCAAAAAAAGCATCTTTGGGTGCTTTTTAAAATTGCACGTTTACCATCGACTTGGAGTTGATGGTAAATGTATTTCCTAAGTGCCCAATTTGCACTGAAGAAATGCTTTGTGCATAAGAATCGCAAATAGGCAATCCCTACTTGCGATTTCCTATTAAGGAGATTGCAAATTTCGATTTCTACTGAAGTAAAAATGACAATTTATGACTGCTTAGAGGGCTTTGTACATATGAAACGGACCAAAATAGCGATTAGGTCCGTTAAAAATGCCAAATGCTTCGTACATCTGGCCCATAGTGAGATAGAATGAAAATTATTACGACTGTCAAAGGAAAAGTAGTCTTCTTTAACAGTAGTTTAACCATTGCATTTACCACCCTCTAGGCACTTCATCTTGGTTTATGGAGTGGTTAAACAAAGTGACAAGCCCCTGACCGAGTGAAATTCTGTTGTATTACTTTGGCTGGGCAGATATCATAGAGAGAGCCCACAGGTTTGCCTGTGATGATGATTGCAATCATGTCTGTGAGGAGACTTGTTTTTAGACGAGTCAGTTTGCACTGTCCTGAAAAAGGAGGCTCATTAAAGTCAATCAGCCCAGATTGAGGAACAACATGCTGTTTTATCTGCAGCTGATCATGTTGATCTTAGTGGTAAAGAACAAAGACAGTTCAGGTCTTGTGAAGTCTCAACCACTGCCTGCTGGAATAAAGAGGATGCAAGGTCTTGAAGCACTCCAAAGAGTTATTTTGCCTGTTTATGATAATAGGAAATATGTACTGAATAGTAATTATGTTTCGCTCCCATATTGTGGAGTGGTGTGGCTCACTGGTTAGAGGCGGCAGACCCGGAAGCAGAGAACGGCCTGGGACCAGGGTTCAATTCCTGACACGGCAGGGTCGTGGACCAGGGTTAGTGGACTTGATAATTCTCGCCTCGGTGCCTACTCTAACCAGGGATCACACTCGGCAACTCTGAGCATTAGCTTGCCTCATCTCTACAACGGCCCCCCACATTCGCTGGGGATGCCTGGTTTCACCTTGGAGATACCCAGTAGGGTACCCAGGATGGGTTCCCCAGCGGTTTACATCGCCACGACGCCTCAGGACAGCAGTGCGCTTTACAAGACACATTACATTATATTCTCTGCTTGTATAATCATAAGGTGAAAGAGTACTGTATTGGGCTTTTGGCTCTAGATCCTTCTTCGTTTCCTTTCTAGAGTGCCTTTCCAGCCTAGGAGAACAATAAATTACATCTAGGAAAAGAATTGTTGGTAATTACTTAACATTACCAGTAGCATGTGAAGAAGTAAGCTAGTAAGTTGTGGTTAAATATGAACAGACATTTATTATTACCTGTGAAGTCTGTGGTACAACGCGCTGCAAGGAATAGGGGGATTCTTGTACTAGGTTCCTGCAAGGAGAAGGACTTACATCATCTATTGAAGTCTAGGGTTTTGCTAGATTTAACTTTCTGCTATTTAGGTATTTTAAAGGAGAAAGGAACTTCCAAGCATATCTTACCAAATTTGTGGGACACAAAATCCCACGTTGCATAGAAGGTCTGAGAATATGAAGCTTACGTGAAAAAGGTTACGCAATATTGAGTTAGTTCATTGTTTTGTGGAGGTTATCCCATTCACAAGCTCTTTCTTCATCCCCTTTCTCTTGTTCCCTCTGATCCATCCTCCTGTCGCATTTTGCACTTTGAGTTAGCCTTGGTGAAGCATAGACTACTGCACATGCAACCAAAATAACTACCACTGGTCTGTGTCTATGGCGGATTGTATGAAAGGTGGACTATGTGTGTTGGTGCCTTAAGGTCTATGCACATGGGTGCCTGCTCTTCTGCCGGTCTGGGTGCATTAAGTGCTGCAGGTGTGTTCCACCACCTGCAACGCCAGCTACATCAGGCACACCAACATTGCCAGCTGCAAGACCCATTCCAGTGGCACCATCAACATCAGGTGCTGCTAGACCTGCAACACAGCGCACACCCACTGTGCCCAGCCAGCACGGCAGGCATGTCAGGGAGCGGCGGCAGAGTACAGCACGCACCGGCAGGAGGGGGATGGCTGTGCGTGTGCCAGGGCTCTCAATTGAGCGCCGCATGCTGCGCGTGCACCAATTGCAGGCACGACACCTAGGTGCAATACACCTGCAGCTGCACAACACAGGCAGGAATGTTGCCAATCTGTCTGATCACATTGACCGGATGTCCACTGCCATGGAGCGCAAACACTGCGGCCATGATAAGCCAGCGCAACCTCACCCGCCGCCGCCACCGCCAGCTACTCACACGCCTCTCGGCGTATACACGTTCAAATTACGTGATAGGAAATGCCACCTCCCAGCTGTCCCGTCGGTCCTTGGCAATGCAGCTGCAGATGGTACAATGCTGTGAGGACGTGGCACGTGCACTCGAGCAGGTGACCACTGCTGTCCAGGCCCTACAACCAACTGGCCAAGCCAATGCCGGAGGGGATCACACAAGCGAGGGGACATTGAGTATCAGCAGCCTGTCAGCGACACAGGTCGGTGTCCTACGCCGCAGCAGCAGGCCCAGTGCGGTATCACGTGCCCTGCCGGAGGAGGAGCCTGAGAGGCGACTGGGAGCTGCGCGCCGGAGGCGCCAATGACATTTCAGTACATGGGCAGGGACATGCTGCTGACATAAGCATGTCCAGTTAGTAATATTGAGCAGTATGGCGCAATACTATTCATATGTGACTGATACAAATAATTCCTTATTATTGTGAACAAAACAATAATATTTATTCAAGCATTGAACATCGGACTCATGTCATTATTACAATTGTCATGCATGAGAGAAGTGTTGGGTGAGGGGAGTGGGTGCACTAGAAACAGTTCATTGTGATGTGGTTGCGCCATCTGTGTCCTTCAGCAGGATTTTCCCCACGTGCATAACGCGCATGTGCAGGTGGGCGGTGGTCCCCTTCCGACTCACTGACAGATATCTCTACAGGTATCTGGCGCTTGGTAGCAATGTTGTGTAGTATAGCACACACAGCCACAATGCGGCAGCAGACATCCGGATCGTATTTCATGGCCCCACCAGTCTTGTGAAGTATGCAGAATCTGCTCTTCAGGAGCCCAAATGTCCTCTCAATGCAATTCCTTGTGCGTATGTGTGCTACATTGTAACGCCGTTGCTGTGGTGTTGCAGGGTTGAGGTATGGGGTGAGGAGGTTAAGCATGGGCGAATTTTGCGGATCTCGCGTTCGCGAATTTTGCGGATTTGCGAACTCGCAATCCGCAAAATCCGCGAATTCCCGCGAATTTGCGGATTTTTTTTTTTTGTGTTCGCCCGTGTTTCTGCCAGTTCGCGAGGGTTTTTACAATTTCGCAATTTGCGAACTTACCTGTCGGGTCGCAAGTTTTGCGAACTTGTTGTTTCTACGTGTCCAGCCTGTTTGGGACACTCTTCTTCATCACTGCCACTCTCTGTCACCACTGCCACTCTCTGACTACTCATGCCACCCTCTGGCCCACCCATGCCACCCTCTGTTTCATCACCACACCCTCTGGTTGTCCAGTGTACATTATTTTCGGCAAAGCAAAGCACACCTTCCCTGCCTCAAGTGACCTGAATTAATTTGGGGCTGATTAATGTGTCACAGAATATTTTTTATAGCTGGCACCTGCTTCCTTAGTGCGCCCTGATTTGTGATCTTTTGCACTTGCTAAGTGCTTTCATTGTTGCAAAATTAGTTACAACACCTGCCCTGCCCCAACTGACAATAATGAATTAGGGGCTGATTAATGGATTTTAACTTCCAGCCTGGCTCCTGCTTGTCTCCCTTAGCTGTAATTCAGGACCTTTGTGGCATATGTGTAACTATTCTGAGGTTCAGAGCAGGGTCACATAATAGTTTCAACTGGCAACTGAACTCTGGAGGGGCCCCTCAGGAAGCACTACAGGAAATGGCTACTAATGATGAGCCTGAACTTTTGAACCTGGTAAGTAGTTACTTTCAGTTTTGCTAAGATCGTATTTCTGCAATTTTGCACTTATTCGCGGGGCGCGAACTCACGCGAACAGTGCGAGCAGTGCGAGCAAAATCCGCTGCTCGCGGATTTGCGGATTTTGCGGGAGATTCGCGAATCTCGCGGATTGCGAATTTCCCGAAAATCCGCAAAATCCGCGAGCGGAACGGATTTTCCGCCCATACCTAGAGGAGGTACTCACGGAGAGCGTAGCCACTGTCACCTGAATGAGAGGAGCAGAGGGTGAGTGCCTGTGCTGTGCAGCTACATCGTCACAGTGTAACATTGTGGGGCAAGTGTACTTACCGAGTAGGTGTCCTTCACCAAAGTCTCCCCTGGCCAGTCGTGTGTGGAGGCCGCTGTGCCGGAATATGAAGGAGTCGTGTGTGCTCCCAGGGTACTGTGCCACTATGTCCGTGATGTATGTCTTAGCATTGCACACCATCTGAATGTTGAGGGAGTGGTAGGACTTGCGGTTGCGGTACATGTATTCCGTTTGTGCTGGTGGGCAGATGTGGATGTGGGTACAGTCAATACATCCTATCACATGTGGAAATTGCACAACATTGTAAAATTGATGCTTGGTCTCATCCAAGTCCTGTTGGCTGGTGGGGAATGAGATCTGGTGGTGTAGCTGGGTCAGCATTGCATTTAGGAAACTCCTGAGGCAGCGGGACATGGTGGGCTGGGAAATCCCCCCAGCAACGGCAACTATCCCCTGGAAGCTTCCAGAGGCCAGTAGGTGTAGGCTGCACAATACCTGGACATGTGTGGGCACGGCATTGGTCCGCCTTGTTGGGTGCTGCATCAGGGGGTCCAGGTCCTGGATGAGCTGGATGATCATTGGCCCATTCAGGCGGTACTTAGCGTATATTTGCTCTCTGGTTTGGCCCAGCAGGGTGACCCGCTGGCGGAATTTCCTCTCCTGGATCCTACGTCTGTTCCGTGCTGCTCGCTGTAGCCGGCGCCGCCTCACCACCATGTAGAGTCCAGGCATTGTGAATGTCCTAATGCTGCAGCTGCATCCCCTTAAGTGTGTTTGGTCAGGCCAGCACCTGTTGCTGATTGGGCAATGTTTTTTCAAAAAAATTAATTTCTCATTACTGGTTACCACCTGATTTGGGTTCTCCTTAAATTGCGCCTTGCAAATAGCGATTTTCTGGGTTTTCGCTAATAGCGATGTTTCTTGAATAGAGATTGCGAATAATTTACGATTTTGCATATTATTCGCAGAATCCGTGGTTTCTCGCATTTACAGAATCGCAAATGGGGTACGTACTACCAGGATTCTGCAAATAATATTGCGAATTCGCATTTCTATGTTAGCGAACTCGCAAATTTTGTTCATGAATAGCTTTTCATGTAATTGCGATCGCAATAGCTTTTTCGCAGCTATTGCGATCGCAATTTAGCTTCATGAATCTGGCTGATAGAGTTTCATTTAACGATTCTTAGTGGGTCGCAAATCTTCCTACCTCATGAAAACTAATTAGGTAGGTCGCAATCTGCGATCCATTAGGAATTGACAACCTCATAGGGATGGTGACCTGCTGAGGTCAGTAGACCGTCATGTATGTGGTTGCTTTTTAATAAAGCAGTCTTTTTGTAAAAATACAAACCAATTTCATAAATGAGAACAAGAGGTTTTTAAATACAAACGTTTCTTTATTTTTCTTTGTTTGTGAAGATGCAATGATCCCGTGGACCACTGCCTTCTCTCAAGCAAACTTTTTTTTTACATTCACAAATGAAAATGGGTCCGAAGGGAGCCCCTTCCCATTTGCCCGTGCATTACAACTAAAATTCGGTAGTCAGTAAATTCTTAGGGCCTCATTTATGAAGGTCTTGCGCCACTGGTACGTCACTTTTTCCCATTTTAAAAGTGACGCACCGGCGGCGCAAGACCTTCATAAATAAGGCCCTTAATGTTTTGTGACTGGAAATAGGTCACAAAACATTTATACATACCATTCCGATTCGGTATTTAGAAAGGGCATTCCTTCCAAATACCAAGTAGGTATTTGGTCACAAACCACATTTTCAATTTGGTAACTTGGTACCAAATCACGGTTTGGGGGTGATACATGCTAAAATGCTTTTTTGCTGTCGCAAACAGGCCGATTCTGTGAATCAGCCCATTTGCGAATTGGCCCATTTGCGACAGGAGAAAAGCTTGATACATGTGGCCCTATATGTGTAAAGCAATGTATAAAGAATGTGGAGTTAAACACACTACCTGGAAGGGGACTTACTGAAATGACTAGGTAAATGACAATGGCAATAGTGATCCAATTGTCTTCTCAATTGTGATGATTAGAAAGGCGGTGAGACAGGGGGTGTTCTAACAAAAGAAGGGAATACAAAAGGAAAGAAAGATTTTGAAATTCTGTTGTAGAGCCGAGAGCTAATTGAAATTCCATTTTCACTTTCTTCATTATGCATTCACATTGCAATATATGCTGGTTTTTGTAAACATTGTAACATGCTAGAAAATATTGTTTAACCCAAAAATATATATATAACTATATGCCCGGTATGTCCTCTGTGGTGCAAACATCTAAAGTATGTTCCCTCATCTTGACAAACCTTGCTCCAAACACTGGCTCCAAAATAACTCATTTTGGGGTCTCAGGGATTTGCAGTCAAACTGAAAATGTTGCTCCTGATGCTGCCCTAATGTGATAGAGGAGATGACTAATCCACCGAGCCAGGCGTGAATCGATCCCAAATAAAGACAATTTTTCGGTTACGACTGAGGCAATGGGTTTGCTGACGCTTGCAAGACGTTTTGTTAGCTCACGGTGCACTTAGAGCCTGCCCATTTCTTACCATTACCATTGTTTGATTTCATCATCACTCTCATTTACTTGCTTGTGTTTGGTCAATGCGTGCTAGTTTCACTTTCTATTTGTTTGATTGTCTCTCCTCTGAAGCATGGCTCAAGTACTTGTGCCTTTCCAATGCTTATGATTTCAGAGCTGCTTTTTTCTTTTATTGAAGTACTTCATAAAAATTAATTTGTTTTCAGGCCTTCTCCTTCATGTGTGTCTACCCCCATCCCATTCTGTGTTGTTAATTGCCTCCTCACGTTCCCCTACCTCTCTGTGTTGTTGCTTGCCCCTTTCAACCATCTCGACCCTCTCAGTATTGTTGCTTTCCCTCTCCATGTTTTTGCTTGCCTGCTCTCATGTTGCTGTACACCTCCATGTTTTTGATTTTTCCCATCAACTGTCTTGTCCCTCTCTCCCTATTTTCCTTACCCCCTCAATATTGTTGCTTGCCCACTCCCACACTCCCGTCCCTCTTAAGCCTGTTGTGTTTCCCTTCCCACGAACCTGTCCCTCTCCATGTTGTCGCTTACCCCCTCTCATCCCGCTCTTTGTTGTTGCTTGCTCCCTCCCACTCTCCCGTGCTGCTCTGAGTTATTGCTTGCTCCCTCCCATCCCTCTCCTTGTTGTAACTTGCCTCCTCCTACCCTTTCATTCATCTGTGTGTTGTTGCTTGCCCACTGCCACCATCCCCTTCCTCTCTGTGTTGTTGCTTGCCTCCTCCCACCCTCTTTGTATTGTTGCTTTCCCACTCCCACCCTTCCACCTCTCCTCATATTGTTGCTTGCCCCCTCCCACTCTGTACCGCAGCTTATGTCCTCCTGTCCTGCTCTGCCCTGGTACTTGCCCCTCTGACCCAGTTCCATGTTGTTGCTTGCCCCCAACCTGTCCTGAGTTGTTGTTTACCCCCTTCCACCCTTACTCCCCATCCCAGGTTGTTGCTTGCCCAATCCCACCCCATCCTGCATTGTTTCTTGTCCCCTAACGCCCTCCTGTCCCACCCTGCAATATTGATTCACCCCTCTGGCCCCATCATGAATTTTTGCCTGCCCTGCCTCACCTCACCCTGCGTTGTTGCCTGCCCAATCCCACCCTCCTGTTCTGCCACAAAAACAAGCATTTGCAAAGCAAATAGGTCTCGCCCATGTAAGCTATTGACTTTGTCAATATTTTTAGTCATGCTGCACAACAGCGTGGCTGCAGTGCAGCATGCCTGCATTTTGAAAAAAAACTCTGGCTGTGATACAGCCTTTGCTAGACGCATCGTAGCCCTTTATTTTATTGCTGGGGGAGTGCTGGGCGGTAGGCATCTACATCCTTCGTGTTGCTCACCTTTCGAGGTCTCCCCGCCAACATTTAGGGCTATAATGCTGACTGCATGGTAGCTCTTTTTTTTAAAAACTTTCAGCCATGCTGCACAGCAGCTCTGCTATAGTGCAACTTGACTAAAACATTGACAACGCCAATAGGCCGCAAAGGCAACACGTACTTCTTTGCCAGTGCATGTCTGTATAGCTTCTCTCACCATGCACATTCCCTATTCCTAGTTCTTGAACTTAACATAAAAGGGCTCTTAAGCTGGTTTAATGTAGTCCCCCACACAGACTCACCGTTTTAACTTGACCTCAATTGCTGGCGCCTCATTTGTGTATCATGATGAAACACCCAATGTAAAACCCTTGCTTTCTCTGTCAAACCTGGATTCTTCTACCACCTGCATCTGTTTTACCGAGTACACCATTTCATATCTCTTGTGTCCAAAACCCAAATCTACATCCAAGACTTGTGGGATCTGTGTTTGCTTGGTGCTTTCCAGTTCAGACCTTCAACAAGTGAAAGCTGCAGGATGATTTCCAAAGGTACATGGCAGTATCTGGAGCACAAGGAAACCTAGGAAGCACACTACTAAGGAAGGAATGCTTGTTTTGATAATAATTCAGCAGCAGTCACAATATTACACAGAAAGGGAAGCCAACTATTCAAGAGAGTCTCCCACCTAAATAATGTGTCATGGAGCAGCATGTTAAAGGCTTCCTACTGTCCTTCCTCACCTAAGCAATCATGTCATCTACCCCTATACTGAAGACTCTACATGAGGAACTCAAATGACAGCAAGCCGCTTGTCTCTACTGAAAACATAACTTTGCTGAATGTTGATGTGGTGGGTGGATATTTGGTCACAAATGAAGTCACAGCATAGAAATCCTCAAAATAAATTTGCCACTGTTTCATTGTCTGTTTGTACACCTCAGCTTTGTGTAACTTTGTGGAACTTTCTAGCATATAATCCACAATAACACAAACTCCTAGGCAGACCTATTGTTTCAGATACATAACATATATTTAAAGTGGGTTTTAGGCCCTTGCTCATCACTGTATGGCTTTGCTGCTTATCTCAGTTGTCAACTCTTGATTCAATGGCTTTCTTCTATATTCGTGCTTTTTTACTGTCCAGGAGCATTTCAATCACACTGTTCTGATTTGATAAGTTGTATCCTTCCACTGCATACTTGAGGGGACTATTTTGTTTATTTTATATTCAACACTCCATGAAAGGGAATATTCCCTTGCTCTCCTTCTCATGTACTCTCGTTCTTCCCCGATCCCCAGTGTTCCCCCAGGCTGTCCCTCATTTTAAATATTTTTATTTTATTAATTTCCTTATACGAGGGCTGAGCAGTGGCAAAGATGCTGAGCCATGGGTTTCCTTCATAGTCACTTCTTTTTCACTTTTTATATTTTAATTTACTTTTCTAACTTGTTCTTCAGTCTACATGTCACAGAGCATGTGTGCTCATGACACAATGTATGTGTGCACAGGCATCTCAAAGCCATCTTGAAATAGGTGTTATTTAATTGAAAACCTATTGAAAGATTGCTGGCATAGGCATGCGTTTGGTGAACCCATTAGCATGCAAGTAACAAAAAGCCTTGGAAAAGCCAATATATCAGCCTTATAGAGCTGAAACATATTGGCTTTTCCAATGCTTGCATATATTGCAGAATCTTGAGGTGTACAGTGTTTTATTGTGTGATTACATTGTTCCTGTCACACTTATTTTTTCCATTCATTATGGCACTCAATAAACTCAGATACAGAGACCGCAGGCTGGTAAAGTAACACACTCCAGAAAATTACCACATACAAAATGCTTAGTAAATAATTTTTAGAAAAACTAAGTCTGGCTGTAGTAAAAAGTAGGTTACTGTGAAAAATCTTCTAACGTATGTACTAGAGTGAAAGGAAGTGGGCAGTGGCTGACCGCGCCCTCATCTGGCAATATTACACCCCGGCCCCTAATGGGCCCTGTAAGTGACAAAGGCTCTCCTCTTATACAGACTACACTGCAGGGCATAAAATGTGAAGATGTAATAACAAAGGTCAAACTGTGAGACAAACGGGGTTCTAGAAAATGGGATGGTAGTAAGAGCACTCCTTTAAGGACTTTTGAAGTTTGTGCAAATCAGCAATGGCACTTTCTAGCATCTAACCAGTGGTCAGAGTGTGAGGGTTCTATTGGGAACGACGTTCCCAATCATCTATGTAACATCTTCTCCAGCCTGGGAGCATGCAACTGAAAATGCCACACACGGAACTCTGTAACAGACATCTTTATTCCACCACATACGATTACACATAGTACGCATTGCATGATAACTTTTATAACCAGACCGTAACACCTCCAATCAAATTAATTAATTCCTGTTTGAAGTCTGGACAGGACCACAACAGTCCTAGTGCTTATTGTATCAAGACTCTAAATCTCCCCTTTTGTTAAATAAAAAGTACAGACATCTAGGTGTGGTCACCTCACTCTTGATATCAGGAGTTGATGAACATCGATGTAGGTGTTTAAAGTGTGATGAGTCCCATGTGATGGATTTTTCGGGATGATGCGCTGTCACCATACGTCCTTTACACATTATGACCTTCAAAGGGTCAACAGCAAACGGAGTGTCCATTTTCCTCTTCCATTCAGTTTGGCCAGTACCCTGTCCCCTCTGTTGGAGACTGTTTCCCGAGGGTGTTAGCACTGATCAGCATATGTTTTCATTTTGCACTTATGAGAAGTGTCTGTGAAACAAACCATATCAGCATTCATTGATCTGTACGATATCCATTGTTGTGGTAGTCTTGTTCTGATGGCTCTCCCAAATAGCAAGGTGGCAGACTCTCACCAATTGTGGAGCATGAAATTGATCAATAGGAACAAAGGGTTTGACACAGGGCTTGGTTTAGTGTGATTTCTTCCATTGATGCTCATGAATTACCCACTTGAGGGTGCCCATGAATCGCTCAACAACCCCATTGGCTTGGGGCCAGAGTGGTATACTCTTTTGATGCTTGACATTGAGTGGAACAAGAAACTCCTTGCTATTGGAAGGTGGGCCATTTTCGGATTTGAGAATAGCGGGGATGCTCCACGCTGCAATGATGTCATCAAGCCAATTATGACTTTATCATGGGTTGTCGATGATAGGGCTTCCAGCAACGAAAAACGCAAATATTATTTAATGACTACCATGATATGATGTCCATCTTCTAGAGGCCCAACAAAGTCAACCGCAACTCTCTCCCAGGCATGAGCAAGAAGGTCATACATTGTCAATGGATGCTGCACCACCTTGGGAGCTAAGCAGTTACAAAGGTGGCATGCTTTCAGCTCTTTCTCACCTCGATTAGGGAACCACACTTGGCCTCTTAGAGCTCTTTTGGTGGCGACAATGACACAATGTCCAACATGGGCCAGCTCAATGACTTGCTGTCTCAGACTTTCAGGTATGATGAGTCTCGAGCCTCTCAATATGATACCTTCTTGGGTGCCGAATAGCTTATCCTGTACATTTCTGAATCTTTAGAATTCAATATCATCAGCAAAGGGTTGAATACTTTTCTTCCAAGATTCAATTGTAATGAGGTCTTTGAGGAAGAGGATGTCTTATCTTTATTGGTAGCAGCAATAATCTGTTCAAGGGTTATAGCTGCTGGCATGCTGGACCTCACAATTAAGTTGAGATACTCTTCAGCCACTTTGGTAGCTGAACTGTGGCGATGTAGCGGCACTCATGACAAGTCATCCAAGGGGCTTTGATTGTTCCCCACAGTGTGTACAATCACATAGTCATACTCTTGTAGTCACAGCTCCCACCTCTCAATGCGACTGGGCATCTCAGCTTTTGATTTTCCAAAGAAGTGAGCAATGCCTGGTGGTCTGTGATGACAGTGAAACATTTTCCATATAGAAACACATGAAAATGTTTGCAGGCCCACATTACAGCCAGACTCTCCTTTTCCAGCCGAAATTAGGCACGTTCTGTTTCAGACAGACATTTACTGGCATTGGCCACAAAGTGTTTCTGAACATTTAGTCGGTCATTGTGTTGCGCATGAATTGCCCCCACCCCCACCGGGTTCGCATTCACTGTGATCTCAGTATGTAACTTGGAGTCAAAATAGGCCATTTCGGTTACATTCTCAATCACGTTTTATGTCTTTGTAACTTTGGTCACATTCAGGAGACCACTGTATTGGGACCATTTGCTTTGTTAAGTCTCTTAATGGAGCACTCACTGTGCAAATTCTCAAATGTATCTTGAGCAATAACTGTCCACGGCTAGGAAGGATCACAGCATGGTTACGTCTTGTGGGGGCAAGTAGATGCTTGCACTTTATCTGTTTGAGGAATTATTCCCCCTTCAGAGAATATGTGCCAAAATAATTTAAGTTTGGTTTTGTGAAAGTCATATTTTGCTGCATTCAGAGTGAGAACTGCATCAGCAAGCAATTGATACCCTTGTGTGAGCGCTCTGTCATACTTATTTTATGTTGACCCAATTACCAGTATGTCATCACTGTAATTGAAAGCATGTGTAACAGGTTGAATTACTCAGCGAAGAGTATCCTGACATCTCCACAGCTGAATGCACTCCAAAACTCGTTTTTTTGTATCTGAACAAATCAACATGAGTGGAAAAGGTTAGAATGTACCTACAGTTCTCTTCCAGTTCAAGCTGATGGTATCCTTTGTTCAGGTCATGACGGGAGAAGACTTTGGCTCTGTTCAGCTGCATGATCATGTCCACTATATGGGGACCAGGTTGTCTTTCTCTCTTGGTTCATTTGTTGGCCTAGCGCATATCAACACAGATGCGCTCTGCACCTCACTGTGCTTTTTCAGCACCACAATTATGGGCGAAAGCCACAGCATAGGGCAGGTGCAGAATTCAATGATATTATGCTTCAACAGTGTTTCTAGGTCTTTCTCAATGGCTTCTTGCAAGTGAAAAGCATCTCTGTTGTGTCGTAGGGCAACCAGGAGAATGTCCTCATTAATATGAAGTTGTACTTGTATTTTCTTGAGTCTTCCTAGGACATGAAACAACGATGGGAACTGATTCATGATTTCAGACTGAGCATGTGTGTTGCAGGTGAGAGATATCAGTCCCATATCAGCAGCAGTGGAAAAGGTGATGAAGGTCCCTGAATAATATGAATCACCACTTGCACTGATGCTGTTTTGCGTCTCATGGTTGCTGTAAATGACCCTTGACTCTGTAGTGGTTTAGAAGCAGCCCGCATGTATACCTTCATGTTTGACAGGGTAAGGCATGGCACAGGAAATAAGCTGTTAAACGTTTCTCTTGGTTTGATATTAATCATTGCACCACTGTTTATTTTGAATGTTATGGGGCAATCATTCAACTTTAATGTAATTTTGGGACAGTGTCCAAATGAATTCTGTTGCTCCATTCAGCAATTCTTTTTTGACTTTTGATCTTCTTGGCAAGCGCCCAATCCTGCATGTGCATGTTGTTTCTTAATCAATATCATAAACGTATATACGTCTTCTTCACCAGTGCATGATAATACTTTTGAAGAGCCTTCATATTGTGAACTTGACGACGATCAACTTTGCTGGGTTTGTACTTGGTGTAACTGATGTTGCCTTTTGGCCTTGTGGAAATGGCGAGAATATTTCTGGAGTCTTCAGGCTTCCATTTTCTCTTCTCACTGTGACACATTTGGTTTCTCTGTTGCTTTGCAGACTGTTATGAAGTGGTTTTCTTTCCTGCAGCCTTTGCATATTTGTCCTATGGTTGGACATTTGCCTTTTATTTTTATTTTATTTATTTATTTTAATTGCTTGTATAGCGCCTGAATCACCCCCGAAGGGGTATCTCCGCGCTTGCGGGCACATGTAGGAAAATGCTGGTGCTGAGGGAAACCGCTAGAATAAAAAAAAATTCAGGGACCTTCTAAAGCGTAGGTAGTCCATACACTGCCTCAGTGTTAACAGGAGCGAATTCCAATTCCGAGGGGCAAGGTAGGAAAAAGCCTTCCCCGCGGTCCTAGCTTTGTAAATGCGCGGAACTTTGAGAAATGATTTCATGCTGGATCGCAGGTCTCTAAGAGGAGTGTAGTGACTCAGCTTCTCCGTCAAGTATGTTGGCCCATTGCCATGTACTGCCTTGTGGGTATTGCAGCATATCTTAAATATTATTCGCTTGCGCACCGGAAGCCAATGCAGTTTCTGCAGCAGCAAGTTTGACGGAGATCTGTAGGGAGAGTTCAATACCAGACGAGCTACTGTGTTCTGCACTACCTGCAGACGATCCAGTGCAGCCTCATTGGCCGAGATCGGTAATGCATTACAATAGTCAAGTCGACATATAACACGAGACCGGACAAGAGTCTTCCAAGTGTGGGCAGGAAGAAACGGAAACACACGCCTCAAAAGGCTTAATACATGAAAGCACAAGCCCACCATTTGAGATACCTGCTCCTTCATGTTTAAGCTCTGTTTGATGCGCACCCCAAGATTCTTTACTGATGACTTCTGGGCAGGGAGGGCACCCAGCTCCCTGGGCCACCATTCTGGTGTCCAGTACAGGGTGGCTTCTCCAAAAAACATAATCTTTGTTTTCCCGGCATTTAGTTGGAGATAGTTGGTACTCATCCACTGAGATATTGCAAGCATGCCTGCAGAGAAGTTAGTCTGAGCTGTAATAGAGTTTTTGTCAAAGGAGAAGGTGAGCTGGGTGTCATCCGCAAAAGATATTGGAACAAATCCAAATGTCCTCATAAGGGTGGCCAAGGGAGCAATATAGATGTTGAATAAAGTAGGGCTTAAAAAGGATCCCTGTGGAACTCCCTTGGACAGCTTCTTAGACTGGGACATTTACGGACCCAATCTAACTGTCTGGGAGCGGTCGGAGAGGAAGCTGGTCATCCACTGCAGTGCCTTTCCTTTTAGCCCGGACTCCTCTAATCTTCGGAGCAAAATTTGATAGTTTACGGTGGCGAATGCCGCCAAGAGGTCTAAAAGCACCAATAAGGTGGATTGTCCTCTATCTAATGATAGCCTAATATTGTCCGTGACTGCCACTAGGGCTGACTCCGTACTATATTTCGGCCTGAAGCCTGATTGTGAAACATCCAGGCAATTTGACGCTTCTACATAGGCTGATAACTGTATGTTGATGTGTTTTTCCAGCATTTTGCTCAGGAGAGGGAGGAGAGATATAGGTCGCAGATTAGATAGATCTTTCATGGAGGCCTTGGTGTTTTTGCATAGTGGAATGACCTGTGCTGCCTACCATTCTGTAGGTAAATGACCTTCCTTTAGTGATGCATTCAAAAGGGAACAAATGGGGACAGACAGTTGTTTTGAGAGGCTCCCCGATATTTTGGCTGGTACAACATCAAGGGGGGAGCCTGATCTGACGGTATGTAGTAAGACTTCCACCTCATCACAAGTCAGAGGAGGGAAGCTCGTCAGATGTGTCCTCTTTATGTCTGGGGGATGTTCATGAATTGTGGTAGGACTCAGGTTGCTAGCTGTAATGATTTTATCATAAATAGCATCAATTTTTGGTTCAAAATATTCCCCAATCGTGTCACATAAGGCTTGGGATGGAGATTCCTCCAGATCACATGCTTTAGGGTTTGTACAGGTCTTAAGGATCTGGTACAGTGCTTTAGGGGCGTTCCCAGCCTGGGTCAACTGCAATGCGATGAAAGTCTTCCGAGTGCTTTTAATATTTTTGTGGTATTGAGCGAGTATAACCTTGTATTTTTCTTTATCGCCAATATCATGGGACCGTCTCCATCGCCTCTCAAAGTTTTTGCAGTTTCCTTTCTCTGTGCGTAATTCCACAGTAAACCAAGCTGCTTGAACCTGTCTAGACTTACCCTTAGAGGTTTTCAGAGGTGCCAGTTGATCAATAGCAGCTTTTGCTGAACCATTAAAACGAGCTAACCCTTCCCCTACCTTTTTGTATTCCCCATCCCATGGGGTAGGAAAAACTTCTGAGAATGCTTCAGGGGTGACTTTATGCCACTGTCTGAATGAATAGTTTGGGACAGCGCCTGACTTATCCGGGTCTCTGGGTCCCCAAATCCTAAAGCCAATGAAAGCGTGGTCAGACCAGCTGATTGTCCGAGGAGATTCACAAATAATACGGGGAGAGTTTGTGAAAATAATATCCAGGGTGTGGCCAGCTATATGAGTGGGACCATCATTGATCTTAGTTACGCCTAGAGCTGCTAGGTCGGCGAGGAAAGCCATTGCCCCAGCATTGTCCATGCACTCACTGTGTATGTAAAAATCTCAAAGTAGGAGAACATTTTTGGTGGATATAGCATCTGGCACTATTAGTTCCACCAACTTAGTTGAAAAGTCTACAGTGGGGCCTGGAGGTCGGTAGACTAAAGCTCCCTTCCAGCTCAACTGAGGAGTGAGATCAAACCGAAATACAAGGATCTCAATTTTTTCGTTACTTAGTTCCTCCAGAACAGTAACTGTTGCTCAATCTCTGTATACAATGGCTATTCCCCCCGTTTTATGTTGTCTATCTAGTCTTAGTAACTTATAGCCTTCAGGACGGGCGCAGATGGGCTTGCCTTTAGCGCGCCGCCGGCGAGCCCGCTGCGCGTCGCAGAGAGCATCCAGTTTTATGGGGAGAGCCGGGGCGCTAGAAAGCTGACCTTGCCGCAAAAATGTAAAGGGCTGTAACTCCCTCCACAACAATCGAGTTAAACTCGCAGTGGACTGGGGAGCGCCTAGCAAGGTAGGAACAATTGGTTTGCTTAAAAAATAAACAGAGTGCTACAAGCTAAAATTGAAAGTTTTTAAAACTGAGCAGAAATGAGTGCATTAGGCAGATGGTATTTACTCTCCAACATCACTCACACATCAGCAATGATCCATGCGCGCCCACTGCGCGTCGCAGAGAGCATCCCATTTAATCAGGAGAACCAGGCCACTAGAACGCCGACCTCGCCGCAAAACCGGAAATGGCTGTAACTCCCTCCACAACAATCGAGTTAAACTCGCGGTGGACCGGGGAGCACCTAGCAAGGTAGGAACAATTGGTTTGCTTAAAAAATAAACAGAGTGCTACAAGTTAAAATTGAAAGTTTTTAAAACTGAGCAGAAATGAGTGCATTAGGCAGACGGTATTTACTCTCCAACATCACTCACACATCAGCAATGATCCATGCGCGTCCACTGCGCGTCGCAGAGAGCATCCCATTTAATCAGGAGAACCAGGCCACTAGAACGCCGACCTCGCCGCAAAACCGGAAATGGCTGTAACTCCCTCCACAACAATCGAGTTAAACTCGCGGTGGACCGGGGAGCACCTAGCAAGGTAGGAACAATTGGTTTGCTTAAAAAATAAACAGAGTGGTACAAGTTAAAATTGAAAGTTTTTAAAACTGAGCAGAAATGAGTGCATTAGGCAGACGGTATTTACTCTCCAACATCACTCACACATCAGCAATGATCTACGCGCGTCTGCCTTCTTAGGGATATGAAAACCCACATAGGAAGCAAAACTTTTTCTTCTTCCAAGATGTCAACTTGTGTCCATCTATTTTGTGCTTATGCTTGTTTAGCACGATCAACACTGATTCATTATGCGTTGTTCCTGCTTCCATTTTAGCCGCTTGTTGATCTGCTCATTCCTCGGTCCTTGCAGCCATTAGCATTTTCCCTTAACTGAGTGTCTCTGTCAACATGCATCTCCTAAAGGAACCTGAAAGACAACCATCAATGACTCTGAGGAGCATGGCTTCTTCCTCATTAAAGTCACAGAACTTACAGTGTTTGATAAGTGCATCAAATCGGTCAACAAACTAATCCATCGTTTCACCAGTCTGTTGTAGTACTTGGTTTAAGATGTACTTTTCATAGTCGCCATTCGCCATCAGATTAAACTTGACTTCCAATGTTTCGTAATCTTTTGGTACGATATTGCATCAGTTTGTAAGACTTTCTTTAGAACTTCTTTCACTCCATTACTAGCAAGATTTTTCAAATATTTACTGATTTTCTAATCATCTTCTTCATCTAGCTCATCTATGAAGCTGTCTAATGTTTCGATCCATGAAGCCCACCTGGCACCGTTGTTCTTTTTCATTGCCATGTCAAGCAAAGGTGGGGGCTTCAGGGATGTCACCTCTTCGTACTTTCTGCTTCCTTCTGTTGCCATTGACAGCATGTTTGTTCAGGCAGCATTCTTTGAGCAAAGCAGGACCAGAAACCTCTCCACGCAACATGCCCTTAGCTTAGCCTGGTTGTCTTGTCCGATTTTGAGGTCATATAGCACTTCACTATCTCGTGCTGGGAGGTAAGTTTCTGCATTCCTACCTGGCTGTAACTGCCTTTAGCATTTATTTCAGATGGATGATGGCTCTGTGTCATGGCACAGCGCAGTTTCTCTTCTTTCAGCCTTACCAGTGGGTTGTGGTGGGCTTTTCGAAAGTACCCCTCTGCACAGCCTTCACCTTCTCCGATGGCTGTGTATGGGCTGGAGTGGGGCTTTGACTTCACTTTGTTCTAAAAATGTAAAATTTGAAAGGACTTGTTTTTTCTTATAATCTAAACCTTTTTACATATTTTGCGATAACCTAGTTTATATTGTGTGTAATATCATTTTAAAATAATAAATTGCAGAATTACATATTCACAGTGCTTTCCTTCAGTCTCAGGTTGGGACCATATAGAACTATAAATATAAATGTCACTTTTACACTATTCCCCACTGCGTCAACCAGGATTCAATTCTGTGGCGGTCTAGTTACACACACAGAGCTGCAGTGATCGCATTAACCAATTGAGTTTTCTTAATAGATAAAGGCAGTGGCGGCTGGTGACATTTGAAAACAGTGGGGCGTAAAAGTTGGGCATGACAGCAAGCGAAGTGAGCAAGCGAAGCTAATGAAAGTGGGTACAGGTTGGGTCCTCCTCTCAAAAGAAAATTGGAAAAGGATTGGCAAATGGCGATTTTTAAAGTAAAAGCATTCTGAAACAGACCGCCGGGCTGCCTGAATAGTACACCAAGTCTGTTTATGTGGGCAGGTGGGAGGCGGGGACGGAGGGCATAAGTCCCTTCTGTGATCTAATGCTACAAGCGGCCTCCAGCCCTCCCTTTAAAAGACCAGCAGTGAGAGCACAAACCGCACTGGTGCAAACTGTGGACACTGCAAACAGCGGCTGCAATCTCACAGCTGAAGGTAAACACGCAAAGTTCTCAAGGTTAAACTCCTGGAAACCAACACAGCGCGAGATACAGGTCATTAAACAAAAAGAACGAGCGTGAGATTAAGGTCATTGAATAAACAAACAGCATGTGATTAATGTCACACCGCAGCGAGTATTATTGTCCTTAAACAGACACTGAAACGCCTCTCCTTCCATAGCACGGGTGAGCAGGCAATAAAACGAGCATATGCTGCCACCCTTCACTTTTCACTGTGATACAACCTCGCAGCACCAGTGGTTTTGGGTCCACTCACTATAGTGCAAAATGCCCACCACACTGAGAGCCTGCTTTGTGCTCCCGCTCTCTCAGCACCACGGTTTGAGAGACAACTTACTGTTCAGCAATACCCCAGTCCCCAAACGCTCGCGCAACAGGTGAGTGTGCACATTTTTCAACTCACACCGCCATGGAGTGTTTAATACAGTGCTTCGGTCGGTAACTTCATAGCGCCGCTATTGCTGTGATATAGCGGTGTGCCAAATTAGTTAAAGTCCGCATTAGCAGCATACATCTATCTTCCCTCTGGCTCGGGCTGAGCCCAAGTTCTCACCACATGCTGAGAAACAAATACGGCATTGTGTATCATTTTCGCGCTATGTTGGATTTTAGCTTTAGAGAATCAAAGCAGATGCAAACTGCTAAATGAAACACTAAACGTAACTTTCCTTACCTTCCCGCCTTCAAGTTCATGGCGACTCCAGACGTCCCGAACCCGCCTTCCTGTTCTTCAATTCGTCACTCGTCACGCAGGAAGCCAGGCAGCCTCCCTCCCCTCCACCACAGCACAGCGCTGCGATTGGTTCGGCCGGCTTCCCTAACACCACGTGATTTCTCTGTATGCTGCAGCATACAGAGAACAGGGAGAGTGGGAGGGGTTACTCGAGGGCAGGGGGGAGTGGCTTTCTTAATACAGTTAATACTGTCTGTTTGGACAGCCTCTGTGAGGCTGCCCAAACAGACAGTATTTACAACAGTGGGAAAGCCACTCCCCCCTGCCCTCGAGTAACCCCTCCCACTCTCGCAACCAGGAACTTCATCTTTCTTGCGTGCAAGAGGGCAGAAACAAATGGTAGTTCTCTACAATTTGTTTCTGCCTTCTTGCACAGCGAGAAAGCAGTGGGGCGGCGCCCAAACGCCCCCATGGAGGATCCGCCTCTGGATAAAGGTCCGTTTGCCAGTGATTTAACGTGCATTTATTTTTCATTTAAGGTGTGTGTCATTTGTATATGAATTTACCTCTAGGTGAAAGGCCAATAAAATCTTTGCACTGTTCTTTTAAGCCACGTATCTGGCCACAACCCCACGCTCACGAACCTGCTCCATTGCACTCATGATCACAGTTCCCATATCTTTTTATGCACTTCAACCACTGCATCTAACTCACAATAACACTCTTTTCTAGGTGCATGCAAATGGACCAACGTGGAGATGGAAAAGCAAACTTAATACCGAAACGCTGATAAAAAAAGAATGTTCTTGCTACACGGTGGTTGGACAAGTCAAAAAACACCCTCAATGTGAGTACCTTATTACACCATCTACATATGCTGCATAAAACACCTTTAACATGTGCAGCACAGATAATTGGATTGACACTAAAATGTTTTGAAAATTCCATGTTAAAACAAATACATGTTTCTTCCCAAAGAATGTAAGTTATTGCCACTCAATTTAACTTTTGTGACTTGGCCAACAACCTGATATAGCAGAGCCCTGTAAATGTCAAAGATAAAGCAAAAACTTGGACCCTAAAATGGTCCCATTCTACACTTACGCACAAGTGCAGATGGGAGTTGTTGTGTCTGCTTCCTTGCATATGAAGCAGTATGTGGTAGTGTTCTAGGTTCTGAGTTATGCTCTGGTGTAGAACTGTTTGTACTTGAACTGAGGACAGTTAAAGGCGAGGTAAATCTGCACGTCTGGGTTATTAGTAATAAACTTGGACTTCAGCTTCAGATGCTTCATGACCTGTATTTTCATACACAACAGTAGTCACACACCTGTTTTTGAACATGCTTTCTGCAGGGCACGCAGTAACTAGATTACGCAGGAAGTTAAAAAAGGAGCTAGGGGCAACACAGCTCTGAATCGCAGAGCGGCAAACACTTCTTCCTCTTTCTGAGTTTAGTGGTCTGCAGTGCATGCACTAACTCATGAGTCACCAAGTTATTCACAAAGGTAACTTACACTTGTGAGTAATTTACAGGTGTAATTTACTTTTATACTGTTGAATAACTTTACTACTTTGGGCTATTCACAAAATCCGAGTGCAAAGGTACTCGAAAGAGTAGAATTACATGTCTCCCCAGCCCCAAAAAGACAGGGGGTGGAGACAGATTTACAACCATAAGTTATCACTGCAAAAAAGAAACAATAGTAAGTCCAGCACCTCACGACAGATATACTTCAAAACCCTCCAATAGAAAATAATGAAGATAGGGATAATAAAACGTCAAAGGAAATAATATCAAAATAAATGACATTATTTAAAATAGTTAACAATAAAAATAAATATAATGTTATAAAAGTAACAATAAACAGGTATTATTTAATCAAAATTTATTTTAGCTACCTTTTTGAATGTATACATTATTGTAAAAAAAATTTTTATTAAAAAATAATTAAACTACTTTGAATTGATACTATGGCTCACTTTTAATATTTATTAATGCATAATTAAAATGTAAGTTTTTAGTTTAGGCTGGAATATATTTTTTAATTTAAAACGTCATAAAAATCTTTTTATTTCATTTAAGATATTTAAATTCATCAAATATTCAATTCAAAATTAAGTTAATAGTGCTGTAGCTTTTTTACTTTGTTCTATAATTAAAATAAATATATAAAATTAATTTACATTCATATTTAATATCAAAGTAGACAATGGACAAAAAAGAAAAAGGTTCAATATTTGTATGCACATTAGTAACATATAAGTACTTCAACCTATCTTCAGTCAGCTAGAAGAGTAAATAAAAAATGCGGTAGGAGAATGCCTGGGAATCTCTAATTCATTTAGATTCCCATGTATTCTTTTGCAGAATTGTGTAACTCCACTAAAAGTAGGAAATATACACAAACATGTTGGAAGAAACCTAAGATGTGTAGATGTCCAAATTATTAACATATCTTTAAGAATCAGCGCCCCGTGGTTATGCCTTCTGGCAGGAAATTCACCTTAAAATGGTCGCGAATAGTCCCACGGTTTATTCTATTCAAACCTTCAAACGTATACATTTGGAAGTACCTGGCATGCACAGTAGGGCCTGTTTAAGTATAATGCGCCTACTGGCAACGGCGTCTCCATTACATCCGCAGCAGCGTGTAACATTTGGTCTGTACCTCTGCAGTAGCATTGTTTCTAGCCAGAAACCACAGGTCGAAGGTGAGCGTGTCCTCCAGAGTTTGTGTGTTCATCAAACCCCCCATTCATCTGCTGGAGTGCAGAGTTTCGCTGCCGTGTAATTTATAATCTGGTAATCACGCCAAATGCGGCCGGTGGGAATAGCACTGCTGTGCTGGCGCGGTGCCAGGCAGCAGCAATCTCACACAGCCTCAGATCCTGGGGAGTCCTCCTGGGAATTGAGAGATCTCTTTTTATTACTGAGGGGAGAATTGCAGACGGATCAGAGCTGTGTTTATCTTCAGGGAGACATGGAAGAAGATGGAGGTATTTTAATTATATGCTGGCACACATTAGTGCAAGGCAGTTTCTGGTTCTACAGATGTATGATTAATACGACGTTATGAATCAAACCAGGAAGGCAACGAGTATGATATTAAATATCACTAAAAGACGAAAAGCAATATATCATTACGTGGTCATTTATCCCTACCGAACTGTAGATGAAATAAAATGTTATGTTTATTTGGTGAGGTAGCCATACATGTCTAAGGGTGTATGGCTTTGGCTTTGTGTCAAGCAGGAAGCAATCTTGTAATACCCCCTTTGGCCCTTCAATTGCACATGATCAGGCCATGAAAACATGGGGCATAAATAGCATTTCTGAGATAGCATTAGTAAATGTTCAAAAAATAAACATGTTTTCCACAAGGAGGCAAAAAAGGGAAAAAGTTAAATGTGCAAAGGCACACATTTCTGCAATACTTAATTCTGTGGATGGCGCACACTGGGGACAATACACAGGCATATGTATAGGGAAAGAGCGCACACGGAATGTATGGCTTGCGTAGATTTACATTTACTGCAGTTTGCCAGAGTATTATGGGTTAAGATACTGTACTTGAACCATTCTACAAGCACAACCCAGATTTCTCACATTAGAAAATTTATCATCAGATGCCACGAAATCTGCCACATTTAAGAGATGCCCTGCGGCCACAGAGACTAACCCCCAGATTCATCAAGAACACATTTTGCGATTCCTTAATAGCGAAAAATACCGATCCGATATTAAGGAATAGCAAAATGCTATTCATCAAGAAATCACTTCAAAAATAGCGATTTCTAATAATTCCTTAATTGCGACTCGCAAATTGCGAGTCGCAATTAAGGAATATCTCCCCATTCATTCCTATGGGCCTTGAGGCCCATAGGAATGAATGGGAAGGCATTCTCAATTTGCTAATCGCAATTAGCGATTCGCAAATTGAGATTGCGATTTCAAGGGTGCAGGGGTGTCCAAAGGACACCCTGTTGCACCCCTGAAATTGATGTGTGCACATATGTTGTGCACACACATGCCCTTAGGGCATGTGTGTGCGCAACATGAATAGCGGCCACAGATTGCGAATTCGCAATTTTTAAATGGTTCATGAATTTCATTTAAGGAATCTCAAATTGAGATTCCTTAAATGCAATTAATCGCAATTTAGGGATTTCTAGATTTGCGATTTTTGCATTTGGGATGATGAATCCCAAATGCAAAAATAACGCTCGCAAAGGGCCAGATTCTCTGAATCTGGCCCTTTGCAAGCCGATTTCGGCTTGATGAATCTACCTGTAAGATTCCACCAACATCAATAGTGCAAGGCTTGTTTTTGATCTTCGCACATTAACTTTGGACCACTCCCTGGTTTTGTTATAAACTCTGTTTTGGGTCCAGGGCAATCAAAAGGTTCTGGTCCCCAATTAGGTCGATAGGGGCCTTTAGCACGGAGAGGGCCTTTAACATCCGATATAGCCCGCTCCGGCAGGCTATAAGGTTATATAAAATGTAAAAAAAAATAAAACCACGTACCTAGTGATCTCTGACTCGGCGATGCGGCGAGTGCAAGGTAAGTGTTTTTTTTTATTTTTTATTTAATTTAACTTATACCGTAGTGTGTCAACTTCCCTGACCCCATCCCACCCCGCCCCCGCCACACCGCACTTACTTTGCTGGCCTCCACTGACCCTAGGAGAGATAACCTAGCTGTGCTTGAGTATCAGGCAAAAATGACAATATCTTGATCCCTGCTGGACTGATTTGAACATTTTTGTTGTAAGTGACCTCCATTCACAAGCAGTTCCAAAAGAGGGTTTGCTCACTGCTTCACGTATTCTGCACCACTGATTCCTTCTCTTGCTGTTAGCAGCTTTACTGTAAGGGCTCTGAGTTAGGTTAGGCCTTCTGATTAGCTCTAGTGATGTCCTCATCCTGGGCTCTTTAGCTCCTCTGAATCCCTCCCACATGGCGACGAAACTCTGAGCCCAGACTCTTCAACCTTTCAAGACCTCAAACTCTTGTAGGGTGACTGTGCACAACAGCCACAGTCTACAGAGTTCACTTCTTACACATTACAGACTCAACTGTGGAATCTCAACAGGGTTTCACAATGCCACCTCTTTAAGGACGCAGCAAAGTTCCACTGTTCATTAGATGCACTAGAGAGATAAAAGTAGCCAATGTCACAGGCCTGGAGAAAGAGTCTCAAAAGGTCCCGGAGTACAAGCCAGGAGCTGGTGCACCCTGACGGCAGACTTCAGAGAAGGGTCCACAGCAACACTGTTTCATCCTCCTTTCCTTCGAGGTTCGTTTTCAGCTCTCCAGGCCTGTGCAGTGCTTTAAGAAGGGAAGAGGTGAGTTGATGGCATGTAATAAACCCTCCAAATCTAGAGGAGTCACATCAGCCCTACATCTCTCAAGTCAAGTCAAGTCAAGTAAAAATTTGTATAGCGCACTACTCACCCAGAGGGTCTCAAAGCGCTTGGGGAGAGGGGTTTGCTACTTATCAAACAGCCAAGTTTTGAGTTGTTTTCTGAAGGAGAGGTGGTTCTGTGTGAGACGGAGGTGAGTGGGGAGGGAGTTCCAGGTTTTGGCCGCTAAATAGGAGAATGATCTTCCTCCCATGGTGGTTCTTCGGATGCGTGGAATACCGGCGAGGGCTTGGTTGGACGATCGTAGTTGGCGGGTGGGGGTGTAAAAGGTCAGGCGAGTGTTGAGGCATTTGGGTCCTAGGTCGTGGAGGGCCTTGTGTGCGTGAGTGAGAAGACAGAACGTTATTCTCTTGTTGACGGGGAGCCAGTGAAAGTCTCTCAGGTGGCCGGATATGTGATTGTGGCGGGGTATGTCTAGGATGAGTCGAGCGGAGGCGTTTTGATTGCGTTGAAGTCTCTTCTGCAATTTGGCTGTGGTTCCGGCGTAGAGGGTGTTTCCGTAGTCCAGTCGGGTTGTGACCAGTGCTTGGGTGACCATCTTCCTTGTTTCGGTTGGGATCCATCGGAAGATTTTTCGGAGCATACGTAGGATGTTAAAGCATGATGATGAGACGGCGTTGATCTGTCTGGTCATCGAGAGGGCGGAGTCTAGGATGAATCCCAGGTTGCGAGCATGGTCTGTTGGTTTGGGTGCGCTTCCTAGGGCCAGTGGCCACCATGAGTCGTCCCATGCAGAGGGGGATGATCCTAGAATGAGGACTTCCGTCTTGTCTGAATTCAGTTTTAGGCGGCTGTTTTTCATCCACTCGGCTACGTCCTTCATTCCTTCGTGTAGGTTGGTTTTGGCGGTGTTTGGGTCTTTAGTGAGGGAGAGGATCAGCTGTGTGTCGTCAGCGTATGAGATGATATTGAAGTTGTGCTGGCGAGCGATGGTTGCGAGGGGGCTCATGTAGACGTTGAAGAGGATGGGGCTGAGCGATGATCCTTGTGGTACGCCGCGGATGACTTTGGTGGCCTCTGATCTGAAAGGGGGAGGCGGACTCTTTGGGTTCTTCCGGCGAGGAATGAGATGATCCAATCCAAAGCCTTATCTTGTACCCCGACGTTGCTGAGGCGTTGTACAAGTGTGCGGTGGCAGACCGTGTCAAATGCTGCGGAGAGGTCCAGGAGAATGAGGGCAACTGTTTCCCCATTGTCGAGTAGTGACCGGATGTCGTCTGTGGCTGCGATGAGGGCGGTCTCGGTGCTGTGGTTGGCTAGGAAGCCGGACTGTGAGGGGTCGAGGGAGCCGTTAGACTCGAGGAAGGCGGTGAGCTGACTGTTGACGGTCTTCTCTATGACTTTGGCGGGGAATGGGAGGAATGAGATGGGGCGGTAATTTTTAAGTTCGGTGGCATCTGCAGTAGGTTTCTTCAGGAGGGCACTGAGTTAGGCGTGTTTCCAGCTTTCCGGGAAGGTAGCGGTGTTGAGGGAGCAGTTGATGATATCCCGGAGTTGGGGTGCGATGATGGAGTCGGCTTTGTTGAAGATGTGGTGGGGGCATGGGTCGGTTGGAGATCCGGAGTGGATTGAGTTCATCAAGCAGATGGTGTCTTCGGTGCTAATCGGGATCCAGGCGGGAAGGGTGGTGGAGGGGGGCTTCAGTTCGGTGGTGACAGGAGTGGTCTGGTCGCTGAAGCTGTTATGTATGTCAGCGATCTTGCTGTGGAAGAACGAGGCTAGAGAGTCGCAGAGGTCTTGAGAAGGAGTGATGTCATTGGTGCCGGCGTTGGGGTTGGTGAGCTCTTTTTTTGCTAAAGAGTTCCTTGCTGTTGTGGGCATTGTTGTCTAGTCGATCCTTGAATGCTGTTTTCTTGGTGGAGCGGATCAGTTGGTGGTGTTTGCGGGTTGCGTCCTTGAGGGCGGTCATGTTGTCTGTGGTTGTGTTTTTTCGCCAGGCTTTCTCGAGGGTGCAGCAGTTCTTTTTGGAGTTCTTGAGGTCGTCGTTGAACCAGGAGGCTTTTTTGTTCCGTTGTTTGTTGTGATGGTTTTTCAAGGGTGCTAATTCGTTGGCGCAGTGGGTGATCCACTGTGCGAGATTGATGGCTGCTTGATTTGGGTCCGTTGATATGGTGGGAAGGTTTTGTTTCAGAGATGTGGTGAGCTGGTCGGTGGTAACTTTGTTCCAGTTTCTGCAGGGAGCTTGTTGTGGTTGGTGGTGGGTCGTGGTCTTTTTGAAGCTGAAGTGGACGCAGCTGTGATCTGTCCAGTGGAGTCCTGTGGCGTGATTAAAGGAGATGTGCTTGCAGGAGGAGAAGATTGGGTCAAGCGTATGTCCGGCTAGGTGGGTGGGGGTACTCACCAGTTGTTTGAGTCCGAGATTGGTGAGATTGTCCAGCAGGGTGGTGGTGTTGTTGTCGTTGTTATTCTCTAGGTGGAAGTTGAGGTCTTCTAGGAGAATGTAGTCTTTGGAGGGGAGGGCGTGTGGGCTGATAAAGTCAGTGATGTCTTCACTGAATTGTGTGCGGGGTCCAGGGGGTCTGTAAATGAGTGTGCCTCTGAGTGTGGTCTTGGGGTCGGTGTGTATCTGGAAGTGGAGGTGTTCGGTGGCTAAGAGGGTGTCTTCGGAGCTGGTCGAGATGCGAATGGTGTTCTTGTGGACGATGGCGATGCCTCCTCCTGTTTGGTTGATACGGTCTCTTCGGATGATCTTGTAACCGTCCGGGATGGCTGTGGCGATGTCGGGCGCTGATGAGGCGTTCATCCAGGTTTCCGTAAGGAAGGCGACGTCCGGCGATGTGGTGTCGAGTAAGTTCCATAGTTCAATGGCATGTCTGTGGACTGAGCGGGTGTTGAGCAGGATGCACTTTAGGTGGTTATTGTCGGAGCTCTGTTTGGCGTTTGTGGGTGTAGTGTGGGTCTTGATGCAGGAGAACTTGCAGGATTGGCAGGTGAAGGGTCCATGGGTATGTCCTGGGGCGGCTTGGTGGCAGTCGTGGAGGCGACCGGGGTTGAGTGCAATGATGGTTGCGGCATCGTAGGTATGGTGGGAGGGATGGTCTTTGCAGGATTCAGGGGTTCTGGCGCTGGGTGCGGGTCAGGCGTAGACAGGCTTACCTTTGGCGCGCCTTCGGCGCGCATAGGGCGCGTCCGCTGCGCGTAAGTGCATCTGTCATAAGTGGAGAGTGGATGGGGGGCGGAGGGAGGAGCAGATGGGAGGCGGGAGCGGGGTGGTGAGTGGGGAGGGGAGCAGTGAAGCTGGAGGGAGCGGGGGTGGGGGCCGGAGCAGCAGGGATCGAGGAAGAATCCAAACACAAACAAATGGAGGCACAGTAAATAAATACAGGGGCACGGAGGCAGGGAGACAATCTAAATATGCGGCACAATCAGCACAGGGCACGGAGGCACAAATACGGGCTAAAAAGCAAGATAATCAACACAGGGGCACGGAGTCACGGTTAAAATCGATACAGGCTCAATCGATACAGGCTCAATATGCAGGCTCAAGGACTACTACAAATGCAGGGGCACGAAGGCACGATATGCGTTCTCAGTACTTATCTGATGAATGCAGTGGCAGCGGGAGGAGCGACTGGCTCTGACCAGGTCAGGTTGAGTCACAGCTCCCCGTTCTGCGGACCTCTCCCTTTAGGTTCCAGTGGGAGGGAGGAGCAATATGCAGGCTCAAGGACTACTACAAATGCAGGGGCACAAAGGCACGATATGCGTTTTTCCTCGAAAGGTCGAGCACATCACCGATCATGCAGGGCTTTGCTTTTTTTCTCCACAACATCAAAGAGGACAACCACTGGGGATCAGAGAAATAAGTCTACTCTCTCCTTCTTGTTAAGACAGGGAGGTTTCCTTAACTTTTTTACTCGAGTTTCTAGTAAAAGCAATGGAAATTAATTTTCCGTGCCCCTTCCTCAAGTAGGAGAATCTTAAGGTCCAAAGAATGGGTCTATTGTTTACTACATCGTTTGATGTGATAGGCACAGTGATTAACTCCACTCTTCCAGGCCATTCAAAGGTAACATTTCATTAGTGGCAGGCTAAGAGAAATCTGCTGTCACTCAAGTATACTAACGATCCAGCTATTGTAAATCTTACATGGATGCGGGACTCAGGAAACTATATTTAAGGCCATGACGCTGGTCTTTATAACAAGTGCTAACCTCAAAGTTACAATTCAGCACAGTTTAAACATAACGTCCATAAAGTGAAAACTCCACAGATCATAAACTTTACCCAAAAAGAATAGTGCAGTCCTTTCAGTATCCAATTAAATTACAATTTAGACTAAGCACCATCTGGGCAGAGGTACCTCTGCTGATCCCAGAATGAGTCTAACAATAGTGTTCCACACCTTATCTGCATGTGTACATGTCTGTTTGCATGTGTCACAAGAAATCTGCTCGTCGTCCCTTGTCAAGATGACTTTATATTAAAATGTCTGTACCATTGAAGCGGCAATCCTAAACCAATGAGTGAGACTCCACTGGTGAATCTCAGCCGTAGCAAATGTCAAACATGTGAAGTCCAAAAAAGAAAAAGTGGGACTTTTCACAGATGGAACCCACATCCCTTACATTTGTCATATCTACAAACCAGAAAAATAAGTAGCTTTCAAGAAATAATACAAATCTGTTATTTCTTGAAAAAGTGCAGGAATGTTGACATGGATTGGGTCGCTATTATACACTTAAGTTTGTGCTAAGGGTACTTATGGGTTTATCTTTCAAATTACAAGCGAGGCTAACATAACATGACATAACATAAGGGAAATAAGCTGCATTAAAAAAAACTTCAAAATGAAGCGAAAATGCTGTCTCTTTAGAAACTAAACTGGGACCTATTACATGCTTTGCATATATGTTTCCACAAAGCCTGTACGTGAGCGTCCAATCTCTTTTTCTGCATACATTTTCTTCTAGTAGAACGACAGCGATATTGTGTGCATCAAAAACATTATTACTGTTGCTATTTAAAGCCGAATTTAGTTTGTGGTACTGTCCACTGTAAAACCGATGAAATTATGATTGCAAATAATCGTTTTATTTTTTATTTGTGTGTTTTTTTTTATAGTCATTACTTTCATCGTTTTCAGAAATGTTATGCAAAGTATTGTGAATCATGCATGGAACCGTACACAACACATATAAAATGAAAAATCGAAATCCTATTCAATCAATCAATCATAGACATTTATAGAGCGCTCTACTTACCCGGAGGGTCTCAAGGCGCTAGGGGGGGGGGTGCTGCTACTGCTCAAACAGCCAGGTCTTGAGCTTCTTCCTGAAGGCGAGGTGGTCTTGGGTCAGGCGCAGGTCGGTCGGGAGGGAGTTCCAGGTCTTTGCGGCCAGGTAGGAGAAGGACCTTCCTCCTGTTGTCGCTCTTCGGATGCGGGGGACGGCGGCGAAGGCGTGACTGGCTGATCGGAGGTGTCGTTTGGGAGCGTAGAAGTTGATGCGGTTGTTGAGGTAGTTAGGGCCTTGATCGTGAAGGGCTTTGTGTGCGTGGGTGAGGAGACGGAAGGTGATTCTCTTGTTGACCGGGAGCCAGTGCAGGTCTCTCAGGTGTCCGGAGATGTGGCTGTGTCGTGGGACGTCGAGGATGAGTCTGGCTGAGGCGTTCTGGATCCGCTGGAGTCTCTTCTGGAGCTTGGCGGTGGTTCCGGCGTAGAGGGCGTTGCCGTAGTCCAGTCGGCTGGCGACGAGGGCCTGGGTGACCGTCTTCCTGGTCTCGGTGGGGATCCACCGCAAGATCTTACGTAGCATGCGCAGGATGTTGAAGCATGACGAGGAGACGGCGTTGACTTGTTTGGTCATGGAGAGGGAGGAGTCCAGGATGAAGCCCAGGTTGCGTGCGTGGTCTGTCGGTTTGGGTGCGGTGCCCAGGGCGGGGGGCCACCAGGAGTCGTCCCAGGCGGAGGGCGAGGATCCCAGGATGAGGACTTCCGTCTTGTCCGAGTTCAGCTTCAGGCGGCTGGTCGACATCCAGGAAAGGCTATTGACATGCAGGAATTATTACATAATAATAGTGATTTTTCCCAAATGAATTGAAACTTCCTATTCCTTTTCTGAAATGAGCAATATTGTCTTCCTATGAATACACTTCACAGATTTCTTTCCATCAATCTGAAAATCCTAAAAGTAATTTAGACTACCAGTTCCTTGCAGTAATAAATCAATGCATAGAGCACTTTTTTAATGTGGTGGTGTACTAAAAGCATTTTAAGAGTGCGTGGGAAGTATGATTCAAGCAACACAAGGAGCTAATGTTAAGGCAAGTGTGTACCGAAAATTGCCTCATAGAGAAGCACCAGTTGTAAACATTTCTGCCTATTAATAGAGATGGAAATTTGGGAGGGCCCAACTCCACTGAATAAGTAGTAATTGTAAGTTTGGATAACCTCTCCGGGTTAATAACTTCCCTAATTAAATATTGAGATGTTAGAATTTAATTTCTTTAATAACTTTTTTGGTGGAAATATGGAGTCAGACAATGAAATAGGTACAATAGTTAGGGTAAGATAATCATCTTTCCAAAGTTGATTTGACCAACCAAAAACCCTGGAAAATATTTCATTTTTTCCAATAATTTTGTCTTTTTTGAATGAGCAGTCCCATAGTTATATATGTGGAGAAGTGTGGCTCAGGGGTTAGAGGCGGCAGACCCGGAAGCTGAGATCGGCTGTGGACCAGGGTTCGATTCCCCGCCTCGGCGGGTCTCGGGCTCAAAAATTCCACAGAGTCGACAATTCTCGCTCTGGTACCTACTCGACTCATGGGATCACACTCTGCGACTCTGGGCAATAGCTTGCTTAATCTCCACAACAGCCCCTCGCGGCGGGATGCCTGGCTTTCACCTTGTGGACACCCGGCCGGGGTACCTCACAGGGGAATACCAGGACGGGTTCCCTAAGCAAGTGCCTAGAGACCCCTGGGTTATAGTGCGCTATATAAATCGAAACACATTTACACATAAATAGACACCCCTTCACACCTTAATATCTTGCAGTGGAACCAACACTAGGATGTTGAAAGGTATTCAAATTAGTAGCTATAATTTGGAGTTTTTCCGAGTTCTAATCTGTCAATATGCCAAATCAGGAGACTGTTCGTTGAATCGCAGAAGGAGTTGTAGAGTTTTGGCTGTGATACCTACAAGATCGTCTGCCTAAACAGCTAATTGTACTAAGTGTCACAGCATGATACTGTGACAATATATTACTACTTAAGAGTTTCTTCAGGAAAAAGATCCATTTATAATGCATAAAGGCTGGCTAATACAGTCATCTTGTGTACTGCACTAAATCTGGAGAAGAAATTAGTTTAGACCAATAATTGAAATTGTAGCTTTCTGCTTATTATAAAGCTTGAATTATGAAATTAATTCTTGGCTAAACTGAGCATATTTTATGACCTCCCACAGGAACCACTGTGATACCGGATTGAATGCTTTTTCAACATCTAGAACAATGTTAGCTAGATTGTGTTCGAAAATCTGAGCTTGATAGATTAGAACTATAGCAAGGTTCCTGTGTGAGGATTTATAATATTTGGACTAAATTCATGTTGCAGGAATGAGACTAAGGATTATATCACTTCTGTAAGACAATTTGCCAAAATATTGTGGGAAAAAATTATAAACACTGTTATGTAATGAACTTTGTTCTTATGAACCATATAAAACTGGATTTTTATTCTTTGTGAGCAGTCCCAACCCATGCCTAAAACTAAGTCTGGGGGATTTTTAACATACTATGACCCGACCCTGGGGCTAGGTCTGGAGGACATTTTTGGCTCATAGATTTAATTGATAACTTTGATAAACAATAGCGAGGCTTCTGAAGCTCTGATCTTGTAAATGAAGATTGGCTTAGAGTTGGACCCAGGGCCTTTTACATCAGCCAAAGCATTAATTTTAGGCCTGGGTTGAAATTCATTGACGCCAAAGTAATCAGAGTAATTTCGGTAATTCTGCGTTACTCTTTGATACGGAAATACCAATTATTCTGCCTCGTGTAACTTGGGGGAAACAAATCCTACAGCAAAAGCACGGTAAATAAGCGCGAGTGGCTGCTTGTGCTTGCTATTTGTATTCTGCTACATTCACAGCTATTTCTGAGTTAAAAAATGCATCCTAGCAACCATTTTGAACGCAAGGGTGTATTTTGCGCTAGAAAAATAGCACTAAATACCAGGAGTAAGTTGGAGGCAAATCCTACCCCGACTGCAAATTTAGTGGGAGGCTGTCACTATTTGTGTTCTGTGGCATTTACTGCTATTTCTGAGTGCAAAAATTCCCCATTAAATCCAAAATGGATGCAAGGGTGCATTTTAGTTTTCAGAAATGACACTAAATGCACAGTTACTCTTCTTGCTCAACTCCGCATAATCTTTCGCAATTGTCATATAATTCCATGCGATTATGCTACACAGAATTATGTGAATTATCCCTGCCCCTAATTAATTATATTTATTTTTATTACCTCTTCAAGCCACATTGGCAGACCTAAGACATGTCTCTATCACCAAGTTTGGAAACTCGAGCTGCCTTTAATTAGTTAAGTCTTAGTTGTTAATTACTCCTAGAGTCAACTGGATCTTCATTTGATAAAAGTTGATTATAACATTTAAAAAAACAGTACAAATATCAGAGAGATTACTTCTATTATCTCCATTCCATTTGGGTGTTTATTTGGTAATGGAAATAGATGCTTCTTGTTTAGTCATTGGTGCTAGTAAGTCTTTTGTCACCCATCTCAAAAATCTTAGCTTTCTGAGTATGCATAAGTCCGGTAGTATGTTTAGTTTAAATAAGGATCACTTGTGGTGTGAACTTATTTGTACATATCGCTTGCTTGTGAACTTCTTGACCGTCACCAAGGATACATTGTCTTCTTCAGATTTTTCAGCTCTATTATGCTTAATGGTACATGTTTGAGTAATCCCCCTAGTAAACACCTTTGTAGATCCCAAACAGTAATTGTGGAGGACAACCCAATGTTGGTAGCCAAAAAAGTATGTTTTTTTATTTTCAATTAATTAAGATTAATAATCATTTCATAGGAGGATGGCTTTTGGAAACACCCACTGCCTCACTGTAGACATGAGCTCAATCTGTTTGATATTTGAAGTAGCCATTGATAATCTGAATAAGTTGTGCAACAAATTATCGAATTGGAAGACAGTATTTAGGTGCTAGAGCATAGAAAATATCTGTTCTAGAAAATTATAGATATGGGTTTGATTAAAATGTAAAGCACCGTTCTGTAAAACGATGATGTTGACAGATATCTTTGAAATCTAATGGTTACGTAGAGAAGTTGTATTTTTCTCATCCTTCCTGAGAGATGAGAGTAGGATATTATGAGTTTTGTGCCGAGGATGCAAAGAAAATCACCTGCGATCATGAAGGGACATCTCTATACTGCTATCCTTCAATCTGTAAATAAAAAGGGTTCTCTAAGCTATGATGCTAAAAGAGAAAACACGCATGGGGTGATTTTTTTTTTTTTTAGAAATGTCCAACATGCCTTTGCAAGCAAATGTGGATTTGCACAGCACAAATTCTCACTGCACTATACCAATGGTCACCTCATGTATTGGGGTTGTTTAGTTCAGTTCACAGTTCTATGAAAATCATGAAAGATATTTGTAATTTGTAATGAGAAATGAGTTTCCTGAAGAAAACCTATATCAGTTTTAGCTAATCCAATTTGCTGTGTTAGTCACTTACTTCGCAAATTCAGTCTCTGTACATTCTGCACTACTATCCTAAATGACAGATCGTGTGATTAATGTTAATCATTTTAAAATTATTTTACTGAATTGTTTTTTTTCTTTTTTCCCTCTCGCTTCTAGAGCTATCATTATTACCCTGTTGACTTTGTGCTCTTTATCTAAATATATCCTGCCACACTCCCCAAGCCCCACAGCCACAACTAATAGGCCATCCTTCCCAGTATTAAACCTTCCCTCCTTTGAGAGCCACCCTCTCAGTTCAAGCATCTAAATATCACCCACTGTCCCCAGGTAGCATAAAAAAGAACAGTGAAGGAGAGAGAAATAAAAATAGAGAGACAAGAGAATAGACAAGAGGAACGATCCCCAGCAGAGCACTAAAGGAGACACTCAGGTATTTAGAAAAACAGAGAGAAAAATGGAAAAGCAGAAAAATAAAATTGACTCAGATTGTCTATAGAAAAAAAAAACAACAAATCAACGGTCATTTGTCAATTAGATGGGTATTTAGCTTACATCGTGAGAAAATTAGTTCAGAGAGGAGCAGCCTTCAGTGTATTTCTTGTTAATTTGAGTAATATATTTCAGCTCCTTCAAAGCAGACTGCTGTGTTTTACAGAATATAATTTTACCAAGTATGAACATTTCAATCTTCATGATTTATATAGTTAAACCTTGGCCCCATACTCTTGAGATTTTCTCATGTATTTTTTTCATTCTACAGTGCTTTCCATTGGAAACTCTGAGTGAAAAAAAGAAACTAAATAAGAAACTAAATAAATTGTCTTTGAATTTTTACGGACTGCTTCTTTGTAAAGCTAGTCTTGCAAACTAAAGTCAAGGATATTGCTCAAGAAAGGTTTGCATTCCTTTCGAGGCCCAGTGGCATGGAGAGGATAGCCGTGAGCATATTGAATTTCACGAGTAAAGTTTGAGTTTTTAAAGTACAGAAATGCATTTTCTAGCACATTAATAGGAAAGCTGATGGGATTAATACCCATTCACCGATACACATATCTTAAGGTTGTTGAGTTTTGTATGCCATTTGCTCTTCCAGTGCAATGACTCAATCGTTGATTCTACAAATCTAATTTTAAATCTGTGCACTTCCTGTAAGAATTCATCTGTGACAACTCTCTCTAAGTCCTTACGTATTTTCTTCCATTGTAAGTTAATAAGGGTTAAAAGAGCTGTGATGAATGGGGCTATTTAATTGCCTTGGCACAGGTTTAGGAGACATTTAAAAATCATAACTATTATTACCACCGGCCCTCTCATTGCTCTGATTGGTTGTATCTGACTGATTCTTCTGTCAATGGATTGTGGAGGCTTAGACAAGTCAAGGGGAAGAAGCCCGAGTCATTAAAATGTCTTTTGGAAAAACAGAAACTAACTGCTTGCACCAAAACACCGACCTTGAGTAGGGATGATTTTTCTAAAGTTCTGATTAGCCGAGAGCATGCTTGCAAGGGAATGTTCTCGCAAGATTTTTGAAAAAACGAAAAAAAAACTGGTATTATAGGTTGTGTCAATGTGGGTCATAACATTACCTATAAAAGGTGTGTCAACAGTGGGTAAGGATGGGTGGGTATTATTCTGTAGCTGTCTGCCCAAAGCACCTCCATATGTGTATATATATATATATATATATATATATATATATATATATATATATATATATATATATAGCCGAGAAAAAAGGGGGGTCCCAAAACGTGTTTTCCCCATGCAATTTGCCACAGGGACTTTAAGCCAGGGCTACAGGTCTGCTAATAAAACATATTACAAGAAGAAGAAGGACACACTTTGGAAAAGAAAGATCTTTGGCCAATATATAGTACTTTATATACAATATTTAAAACCAAATTAAGAGCTTAATAAGACAAGAAAATAGCATATTAATATAGCAATCAATTTAGGGTCGGTCAGAGCTAGTAAAAGGACCACATTGCCATTTTGGCAATGTAGGGAAAAGACTGGGACCGTAGAGTGCCATTTCCTTCCTTTAAGGTATCCTGTGTTATCACAAAGAGTACCTACTATGTATCTGTCTTTCGTGGCAAGCCGGATCACCTTATCAGCAACATCATTCATCACAAATCAAAAATATCTTTGGACTAGCTGTAGTTACTGAACTGGTTAACCAAACAGGGACTTGTGGCTGCAACCACTGTATATCAGACCAAACCACCAATGGGGGTCCTGGCCACTAGCACCCTTGCCCACATTTTCTGGACCGCTCCACAAAACATGGACTGGAAAAACATGCAGCTGCAGTCTGCATTTGCAAAACGTAATTTATCAGTTATAAAAAGGGGTTGGACCATTAACAGGAAGCAACTGTGTTAGTTCATGACCTACATTTTATAGCCCATCTCACCAAATGTGAAACAAAGGCACTACACATAAAATTCAAACTTCAATATTTACATTGTGGAAATATTTACGGGGGGTACAAGGCATGGCGTCTAACCACTCTTTTCACAGGGTGAACACCAGATAACTACTTCTGTTTTGTTGGTGTTGAGTTGCGACAGTTGACTTCCATTCAGTTAGCTACTTCAGTCATGCCGGCGGTGATAGTGGCATGAGTAACATGGTGGTAACGTAAAATTTGTGGCACTACATCCTCTTTTGTCTCCTATATCAATCAGCACGAAAAAGCACTTTGCCCTGGACACCGAGGAATGAAAGTATAAGTGATACTAATATGGCAGGGGTCTCTCAACTGACTGACCGGGATGCATATTTGGAAGTGTGATGGTGAGCTAACTCTGAGAGTGTTGGAAGAAAAGATGACTTTATTTCTTACCCAAAAATAATATATTGCACTGAGTTAACCCAATTTCTCAACAAATAAAATGCAATAGAGCTTCTCATGCATGCCTGAAAGACTAAGCTGAGGAGTCAATTAGAGTGGATCTATGGCCCAGCTAGCAGCACATACAATATTACTAAAGGACACAGTGCAAGATTAAGGAATGTTAGGTCAATTCTCAAATCCTCTCTTTCCCTCTTTCCCTCTTTCCCTGTGTCTGTCTCTCTATTTGCACCATGCACTTGCCATTTTTGCTACTGCATCCGTTCTGTGTATTTTATCTTATGTATTTTTTTTATCTAAAAACTGTTTTATGACTTTTGGTACTGAAATAGTTGTGCAATTTGGACTTGTGAAATATGTGCCAATCACTTCAGTTACTGCTCCCCAACCAGCTTTTGAACACAGGGCCACCTTAAAATGCCCTATTTGTATCACTTTATGCCAAACTTATTGTGCAGGAATGACACTCCACCGTGAAATTAGAATTTTTACACTGTATTTGTTTATACTTACTTCTAATTATGGTAGTATTAGTATTGGTGGTATTTTGGAATTAGCACTAATCTGGTATTGAGGGCGGCGGTGATGGTAGTAGTCTTAGTGGTATTTCACCAAAATATATAGTACAGAGAATCATGGGATTAAAATATCATGGCAAAAATGTTGAGGAGCACAATATTATGAAGATACGTTTATATAAGTAACTACAGGTTTACTATCCTTAACTTCATCTCCATGTACCTTGAAGATATACCTATCTTCAAGGTATATAGATGTGGAGTTAAGAATAGTACATGTGTTCTTACCTGAATGCACTTACCTTCTCAATAGTTTGATCCTCAATATTTAGACCTCGATATTTAAGCTTCCCAATATTTTTGTCTTCAATATTTTGTCATATAACTGATCTGGGTGTGTAGGAAAGTCCTCGTTTTTGCCCTGATCACCCCCATTTTATGACTGATATTGGTGGTTACTGACTCTGAACGTGCTCTGGGCTCTGCTAACAAGGCCCAGGGACAGTGCTCTGTCCTTAAAAGGTATATGGTACTGAGTGTATTTCCTATTGACATGTAAATTCACTTACGGCTGAAGAAAAGCCTTGTAAATCTGATGAATATTACTTCAAGCATGCACCATACCTGCATTTGATGATGGAGAGCTTAATTTCTATAAAATGAGTGCAAAACAAAAATCCTATTAATGGGGACGACTTAATTAGACTCATTGTCCTTTGTATGGCCAATAAACCTCGAGACATACCCAACAATTTAATTTAAAGTAAAAATTAAACTGCCAATTATCTTTGATTCTAAGCTCACCTTTACTCTTCTTCAATAAAGGGGGCCACATTGAGTTATTCATCCTCTGAAGAATTCTGCCCTTGTGTAACTATAACTGCACCTCAGTTGTTAGTTTTTCAGGTGAATTTCTGAGGTTTTTTAAAATATACATTTGGGTGTTATGAACAACCCTAACCATACCTTCACTTTAACCTTTTGATGAGTGAATATATGTAGCCTTTTTTAATCATATTCAACGTGAAAGTGTTTTTTGCGCCTCAACCTAAGTTAAATTCTAACTATTGCTGTGCAGACATTTTGGCTGTGACTAGTAGGGATATAGTGGAATAGCTGCAGTCTTGTTAGAAAACTTTTGTTCATAACTTAACCATAACAGGGCATGGCCTTGTAGAAATATGACTCAGGGTTTGGTTTCATATCAGGTTTTACAATAAACTCCTGTATCCTAACTACACCGGGAATTGTGTATGCAGCAGCTGTTCTCAAACCTATGCCAACAGCTAACCTGCACTGTGTTCTTCCTTCATCTGCACACAGTAGGTTAGACTGCACTGCCTTAATGGTCAGATCCTCAGCACAGAAGTCAACAGCCAGCCTTTTGTGGGGCACAATAAAGTGTTGGGTGCGGAGTGTAACCTCTGGTCAGTGCCTCCCACACAGCCTCTGTGGGCATTTAATGTCCACCATGGATGGCCTTTGATTGTCTGCAATGAGGGTGAGAGCAATGCTCTCAGATTTGTACACTGTATGGGAGGGGTACAGGGGCTGGTCTGGGGACATGTCCTGAGCCTCACATACCCTAACCATCTGAACCCCACTGCAGACATCCTTTGGCCATGCCCAGTGGGGTGGTCTGAAGGCTTGGAATCTTGAGAGGTCCTGTCCCCCACCACCTCAATGCGTTTATCCTCCATTATTAATGGCCTTTGACCATACACAGCAGAGGTCAGCTGCAGGCCACATGCAGAAAGTCCCTTTAAGTCTGTGAAGCTAGCAATTGGTGGTGGTGTGCCAGGTGGGTGGTACTAGAACCTCTACAGCCATGTTCCTTGAGTCAATGAAGTTTGCACCCTGTGTTGATATGTCTGGCACAGTAGTACTAGCTTGGCCCTTTGAATCAGTGAGGTTTGTAACGATGGTGGTGTGATGGGTGGGCGGTATTAGCTACTTTGCAGATGGACCCTTCAGTCTGTGAAGCTTACTACTGGTGCTTGTGTACTGGACAGATGGTACTGGCACCTTTCAGGCTAGCACTTGTATGTTCAGGCGCAGGTGAAGGGTGTTAAATCACAAGGGTGCGAGGATTTAGAATGATTGGTTACATGTAGGTGTGAAGTTGGCTTTAAAATAAATGGAACAAATGGCAGCATAAAAGTATTATTATTAAAATCACCGAGAGAGGTGGACGAGGAGGCTAGGTTGCTGATACCTCCTTTATTATGGTAATGCGCAGCGTTCTGTTTGATGTGGGTGAATTTGAGAATTTGAAACTTGATTTGACAGTTGAGTTATATGGGTAGTTATATGCACTCTACTCCACTCTACATTACACTCTATGTCACTTTACCCTGTGCCACTGTATGCCTCTGGACTCTACACCATTGCACTCTACACCTCTCTCCTCTACACCAATGCACTCTACAACACTCTACTCTCCAGCACTGCACTCTCTTCCACTGAAATCTCTGCCAAAGAACTCTCTGCCACTCTACTCTGTGCCACTCTACTCTGCGCCACTCTGGTCTGCGACACTCTACTTACTCTATGACACTGCATTTTACTCTACACCACTCTACGCCAGTCTTCTGCACTCTATTCCAATGCACTCTATGCCACTCCAATCTACTGTGCACCACAGCACTCTGACAGTGCACTCTATGCCATTTCACTCTCCACCTCTCTATTCTACTGTGAATCACTCTATCCTGCACCACACTACTATGCACCACTGCACTCTTCGCCACTCCACTCTACACCACTCCAAGCTAATCCACTCTGCAACACTGTACTCTGTGCTAGTACACTCTCTGCTACTACTCTATACCACTCCACTCTACCCTTCACCACTCCACTCTACCCCACTTCACTGTACTCTGAAACAATCTACTCTACGCCACTGCATTCCTTGCTACTGCAATTTACACCACTCTACTCCACTCTGCACCACTCCACTCTATGCCACTGCAATCAACGCTGCACCGCTCGATCCAATGCCACTACACTCTGTGCCACTGCCCTCTATGCTACTACTCTCTGCCACTGTGTGCTACCCTGTGCCACTCCACTTCACTATACTCTCAATCTACTCTATGCCACTGCACTCTATGCCAATTCACTCTACACCACTTTACTCAAAACCAATACACCCTACGCCACTGCACCTGTGCCACCTACTTTGAACCGCTGTGCTTTGCGTTACTGTACTCTACAACATTCTACTTTATGCCACTGCACTCTACCCCACTGCATATTGTGAGTCTAAACCTTTGTGCTTTACGTCACTGCACTCTATGCCACTCTGTTGTACTCTGCACCACTGCGCTCTACACCACTCTACTGCACTCTATGCCACTGCACTCTACACTGCTGCACTCTATGCCACCAAACTCTATGCCACTCTACTGCACTCTACGCCACTGCGCTCTACACCACTCTACTGCACTCTATGCCACTGCACTCTACTCTGCATCACTCCACTCTTATGTCACTGCATTATATCTTGCACCACTCCACTCTACTCTGCAGCACTCCAAACTGTGCCTTTTCACTCTACCTCACTCTACTCCACTCTTCATTCCACTCTGCACCTCTCCACTCTACACCATTGCACTCTGCACCACTGCAATCTACTTTGCATTGCTCTACTCTATGCCACTGCACTCTGTGCTACTCTACCTCACTGTACTCTACGCCATTGCACTCTACGTCACTACACCCTACGCCAATCTACTCCACTCCACAATACTTCTCTCTATGATGCTCTTCTCCTTTAAACTCTGCTCCATTGACACTCTAGTCAACTTTATGCCACTCCAATCTACAGCACTCTATTCCATTCTATACCATTCTATGGCACCACTCCACTCTACGATGCTCTATACACAACTCCCTCTATGTCACTCCATGCCACTTTACTCCACTCTGTTCCATGGCACACTACTTCACTCTACTGCATTCCACTCTATGCCACTGCACCCTATGACAATCTACTTCGCAGTACGCCACTCTAGTCTACAACACTCTGCTCCACTCTACGCAACACCCTCTATGCCACCCACTCTGCTCTACACCACTCCACAACACTCTATGCCACTCCAATATGCCACTCTACTATATGACACTCTACTCAACTATGACACTGTGTTCCACTCTACACCAATCAACTCCATGCCCTTCCACTCTACAACACTTCACTCCCTCCATGAAACTCCACCACACTACGCTCCTCCATGACACTCCACTTCACTCCACACCACTCAACTCTATTGTACGATGCTCCACTCCGCCAATCTACGCCACTCCATAACACTGAGTAAACCTTTATGACACTCCACTCCACCCTAATCTCCTTTATCCGACTAACGTGTAGCCATGCTGAACAGCAGCCACTCTGGTGTTCAACATTGCTAAACATACTGGAAAAACCAATACCTCTTGCATAGGTGATACCTATTGGATTTGGCAATGTTTGTTTAAATTTGTTTTAGCCACCCTGCAAATCTTCTGCGCTGCTGTTCAGAATGGCTACAAAACAGTGCCAAAAGCAATAGCTCTCATATGCGAGACCTACAGGCTTATCCAATGCTGTTTAGGTTTTGTTTTGTAACCATAACTGCACTCAGAGTGTGGGGACCTGTGTGTAGGGCATAAGGAAAAATATTCTCCCTTCTCTTTCTGACAGATCTATTTGCAGTGGTGGTTTGTGACCCACAACAATGGTGGGTTTGCAATAAATCAAATTAAACAACATACAAAAAAACATATAGATTTAAAAATGGCAAAGTTTCACTTACCTTCTTAGCCTGCAGCATGCTCTCTGTGTTCTCTGGCGGGCTCCAGACTCCTGCAGAGCGTGAGTTTTTGCAGCTCTTTATCCAATCCAGACACTGCTAATGCAGCATAAGAGAAGTGTATGGATTGGCTGGAGCAAGCTGCTGCAGCAATCTGAAGAGAACTGAAGGCCTACGACTGCTCTCCAACCCAGCTGTTTAAGACCGCTGGCTTGGAGATGTTGAATTGCTTATGTCGGTTTGGCCTTAGCATGGTAGCCAGCCAAACCGACATGCCCAATTCACACTGAAGGGGTCCCTCCTCATTGCTGCCAATCAGCTGCAATGACGCACTGGCCCCGCCCTCCCTTTCCGTTTGGCAGAAAAACAGAAAAATAAAATGGTAAGAACATTGTTCCAGCTTTCTGCAGCTGTGTGGGGAGGGGGGCAGCGCTCCTCTGCTCCTGTGGAGGAACCGCCGTAAATTGTTCCTAACGGTCCTAGCGTGATGCCTTGGTCACTCTTGGGGAAAGTGCAGACTAGAATAGGAAGCGCCGCCATTATGGCGGTCTCCCTAGTCCCTGGACAGTAGGAGGGGGGAGGCCGCGTCAGCAATGACGCGGCACTCCCCCTCGTCACAGCCAATTAGGTCGCGAGGTTCCGCTCACTTGAACCGGAAGCACTTCAGTGCTTCCGGCTTAACGTCCATCGTACGCTCAGGGAGTCCGGTCTGGTCCAGATTGCCTGGGTGCTTCCCCTTATAAGGGGATGGTGGGGAGCGGAACAGTCTCTTGTTCCTGCTCCCCGCACTGAGCGCGTCACTGGGGCGGTTGTTTTGTTAATTGTTAATAAATACGGCCAGGGGGGTTGCACCCCCCTAATCCAAAAACTTTATAACAATCTTGGTGTGGTTTCCAATCCTGTGCGAATGGGGGGAGAGAGGAGAAATCCAGAACCCCAGAGTCTGTAGTGGGAATAGGGGAACTAGGTAAGTACCAGACCATATGGGTACTTGTTATGTCTTTAGTACATTTAGAATTGTTTATTTTCACTTAACCTTCCACGTGCTTGCTCTGCAAGATTCCAGAAGCCTTGGAGAAACATCAAAAAAATCTGTTATTACACCTGAGACAGTCAACAATATGGAAATCTCTGGAAATGAGAATGTGGTTGTAAATGAGAATAGTCATGGTGATGTTATTACACTTGACACAGTCAACAATACTGAAATCTCTGGAAATGGGAATGTGGTTGTAAATGAGAATAGTTATCGTGAATCTATTGATAAAGTGTCTCAAAGAAACGTGTAGTCTCCAAACCCAAATGGTTGGAGGATTTTGTTTGTTGATTGTATTTTGTCTTTTTTGTTTTATTTCATTTTATTTTATTTTTAATTTCCTCAAGGAGGAAGATGTGTCATGTCTTTATTACATTTAGACTTGTTTATTTTCACTTAACCTTCCACGTGCTTGCTCTGCAAGATTCCAGAAGCCTTGGCTGAGGGCAGTTGGAGTGGAAGAAGACTTGTGTAGGCTGTGCTCTACCCTGCTCCTCTGTTCTTGCAATAAATCTTTTAATTTAACAATTCCTGTGTACCTATACTTTACAGTACTCTACTGATTTTGCTCTTCCTTGAATATTCTGCTTCTGTAATCTGTTCGGAACAGTAGGTTTTGCGCTCTGAATGCTGGCTCCCCTGCATTCGTCCTGATTTCTGTCATTTATATTGTTCTGGCCGGAGGAAGTGTGAGAAATTGAAGACATCTGCTTCCATTTTTCCTTCAGGAAAACATGGACTGAATGTTTGAAAACACTTAATAAAGCTAGTTCATGTTGAAAAAACATGTTTTGCTTTGGGGACTATAATCATCTGTTTGTCAAGGCTCCCTATCTGTAGCGTGCTGGCTAAGCTTCCAGATACCCACGTGCTGTGCTCAGAGAGTGAACCTTGCCTTTCAAACTTCGATAGGAAACCGTGCTTTCTACGAACACAGCTATATTGTCACAAATAGGATAACATCCCAGCACTGACACGGGGTGAGCGGCAGATTCAAGCAACTTTACAAGGGGTGCAACACTCCCATCTCCAAGGGGCATATGTAGGTAATTTCCATTTTGCGATTCCCAAATAGCGATTTTTAAGGAATCGCTATTTGAAAATAGCAAAATGGAATGTAGGTAAAAATTTGCAATTTTTTTGCGAATCTTTAACATTCCTTAATTGCGATTAGCAAATTGCGAATCGCAATTAACCTCATAGCTGCTATGGAACGTCCAGCTCCAGTGCTGGACGTTCCATTCCGCAGGTGCAGTTCGAACGTTCAACGGCCGACGGCAGCACTCCCGAGGTAGTGGTGCCGTCGGCCGGTGAACGTGCGCAGCACCTAAAGGGTTAAGGAATGAGTGTCCAATTCATTCCTATGGGCTAAGAGGACCATTAGAATGAATAGGGATACATTCTCAAATTGAGATTTTCTATGAGAAAATCGCAATTTGAGAATCATAATTCCAAGGGTGCCAGGGTGTCCAAAGGACACCTGTTGCACCCCTGGAATGTGCCTGTGGCGCACAGACATGCCCTAAGGGCATGTCTGTGCGCCACATGGCACTTTGATTTTTTTTTCAAAATGCATTTTTGAAGGAATTCGCAAAATACCATCTACATAAATAGGGGGTATTTTGCGATTCCTTATGCAAAAATCGCAATTTTTAAAGCACCCCCACAAAGCATTTAAGGAATCGCAAAATTGCGATTCCTTAAATGCTATAAGCAAAATAAGGAATCGCAATTTTTGCGATTCCTAATTTTGCTAAGTGGCACACACATAATAAAACGCTGTTTGCGATTGCAAACGCCGAAATTCGCCGAATTTCGGCGTTTGCGAATCGCAAACGGCTACCTACATTTGCCCCCAAATCATATCACAGTGCTGAAATGTTTACTGTGAAAAGCATATACAGGAGAAAGACAGCCACATTCCCTTCGAAGACAGAGTGAAAATGTGGTAGATCTGTGCTTACTCTAACTTCTGCGAAACAGAGTACAATAAGGCCAAACGCACATAATTGCTGGTTTTGAGTAAATTTTTTATCGTTTTAAAATATTGCTTTTTAAACCCCAAGGGCTGTCAGATCGCTTTACAGACTGATGTAAAGTAACAAGTCTAGGTGCAAGATATTCACAGATGCCAACATTGATATCTGCATGAATAACTACAGGAGCAACAGATTTGACAGAGTGAGGAACTGTACAAATGGACCGGGGAAAGGTCTGAGTTACGTGGTATATTTGCACGGACATAAATGACAACGATCCTTATCCAATGAGAGGAGCAAGTCAGTGGTCTATCATGGCTAGCGTGAGATCAGGGTCGCTGGATTTATGTGGCAGGGGAGGGCCATATTATGAGTCAGGGTTGACTACGTTTTGTGGCAAAAAAGCCAAATTACGTGGCGCAGTGCAGCACTTTTTGTGATATAATTTGTGCATTTTGCTTGTCATAGTTACACTTGTTAGCACTGAAAGGGCATAGGTTGTGCCTCATTAGTACTATTTGACACCCTATTATAGCAATAAGCAACAGAAAGTTGACCAGCCAACCTTTGCAAATGGCCTTCCACTGTGAGGCAACAGGTGCATGTTTAGTAACTTTTAAACCGTTTGAGCTAGAAACATTTTTTGTTGTTAACATTTACAGATTATGCAGCAGATGGTGGATTATGGGACAAATACAGTAAATCCACAATTTTGTGAAACAGGCCATAGCTGCACAGCCGCATAATTCTGGTGGCCCTGAGTGAGATAAACACACAGGTCAACCGATAAACTGAATAAAGTGTCAGGCTGGCTGGCAGAAAGGGCTTTAATGATGAAGCCATAAGACTTTACATTTTAGGGGGGGCGTGGACAGCAGGCCAACATGGCGGACGGAGTTTGCTAAAGCTCCGGTGCCGCCGGGGGAGTAAATATCCTGCAGCCCACGCCGAGGGGCCGTTTTCACCCGAAAACGGCTGTATCCTGTAGCTAAGACCCCCCACCTGCTCCGCTGAAAATCCTGGAGGTCTGGCGGCAGGGGCTCCGGAGCTACGCTGTGTTCAATTTGCGGATGCCAAGGGGTGCGGACGGCGCCTTAAGAACCCTGGTGCCAGAAGGGGAGACGGAGACTATGGACGGTCCTGCGCTGTGGGCTGGGGCTCCGGAGCACAGGCGCTGAGGACCGACTACTCCCGCCGCCGGCAGTGACTGCCTACGGGGCTTCCCCCTGCCTGGCCCGCTGAACACCCGCAGGGACTGGAGGTGAGGAGCCCGGGGGAGAGAGGGGGGGACCCCTGAGGCCTTGCGCTGTGCAGGGAGCCCGAGCCTCGAGTACCGCTACAGCCCTGAATATCGGAGAAGACGGACTGAGGCGGGCAGAGACCCATGGGCTCGGGACCGGACCCTGCTGCGGAGCCCCGAATGCTCGGCTGAGAAGCGGCAGAGCTGAGGCGGTGCAGGGCCTGCCTCCACGCGATGGGCCGGAGCCTGGGGCGCCGGCAAAACCTGAGGTGACACGGATGACACCCCCGAAGCGCCTCTAATGATGCACCACCGGCCAGCCCCCTTATGTCTGCCCTTCGCTTATTCATAACTAGGAGTCCAAACGTGGCGGGGCCCAATTGATCCTACTGCCGACCTTGGGCCGCCAGATTCTGATTGGTAGAGGGAGAGACATATCACCTGAGAGTGGATGACACTGTGGAAGACTTCGACGCCCCTATAATCTGGACAAGGTGGGAGGCGGCCCCCCGCGGAATCACTGAGAACTTTCAGCAGCTACCCCCGGGTGTGAGTGCTAGGAGAGGCCAGCGGGGAGACTACCGGGGAATAAGGCACACATCGGGCGGCTGAAACTCGCCCTGAGACGCACCCCTTCCGCCAACCGGACATCCGACGTCTACCATGGTGCGTAAAGGCGTGAAGAATGTGGAGGGCAGAGAGGGAACGATCACGGGACCCACTCTGGATGCGGACCCCGGGGGCTCTGGCCGCTGACACTGACCTCCACCATCTCGGAGAGCCAGCAAGGCGACAAGCTGGATCTTATACTTAAAGAGATCAGAGACTCCAGGGCTGTGATGGAAACGCAGATGGGCACCCTCACCACTAACCTTTCCTTGCTTAAAGCAGATCATGAGAAACTAGCGGATAAAGTCAAAGATCAAGGTCTGTCGATAGCTGAACTTGCCCCGGCGGTGGCGGAACACACGGACTCCATTCAATTGATCCAACATCAAGTAAAAACCCTGATGGAACGTGTTGAGGATGCAGAAGGGCGCAATCGACGCAATAACATCCGCGTTATTGGCCTGCCGGAAAGAAGCGAGGGGTCCCGTGTACCAGAGTTCATGAAACAATGGTTCCGAGATAACGTTGCCTCTGAGGGTCTGTCACCGTTCTTCTGTGTAGAGAGGGTTCATAGGTTTACCGGGACAATCACCACGGCCGCTTATTGTCAAAATCCTAAACTATCGGGACAGAGACATGCTGCTAAGCCAGGCCAGAATAAAATCGGTCATACAGTGGGAGAAGAACGAATATCACTGTATCCGGACTACACCACTCAAGTGCAGAAACAACGGTTCTCCTACTATGAAGTGAAACAGAGACTCCAAAAGGCAAAACTGCGCTACGCCTTATTGTTCCCTGCGCGCCTGAAGGTGATCCATGACAAAAAAACTCATTTTTTTGAAAGCCCCACCGACGTGGAGGAATGGATGGAAGTGATGGAGATTGAGGAACATCTGGACCCGACGCAGGACTCTACAGACAATGGGTCCAAAGAAAGCTCGACTCAGGGGGAGAACAGGAAAGGCGCCCGACGCAATCACCCGAAGCAGCGCAAACCGACCGCCCACCAACAGAAGCAGGGACAAGATGATGCAGTGGCAGCGGTGGGCTCCTTCAGAGACGACGAGAGACAATTAACACGGATACTGAGGATAGCACTATACACTCGGACTCGGACAACAGTATGGTCCTGTTCCCGACTGTGACACCCAGAGCCGCGGACGAACTTATAGACAATGCCCAAGAGTAATACCTCCTATGGATCAGACCTGAGGCTTGAGTACAACATGATATCCTTTTCTGTATGAACTAGGGGGGCGGCGGGGGTGAGGGAGGGGAGAAACTATGTTTGCTTGGAGTATATATGTGGTCCTTATTTTGCTGGCGAACACTATGTGGCTTGGACTCGGGAGGGGAAAGAGACTTAAGTGCGTGGCTCGTAGGATGAGGTTCATACACCTCCTGTGCTCCCAAGGCACATGGCTACAGCTTGTTGACTGTATCAGTACGTGGCCACCCTTATTCCCCCCCCCTCCCCTCCCCTATTCCTCGGCTTCCCCCCCCTCCATACGACGTGGCTACATATACCGAACAATTTCGAGAGAACTCTCCCGGCGGCGCCGTTGAGCCGGCGGCTTGACCGAGTATGGCTCTATGGACACGGCAAGTGCTTGGCCGACCCCCGACTAGCGTATGCACCGTTACCTGTTTACTTACGTTTCAAAGTTTATGGTTCGGCACAGCAGGGTTTAGAGGCTGCGCCTCCACAGTTGGTGTTTGGGATAGGGAGGGTACTGTCTCCTGGTTGACAATGAAGAATCACTTGCTAGGATATGGGAACACTCCTTGCGACACCTACAAAGGGTTATGGCTGACGTAAAAGGAAAGTATAGGCTGGTCACCTGGAATGTGAGAGGGCTTGGGGCGGTGCAGAAGAGACACAGAGTGCATGCTTTCTTGCTTAGACAAAAGGCACATATAGTTTTCCTACAGGAGTCACACATGACACACTCCGAAGCACTCCTACTACGGAAGAAATGGAGGGGTACTATATTCTCTACAACATACTCTGCCTTCTCCAGAGGAGCCACGATATGGGTACGCCACGGCACTCCGTTTGTGGAACTGGAGAGACGAACTGACGAACAAGGGCGCTATGTATTGGTGAGGGGCACCCTGGACGGGGAGGTGGTAGTCTTGGGCAGCATCTATGCCCCGAATTTTGACCAAGATAGATTCCTTGCTGCAGTGGGCCGGGCGTTGGCGGACTGGGTAGACGTCCCCTGGATCTTGGGAGGTGACTGGAACATGATCTTAGATGTGGCCCTCGACCGATCACACCCCCCCTCCAGGCGGCGGGAATACATAAACTGTCAGAATCATTTGGGACATGGCTCCAGGGTTGGCGGTTGGTTGACATCTGGCGCGCATTGCACCCAACACACAAAGAATACTCATGCTACTCCCCTGTGCACAACCTACATACCAGGTTAGATAGGTTTGTATGCTCCAACTCTGTCACGGCTAGATGCGTCACATCGGATTACCTTGCTTAAACATTTTCAGACCATCGGCCACTAACACTTGACCTACACTGGGGTAAGGTGCCCTCACCAGTCCCTACCTGGAGACTTAACCCCACGCTGCTCGAGGATGGCCCATTTCTATCACATATAGCTGACACCTTGACTGATTACTTCGATACAAACTGGGACTCTGCATCCTCGAATCTGATTGTGTGGGATGCAATGAAATCTGTAATACGGGGGGCTGCTATAGGCCGACTAGTGGGAGCCAGACAGGAAATCCATGGTAATTTATGCGAAGTGGAAAAGCGCTTGCGTGACCTTGAAAATGCGGCAGGGCAGGACCCCGACCGAAAAGCTGATCTACAACAGTGTAATATCGAGCATGCTGAATTGCTGGAAACCCTGAGGGTGATGGACTATGGGGCCTATCTGAAACGCCAACAGGCGGAGGCGGACAGATCCGGTGCTCTGCTTGCCCGGCTGGTTCGGATGCCCCTGAGAGCCCTACAATAACGACTATCCAGAACGCAGCGGGTGAGCAGGTGCACACACAACTGGGAATTAACACTGTATTTAAGACTCACCTGGAGAACCTCTATGCTCCCCCCTCTGTAGATGCAGAGGACGAAATGGCAGAATTCCTGGGAGAGCTAACGCTCCCAGTGTTGGCCCCGGGAATCCAGGCGGCCCTAGCTGGGCCTATAACACAGCACAAAATAAAGACAGCAATCCACACACTTAACCGAGGCAAGACCCCGGGCATGGATGGCCTGCCAGGGGAGTTTTATCAAACATATGCTGATTTTCTTGCCCCCGTACTGGAGAAAATATATAACACCGCTTACGAGGTTGGCCATCTCCCGGCTACCACCATGCAGGCCCTGGTGATTTCTATCCCGAAACCCGGTAGGGACACTCAAGATGTAGGTAACTACAGGCCCCTCTCCATGCTCTCCATGGAGTATAAGATCCTTAGTAAGGCTATTGCCATGCGGATCCAACACCACCTCCCTGGCCTGATCCATACTGATCAATGTGGCTTCCTCCCAGAGAGGAGCACCTCCCAAAATTCGAGGCGACTCCACGCCCCTATGACAACTACCCCTCATAACTTACCACACGCTGGCTGTATAGCCCTGGATCTCCGCCAGGCGTTTGATTCCCTGACGTGGAACTTCATGTTCGAAGTCCTGCATCGCTTTGGTTTCCCGGAGGCCCTTATAAAATGGATCCGCTTATTGTACACAGGTCCGACGCCTAGGGTGCGCACGGGTAGACACAAATCTGACAGTTATGACGTTCATAGGGGCACCCGACAGGGTTGCCCACTGTCGCCACTACTGTTTGTGCTGACGCTGGAACCCCTGGCTATAGCGCTCCGCAATAGAGCTGAGGAGGAAGGCATACCGGTGGAAGGCACCAACCACATGGTCTCTATATATGCCGACGACATCTTGGTGTTTCTCCGGAACCTGCGAGGGGACCACTCGCTCCTGGCGACTGTCTTCAGATGCTTTGAGACCATACCTGGATTGGCTATAAACCCGGGAAAGTCCCTAGGTTTCTTCTTCCGAGATGGACAACAGCCCCCCCACATACAGTTCGGTGCCTATGAAATCCAGGTGGCACCAACCACGTTTAAATATCTCGGAATACATGTATACCGGGATCCGGAGGCCCAAATTGACGGTAATATCCGTAAGGCCATTACTGGCCTACGAGGTAGCATAGGCTTCTGGACGTCCCCACCCCTATCGGTAATGGGACGAGTGGCGGTCTCGAAGATGGTCCTGCTCCCCCGCATACTGTATCATTTTGTAAACCTGCCGGTCCTGCTCCCGCGACAAATTTTCACCACACTAAATACATTACTGGTCAACCTCATATGGGGCTCGGGGAGAAGACGAATCAGCCTTAAAAAACTGAAACTGAACACCAGACGGGGAGGCCTGGGTGTACCGGACCTACGAGGTTACTACTATGCCAGCCAGCTCCAATGGATGACCCGATGGGTGGCGGGCAGAGGTTTACATGAGATCGCTTACACAACGGACAAATTAGCACGTGGAGAACTACACTCCCTCCTCTTGCCCAATGCTAGGATCCCCAGAGACTGCCACCCCCTCCTGCATGTGGCTCTGACCTGCTGGAAGAAAGCACTGTCATACACGGCTAGGACCTCTCCATACGCAGACAATATACCCCTACTGGGGCTCCCGGCGCCACAGGGGACCCTAACACAGCGCAGACTACGTCCCTGGACGGAGGCCGGGATGGACAGAGTGGGAGACCTGTTCGGTGACGACACCATGCTGTATCACGCTTCGTTTGTGCAAGCCACGGGAGCGCCTTCGCGCTTCTATCTATTACACGCCTCGGTGACGCACGACGTACGGCGAGCTTGGGCCCCACAACGTACGAAACCAGAACAACATGAATTAGTGCACCTCCTACATTATATGGGCACGGGGTGACACCTGGTGAAATGGCTGTATGTCGGTATCAGAGAACATGTGACGTCGCCGATCACCACACTTAGGGAGATCTGGACTGCAGACACGGGAGAAAACATAACGGACGGGGAGTGGGAAATTATTCTAGGCCATCATAGAAGGGTATATAGGAATGTTAAGTTTCAGTTCATACAGGCCATGATTCTCCATAGAGCTTACCTTACGCCCCAGAGACTCCATAGGATGTTCCCTGCCACTGCACACTGCTGCCCGAGATGTCAACAAGATGAGGCACATATCCTTCACATGCTATGGACATGCCCGAAGTTACATACTTACTGGGGGACGATCAAACACACGCTACACTCCATAACAACACTCCGGATCCCTGAGGGGGCATTACCCTGCCTAATAGGGAACAGGAAACGACCCAAAACATGCAAAGCACAATTTAAATTTACGGACCTGGCACTCGTGTTGGCGATCAGGGTGCTCACTATGAGATGGAAATCGCCCAGGGCCCCGCAGATAGAAATGTGGCGAGTCGACTTGCTGAAATGGGGCAAAGCCGAATCCGCTGTGCTGCGGGAAGAGGAGGGCAAGGGCCTTCGCAAATACCCTATAGCACAGGAATGGGACTTAATGATGATTGAACTGGAAGAGGCAGACCTGGACAGTTCGGGAGACCCGGTGGGGTGAACACACACATGTAGCAGGGGGCGGCCGAGGCTCACGGGCACCAATGCCACTCACAAGGGCTAGACCCGGCCTAGAGCCTTTAACAATTTCCAGATAGACTGAGACACCTTGGCCCGGAATGTAGAGTGTACAAGAGAGAACGACCAGGAGACAGGGGGTGGGCGGGCGGGGAGGGAGGGTCAGTTGGGGTTTAGCACTTATGTAAGTCATGATTATGGTGTTTACAGATCATAACTAGGAAATATCCGGGGACTGATATGACAAACGACTCATGATTGAAATGAAATGCTCCCAAAAGTTAATGGTTAAGAAAATGGAAAAGACTGATGTGTGATATGATGAGAAAATGTAACGAAATGTATAACATCCTGCAACAGTCACGAATAAAGAGTTTAAAAAAAAAAAGACTTTACATTTTAGGGTAGCCCTTTGGAGACAGAGGATGGAGACCACATAATCGCGTCTGCACGGATCCCTCCCTTTACCTCACCTGCAGTGGACAGGCAGTAATGTGGGATTTGGAGCTCGCCCCCAAACAAACAATGGTACGATAATCACAGCTTGATATTTCTCCGGGACCTGCTGCTCGCAGTGCCGAGGTTGGAGGCAGTCATTGGTGGAATTGTAGTAAACAATTTAGATTCCTGGGCATCCGAAAGGGCCCTAAATCAGCCCTGGAACTGGGGGTGATGAGCAGCACTGGAGCTGGGATTGCAGCAGGATAAAGCAAACTCCCTGGGAAGAAAGGTGTGTGAAAAAGATGATCCTGGGGCTAGTGGAACCAAAAGCAGCCGTAAACCACCAGATGACTTTTTAAAAAGTGGACCAGGGTCCAGTCGTGGAAGCAGGAACAAGCGCCCTGGGGCCAGGAGAGGCATCTTGTGGAATCAATATGGCACATGGCGATATGAAAGAGAGCAGACTATCAACCAGCGGAGGACTAATGGAGTCAACAAAAGTGAGTACTCTTGATCTAGCCTTTACCACCACTGTGATGGACAAAGTACATTTGGATAGGGACTTGGCTCTAGTATCTAGCTCGATGTGCTCTGATAAAACTATGGTTACATCAGTAACAGAAGCCATAGATGAAGCTGCGGGGATTGGAGGGCTAGGGAAAGGAGTCCAGGTTGACACCAGGCCAAAATAAACCAGTCCTCCACCCCCGAAAGCTATGGGAAAGAAAAGAAAAGCGCCTAAAAAAAAGAACCCCTAGAAGTGTCAGGTCTAAGTCAGCTGGCCACACAGAAGTCACTGAAATGGTGAGGATTTATTCTCACTGTCAGATCAATCTGATTGGTCTGTGGGTGACTTGGATTTGAAAAATGACCCTATAGATAGCCCGACAAGCTATTCCAATGGGACAAGGAACAATGGCGATGGGGGTGGAAGACAAAAAAATTGAGAATCCGTAAACATACAAACACACGCAACGGAGGAGCAAACCACACTGCTCTTATGTCGGACTATTCATTGATGCCTAGGCCAGAAGGAGCCACCTCTAGCAGTAATATTAATGCAGAGGCTCAACCTGATGTAACTACTTTGGAGACGATATATCAAGGAGTCTTGGCCCATCACGACAATCCTAGATTGGACTCTCAGAGGATAAAGGCGGCCAACAGGAATCTCCAAGTCTATGTCCTTAAGGTGGTTAAGACCTGCACGGAATTCGCAACAAAAACGTCTGAAATGGAAGGGCGGTTGGGCATCTTAGAAACAGAAATTGTAGCTAACAAACAGATGGGTGAAAATCATCAGGCACGCTTAGTGGACACACAGTGGAAGCTTGAAGAATTTGAGAACAGGTTAAGACGAAATGACATCAGAGCCCTGGGAGTGGAAGAAGGGTTAGAAAAAGATGATACCCAATGTTTTATCATTAATATGTTCAAAAGAGCTTGCAAAATTGGAATTAGGAAACAGAGATCTAGCGAGCACACAGATTCCCTTTTAAGCAGCATCGGTGTCAGGTCTCAGATGGGAGCAATTTTGATGTATATTGGCAACTAGCTTTTGCTCCAGCCTATCTCTGACAAAGCTTGACCAGATGCGAAATGGGTGGTGGACGACTGTTCTTTTTTTGTGAAACCGGACTTTTGTCATGTTACTGTGGGGAGATGGTGGCAGCTTCGGCAGCTAATACAACCCATGCAGTCTAAGGGGGCAAATGCGTATCTACTCAATCTGGCTAAACTCAAAGTTATCTCTGGAGACCATATATATTAATTGACATCAGAAATCAAAGCAAAAGAATTCCTTGATGGATTAGGTTGACTCTGGATTTTAGAGGAGGCCAAGGCAGCAAAGAAATAACTTTTTGTGCAAAACATTTATAGTAAGCTTATTGGTTAGTATCAGGCACAATGTGTTAGGGAAAAAAAGAAGAAGGGGAATAATAATAATAATAAATAAATAGATAGATAGATAAATAAGTTTTTTTTAAAACGAGGGGTGGAAAAAAAAGGATATTAAGTGCCCTGGTAACCGTAGTCACTTTTTTGTGATTATGGATATATCACTTTTTTTTACAAGCGTGGTGGGGCAACCGGGGTGGCAGTAGATGATTAAGAGAATGATGATTAAATATGCACAATTTTTTTGTTGCTTTTTTTATTTAAGTATATTGGGGTGGATGAAGGGGAGGTGTCCATTTCCATCTATTGGTGAGGTATGGCCCAACTGTCCTAGCAAGGAAGGGGGGAGGGAGGGGTGGAGATGGGGGCTTCATCAGATGGGGAGAGGGTGTGGAGGTAGGAGGTTGGGTGGCAGGGTGGAATGGGGAGGGGGAGTCGGGAAGGTATGGGTTGCATATTGCTAGACATTCAACAGGAGTGTAAGGGTAAGAAAATAGAGAAGAAGTTGAATAATCTATATGTGTTCAAAGAGGCGGTATATATAATCTGGAGTACAATTAGAGAAGACTGTAATGCTGGGAAAAATTCGCATCTGCACAGTAAATGTCTGTGGCCTGAACCACAAGGGCAAAAGAGGCAGGAAGGCAATGGGTTTAAGGGCTATGAGACTGGATTTTATATGCCTATAAGACATGCATGTCCAGTGGGGTAATAGGAAAATACTAGAGCAATTAGGATACACATTATTAAGCTGCACAATGCAGGGGACCACTACCAGAGAGGTTGCTATAATGGCCAATCAGTCTTTGGGTTCGATAATTAGAACTAAAGTGAATAAGGCAGAAAGGTGGGCAATTGCATATGTGTATAGGTATAGGGAGGGCAACAATATGCTCTATATATGGCCGGAATCTGGATGGTCCAGAGATGTACAATTTAATCAATGTGAATTTACCAACTTGGCCAACCCCTCTTATCCTCTTTGGGGATTTCAATATACATTTAGGAGTAGGCAAGAAATTGGGGAGAGGCTACCCATATTCAGGCAAGAAACCATTAGTCTACAAAGATGTGCAGCTATTGGTTGAGGATCATGGCCTGATGTATGGAGGGAATAGAAACATCCTGATCCGGGCTATGCTTTTTTCACTTACCCTCACAATAAACTGGCCCGTCTGGATTACTTTTTTATCACAGCCTCCCTGGGGGGGACAGATTAGCATTCAACCTTTCCCTAGAGCAATGTCAGATCACAACCCTCTTATATTAGAACGTGCAATGGTTGGCCTTGAAAGACAACTCAGACCCTGGACGTTGAACAGGAAGCTATTAAAGGGTGAGCAACACCTGATTCACATGTGTGAGTGGTTAAAGGGGTTTCTCTTAGTAAATCAAGGCACAGCTGCTCCAGGGATGGTCTGGGATTCCCTAAAAATGTGTATAAGGGGAGAGACATTGAGCTATAGTTTGTCTAAACAACAGTAAAATAGGAGAAAGGTACAGGAAATGTATGATATACTCTCCAAGCATGTGCATGATTTGGCTAAATTAATTATATAGAGGATGGATAGTGGATATATTGTGCAGAAATTGGTGGTAACTAAGGCCAGGATCAATTCATATTTCAGTAAGGAGGTGGCTGCCAGAGGTCAGAATTACAATGCAGAGTGCTATGAATATGTGGATTGCACAGGTAGGTTGTTAGTGTATCGTATTAGATAGAAGGAGACAGCAAGAGGGATTGCGGATATTTGTGATAAACAGGGGAGGAGAACAACAGTGCTGGTAGAGATCTTAGCAGTGTTCCACACGTATTATGCGTAGCTGTATCTAGAACATATAGACCCACAGCCAAGCCGGTGCTCTAACTTCCTTAACACAGTGGAGGGGAACCTAATAGAAAAGAGGATAAAGTGTTGGAATTTTATGCAATATTCCTACCCGAGCTCCAGGAGGCTATGTTTTTTATGTTTTCAGTAGCGCAGCTAGAAGGGGTAATCTAACCTTTGTGTGTGGAATCTAATATTGTGATATTTTTTTTAAAAAACGGTAAACCCCTTTGAACCCGGGGTTATATAGACCAATATCACTGATAAATACTGATGCTAAAATGTATTCAAACATATTAGCAATGAGACTCAACAAGGTTATCTCAAAGCATGTGACTCCCTACCAGCACGGCTGAATTCCGGGGAAGGGCACTGATGACCACGTGCGTAGAGTGATCCAGCTACTGGATATAGCAGAAGTCGGCAAAGAAATGATGGGGCTGGTGTTTTTGGATGCAGAGAAAACCTTTGGCTGAGTCTTGTGGGATTACTTTCAGGAGGTATTGAGGTGGAAGGGACTCAGTCAGGGCTTTATTAAATTGATTAGGGCTTTTTACCAGACTCCTAAAGCGAGGTTGCAAATAATGGGCAAGGCGTCGAATCAAATCAGTATCACCTGAGGAACAAGACAGGGGTGCCCTTGCTAGACTTTATTATTTGGCCTATATATCAATCCGATTTTAACACGATTGGCATGTAATAGTAAAATCCAACCAGTAGTTGTGTCCCAAATACAATATAATGTACTGATATAGACCGACGATGTAGGCATTATAACCCCAGATCCTAAAAAAGTATTAAAAATAATTTGATGAGGAAGCACGGGGTTTGGGGCTGTCTCAGGATATCATCTCAACGAGGGAAAGACCCATGTGATAAGCATGGAAAGTAACGATCCTGGTGACTGTCGCTGGGAAAATGAGGCAATCTATCTCAGGATAGTTAGCACTCTCGCTGATGGGAAGATAGTGGAATTAAATATAGAACCACTTTTTAGTAAAATCAAGTTGAATTTGTATAGAATAGATCATTTATATCTGACGTTAGAGGGGAGATGCAATGTGTTAAAAATGATCGTACTTCGGAAGGTATTGTATCTATTTAGAACCATCCCACTTGATAAACATAAGAGCTGGCTGACTAAACTTGTCAGTCTATGTAAGAGCTTTATGTGGCTGTTTAAGAAACTCAGACGGGCCTTGAAATTCATGATCTTACCAAAAAATCGAGGAGGTTCTGGGGGTCCTTAGTTTTGCATTATACTATTGGGTATGTATGTTAGAATATTTTGAATCGTCATCCAGAAATAAAGGTAACGTGGTGTTAATATACCACCATATATTGCTTCTTATAAGCTGATAAGTTCATAAACTTCATGACACTATCACAAATCTTTTCAGAGTCTACAAAGAAGTTTTAACCACATATGATTCGCATACCAACCAGTTAGTTAGGTAAGAATAAAACATCTACCAGTTCAATAGCGATTAACTTTTGCTTCAGTATCGAAATTAATTAGGCTTCTCTTTTCTCTTCTTTTCTTTCTTCTTTTTCTTTATAGGCCCCTGACGAAGGGGTGCAAACCCCGAAATGCATTGGGTTGTGAACTAAAACTGTGTTGTGTTTAAATTGCTGAGCAAAAATGTATTATCAAAGGCACTAATTGTATGTCGTTTACATGTATATATTGCAATGAATCATGCTTTATTTGTTTGAATTTAAAATGAAATAAGCTATAAAATATGTTTGAATTAAATGCAAGGCAAATGATAAAATTTGAAATACTCATTCTTTAGTTGGTGCGCACTAGAGTCCTTATGATCTTGTGATCTTTGGCTATATACAGTGTTAGAATATTTTGCCATATTGTTAACCGGTAAAAATCAAAAAGTTAATTTTGTTGTAGCACCATCTATATATCAACTAATGTTAGGTCCAGATGTGAAGAAGTGTCTTTTAAGGAACCTGCAGAAGAGTTATTATAAAAAGACTAAGGTCAAGACAGTGGAGGGGTCCTTTAAGATCTAGTACCAGATCAAAAAGAGGCGTCACATCACTAAAATAAATTAGTATGCCCCCTGTGGGATACCCCTTTCCTACCCGGTATATTTCATGAAGTATGTGCAACTGACATAAGATCTGTGGAATTTTGAAACTGGGAGATTTCTTTTGAGAATGGCCAATTGTATTGTTAAACAGATGCAGGAAAAATGTGGGCTTACTAAGGAGAAGTTTTACAAATATCTTCAGATCCGATATTACGCTGGCAACTTGGATAGAAACCAATTTTCAATTGTCAGATACCCCGTAGTAGATATAGCGGATCAGGGGGGCTGAATTGGGCAGATATATAAGACCCTGATGGATAATCTCCCACGAGATTTGGAACTGCAGAATGATAAGTGGGAGTTGAAGTTTTGGGTAAAGGGACCACTACTGGAAAGCTCTCTGGAGCTGTATAATGAGGTAATCCTGACTGCAAGTCTTAGGAACCAACATTTTAAGACAGTGTTTGACGTATATTAAAATATTACCCACCTCAGAAGTTATTTAAATGGAGTAAGAGGGTAGACTCAAAATGCCATAGATGTGGCATGTAAGGGGCCAATCTAGTACATATGTTTAGTACTTGCCCCGTCTGGAAAATCTTATACAAGAGGAAGTACTCTTCGTTGGTCAGATTTTGAAGCAGCAGTTGATTATGATTCCCCAGTTAATACTTCCGGGGGTCAGTGGAGATGAGGGATTATCCAGAGGGGGAGTTTATCTAATCTTTACTGCAATGACCGTGGTGTGAATGTGTTTGGCATCTGGATGGATTAGGCCGAATCCCCCAACATTCGTGGAGTGGAGATCACAATTCTTAAGTGTGTATAATATGGAGAAAAATCTCTACGAACAAAAAGGGATGAGTGCACAGTAGTTGGGTAGTTTGATAAGGGCTTCAGTGGAGGGTGAGTAGTGATGTTGCAACTAACTCTAGAATAATGGGTGAATAGGGCTTAAATAAGACATGTACCCAACGCTTGAGTTTTTTTTTGTGGCTTTACGTATGCAAATGTCACTTTAAGGCTTTATAAGGTATATAAATTGCTGGCATTTTTTTTTATCTGTGTGTTATTTTTATGCACTTAACCCCAGTAGAGTTTAGCTCTATGGGGCTATCATTCCACTGTAAAATAGCTTAGTGTTATGGTACTGTCTGCTCCCAATCTAACTTGTTTTTACGGTTGGATAACGCTTAGAGAGCCAGTGGCAATCACTATATGCACTTTTTTGTCCTTCAAGTACTTTATATTCAGAGAATTTAAATCAGAGGGGCTGCTACATCACCATTATATTGTCTTATGATTATTGTACTGTATGTTGCTATTTCAAACCCTCTTATTGTATATTTAGATACTGAAGTTCTTTTTCGTTTTGGAGGTGTATTGTATCACAATCTGGTATATGAAATGATTATTAATGACTCCTGAATATTGTTCATATATATCATTGTGAATAAATTGTTACCCATACCTCAAAAATATTGAACAATAATTTTAAAAAAGGCTTAATTTTGGTGCACCAGTGGCACAACTATAAGTGCCCCATTAAAATGTGACCCCTGCACAAATCCCTTTTTTCATATGGACTGGAATTATAAGTACTGGAATATTTACCGCACCCAGCAATTACCGGGCGCAATGAAGTTCACATCCTCTTTTGATTTTTGGCAGGTTAAAGCTGCCAGAGTTTAACAGGGGAAGAACGCCTGGTAGTTAGTGTCCCATGGAGATAAGCACCAAAATACTCATGTTATACGTGATTACAGAGGAAAACTCAGAATAGGTGCTATTATACCACCAATTTAATTCTAAATTCCGGGGTGCTAGGTTTTAATGTGTGTGATAAAGTGCGGCGTTCTTATTGGACACTCATAATCTGGTCCTAAGTGTTGGTTTCAAAGAATTGAAAAGAGGGGTTGAGTATAATGAGTGATGGAAGAGTATTCCATGTCAGGGGTGCACTGCTTGCAAAATGATAATTTTACTAAAGCAAGGAATCATGAGATGTACAAGAGGTTTACCTTTTACAGATCTTGTTTGACTGATACCCTATAAGCGTCTGTGAATGGTACACATGGAAGGTATGGTGAATGGATTTATAAGTGAAACATTCTTTTTTGCAAGTCGAATGAGGCTCTAGTAGCCAGTTGAGAAAATCAGAATATGAGTGATTCTACCAAATTTCCTAGCATGTTTAATTAGACTATCTACCAAGGGTTGCATTACTCTGGGTATAGCAAAATGTGCCTTAGGAATGTCAGTGATCAGTGACTAAAGCAATCTCATACTCCATAAGTGGTATCACCAAAGCTTGAGCAGCTAATTTGAAGTTCTGTTTAGGGATTAAGGGTTTGATGTTGCACAGTAATTTCAGTTAGTATTTAATATTCTTGGTGGTTTACTTAACATGGGGATTAAGGTTGAAAGATTTACCTTAAGTGAAACCAAGTGATTTGTCTGAGGTCATGATCTTGAGGAAATTATAAAGGCCATGTAAGTGTTCAAACCATTCCTGCAATGAACTCTGTGCATTGTCTGGAAAGAAAAGGAGAAGCTTAGTTTGTGGTGATTACACTTGTTTCATTTGAAACAACCATGCACAAATGTCTGAGAGGTAAAAGGCAATGGAGAAAAAATGTTCCTTCAACAGTAAAGCTGTGTATTATTAACATACTGGAGGAAGGTGGTATTTCTGCTACTGGCTCACCATAATGGTTATATAATAGAGACCTGGGATGGAGCCTTGATGGACTCCAAATGACATATATGTGACTGTGGGTGGCTTAACATTGCCACAAACATGGTTGAGGACCATCGGCATTTAGCATTTACAAGCATCCCACTCCCTCACACTCACAAAAACCAGCCATCCTCTCATGCTCACATAGACCAAATACCACACACACCATACCACACTTGCAAGCATGCTCCTCAATTCCTGTTTGCTCACCAAACATGCAACAGGGATATGAGACCTGCTGCACAACCACACTCTGACCTGCTCTTCCTCACAGAAACATGGTTAAATCCAACCTATAAAATACACCTCCCCTGTGTAGTAAGGAACCAATGCATCACTTTGTTTTTTCGGCACATCACCTCCCCTGCACCCTGCACCGTCTCTTATTTTGAATGCATCTAAGGTACTTAGGGCCTCATTTATGAGGTTTTACCATAGGGCAGCACCGCAGGCCCCCCTGCTGCGCTGCCCTACTGTAAAAGAAAAAAGCAGGAATGTGCCATATCTACGAGATCAGTGTCATAGCAAACACGTGATGGACGGAATGCTGACAATGCAAACACTGTTCCCCAGTCAAAAGATCTGGGTTAAATCCATCTTTCATTTGCCCACTACGCCACCCTAGTTTGGAACCAGCCATATGTAAATCAGTCTTGACCCTGTGCCCCATGGGAACAGTCCAGACCGAACTGCCACGCCAGGTCCTTCCTGGACCGGAAACAAGCATCCTGGGACCGGTTTTAGGGTATGTCACCCTTCTTCAGCCAGGCTAGCTTGAATCCAGTGGCACAGTGAGCAAGGGACCCATGTCTGGGCATACCCATCCCACTTAGGGCGAAAAGTGTTACAGCAAACAAATGATAGATGGAATGCTGACAATGCAAACATTCTCCCCCAGTCAAAAGATCTGGGTTAAGTCCATTGGTATTTTGCCCACTGCACCACCCCAGTTTGGACCAACCATATGCAAATCAGTCTTGACCATCTGCCCATGGGAACAGTCCAAACCGAACTGCCAGGCCAGGTCCTCCCTGCACTCAAAACAAGCAACCTGGGACCGGTTTCAGGGTATGTCACCCTTCTTCGGCCAGGCTAGCTTGAATCCAGTGGCACAGTGAGCAAGGGACCCAAGTCTGGGCATACCCATCCCACTTAGGGCAAAAAGTGTTACAGCAAACAAAGATGGATGAAATGCTAACAATACAAACATTCTCCCCCAGTCAAAAGATCTGGGTTAAATCTATCGTTATTTTGCTCACTACGCCACCCCACTTTGGACCCAGCCATATGCAAATCAGTCTTGACCCTGTGCCCCATGGGAACAGTCCAGACCGAACTGCCAGGCCAGGTCCTCCCTGGACTAGAAACAAACAACCTGGGACCGGTTTCAGGGTATGTCACCCTGCTTCAGCCAGGCTAGCGTGAATCCAGTGGCACAGTGAGCAAGTGACCAACGTCTGGGCATACCCATCCCAGTTAGGGCGAAAAGTGTTACAGCAAACAAATGATGGACAGAATGCTGACAATGCAAACATTCTCCCCCAGTCAAAAGATCTGGGATAAATCCATCGCTCTTTTGCCCACTGCGCCACCCCAGTTTGGACCCAGCCATATGCAAATTAATCTTGACCCTGTGCCCCATGGGAACAATCCAGACCGGATTGCCAGGCCAGATTCTCCTGGGACTGGAATCAAGCATCCTGGGACCGGTTTCAGGGTATGTCACCATTCTTCAGCCAGGCTAGCTTGAATCCAGTGGCACAGTGAGCAAGGGTGCCACATCTGGGCATACCCTTCTCACTTGGGGCGAAAAGTGTTACAGCAAAGAAATGGTGGACGGAATGCTGACAATGCAAACATTCTCCCCCAGTCAAAAGATTTGGGTTAAATCCATTGTTCTTTTGCCCACTATGCCACCCCAGTTTGGACTCAGCCATATGCAAATCAGTCTTGACCCTGTGCCCCATAGGCACAGTCCAGACAGAACTGCCAGGCCAGGACCTCCCTGAACTGGAAAGAAGCATCCTGGGACCGGTTTCAGGGTATGTCACTCTTCTTCAGCTAGGCTAGCTTGAATCCAGTGGCACAGTGAGCAATGGACACATGTCTGGGCATACCCATCCCACTTAGGGCAAAAAGTGTTACAGCAAATATATGATGGACGAAATGCTGACAATGCAAACCTTCTCCCCAATCAAAAGATCTGGGTTAAATCCCATGATGGATTAAACCCAGATCCTTGTGTCTGGGGGTGAACGTTTGCATTGTCCAGCATTCCGTCCATCAATTGTTTCTTTTGCATATGTCACCCTAAGTGGGAAGGTTATGCCCAGACTTGGGTCCCGTGCTCACTACACCACTGGATTCAAGCTATCCTGGCTGATGAAGGGTGATGCCCTGAAACTGGATGCTTGTTTCCAGGCCAGGGAGGACCTGGCTTGGCAGTTCGGGCTGGACTGTTCCCACAAGGAACAGGGTCGAGACTGATTTGCATATTGCTGGGTCCAAAATGGGGTGGTATGGTGAGCAAAATAATGATGGATTAAACCCTGATCCTTGTGACTGGGGGTGAATGTTTGCATTGTCCAGCATTCTGTCCATCACTTGTTTCTTTTGCATATCTACAAGATACAGCGCATTCCTGTCCTTTTCCCCTGCGCTGTAGCACAATGGGCTGCCATGCGCCAACGCAGGGACCTTTGCACCATGATGAAAGGGTGTCTGCATTGCGAGATGATTATTTGGTATGGGAAGGGAAACCTTCCTGTACAAAAATAATCAGAAGAGGCTTTTTCCTCTTTCTATGTGTGCTGCAAAAATAAAGATATTTCTCTGCATTGTGCCTCCCCTGTGGAGGCGTACGTTTTTGGCACTACCTGAGATTTACGATTTCTCGTAAATCTGAGACAGTGTATGTTGCTGGGAACTCCCCAAGCAACACCCATGGCGTGCCCCTTTAACGCAGAAAACTGCCTTTAAGGGATCGGTATGTATCAGGCAGCAATAAGTTAAAAAAAAGTGGCTTAGTGCTGCCTGATATTATCACGCAGGCTTTTGCGCCAGGCAACTCACAAAAAGTGACGTTCTGGAGGTGCAAGGAGTCTCATAAATGAGGCCCTTATTGCTTAAATACACACTTCCATTGATTTCTGTGGACTAAACTTCTTTAATCTTTTAAAAGTGATATTTTGACTTGTTTATGTTGGATGTTTTGTTGTTTTGGTCTTGTTTTATTCAGATCAATATTGGCTATTTTTCTAAACTGGTGTGGACTCCTTTTGTAGTGGTGTCACTGTATTACTGTGTGTGTGGGTACAAATGCTTCACACATTTCCTCTGAGATAAGCCTGACTGCTTGTGCCAAGCTACCAAGGGGCTGAGCAGGGGTTATCTTAGCTGTGTGACTCCCTTACCCTGACCAGAGTGAGGGACCCTACTCGGACAGGGTGTAAACTACTATTAACTGTAGACCCCATTTCTGACATCTCTGGTGAAGAAGGAGGTGCTCTCTCTGCAGAGCACCCAGAGGACTACTTTGCAATTAGTGCTGTTGTCTACCTAACAGGCAGCTTCCCAGACATAGGCGGACATTACCTGATGTCTGATCTGGAGGAAAAACTGCCTGTCCATTTTTGGAAGCATAAGGAGTCCTGCCTGAGTGAAGGGAAGGAGTGATCTGGCCTGCAGGAGGTGCTGACTGTTAGTGTGGACCAAAGTGGGAGATGCTGGTGCTATCCACTAGTCTCGCAACATGTAACCAGGGTGCTCTAGTCTTGGAGCCAGTACCTGAACTTTTTATACAACTGTGCACTTTCAAAGCGTGCATAGCAATTTCCACTGTGTTCCCCATTGTCACAGCTATTGCACGTACCATGTGAGACCATTTGGTTGACCCGACTGTAGCTGGGTTTGAGGTTTCCCTTAGACACCCACTGTGTGCATGTGCTTTTACCCAACCGTGGCACTATCTGCCCTGTGGATGAGCGGTCCATGTCACTCCAGAAAAAGAAGACTGCAGCCTGCGGTGCCCATCCCAGAGTACCTCACCAACCAACCTGTGTGGCTAGCCTGATATTGATCCAAGGTGGTCATATTTATTAGTACCCTTGAAGAGATATGCTGTTGTATTCAAAATGTTCTTGTGAGGACAGTGTGGAATCCTGGAGCACCAATGAACTAGAGGCGTCTTACTGAACTAGATCCCAGGGGTGCAAGTGGTCTCTGGGTTTCCCTGTGAATACATGGCTCTACCATTGCATAAATGCAGAGCGTCCCTCCTCCTCCTCACAGAGGCATTTTAGCAATATAATGAAAAAATGCCGGACAGAAATACAAGTTATATGGTCCTTGTTAGATGACAGTGTAACTTTCTCTCTCTTTGGTTCTCTTTTTACACTCTTGTTCTCTAGGTTTATACAGCAACATGCTATTTATCTTTTGGTGGATTGCTGCAACATTCACAAGTTACTATGTTATGTTATTTGAATTTGTAAATGGTGGATTGTCAACCAAAGGGTATCAAGGCTCTAGATCAGGTGTGTATATCCTCTGTCCTCTTCTGGGTATTGGTTGAAGAGCCGGGTTTTCAGCTTCTTGTGGAATTCCAGAAGCAAGGAGGAGACTCTTATGTGTAGAAGGAGGTCATTCTAGGTTTTGGGGTCTTATTTGTTTAAGGTACTAATGATACATTTTAACTTCATCTGCATATTACCCTTCCTTCGGAGATGTCTTTACACATGGGTCCATCTAACAGTATCCATGCTCATCTACCCAACACTGATTCAGAAAAGGGGGTGGTGATGAACAGAGTATCTGAACTAAGCAGACCACTCTTACCCAGTCTAAAGATCAGGGCTTGATCCATCACCGTTTTTCAGCTCACTGCACCATCCCAGCTCAGAACTTGGCTATATGCAAATTAGTCTGACCCTGGCCCAGTGCATCATGGGAACAGGGCAGACCAAACTACCAAGCCAATTCTTATACTGGGAAGGAAACAAGCTACCGGGGACCGGTTTCTGGCATTTCAGCCGTCTTCGGCCCGGCTTGCTTGAATCCTGATGGTGCAATGAGCTAGGGACTCACATCTGAGTATACCCTTCCACGCTTATGGTGGACAAAATTGATTCAGAAAAGGGGGTGGTGATGAACAGAGTGTCTGAACTAAGCAGACCACTCTTACCCAGTCCAAAGATCAGGGCTTGATCCATCACCGTTTTCCAGCTCACTGCACCATCCCAGCTCAGAACTTGGCTATATGCAAATTAGTCTGACCCTGGCCCAGTGCATCATGGGAACAGGGCAGACCAAACTACCAAGCCAATTCTTATACTGGGAAGGAAACAAGCTACCGGGGACCGGTTTCTGGCATTTCAGCCGTCTTCGGCCCGGCTTGCTTGAATCCTGATGGTGCAATGAGCTAGGGAATCACATCTGAGTATACCCTTCCACGCTTATGGTGGACAAAAATGATTCAGAAAAGGGGGTGGTGATGAACAGAGTGTCTGAACTAAGCAGACCACTCTTACCCAGTCCAAAGATCAGGGCTTGATCCATCACCGTTTTTCAGCTCACTGCACCATCCCAGCTCAGAACTTGGCTATATGCAAATTAGTCTGACCCTGGCCCAGTGCATCATGGGAACAGGGCAGACCAAACTACCGAGCCCATTCTTATACTGGGAAGGAAACAAGCTACCCGGGACCGGTTTCTGGCATTTCAGCCGTCTTCGGCCCGGCTTGCTTGAATCCTGATGGTGCAATGAGCTAGGGACTCACATCTGAGTATACCCTTCCACGCTTATGGTGGACAAAAATGATTCAGAAAAGGGGGTGGTGATGAACAGAGTGTCTGAACTAAGCAGACCACTCTTACCCAGTTCAAAGATCAGGGCTTGATCCATCACCGTTTTTCAGCTCACTGCACCATCCCAGCTCAGAACTTGGCTATATGCAAATTAGTCTGACCCTGGCCCAGTGCATCATGGGAACAGGGCAGACCAAACTACCAAGCCAATTCTTATTCTGGGAAGGAAACAAGCTACGGGGGACCGGTTTCTGGCATTTCAGCCGTCTTCGGCCCTGCTTGCTTGAATCCTGATGGTGCAATGAGCTAGGGACTCACATCTGAGTATACCCTTCCACGCTTATGGTGGACAAAAATGATTCAGAAAAGGGGGTGGTGATGAACAGAGTGTCTGAACTAAGCAGACCACTCTTACCCAGTCCAAAGATCAGGGCTTGATCCATCACCGTTTTTCAGCTCACTGCACCATCCCAGCTCAGAACTTGGCTATATGCAAATTAGTCTGACCCTGGCCCAGTGCATCATGGGAACAGGGCAGACCAAACTACCAAGCCAATTCTTATACTGGGAAGGAAACAAGCTACCGGGGACCGGTTTCTGGCATTTCAGCCATCTTCGGCCCGGCTTGCTTGAATCCTGATGGTGCAATGAGCTAGGGACTCACATCTGAGTATACCCTTCCACGCTTATGGTGGACAAAAATGATTCAGAAAAGGGGGTGGTGATGAACAGAGTGTCTGAACTAAGCAGACCACTCTTACCCAGTCCAAAGATCAGGGCTTGATCCATCACCGTTTTTCAGCTCACTGCACCATCCCAGCTCAGAACTTGGCTATATGCAAATTAGTCTGACCCTGGCCCAGTGAATCATGGGAACAGGGCAGACCAAACTACCAAGCCAATTCTTATACTGGGAAGGAAACAAGCTACCGGGGACCGGTTTCTGGCATTTCAGCCGTCTTCGGCGCGGCTTGCTTGAATCCTGATGGTGCAATGAGATAGGGACTCACATGGGACTGTGATGGATCAAGCCCTGATCTTTGGACTGGGTAAGAGTGGTCTGCTTAATTCAGACACTCTGTTCATCACCACCCCCTTTTCTGAATCATTTTTGGCCACTATAGGTGTGGCAGGGTATACTCAGACATGAGTCCCTTTCTCACTGCACCATCAGGATTCAAGCAAGCCGGGCCGAAGATGGCTGAAATGCCAGAAACCGGTCCCCGGTAGCTTGTCTCCTTTCTGGTGAAGAATTGGCTTGGTAGTTTAGTCTGCCCTGTTCCCATGATGCACTGGGCCAGGGACAGACTGATTTGCATATAGCCAAGTTCTGAGCTGGGATGGTGCAGTGAGATAAATAACGGTGATGGATCAAGCCCTGATCTTTGGACTGGGTAAGAGTGGTCTGCTTAATTCAGACACTCTGTTCATCACCACCCCCTTTTCTGAATCATCTACCCAACACTATCAATCAATCAATCAATATTTGTAAAGCACGGCAAATCACCCATGAGGGTCTCGAGGTACTGAGGTTGCAGGCTTCTCTGTAGTCATCTGTTCATTTGAACAGCCATGTCTTGAGTCCTTTCCTGAATTGCTGGAGCGTTGGAGCAGTCCTGAGGTGCAGAGGAAGGTTGTTCCAAGCTTTGGCCACCAGGTGTGCAACGGAGCGACCTCTGCTGTAGGCTCTGTGGATTCGGGGCATGTCTGCAAGGAAGATGGAGGTAGATCATAGGTGTCTGTTCGGTTGGTGGAAGGTCATGCGTTTGTTGATATATGCAGGGCTTTTTAGGAGCGGGTCACCATCTTGAACTGGCATCTCTTCTGGTTTGGGAGTCAGTGTAGCTTTTTGAGGTGGAGTGTGATTTAGGTCTGTCTGGGGCGGTCGAGAATGTAGTCTCTTCAGGGGGCATGTGGAGATTCTTGCGTATAGGGTGTTCCCGTAGTCCAGCCTGCTGATGACGAGGGCCTCCGTTTTAAAGAGCTTGGGGCTAAGGGATGATTCTTGAGGGATGCAGGAGGTGATCTTCTTGGGTTCTGAGGTAAACAGTGGGAGATGGATTCTCTGGTTTCTTTGGTTGAGGAATGAAGCGATCCATTTGAGTGCTTCTCCCTGGATTCCGATGTAGTGGAGGCTGTTAATCAATATATGATGGGATACGGTGTTGAAAGCGGCTGACAGGTCCAGGAAGATAATGGCTGCTGTTTCACAGTGGTCCAGGAGGGCTACGATGCCATCAGTTGCTGTGATCAGGGCTGTCTCGGTGCAGTGGTTGGCTTTGAATAAATGTAATAAGTGCAAAGATAAGTGCTATAAGTGCAAGAGTGTTGTGTTCTTATGGACGCAATAATAGGAGACAGTGGATTCAAAATCTCAGTACGGCTGCCACAAATGAACATTGGAAAATTGTTTTTCTATTTTATGAGGGGAAGATAGGTCCAGATTTGACTGACAGGGCTACTACATCTTGGGACATATTATCCAGTGGGGTGCACAGCTCTCACATGTGCACTTGTGCATGCACTGCGGGTGTCTATATACTTATCTAACAAAATATATATGTTTTTCTTACACCAATAAGACTAGGGGGCTTTCTACAAAGGAATAAAGGCCAATGCAATGTCGCATGATAGAGAAAAGACCAATTTCTGGCATCTTTCTTGGGGAGAGAAGACCCTCTGCAAGATCATCTGATTTTTGCTATAACTCTACTGTTTCATAAATGACTGTGGAGATTTGCATGTACTAGCTTAATAAAACATTTTTGCACACCCCTTACAAGGCAAAACTAATTAGGTTTCCTGTTGCTGGCATTTTAAAAATGTAATGCACCTGGGGGTCTCCTTGTGGGAGGCTGACCTCGTTTGAATTGTAATATCAATGCCTTCGAAAGACTGTAGCTAATTAGCAGAGGAGGAAAGTTCTCACTGTGTCATTAGTCACACAAGCAGTTTTCTATAAAATCTGCAATTACAGTTTAGCTGCAGAAATGGTCTGTGTAATGCATCAGAGGAACCATTGTACCCTTTTGTATTTGTGCTCACTCACAGAGAGGCTGATACATTGAAGAGGCATAGACACTAGGAAGATAGATACACTTGGGAGACATGAACACTGTGGCAAGGTGAACTCTGGTGATACACAGGCTCTTGACTACTCAATTCAGTTCAATTCAACTCAATAAGCTTTATTCAATTTCATCAGTGGAATCCATAAAAGCAGAATATATATATATAAAATACAATTACTGTTTGCAGGATAAAAAATCATTTACAAATCGATTAGGTATGTAACAATCTTATTTAAAAATAAAAAGCCTTCAGCAACAAACTCTACTGCCAAAAGATGTCATAAAATACAATCATGTTTATATTACCGGAAAAATCACAATTCGATGGTCTTTCTGCATCTAATCACAATTCTTTAAAACTATTGCAATAGACTGCATAGTGTATTCATCAGCTAACAACTGAAGAAATAAAAAAGCTGGGCGACATTACCTGAGGCCAAGGGTCCTCAAAATCAGTAAACTCCAGACCTTTCTTCGATTTTCATAGAATTTACAAAAGATGACTACATGAATTGTTGTCTGATGTGACATGCTGTCACATGGGCATTTACTAAGCGTGCCTGACCAGTCATTATTTACAGGAAAGCTTGTTAGGTGATAAAACATGCCTAACCTAAAATGAGTTAAAACAAATCTATCCTGCACCCCTTCCATGAGTATTAAGTAAGGCTGTATATTGTAGGTCGTCAATACCATTTGGTTATTATATACAGTCATTCAATATTTCCGAGGATAGTCTTAAAGACTCCAGTAACGTCATGCACTCTCTTTAGAGGTCTTTTCTACTAATGTGCTCTATGGATTCCAGCTGTTCGTAATATTCCGGGTGGCCTAAGTAACTCATGAAATCTTTAATATACTTCATCCAAGGTATGCTGAGTGCCCGTCGTAATTTAAGACAACACCTTATATTATCCTTATTAAGGGTGGTTTTCTCGGAAGACCAGATCTTGTGCCAGAAGAGGATTGGCTGTATTTTAATTAGGACTGATAATTAAGGTAACCCAGCTCAGCCTGGCCAACATAGGTGTAACAGCCACCCGGAACAGCTAGAACAAATCTTAAAAGGGCGTTCTCCACCAATTGTAGGTAGGTGCTGACTATCATAATAGCCCCTTACCCCAGCACCATACATAGCTGTAGTTACACACTTAGCCTTGTATATGTTAATAAGTTCTACAGGCGTTTTTTTTGTCCAGTTGCCTTGAGAAGTTGGTCAGAGCAGCCGTAGCTTTCATGAACAATAACTTTCTAAATGTGATTGCCTGCCACCATAAGCCGTTCCTTTAGAACAGGCTGCTCATGTATCGACATATCTTGGTAAATTTGATCTTCTTATCATCTATGAAGATATCCCTACACTTTGAGCTCCCTTTTCCACACTTCATTATAAAAGTCTTTGATTTATTTACTTGCAGCCCCAGCTTCTGCATGTAGGTGGCAAAACTAGTCAGTAGACGTTGTAGCCCCAGCTGAGTACATACCATCAGCACGGCATCATCAGCGTAGAGGAGGGCCTTGACTACTCAAGGTCAGAGGCATAACGGAGGCTTCTGCAGCCCCTCTCTGCAGGGTGCCCCCCACCCCTTATGGGGGCCTCTAGACATCCAGGGGACCCCATTCAGCCCAAGACCAATGAATATTTGTGAGATATGGAATACTTGATGGCCACTTCTCACATTCTGCAGGGTGGCCCCATAATGTTGCATTACGAAAAGGCTCAAGGGACACATACAGCAGAGAAAAAATATGGAGAAACATTGGAGAGATACAGAAATTGGGAAAAACAAATACGGGGACACCCGGGGACATGGTGAAACGAAGAGGAACATACAAATGCAGACTCAGAGGAATGAATACAGAGAGACATTTGGACACATGAACAAAGGGACACCAAGAGGGATATCTTTAACAACGTAGGCCTAGACATAGAGAGACATGGACATTGAATTGCCCCAAATAAAACTCCGGTCAGCAGGACACCCCACAACTAAGCAACAGTGAATCAAGTGAAAGACCACAGCACAAATCAATAAAAATTAATATAACATTCACCTTAACAGTAAAGTATGAAGGTAACTAATTTTAGACCCAAAGCCAATATATTTGCATAGCACCTATAACAAATACTACTCTGTATCTTGGAGTCGGTCATCTGCAGGGAAATCTTAAGGATTTTGGGGGCCCTGGGCAAAACATATTTTGGGGGCCCCTATTCAGAACAGCTTTGAATTTATGATCCTATTTCACATCCTCTTTAGCCAGGTCACTGACAGGGCATATGTATACTGGTCTAAATTCTAAATGTGTTTACATTTAATATTCAAGGGTAGTGTTGTTTTCAATATTAAAATACAGCAGCAGCTTACTAAAATTATTGAAAATAATCCCTGTGACCACCTCCCATTTATCATAGGTATGGTCATATTTTGGTCAAAAAGAAACTTTTTATGGATGTTACATCATGTTGAAAAATATAAACACAATATTTTTCTGCATATTTCCCTGGGCCCTCACTTTTGGCCCAGGGAATTAGGCCAACCTGAGGGTAATAATCAGCCAGGACCTCACGATGAAGCCTCAGATAGGGTCAGTGATTTATACCTGTTTCTTCCAACTCAGGAAAATAAAAAAGATCTGTAGATTTCTCACCTACGAAGCCCGGATTCAGGCGATCCTTGCTATAGTTATGTCTCACATTGACTACGCCAATTCACTTTACTTCGCAATTCTCCTCTATCTTTCAAAACGTTTACAATTGGTTCAAAACCAGGCGGCTCTCTGCTTGTTCATCAACCTAGACATCTTCATGTCACTCCCCTCCTGAAGCAACTCCATTGGCTTCCAGTAATCCAGCGTTGCACCTTCAAGGTTGGGTGCCTCATTTTTAAGTCTCAAAATGGGAAAGTCCTAAATTTGTGAATAACTTGATCCACAAGTACGCTCCTTCGCAAAATCTTCGTTCAGCACAAAAGCTACTTCTGTCCACCCCCTCCTTCAGATTAAAGCGTGCTGGTGGTGCTAGGTTTGCCATTCTGGCCCCCATGCTTTGGAACTCCCTTTCCTCTGAAATACGCCTCTGCACAAATCTCCTCAGTTTTATAGGTTGTCTTAAAACCTGGCTATTTCGTCAGGCCTTCTAATTGCACATCTGGACTTGAGTTCTAAGCATAGTAGCGCCAAGAAACCTCCCCGGTGTATGTGCGCTTTACAAATTTATTTTAACATAACATAACATAACATAATGTCTATAATAGATTTCCACACACCATCCACGTCAAAGAGGAACAAAAGGAAAATGGCCTTCAAAACAATCTGTTTAAGAATTATTCAAGGTCATCAGGGCAATACTCAGGAGAAAAGAGCTGGAGTGTTAAACCTGAATTTTACCTTCCTCCTCCACTTTTTCTGACCATTTTTGTCTGGTATTAAGATTCTGCACACTTTACTACTGCTAACCAGTGCTATAATGCTTGTTCTCTCTCCCCTAAATGCATCCTCAATTAGCATATTTAATTTACTTATACGTCCCTAGTAAAGTGGTGCTTCCTGTACCCAGGGCCTGTACATTAAATGTTACTAATGGGCCTGCAGCACTGATTGTACCACCCGCTTAAGTAGTCCTTTAACCATATCTCAGGCCTGCCATTTCAGAGGCTGTGTGTGCAGTTACACTGCCATTGCAATCTGCCATGATAAACCTTTTGCCAGTCTCAACCCTTCTCTTTGTATACATATAAGTCACCCCTAAGGTAGGCCCTGGATAGCCCAGAGGGCTGGGTGCAATGCATTTAAAAGAGGAGGGCATGTACGTTTATGTTTTAAATGGGCTGGTAGAGAAAACACTCTTCAACTCATTTTTCACTAATTACAATGCCTATATTTCCCATAGGATTACATTGGGGTTACCTGGTTACAGTTACTAAAAGTAATTTTCAAATGGGAAGCTATAGTTAATTCGAGTTTAGTGTTTCTGGAATCACAATTTAAAAATACAAACTTATGAAGTCAGATTTTAAATTGCAATAGTGTCTGCCACTTTTGAAAAGTTTGCCTTTTCTTGTTTTAGCCAATTGAGGCCTGTAGTCTGTTTCTCATCACATGGCTGGGTGTAGTTGGCAGGTGTGCTTTGTGCATTCCACCTTGATAGCCACATACAATGGGTGCTTAGGTGTGACTTGATGGGCCATCCTGGCAGGATGGGTAGGAGGAGCCAGGCACAGCCTCACCTAAATAGGCTGTGTCTTGTCCACACACAAAGGGCTGCATACACCTCTGTAGAGAGTCTGAAGCCAGTGCAGGAAGGGAGGACCTCTGTGCCCTTCAAAGGCCTCGCCACCCCCTTCCGCTTCTTGGGACCAAAGCATCATCACCTTCAGAACTGCAACTGTGTGATGTTTTACCCAGCAGAAGCTCATCTCATCTATTGTTGACAGCAGCTTCAATGATAACAGTAAAACTCAACATCATAGCTGCAACATTCGTCAGAACCGACGCATCGCCTCAGCTGCGCCTCACATCCTTGACACCAGGCTTCCCATCACAAGCCCCTTCAACAGGATTCTCGACATCGATGCATCAGGACCTTGTACCACAGCCTTGTCACATCTCGGAACAGATGCATAGCCTCCCCTGAGCGACGCATCTTCAATGCAGATCCACGCACCATTGCACAACCAGGATTCAAGGTTCTTTGTTCAGTGGACCTAAATGGGTCCTTATAGTTGCCCTGTGCTCCGTTGCAGCCAGTCTGAACTTGTGACTTGATCCTGGTCCGGTGCAACCAGATATCACCAATAGCACTTTTTGCTTCTTGGTGCTATTTTACTTAAACATTTTGAAATTCTATATCTCCAATTTTACTAATTGTATTTTTTTTGTTTTGCTTTTTTTATTTCTTAAAATCAGAGCAATTTTCTGACCTTGTGTGGAATCTTTTTCTGTGGTGTTTTCACTGATTTACTGTGTTGCACACAGCCTCTAAAGTTAAGCCTGACTGCTCTGAGCCAAGCTACCAGACAGTAAGCACAGGTTAATTTAGGGTTTGCTTGTTTCTTACCTTGATCAGGAATGTGGTTGTTGCTTGACCAGGGCTCACACCCCAGTGACCCAACTACCCAATTTCTAAGGTGCCTCTACCAGGGGCCCCCTGAAAGCCTGGGACTTGGGCCAGCCCCCTTTTGCCCATGCCTTAAAACATTTCTGGTCATCTGCACCATATTTAGGTCAAGCAGTGTAAGACCAGGATGAGTTAGTATAAGAGAATTTGCTTTTCAACATCATCCAGGTTTGGTAGGTTTCTCACAAGGTTTACTTCTACCGGTACTGGGCTCCAAACAATGAGAGGTTGCACCTGGAACATAGTGTAAATCAGTGGGCTTCAATCTGTTCAGGTCTGTGCTACTAATGCAGACTGTAACATAGATACTGCTTTTACCTTGCATAGGGGTGGAACAGACCCATACATGGTTTTTGGTATGATTTTATCATACTATACATAGCCTCCCTTCTGCGTACAAGTGGATGTGGGTAGAAAGGTCTTGAGGGCATACAGCTAGATTGATGACACTAAAATATTTTGGGAGCTGTTTGGTAAATTACACTATTTAACCCAATGTTGTTCGCCTTGTACCCAATGCAGTGTCAAATGGTAGATTCTTCTAATACAGAATTGTGCCCAATATAATTTTATGGACACTGTGGTAAGGAAACATTGATAAGGACCGTGGACAGGGAGCTACAGACATTGCTAGTGGAATCTAGAAATCGTCCCTTGGGAGGGAAAGACAGCCACTGGGAGAGGGTGACATGGCAGATGAGCAGGAAGATATGGCCACTGGGAAAGTGAGGTATGGGTCCTGGGACACGACATAGAAACACAGGCTTTGGGCAGTGGTGTACATGAAATAGGGCACGAGAACACTAATCTCTAGTGTGAGATTAAGGGGCACACAAAGAAACTCAAACACTGATACTGGAATACCACATTAAGGCCCAGATATCTCATTCCAGTTGGGAAGTTAGGGATCTGCAATTGCGTGCTGATTGGATTGCGAATGGGAATGCTATTTGCAGTGTGACCTGTGTTCTAGTCGGCCTCATAACAAACTCTCCAGTGTTAGCGGTTGGCAGAACAACCTGCTTAATGAATTGGAATATCAGAATGTGCACCCCCTGTGATTCGCTTTTAATGCAGAAATATAGTTCGGCAAGGTACATCAGACCTTCCTCCATGCTTTTGATTCTAAAACGGAAAATATTTTTATATAAAGCAGCCATTGTTAATTAAAGGCAAAGGCATTGCTTTTTTTAAAAAAAACAAATGCTTTCTATTGCTTTTGCCATTGGGGGAGCAGGTAGTGGTCTAATGGATGACTCCCTCTACAGCCACATATATGATTTACAAGAGGGAAGGTGAACTAAGTGGACACATTTTTGTTTGCTAAGCAGTTACCACCCTAACTTTAGGGTCGGCAATTCATGAATGGTTAGCGACCACAAATGCAGTCACAAGACTTTCGGCCAGATTCATCAAGCGTAATTGCGCTCGCAAAGGGCCAGATTCTGAGAATCTGGCCCTTTGCGAGTGCAAAGTTTGCATTTGGGATTCATCATCCCAAATGCAAAATTCGCTATTAAAGAATTCACACATTTGCGAGTAATTGCATTTAAGGAATCTCTATTTGAGATTCCTTAAATGTAATTCATGAACCATTTCAAAATTGCAAAATCGCAATTTTGGGCCGCTATTTACCGAGAGGTCAAACCTCGTGGTAAATAGCGAAAACTCAGAAAAATTGATTTAAATGCATTTTTCTAAGTTGCATGTTACACAAACACATGTCCTTTGGACATGTGTGTGCGCAACACCAATGTAGATTACATTTCAGGGGTGCTACAGGGTGTCCTTTGGACACCCCTGGCACCCTTGAAATCGCATCCTTGTTTGCGATTAGCAAATTGCTAATCGCAAATAAGGAATGACTCCCCATTCATTCCTATGGGCCTATGGCAAATAAGGAGGCTGTAGGAGTCGCAATTTATTTAGCGATTTCTACATGAATCCCAATTTGCAAGTCCTTAATAGTGATTCCTTAATAATCGCTATTAAGGACTCGCAAATCGGGACATTGATGAATCTACCTGTTTGATACATACCTGTCTCAATCGCAAATGGAGTGCTCGTTCATGCCCCTTGCTATTTGCAATTCAGGAAGGGCCGCAAAAGTATTTCGCTGAGTAGGAAAGAATTTACTTACTCGGAAATGTGTTCTTGTACATTTAGAAAAGCTCTTCTGCGGTTACAAGCCCTGTGATTTCGTGGACTTTCAACGGCAATATGGCTTTGCACTTGTGGCCTTTAGTGAACTACAACAACTATTCCTGCACTCAGCAGCAAAAAACAAAGGCACTGACTGATGTATCTCTTTGGAAATACAAGATGGCATGTGGTCAGCAAAACTTGGACCACTTGCCACACTGATAACTCAGGGCTGGAATCTAGGAGTTATGTTTGACTGGTCTCACATTCAAACAGCACAACATTGAGTTAATCTCCACCTGCATATATTTGCTAAGTGTGATTTGAAGAACTCTCCTACCTTTGCCAGCTTCTTTAAATCATCATCATTAGGGCACTCATTCTCTTGTGAATGAACTATTGCAGTTCCCTTTTAGTAATCCTTCCTGAGTATCTCATTCAGAGACTTCAAACAGTACAAGATGGAACAGCAGGATTACCTCTCAGACTGAATAGAAACGCCTCAATATCTAGCCACCCGTGTAAACTTCATTGGCACCATTCAGAAACTGGTGTCTGTGTACGACTCTGCCTATGCCATCAAGGGCATAGAAACTAACTACAGGAGGATACCCATAAACCCAGTTGAGACCTGGGTCAGATGGTATGTAACATACAACAATGTCCCAACAGGCATTATTTAGTTGACAATTAGAAAATGAAATAATTAAGCACAAAACATGTTGCAGGAAAGAGGGAAAGAAGGGGGTGTTGTATGTTCCACTGTGTTAAACAGGAAAATCATATTTCTGTTCACAAGACATGCACCCCAAAGAACTCTCAGTTTTTCATTAAACGTCAGCTGGGCACATGTGTATATAGAACTGGGGCTCATATGTTATTTGATCATTCTAAATTCATGGAACTACATGCTTGAACAGCTACGACTGTAAATAGATTTGGAGATGTTCAAAAACACCCCTAAACTATTTAACTTTAATACACATCATAATCGTTCAAATTTAGTCTTTTGGGGTTTTCCCTGAGCTTAGTTCTTGTGCATCGATGGGTCGCTAAATGGGCAAGATCTGTAGTATGCTAGACACGCTTCATATTAATTCTTTCATTCATATTCATTCACTCTTCTCAGCTGCCTCAAACATTGTAAACCTTGTTTCCGCGTGTTGTTCAGTATTTATTGATTCTTGAATTACTTGCAACTCAGTACTAATCACCAGGTTTTTGTTTGCTCGAGATGCTTTGACTGTTTAGGGTTCTGTGAGTTGAACATTTCTGAAGTAAAAGAGAAACACTACTCACAGATCCCATATATAGATACGAGTTTAACCAACTGTAGGTATTTACATATATTGTGTGTCATGCTGAGTAATTTATCTCAACTGTCCATGCAATTTAGTACATGATTAGTGTCATAGTATGTTTATAGTAACACTAATTATACATTATTAAGAAATGGTGTGCCACTGGTAATTCATTTACTTATCTATGGTGACTTCAAGAGGGGCAACAAGTAAAGATACCCAAATTTTGGTAATAATAAAATAATATTTAACAATCTGAGATATTGATAGTAATAATGCCTTGTTTTTAAAGGATGCTATATACCACACTGATGCAGGTTTTAAGCACTGCAAAATAGCAGACATGATCTGTACCCGGTTTCTTAGAACGATGAGTAACTGAGTCCAAGAGTAGCAGAGATATTGGGTTGGGGATTAATGAATAAAAACTCTTTAGGTAGTGTAGGGCTGAATGATGGATAGAGAGAGGACAAAGGCAAAGGACCTTAGGCTAACCATGCATTCAGTGTGTCATAAATAGATGTAGCAAGCTGTGTTTTTGGCAGTTGCAATTTTTTTGTCCTCCTTTACATTTCCAATATGTGGGGGACATCATTGAATATTTTTTTAGTCTCAGCTCTGCTGCGAGTGGTTTTGCAATATAAAGGGCTTCTGTCAAGCTATTTTTGGTGGGGTCAATATCTATTTCACACTACACATCTACGCATTGGCTGGAGTCTTGAACACTCTTACACCATCAATCACGCACAGGAGTCAGGCTTGTATTTCCACACTATCGGTGTTTTTTTCTATCAAACTGGGCTCATCATGAGATGGTAACCTCTCAGAGTCACTGCGGAGCACCACCTCCGGGTCTGATAAGGTGACTAACCTCTATGACATCCATCCAGAACACTCTCTGCACCTTTCTTTTCATGGAGCTGATTCCCCGGCTCCTTTACAACAACACTATGAAGACCTGAAGGAACACTGACATGAATATTGAATTCTTGTAGGACAACGTACATTGGCCACTCCCTCACTCTTAAACTGTTGTAGAGCAATGATCTAACACCACCGTGCACAATCTCCAAGCTCATTCAGATCTTGAACTTGGATGTCACTCTCATGAGTGTTTTCAGCCCTTATTACTTGGCTACAATACCTGTCATTTCAGAGTGCTCAAGATTGTTCTTCTGGTTATTGTCCCCTTTGTTCATGTGTCTCAGCCATGAGGCATCCTGCCACATGTTCAAGCACACATTCATCCCACTCCTTCCTTTAAGGTGTACTGTAAATCCCATACTCTCAGTAAACTTAGACAAAGGGAAAGTTATGGGACATTCCTCCATTCTTTGTAAAGAAAGTGGTTTTTGATTGCTACAACGGTCACAATGCAATGAACGACTACAGACCATGGGTGTTAGTAAGTATTGATTTTCAAAGGGGAAGTAATATATTAGGGACGACTTCTATTAGGGTGAGGGAGAGCTTTGGGAATTCCGGGAAAGATTGTAGTCCCATGCATATCTTCATGCTCCCACTGATATCCTTTGTGCAATGTACTACTTTTTTATATTGCTGTCATTGACCCTTTAAGGGACATAGGTTGTAATATTGTCACTTTGCGATAGGCAATGCAGAGATGGGTACCTCTGTCCTTTACAGTCCATCATCTAAACATTCTGAGCTACGTGCAAGAATTCCCTGCATAAATAATCTGGGTGCATGCAAATGGCCATTTTCTTCTCTGTTGGGTTGATAAATCCAGCAGACCCCAAAAGCTTGAATGGAACAAAGTGCAGATGCTGAGCAAGCACACCGCTGGATGGTGACCCAGACTTTCAAACACCAGGTCCCAGGTTTAAACATACGCTTTAGGCATACCTTATCCATTTATTTCTTTTGATACAGTTAACAAAAGCATATTGCTTTGCCACACAAATAATTTCTTGGTTGTCGGTGATACATTTCTTCATCATTTTTTTCATTTCTCATACACCATGTGAATCTGGGCTCTTTCAAGTTCCTTTTCACAAAGAATATATGGTGTATGAATCAGTTATTGGTTTTGTTGTCAATCCTATTGGAGCCCAGGTGGCTCTCTTGGTACATATCAGACTGCCTCATATCTATGATGTAAACATCTAGCTACACCCCAAACTCCAGGATTGTAACTGTGATATTTAAAGGTTTGATGACTGCTTCTTCACATTCAGGGCTGAATGAAGGCTATTGGCTATTCCTTAAGGAGGTCCTGTCTCAGGAGTCTGGTAACTGGGGTCCTTACCATTACCTGTCCACTCTTTGTACACTCATCTCGAGTTCTCAAAGCACCAACAATGTGACTGGAGATTACACTTCTGCCAAGTTTTCAGTGAACATATGTGTGGCATTTCAATGTTAGCAGTCTGCCTATATGTGACATATGCGTCTTGTGTGGCACTAGGAGTGACACTTGATCTCAAGCAAAATATTGTGGCAAAGCCAAAAGTTCCATTCTTGTTTTATTGTTTTACCTGAGGTAGCCAAACGTCCTCATTAAGACTGTGACTAATAGAACCAAAAGTACCAGAATTGGTTGCAAGAAAAATGATTGGATTATCTGCTACTTAATATACGTAATATAGAATTATCACAAATCACCCTAGTTGTCCCATGTCATGGCCCAGCCTACTCACCTCTTGGTTCATAGTGTCAAATGACCAATTTAATCATACAAACCCATGGTCATCATTTTCAGGTGCAAAGCTCAGGGCTGGAAACTGTGTCTGTAATGGTATAGGGTAAAGTGGGCACCCTAGACATAGCGCTCAAGTTTTCAAAATTATTAGGAATAATACTTTTCAAAATCAGTGACATCACTGATCTCAACCCATAATAGTGTAGATGCATCTCCCTTTGCTGATTACCAAGTGTAGCACATGCAGTAGAATGGCAGGCGCTGGAGCCGGAGTCTACAGTAGGGGATTCAGAATTCTCCACTGGGACAACAGTGTATGGCAAGCTCAAATTTAAGAAAAACATTCTATCACATGGATTCTCCATTCTTTGTTACCTGCTGTTATTAGACAACAGCACCTGAAAGCTGGAGATTTAAGTTTCTGCACTGAAATAGAATAATTTTAGATCAAGTTTGTGGCTAATATTACATATGTCCATGCAGCAAGTCCTGAATGGTGCAGGTCACAGCTCACTTGAAAATGCTCCATGTTGATCACTACTTGCAGGCAGAATTGAGATTCCCATATTACCTTGACTAGAGAATCTGGATTTCATTAAAGACACGGAGGCTGACATTATGCATTATTCCTTTAATGCAGTCCAAGCAGCCGCTTACATTACAATATTAAAAGGTTCCAGAATAGAACAATAGCAACACATGAAAGGCATGAGCCATCAACAATCTACCTCTTTTAAATGTGGAGGAAAATAATTTCATGAAACTTGAAATATCAAATCAAAACGATCTTCTGATGAGCAGGATGAAGGAAAAGGAAGAACGAAGGTAAAACCAAAGGCCAGACCACAAGCAGTTAAGGAGCGTTACCTGAAAAGAGAAAGAAGTAAATATCTCTTGAATATAAAAAATAGTGTAAAGCTTATCAAGCTAAAAGAGCATGAGATGAAACAAGTACTGTAAATAAAAAGTACAGTAATAAACTGTAACAAAAACAGCACTAACTCATTGTAAGTCCACCAAGTGGTGGGCTGGGAGGGATAATGTTAGCCTCTGTGTCTTTAATTAAATCCAGATTCTCTAGTCATGGTAATATGAGAATCGCAATTACATTACAAGAACGGTGGCTACATTTTGCATGTTGGTAGCTTTGTAAAACAACATCAGACATATGTTCAATAGGCTTGCAATAATGACGTGCAAAGGTGCTATCATTTGACCAGGCAGCAGCTTTGAGAATGTTGTCCAACTTACCTCCAGACCAGATAGATTTACTGGCCATAGCACCTCTAAGGGAGGGAGCTTGAAATTTCTTTTAGTCAATACCTGCTAAACTCATAACAGTCTTAACCCATCTAGCAATAGAGGTTGAAGTTATGCCTTTGTGGGGTTTAACAAAGGATATAAGTAATTAGTTATCATCCTGAGGGCAGAAAACATTCTGCATTCCTACTCTCTCATGCAGTCCACAACGCAAAGATTTGGACCTAAATCAAAACTTGGGTAAAAGATTGAATCAGACATAGTCTTTGCTCTTCTATAAAACTCAAATTTGACTCCGATCATGTTATAAGATCTATTCGTAATTGCCAGGGCTTTGACATCAGAGACCCTTCTGCATGAGATTAGGCATAGTAGACTAGCCAGCTTAATGGAAAGGTTTTTTTCTATTGAGGAGAGTATTAACAGGCCAGTTGTTGAAAAGATCAAGGATAAGTTTGACATCCCAAAGACTTTCATATTTAGGTTTAGGAGGTCTTCTTAAACAAATGCTTTTTATCCCTCTACAAACAATGACATTTTTATCTACCGTTTTACCATTGACAAGGACATGACCAGCAGAAAAAGCTAAATTATAGCAATTGATAGTTCTATAGCTGAGGCCTTTATCAAATTGTTTAACAAGGAAGTTAACTAAGTCAACAATAAGTGTTTCCAAGGAATCCAGGTTCCTTTCATGGCACTAACGTACCCAGATTCTCCATATGTTGTTATAGCCGTAGTGAGAACTCTCTGAATCATGGCAAAGGGAGGGAATGCATACACCTTGGCTCCATTCCAAGATTGTAGTAAGGCTTTGACTGCTAGAGCACCCGGGTTGGGCATCCAGCTGAAGTTGTACTCCAGTTGAAAGTTTATTTTGCTTGCAAATAAGTCTATCTCTAGAGGGCCCCAGATCTTGTTTAGGGTACTGCACACGGAAACATTCAGTTTCCAATCGCTGTGATCTAAGAGAAATCTTGAGTTCCAGTCTGCAGAGATGTTTGATTTCCCTGAAGGTATTCCGCTTTGAGGGCGATCTTGTGTTCCAGACAGAATATCCAAAGTTTATTTTCTAGATTCGAGAGGTCTGCAGATTTGGTGTCCCCCAGACGATTTATATAGGCTACCGCAGACATGTTGTCCATTTTTAAAATGACTGACCTCCCCTGGAGAGAGTGTTTGAAGCTCATGAGGGCGTAAAGCCCAGCTGTTAGTTCTAAATATTTATGTGGTGAGATGATTCCTCTTGTGACCAGATACCACCAGTGTTCTGATTGAGAAGACAAGCTCCCCAGCCATGAAGGCTTGCATCTGATTCTAAAACAAACTCTGGTTTTGAACCAAAGTTTGCTTTTTCATTCCACCCGTCTAGGTTCTCGAGCCACCAGGCTAATTCCGATTTGGCTTCTTGATCCAGACAGATTGGATATCCGTACCAGAGGACAGATCTTAGGGCTCTCGCCTTTTCCCTTTGGAGGGCCCGATGGTTGAGGGGACCGGGAAAGATGGCTTGGATGGAGGAGGAGAGGAGACCCAGAAGTCTAGCTAGCTCTCTCAGAGAAAAGCCTTGCTGTTTCATGATGTGTCTTATTTCCTTCCTGATTTTAGTAATCTTTTGGAAGGTAGTAAATGGAGACATTTCAATGTGTCTACTGTGAAACTTAGGAACTCCAGAGATCTGTAAGGTGTCAGAATTGATTTTTCATTGTTTATGATGAATCCTAAACTTTCTAGGAGATCCATCACAACCTTCAAGTATTTGGCTAGGTGTGAAGGATCTTGAGACATTATAAAAATGTTGTTTAAGTAAATGAATAATCAAATGACACTTATTCTTAGAGATGAGGCAACAGCTCTCATGACCTTGGTGAAGCACCAAGGGGCAGAGAAGAGTTCGGAGGGGAGAGTCTGAAATTGGTTAAGTGATTTTTCCAGACAAATTGAAGAAAGCGTTAGTGGGATTCGGCCATAGGAATGGTGATGTAAGCATCCTTTAGGTCCAGTTTGACTAGCTAGTCTCCCTCTAGAAGAAAATCCCTCAAGAGATGGATGCCCTCCATCTTGAAGTGTCTGTAAACCAAATATTTGTTTTGTTCTCTTAAGTTTGACAGGTCTCCAACCTTTGTCTTTCTTTTTTACAAGAAAGAGTGTGCTTATAAATCTTAAAGTGTCTAATGGGACCTCTATTTTGGCTCCTTTCTGAACCATAGAGGAGACCTCCTCCTCTATTATTTTTTGTTGCCATGGAGAGAGAGGCACATCTCTCGGGAAAGAAGTTTGTAAAGGTATGTGAGTAAAATCTATTATAAACCCATTGACAGTGTTTAAGACCCAAGGATCTTGAGTGATCAATCTCCAATTGTGAAGGAAGTATTTGAGTCTGCCACCCACTTTTTGGGGGAAGAAGGAGAAGGGAGTGGGGAGAGAGTACTCACTTGCAGGGATGTTTGAGATAAAAGTTCCACAGGATCTAAATCCTCTGATGTGTTGGCCTCTAATTCTCTGGGGGGAGAATTGAGGCACGTTGTACTGATGAAACCCTCTTCCGAAACCACGGGATCTTGGAAATGGCCTTTGATTGAAAAAACATCCGGAAGAGAGGCCCAGTCTTCTGGCCCACCCAAAAAGGTTAGAATTGAAACCTCTGAGCATATTTTGCTGTGCCTTGTCCAGGGCGGTGAAAGTCGAGACGTATTTCCCCAAGGATTTAATGAGGTCTTATCCAAAGAATAAACCTTATGGGTTTTGCGAGGGTTCTTTATCCGCCGTGTCAGTTAGTTTTGGATTTATTTTAGTCAAAATTACTCTTCATCTTTCTGCATTAATGCTAGCGTTGGCATTACCGAGTAGAATTCATGCTCTCTGGCTCCATCCCTTGATGTGATTGGTGTTGAGAGGGGTGCCATTGATGTGGCTGTCTTCTGCGGAATCTAGGATTCTGGCTAATGGTCCCAGTACGTCAAGAAGACGGTCTTGGCACCCTTTCAGGGATTTTTATCCTCGATAGAAGGTATAGAGCATTCAGCTCTAAGGATGTTATGAGTGTCTTACTCAGAGGTTTCTTATCCATTTTTAAAGAATTTTACGACGTGGTCCTGAGGGAACCACTCAGAACTTCTTGGGTGTTTCATATTTAATGGGAAATTTTTTTTTCCACTAAGGGGTCAAGGACAATGTCCTTAGAGGATGATGGGAGTTCCTCTTCTGGATTGTAAAATTCTTGATCAAGATCAAGGCCATACTCATCAGGTGTGTCTGAGGATTCTATATCATTAGATTTGTTATCTCCCATATTGTAAAGAGCATTATGATATTTTGTGCCGCTAGGGACATCCAGATGTTTTGTGCTGCTAAGGACACCCAAATAAGTTGTGCTGCTAGGGATACCCTGATGTTTCGTGCCGCTAAGAACACCCAGATAAGTCGTTCCGCTAGGGACACCTTCGGAGTTTGAGGTGCGAGGACCTCAGTTAGAAGTTCAGGCACTAAGACCTCCCTGAATTGATGAGGTGCTTGGACCTCCTATATTGCTCTTATCAATGTTTTTACTTTACTTAAGTCTTTTACCCCTTAATTCAGTGATCTTGTCAGAGTAGGGGTTTGGAATTTCTGAGATTTCATCCTCATCAGGGAGTGACCTTTTAGAGGACATAATCTGACTTAAGGTCTCAAACATGCAAGACCTCAATTCCTTATGAAGGATTTTTTGCAGGGCTTCATTGTCTATGTTAGGAGTAAGGGCAGAAGCCTCGTCTTAGTCAGATTCAGACATGGTATATAGGAAATGTTAACATGTAAAAAGCGGTAAAGGCCTTTAATGACAGATAATTAGGGAGGATTTCCCTTAATAATAGTGACATTTATAGATGAAGGAATGTCAAGAGAATAATTCCTCTCTTATTATAATTAATTTTGTTATAGAATGTTGAAAAGGCCAGTTAAATGAGGATTTCCTGCTAACAAACCCTTTTTTTTAATGAATAAGGTTGTAAAACAATAACTACTTGTGGTGATACGAAGAACAGCAGCTGATCGTGTTAGCGGCGAGTTACTGACACTCTTGCCATCAGCTGCTGTTGCTAAGATGAAATCCGAAATAATAAAAGGTAGAGATTCAGAGCCACGTTGGAGTGCACAGCCTGCATTGGTGCAGGCCGTGCACTCCAACTCCAACTCCAATTTGGAGTCAGAATCTGGTATCAAACATGGGAGTTGAGAGCCTCTAGTATACTTCTGGGATAGACTCAAATTTGAGAAAACTAAAGATTAGGTTAACATCTGATGTGCATAGTTCAGGTCTACACAAGGATCTGGGTTGTGTTTGGGTGTGGATGTGGGTGGATAAATTTACTCAACAAAAAAAAATGTGCTTGCTTTTATATAGTGCTTCAGTATGATCATCTTCAGTTTCTGAGCAGTTTAATTAGAGATAGTGTTACTAACCCAATATTAGTACTCAACTTGCATAACTCAGAATGATGGAAGATGGCGTGGGCCTTGGCAGGATTTTGAAATCGAAATTTGGAGAGCACTTCATATTTCAGGAGCAAATGTTAACCTCACTAAGCCGTTCTGCTGGCAAAGGAAATTAGTTCTTTCCTTTTCAGTGTCATGAAGTTAAGGAAATATATTTCCCCTCAAAATGTCACAGGAATGGGTAATGAAAACGTAGGAATATCCCACAATGCCCTAACTTGGTATGCATTCACAAACTTTGTCAATGTCTTTAATATATGCATGGCACATATAAACTTACAACTAAATTAAGTAAATATATATGTAGAGCCATAAGTGTTGGAAAATGGTGCCCCTTTCACCCTCATTGTAAAGAATAAAAATGTTATCCATCTTAAAAAAAACATATATTTGTCAAATGCATGGTTACCATAACCCTAGAACTTTGGATTTAGTAGAGGCTTACAGCCTGATTCATGAACGGGCCGTTTTGCGAGGCTCAAATAGCGAATCATAAGGAATCGCTATTTGAGACTCGCAAAACGGTATTCATGTAGGAATCGCAATATTAATTGCGATTCCCACTGATTCCTTATTTGCGATTAGCTAATTGCTAATCGCAAATAAGGAATAACTCCCCATGCATTCCTATGGGCCAAAAGGCCCATAGGAATGCATGGGGAGTCATTCCTCATTTGCGATTAGCAATTAGCTAATCGCAAATGAGATTGCGAGTACAAGGGTGCCAGGGGTGTCCAAAGGACACCCTGTAGCACCCCTGCATTGGAAATTAACACAGGTGTTGCACACACACATGTCCAAAGGACATGTGTGTGTGTAACGTGCAACTCAAAAAAATGCATTTAAATGCATTTTTCTGAGTTTTCGCAATTTACCACGAGGTTTGACCTTGCGGTAAATTGCGGCCCGAAATTGCGATTTCGCAATTGTAAAATGGATGATGAATTACATTTAAGGAATCTCAAATAGAGATTCCTTAAATGTAAATCCTCGCAAATATGCGAATTAGCAAATAGCGATTTTTGCATTTGGGATGTTGAATCCCAAATGCAAAAATCGCACCCGCAAAGGGCCAGATTCTCAGAATCTGGCCCTTTGCGAGCGCTATTTTCATTGATGAATCAGGCGGTTAGAATTAAGGAAGTGAAGCGTACTCTATATGCAGACAAACATAGATCTCTCTGGCATAGGCCTGGATGAAAGCAAAGACAAGGAGATGATGGACGGAGTGCTGAAGCTTTTCGGATACTCACTTCCAGTCACAGATCTGGGTTTAATCCATCATCATTCTTTAGCTCCCTTGGCCACCCCAGTTCAGACCCAGCCATATGCAAATCAGTCTTGACCCTGGTGGTTGAAGTGCCAGGTCTTGAGCATCTTCTTGGAGTTCTCCAGAGAGGGGAGGTGCGTAGGTGGAGGGGCAGGTCGTTCCATGACTTGGCGACGAAGTAGGAGAAGGAATGACCTCTGCAGTGGCTTTGATTGATGCAGGGGATGTGGGCCAGGGCAAGGGTGGAGGAGCGGAACTCCCTCGTTGGCTGGGGGAACATCTGGCATTTGTTGATGTAGGTGGGTCTGGAATTGTGGTCGACTTTGTAGGCGTGAGCAGTGCTGGGCGTGAGTGAGGAGTTTGAAGACGATTCTTTCCCAGAAAAGGGAGGGGCTAAGGGAGGTGCTCTGTAGGACACCGCAGATAATGCTTTGGAGTGTGGAGGAGAAGGGAGGTAGATGGATCCTCTGTGTATGACCATAGATGAAAGAGAGGATCCAGCTGAGTGCATTGCCTTGGATGGCGATGTGGTGTAGTCTGGTGATGAGGGTGTGGTGGGAAACGGTGTTGAAGACAGCCAAGCAGTCATGTAAGATGACTGCTGCTGTTCCATCTATGTTAAGGAGGAGTCTGATGTCATCAGTTGCTGTGAACAGGGCGATTTCAGTGCTGTGATTGGGCTGGAAGCCAGATTGGGAGGGGTTGAGGAGGTTGTTTTCTTCCAGGTAGTCCGTGAGCTGACAGTTGATGGCTTTTTCCAAGATCGTGGTGGGGAAGGGGAGTAGCGAGATGGGGGAGGAGTTTTTCATTTGTTGCAGTTAGCAGAGGGTTTCTGCAGGAAGGACTTGACTTCTGCAAGCTTCCAGGCTTTGGGAACTGTAGCTGTGGTGATGGATGAGTTGGGGATTTCCGTGAGGACATGGCTGATTACCTCCCTTCCTATGTTTTAGATGTGGTTCAGGCAGGTGTCCATGGGGTCTCCGGAGTGGATGGAGTTCATAATGGAAATGGTGTCTTTGGTCGTGAGTTGCTTCTAGTCAGTGATTCGGTGGGAGTAGGAGGCGTTGGTTTGGGTGCTGAGGTGGGTCAGGTCTGTTGGTTGGGGGTCGAATTTTATGTAGATGTTGGTGATTTTGTGGTGAAAGTAGTCTGGCAGGGTGTAGCAGAGGACTTGAGAGGGGTGGATCATGTTCTCAGTGGCAGTGGGGCAGGAGAATTTTCTGATGATGCTGAGGAGTTCCTTGGCACGATTGGTGCTCGCCTCGATGGGCGTGGTGAGGGCTTCCTTCTTGGCCTTCATGAGAGAGTGGTGGTAGCTGTTGAGGGTGGCTCTGTAGGTGGTGAGGTTGGTGGGGGTCTTGCATGAGGGGGGTCTCTCTAGCTTCCTAATCTTGGATGGTTAGCAGCTCAGGGTGAACCAAATGGAGTGCTTAGCAGGTCTGTTGTTGGTGGTGTTCCTTCTGGTGCGATGGTGTCGGCAGCTGCAGAGAGCCAGTTGGAGAGGTTTTGGGCACTGAGTTTGGGATTGTCAGAAGAGACGGGTCTTGCTTCAATGATCCAGAGGGGTTCTGTCATTCTACTCTAATTTTGGCATGGGTGGGTAGGTGGAAGGTCTTGTCGGGGTCTCAAGCATGCCATCGATGGTGAAGTGGACGATGTTGTGGTCTGTCCAGGTCATCTCAGTAGTGTGGGAGTACTTGACTCTGTCACTGGTGGAGAAGATATGGTCTAGTGTGTCCTGCATTGTGCATGGCGGTGGTGACCAGCTGTGAGAGGCCGATGTTGCTCATGTACTCTAAGAGGGTGTTGGAGTTGACATCTTTACAATCCTCAAGTTGAAAGTTCAGGCCTCCCAAGAAGATATAGTGGTTGGAGCCGATTGCCAGAGGGGCGATGAAGTTACAGGAGTTGGGGTGGGGGCTGAGGGGTCTGTAGGCAAGAATTCCTCTAATGGTCGTTTTGGCATCTGGTTGGATCTGAAAGTTGAGGTGTTCCATGATCGGAGTTGTGTCGTCATCTGAGGCTGTACATTTGAGAGAGTCCTTGTGGATGATGGTGATGCCTCCGCCGTGTCTTCTGGGTCGGTCGTGGTGAATCATCTTGTACCCGGTAGGTGTCGTTGTGGCGATGTCGGGTGGCAATGAGGGGATGGGCCAGTTTTCTGTAATGAACATCATGTCGAGGTGAGGGTGGTTATCGTGTCTGAGATTTATGTGGCCTCCTTGCAGAGGGATCGGGCATTGAACAGCGTGCAGTGGAGATGCGGTCTCTTGTCGCAAGTCGGCTAGGTAGTAGCTGCAGGGGTTCCTACATCGCAGGTGAAGTGGCAGTGGTGGCAGGTGAAAGGTCCTTCCATGGAGTGAGGTGAAGTGATGCCACGTCTGATGTCCAGGCTCATGGGGTCGAGGCTTGGAGGTCATCTGAGGTGTGCCAGAGACAGCAGGTGGAACAAGGGTTTCTGGCACTGGGCGCGGTCCAGGCACAGACTGGGTCGGAGGGGGGTGCCTTTGGTGCACCAGCAGCACGGCCACACTGCAGCTTCCATTAAGTAGCCCTGGGAGGTGGTAGGGACAGTCCAGAAGAGCAGGGATCAGGGACTTCGGGGCTGGCTAATCGGAGCAGACCGGTTGCCTGAGTGTGCAGGAGGCAGAGAGGGGAGGGAGTAAGCTGAAACAAATAGGAGCCAAAAGCAGGCAGAGAAAGAAAGGGAAGAACAAGGGAAAATATATTAGGGAAGTGAAGGCAGATGAAATGAGAGTGGAAAACAAGGAGAAAATAAGAAAAAGAAAGGCAGCTGCTTTAAAAGGACCGGGAATCAAACCACAAGCTGCAAAGCTGGAGAGTTCCCTTTGTGCAAATGCAGCTGCATGGTGGAATAGCAACCTGGGGCCAGAAGAGGTATAGTGCTACTCATTGGAGACGAGCTGCAGCCTCTAATAAGTAGTCCAGGGAGGTGGGAGGGGCCGTCCGGTAGGCAGGAGGGCAGGATTTAGGGGCCATGGGGGTGGCAGAATGGAGCGGACCAGTTGTCTGAGGGTACAGGAGAGAGAAGGGGCAGGGTAGCAAGCTGAAAGAAATACGAACCAAAAGCGAGCAGAGGAAGAAAGGGAAGAATGAGGTGAAATAGAAAAATAGGGAAACGAAGGCAGATGAAATGAGAGTGAAGAACAAGGAGAAAATATGAAAATGAAGGCAGCAGCTCTGGAGGGACTGGGTTTTGAACCACAAGCTGCAAATATGATCATTAATTTGGTTATTTACTTACTTCTGAGCAATGAGCATATGGGTGAGTATACACTCCTGGGATGTGAGTAATTGAATCAGATGTTTGTGTTGGATCTTATACGTCATCGACACAGTGGAACAAAATCTTTGTTTGAATATAGTTAAGTATTATGCACATATCTCGTATTCTTCAATTTCATATACATTTACTTTATTTGCTTGTGGTATTCCTATAGTCTGGACCTAGCCACAAGATTGAAGAGGTGCATTTTTATTTCTTTATGGAAAGCCAGCAGATCCATAATAAGTCTGAAGGCGTCGTGGATCAAGTTCCATAATCTTCGACCAAGATGTGAGAATGCTTGTTTTGATGTTTTTCTTTTAGAAATTTCTAGAAATATTCTCGTTTTGTTTGTTGTATTTTATAGTTCATCTGAGAAGCGTAGTTTGTCCTTCAAGTAGCATAAGTTATTTATGCGATCTTGAAATCAATCCTTACTTCAAGGGGAAGCCAGTGAACTTGTTAAAAGATAGAAGTGAAGTGATCTTACCTTTTCGCTCAAGTAACAAGCCTGGCAGCCACTTTACAATTAGTTCTTTAGCATTAGGACAGGATTGTAAGAGATCTGCAGAGACTCTAATTCTTGTATCCGGCTTTGTGTGCCCAAAGTATGAGTGTGGGAGTGATGTTTGTCATTTCCTGAGTAGATGCAATTTGTGGGGAGCAGATTGTGTTAGTCTGGTGATGTGATGCATTCAAATTTAGATTCTGGTCAATCATGAAGCTGAGGGAATTCAGGTGTGCAACAACAGAGGGGAAAATACCAAACAGACTTAATTTGTCAAATCATTTATGTTCTGGAGAAGAAATTCAGTTTGGGTGGGATTCCTTTTCAAAGAGAGTGCAGAGATCCTTTTGAATTGTTTCTCTAAAAATATTTTCAAGTTCTTAGTGAAAGTGTGATATGAGACTTGCAAGTAAAGCCAGGTGTCAACAACATGGTGTAGGCGAATACATCCGCCCATGGGAAGTGTGATAAGAGGTGTAAGCTAAATGTAAATTTCAGCTACTACAGGGGGCTTGGACAGACTTCAGTTTTAAAAATGTATGTTTAATTCTCAGAATATACTTGAACATTTCTTTTCAGCAGTATTGCCAATACATGGCTTCTGTGTTGTGTTGCGTATTTGATGGCAGTACAGAAAATATTTTCTTGGAATATGTGTGACTTCTTTGAAAATAAATGAATGTTGGTGATATTTTCATAGATAGGTACAGACAATTATTTTCAGCTCTAAGCCAATGATTAAGGCAATTTGAGTATATGGAACATAATGAAGGCAACTAACATGGGTATTCTATTTTGCCTCTGCTTTTAAACATTTTAGGGTGATTACGATGGCAGTTGGACAAGCGTCGGACCGCCATTGTCGCAGGAATTGAACCACCCGACATGTAGTCTTCAGTTCCACACACCAAAATTACAATGTTTCCACTGTGTAGGCAGTCGGAAAGATACCTTTTTACATTGCGGCTTGTGCTGCGGCCCAAAAAAGGACAGCAGCACAAGCCACAATTGAAAAAGGCAAACATCCTTGCACCGTGTGCCAGGCACCATGTGGGGCTTGACACACAGTGCATGGATGTTTGGGGGGTACCACATGTGCCCGCCTGGCCCCAAAGCAGAGTCCCACAGAGGATGGAGTCTTGCTTGAGGCTCCCAAAGTCCCTTACCGTCTCCTTTAAATGGCAGTCGGACCGCCATGTAAAGGCAGAGGGAAAGAGACATTGTAATCTGACTGTGGTGCCTCCACCGGCACTACCTCAATTATAGGGATTACGGCCTGACTGATGCTCTGACGATCTCCTTGAGCCTGTCGGAGGCGTCAATCGGTCCCTCCGACAACTGCGCTTTTTTTAAATTTGTTTTTTTTTTCAGAAATCGGTGTATAGATGCCCATGAAATGGATATGGATCAGAACAAACTTTTGGAAAATCAGGCATGATGTACAATGGAGAATACTTGAAGGAAAACGGCCTTCTGACAATGAACTGGTTGAGCTGGAGGTGAAAGAACAGCTATGCTATAATATAACTAATCTAAGATCTGGCAATTGCCTAAGAGTAATACATCTAATTTGAATTAAGTTTATCTCGTTATACAGTTCCTCTTTAATCGATATGTCACTCCCCTGAAATATCTAGCAGAGGAGCTGGGAGCCAAAATCGTCACGTACGCTGACGATATGCAGCTCCTTTTTACATGGGGAAAATCAGAGAATTCTACATCCCAGGCTAGAAAATGCAGTTTTTAAATGGCTTTCCGCAGCACAACTGAAGTGCAATGAAGGAAAGTCTGAAATTCTCCTCTATGGAAAATTTCCCGACCAGTTCAGGGAAGCTCACTGGCCATCGGAATTCCCTATGCCAACCTCTACAGGACAACTTGCAAAGAACCTAGCAATATGGTTTGAGGAGGATCTCTCCTTCTCTACCCAGATCAAGAAGCTGGCAGGTTACTACTTTGGTATTCTTAAATCTCTCACGGAAGTTTCTCCCACTACTCCCTAGAACAGCTAAGGAGACTGTCACCTGAGCGTTGATACTCTGGTGGATCGACTACCCTAACGCCATGTATGTCGGTCTGCCAAGATATCTCCTTAACAAACTGCAGGTTGTCCAGTATGCTACTGTTAGACTCATATTTAACATTTCCGCAAGATGCAGTGCCAGGCAGCAGATGCGGTCACTTCACTGGCTGCCTGTGGTCGAACGTGTCAAGTTTAAAGCACTGACTCTGATCCACCGTGCCTTACATGCCAGTGGCCCCATCTATTTACAGAAAAGCTTCAGCTTCTACTCTCCGGTCAGATCTCTCCATTCAGCATCCAGAGGTTAGCCTGCATTCCCTGCTTCTGGCTCACTAGATCTGGAGGCAAGTCTTTCGGTGTAAAAGCTGCCTCTATGTGGAATCTGCTTCCCCTAGATTTGCATAGCGTTCAGGACTTTGGCCTATTTAAGAAAAAGCTGAAGACATATCTGTTTGTGTAAGCTCTCTCCTCTCCCCCTCCCTTCCCCCATCGAGCTCACACCGTGACACTCCCAGGAGTAGCTGCGCGCGCTACAAGACTCAATAACATAATATAACTCCCTACTCAATGTCTTGTCGTGACCAACCATCAACGGTCCATCCCATAAAAGATCCAAATTCAGCCCAAGCCAGCTTGTGGCTGTGCCTTGTTGATTTCACTATAGACTTCTTGGCCAGGACTATCACTCTCACTCCTCCCATTCCCAGATGCCATCCGGCAGCATTGTCTTGCATGCATCCGCTCCAGGTACCAGACGTCGTAATCCTCTTCTTCGCGAATGCGACAAAGCATTCGCAATGTCATTACTTGCCCCTGGAACATGCTTTGCACGAAATACTACATTCAGTTGTAGACTTTTTAGCATAAAACTCTTCAGCAATCGCAAAACCATCAAATCATTCGCTTTCTGTTTGTTCACTAGCCCCACCACCATCATATTGTCAACCTGCATTTCCTGTACTAACATTAGCCCCTCCTGCCCGTTCTGGGCAGGACATGCCGGAAAGGACCAGGTGGTCACTGCCAGGCTGCTGGCTGTGTGTGTATATGCTGATAAATGAGTGGATGACATATATTGCATCCACAGTTCCTGGTCCACCTCGCTCCATGCCTTATCAGGGTTAATGCTGATTTTAGCCCTGAACTCCTCGTCATAGCTCAACCAAGCAAACCCTCCAAAATGCATCTGTGCCTTCTGGATGCTGGCCCTGTCTAGGTGCTTTTCACAATAAATACTGGCTTATATGAAAAAAGCTGAGGTCCAGTTGTCAATGTTAATGGGCACCCTGGCCCTGCTTTGTAGCTACCACTCTTCTTCCTTTGACCCTTCTTTTGCCAGGATCTCCCTATGTAATAGTTTAAAGACATCTACCTATTCATGCCTCCAAATTCTGTTTCTAGTTTTATCAGATAGGTGTGACCCCAAAGGCATAGCCAAACCGATATAGGGGAGTTTTTGTGATGTTTGTCTTTCCCTTTTTCCTCTTTCCCTTCCATCCCTTCTACTTTGCCAGACTGGACGCTCACGCCCACCAATTGTTTAGCCCCTTTTTGCTTCGCCCCCGCCGATGGAGTCTCTGTTGCGCTTGATGGCTCCCTTGTGTTCCTTACAGACCCATTCCCAACACCCACCGACCGGCAGACTTTTTTCTGTCCCCCTTTCGGACCTCTGTCCTAAGCAGCCCACCAGTCACCCTCACCTGATAGGTTTGCTTGTGTCTCTGTGTCCTTGCCCTTGGTGCAGGTCTTGTTCTGACTGACCATCTTCGTCTTGCCTTTGGCCGCACTCACCTCCTGCAAAACACCAAACTTTCTGGTTGTCTTCCCCGAACCGCCCGCAGACCCAAATGTCAGATCCTCCTCACCCCGTACTTTGCCTTCCTCCAACTCATCACTCTCATCACCATAGTCTAATTGCAACTGTGGCTCAATCTCTGCAGGCGCCCACATCACTTCATGAACCGCTCTCTTCTACTCTTTTCCCTTCTTTGCAGACACACCACTAAAATCCTCCGATTAATTTGCCGCCGGTGCCCGATCTCTCGTTGGAGAATAGGCCACCGAGGAACCCCCTGCTGCTTCCTGCCAGAATCTCAAGGCAGTTTTGCGCCCCACTGGACCTTCTCTGTTCTACCAGCCTTCATCGCCAGCTTGATCCCCTCCCCCGGGCTGCTCCAACATGTGGAGGCCCAGCACCACAGGGTCTCTCTGTCATCATGGCTGTCCCTGACCCCAATATAGGGTGGCTCTTCTCTTCTACCCATACCCACTTGCTCTTGGCACCCCCTGTCCTGACTTCCTGTTCCGCCCTGGCTTCCTCCTCCGATGTGGGGGTGGCAGCCCCTCCTACTAGGGTTCAGGACACGCCCCCTCCCTAGCTGCACACAAATCCTTCCACCTCTGCTCTTTTTCTTGTATGAGCTTGCGCTGCTCCCGGATCTTCTCTTCTAAGGTCATCTCAGTACATATGGGAAGTTTGGGTGAGGGGCTTTGGCCCCTGATGCCCAAACCCTGTGCCCCTGCCTGCAGTGGAGGCGTGTCCTCTTGACCCCCCATTTTGGGCCTTATTAACTGCTGGCTAGGATGCCCCAAAACCCCAAGGCTGTTGAGGGTATTGTGGTGTTGGCCTCCTTGTGAGGTCCATGCGAGTATCCTTCCCTTGCTCGACCTCTTTGTTATGCCTCTTGATTTTCCCAGCTAAATTCAGGGCTTGCACTTCACCCGAGACCCCCGTCCTTCTTTGCTCATTAATGGCCTGCCACCGGCCCCAGCGTACTGCCGGGCTGATTCAACAAGGCCCTGCCCTCTCCCTTGACTCATTCTATGTTCTGGTGCCTCCCCGGCCGCATCGCGCTACAGCACAGGGAAGCCCCCTTTATGCCCCTCCTCCTGCCGCAACTGGCCGGGAGAGGCCACATCAGCTGGGAGTTGTGCGGGCAGGCTCTGCTTGGCGCCACCCCCTGCCCAACGTATCTTTCTTTCTCGGTGGGGCTCCTTGAGGCATGCCACCACCGCAGCTGCTACTCCGGCCAACGCTGACTGCTGGGGTACTGGCCATCCCAAACCTTCGCTTGGACAAGCCCTCCAGGCCGTAAAAGGTCTTCACATCCAGCCTGGCCCAGCACCTGTAGTGCAGCCCGGACGGCCTACGCATCAGGCTCACCCATGCTGCCCTACATGGTAAGGGAAGGGGAAAAGCCTGCTACACCTGCTATCAGTGCCGCGCTGACCTGGCCCTACCAACCGGCAGATTGGCTCATAGAACAAAACCTTTGGACCAAACTACCTCAAACTCCTTCCAAAATGTATTCAACCCTTCCCAATGGTGCCGGGTGCAGCAAGAGGAAGAGTCCTCCTCCCCTGCACCCTTATATCCCCCTCCCTAATACCTCCCCTAGACCAACCCTCTGACCTCCAACAGCTTGTTCTTCCACCTCATTGCGTGAACACCCCAGGGGAAGACTGGTCTGCAACCCTACTTCCCCAAGGGGCCAGCATTGATTTCAAAGATGGATTTACTTGCCAGGAATACTCTGCTGTGTACTTTTACGAGCAAAATAAGTATGACGTACAGATATTTACAATAATACAACTTTCATTCAAAAGAAGAGAACTGATAGATTGCTCATCTCCTTACCATGAAATTTGCGTTATATATCTATATATATTTTTGGGGCAGTGTTACATAGCGCAAACTCCACCCAAATGTATCAGAGTGCTTTATATGAGCGCCAGTTGCGTTACAGGCGGACACATTCATTTCGTTAGGCAAAGGGATTTAAGTGATTTACCCAGAATCACAGGATGTCAGCGTCCCTACCGAAGCTCGAAAGCAGCTCCACAGTTTCGAAGTGGACCACTCTAGTCGTCAGGCTGCATCCTTGCTTTCCTAGTTCAGCATCCACACTTTAGTGTAGCCTCACTGGCAAGAGGGAGCTTATTTATTGTTCAAATTGTAAATTACAGCTTGATGGGAATGCTGTGTACCTTATTTTTCTTGTGTAATAAAGAAGCTGTAATTGCCTAATAATAGACAACAAAGCAAATGTCCTTGGACTAGAGACAAGGGAAATCATAGATAACGCAGAAAATTGGATCTCTAATTGCAGTTATTAACATGCTGTAAAGGGATGTGTAATTCCTATGCCTTGTACCAGTTTAGCTGTAACACACAGCCCTTCCCTGCATAGTCAGAGCACTATTAGGAGCTGACCAATGGCAAAGCCACAAAATAATGTCAGTGAAGAACATTTATGTTTAATAGCAACTATAAATATTGTGCTTCGTTGTATAACATTTCAATTAAAGGATTCGCACAAGGATAATACAACTAAGGGGAATATGCCATATTTGTAATTTAATTTACCAACGTATATGTATTCTTGAGGAATTAATATTTTTATTTTAAAATGTTTCCCAAAATCAAGGCTTTTTTGAGTTTTTGTCTTTCTATATGCTTTTAGATTGTGCATGCAATCCCCTAGTACATGTATTATCACCGTAATTAAGATAGTAATGTTTACATAGCACAAACTCAATAGCTTTGCCAGGGAAGACAGTATTGAAATGTTATGCAAATCGAGGAAGGCAGGGCCTCACTGGCTACAGTGGCATACCATTTGGGGGGGCCTCCGAGCTCCAGGGTGTCCCCTCCGGCACTGGTCTGAGAGCTCCTGACTGGGCTGAGTACGTGGAGGGCCCCTGCATGTACTTTGCAGGGACGCCCCCTCAAGTTTTGTTACACTACTAACAGGCTGCCGGGCATTTTGATGTTCTGGCAGGGTGAGGGCCAGTTTTACTGCTGCAGGGACTGGTTTTGCTGCTGGGGATCTGCCGGCCACATTCCTATTTGCAGCGCTTTTAAATAAACAATGCAAAAACAAATCAGTTTAAAGGGTGCTTGAAACATACTTTAAAACCGTTTGTTTTGCATTGTTTAATGAAAATGAAACGCCCCGTAGATGTAAGACCCTGGTCGAGGGATTCTACTGGAAATTATGCACCTTTTATATGATATTAGGATCCACATCCCACTGGTGCTTCGCTATTCTCATTTTATCCTCCTCGATGATCTCAACTTCCATGTGGCTAATCGAGAAGCTGGGGATACACTGGAGTTTCTTGACTCTTGAAACAAGTTCATCTACTACAACTGGTCACACTTCCCACCAATCAGGGTGGCCACATTCTGGATCTAGTCTCCTCTAATATACCACTATTAGTGGAGGACCCCTTGCTGGTGGTTTGGGTGGGTCATTCTCTGATTAAATACACCTAGCCTATACAGAATAAGCTGATGCCAACAAGGGAAAGCTATTAGTAAGATTGACCCTGGTGAATTTAGTATAGCGTTAGCTAAGTCAATTCCCTTGCTGTCAGGAGAAATCAAGGAAGCACTTGGGGGCTATAATTAGCTGGATCAATAAAGTGGTTGATCATCTCATCACCTCAGTCCAGCTTAGGTGTAATAGGAACTTCCCCACAAAGCCTTGGTTTTCCAGCCTCCTAAAATCTGAGAGACAACAGGGCAAAAGGTAGAATGCAAATGGAAACAGAAGTATAGTCAGAGGATAGAGAGACCTTTAACCCCTTCGATGCTCATGACGGAACGGTTCCATCATGAGCATCGGTCGCGCTGTGCTCATGACGGAACCGTTCCGTCATGACCACACCCGCAAATGGAATGTTCAGCACCGGGGGAGCCCGGGGGAGCCCTTTTAACACCGCAGGCAAGGTGTTAAAAGGGCTCAAAATAAATACTATGCTTCCATTTTTAAAGTCAAAAGCCTCTACTATGCGGAGCGTATTTCCCATTCTGGCAATAATGCCAAAGACATTTTTGCAATTGTTAAAGGATGTCTATCCCCCAAAGCTGGGATTGGTTTCCATGCACCGTCGCAGGAATAGTGCGAGCAACTTTCAAGTTTCTTTATCAACAAGGTTCCTGCCATGCAAGCCAATTTTGGTGCCTGTGATAGCCAGCTGTTGGTGATGGATGCTCTTATTGTGAAGATTCCTCCCCTCTTGAGGTATTTGATGCCACATCCTTGAGTGAGTCACTGGCTGCCTTAAAACTCTTAAATCGGCTCACCTATTGATCCCTGTCCGACTAAACTATTGGCAGGTGCAATTGAGGTTGTTAATCTAGTGGTTAATACTCTGCTCAATGTATCCCCATCGTCAGACAGGGTACCTTCTGCCTGGAAACAGGCCATGATTGTTCACCTGCTCAAGAAACCCTCACTGGATTCTGCACTTTCTTCTAACTACCCCCCCCCCCCATTTCCCTTCTTCCAGCTGTGGTCAACGTCCTTGAAAAAAAGGTCAACAAACAACTATCTGGCTATATGGAATGGCAGGTACATCTTCATCCGGCCCAATCAGGTTTCAGATCTCACACAGCATGGAATCAGCGTTGGTTGAAATATCTGAGGCCTTATGAGAACCCTTAGATTCAGGGGGCAGGGCTGCCCTGGTAATTCTGGACCTATTGGCTGCGTTCCATACTGCCTCACATGCCCTGCTCCTGGCCTGCCTCCGGAAATCAGAGTGGTAGGGTCAGCCTGGAACTGGCTTAAATCCTATCTGGAGGATAGACACAGAAAATCTGGATCCCGCCTTTTGCACCTGCCCCCAGAATCTGATTATGGGGGTTTCTCATGGTTCTGTATTGAGCCCCCTGCTGTTCAACATCCATGTGTCTCCCCTCATTCAGTTAGCAGATAAACTTGGAGCCAAAGTCATCTCTTACGCCGATGATGCTCAGCTCCTTTTCCCCTGGAATAAAAGTGAGTCCAGCTCTACCTATGCTAAAACCTGCCTGCCCACAATCTTCTAGTGGCTAACTCTAGCCCACACTTCCGGCCGGCATTGCTCGCGGGTGGGAGTTGGGCGTGAGGGGTCACAGGAGTGGGATTTGCGGGGTGTCGTGGAGGGATCACGGTGTTGTCAAGGGGAAATAAAACAATAAATAAATTAAATTAAACTCATCTTTCCGCCAGGTCCTGTGTCTTCTCTGCTCCTGGTCTCCTGCCTCCAACAGGAAGCAGACAGCCAAGCTCCCCCACTAAACCAATCACAATGCTGCAAGCAGCGTTGTGATTGGGCGGGACGGCGACCAGCCAGGGGCTAGTGGGGTGGACATGTACTCCATGCAGACTGCAATGCAGCCTGCATGGAGAAGGGCAGAGTGTGCATGACTGGTTTGGGAGGCCTGATAGGTCCGACCAAACAGTCTTTGAACACTCAGGAGTGGGCAACCCACTCCTCCCTTGCCCTGCTCAAAGAGCAGAGCAGCCCCGCCCACCCGCCGACCTGCAGTACTCAAAGCAAACATAAAATGGTAATAACTGAAAGTTATTACCATTTTATGTTTGGCTTTCACCCACTGCGAGAAAGCAGTGGGGTGACGCACCTCCGCCCTAGTGGAGGAGCCGCCCCTGTTAGCCCAATGGAAATGTAATGAGGACAAGACAGAGATGCTCCTTTTTGGTAACTCCCCTCCCCCCCACACAGATTTGGCGCTCTGTTTGCCATGACGAGTCTCCCCTGCTGTCACCCCATGGGGGTCATACTAAGAACTTGGGTATCTTGTTCACTGAAAAATTGTGCTTTGGCCCTCAGATCAAATAGTTATCAGAAATATGCTTTGGTATCCTGAAGGCACTGAAATAATTCTTACTGCTGCTCCCCATTACAGCAAGGAAGACTGTCACCCAAGCCTTGATCACATCCTGCATTGATTATGCCAATGTGTTGTGTGTTGGTCTGCCTGGCTACCTCTTAAATAAATGTCAGGTTATTCAGAATTCTGCAGCCAGACTTCTATGGAACCTCCTTAAGAGGGTAAGCATTAGGCAACACCTTTGTGACCGCCATTGGTTGCGCGTGAAAGAGAAGGAGAAGTTTAAATCTCTGGTAATTTTTCACTCCGCTATCTATATCTATAGTCATGGTCCGGCCTATCTGAGAGCAAGATTCAGGTTGTATGCTCCGGCTAGGTAGTTACGTTCCTCCACCAAGCTTATAGCATGCATCCCCAGGTTTCGCAAGCAGAAGACCAGTGGTAGTTCTTCTCTCGGATGGGTGCTGTAGCCTGGAACCTACTCCCAGTAGAGTTGCCTGCTCTGAGTGACCCTAGGGCTTTCAGAAAGAGACTGAAGACCCCACTTTTATATAGTTTTCTGCTTCTCGTCTATTCACTTGCAGGACACATGGCGGGACACTGCTTGGAGTCGCTGTGCGCGATACAAGTGCTGTTTAACATAACATAACATACCATTCAGAGTTCTCTCTTAATTCCAAAGGGATATATGGAGGACAGAATTAACTATTCTGGCTGGCATCTCTCAGGGGATACTGCACGAGGTCTGTCATATTAGGGGGTCTATGTATTTTATTAAAGAGGATGTATGACATTACAACGCATGCTTTTACCACGCATGCCTTTACATCGCAAGTTTTACAATGCATGCCTTTATAACGCATAGTGTTGAGGGGTGCTGGATAGTGAAAATTTTAATTTACTATTCCAACTCCAGTCCCCGTGGATAGTAGGGAAGGTGTTGGATGGTAAATTAAATCTATTCCCTATCCTAGAGCGCTCCCCAGCGCAATGCGTTGTAATGGTTTGCGTTGTAAAAGTTGTGTTGTAAAGGCTCTGCGCTGTAAAAGTTGCGTTTGAAAGGATGTTCCCCTATTGAGGAGTTTTATCAAGAACTAACATGTCGTCTTGGGTCTGTTTCAGCACACTCAAAAACTAAGAGCCTCATTTACAATATTTAGATCAGTGGTCTTCAATCTTTGGGGTGTGACCCCCAGGGGAGCCTTGGAGTCCTGGGAAGGGGGTTGCACATTTCCAGGCCTAAATTCTGCCTGGAATACAAAACGCCTCTTGGACAAAGTCAACCGCGATTGTTAAAATGCTTCAGCTGAAGTTAATTAATTGTTATGTGCTGTAAAACGAAGTGGTCCGGCAGACAGGTAAAACAATCCTTTAAATAAGCCTTCATGCCAGGGTGCCTGCTTGCCTGAATGAAATGCAAATGCACGCTAGGTGTTAATCGGCAAATGTAAAGGATGCTTGGGAGTGGTTCTGGGTTTAATTGCTTGATTCGCTTCAAGCATTGTGATGGCAAATATGTGTTTTTTTGTGTGTTGGTTAGCAACTGGGCTCTGAAGTTTGGGCTTTTAATGATAACTGTATGTACATAGTGCTTAATACCCCTGGGTAGGTGTTGAAGAGACAGTTATGCAAAAAAAGAAAAATGCATTACTTATGGTCTGATTTTACACAAATCTACATTTTGGAAGCTCCATTTTTTCCTAAAACTCTTTTCAAATTTTGTAGCAGTCTATCTTATACTGTGTGTAATGCAAACATTAAACGATGACTTACACATTCACAGTGCTTTCTGTCACAGGCTGTGACCTCATAGCACTAAAAATACACAAGTCACTATTTTCCACTGCACCAACCAAATTTTATTCTGTGGCTCTCTGGTTACACACAGACCTATGCAGTGCATTAAATAGTAGAGGTTTTATATTGTACTATATAGTACATTTCCCACTGAGTAACAACTTTAAAAATGTACTTTTCATTTAAGCTACCCATTATTTTAGATGTAGCCACGTGATGATGAAAGAACTAAAAAACGAACAAAATATTTTAGAGCTGGAACGTCAGGTTTTTTTTTAAGCCTCAACAGCACGAGCATCTCAATCATATCTATGAGGCGAGGCAAAACCATGTAAAATTGGGGCAGCGCCAAAACCCCCGCCTCCCTACAGCAGGCGTAAGGTCCTTGTTTTTTCCTCTTTCCATGTGTGCTGCATTCTGTAGAACCTATTGAAAGAGGAAAACCCTTCTCAGGATTGTTTTTGTGCAGGAAGGTGCCCCTTCCTGCACAAAAACCATTGTGTCTATGTTGGCGCTAGGCAGCAATTTGCGTGCCAACATAGGGGAAAGGACAAGAATGGACAATATTTCATAAATAAGGTGCATTCCTGCCCTTTCACATTGGCGTAGGGCAGAGCAGCAAGAAGATTTGAGGCGCTGCCCTACGCCAATCCCTCATAAATGAGGCCCTTTGTTTTTAGATAATCAAGTGAGAGAATGGACACTTGTAACTACGTTACAGTAGATTAGTTAGATCACCCTCATAAACGCTATGTTAATTGTGCGGTTTATATCGTTTTTCCGCCCCACATATGCGGTATGGCATTTATCATTGGGTGTTCCAAATTTGTGCTGTATGCCAGCCTCAAGCCTGAGGTAACCTCTGGTGCAGCGTAGTAGTATCCAGAGATATATAGACACCCCCAAGAAAAAATAGTATTCATAAGAGCAAACCTTCACCTGGTTGACACTTTAATTGCCATAGGGTGAAGTTGTTATTAAAACTAAAGGGTATAATTGCAGATCGTGTTACTAGATCTCATTATATCACTTTAAAGAGAGTCAACATGTTTCTGCCCCGTCTCGCCCAGCCGGGTCTAAGGGGCATTCGTCAGGACAAACAATACAAAATAAAAATGCTTTACTCACACAACTTGTGAAGTACTACGTGGTTTTTTGTATTACCACTCTGTTTCTAGATAGGTGAGGTATACCTGTAATGAAAGAAACACACAAACAAGTATGGGGGTACACATTCCGCACTCCAAGTAAATCTCAATTTGAGACACAAAACGAAGAGAAGGGTGCATATTTTATGCACACAAAAAAGAGAATTATGGAGACCGTCGTGTTATCGCTATATTAGGAGACAGTATTAATTACAACATTGTGGGTAGATTCTAACTAGTTCTATGATCTGGGGAATTCTAGATGTCTCAGTGCCCCTGTGTACCGTTAGGTGTTAATTATGGTAACTCGGTTTTTGTTCACTGCTGTGTCTGCTGTGATAGACTCACTCATTACACCCCGTAAATGCTTAAAAAATGGTGACTACAGTACTATTTCAATGTCGGTATGTTCATTATTGTATCCGCTCGATATTAAAAGTAGCCTTGCGGGTTGTTTTAGTTGCCCTTTTTACATGTATTCACTCTTTTGTAGTCACATTCATACAGGGTAACACCAATCATATGAAGATTTACCTTGATAAGGTTACCGCCGTATTTCTACAGGGGGAACGGACGCATTGGTCCCAGGCTGAAAAAAGAAGAAATATACGGCGTTTACATTACCGGACTCGTGGCCAAGACCGCTGTTAGTTTGGTGTTGCCGCCATTCTCACCCGCATGTGGATACTACTCCGCGTCTAGTGCTGGCTCTGCCCCTGGACGCAGAGGTCTTGTTTCCTGCTTCCTTATACTGTATTCGAAATAGAAAGGGGACTACGAGTGCTTTTTTAGGCGTTTCGTTCGTAAAGATTTATCTACTTTATTTACGAGATAGAGATGCAAAAAATAGTATCTCTACAATTATCAATGTTTTTAGTGATAATTTGTTTTGAGAAAGGGACACGCGTAGTTTTAGAAGAGTGATCGGTGTAATTTTAAAAGAATGGATGACGATTTCACAATTCTTCAGGTCAATTTCAAATGACTTTAAATACTTTGTAATTTTACGGGACTGTTATAGAGTTACTCCGTGAGTATCTATGAGTTGTAACACAGACTCATAGTGTCCATTTTATGGACACTAAAGTTGGACTATACAAATCCATCACACTTTCTATTGTAGATATAGGAAGTTTCGACCTACTATAACTCTGTTCTTAGACAGAGATATCAAATGTAGTGCATATAGTATTATTTTGACAAAGGGGACTGTTCTGTGTAGTTTCTTTTACTTTATGCAAATTGGTACCAAGGTATATTGTCATTCAGTCCGTCTAGGTGTGTTTTAAGCCGATTTACACATCTTTGCTCCTTTTTGAACAGTATCCTTTCTGCATTTGAGGTTTTGTCATAGAGCATTTCTATCACTGTCTATCGTAGTTCTTCCGCTTTGTGGCCACATTCAATGAAATGAGAGCACAGCTTAGTTGTGTTTTTCTTTAGCTTAATGTTACTTTTATGTTCCCCAATCCTTGTTTTTATTTTCCTGCAAGTCATGCCAATATATTTCTTTTCACAGGGGCACCAATGCACCATATCATGTAAATAACATGCGTAGAGGGACAGTTGGTGTGCTGTCTCTGTATCCAGTGCAGTGAGCCCGTAAGTTGTAAGGATTTGTCATTGTTGTTAATTTGCACACCAGACAGGTGCCACATGGATAATGGACAATGGCTGGGGCCATCTCAATATTTCTTACTTGTGTTGTTTTTCAGCGTTTTACAGGTCGTGTATGCACAAGTATATCTTTCAGATTTCGCGTCCTTTTGTTAGCGAATCTAGGCTTGGGCCAGTTGAATTTACCTGTTGATAGGATTCGCCAGTTTTTATTGACTATTTTTTTCACCGCATATGTCGCTGGGCAGTACGTTGTGACACATGTCATAAGATCAGGGATTGGTTCTTTCACATTTGTTTGTAACATGCATTCTCTTGGTTGGTATTTGGCTCTTTTCCGACATTTCGCTATTGTCGTCGGTGTGTAGTCCCTGTTTATCAATTTTTGACTTAATTCTTGTGCCTATATCTTGTAGTCAATTCCTTTTGAGCCTCAGGAATTGGCTGTACGGTAGATTATCCCGCAGTGGTTTGGGATGGAAACTGTTGTATGACAGGAGACTGTTTTTAGCCGTCGGTTTAGGATATGTCTTTGTTTCAATCCGTCCCTTTGTTTTTAGCCACACCTTTGACCACGCCTCCAACCTCTGACCTTTGGTTTTCTAAACACCGTTTAATTTATTTTCCCAACGTATAAATGATTTGCTGTGAGAATTGGGGGCGTTTATGGTTGTCGATAGTTGGCAATGAAGACGACGACCAAGTTTTAGACATTTTTGTCAGGAGGGGGTCCTTAGGCCTAAATGTTTTTGACAGGGGGGGTCTCGGCATCAAAATGTTTGAAGACCTCTGAATTAGACGCATTGGTAGTGAAGTAAGCCTTCCTGCTGCGCTGCCATGCATCAAAATAAAAAGGCAGGTATGCGCTGTATATACAAGATATGGCACATTCCTGTCCTTTTCCCCTGCGCAGGCGCACAAACTGCAGTTGTGCACCAGTGCAGATACCCTTGCGTCATTTTGCAAGGGTGCCTGCGCTGAGGGGATTTGTTTTTGTGCAGAAAGGGACACCCACTGCAGAAAAACAATCATCAAAGGCATTTTCCTCCTTCGATTTGTGCTGCGTAATGCAGCACACATAGAAAAAAGGAAACAAACGAGGTGAAATCAAAGTATTTCACCTCGTTGTGCCTCCTCACACCTCCCCTGGGAGTCGTAGGGTTCTGACGCATTCCCAGGTTTACAAAATGTTGTCCCGTTTCATGAATGTTGTGTGGGAACACCCACAGCAACACCCATGCAACTCCTCTTTCACCAAAGGTATGCGTGAAAGGGAAACATATATACAAGGCCATGAAAAGTCACGAAGTGTGACTTTACAAGGCCCTGTAAATATGGGGAAGCCCTTTGCGCTGCCAGTGCATCAGTAAAAGTGATGCACTGGTGGCGCAATGGGCTTGTAAATAAGCCCCATAGTTCTTGTTCCATGAGGTATTCTATAAAGTGCAGGCAACAAAATTGTCAAATGTCTCTGCTAGTAAGATGTGAAAACAATGTTTTGTACATAATATGTGAATCCTATTTTTGGACCAAATGCTGGAGTAGGGAAATAGTTATTAGGTTGAGGGGCTGAGCATGATGCAAAACATGGGCTAGTAATGACCCACTTCAAATCCAGGTGAGGCGATTTTCATCTGGTATTCTTCTGTCACTGTATCGTTCCCATTGTTGACAGAGTCTGAGTCCTATATCGAATGTGGGGTTGGCATTACTGATCAATGGTATCACCTACAAGGACATCAATAATACATTTAAGACATATATCTTAAGAGAGTACTACTGTCAACTCCCCATAGGGTGGGAAATACCTGATTTAAAAAAAATTTAAACACACTTTATTGCCTTTTACATATCGCTCAGCCATTACACTGATGGTTGTGCAGGTAAATGCATAACATTCTCAGGATCATTATATCTCATGACATATGGTGCATACACATGTCGCTGCTGTCCTTGAGTCCATCCGGCTCGCCCACTGCACAATAATGGATCTTCTATGCAGGTTCAATTTTTCTCCATCCCCCCACCCTCCCCCAACAAGGTAATTAACTTCTAACCGCCCCTCACCATCCCTCCCTGCACTGCTGTTTCCTAAAGTCGTCCATTGAGCTCTATAAGTCACTTTCACTGTTCCTTGTGGTGTGTGTTTGCGTTACTCAGTCACTTCTTTTCCAGGACCTGGCCCTCACTTGTCTATGGGTACTACGTGTCCCCATCTCTCGGGATATGTGCTATTACCCATTCCTGATCTTGTCCTTGGAGGTTCCCCTGCTGTGATGGTCTCTCAGGAGTGGAGGCCTCAGATTCCCAGTCAGCGCTCCTCATTTCTTCCATCAGAACCTCCCATGCCCGAGCTCTTTCTAACTTGCCTACACCCCTTCTCTGGTTTCTGAGCAAGACCCTGCCCTCTCACCCAGCCCATTTCACCAGCTCTCGCTTCCATCTATGAATATTGGGGCCGTCTGTCACCTTCCACCTGCTAGTGATTTCTCGCTTAGCAAGTATGAAGGTGAGGTCTTGAAACCTATCAGTGGTCTTAGTTTTGGTGGTGTGTGGAAACAGGCTGAGCAGGACGTGCACCGGTGTACATGGCATTACCCTCTCCGTTTTCCTAGCTGTCTCCTGAGTTACTTCCTGCCAGTATTACGTCAAGGATTGGCAGCTCCATATCATATGAATAAAAGTCGACCCTTGTGCATTACATCTCTGGCACTTGGCGTCCTCTCTATCAAAGTACCAGTTAGTACATTCTGGTGTTATGGTAGTAATTGAGCGCGCTACAAAACACCTTACATTTACATTTACATTTACATGTATGCTTGGTGAAGCACATACAAGCTAATCAGTCTAAAGCATGCATTTCTGGATACTTAGTTGTCCATACAGGTATGTTCTACCAGTCCTTGTCTTCCAGCGGTCTATCAATGTCTTCCCCCATTGATTTCTCAACCAGTCCAGTGGCTGAACAGAGTTCTGCCCTATGGCCCTGTGGAGGCATGCAACAACTTTTATGGTCCCTCCAGCTAGGCCTATGTATTCGCAGGAGGCATGTTGTGACGGTTCAGTCGTGCCCGTGCCCCAATGTCGCCTCAGGGCCCCCTTAACTGCCCAGTGAGTGGGAACTACCTGATACCTGCCTCTCATAAATAACCTTGAATCATACCATAAACTCTTGACCACTGTTCAATGCTTATTTGCTTCCATGCTAGGTTTTACTATAGAAATGTCATTACATACACATATGTATAGCATCTCTTAATCAGCACACTAGCGTGGGGCCGCAGATTGCTGTGCTACTTGAAACAACTCATGATGGCTATCCCCTTTTGCAGGTGATTGATAATAGAGGGCCTCTGTCTGCCAATTTTAGTCAAAGGCTTTTTATGATAGTTTGATTACTAGAAACAGCCTGAGCGCATGTGGTCAGCTTCATATCTCAGATTAAGATTTAAGGCGTTCTAGTGCCTTGGACCACATACTCAATGTTCTGTGTTTTTGTTTGATCTTCTAGTAGTGTATCTTGTGAGCTTTGTTTGGGATGTAATAAGGACCAGGTTCTCTATGCTGTCTGGGTAATTGATCCAATAGTCATAATGCATTGTGAGTATTTAAATTGGAGAACCAGTGAAGTGGTTTAGCATGAGTGATGTGCACCCATATGTTTTCAGCTTCAAACTTAACTTGGCCTCTTGACTGCAAATTTCCAAATTTGCCATTAGCTCAGTTTGTTTTGTTTTGTGTCTTAACATATGATAAAGAAATAAAAGTGGTTCCAAATGGGCCATAACCATTGCATGTGTCAAGTCCAGTTTAAGATGGGAGTTTCAACTTTGCCAGCTTTTCTTCAGACGTGATGGTTTTGTGTAAAATGGTATCACAGGACATACACAGGCCTAGAAATATCAGGGCAAAACATGGACAGCAGCCCATATCTTCCAGTGAAAGTAGCAGGAATAGTGCTTATGGTCCCATTTAAGGTATAATAGTCAGTATGGTAGTCAAATAAGTTGACATGCAGATCCCAGTGTTTGTATGGAATTATAATTTTTAATACGTTTTCTTAATTTGGGAGGCTTTAGGTGGGTATGGGTTCTGGTACAGATCTGACAAGGTGGAAATCCAACTTTTTTACCAGGATAAGGGCCTTATCTCCACTTTTTTGGCTTTTTGGCTTTAAAAGCCAAAAAAGCAGTGATAATATTATTGCCCTGTATACAAGGGAATGCTAACATGCATTAGCGCATGTTAGCAGCCTTTTCCCCGACACCTCGCTCTGCATTTCTAATGAGATGAAAAGTGGGCATCACTGGGCCTACCTCACACAGGGGGACTTGTAAAATATCGCTAAGTACACATTGCGATATTTACAAGGCGGCCCACAGCATTCTAGCAGACATTCGTTTTTGGTGATAACCACGGTTTTCGTCAAAAACTAACGTCTGCTAAAATCCTGACTAATGTATGTGTAACACGAGAGGTGGATTATTGTGTCACGACCACAGGGTCATATCATCAAGCATATCGCCACTTTGCAGGGAACAATGCTGAAAAACCAGCAATGTTCCCTTAAAAACGCTGATTTCCACGCTATCGCTGGAATTTATATAGCTATTGGCTATGCGTTGTTAATACAGCGCAAGCATGGCGATAAATTCCAGCAATTGCCGGCGTTAACAAAAACCGCGCTACGCGCGGTCAGCGGTAATTAACGCTGACTCTTGTTGATATGCCCCCACATCTTTAACCAGTAATCATCAATGGACACTTAACCTTTAAGTTGTACACAATGAGACAGTTCAATGGTCCCTGCACCTATAGTATCTATAACTCTAATGTAACATTATCTGGGATCCTTGGACCCACATCTCAAGAAAGTTTCAAAAGCAAGTGTGATCTTTACAACATATATATTGCATTAATAAGTGTGTAAGAAATTGGGCTATTAGTTGGGAATGCTTGAAACTCCACTCAAATAACTAGCACAATCCTTATCAGTATGAACCACAAATGTCACTAAATAAACCTGTGCTTAACCCTCTGTGCCTCAAACGTCACTAAAGCACTGGCACAAAAGCAGTCAGGCTTAACTTAGAAGCAATGTGTAAAGTGAATATGGAGAACTCAAACAGCAGTAAAGTGACAAAAACAACACACAAAAAAATCTCAAACCAATTTAGAAAAATAGAGTAAAATGAGATAAATAAAATGAAACCATATCAAAACAAAACCCAATTATCAGAACCGGAGATACTATTTTTTAAAGTATTAGGTGAAAAAAGAACCAAGAAGCACAAGGCTTCCCTGTCGGTTATCTGGTCGGCTTGACTGGGAACGGTCACAAAATCAGGCCAGACCACAATTAACAAGAGTCAGATACTGGGAAAATGTTTATTCTGTTAGTGTGTTATCTTCTCCAGTCTGCTCAAAGAGTTCCGTTTACTTGATGGAGGCCATGAGGATGTCACTGTTGGAGCGAGGAGCAGGTTCAGCTTTGCGGATAGTTCTCTGCATGAATAGGTCATTTTGCAGCCACAAGGGGCCCAAAACATCTGCATCTTCACCTTTTCTTCAGGAGAAGTACACTCTGATGGAAGCCAATGGTCCGGGACCTGGAGGGCACCTCCTGAGATTCAGGACTTACTCCAGCAGAGAAAAAAAGCATGGTCAGGCAGCTCCAGGCAGACCTTGTTGGGGCTGCTCAGCTAAGCGGCTGCAGGGAGGCCTCTGGAAGCTTTTTGTGTCCAACGGAGCTCAAACAGGAGGACAGATAACCGACCCTAGAAGTCATTGCTACGGAGCTTGGGTTCAAGGAAAGCAGATATAATCTTCCTACTTCAGACAGCAGGGCAGGCTTTCTTCTCAATCTTTCATAGGTCAAACAGTGTTCTGACGGGAGGTTCTGAAGTTGCCAAATATATATACTAGGTGGCATCCTTTTTGTGGGGAAATTCCCTGGCCTATCTCCAAAACTGGTTCTTGTCGGTTTTTCCCCTGGTCCTGGCTTCAAACTGTCTAGAGTGACAAAGGCGAGGGCAGACCTGGTGTTAGGTGTGTGCTGCAGGCAAGGACTTCTGAAATGTAATCAGGGCAAAGCACAACTCTTCTGCGGCCAAACTGTCAGGAAGACGCTCTCTCTTCACACCTTTTGTCTTAATGTCTGGAAGCAACACACAAACCTCAACAGGAGAGCCATTTATGGCATGGGACCCAAGCCACTAGTAGAAAGGTGCAGTAAGTTTAGGGATACAAAATGCCAATTTTCTAAAAGTGGCATTTTCATAATATTTACTTAAAATCCGGCTTTACCATTAACGAGAATTTCAATTACAATTCATTTGGGTGTAAACAGAATCTCTGGTTCTGGTTCCAAAGTAAAGTTAGCACATATGTGTAATACGGTGAGCAGTGTTAGTCTATGGGACGGCTAGGCCTTATTACAGTGAAAATGTCTTTAGGAGTTTTTTACTGCCAGGACATTTAAAGCTTAAACCTACATTTCCTTCTTTTAAAAAAACATGCACCCTGTCCTAGGAGCTTTCAGGTCCTACTTTAGGGGTGACATATAAATATTAAAAAGAAAGGTTTGGGTCTGGCAAAAGGTTTTATTTTGCCATGTTTTGTAGTGTTGTTCCTATATTCCCAATAGGCTCTGCGCATTGGAATAACATATCCTATAAATTTGACGTAGGACTTAGGTTGATTAGGTCTCTATTGAATATATTAGACTCAATTGTGAGTGCCAGCTAGCTCAGAGGTCACTAGAAACCTTCTCGAATAAACAAGAAAGGATTAGTTTCTGACAACCGCATAAACATGACAACTTTGTTTACCCAAGAAGAAAACTGATCTTCAGAGTCGTGGAAACCATAGATAGATATTTTACTCAGTCAATCGTGCATGCTTTGTTTCATCAGAGGTGCAGAGAAATAGAGAGACAGGCGTTTTCAATTTAAGGGTTTATTGAACAGTCTTCTTTCTCAAGCAAATAAAGTGAACTGCTACAATCGTAATACTGGTTGCAAAGTATAATGTGTACAGTAAGAAGAATATTATAAAATAATACTGTAAAAGCATTGTATGGTTCCTAGACCATAGATAAATACATACATAAATAACAAAGGCTAAAAAGTACTCAACTGGTGTTTCTAAAATACGCCTACCCCTATGTACCTAACCTAAGTCTAGTACGAGGGAAGAAGTAAGTGAGGTGTAGCTTAGGTTTAGTTTTTCTTTGCCAAGAATGTATCCAAGATTTCTCTTCGGGCCAAATCAGCTCCGTACCTTGGTTTTAAATGAAGGAGGTCTGGTATTTCTGTCTCTGACTTGATTTCCCAACACCCCGCGAGGGGAGCTTGGAAACACTGGAGCTGGATTCTCAGAGAGAGAAAGGACAGCTTCTCTGTCAGTGTGTCAGCTGGAGGGTCGGCTTCCTTTGGCACTTGCTCTAGCGAGCTGCGTCGGGCAAGTAGATAGTCGAGCTGCTCCGAACCACAGTGTGTTTGCTAGGGCAAGTGTAAGCATATTTATACCCTGAAGGTGCCTAGTTTGACGTAAAGTCGGACATAATAACGTCATCAAAGAACACCAAGGGAATGGTAGTTCTTTGAAAACTCCATGATTTCTAGGACAAATCAATATTCAAGTAAGGGGATGTCCCTGACTGCTGAAGCCGAGTTTTCCAAGAAATCGGTGTGGCTTTTTGGAACTAGTGGAAGTAGCCATGCCTGTATTTGGACTGGATGGGTTATGTCTAAATATGGGTATGATTTCTATGTCTATATAAGGGCAATGGGAATTATACCTATATAAGGGCATGAATCTTTAAATTACGCTTAGATCCTAAAATGCTATACAACAGTTGAAATGGGAGTTTAAAACTGCCCTACAGTCTGCAGTGACTGTCATGAGGCCTGTTTTAGAGTGCTACTTTACTGGATGGCACAATGAGTGCTACAGCCCACTTGTAGCATTTAATGTAATGGCCATGGGTACATGTAGTACTACTTACTAGGGACTTATAAGTTAATGACATATGCCAATTGGGTGCATGCCAATTTTACCATGTTGTAAGCAGAGACCACCAACACTTTGCCACTGGCTAGCAGGAGGAAAGTTTACAGAGTGTTAATTAGGGGTGGGCGAAACTCACGGAATTTGACTCTGCAGAATTCCACAGAGTTACATAAAGGCTCTGCAAGATTCCAAGGAGTTCTGCAAATGGGCAGAAATAGGCACACTGTGCTGTGATTTAGCACCAGTAGTGAGAATTGCACCATGTGGTGCGCCAGCGGTCATAGCTACAGGAGTTGATTTTGCTTCAGCTCTAGTAGATTTTCTACTCAAGCGGCTGCCTGCTGACTGCTAATGGTCAAGGTCTCCTACGACCTCCACCATTAGACAAATGTCACTGGATTTTCTAGTGACCATAAATAATGCTAGCAGGCCCCAAATCTCACTCACACTCACCAACGTGTGAGAAATAATTCTGCCACACAGCGATTGGTAGAATTTGGCAGTAACTCTGGGTTGCAAGAGTAACCGGGAGTCACCAAAATTCTGCCAATTCAACATGCAAAACCGAATGTTCCGCCCACCCCTAGTGTTAATGCCAACAAATGCCAACAAAAACGAATTCAGCAAAACTCAGGGAGTGAACACTGGGAGAATAACACACTAAGAACGCGGGTATAAAAGAGTTTATAAAAGACAATTTGTCAAAATAATTCTACTCTGAGTTTTCTCATCTAAGGCCAAATACACAGCAGTGCTCCTTTTCTATAGTAAGGAAAGGTGTCCAAAAGGTTTCATGTCCCTTAAAAATCTTTAAACAGGCTGACAAAAATATTTAAACAGGCTGACAAAAATAAGTTCTTGAGATATGGTAAAGCCACTTTGATAGTGCAATGTTTTTCCACAAATTGCACGCATAATACAATTAACTTCAATGTTCTTTTTACATAAGCAAATATTAAATGTTGATTACCCTCGTTAGAGTCATAAATGTTCTCAAGTATTGCCTACAGAAAATTGAAGGTGTACTACGGCGAATTATGTATTACATGGGTACGGTCATTATATAGTCCTACAACACATTTTTCAGATCTTATTGAACCTAGGTTTCTAAACAAAATACCCTAATACAGTTTTTTTTATACAATCTAGGCGCAGCCTCAAACAGCAAAAATTGCTCTGCTCACTGCAAGCTTCCCACAGTCTCCTATTGTGAAGGCGATTACTATTGTAGCTTATCTTCATTTTGCTGAAACATATCCATTGGTTTCTATTACATTACAGGCTGTTAGCAAGAAAGATGCCCGGAAGGAATAGTCACCTCAGCTTTAATGAGCATTAAGTCTGCCACCATTTTATGTAAAGACGCTGCCTTGTGCCTAAGGATGTCCAACTAATGTATCATAATGTATCTTATTGTTTAAGCAAATCACTTATTCAATCTCTCTCCCTTTCTTGCATGATCTACATTCGTTTCTAATGATCTTCAGGGCGCAGTTCAAATTGCTGAAGAAGCTCTTTAAGCACTCAGAGTGGCTGGCTTACTGGCATAATTAATAACTTATGCAGCAAAGTGTGGCATTATGCTAGATACCCCTTGCATAGTGTTGCCAACCCTGGCATCTGGCGCCCCACCATAAGGTAGGTATTACTGGCACCTCTACGAGATGCGATGATAATTTGAATATTGTTGCCACTCCTCACAATTTATGCCCACTATTAGCATAAGGTAGGCATTGCTGACAACAGTGGACCACTGTGGTATATTTTTGACAGCTCTGGCACTTGGTGATAATATTTGGGCACATACAGCAAAATCTCTTCAAGGAGGCAGTGGGGAATGTGTGCACTTGATCAAAAAAGCCAACTGATGTGTAGAGACCACAGCAGTGATTTTTTTCAAAAATTAAAAACTAGTATTTGAGTGCTAAGGCCCACATGCATCATTGTTTCATTTTGCACTTCCTAATTTGCGATTTTTAGGGAATCGCAAATTAGGAAACGCAAAATGGGATGCATGTACATTTTCTCAAAATATTTGAGAACCGGTAAAAATCGCAATTCTCAAATATTATGCGAATAGCAAAGTGCGAATTCGCAATTCCCATTCATTCCTATGGGCTAAAATGTCCATAGGAATGAATGGGAATTGCGAATTCGCACTTAGAATATTGCAAATCCTGATTGCATTTCAAGGGTGGAGAGGGGGGTTCAAATGACCCCCCCCTGCACCCATGAAATGTTGTTTTCGCATCATGTTGCACACACACATGTCCTAAGGACATGTGTGTCCGTAACATGAATGTGTAAAAAATGCTTTTGCAGCGTTTTTAACACTTTTTGCAAATTTACCGAGTGGTTCAACCACTCGGTAAATTTGACACCCTAATTGCGAATTCGCAATTGTACAAGTAATCATTCATTGCTTTTAAGAAATCGCAAATTTGCGATTTCTTAAAAGCAATTGCATTTTTAGAAATCGCAAAAATGTTGCGATTTCTAAAAAGCTTGATGCATTACAAAAAGCACTTTTGGAATCGCAAACGGCCGATTTTAAGGAATCGCACCGTTTGCGACTCCAAAAATGCTTGATGCATGTGGGCCGTAATGTGTATATTTTTGGGAAACAAACATAAAAGCGCTTGGGAGAAAATGCATGAATGCCTGTATTTCCGAAATATAATTAAAGGCAATATACCAGTGATATTGCATGCAGAGTTGGAGCCGCATTGCTGATGTCATCAACTTGGTGCCAGTGAGCCCTTACTGTCATTTCATGACCGACGTGCAGGTGTTCCCATCACCATGCTATCTCAGACCTAGGCGTTTAAAGTTGGCACCTTTTATGATGGCTGTGTACTGTCTGCAGTCAAAACCTGTACAGTGTCTATATCTTGAGTTGTAGCTCTCTGCGTCATTGCGATCTTTTCATTTTCCATTGGATCCCTTCCAAATCGATTCATTTTAATAGGAAGTCTGGAAATATAATTGAAAGGGCATGCGTAGGTGGCACTAAAGGGAAATGTGAACAATGAGTGGAGTTTATGTGAAATCAAGATTATTTTAAATGGCTTTCTGTCTATTTTTTAATTAAAATTGTGCAAACAAAATGCATTGATTGTCCACAGTTTGCAACAATTTCTTGGGCACTGACATCCTCCCAAATACCATAGAAATATTTCGGAAATGTCTACCACCCTGGCTGTAAAACATTGTTTTTAGCCAATATATGTGTAGCTGCTGCTAGAAAATGAACAGTTTTCATGCTCTTTTCGCAATATTTTCCTATGGGAACTATCGTCTTCCAAGGCCTCTGCCCAGACACTAGAGGAGGGCAGAATAAATGTATGCTTTTCTATATCTGAGTAGCTCTTTCCACTACCTTTAATTTTCTACAATTGCTATATTGTACAACTTGACGTGGATAGTCTACTCATGCCTGTGATAGTACATCCAACACAGGGTGGAAGCTCATTTTTGAATGCAGCCCGAGATGTGTGGAACACATCTCAATAAAAGGAAAGCAACCGTCTTGCATCTGTAAAACAGTAAGGGACAAATTCTCAGTGTTTTTTTCTTCAAGTTATTGTATTTTTCTTTAAATGTAGTTTCTTTAAATGTTCTTTATTAATTCCTAGAATTCCAAAAAACCTCATTCAGAGTAAAAGGTTTTGTGATTTGGAACCACAATGTCTACAGCCGGGGTCTGGTAGAGATTTAAATGCAGTCTGAGAAATTTGGAACTAAGTCCCTTCGGTATGAACCAAACCCTCAGTTGTGCAAATCTGTTTCTACATTTTGACATTGCATATATGATGTTTTAATCCCGTTTTGTAGTGATTTGATATTAGACCCACTGCATTCATTTTTAAGGTATGCTGATGCTCCTTAAAGGGAGTCTCCCTTTTGCCGCCCGTGGCGATCCCTGTGTTTGCCGCCCTGCGGAGACCGTATGTTAGAGCAGGGGGAGGAGTGCTGGCGATTCCTGGGCTTGCCATCCCACAACGGTCACAGGGGAAAGTGGGGAGGCCGCTGCCTCCAAAACTCATGCCGCCTAGGGCGCACTGCCCGCTTCCTTTTGCACTATTTAGCTAATAGTTATAACAACCATTTTTAAGGGTACTCTGTCTCTCTCTTCTAATGCATGTTAGTTGCTGCTATTAGCTTTGCAGTTGCTTGTCAAATTGAACCATGAAAGGGGTGGTATGCACACATTGTTTCTCAAAAGTGAATCCATCAAACTCCTTAACATATTGTGTGCAGAACTGGGTAGTGCTTTGCCCTAAATGCACTGTATTTGTAGTACACTGTAGTGGGGAGCGCAGAATCCACGCTCCACTCCCAGACGCACTGCGTTACTGAATGCTAGATCCAACTTATTATTCACCATTAAATTTTACTCAAAATTATTCCAATTTAGTCCTCATTATTTCCCAAGATTTCTTTCCGTATCCACATTGTAACATAATGTATTCTGGAGGATTCTAATATTTTCGTGTGTCCATCCGAACTTCTTCGGAAATACGATCCATATACAACAGAAAGTTCAGAGCAGCATTTCTTTATTGCAAACCCAATGCATTTCGGGCCATGGCGTCAGCCCTTCATCAGGGGTCACTGTAAATCAACAATTTTAGGAAAACCCATCATTACCAAATTTTAGCGTTTTCAACAATATGTCTAAAAAGTCTTAATTTCAACTTGGTGTTATTCACTTTTGTGTTCAAAACCATCATTGCAAATCAAAAAAGAACTGAATCCCCGTGTGCCCCCGCAAACATAATAAGAACACATCACGGACCACGTTCCTTCTGTTTTATAAAAACATCCTTTTTGCACACAATGCGCCTTCGAAACTCCTATTTTACCCTTCCGCACGATTTCCTTCTTGCTCACTCTCCAAAACAATGACTCGTTTTCAACTTAAAGCACAAGTACATTCCAACCCTCCTTTCACTTCCCTTTCCCATGTTCACCTCTCACTCCCAATCGGTGGAAAGCCGTCCATATTCACCTACTCTCCAATAAACGTAATCTCTGTGTAAACACGTGTCCGTTCATTCTTACTAACTCTACTTAGCGCGTACCTGCTCATTACTTTTTCATCTGATCGCTCGGCGTGCGCCTCGAGCGGCCAACGAGTTTCCAGCGTATGGGGCCCTGCACTCTAGCCTACTTTCAAAGCGTGCTTGCTCCGCCCCCCGTGTGCAAACCAACCAATCCCCTAAACATCATCATGCTTTCCCCTGAACTACAATTACAATCGTGCAATTATCCATGATAAAATAAAATACAAAATGAACGCTCGTGTATCAATAGACATTTGATACTTTTTTATGGAATGTCCTGGAATTTCTTCATGTCCTTCTTTGTATTTGCTCTCCCATAATAAACACTGTTGCTGCTGCGAACTTGCTTACGAAATGTGGAATCTTGCTTCTATGACATTCTTCATTCAAAATATCTTTTTATCCTTGGTGCAAAACCAACATGGGGCAATTATTTATAACATGAAAGGGGTGGTATGCACACATTGTTTCTCAAAAGTTAATCCATCAACCTCCTTAACATATTGCGTGCAGAACTGGGTAGTGCTTTGCCCTACATGCACTGCATTTGTAGTACACTGTAGTGGGGAGCGCAGAATCCACGCTCCACTCCCAGACGCACTGCGTTACTGAATGCTAGATCCAACTTATTATTCACCATTACATTTTACTCAAAATATTCCAATTTAGTCCTCATTATTTCCCAAGATTTCTTTCCGTATCCACATTGTAACATAATGTATTCTGGAGGATTCTCATATTTTCCTGTGTCCATCCGGACTTCTTCGGAAATACGATCCATATACAACAGAAAGTTCAGAGCAGCATTTCTTTATTGCAAACCCAATGCATTTCGGGCCGTGGCGTCAGCCCTTCATCAGGGGTAACTGTAAATCAACAATTTTAGAAAGACCCATCACGAAAATATGAGAATATCTATTGGGTCACCTGCAGGTGATCCAGAATTCGGTGGCCAGAGCTATTCTTATGGTAGGACCCAGGGCTCATATGAGCCCCACTTAAAATCTCTTCATTGGCTTCCCGTGAGTAAGAGGGTCCAGTTTAAGGCTCTCACCCTGGCTTTTAAGGCCCTACACAACTCAGGGGCCCATTATATAAGGAAAAGGATCCTGCACTACGCTCCGACAGACAATATGGTCCTCGATGCAGTACCTGGTGACCATCCCTAGGTTTTCCTGTTCCCGCATAGGCAGCTGCTCTTTTCAAGTGGTGGCATCACGTTTGTGGAACAGTCTGCCACCTTCTCTTAGACAGACATCTGAGCTAGGTGTGTTCAGGAGGAAATTAAAAACCTGTCTATTTCAACAGCAGTACTAGTCAGTTGCTGGGAGCACACTCTGCCTGCTTAGCGGTCTTTTTCACCGGGGCACTCCGTGGAGTAGCTGAGCGCTTTACAAATACCCAATTACATTACATTACATTATAGTTTAATTTAGCAGTAACTCCATGGCAGCTCACTGGTGGCAAGGCTATGCCTATAAGCCGCTGAAGCGGAACTGCCCCTGCCTAGTTTTCAGCAGCTCAGGATTCTGAGGCAGGGACTTTAGTTCTGCTATGCATTAGTGCCCTTCCGTGTTTTGCTAGGTAAATGTAGATGCCTTCTTTCAAAGACCCTAAAGACATTCACTCCATATCTCCACTACCATTGAACAACAGCCAAATATTTTCCACTTGTATGCAGGACAAATGTTACCCCAGGCAAGGCAGTAGGCAGTAAAATAAAATACCCCCTCTTTGAACCCTGTTTCAAATAGCTCTCATCAAAGGAATGAGGGAAGATAATCTGACAGTCATTCAGGAGATTCCTCCTCCTGAGGATATCCTGAAATTCTTACATTTTCTTTCTCCTTCTTTCCACCCTTCTGCCAGTCTTTTGTCTTTCCTAATCTCCATACTTATTTCTGTCTTTTTCCATCCTGCTTTCTTTCCTTTTTCTATCCTTTAGGTGCTGTTTATCCTTCCAGCTACTCATCCATCCTTCTTTCTTTTTCATTCACCATCCTTCCTTCTGTCCATTTTATTCTATTTTTATCCTGCCTTTCTTCTGTCCTTACTTTTTTGTCTTTTTTCCTTCCATTCCTGTCTATTATCCATCCTTACCTCTATCTATCTATCTATCTATCTATCTATCTATCTATCTATCTATCTATCTATCTATCTATCTATCTATCTATCTATCTATCTATCTATCTATCTATCTATCTATCTATCTATCTATCTATCTATCTATCTATCTATCTATCTAGCCATCCATCCATGCATCATAACTTAATTATTTTCATTACACACTTTATTTTTCTTTCACTTATTTTTCTTTTATTCATCACTCTTTCCATTCACATATCATCATTCTATAATATCTATAAAAACAGACTTAAGCCACTAAGCCACCCAGGGCCTCATTTGGAGTTTGGCAGATTGGTACTCTGTCACAAACTTTATGGATATTTGGTCCACTCTATTGCAAATGCCATAGCACATAATGCTCTTGTAATGAGGCAGACGGGGTATCCATCATGTTTGTGCTGGAGTACTCAATCTGCCACACTCTAAATCAGGCTCTAAATCTGCTCAATCTGCAGAATGTAAATAGCATATTGGCAGCCATAACTAGGGTTGGGCAGAACTCATGGAGTTTGACTCCTCGGAATTCCCTGGTGTACATAAAAACTTTGCGAGATTCTGCGGATTTCCACCCATCTCTGCATTTGGAACACGTGGACTTCAGTGCATTCCCTAGGGCTCGACTGAAGAGTCCTGCTTGCTCTAAAGATTTAAGGGCAGAGTTACAAGCCCCTTGCACCACTTTTGCATCACTTTTCCCATGTTAAAAATGATGCAAAGGTGACCAAGGGCCTTGTAAATAAACCCCTTAGTAGGCAACTATTGACTTATTGTAATGATGTATGTCTTCCACAGACTAAAATCACATTCAAGAAGCCAAAATCACAAAGTGACATGGGTTGCATTGTGGCATGGTGGGGAACTGCAGGGTGAGTAAATTTCATTCAGCGGAGTAGCTTCATTTGCAGCTGTCACCGATAGTGTCCAACAGCAGCCACCCTTTACCCATCTGTTAACAAAGCTTCCAATTAGCGATATTTTATTGTAGGAAAGATAAATCCACCCCACGGCAGAACTGATGGAGTGAACAGTGAATTAGCGAAAAAATGGCACAACAGACAGGGTATCAACTAGAGTAATTGATATAAGGTGGCAAATGACTTAGAACCAATTGAGACCCCTAAAGTTATCCACTTGCATGCGTACTAGCATGCATACCAAGGACCTCGCCCAGTTCAAGTTTTTTGTTTGCATTCTGGTGGTTGAAGTTTGTTTAGCACATCATAAATTCGGAACTACAAATTCCAGAATGCAAAGTAATAACCTGAACTAAATTAGCCACTTATGCATAGAATGAGTAGAATGACAGCTCTGTCTGTGTCGGTGGGTGTAGTATGGAAATTCCACATTCTAGATGGATTTTGGTGTCAAGATCATGTATGTTCTCAAATGTAAGTTCCCACCCAGCTGAATGATTGTTGAGACCACACCCCACCCATGTGTGTCCTGAGTGTGAGCAGCATATGTGGTTATATTATTTTCTTTGCTCAGGCACTTTTTGTTTGTCATTTGTCACTACAAACGCCATTTGATTTGCGGGAGTACACAAGCCACAATCCAATAAAACAAACACTTCTCCATGGGGCAACATGATTGTTTGTGAGCTTCTCTCACTGTTTAGGTCATATTACTTTGTCACCCTTAATATATACAACAAAATGCACGAGGTTCGCATATTTAAGGTCAGCATCAGCCTATGAGCGCACCAGAGATGGTGCCAAACCAGCAGGTCTAGACAGAGGTAGCCGCTCTCCAACATCCCCCCTGGGAGACACCAGACACTCTCCCCATGCCTAAGGCTGCAGCGCCATTTACCCCCAATTGTAGCTGTGCTTCTTTTTGCAGTCGCTGCAGTGTTTTTGGTCGCTGTCCTTCAACTGCTGGCCGAGTGCTGTCTCTTAGTTGTCTGCCATCTTTATTCAGGGAGTGATTAGTATCTGAGGGGCCACATGCCAACATGCCCGCGCCTATTGGATTGCCAGATTCTCTGAGACTTGTTGTTTATGAGGGAGTTTCCTCTGGTTGGATCGATCCAGGCACGGCACTCTATACTTATTTTAGCTAAAATACAAGGGGTAGATGCCAGGAAACCCTGTAGGGGGTAAGGCTTTAGCCCTGGTTCTATCGCCAAAACTTTTACTTGGCGTTTTCTATTTTAAACATTTAGGTCGTGTTTTAAATTGCTTAACTTCCGATAATGTGTTTTTAAATATCAGCTCTCACCTGCTCATTTTTGCACAGTCTTCATTTAGGGCGACCCCTGCCTCCCCCGCGTTCAGCCCCTGCAGTACCCGGAAGTTGCCGAGTCTGCATTGCACTGGGGTTGACGCTCTAGCTGTCCCGCCCACCACCACTATATCAGACATGCTGGAGCGGCCCTGCAGCGGGCATACGCAGCGGGCGCGCCTTTGGCGCACCGAAGGCGCGCCAAAGGCAAGCCCGTTTGCGCCTGTCGGCGCCACGGAGTGGGCCCAGGGCCAGAATCCCTGGTCAACTTACCTCACACACCAACGGTAGGTCCGAATTATTAGAGCTAAGTCCAGTCAGGTGTGTTCCCCACTGCTTACCTCCTCAAGACATCACCAAGACTGAGTTTTTATGTAAGAAATGTCTGTTCACAATCTACCCTAAAACACGCTCGGGCTTTTGGCCTGCAGTTAATACCGGAGAAGGGCGAAATGGTATGAATCCCATTAAAGAGGGAAACAGTGAACGTGGCAGCAGATTTTGTGATGCCGAAAGGGGACACAGGACTCCTAGTAACACGAGTAAAGAGTACATTAAGGGCCTACTGCTTAACGCCCGCTCGGTACCCAAGCATAAACATGAGCTGGTGGATTTAATCCAATTTACCTCCCCTGATCTCATTTTTATAACTGAGACTTGGACAGATATCACCTCCATGCCCGACTGGAACATTGCTTTACCAGCCGGGTACGCATTCCTATCACAGGAAAGAGGGACAGGCAAAGGGGGAGGGCTAGCTATCATCTACCGGGATCACTACAAAGTGCAGACAGGCAAAATTACCACTCTTCCTGCTGAGGCTCTGCATTTTTGTATAAAACTAAATAATCTCCAAAGTTTCCAAGGGATTCTTGTCTATCGACCACCCGGCACCAAAACAACTTTCCCCCAAGCCCTCCTGCCGTTGTTGGAAACATACATTGATTCCCAGGACTTTACAATTCTGGGGGATTTCAATTATCATCTGGAATCCAAAGATAATCCTGACACCTCCAGACTGGTGGATTACTTAGAGGCCTTCAACCTCAGCCAGATTGTAAAAGAACCAACCCATTTGGCAGGGCACACGCTAGACGGGATCTTTACAAGCAGCCCCGACATCATTCTTTCTAGTTTGACGGCTCTTCCATGGATAGACCATAAAGCTATACACTTTGGTCTCAAAGTGAAACAGCCACACTCTGATACACAAGTTAAAACATCTAAGATACAAACAAGACGGTGGGGAAAATTGAAAGATGGTGTGTTTGAGTTGGCACTTGATCCTTGTCCCGCCTTCTCGGGAAACAACTATAGCGAAGCTGCCCTGCAGTTCAACAACTGGCTGCTGTCAGCTGCAGGTCAGGTTGCACCAGAAAAGTTGGTGATGGTCAAAAAGGTTAAAAGATCATCACCATGGTACACGCCTGAGCTTAAGTTTCTAAAGATTTGTTGCAGGGCTGCAGAACGTCTTTGGAGACAGGACTATGATAACCCAAAAAAACTTCTATATAATCACACTATTTTTCAATATAAGGAAGCTATCACTGCCACAAAAAAACAATTCTTTACTATTAATATCAAGGAGGCGGGAAACTCCACAAAAGAATTATTCAAATCAGTCAACATGTTAATTAAACCACAACAAGAAAATACTTCCAAGCCTGATCAAGCTATTTGTAACAGATTAGCCAAACACTTTCAACAGAAGGTGCAAGGAATCTGTAACGATTTCTCTATAAATACAACATCCCAAGTCAGGAACGTAATGATGGCTGCCCCTCCCTGTATATTGACATGTTTTCAGCCCCCTACAAATGAAGTAATGCCTAAACTTCTACGTTCTATAAAATCTGGGGTATCCTCAGACCCCTGCCCACCTTCCATTATGCACCAGACAGCCCATACAGTCTGGGAAAAGCTCACCCTGGTCCTTAACCAAATTGTAACATCAGGTTGCTACCCATTAATTTGGAAGACAGCATCTATTACTCCTCTTTTAAAAAAAAACAAATCTAGATCCCACTGACCCTCATAATTACCGACCCATCGCCGGCCTGCCAATGGTGACCAAAGTACTTGAAAAACATTAAAATACGGCTCAAACTAAACATCTCGATGACAACAGACTACTGGACCCCTCCCAGCATGGTTTCCACTTGTACCATTCCACTGATTCCTCCTTAATCCTTGCCACAGAAAAAATCCACAGGGTGGTGGATAAAGGAGGGAGAGTGATCTTCGTGCTCCTCGATCTCTCAGCCGCATTTGATACCGTGAACCATATCACTCTGATAAAGAGGCTGGGAGACGTAGGGATAGGGGGGACCGCCTTAGACCTCCTGTCCTCCTTCTTGGAGGCAAGAGAGCGGTAGATGTTTTGGGATGATTTAAAATCTGCCAGTTTCATCTTTCCTTGTGGTGTTCCACAGGGCTCTGCCCTCTCCCCCACCCTGTTCAACCTGTACGTCACCCTGTTGGCAAACCTCGTCAGAAGGCATGGCTTCGATTTGGTCTCGTACACCGATGGTACTCAACGTGTAATTTCTATAAGTGATCGGCCTGAGACCATAGCAGCCAGTTTTCACATCTGCCCCTCCGAGATCATGGCCTGGATGAGCCACAACCATCTGAAAATAAACACCAATAAAACGGAGGTGATGGAGTTCGGGCCGGGACAATCGCTGTGGAACCAGTCCTGGTGGCACTTGGAGGCAGGAGACTTCCCCTCTCCAGTAGAAAAAGTCAGGAACTTGGGTATCATTTTTGATACCAAACTGAACTTTGGCCCACAGATAAACAGTTTGATTTTATTGTGCTGTTATCTTCTAAAAACACTGAGGAAAATACTCCTGTACTTTCCTAAAGACCTCCAAAAGATTGTGATGGTCGCTCTCCTATTATTGAAACTGGACTAGTGTAATGCCCTGTTTCTGGTAATTGACAATTACCAGCTGCAAAAACTGCAGTCTTTGCAAAACGCCGCAGCAAGACTTTTACTGGGTATTCCCAGAGGTCAGCCAACTTCGCCTGTCATAAAAACCCTGCATTGGCTGCCTTTCAAATAGTGTGTCGAGTTTAAAGCTCTAACTGTAGTACATAAAGCAATCTATGGCGGTGGAGCTGAGGACCTCCAAGCTCTTTTTACAATTTACATTCCCACTCGTCCCCTCAGATCAGCTAACCAGGGCCTCATCGATACCACAAGGTTAAGACGGGCAAGATGGGGGGGCAGAACAATCACGCATTGTGCATCCAAACTCTGGAACAAGATGCCACTCCTTCTGAGGATTCAATCCAACCTCCAGCTTTTCAGAAGGAGCTTAAAGACCTGGCTGTTCACAGCCGTATAAGATCTCACCCTCCCCCAGCCACTCCCACTACACACCACAGCACCAAGATGCCTCGGCATTCGAGCGCTTTACAAGCATATATAAACATAAACATAAACATGCAATGGAGTTTTTGTTCAACTCTGCGCTCAAAACTCCATGAACTCTGCAAGCAGAGCAGTTTTTACTGTCTACCCTTTTGGAAGCAATAACAATGAAGAAAATTGCATTAATTAAACCTTCTGTATGGGAAAAACAAGAGTTAACTTGGAATCATGTGTACACTTGCATACAGTAACTAGCAGGGAACTTCAATGAAAAATACACACTGTTGATAACGTGTATGCAAAATAAGTAATTTCTGGAGCCTAATACCTATGAGAGATGTCAGTCTGATCTAAAGCATCGAGGCGCTTATTGACTGGTAATTTAATTTCCCTGGAATAAACATTAATGTTAATTGAATCCTCTGATAGTTGTAGGGAAGAATATTTTGGTTGTCTCAGACTCATTTGGAGTCTTCAAAGTAAAATGTGTGTTCCTTCTGGGATTTCTGCAGTGACAGTGAGACTTTGAGACTGGAGTAAGGTTGTTATAATACTTTGGATTCTACAATCCCCGTATAAATACCAGTCTCTAATTTCTATAATATCGGTGACTTGTGATGCACCTAGTCGCCGTTTATAAAGAAAAGACATCAGAAATAAACTGTAATGCTCAGTCATGTTCTGACAATGCCTGTTGCCAGAGGCAGCAGCCGAGTTGAAAGGCCGGTCAGGTCACGGAGCAGTAGTTTAAAGAAACACAAATTAAATGCTGCTTTTCTTTCTTCTGCTCTAATGTTCCAGCTTAAAGTGACGAGTAGAAAGAACATGATTATTTTTTTATTCCCTAGATAGTTATAGAAAAGCTAGAACCTTTCTGCATGCTTGTAAACATTCGGAACTGCTGCAATATATTTTTAACAAAAAAACTAACATGTAATAAACAGTTTCTAATGTCTTTTTGCAACAGATATCTAACAGGTTTTTGATGTGTCTAATTTTGCACTAGTGATTCTATTCAAATGTTTGGAAATATGCTCTCTCTTGCATGTGAAAGAACTGCAAACCATAGTTTTAAGTAATCTGTGGGAAAGGTGATGGAATGACTAGGTATTATATGGGATAAAGTACAGCCTGCCGTACATGATAAGGATATGGAAAGTCACATTGGAACTCCATAAAATTATAAAGGAAACTGGCCTTTGGCCTCGTTCCACTATATGGAACTCCTCTGTGGTTTGCAATATCCATATAATGTACAGCAGGGGGTACTTTATCCTGTTGTGTCCCAGAGAAACCAGAGAGAATTAGTGTGGAGGTGGGAATGCGTTTTTTAAGCAAAACATAAAGATTTGCATCATCATTTTCACTCCTGCACAGAGGAACTATAAACTGTGATTTGTTTTTACCACAAAGAGTGATACAGATGCATTTGTTTTTGTTTTTGGGTCTTTCTAGGTCGAGCATGGCTAAAAGTTAAGTACAGACTTTCTAATTGTTAAAATAAGATAACCCTTTGGATGGAGATGTACAGTGCTTGAAATGGAAAAATAGAAGTGCAGGTACTCTGTACCAGAGTACCTGCTTGTTTCTGAGAAGTGCCGGTACTCTCCAAGTAAAAGTATAGCATTTATCTTCAGAAGTGCCGGTACTCTCCCTCTCAAAATTAAAAAGTGCTGGTACTCCGTACCGGACAGTACAGGCCCATTTAAAGCACTGGAGATGTAAAGCACACAAACTATAGAAAAGCAGGCCCCTTTGTTAATGAACAATTCAGGAGTATAAGAACACATTTTGGAGTTATTCTTCTAGTTGGTCCGCCTTTAAGCAGGCCTGCCAACCAACAAATAAATGTCACAGTGTAAGGAAGGGGTGGGGTTTCGGAGGGGGCAGGGACTCGTGCCTAGAGCCACCTGAGAAATGCTGCAGCAACAAATGATGGTTGAAATGCAGAATACATTCAAACATTCACCCCCAGTCAAAAGATATGGAATAAATTAATTGTTCTTTTGCTCACTCAGCCACCCCAGTTTGGACGCAGCCATATGCAATTCAATCTTGAACCTGCTCTTCATGGGAACAGCCCAGCCCTAACTGCCAAGCCGGGTCCTCCCTGGACCAAAAACAAGCGTCCTGGAACCGGTTTCGGGGTATCACCCCTCATCAGCCAGACTAGCTTGAATCTAGTGGCACAGTGAGCAAGGGCCCACATCTGATTATTCCCATCCCACTTACTGCGAAAAATGCTGCCCTAACAAATGATAGATGGAATGCTGATTTGTTCAGCATTCCATTCCATCATCGGTTCTTTCTGCAGTACAGCTACCTGAGAAGCACTGTGCCCTCAACAAACCCCTCAAGCCCCCTCCCCACCCAATAAAGGGTTGGTGAGGCTGTCTCCAAGCCCTTAATGGGGATCGGCTGCTTATACACTCAAAAAAAGAGCTGGAAAGCTGCTCTCCGCAGTGCTTTCCAGCTGTCTTTCCTGCCACTGTGTGATTTCGGCTCCTCACCAGGTGACCATGTAAAGGGAGCCAAAATTGTGTAACACACGATAGCACTGTGTGATTTGCCAGGTCTGCTTTAAGAGCCTGAGCACCATGTTTTTACATCCCTCCCATTCAACTCTCACAATAATATCTCTAATGTCTCCCTAGGTTAAGCAGATTGCTTTGTCGACCTGGGATATTTTGCCAGCCAGTGCTGGCCTTTGCTCAGAGAGCGCTCTGGGCATATCCAAATTTGGCACTCTGTACCACTTATCCTCTTTGTCAATGTACTTAAAATTTGGGAGGATAGGGGGAAGCGGAGTGGGCAAGATAAGGGGCTCCAATAAAAGAAAAACACAACAGAAAACAGTCAAGGGCGCCAGCAGCCTTCAAGAAAAGAGTTGGAGCACAGTTTTCTTTTGGCCTAAATTGTAGGGATTGTGCTTCAGGGAGCTCCAATGCCCCCCTGTAGGTCGGCGCACTGGGACCAGCTCGCACACGGTAAAGGCTAGCACAGGTGCCAGCCATGCAACTGCTGCTGGAACACCCACAGGAGGGTGAAGCCTCTTCCTCAGCATGTTCTAATGCATGTAGCCAGTGGGCCACAACTCACACTCTGTGGCAAGAAAATGTGGGAAGATGACTTTCAGAAAATGCTTCACAGAGTCACATGGGCCGGGTTTTCCAATCCTGCCCATCACCACATTCCTGCCTTTGTCAACATGGATGCTTACCCAGTCTGTGCCAAACCGCTTCTATATTCAATCAGGCTGATCCAATCCAGGAAACACATTGACATGTCTACCATTCACAACCTGCCAGTCATTTGTATACATGCTGGAAAATCCCACTCACAGTATATACACAATGTATGCCACTAACATATTACATTAACACATGCACTCCTCCACCATCAGCACACGAGAATGGATCATGGATCTTTGCCCAGCTCTGTTGCCCTTTGACCTATAACATGCCACCCTAACTGGGGCAGACTGGCACCTAGATAATAAGGGATGAATTGCACATGGCTTAATAGACTGGTATGTTATGACCTCTCCATTTCGTCTAAGCATTGTTCAGCAGATTCTAGGCGTGAGTTCTGCAATACTCACCTGCAATCACAACGCACGGATGTTTTTAGTGCCTGCTTCCTGCAGCATGTCGATAGAGAGGACCCTCCTGTATCAGGTTTCAATTAACCCCTATTATCCACTGGGCGTCCTGGCGCGCGCATGCTTCAGCCGCGTGTGCGCATGCAGTATTTATGCGCATTCCTCTCTCCAGATTCCCCTTGGCAACTCTGTTGCTGTGGTGACTAATGCACTGGGCTTTTTTGGAGGCGCTGCGCTCAGCTCTATCGGCGTGGGTAAGTGGAATTAAATATGATCTGACTCCGCAGGAACTGGGAGGGGCACTGAAGGAATTCCCTGCAGTGCAAACCTTTAAGTGCTACAGCTGAAAGGCGAACGGACGGTATTTCCCTCTTAGCATAATGTTTAGTTAGAGGTGGGGACTATGAAAGTGGTAGGAGACTCTTTAAAAAAACACTAATGAATAAATGTAACACTTCAAGATGCTGTTTGAAACCAAATTTGGAATTTTAGAGAGATTTGCCAGTGAAATAAGTCTACATGAACAACAGCCAACCCTAGAAAAATTGATCAAATGTGCTTTACAAGATCTATGGAGCGAATGTATATCATAAATTGTTAAGGAGGCGTTGTTGTAATAAACTATAGATATAAGCTCAAGATTTCAAGAATACCTGATCTGAATGCTTAACAATGTATTTTTTTTCTTTCAACGTAGAAACATGGGTGATACAATCAGAATCCATCCCCAATGAGCTAATCTTCAACACTTACAGTGGCCAGCTTCAGGGCCCATTATGTTTTCAGGACCATCATATCTGAAATAGGATACAGAGAGCGCTTTGCAGAAACTATATGACATACCTGCCAACCGTAAGATATTTTACACCATGTGAGCTTTCAGAGAATGGGGCTTGCCCTTGGCAAGGGATGGGGCCTTTGGACACCCTGTTTTTCCTCAATAGCCGCTACCTGCCTTCCCCGCCTCTCCACAGGGCCGGCTTTAGGCATGTGCAAGCTGTGCACCTGCACAGGGCCACCAAACCCCAGGGGCCACCACACCAATATATATCCTTAATATATTTATCCTCTGAGGATGGATACATATTTGTGTGGCGGCCCCTGGCAGGGATTTGGCGGCCTCCGGCTCTGTTCCACTTCTAAACACCCCTCTTAACTGGCCTCCGCGCTCTGCCCCACCCGGACCCCCTCTTCCGGGGCCCCCTACCTACGCTCCCTGCCCAGGGCCACCATGACCCTAGAGCCGCCCCTGCTCTCCAAATAAGCATTCACACATGAACTACAAACCTATTCTATGAAAGGGTTTCCAGCTCACCTCTTTATCAGGTAGCCGTGGGATGATGTGTTAAACCGTGTGTGGCAAGGCAGCACCATGTTAGTTGGCAGGTCTTGTGTAACAGAGAGGTCCTGCAAACATATTTCTTCGACTACTACTGCAAAGGGTATGGTAGTATGTTGTTCATTCATCGTCAGATTCTTTCGTAGCTCAGTTCTTCTTCCACACCATCTTAAATTCTGATTCGGGACGGGTAAAGTTGCAAATCTTTTTCTCATGAAGTTTGGGTAGTTTTATCACAAACTACGAAAAATCTGAAAGTTCTTCGAAAGTTGGACTTGCACGTGAGAAGAAAAGCTTAGAAAGATGTCCAGGTGTTTACAAAATGCGTGCAAGTTACTGGTGCAACCTAGTCTCAGAGTAACAATGTGCTTTCAAAGGGTGCACGAGAAAAAGCTAAACAAGCTATGCACCTTCAAAATGCTCGTGAGTTACCAGTGCCAACTAAAAAATAAGAAAGCAGGACATTTTGAAACATACATGTAGGCCAATAATTGGGAAGGCCATAAGGTGCGTGCATATTAAAACTTTACACACGCCTAATTCGGATGTGATTGCCATTACCATCGAGACTTCTAAACATGTAATACTGCCATAAGGGTGCTACTTATGTCCATTACAACGTATTTCTTAAGAAAGAGAACCATGTCGAAGACTGCTTTTCATTGAAACAAACTTTTCTGTTGAAAAGTATTTATGAACACGATGGGGCATATTTACTAGAAACTGGTGGAGCGTGGTGTTACGTCAAAATTGGCACCGCCGTGCTCAGTCAGGTTCAAAACACAGGGATGTGCCATATTTACAAGAATGCAGCGCACTCCTCCGTTTTCCTTAGCGCTGGCACTAAAGAAGGTTCCTAGCTCCAGCATAGGCACCCTTCCGTCATGGTGCAAGGGTGCCTGCACTGCAGGGGTGATTGTTTATGTGTAGGAAGAGATACCTTCCTGCACATAAACAATATTTACAGGCAATTTGCTATTATTATGTGTGTTGCAGCATACATGGAAAGAGCAAAATATGAGGAGATCGCATACTCAAGGGCCTGTATTCCCTGGCAGTATCTTTGGTGCTGCCCCATACCTTGTAAGTATGGGCCAGCGTCAAAAAGCAATGGGTGTTGTGGCGGAACACCCAATGAAACACCTATTGCACGCCCCTTTCATGCTAAGTTCTGCGTAAATAGGGTCCCTATTTACAAGGTGGCGTTAAGCCACGTTGTAAATAAGGCGAAGGACTTAGCACCACAAGAACTTCGCAAAAAGTAAGGTTCTGGTGGTGTTAGCTCCTTGTAAATATGTTCCTATATACTTAAATGTTTCTATGTGGTGATGTGTATAGAGGCATCCATGAATGGGCTGCTGCCAACATTATGGTCCCCATTAGGATGGCGGGTGGATCGCACCCGCTAGGCCGGCGGTAGCCACCGCCAGCCTGGCGGGGGCGAACCGGCCGCCATCCTAGCCGCAACGGAAAGGCATGCAGAGTCTGCTTTGGGGGCCCGATGCGGGCCCCCATGGACTCCAGGGAGTTGGGGGTGCACATGGGAGGTACCGCGTGGTGCCTGCCATGCTGTGCATGGAAGTCCACAGCATGCTTTCCTGCCATTGTGGCGGGCGGTGCTGAGTGCACCGCCTGCCACAATGGTAGGAATGCAGGATACGCATTCACAGTGGTGGGCGTATCCTAATGCTAGCCACTGGACCCCCGCCCTTATGGCGGGCGGTCCCTTTCACCGGTAGGATGACGGGCGGACAAAGTCCGCCCGTCATCCTAATGACCCCCTATGTTTGGAGTGCCTATATTTTGTAAATCTTATCATCAGATAGTATGACTATTGGTTCATGATTATTGATACTCTCTTTGATACTTTGTCAGTTGGTATCAGGGAGGATTCAGTGGAGAGTATGCCTGTTTCTCCTCACTAAGCTCAGCTAAGATTAACGTTAATGGGCATGTACTGTTAGACTGCGGGTATTACATGTTTATTGAATAACCAATTTTTGAAAAGGTGGTACCACTATTTCTTGAACGCAAGGGTTATACAGTGGCGTGGGATGCAATTTATTCTTAAATTACCCTGATACTGAGTTTACTTTTTACCTTTTACCCTGGCAATTTTGGTATGGTCTTTTAGAAAGGACCTAATTCGCTTCATTTTTAAGAGTTTCTGTTGCTTGTAGATAGATTGGAATCTGATACCATGGCTGTTTTCAATATTCCTATTTTTGTGTTTTGCAATAATTGGATAGCAAGTATGGCTTTGGTACAGTTATATGATTTCAGGTGCACTTTAAAAAAAAAGAAATTTCATGAATTAAACAAAAACTCAGTGTAATGTTTCATTTCGTATCAAAGTTAAAATGCACTATGGTAATTCCCAGCATTACATCCATTAGATCCTAGCGGTGTTCCACATTTCGGTGGGACACATATCATTTGAAGGTGCACTATGATGCATTTCCATTGTCATTAGACAATTTGTCTATACATTTTGGGGGTTCATTTGTTATTGTACCCCCCCTTTAAAGAAAATGGGGACTCGGTACCAGTATCCTATAAACATTAAAACAGCACAAGGGGCAGGGTACCTCCACCCTGAACGATATGGCTATGCGGCCGGGGCCCGAAAAGGATGCCTGGTAATAAATAATTTTTAAAAGCTAATTTTGCTGCAGGTTTCATGGACGTTGGTGCCGGGTTAGTGACCCTGATATTTGCAAATCTGATGCAATCTTCATGTGTTGGGACCTCATCCTTGGGCCAGCTTCATCGCTCAAAAACTGTTTGCAGCAGGGTTTGGCCACAGCGGTAGGCTCGAAAACTGTTGGATGTAGGGAATCCCCCCAAATTACTGAACAAATCAGAGTGCGGTTATGTCTAATTTTGATTTTAACATTTAAAAATACGTTAAAAAACCTCCGAAATTCAGTGCAGTTGTGGTTATATATTAACAGTGAAAAACCACTGATATTTGCAGATTTAGACTAGAATCACAATTTGTACAGCAGCCAAGCAAACCATGACTTAAACACCAAATGCAATGCTTATGACCTTACTTTATACATATCACTACATACCAACATCTATAAGCACAGACACATACCCAAACAAATAAATAATAGTTCATTCATAGACTTCTCTTTCATACATAGGGGCTCATTACGATGTTGGTCGTAGTGCCCTCCGACCAACATCGCCACAGATGCGGAACCGACTGTCCTCACATTAGGATGTGACCGCACATGGTGCAGTCTCAAACTTCCATTTTACAATGGGAGCTTGTTCGTAGGTAAGAAATCACCCGCAGCACAAGATCCCATTTCATAATTAAAGTCTTTGCACATCCCTACACCGTGTGGCCGGCACCTTACGGTCACAACCATAGGGACAGGGGAGAAGGGGACTCTGCTGGGTGCCCCAAAAGTCTCTCTCTGACAGCCGATCCATGTCAGAAAGGCCGACATGGGACGGCTGTGGGAAACCAACATCATAATTCCTACGGTGGAAACGCCGCCCTGAGGTATTATGTGCAGCTTCCGACCTACCGACGGGCTCCTTGAGCCCGCCGGAACCCAGTAGGTTTCCCTGGCCAGTTTGCACTCTGACCGCCGACATTATGATTAGGCAGTCAGAACATAAAGCTACCATATCGGTCCATAAGCCTCTGACGAGCGGTCGGAGACTTACATCGTAATTAGGCCCATGGTGTTAAGGGTAATATGGGATATAATCTCATCTGTAAGGTTATTTCTGACATTTATTATTACTTCTACAAGTAGTGTAAGTATTACATAAGTTTTAGGTGTTTTTAATTTAAATATATCTGCGGCCACGGTAGAACTGTGGTACTCCCGAGGTACACAGCGATGACAAGTCAAAAGCTGATTGGCTAATAGCTGCCTTTACAAAAGTTAAAGGCAGCTATCTTGTTTTCATCTCGAGTTTCTCTATGTTCAGTGTTCAGTGATATGCTATTCAAAGTATTAGGTTTGGTATTTTTCCCCAAAGTAGGTAGGGAAAAATATTTGTAAGTTTAGGTATATTTAAAAAAAGTTAACTAGAAATACACTATAAGACACTATTTTAATAATATAATATGCTTAAGTCTTTCTTCAAAGTTTTACATATTTAAATATGCACAAAAATGTGTATTAGGTAGCGTGTTAATTACTAACAGTTACCACTCCACTAAAAAAAATGCAGTTCACCGTACACTGGTATGAAAATGCCATTTTCGTTGAGCGCGCTGCATCACATTTTGCGATGCAGGGCGCGCAACAAAATTTGTTTTATTTATTTAATTGTTTATTTACCTCCGTTCATCCATATTCTGGTGTTTACTGCCCCCACCCTGCCCCTCCCCCGTCCCACCTCACCGCCCCACGGAACTCCCTCCACAAGCCGCTACTGACTACTGTATACCACTGCACTGTTCGCCACAACACTCTATGCCATAGCAATATATGCCACTCTACTGTAGAGTACAGTTAATTGACAATGTTTTCCTGAGATATTTATTAGCAACTCCCAAACAGTACTGCAACTTATATCTATGATGCAGAACTTGGGTTGCCATACATATCAGACTTAATTAAGATTCAACCGATTCTGCTATGGCATAAGCTATGGTCAACCACCTTTACTGGTTTTAATCGGGATGTGCTACATGACTGTCTTAAATTACAAAGGGTGTTTTATATTTCCTGGATCAAATATGTTAAGCATTTTATGGTGGATCTTGGGCACCCCAAATAGTTTGATGACCCGGTTAGTTTACCAACAATTGCAAGGAAATCACTAAAGATTGATTGTTTAGAGGTTTTGGAGACCAATAGATTTTCCATCAAAATATTAAAACCTACAGTCAAAGAAAATCAATCACTATTATTACAATCAGGTGTGCAACCTCATCTTGTAACCATAAAAAGGGGATATGATAGGATGCTGTTGACCCGTTTTCGTTTAGGCAACTTACATAGATTAACATCCTTCCCTAACATGAATGATTGGTCGAGATCTCTATGTCCATGTCCATGTGACAATATATCTACTCAATCTACTATGCATATGTTGTTTTTTTGTAAATGTTATACTTTGTTAAGAAAAAGATGGATAGTACCAATACTAAGGGTGCTAGGACTGAGACTATGCCGCCCAGCTTTCCTCATATTGCAACTTTTAGAATATGAAGTGCTTACTAGCCACCTAACTAAATATCTGAAGGGTGTGATCAGAAGTAGGAAAACAATGTGATTGATGAAACTGGTCTTTTTATCACTCGATTTGATTGTTTTAGATTAACTATGACAATGTACTTGTAAAATATTGTGATTGGTTTTATATAATGTACTTTTATGATTTAACTTTTTAAATTGAATAAAGCGTATTTTAATTGATTTGATTGATTGAATTCAGTGTATGGCACTCCACTGTATGAGACACCACTCTACGTCAGTTTGCTGTCCACCATTCCAGTGTACGCCACTCCAATATACCTAATTCCTCTTTATTGTTACACAGTACACTTTGAAACATTATCCTACACTATATTCTACCACACTCAACGTAATAACACTCCACGCCACCACACAAAAAGATACCACACCTGGTTAGAAAAATAGAGCTTAATTTATTGAACAAAACAAGACTAAAACGACAAACATCTAATTAGTATAAGTGGAGATAAGAATTTTATAAAAAATAAACTGAAATGTCGTGCCTAAAGGCATAAAGCGCCAACTGGGACTATCTGGTTGCACTAGACCCTGCGATATCCAAAAGTTCAGGCACACTGTGATGGAGCTCAGGTCATATACGGTCCAGTGATTAAATATCGAGGGACATAATATAGAATGCCCAAAATATCGACTCCAAAATATCGAAATACAGAATATAGAATCCCTATGTACAAACAGGTAAGTACTAAAATATTGAATCTAAAATATAGATAGTTAAAATATAGTTAACTAAAATATCGCATTTTTTTCAATGTATTAAAAAGAATATAAAAGTAATAAAATATTAAAATCAATTAAATAAAAAATACTTAAAATAATGTAAAAAAGCTTAAAATGTAAAAATAATAAATGTTTTTTTTTAAATTTATTTATTTATTTATTATTTTTTTTTTTTTGTACATCACCTGCAATTTTATTAACAAGCTCCAGACCCCATGGGCGTGTTCTCGCTTCCTTATGGGCATGTATCACAAGGCATTCTGGTAAATACAGTTCTTACACTCTTGTACACCCCAGTGAGTGTTGCCACATGTCTCTAAATCCTTTGCACAATATTACCCCAGTGGGTGCAAGCTGGAATTGAAACGGGTGCTGCCATACACTGTCCTTCATGTCTTTTTTTTTTTTTTAAAACATATTTATTAAATTTTTCCACAATTTTTCCACATATTCCAACGTATGTATTACAGCACATTCCAATTTCTCAGGTGGTTATATAGTACATATACATTTCATTGTTTTATACAAATTTTCATATCATAAGCAGATATAATAAACCAAAAGACAGCCCTCTAAAACAAATCAAATCAAACTTCTGTTGGACTATTCTAAATTTATCCTACTAGTTTTCCACGTCATAATTGGTTGCCATATTTTTTTGCCTAAGGCCTTAGCCCTTCTACCTTTCCTGTCGTATATTGCCTTTTCTAAATTATATATAGTAAGGAGGCTAGCAATCCAATCTGCAAATAGTGGAGGAGCCTTATTCAGCCAATTCCTTGCTATGCAGATGCGGAACACTGCTATTGAAACAAAAATAAACTCTACTGGCATAGCTTCCATCGTGTTTACCACCCCTAAAATGATTAATTCATCTAGAAGCTTAATCTTGATCCTAAGCGTTTTATCAAAAAATTCTTCAATCGCCATTTTCAAAGTAAATAGTTGTGGGCACTGTGAAAACATATGTACAATATCTGCTCTGCTCGCATTACATCGTGGGCAAGTTATTCCTGTTGTTCCACCCCACTGGGCAATTCTAGCCGGTGTATGGTAAAGTGAAAATAATGTTTTGTAGTGTTGCGATTGAAGGGTTGCCGAGCATAGCACCGTTCTACCCAGATCTAGTGACTCCTGAAAAATTTCTGAGCCTGACCCCAATTTTTCCATCCATTTTTGTGAAAATTTTGCCCTTTCATCTGACTTAGTTCCTTTCAATTCTGCATAGAGATGTCTTATTGTACATTTGGTGGTTATTTTTATATAATCCATAATTTTGCATTGCCGCATCCCAAGCGGACCACCTTGTTTTTGTGTTAGAAAACTCCTCACTTGTAAGTATTTATAAAAACTATTGTGCTCTAGTCCAAATTTTGCTTTGAGTGCTCCAAACTGCATGATATTGCCCTGCACATCCAGTAAGTTCCCTATCTGCATTATGCCTTTATTGTACCAATCAAACATAGTGGCATCCTTAAAGATCTCCCTCGGCAATGAACTATTTGTGTACAATCTTGTATAGATATTAAATCTGCCTAGCCCTAATTTTTTAGCCACTCCTTTCCACACCCTATATACTGCATTCAAAGTCTTAAATCTCGTGTGTTTAAAATACGTGAATTCAGTAGTATTGAAAAACCCATTCTCAGCTTCCTCCCCCAGCAATACGGCATACACATTAGGTAAGCCCACCTCACTATCCGTTGGTTGCTCCAGACCTCCCCCTCCTAATAACACCTTACTGTATTGTAATACCGCAGCCCAATAATAGAGCCTAAAATCCGGTGCTCCCCAGCCCCCTTTTTCCCTATCTACCGTCAAATGTCTGTATGCTCTTCTTGTTTTCCCTTTCACCCAAATGAATTTATTCAGAATAAGTTCTAATTTGCTAAACCAACCATTTTCAAAATATAGGGGTATGGATCTAAGTAAATACAGCACTTTAGGGAATGTTATCATTTTAATGACATTTATTCGACCCATTAAGGTCAGATGCAAGTTATTCATTCTTTCTGTGTTTGTTTTAATTTTCTCCAACAGTGGTCTCATATTGATTTCAACTAATCTATCTAACTCGGATGTGATCTTCACCCCTAAATAAGTGACTTCAGGTGCTATTGTTATATCATGATAGTTTACCCAGTTATTTTTAATTATTTGTGTTTTTCCTTTATTTAGTGAATACCCTGAAAATGTGCCAAAAAGTGTAGCCTCCTGTTCGATTTCAATAATGGCTGACCCTGGATCCGGTGTGACCACTGCCACGTCATCCGCATATGCAAGTGTCTTATATGCATAGCCATGTAAACCAATCGGGAGAATGTTCGAATTTCCTTCTAACCTTCGCAAAAAAGAGTCTAGATATAAGGCGAATAACAGTGGTGAGGCCGGGCAACCCTGTCTTGTACCACGCTTTATATGTATATCCTCTGTATACCCTCTATTAATCCTCACTTTAGCTGTTGGAGCTGCATATAACTCCTTTATAGCCTGTATATAACCTGTGCCAATCCCAAACCACTCCAAGGCTTTCCACAAATAGCACCAGGAGACCCTGTCAAAGGCCTTCTCTGCATCCAAAAAAATGGCTGAGGCAGGGTCTCCTGCAGCTCCCATGACATCCAGTATGGTGACCATTCTCCTTGTATGTTCCGTAGTCCCTTTACCTGGTATGAAACCATGCTGTGTTGTGTATACCAGCCCCTCAATTACTCTACTGAGTCTTTGTGATAAAGCCTTAGAGTATATTTTTGCATCTGCGTTCATAAGCGTGATCGGCCTATAAGAGCCAGGATCCAGATGTGGTTTATTCTTCTTTAAAATAACTACTATACTTGCACCAGCCCATGACTGTGGTGTATTCTCCCCTATTTGTGCATGCCTTAAAGTTTCCAACATGTCTATCCCTAGTGTATCCCAAAACGTCCTATAAAATTCTGCCGGTATCTGGTCAGGTCCTGCGGCCTTCCCCGGGGGGAGTTTTGATACTGCATTATGTAGTTCACTCAGAGTTAGTGGTGCCTCTAGAGTCTCTTTATCTTCCAGGGACAATTCCTTGTGTGGGATACCAGCCAAATAGTCCTCTATCTCGTCTTCCTTACTCCTCACGTCTTGATCATATAATTCAGAATAAAACTCTCTAAACACCTCCCTCACCTCTTCCACCTTGGTTACAACCTTCCCACATTTATTCTTAATTTCTTTAATTTCCCCGGCTGCCAGGTCTTGCCTAGTACGCATTGCGAGCATGTGTCCAACCCTCTCGTTGAGCTCGTAACACTTTTCTTTTTTTGCTAAATAATTAGCCGCAGCTTTATTAGCTAATCTTTCCCCAGTTTCTGCCTTCTTCAATTCTATTTCTAGTAAGACCTGCTCAAGAGGTTCTTGATTTATAACATGCTGGATAAGCTGTTGTTCTAGGTTCCTTAAATCCTGTAGCCTACTGGCTAACTCCATTTTCTCCTTTTTACTCCTATGTAGAGTATAAGCCAGTGTTTCCCCCCTTATCCCTGCTTTGAATGCATCCCAAACCATGCCTGCGGTTGCCGTACCTCTGTTTACCTCCCAGAACTGTGTAATCCATACCTTCATTCTGCTAACATAGTCATCTTCTCTGAGCAACCCTCTTTCAAATGTCCAATAGTACTCTTTGTGACTAATATTGCGGTTCCGGGAGATAGTCAACACCAGTGGATTGTGATCTGAAGAAACTCGAGGTAATATTTCTATTTTCACTTCTGATACTAATGGGCTGGAGATTAAGAAGTAGTCTAATCTGGCTATACTTTTATGAGGGGCCGAATAAAAAGTACTACCTGTCCCTATAGGATTGTATGCCGCCCAAACGTCTACCAACGCATTATTATTCATTAGATTGGCAATGGCTTTTCTTACTCTCTTCTTGCGCTCGCCCTTCATCCCCCCTCCCATCATACCCAACCCTGTTAGCCCATTGATGTTGAAATCTCCACACACAATTATTGGTTCAGTCCATAGAGGCAATTCGGTATCTAGATAATCAAATAAATCAGGTTCGTCTTCGTTGGAACCATATACAGAAACAATTGTGTAGCGGCATCCGGCTATTTCTCCTTCTATCATCACCCATCTACCATCCACGTCTTCCATCTTTCTCTCTACTTTCATCAAACCTTTTTTTGCCAGTATGGCCACTCCTTTTGTTTTAGTATCTTGGTACGTGTGTGCTAATACATCAAACCCTAGCTGATCCATAAGATACCTATCCTTCCCCCTCACATGTGTTTCCTGTAGACATATAATATCCAATTTTAACATTCTGCACATTGCCGCTACTTTCTGCCTTTTACCCCCATCATTTAACCCACATATGTTGATTGTAGTAATTCTTAATGCCATCTGCTTTTATAAAAAAGACCAAAAGACAATTCCTCAAGATATTTTCCTGCCACCTTTGTGTGTCTACATACCTTTTTATTTTGTGCTGTACAAAACCTTATCTCTTTACCACCCCCTCCCTGCCCCCCCTCCCCCAACCCCCCCTTTCCCCCCTCCCCTTGCTAACCCCCCCCCTGTCACAGGCAAATAGGTCAATTTTGACCTATGTGTGGCTGCACGCTACTGTAGTGTCGCTTTCCTTCTCCCACCCTAGTTAACCATATTACCATCGTGAAACCCAATATACAATGTGCCTAATATTTTCCTTGTTTAACCTATGCTGGTTCTGATTCCTTGCTCTTCCTGCCTTTCTGAAGCTCTGTAATCTCTGCAAGATATTCTCCTGCCTTTACTTCCGAGAAAAACATTCTGATGCGGCCCCTTGTAACCACTTTTAACTTAGATGGATACATCAAGTATGCTTCTGAGCCCTGTCGTTGAAAAGGAGTGATAAGCTGTCTGAGTTTCCACCTCCTTTCCACAGTAGTGTGGCAGAAGTCGGGCCTCGTAAAAAAAGTAATCCCTTCAACTGATTTTTTCCTCTCTGGTCTTGCGGTCTCAAAAATTTCCTGCCTAGCCAAAAAATTTCCAAAAAAGACCAGCATTGCCCTAGGCAATCCATTCTGATTACTGCTATTTTGGTTACTGCCTCTTCCCCCCTTCTGCGTTAATGGAAATCTGTGCACTCTCTGTACTTCAACTTCCCACTGCCACTGCGCCTCTGGGTATGCATCTTTTAACAGTTTAACCATAAACCCCCTTGGGTCCTTCCCTTCCAGTCCTTCCTCTATGCCTAGAAAGCGTAGGTTGTTCCGTCTTTGGCGATTCTCGAAATCTTCCAGCTTCCACTGCAAGTCTTCGATCACCTTCCCTTGTTCTGTTCTTGCATTCTGCCAATCTGTAACCTCATCCTCTAATTTTCCAGTTCTTTCTTCTACTTGTTCCACTCTACTTTCAACTTCCTGATATTTTCTGTTCATTTTCCTGATGCTCGCTTGTATTTTCTTTGTATCCTGCCTTGCTCGTCTGCTTTCTAAGCGAGCTTCTAAATGCATTTGCTTCAACATAGAGAACATACCATCCAAAGTTGCTTGAGGCGGGATATCATTTAACTCGTTAGGGGCATTTAAGGGATAACTCTCGGGTGCCACTCCCAGATCTTGATCTTGATCCTGGTAAATTTTGGAAGCACTACCATAGTCCCATAACAGCTTCCTGTTTGTGCTTGTTGCTGCTCTGTCCATCTCTCTGTCACGCCTTATCATTGTTCTTCTTCTTCTCTTTTGTGTTTCCCTGTTTCTGTGCTCGCTAGAGAGAGATCTTTCAGACTCTGTCCCAGATGATAGGTCTGAGTTAGTGCCCTCTTCCTCTGACCCCAGCAATGAAGAGTCTGACCCCTCAGTCACAGAGTAAAACTTTTCCCTCTCCGGGGAGCGTACTCTCCTCCCTTTTGCCCCCTTTGTTATGTGGCTCTGAATACTTTTCATACTGCCCCAGGTAGACTGTATCATTACACTGCTGTCCACAGGTGTTGGCGCTAGATTTACTTCATTCAAAGCTTCGAGCATTTGGGCAGTGTTAATGTTTGTTGTTTCAAATGTTTCCTTTGATTGGGCATTACTAAGCTTACTTGCGTTACTTGCGTTATTCGCCGTCTTTGATCCTGCTTCTCCGTCTGCATTAATGTCCTTGTTCGTGCTGGCGTCCTCGACAACCTCCTCGACTGCCTCCGCTGCATTCTCGAGCCCTTGTGCGTCTCCCGCTAGAGGCGTGAGCGTTTCAGGCCCCGGTTGCTTAGCAACCGCCGTGCTTGCGTCCTCGCGGTCAGCGAGGAGAGTTTCCGCGTTCGGTCTTGCGTTTGGATCCGAGGCACCTCCAGCGGCCGGGGTTACCTGCTGATTTCTTCCAGCGAAAGCCTCTGTCACAGTGGGTTGCCGCAGATCCTTACCAGCGGCAGGTACAGTACTCGCATGCTTTGCTGTTCCGCTTTCAGAGTGAGAGCGCCTCTGTTGTGCCTGCGCTTTACCTCCAGGAGTCTCCGGTTGTGTTGCTTGCGAGGCTGTCTTAATCTCCGCTTTGGAGTCGGCCTTTTCTTTGTCTTCATCCTTTGCAGGTCTCTCGCTCTTCTTGAGCTGCGTTTTCTGGGAAGTGCCGCTTGTAGCCATAGTTGTTGTGCGCTTACTCAGCGTGACCTTTGGTATTGCACCTGAGCGCTGCGACATCCTTAAGGCTGTATTGAGGCTGTCCACAATCACCTTCTTAAAATGCTCACAATAATAGCACCCCCAGGTTGTAAGCACCTTTTGTAATGTCTTAATGCTAGTACCGCCTTCAGTCCAGAGTATACCCCGTAGAATCAGCATACTTTAAACCATATCCAGCCATTTAGTCCCTGGGTCCAGCAGAAGGAATAAGTGCGACTGCACTCTACAGCAGCATGGCGGCCATCTTGCCTCACACTGTCCTCGTAAAAATAATAAATGTAATGTAAAAAAAACCTAGAGAATTTGTTGGATAGTGAAATTACTATTCCCACTCCAGTGAGTGCAACAGTAGGAAAAACGTTGGATAGCGGGAGTGTAAAAATAACTATTCCCGCTCTAGGGAGTGCAACAGTAGGGAAAGCGTTGAATAGCGTAGGGGTAAAAATGACTATTCCCACTCCAGTGAGTGCAACAGTATGGAAAACGTTGAATAGCGTAGGAGTAAAAATTACTATTCCCACTCCAAAGAGTGCAGCAGTAGGTAAAGCGTTTTAAGCGGGAGGATAAAAATGACTATTCCCACTCCAGAGAGTGCAACAGTAGGGAAAGCGTGGGATAACGGGAGGGTAAAAATTACTATTCCCACTCCAATGAGTACAACAGTAGGGAAAGCGTTTTATAGTGGGAGGGTAAAATTTACTATTCCCACTTCAGTGAGTGCAACAGAAGGGAAAGAGTTGGATAGTGTAGGGGTAAAAATTACTATTCCCACTCCAATGAGTGCAACAGTAGGGAAAGCGTTGGATAGCGAAGTGGTAAAAATTACTATTCCCACTCCAGTGAGTGCAACAGTAGGGAAAGCAATGGATAGTGGGAGGTTAAAAATAACTATTCCCACTCCAGTGAGTGCAACAGTAAGGAAAGTGTTGGATAGTGGAGTGGTGTGGCTCACTGGTTAGAGGCGGCAGACCCGAAAGCAGAGGTCGGCCCGGGACCAGGGTTCTATTCCCGATGCGGCAGGGTCTTGGGCCATGGTCAGCGGACTCGATAATTCTCGCCTCGGTGTCTACTCGAACCATGGGTCCCACTCAGCAACTCTGGGCAATAGCTTGCTTAATCTCTACTAACGGCCCCATCAGCGCCGGGGATGCTTGTCTTCACCTTGGAGATGCCCAGAAGGGACCATCTCACATGGAAAGCCAGTATGGGTTCCCCAGCGGTATACAGCGCTGGGACGCCCCTTTGCTGGGGCAGCTGTGCGCTTTACAAGTATACGACATTTAACATAGTGGGAGGTTAAAAATTGCTATTCCGACTCCAGTGAGTGTAACAGTAGGGAAAGCGTTGGATAGCATAGGGGTAAAAATGACTATTCCCACTCCAGAGAGTACAACAGTGGGGAAAGTAATGATTTAATATTAAAATAAGATTAAATTGTCAATACCAATAAAAAATTAATTAAACATAATTTATAATAAAAAGTAATCACCAATTTAAAAAAAGAAATGCCAATTAATAAAATGTAATTACCAATTAATAATTAATTATCAATTAATTATCAATACATATAAATACAAATAAATATTTACTTTATTACAAATAAATTACTTCCCACCCTATTCCCCTATAAACCAACAACCCGCTCCAAATAATAAATAATACAATTAACATCGTTATCAATTATTCAATTAATAAAAATGAATTAACAATTAATAAAAATGAATTACCAATTAATAAAAATTCATTACCAGTTAATTATCAATCAACTAATTATCAACACATATAAATAAAAATTAATATTTAATTTACTATAATTACATTACTTCCCACTCTATTCCCCTCTAAACCCACAACCCGCTACGGAATTAAAGTACGCAAAAATTAAATTACATAACATTCATTACTTAAAAACAATTATACATACATTACAAAAATAATACATCATTTTAATACATACACTACCATACATAACACCTAAAAAAGTTTGATATTATTGAAATCGATATTTTAAATTTGATATTATAGAAATCGATATTTCCTACCCCAAATTCGATATTCTGACTAACTATATTTTGGTGATTCAATATTCTGGCCTATCTATATTTTGGAGTCGATATTCTGGCCTGTCTAAATTTTGGATTCTATATTTTTGGCTTTCACCGTCATATACAAGGACCGGCCTTGGCCCACTGAAACAGTAATTTTGGATACGTTTGCTTAATTCGAGGATGAGATGCAAGGAGCAAAGGAGATGATGCAATGAGCCTCAGGATGAAGGCGATGCATAAGCTCTGAGCCACTCAAAATTGGAAGTGAATCGGGAATGGAGGCAATGTGCAGCTCCATCAATGATGGAATGTCCTCGAACCTCACAGCAACAGCAATGCGGTGGCATCGACAGAGATGTGATGTCCACTATACTCACAGCAGCTGTGATGCATCAGCATAAACGGAGATGCGATGTTCTCGATCCATGCAGGAGCAGCGATAAGTCTGCATTGATAGAGATGAGCCGGTTCCAAGTGGTGCAATGACGCTGATGTGTGGAGTATGGCAGTTGCTGCACTTTAGACCAATTCCCAAGGGCTCAGGACTGGATTGGCACCACTTGGTAGGGTAAGACTGTTCGATGGTAGAGTCCAGGTGATGTAGGCGGATGAGTTGGAAGTTGTTAATGTCCCTGAGACTTCAAATAGGAGGCAAGTCTGCAAGTTCTTGGTTGAAGAGATGCAGGTCCAGTCTTTCTTATTCCCAGGCAAGGAGGGCAGAAGGCAACAGGTTAGCATAGCAGAACAGGAGTCCAGCAGACATTCCTTTCAGCAGCACTGCAGTCCTTCTTCCTGGCAGAGTATCCACAGGTCCATACAAGTACTGAGTTAGTGGTGTCAGATGTCCAATAATTATGCCCAGTTGAGCCTCTGAAGTGGGGGAGAGTTCAAAGAGAGGTCTTTGAAGTGCACAGAGTCCCTCCCCTTCTGCCTTGGCTCAAGACTCACTACGGGGTGCTATGTGCCCTTTGTGTGGGGACAGGACATAGCCTATTCAGGTGTGTCAGCTTCTCCCTGCCATCTTGCTCAGGATGGCCCATTAGGATGTGGATGGTCCATCAGTCACACTTAAGGTCACTTAGTGTCTTTGACTGTCTGGAGGAAGTGCACAAAGCCCCAATGTCACCCACACCAGATGTGTATCCACAGACAAGCAAAAGGCACCAAATGGTTAAAGTAAGAAAATGCCAACTTTCAAAATGTGTCATTTTCAGAATTAAAATATAAAACCTAACTTCCCCATAAGTTAGGATTTTAAATTGTGGTTCCAGGGACACCAAACTTGCGGGTCCCTTCTCTTCTGAATTGGAAATTACACTTATAAGATGTAAAAAGGTTATCCCAATGTTAACTTAGGAGAGAGGTAAGCCTTGCAATAGTGACAAATTAATGTAAGAATTTTTCACTACTAGGACATGTAAAACTGAAAAGTATATGTCTTACATTTTAAACACACAGTTTGCCAAGTCGACATGGTAGTTTAGAATTGCACTCACAGGCTCTGAGACATGTTTAAAGGGCTACTGAAATCAGTGGCACAATCAGTGCTGCAGGCCCACTAATAGAATTTAATTTACAGACCCTGGTCATATGTAGTGCACTTTACTTGGGACTTATAAGTAAACTAAAAAAAATATGCCAAATAGGAATAAGCCATTGTTACCATGTTTAAAGCAGAAAGCACATGCACTTAAGCACGGGTTAGCAGTAGTAAAGCGTCCAGAGTCCTAAAGCCAGCAAAAACAAAGTCAACACAAACAGGAGGTCTGAAGGAAAAAAGTCAGGGGAAACCATGACTAACACACACATGTCACATGTCTAACACATAGCCAGTAGGTAGTTATAGTTAGGATCAACTTTTCCCATAGACAAAGCATTTTTGGTTTTGCTAATAACTTTGTTGCAGTTTGACGAATGTTCATGAAATTTCGATAAATAGTTTTCCACTTACTTTAACTGCTGTCTGGAAAGTTTTGTGTTGATTCGTCAAGGGGGGCTGAGAAAAAGGGGGGGTCCGAAAACACTTTTTCCTCATTCAATGTCTATTTTGATTTTGCATTCTTTTTAACACAACTACAGACCAAACCGCTGACTAGAATTACACCAAACTTTGCAGAAAGCTATATTTTGGTAAACAAAAGAACTCTTTTTGTGAATCCCTTCAGTAGTTTTTGAGTATTTAAAGAAAGAAGAAATATAGATATCTAGAGATTCACCAGAAGGAAGAGACAAGGCGACAAGGAAACGGATCAGGACTCTTATTAGATTGTCTTCGAAATATGATCTGCTAACACGGCGCAAGTATCCTTAAAGCTTTGGCTCAGTTGGATGGGGGTCAAAGTTGTAAGAAGTCTCTAGTCTGTAAGGTATGCAAGCTGTACTGTATGTTGGCTGGGTCGACACAAGACAAACCTGATGCGTCATTTCTGATGGACTCATGGCAGAGCCCCGGGGCCCAGTTGTTGACCGGCTCTTATGTAAAGTAGCCTACAGCCTGCCAGTGACAAGGATTCAGGAGTGGGCTGGTGATAGACCCTCACAGTCAACTGTTGGCGGTAAGTCATCACAAGCATTTGTGGGGGGACAGCCCTTGAATATGTGGCACACCTGGCAGGATTATAACCCTATTACTGGGTGGACTTTTCCAATGACTTACCGACTTGAAGCATCTGCCTGTGGACTAGTCACTACTGTTAGAATTCGGTGCCATGTTGCAGGACGTAGTGTTTTGTGGGAAATGTTTCTGTGGCCACTATGTGCCGGCCACAAGATGAATGTTTCCTTACAGACTGAGATGGTGACAAACAGCTAGTTAATGTTCGTTTTGTTATTTGTAAGCATGGGCGAATTTTGCGAATCTCGCGTTCGCGAATTTTGCGGATTTGCGAACTTGCAATCCGCAAAATCCGCGAATTCTCGCGAATTTGCGGATTTTTTTTTTGTGTGTTTGCCACTCTCTGTCACCACTGCCACTCTCTGACTACTCATGCCACCCTCTGGCCCACCCATGCCACCCTCTGTTTCATCACAGCACCCTCTGGTTGTCCAGTCAGTGTACATTATTGTGGCAAAGCAAAGCACACCTTCCCTGCCTCAAGTGACCTGAATTAATTTGGGGCTGATTAATGTGTCACAGAATATTTTTTTAGCTGGCACCTGCTTCCTTAGTGCTTCCTGATTAGTGATCTTTTGCACTTGCTAAGTGCTTTCATTGTTGCAAAATTAGTTACAACACCTGCCCTGCCCCAACTGACAATAATGAATTAGGGGCTGATTAATGGATTTGAACTTCCAGCCTGGCTCCTGCTTGTCTCCCTTAGCTGTAATTCAGGACCTTTGTGGCATATGTGTAACTATTCTGAGGTTCAGAGCAGGGTCACATAATAGTTGACACTGGCAACTGAACTCTGGAGGGGCCCCTCAGGAAGCACTACAGGAAATGGCTACTAATGATGAGCCTGAACTTTTGAACCTGGTGAGTAGTTTCAGTTTTGCTAAGATCGTATTTCTGCAATTTAGCGCTTATTCGCGGGGCGCGAAGTTGTACTGGGAAGCCGCGAACTCACGCGAACAGTGCGAGCAAGCCATAAAATCCGCTGCTCGCGGATTTGCGGATTTTGCGGGAGATTCGCGAATCTCGCGGATTGCGAATTTACCGAAAATCCGCAAAATCCGCGAGCGAAACGGATTTTCCGCCCATACTTAGTTATTTGACACTATTTTCACACGAATATATGCACCCAACTAGTTAACGCAATACCTGACCACATTTGCCTCGGTGTATGTTGATGCGTGTACTCAGCAGATCTCCCCCATGTGGGTGCTCCCCAACACAGCTCTTGTTCTTTATCCACTAATGTTGGGATGGGTATGGCTTTGGTGTGATTGGGATGCCAAAGTAGGTAGGGGTGGAATGTTTGATGTTTCACAGGCTTCCTAAAATGCAGGGCACTACAAAGTCCCACACTTACTGGTTCTGATTCTTTGATATTGTACTATTTACAGTCATAGGGACCGCCCAGAGCCTCCCTGGTTGGGGCGCTCATACCTCAGGAATAGCTAGCACTACCACAGATGGATAGTTTGCTACCCTCACAACTGAATCTACTGTCCTGGAATGTCCGGGGGTTGAATAACCCCAGAAAGATACGCCATATCTTCGCGTACCTGGACAGATTGCACATACATTTAGTTCTAATACAAGAGTCGCACTTAGCCCCCTCTGCTAATAGCGGAATAGGGTGCAGATGGGCAGAGATGACTTTGACAGCCTCCTACTCTACCTACGCCAGGGATGTATTGATTTTAGTTAAAAAGGGTACACACTTTCATGTAGAACATACCGTGACTGATAATATGGGTCGATATATTATCGTGGTGGGGATACTTCTTGGACATCGCATAGGTATAATTAACACGTATGGCCCTAATGTTGATGACCCTGGGTTTTATAAATCTTTGTGGAACGAACTGGAGGATTTCCCTGACATAAGAATGCTGTGGGCCGGGGATTTCAATTTGTCATTAAATGACCACTTAGATAGATCAGACTCCTCTAGAGAGCCACATAGGCAAGCAGTAACTGTGATGCAGGCTATTATGTCGGAAGCCAAATTGGTAGACATTTGGAGAGCACTATACCCGCACCATAGACACTCAACTGCCAGAAATAGTTGGTCTAGAATAGACTATTGGATTGGAACGGAGGGAATTATGAATTGGACCAAGCAATAAACATTTACCTAAAACCCTGTCTGATCACAAGCCAGTAATGCTAAGCATTGATATTCCTCATAAAATGCCACCACCATATGTGTGGAGATTTAACGCCAATGCATTGCTGGACCCCCTGTATTCTGAGGCTATAGCGCCGGCAATTACTGAATACTTTACTATCAATAAGACTTCTACAGAAAATCCTAGTTTGTTGTCGGAAGCATTTGAAGCTACTATTCGAGGGGTCTGCATTAGTGTGCATGCAGGAATTCTCAGAGATATTCGTGCTCAACTAACACAACGAGAACGAAGGTTAAGTGCTTTAGAGCAGGAATATGAACAGATGAATAATATGGCCATTCTCGGTGATATTCCGACAATCTTATCAGAGTACCAGGATTTTTCTGAGGATGAACTCAGATATATCTCAAAACGTCATGAGGCACGAACATATGGTGAGGCATGTAGACCGGGGCACATTTAGGCTAGTAATATCTGCACGGGACATAAGGCGTAAACAGTACTTTCTATAAAAGATGAGGATGGCGAGGCTCCTTATGATACGCGAAGCATACTCACCGCGTTCATGAACACATATGGTGATCTTTATAAGTCATGTGACACGGCCACATCAGCTGAGGTTATGACATACTTGTAAGATATAGAATTGGCCCGGCTATCTGGTGCCCAGAGGGAGTATCTGGCGCAACCGGTGACTGTCGAAGAAGTCACAGACATTGTGAAGTCTCTGCCCAATGGCAAGGCGCCGGGGTCGGACGGCTTTAAAAGCAAATTTTATAAGGCAGACATCAACATACTTGCACCTCACCTTGTCCAAATGTATGGAGATGCCCACAGTAATCAAATTCTCCCTCAAACGTTACAAGAGGCCATGATTATTGCTCTATTGAAGCCTAATAAAGACCCTGAGAAGTGTGAATCATACAGGCCGTTATCCCTCATAAACACGCATACTAAAATATTGGCTAAGTTACTTGCACAAAGACTGCAACCATTATTACCCAACCTTGTCCTACTGGACAATTCCGGCTTTATTCTTGGTCGGCCCACCGCCCACAATATTCGGATGCTCTTTGCACTATCTCACTACTAGGCCCCGAAAATCCTGGCGATTGCTGTTTTGTTGGACGCCGCAAAAGCGTTCGATTCCATTGAATGATTGTATCTACATACTATAGTATATAGGATGGGATTCCCCCCTTTTTTCTTTCAGTGGATCAAAATACTATACGCAAAACCCACAGCGTGCATACAAGTTAATACATATGTATCGGACCCCATCAAAATTGAAAGAGGCACACAACAGGGCTGCCCCCTATCCCCCTTACATTTTGCCAAAGCCTTAGAACCCCTGGCCTGTAAAATACGACAGGGTCATAAAAGTAATGCTATTCAATTTTTACAACAGTCATTAAATATTTCACTATACGCGGACAATATGGTGTTATATGTTAAAAATCCCAGTACTACTCTGTCCCCACTGTTCGAGAATATATTAAATTTGGACACCACTCCGGTCTGCAAATTAACTGGTCTTAATCTCTCATTGTTTCTTTAACGGACTCTACTCTTCCCCATCAAGTAGAATACCCTCTTGAATGGCGATCAGATCCAGTCAAATAACTTGGGGTGTGGTTTCATCGTGATCCAGAAACGGTTATTCGGGCAGACGATGTTACGGCAATTAGCAGTCTAGAAGAAAAAGTAGATTGATGGATATATCTACCCCTATTGTTGGCGGATTGACTGGCCATTGTAAAGATGGTTGTACTTCCTAAGTTCTTGTATCTTTGTAATAACATTTCTATCACCCCGCCTACAACAGCTTTCCAAAGACTGACTGCGGTTGTAAATCATCTCATATGGGCAGGCAAACAAGCTCGCATTGAATTCCGTGCTTTAACACTGTCATTTGCTAAGGGGGGATTCAAGGCTTCTGATTTCCTTCTTTATTATTTATGTGTCCAGGCGCAATATGCACACTTTTGGTATCATCCCATCCCATATATGCCTCACGTCGCTATAGAGGACGGAGACACCCACCCTATCCCACTGAAAGCTATCCTTCCTCATCGGCGAGCCTGAGTACATGCCCGCGCAATCAATAAAATTGATACAACAAATGCGGCCTGGCACAAGATGGGGAAATTGGTACAAAAGCTGCCCTTATATTATTGTGTCACCCAGATTTATCAGTTACGCCGGAAACAGTGGGAACGGACTTGCTACGTCGGGCAGGTATTGATAAGATGGGAGACCTCTATGCTAACAATACCTTTGTGGAGCCTCAAGGGCTGATGTATATTAGTAACCAAACTCTACTTTTTTGTTTCACCTACCATAGATTGCAGGGCACCATTACGAAACTGTATCCAGACTACCCAAGCAAGCCAAAGTCGCCTAATACATTACAAATGCTTATTACGAAGACAAATACCTCCCATATGGTGACACGGTTATATACACACATTCAAGCAGATATAGACAACACTACACACAAGGCTTTGGCTAAATGCTGTGCTGGATCCTCCTTTTAGGGAGGAGGAATGGGTGGTATGTTGTAACATAACCAGTATGTTAACGCCAAATGGTAATCTGCGAATACTCCTTTATAAATACCTACAACAAACCTACTACTCTCTAGCGCAGCTATGTAAATATGGGCTCCGTGCAGATTCCAGATGTAAGAGATGTGGTGTAGAAGACGCTGGATTTATTCACCTTGCATGGGCCTCCCATTCCATTAGGGCATATTGGAACGAAGTTATACACATCTTGAGTATCATGTTGGAAGTGTCTATTGATTGTTCAATTCACACATGCCTTTTAGGCTTAGTCCCTACTATTAAATCCACAAAGCGTAAATTCTGTAGTGTCGCACTACTCCTGGGCAAGCGCAGGATATCATTGTGTTGGTGTAGCAGGATATCCCAAAGGTTAAGGTATGGATTACTGTAAAGAAACTCTCAAGACATATGAAGAAGAACTGCCAGCCGGATCTAAACCCAGAGATTACTGAATGAATCTAGTTGATTATCTCCGGACAAATTCACCAGTATAGTGGGGAGGTGTACTGTTTGTTATACATATATGATCGCTAATATGACGACAGATGGAAATGGCAATATGTGCCTGTATACTGCAAATGGAAGCTTGTAGTTTCTGTTCTTTGTAACTGTGCATTCTATGCTTTCAATAAAATTCCTTTAATAAAAAAAAATAGATATCTAGAGGCGCAGATCTATTTCAGACTCATTCGCAGAGGATCCATGAAACAATAGGAAAAACAAAGCCCTGATTGGCTGGCTGCAACCTGACTGTTTTAGCCACCATTTTATATATTGAGGAACGGTTCAGGGTGTGGACATTGAATTGAAATGCAATAGAAGAGGTGTAGGTGGAGGTACTCTGATCCATGAGTGCAATATAGGCGTCTGTGAGGGAACTCTGATATGCAAGAAAATGCCCCAAACAATTTGTTTGCCACCTGTGCTGCTCCACAGATTCACCGGTTACCATTTTATATATCGAGGAATGGTCCAGGTTGTGAAAACTGAAATGAACCTCATGGGTGTAATATAGGGGTCTGTGAGGAACCCCCAATGGGCAAGAAAATGCCCCAATATGTTTTGACCCATTCACACACCCTCTCACCGACCCACATTCACAACCACTCACAGACCCACACAGATACTCACAGACCCACACATACACTTACACACCCACTCACAGAACCACAAAGACACTTCAACAATGACTAACAGAACCACTCACACATCCACTCACAGACCCACACAGACCTTCACACACCCACTCACATACCCACTCACAAACTCACACACCCACTTATAGTCCCACTCACTTACTCTCTCACTCACACACTCACTTACAGACCCACATAGACACTCAGACACTCATTCACAGACCCACACAGACACTTACCCACCCACTGGTGGATCTTCAGAGACATACCTAGCCACTCATGGACCCACACAGACACTCAGACACCCGCTCACAGACCCACACACACTAACACATGTGGAAAATGACCATGTATATGTACATAAGCGGCGTTCATTTGCGTTCACCATACCCCTCTCTGTAAGCAGAACAAGTACGGCGAAGCATTGACTGCATCATCCCGCCAGCGTAGGCCCATTCACGTACGCGACAGCCATTTTAGGCACCATGGTCTCTCTCTGCCCGTTTGTTAAATCCCCAGTACCCCCCCCTCTCCCCCCTCTCTCATTTATAGACCATAAAACCTTCTTCCTCTGCGTGACCCTACTCTGGAAATGACACCCCCGCCTGACCCACACCCCCTGCATTTCCCCTCAGGAACACCCTTCCCCTCTTCTGATGATCCCCCCTCCCGGCCACGCCTGGTCCCTCGACCCGGTCCCAAGTCATAAGACCAAGCCTCATGGATGTACCACCCCCCCCCCTTTTTTTTAGCACCGCATAGCAAAGCGTGATACACCAACTGATGTGCCCGATCTTATCGCCTGCCCAACCTTAGATCTGACCGCCCCCTCCTGCCCTCGTGTCCTGTTGGAATGTCCGGCTGCAAGATTACAATCACTTGTTACATTTAGGAGGGGGAACGACATCCGAGGAAGGGTATGGGAATAGGCCTGAAGCTGGGATTCCAAACATGCCTTTTCGTACTTCAAAGTGTCTTTATTGCAATAAGGAATGTTTGTGCATCATAAACCTGTGTATAAAAGACGAAGCCTCAGTGAAACTTGTTAGAGCACCTCCTGAAGACACCGTGTGCGTGTCCGAAAGGACAGGCTCTCCTCATGAGAAATAAAACTCTGTTCTTGTGTTCCTGCTTCCAGCGCCGTCTCTTTATTTTGCAATAATTCAAGATGGGAACTAAGAGGCGTCTTGCGCCAGCAGCCTGGGCATCGGTTGTATTCTGGACTGCTTTTCCTCAAACACACACACTCAGACCCACTCACACACCCATTAACAGACCTACACACCCATTCACACAATCCCTCATACACCCCCTCACAGACACAGACTCTCACACCCACTCACAGACCAACACAAACCCACTCACAGACCCACACAAACCCACTCACACACCCACTCACACACCCACACAGACACTCAAAGACCCACTCACAGACACACTCACACTCATTCAAAGACCCACTCACACATTCACACACCAACTCACAGACCCACTCAAAAACCCAAATGTTACAAGGACGTTATAGATAGGTAATAGAGTTTAAAAAAACCTTAGCAATTCACTAAAAAAACAAATGTTACAGGGATGTTATAGTTAGGTTCAGACTTTACTCACAGAAAACAATAGAAATTCAGCAGTAACAGTTATAGTTATCTCAAGTAACTATAGCTTGTGCCCTAAGGTATCTTTAACTCACACCCTCGTGATGCACTGCTAATTACCCCACATATTACATTACTCATGAAATCATTAATATCACTGCAACATTTGCAGTGAAATTATTGATGATAAAACTGTACATGGCAGTGGCACAAGTTAGAGTTACCTTGGGGCGTGTGTTATAGTTACTTGAGATAAATATAACTACTGAATTTCTATGGTTTTGTGTGTGTAAAATCTGAGCCCAACTATAACATCTCCCTGTAACCTTTGTTTTTTAGTGAACAAAACAACAACAACAAAAAACAAATATATATATATATATATATATATATATATATATATATATATATATATATATATATATATATATATATATATATTCACTGAACAAACCATAAGTTTCACACCAGTTATAGTTAGCTTGAAATTTTACTGACATAAAACCATTGAAATTCCCACGTTATAGTTAGTTGGACTCACTATAACTTGCGCGCCTGCAATGCACTGCTGATGACGTCACATATTACATCACTCATGACATGGTCAGTGACATCACTCATGACATCACTGATGACACCATCCAGTGAATGTGAGTCTTTCTGAAAAATAAATATGTTTTATATATGTATTTGTAAAGGACGATGGAAGAATAAATGGTTAAATAAGTGTGTAAATGGGTGTTTTTTTAAAAGAATTGATTGGTTAACTGCCTTATTAAGTGTATCTTAGTGAATACATATATTAGCGAGTAACTTTTAAATATTGTAATATATGTATCAGTGTTTCACTTTGTGTATAAGTGGCTGCATGGATTGGTGACTGACTCACTGTTTGTATGTGTTTTGAAGACGGCATATGTGCAGGACTGTATGGGTGGATGAGTGTGTATATATGTGTGTGTCAGTGAGTGAATGACTGTCTCACTAGTGTCTTTATCAGTAACAAGATATGTTTTAATCTAGTATATGTGAGTATTGATGTATATAAGTGAGTATATGAAAGAGTGAGAGATTGTAAGAGTTCCTGTTTAAATAAGTATGTGTTTCTATAAGTGATTGTTTAAGTGAGTAAGTATGTGTAAGTTTCCTTAGAAGTAAGGTGGTAGTGTGTGTATAGCTGTATATGCAAATAAATGGATGTTCAATAGTTTATTTGCATGTGTGAGTAACTTTTGGATGACTGTCGGTGTGTAACAGGATGTATTGGTGTATCACTACATATGATGAGTGAGTATATGTATGAGTGACTATATAGAACTGTTGGTGAATGAGTGGATGTGAATATAGATGGTGGAATTACTGAATTGGTTGTTGTAACTGGTATAGGTATCTCCATTTTTTTGAAAATTTTAGTTTCTATTTTTGAATATGTGTTTCAAGGGTTACATTACACTGAAAGGATATCTGTCACTTTCTCACAAGGATGGTGTCATCAGTGATGTCATGAGTGATGTCACTGACCATGTCATGAGTGATGTAATATGTGACGTCATCAGCAGTGCATTGCAGGCGCGCAAGTTATAGTGAGTCCAACTAACTATAACGTGGGAATTTCAATGGTTTTATGTCAGTAAAATTTCAAGCTAACTATAACTGGTGTGAAACCTATGGTTTTTTCAGTGAATTTAATAGGTTTTTTAAATGCTAATTCCTAACTATAACTGGTGTGAAACCTATGGTTTTTTCAGTGAATTTCATAGGTTTTTTAAATGCTAATTCCTAACTATAAGTCTCAGTTTATAAGTAAGACTGTTAGCGCTCTAGTTGTCCTTTAGAACACTCTGGGACATTTTGTCATTGGGCTATAGTTGGGCTACATCTGGCTGATATTTGGGCTACATTTGTTGTCTCTAGTGGCCATCTTTGGGCTACATTGGGCTACATTTGGGCTCTAACATATATATAGCCCAATGTAGCCCAATATATATTTTTTCAAAGTTAATTTTCGTAAAAACCACTTGAGCATATAGCTTGAGACATAGCAAAGGCACATCGGGCTACCAGTCCCTACAATTTTGCCATTTTTTTTTTGTACATTCTTTTTTTTTCTTTCTTTTTTTTGCCTTGGAGCGCCCCCGGTGCGCGCCCCTGTGAGCGCCCCGGAAAGCGTAGTATTATGAAGCGCCCCGGTGCGCGTACCCGGGAGCGTCCCGTAAGCGCCAATATCGCGAACGAAAACATGATCGTGACGTATCCGCGCCAGGATACTATTTTACCGCGCCAAGATACTATTTTTTAGTAATAGAGCGCGCTATAAAAGCCTTTAATAATAATAACGTATCGCGTAGCGGCGTCCGCGTGATGTGCACGGCGTAAGCGCACCCGGAAGCACTCGAGCGAATACGATCGCGCAACGTAAACATCCGACGCGCTTACGCGACCCGGGGCCCGGGGGCGCGTAGCGTAAGCGCATCGGGTCATGTGACCTGAAAATAACACTTTTCATTGGTTTATAACAGTTTTGGTTTCATAATGATGAAGCCCCTGGTCTTGTGACCTGAAAATAACACTTCTCATTGGTTCAGGACAGTTTTTTTTTCCAAATGATGAAAGACCCCACCTTTTTTCCTTATTCTGACTTTGTCCTTTGACTTAGGAAGACCTGTTTGTACCTCTCTGTACCTTTTTGATGTACATAATGGCTTCAGTAGAAGCAGCAGCTGGTGCATCTGCACCACCACCACCACCACAACCACCAAGAGGACCACCACAAGATTACATTGGTGGTCAACAAGAGGAGGAAGAGGAGGAGGAGGAGGGGAGGAGAAGATGGCTTGAAGAAAACAATACCCCATACCAGCCAAGACCACACATTATATGGGAGTTTTTTTTCGATCCCAGAGGGGAAGAAAAAAGTAAATGCAGCCAAGGTGACTTGCCTAATCTGTGGCATGGAACTTTCTAGGGGAACCCTAATAAAAAATATTCATTTGGAAACAACACAATGATTAGGCACATGCAGCGCAAGCATCCAATAAACTATTCTGCTGCAGAGATGAGGGAACTGGCCAGAAACCCTCAACAAACTACAAGCACCTCCTCCAAAAGAAAGGAACGCACTCCGTCGGGACAAGAGGCAAGAGAGACGATGCCTTGCATTCAGCCACGGTTTGCAGATTTCTGAATTATCTGTAAATATTGAGGGAAGACCATCTCCAACGGAGAACAGAGCATAAAGCTCATCGTCCTTGCTGGGGACAACCACAAATGCCCCAATAAACCCTAATTATTTCTTTTTTTTTTTTTTTGCTCCAGTTGAGCCATTTTCAATTCCCTGTTTTTTCGTTTCTCCCCATGAAAAATACAAAAAAAATATAAAACTGTTCAGAAAACCCCCAAAAATATTAAAATGTTCAAAAAAACAATAAAAAAATATAAAACAACAGAAAGAAGAAACAAAACAGTTCTTTTTAGAACTACCTCCAATTTATAAAAAAAAGGCTAAATTTTTTTAAAACTCTGCCATTCTTTTTTCCCCATGGTCCGCTCCCCGGTGCGCTCCCCGGTGCGCGTACCGGGTGCTCCCCCCGCGCAAATCAAATTTTTTTTTTCTTTGCCTTGCGGGACCCTATTATAGCCCCCACATAAAACCTAGGGGGTCAGGGGGGGTCTACCCTGCCCCCTTATGGTCATTTCCCCCTTTTTTTTCCACCTCTTGTGTCTCTATCCTACCGAGACACAAGATGGCGGCCGGTCCGGACTGTTTCGAATGTTTACAGACACCCGAGAGCCAATCAACTTTCCGTGCGCACCTCGCGTGGCGCGCCCGGAGCGCTCCCCGGTGCGCGTACCGGGGCGCTGCCATAGATATATATATTTTTTTGAACCTAAATTACTCAAAATCCACTGCAGCACATATCTTGAGACATAGCAAAGGCACATCGGGCTACCAGTCCCTACAATTTTGCCAAGTTTGGTGCAAATCCATTCAGCTGTTCGGGCTAAAAGTGAGTTTGACCGCCCTATGGAAATTAACATAGGGAAAACATGTTTTGGGACCCCCCTTTTATCTCGGCCCCCGCTTGACGAATCCCCCCGAAACTTTCAGGGAAGGACCGGAGCTCGGCGAGGCAAATTTGAGGAAATTTTCAGGCAGATTCGTCAACCGGCGCAAAAGTTATTCAAAATAGAATTTTGAGATTTTGCATTGAAAAAAATCCTAACTATAACTACCTACTGGCGACCGCCAGTAGGTAATATATATATATATATATATATATATATATATATATATATATATATATATATATGAACCAAGTAATCTTCAATCACCACACTCCTGTCGTGGACAAACGAAGACACGGACCCAAAGGCTGCAGTCAAGGAGATCTTTAATCAAACCTCACTGGTTACGCGTTTCGAGCACCAAGTGCCCTTGGTCACACACCGCGCACCAGGTCAGCTACAAATTTATACATTTTTTTAACCAGTGATGCTCCACCCATTTTCGTGGGTCACAAGGTGTAGACATAGAGAAAATACGTAGTTACATATACAATACGTGCTCACCTCTATATACACATGTGATAAAAACCAGTGTGTTGGCTTTTTTTTGAAAAGAAAATTATAACTGCATGAATGCAATATTATTGACTCATTAAGCCATAACCACGTACACAGAACATGTATATACACACAACCATATCGTATATACATCCCTCCATTTTAATGCTGAAACTGGTCCATTAACTTCAAATCCATCTATAAAAATCTTGAAACTATATACAGTATCCACATGTTATATGAAAAAATATATATATAAAAATCTATATATTCCTATAAATATCAAAATCTTTATATATTACAAAAATATATACTCCATTTCTATTTACAAATATACACTTATTACATCTGCAATCTGAAAATTTCATAGTATTTAAGATGGACACAAGGACACATATAAATACAAAGTTATTAACTATACTTGGGAAGAAAAATGTATAACATCTATATATACATGTATCTGTATCATGGCTACACTGAGATTAAATTGACCCACTAGTGATAAATCCTTATTGAGAAAAAATAGTGAAAGTGTAAAATCGTGAATTAAAAACAAATTCTTTGTTGACTTGAAAATCATTAGTCACCAGAATATTTAAAGAAATGGAGAGATAATATTTACATGAAGGCAAACCCCTCAAGATCAATTAGATATATGAATCCTTGCTGGACTCCCATTTGATGCCAGGTCGGCGTCATCTGGTATCAGTTTGTTATTCTCAGAACGACCTTGAGGAGAAAAATGTGGAGAAAACCTCATGAGAATATTATGGTGGATAGAACTATAACAAATGGTGCAGATCTTCTGTGGTGTTTAGCCCATTTGGGTACTTACTGTCTAGTTCTATGATGTATTCGGTTTCTTTTTTACGTAGCAGTCTTTCTCTATCGCCACCTCGCATGAGGGGCGCGACCACATCGATGACATAATAAGATAAGTGTGATAAATCATTATTATGTGTGGACTTGAAATGACGTGCTACTGGGTACGTATTGTCATTGTTAACAATGGCACGTAAGTGTTGCAAAATCCTGGCGTGCACCTGTAGCTTTGTACTGCCCACATATCGTAGGCCACAGGTACACGTCAGGACATATATTGCAAACTCACTGTGACAGTTAAAGTACCCCCGAATGGCTTTCTTCCTTGAGCTGAATGGTGTAACATAATGTGATGTATTGACACCAAATTTACAAGCCCTACAGGAGGAACATTTAAAGAAACCTTTGTGTTTAAGCCAGACATTACCATTACATAACTCAGGGCTATTTTTAACCAGATAGTTGTGCATGCTTGGTGCTTTTCTGTACGTTATTGTGGGGGCATTGGGGATAATATCACCCAAGACACTGTCTGTTTGAAGAACTGACCAGTGCTTTTTCACAATGGATCTTATCTGTTTTTCTTGACTGCTGAATGCCAATATGAGACGAGGGGCAGGATTGTCTGATTCTTGTTCTTCATTTTCACTGATCAGAAGGGATTCCCGAGATTTAGCTCGGCATCTCCTGAGTGCATTATTGAGAACCTTGTCATTATACCCCCTGGCTTTCAGTCTATTCATTGTGATCTGTGCTTCTTGTTCAAAGGTTTCTGGAGTGCTGCTAATTCTCTTCACTCTGAGCAACTCTCCATAAGGAATATTGGTGATTACGTGTTGGGGATGCTTACTGCTAGCGTGTAATATACTGTTGCCAGCCGTTGGTTTACGGTACAATGAAGTGGTAATCGTGTTGTTGGTAATGGCAACATGTACATCTAGAAAGTCTGCTTTTTCTCTGCTGATGTTGGCCGTGAAGAACAGATTATCATTGTTCTGATTTAAAGCATCAACAAAAACTCTAGCGCTCTCCTCATCCCCCTCCCAAATGCAAAACACATCATCAATAAACCGTTTCCAATATTGAACCTTTTCAAAACCGGGAGTATTGGTGAGACCGCGCTCCTCCCACCAGCCTACATGCAGGCATGCATAACTGGGGGAGAAGCACGATCCCATCGCCACACCCCGTACCTGCCTCCATACATCTTTGGCAAACATGAAGTAATTGTTATTCAAACACCACTGCACTAATTCACACAGCATCTTATTGTGTGCATAATATTCACAAGTTCGAAAACCCAGATAATGAGTGATGGCGTTCAATCCTTGAGTGTGGTTTATAGAAGTGTATAAAGACTCAATATCCAAAGTTAACATACACCATTCTTGGCGCCACTGGATGGAATTGAGTTTGGTAAGAAAGTCCCCCGTGTCCTTTAAATAGCTGGGCAAACCTTTGACAATGTCCTGCAGAAAATAGTCTATATAATGTGAGATGTTCTCCCCCACACTATTTATAGCCGCTATGATGGGGCGGCCCGGGGTCGGGATTTTCTGCTTGTGGATTTTTGGGATTAAATACAATCTTGGTAGCACCGGATGTTCTTTGTGCAAATAGTCAAATTCTGATTGAGAGATCAAATTGTTTCTTTTATAAGACAATAGCATTTTCTTTAAATTGTCTTTGGCTCGTTTGTAGGCCATCCCATTCGATCTTTCATAACAGGCAGGGTCATTTAACTGTCTCATGGCCTCGACTACATACTCCTCTTTCTTCCATAAAACAATATTACCCCCCTTATCAGATTTGTTAATAACAACTTCCTGATTTTGACTAAGTTTCTTCATAAGGGTGTTATATTGTATGATCCTCGCATTGTTTTTATTGGTCTGTGCCTGTATGGTACGGTTAAGTCTTTTTAAATCTTCCGTCACGCACTCATGATAAATGTCAATTGCATCTTTCGGCATGACGGGTAAAAAAGTGCTTACCGGTTTGAAGGGACTCTCGCCTGCTCCTTTCTGGCAAATATCCACGTTGCTTAATTCTCTTTGTGTATTGGTGACACCATCCTCCACCGGTGGTGAGGCCGTCGTGTTGTCCAGATTGCACAAGGTAAGTAAGAGTCTAGCATCTCTCGCTGCTGGGACTGCTGGAACTGTGGATGTGGCTGTAATAATGGCTCTACTGCTTGTTGACGTGCCCACAGTACGCTCCCTGTTTCTGGTTGCGTTTTTAGATGCAAAGAACTTTCTGAGTTTAAGCTTCCGAATAAACTTAAAAACATCAGCTCTTGTACTGGTGTAGTTAAACGAACTTTCTGGACAAAAGTTAAGTCCTAGAGCCAATAATTGCTCTTCTGCAGCAGTAAGAGTAACATCGGAGAGATTGGTAATGGTGCAATCCTTCATTGCTTTTTCTTGTTGTACCATTGTTTCTTTTTCTTTAGCTGTTGAGGCTGCTGTTGCTTTTCTCCTTTTGCGTCTTGCGTGGCGTCTTGCATTCCGCTTTTTGCGTTGTTGTTCTTTTTGTGCCTCGGACGCAAAGTTTGCAGCCGATCGTCTACTAAAAAATCCATCTCTTCGCCGATTTCTAAGATTCTTCCCGGTTGTGTTTCTGTGTTACTAATTTCGGACAGAGACATACTGGATGAGCTCGCCAGAGAGACTGTATCTGGATCTGAATTGTCCACCCCCTCATCCTGTTGATTAACTTGTGCCAAGTTGCTGCTGGTTCCCGCCTTGGCCGTTTGTTTGCTCAGTTTGGCTTGTTTTGCTCGATCGTACTTCCTGGCAAACGTATAAATTTGTCCTGTCTCATAGTCCTTCAAGTCCCTCGCGAACTTGTGCACTTTTCTAATCTTAATGCGCTCCTCATGCTTGTTCAGTCTCTCACTTATTTCTTTGCGCATATTAGTAATTAGTAACTTAGTTTCCGGGTCTGTGATTGCATCCAGCTGCTCATTAATTCCCTTAATGTCCTCCAGCAGTTTGTCTCGGTCAATGACCGCGTATTTAATCAATACTTTCACCAGATTCATTGACGCATCCAAATTCAGCTCCCCCCACTCTTTAAGCATCGCTGGGTTGGGGTCCTCGAAGCTGGGTGCCAGCATAATCCGCAGACCTCGCGGAACTCGTCCGGCCTCAACGTATTTGGTGAGAGACTTATGCTCCCACCACTTCGTGACTTCCGATTTGGTTTTTTTCTCCAAAATCTTCAGCAGCTGTTTAACATCTCGCTGCGCTTCACTGGGCTGACTGTTCGCCGCGTTCACTGTTGAAATATTCCTCCGGACATTGCTGAAGAGTGTTTCTGCGGCGTCCTCCCTGTCTCTCTCCAAACTAGCTGACATGGTGCGACTGGAGAGGTTTTTGTTCTTGTAAACTGTAACCCGGCGGCAAACGCCGCTGCCGGTCTCTTGACTGCACGCCTGTTCTCGTCACCTGAAAATTCCGAATGAACGCCTCGTTCTGGTTGGACACTGCTCACCGACCGCCAGCCACTAGGACCCGCTGTAGGGAAGCTGTCATCCGCCCTCACGAAGGCTCTTTTCTTCTGCTCAGGGGGTTCGGGTGAATGAATTCCTCCTCGGAAACAAACGTTGCTTTGCAGCTGCTGCTCTCCCGACCTCTTACTGGCGAGTGGGCTCCGTAAACGAGGACAGCTGCTCCCCGTATAACATGAACCAAGTAATCTTCAATCACCACACTCCTGTCGTGGACAAACGAAGACACGGACCCAAAGGCTGCAGTCAAGGAGATCTTTAATCAAACCTCACTGGTTACGCGTTTCGAGCACCAAGTGCCCTTGGTCACACACCGCGCACCAGGTCAGCTACAAATTTATACATTTTTTTAACCAGTGATGCTCCACCCATTTTCGTGGGTCACAAGGTGTAGACATAGAGAAAATACGTAGTTACATATACAATACGTGCTCACCTCTATATACACATGTGATAAAAACCAGTGTGTTGGCTTTTTTTTATATATCCATACACGTAGAACAACTCCTTCTGGATCTTCACGACCCGTGAAAGGTGGCGTGCAGGCCGGCGGAGTAGAGCCGACAATCTTAATTCTCTCACTCACAAAGTCTTAGAAGCATGCTCTCAGGACAAAAACGAGGTAAACACCGACATCAAAGAAGTGCTGTTTATTCCACAACGCGTTTCGCCGAGAAGACGGCTTGATCACGTGATCAAGCCGTCTTCTCGGCGAAACGCGTTGTGGAATAAACAGCACTTCTTTGATGTCGGTGTTTACCTCGTTTTTGTCCTGAGAGCGTGCTTCTAAGACTTTGTGAGTGAGAGAATATATATATATATATATATATATATAGCTTACCCGTCGCGCGTTGCTGCAATCTCAGAAGAAAGGAAATTTAAGGAAACTTGTTATGATAACATTCAATTTGCATTGTGTCATTTTTATTTAAACTTATTCATTTTAATATGGAAAACATTTCAAAGTGTTGTTTTAATTCAGTTTTTTTATTCGAGTGCTTGTGAACACACAATATTTTTTCTTTTTCCGTCTAGTGCGTAGACGAATAAATCTGAAGGTTTTCCGACGCGTGAGCTGGCCAAATACATGTGAGAAGCAGGGATTCTCCAAATCCAGTCCACACACTTGCAGCGATTGTCCTTGTGCTTTGTTGATTGTCATTGCAAAAGCGAGTCGCACCAGAAAGTGCAAACGTTCAGTATTGGAAAGATTATGAGTGCCCTGGGTGGCTGGAGGGCCGATATTTAACACATTTATTTTTTATTTTTTTTTGCCAGAAACCTTCGGGGGAGTGTACTCAACAACTTCCCAAAGTTTCATGCCGATAGGATGAATGGTGTAGTAATGCATAAAGGACAAACGGACATACTTTGGTTTTTATATATATAGATATATAGTTAAGGTTACATCTTGTATTAAAGCATCCAAAAAGTTACCCCACAATCACCAATATATGACTTTGATCAGTGATCTATCACAATACTTTTGTGTTGTGATGTTGAACTTTGTCATTGGTGAAAGCTCTCAGAAGTATTTAATTTGTTGATTATTGATATGATGAAGGATGGATGGATTCACTGATGGATGGATGGGTAGATGATGGATTCATTGATGAATTGATGGATGAATGAGTGGATGGGCAGGTAGATGGGTGGGTGGACTGGTTGATTCAACTTATTGAAGATATTACCTTTTTCACCAGCTCATGGTGGTCATTTGCAAGTTGATGGGTCTTTTCTACCAGAAAATGTAATTTATTTATGATCAAATCAGTCCACAACGAATTTCATCTGTGCATAGGCGTGTGACCTAAGTCATAGAATTTACTAAGAAATGTAAAAAATATATTGTGCACTGAAGAGATGTCCCAGGGTTGGAAACTGGCTTGTCAATATAAACTAGATAATCTGCTTCCACTAGTGCCAGCCCTGGAAGGTTGCATGGCACCCTCCTTTCTTATCCGGATCTCCAGGAACAAGGGTCATCAGTTGGAGCATGTGGACAAAAGCATAGTATCAATTAATTCCAACCACAGCCCAGAAGAAACATGTTTTTTTGTGTTGGAGGGATAGAAGTGATTAAGAATTGTGGTTGGTGGTTTCAGTTCGTGAGACAATGATGGAGGGAGAGGAAGGTGGAAGATCCAATGTATTTTTTGTGTTCTGGGTAAGAGGAAGCTCAATGGGAGTTGGGGAGTGGTGGAAGAGAAGACATTGGGTCTTTTTGTGTATGGGAAGTGCCACGAGACTTTCCTTTCAAGATAAATTCTATAGTGACACAGAAGACCATACACAATATTTAAATAGAAATGGCTTGGCACAACCTTGTTGTTGATAGAGAGTGAGACACAGTTCTCTATATGTCCAGTTCCTTTCCAAAATATTGGAGTAAAACATGCAGCAAGAGTGTTTATTTTTCCAGGACACAGGAGTCAATAGACATGGCATCCAAAAATCCAAACTTCAAATTGATGTTTTTATTTTCCATATTTGCATTGTCTTATTTGTTTTTAAGTTAAAATATACATGTTGTCCTTGTTCAAGTAGAATCCGGGCAATACGGAATTTCATGTTTTATGGGATTGCTATTTTACTCAAAAATCACCACTCATAATCTAAGAACTCTTAAAGACATCCTGTTCTGGTGTGATTTCCCGGTGGTGGAATCCTGTCTTTGTCACTATATATTAGTGAGTAATCCACGTTTCTAAATATGTTCATTGCACTGAAAAATTGGAAATAAAACGAAGCACAATTTTGAGTTATAGTGCCCATTATTCCAGGACACAAACGATGCTCCCCACAAATTCAATCCCAGAGTGAAATTAAAACTGTTATGTAATTTTATTTTAACTTTTAATGTTTGTGTTGTGTATATGTTTTTTATTTAATATAAAATATACTGTGAAATATGTCATGTCTTTGATGTTGGTTTTGGGAAACATACTGAGTTAATCTCATTGAACTTTTCCCCAGGAATTGATGTGC